>NC_134643.1:25340781-26672447 GCF_030463565.1 Pelecanus crispus
TTTTCAGTGAAGACCAAACAACTCAGAAGTTCAGTATTTCAATAAATATTTAAAGGCAAGAGGAAATGTTCTCTGAATAGTAAAAATGTATTTTCCAAAACAGTTGTCCAAGAGTAGGTTCCATCCCTGCATGACACATATTTTAAAAAAGAAAATATCATTTATTCTGAACAGGAGGTGGCTTTAAATTTTGAAATTCAAAACAAGTTCTTGGCATTTCTTCTGTTGTGAAAACTGCAGTTTTGCAGTGACAGAATGTGAACATAAATATTTTTTATGGAAAGTTATTTATATAATTTCTTTAACCACTGTCATAAAACTGCAATATAGCCATTCTCAGAAATGGATATCCAGAGAGAATTTCATTCAGCTTCCACTGATTGACTCTGTACCAGTTTTTAATTCAAAAGATGAGAATTAATGCTTTTCTTTGATTTCAAGAAACTCTGTGTTTTTTTTTTCTTTGGTGAAAGCATTTGTGAGGATGTGCTCCAAGTGAGATGCATGTGTAGACTAGATTAGCCAATACATAGTTCTTATGTTCCTGAATATTTTGTCCTTTTTTTGCTAAGTGTTGGTACAATATTCTGTGATGTATAAGATAGAAAACAAGAATACAATCACACATATTGTTAGAATATAATCACATACATCATATATATCACATATATGCACTATATAGCATAAAAAGCAGATAAGAAACTTGTTTTAATTGCATCCTCCTGGTTCACTATCCTGGCTAATGTGGAAGATGCAAATCTTTGGAAGGATTCAAATACTTGGAGGACTATGGTTATATAGAAAGGAGTGGAGCAATCGTAACAGGGGAAAAAAGGGACAATTTTTGCCTTTTTTCTTTGAGACTTGGATATTCTGTCTTACCAAGGGACAATATTGAGATACAGAACTTATTAATTGGGACTTAATATTTGTTATTACAGGTCCACTTGTGAAGCACTGAGTTAGTCAATCATGTAATTTAGTGTTTGTATCACATAGCCCTCATCAGACTGTTGAAAAATTTGAAAACTAAGATGCTCACTTTTTGTTGAAAGTCACTTTCTTTTGTTGACACACTCCTAGATTTTAGGATTTTATAGTAATTGTGCTTTATTTTATACATTTTTTCTGAGCTTTTTTTTATCTCAAGCACTATAAGGATAGTCTTCACTCACTAAATTGCAAGGAAAAAATATTGTTTCATTGGGTAACTTTTTACTATTTAAATCAGCTGAATCATGCCCTGTGTGAATGAATTTCATCACAGCATAATAAAGTGTGTGTCAGCCTGCATAGCCTTTAATATCAAAAGATGAAGTCCAATTTTTGGCGTTAATTTCTGGGATGCAGAAAATGGAGTAGGAATGGTATTGGAGACAAAAAGCAAGGAAGAATCCTCCTTCCATACCCTATGAACACGGCATTGGCAGAGGCTGTCTTTTCACCTGCCTTGTCTTATACATGCTGGATCTGGTAGCTGCTGAAAACAGCATTTCTCTTGCAACAGATTAGCTAACCCCCCATTGCCTGGTGACCGGACACAATGCAGGCACTCAGCAGAGATCTTCCTCCTGTTCATGTTGGTTGGTTCCGTGCTTCCTCTTCTTGCAAGTGGGGACTGTAGCATTTATTTCCTTTGTAAAACTTTGAGATCTGAGCGCTGGATTTTGGTATCATTCTTCATGAGATGTTTTTTTCTCTAACTGGCTTGTCATAAGGAGCTTGCTGGAGTTTCCTGCTACTCAGGACTGAATTCTGAAGTTTACATTCCTAATGACAGCTGTCACGTCCTCTTTTTGAGCCTACTCTAGGCAAAGCCATAATTTTCTTTTTCCAGAATGGAGTAATATCACTTACTTGTGTGTGTCTTCTCATAAGATGTAAATTCTTGATTCAATTAATATTAAGCTATTGGCTCCATCCACAAATCACATCTTCTCCGGCAGCTTAATGGAATAGTGCAGTCCAAGAATGCAGGATCTGCATTTTCATTTCCATTTGTATTCCTTCTGTTTCTTTCCCCTAATTATTTGATTACCACTCCAATGCTGAACTGTAAACATTACAGACAATTGATATAAGTTGTCAAAGAAGTTAGATGTAACTAAAAAGGAGGAGAAAAAACACAACTAGACCTAATAAAATTAATCTCTGAGGCTTCATACTTCCTAGTTTAATTTTAGTATCTTAAGAAGGAGAGAACAAGATGTGAAAAGAATATTAAAGCAAACCACATAAGCATGAAAGTATTTTACTTTGTCAAACTGAAAAAGACTTATTCACTTACTGGCTAAACATAACCCAGTAAGTATGATGTAATTAAAAATATATGGAACCATCCTTTTCTCTCTAGATCTACACATTGTTACTGAATGGTATTATAAGAAAAGACAAATCTGTTTAAAAAGATCTTCAGGAGGTGGATCACTACAAAAAAATCTACATGTAACTAAAAGACATGGAGAGAGTTCTGACTGAAACTTTTGTCAGTATTTAGTTTCCTAAATATAGGCCTTAGAGACCCTCAGTTAGCCCTCCTGGCCTCCAGCTGCCTCTTCAGGACACAGTTTTCCTGTATGTCCTGTGTGCTATCCACAAGTATCCCAAACACCTAAATTCTCATTATCTGACTATCTAAAAATATCACCAAATATACATATTTAGACAGCTAAGTTTTTCTGTCCTGTACTTGTCACTTTGAAAGCCTTTTTACACAGGTGCATTTGCATTATCCTAGATTATACTGAATTGCTTGACAACAGTCTGTGAATGCTTTCAGGGTCAGTTGTACACAACTGTGAGTAATTTGTGTCCAGTACTCACACACATAACATAAGCCATTTGTGACCCTAAATCATCTAGATACACTTAATATATTGAGATATTACTGCTAAAAATCAGGGCTACATGGAGTTAGTCTAGGACTGGTGTGCATCATGCAATGTTCCAAGCAATGTTAGAAACGATCATCTTGAAGACAATTCTTTCTTCCAAATCTTTTCTATTTTAGTTTAACCCTTTTTCTTGCTTTACATATGTATTATTTATTTTTAACTCTCCTGTAAGGGAAAGAATTTCCAAATTAGTTTTCACTTCTTGACATTTTTCCTTACTTAAAGGAAGGATCCTGAAAAACACTGTATTTGGCTGCTGTGAAAATTATGTAATGTAGCAGAGGCAGCTTCAGTTTAGGTACAGTAAGCTAGGGTTTGAGTTGCTTACTTATGGTGACCCAGCTTTTGTTCACCCGAGGCTCTCTATACAACCATAATAAAACCGAGTCTTTTAGCTATTTTTGCATAGATAACAAAACTTTGGTTTACAACTTAACTTTAAGCCAAACCTTTAAGCACCAAGATACATTGCTGAATCTTCAACCTTATACTAAAAACCCCCAGTATGGCTTCTGAATGCACTGGGAACTTGACAATGAGAGCTGGCCAGTGCTGGCTGATCCAGATCCACATGCTGGAGCAAACCTCCAGCCTGCTTTTAACATCAGGTTGAAACCTACAGCTGAAATAAGGCAACTTGGAGTGCTTTGTCTCAAGTATAGAACAGGAGTTTTGCACATTATACACAGATGCTTAGACATTCAGATACTGCGGACATTTAAATATCAGAGATAGATAGCTTATCTTTGACTTCTAGCTATCAAGTATCAGTGGAACATTAACTTGAAAAGTAGATTTGTTGTCCTCAGGTTGAAGTTTCATTTCTGATTCAAGCAGAACACACGGGAAAGTACAGGCACTGTGCTCTTGGGTTTGTTTTGTTTTTCTTTTTTCTTCTTGGTAAGGTAAGTAGAATACAGAACCTGCATGACTAATTTTTCTCTATTGAATTACAATGCTTACTACATGATGGGAGCCTTTTTGTGCTTAGTGTGTTTGCATTTCAGCATGGTGACAGTGACTAGGCAGCTGGATCAGCTGAAGCCAGGAATCAGTCACCACGGGTAACATGTTTCCTGGGAAACATATGGAGTATTTGTCCTGCAACCTCAAGAAAGCAAATAATGCTCAGAGCATCATTAACTTTCAGTCTGTGACTTCTGCCTCCCAAAGGGCTCAATTCAACAACTCTCTCTCTGAGTAGCACTTATTCATATGAGTAGGTCGATTACTTTCTAGCCTTCCATTAAACACTTCTCAATCAGACCACACAGCTGAGGATACAGGTACTTAAGACACGTTTTCTTACATGCCAGGTATCGGTGGTGTATAAATCATAAAAACTTGCAGGTCCTCAGACTCTTCTCAAAGATAAATCTCTTCCCCAGCTTCATGACCAAGAATCCTTCCTTCCCAGCTGCTCCATTCCATAAGTAGGGACACCAGAACTCTGGGGCAGGCACTAGCTGCATTTACTGGTTTCTATATGTGGATTTCTTTTAAGCTGAGTTTTAATTCTTTTTCAGATTTTCTGCAGAAAATAAACAGTATCCCTGCACTATTCCATGTAAATCCAGTACTGCATGGAACAAGAAATAACCTAACTGACACCCTACACAACCCAATCCTATTCATAAATTAAGCAAATTCAATTTTTTGAAGTAATTTGGGTGCTCTCCCACTCCCATTATTCCTACTGGAACACGGAGCTAGAATTTCAGTGAATGACTAGACTTTCCTTCAAGTAGTTTGTCTTGTTTTTTTTCCCAACCATCATGTTCATTTTAAGTCATATGGCATTTGAAAATGCTTCTTACATTACTTGAAGAGGTGAGCTGAAATCTCAAGCTCAATTAAAAATAAAGAGGAATTTTTAATATACAGTCTCAAGGGGAAAAAGAGCTCAAATATATTAAAAGAATTAATTCCAAAGACTCAAACCCATAAAATAATATAAAAGAAACCAGCCTTACATTATTCCTAAAACCTAATTGGATTATTTCTTCGGGCATGACTTATGATTTTAAATGGTTCTGAATTATCTACCTTATTATCACCTTCAAAATTGCCGCAGGGTGTAACTGTGAGTATGAAATACAAGCATTTTAGGCTTTTCTCCTCAAACCACGGAGCTGCTCAGACTAAACCAGGATTCAAGGTGTGGTACATTCCCTAAGCCTGTGATGAGAACATGTGAAACAACTACTATGGTGGAATGCATATATCCTGACAGCTCATACTTTGTATTGAATGACGCATAACCCTTGCTAATTCAGCTTGAGTGGTGTCAGGGGGATATCAGGAGTGTCAGTATCCATCCCCCTCCAAGAGCAGGTTGCAGTCATGATGCTAATAGGGAAGAAGAGGTCAGCAACCACTTCAAGAGCAGGTTCTCTTCCCTCTTCTCAGCGGACAAAACATGCTCCACATCAGGCTATGTAAATGGGGGAGAAGATTCAGTTTCTTAGGCTGTCTCCCTCCTTGTTCAGTCCATTCCTGCTTCTGTGCTGGTTTTGGCTGGGATAGAGTTAATTTTCTTCATAGTATCTAGTATGGGGCTACGTTTTGGATTTCTGCTGAAAACAGTGATAACACACTGATGTTTTAGTTACTGCTGAGCAGTGCTTACACAGAGTCAAGGTCTTTCCTGCTTCTCACCCCACCCCACCAACGAGTAGGCTGGGGGGAGCACAAGAAGTTAGGGGGGGGACACAGCTGGGAAAGCTGACCCCAACTGACCAAAGGGATATTCCGTACCATATGATGTCATGGTCAGCATATAAAGCTGGGGGAAGAAGAAGGAAGGGGGGGACATTCGGAGTGATGGTGTTTGTCTTCCCAAGTAACCGTTACGCGTGATGGAGCCCTGCTTTCCTGGAGATGGATGAACACCTGCCTGCCGATGGGAAGTAGTGAATGAACTCCTTGTTTTGATTTGCTTGCATGCGGGGCTTTTGCTTTACCTGTTAAACTGTCTTTATCTCAACCCACGAGTTTTCTCACTTTTACCCTTCTGATTCTCTCCCCCATCCCACCATGAGGGGAGTGAGCGAATGGCTGTGTGATGCTTAGTTGCTGCCTGGGGTTAAACAATGACACTAATAATTCATATCTTATTTGGGGGAGAACTGGTCCACTGAGACATTTAGAGTAGCTCTAATTAATTACACTAAATATCCAGCTCAGAAAAGCAACTACAGGCCAGGCTAGCGATGGAAGTACAAATGACACTTTTAGAAATACTCTTTCTCCTTTTTTTGGCCTCTCTTGGGCATTGAAATCATGTGGATTTTCAGAGGATTAAGCAAATGTCACCCCCAATTAAGCTCAATAAATTCACCTTTTACATTGGAAGGTCAGAATCCCATTGGACTAAAGTCTTTACTTGCAGTGGAACATTTAAAAAACAAGCACATAATTTCCTTCCAGAGCTGTACCTCAAATACTTCAATACTATGTAGGAGTCTGAGACACAGACTGGCATGAGCATGTTACTAATTAAATAATGAAAGGGAGAAGAACAAATCTTATCATCTTCAGACTTGGAGAAATGCCAAATGCATTCCCAATTAAAAGAGAAAAAAAGTCTATCCGTAACTCACACTGAAATTTTAATTTATGCCTGTAAGCACTGATGGCAGCATACACAGACTTGCCTGTTTACCTTGTGCTGTTTCTCAAGCCATGTCTGGTAACCACGGGGATGTTTTGAGATTCCTGTTCATGAGTGGGAATCATTGGTACTGAATTCTGCAAGCATCCCACTATGGGGGCCACAGTTCCTGCATTCATGAAGACACATTCTTTGAAAAGGGATGACTGCAAAAGATTGACTGTAGTCAATCAGCTCAATGACCTTTCCATTCCAGCTCCTCCCTTTGTTCTCTTCTTGCATAGTTTGAAATGATCTCTGTCCTGGTTGCTACAATTATTTTCTATTAGCAATGAATCTTGCTTAACGTAAGGCACAAAGAATTCAACATCGTCTATCATGACACTAGGTCACTCGCCTGCTCAACCACCTGGGCCTCTCTTTATCCCAGATCAGCACAGTCACTTTTCGCAACATAAATTATACCTTTTCATTTTACAGTAGCTCCTAAGCAACTGTGTTCAGCCTTCTCTAATTTGAAGAGACAGGTTTTAAGGATGTGTAGCACTATTTATATAGAGGGGAACCTGACTTTTTAAAAAGTCCTTTACATGCACCTTAATCTATTTCTAAAGAACTTAGCAGTGATTTCTTAATTTATTTTTTATCCCCAGAAATCAAAGTTCAGAAAAACAGGAAAAACATTTCAAGAGAAAAAAAAAAAAGAAAACAAAATTATTTTCCAGTCTGTTTCAGAGAGCAATGAAAAAGGAAGTGTAACAGGTCTTTAGGTGAAGAAGAAAAAAATAATACTTTGTTGTTTAACCTTCTGTAGACTAAAAGATTGTGGGAAAAAAAAGAGTTCTGTGTAATCAGAAAGTCTCAGCTACAGAGGGGTGATTTGTAACATGTAGAAGTTCTGCTGCTCTCCATTGCATCCTTGACTTCTTGGAAACTTTGGGGTAAGGGATGTGGGGTTCAAAATATTGTAAGACCATTTCAAATCATTATTATGCACCCTTGCATTATAGATAAAAAAGGGTATAGGTATAAGCTTGCTTGAAGGTGCTGTGTTCAGCAGGCACACTGCAGATGTGCAAGCACAAGAAGAACAAGAATCCAGTTAAAGCTTCATTACTGCTTATGTTGTCTTGATAAACTTGATCTACACTGTCCCAGTACCTGACTGTTTCTTATAGTGAAAAAAAATAGTGAGGACAAATTCCTCAACAAAAAAAAACCCTAAGTTGTTAATGTGTGTATGGATTTGTTTCTTTAAAAAAAAAAAATTAAAAAAAAAACCAAACCAAAAACCCAACTTTTTTTTTAGGACAACGTAAACAGAAAAATAAAAGAGAGATCTATTGCGAAGTTATCAGGAGGCACTGCATTCATTTATATTCATGTCATTACTGGAAGAGAGAGAGAGAAGGAATAAATGTTTGTGGTGAATAAATATTGCCTGAGCCTACAAACACTTAATTTCAATGGGAAGGCTTTTATATGTGTTGATGACTCAAAAGCAAAAGCTAGCATAGTCAGGCTGAAACTGAATGCTAATGGAAAAATCTAAGACTTAACTCCACTTCATGTTGCATTCCTTGTGTAGTGGCCAAAGCCACCAGTGAATTGCATGAAGAGTTCAGGTATGTGAGAAACATGTATCATGTGGTGCTTGTCAGAAAACTCCTGACAAATGGAAAATGCCAGTTCATCAAAACCTAAACTCTCTATGGTAACACATGTTATGTCTTCAACAAGGACAGAAATGAAGGTCAGAGTGGAGAGAAGGGAGACACAATCCCTTGGCCTGGAGCAGCCAAGAGCTCCAGAGTTCGGACTATTTAACTTAGATGTGATAAAGTAAATTTCAAATCTGTGTCTCAATCAAATAAATCAGGAAAATATATTTCAAGAAACAGATCCAAATATTCATGAGGCAGACACCTGTCCCAAAAGGTATCATTTAAGTTTAATATAACAAATGATCACATTTCAATCAACCCAGTCTGCTGATTAAGTTTCCCATGATATATAAAGGCTATTGATAAAAATAGTAAAGTGTAAGATTTTGATTTTAGAGAACTCCAATTTCAGTTAAACTACATTTTCCTGAAGAACTTTCAGCTTGCACATGTATATATTATAGTGACAACATTTTAAGTAAATCATGGGTAAAAGAGAGAACAAGAAGAGCAAGCAAATCAGAATTTAATATACACTCAAAAATCTCCCTTGCACACTTGCAGCACTCTAATCCTGCATACCCTTCTATATATGTTTACTTCTACATCTCTGGGTACTCGAGTTTCATTAACGTTTCCTATTGACTCCCTGGTGCATGCAAGATCAGGTTTTAAACGTGTCTCAAATAACATGAACAGTCAGTAGAGCTATTTAGCTGCCTGGGATGTTGGACTGTAGTTTTAAACAACAGCTTGTGCTCTCAGCTTATTTTGGAGTAAACACAAGCTGAGATGCCAGAGCCCTCAAAGTTGAGCCCACAGCAGTCCATGTTAAGATAATTAAGTTTACCTTCCCCTGCACATTTAATTTTATTAAAGAGTCCAGAGTTCTAGAAACAGACTCTAGTTAAGGAAGCAAAAAAAAGACAACTTAAAAAGTAAACAAAGACATAATTTTGGATTAATATAGCTGTTCTCAAAGGTGACTTGTTACAGGACTTCATATTCACAGTCACTTAAGAAATTACACTAGTACAGAAAAAAAATCACACAGATCAGAATTTTTAAGAGCAAAGTCGGCAATGTGCTATATTAATTCCCAAGATGCCTATAGTAGAGAAGATACAGAAATTTAACAGCTGCAAAAACTGTATAAAATCAAAGAGGGGAAAAAATGGCATAGAAGGTGGCAAACATTCACCTTGACAACAATCAAGTCCACAGACTACAGAGTCTTGAAGGAAAGTTGAGAGGGGGAGGTGTCTGCATACATTTCTTTATCATTAAGATCATTTTAAGCTACTGTATATAACGTATTCTTTTTATTTGAATTTTTCTAAACAAGTAAATAAATTGGTTGAAGTTTTGACATCTTTGCCAGAGCCTTCTGCAAAGTTCTCTTCATGTCAAAGAAATAGGGGGAAAAAAAGGAGAAACATAAGAAAAAACAGATTTAATGATCTCCACATAACAGGCTGACTTTCCATTAGAACTGAAAAAGCAGGCAGTTAAAAAGAAGCTGATTGGCAAAGCAGAGAGCACTTGTCAGAAGAAGAGGTAAACAAGGTTATAAGAGGGCATAGGTGTTATTGGCAGTGGGAAGAGATGGGAAAACCAGTAGGCTTCATTAAAACGAAATTTAAAGATTCCCTCTTCCCCAATAGTTCCTTTTTAATGCTTTATACACATGACAAAAGATAAAGGCAGAAATATGAACTGCATCCATCAACAGAAGGGCATGACTGATGAACATGATAGAGAAGAGAGATCTCAAGTTTTAAGAGAAATTCCCATTCTTATGAGAATTCTCATGAAAGAAGAGATCTAAAAACATACAGAAACTGTAGGAAGCAAGATATTAGGTGCTCGTTCAGTCCCTTAAGAAGCATGAATTGAGGCCTGGGCCTGGTTAGTGAGTGCAGAATGTAGCTTTTGATGGCCTAGATTAACTAGGTTACCTACAAACAAGCTCTTTAGCGGGAATCATTTAATTTCCTTTTTTTCTTTCATATTACAAGTTTCTGCACCTGCATGCTGTTTTGTCTCTGGACATTCTTCCATCTAACCTCAAAACTCTTGAATTTCTCACACAGCTTCTTTCCCAAACATCCATCTTCTCCAAACCTCTTCTACAGCCAGATATAGGAGACTTAAATAATGCAGCACCTAAAAATAAGTTGGGGGTTCTGAACTGATCTCTCAGCTGGATAAATAAGCTGCCTTTCGGCCAGTGTAGAAAAGCAGACACCTCTGAACTGTTAGCCAGCAGGTAACACCAAGCACAGGGTTAAAAAGTTGCTGTACCTAGAGCTCAGGTCCCCAGCTGCCCACTGTATGGTGCAGAACGTCAAGACACCTAATGATTTGGTGCCTTTATTTTTACAAGACAGAAGCTCTAGAAAGTATTAGCACTGCTCATCTTTCCCATAAGAGCTAACTGGCTGGAGCATGCACCTCATGAGTGGGTGAACCCCTTGGCCTGAAGGGATTCAAACCCATGTAGGACGTGACATGTTTTCTGTTGAAATGGTTACCATCAACTAGGAAGGTAAAACCACTGCAGCTAGAAGAGTAAGTGAGGAGAATGACTGCAGCTCAGACGTTAGGAATTTCATCAGGAGAAACGGCAAAGGTGTGTTACCATCCTAAGCATAGGGATAAGACTGTGAAATCTACTGTACTTACAGCATTTTTCAGGTAAGAATAATTCAGAAAAAAACAGCTTCTAACCATTCTTATTAACACCACCAAGAGGGGAACTTCTACCAGAGAGTTAGCCCTAAGGCATCCACCTGACTTTGAAGATTACCTCTTCTTTAACAGTATAAAGGATGAAAGATAGGTAAAATGAAAAGTCCATCAAACAAAAAAAGGCACAGCAACTGGGATAGGAGAGAGATCCTAAGTTTCCAAAATGTAAGCATCATTACAAATATAATAAGACAAATAATAATCATAGTATTCTACATTCAAAATACCCTTCGTAGAAAGCGAAGGAGATGATCTCCTGTGGCAATTGCAAGTCACATCACGGTGGTATCTCTGCATGTACCAGTGGCTTTTTTAACAATAAACAAAGTAGAAGAATCTGCTTATAAATGTCGCTTTCTGAAAGGAAGGTGTTTACATTTATGGGTAGGGAGGGCACAGAATTAATTCAAGATTGTTGCCTCTAGTCATCAGTCTCCAAACTTCTCTTCCTGCATTGGTTCAAACAGCTGATGAGCTGAGGCACCAAATGAACTCCTCTCTCCCTCCCTCCCTCTCTCCCTCCCTCCCCCTCCTCATCCCCCCCTCCCTCCGCCTCTTCGTCTCCCTCTCTCCTTGGTTACCTATGAAATCTGAATTTGCTTTCTCCCTCCCCTTAATAAGTAATTCCTTTGGTATTTTTTTCCCTGCCCTGCTCTGTCCCTTCTTTGTACAAGTCTAGAAGCAGCAAAAATAAAGCAGATGTCAATAAGCCACTCATTCGTGTCTAAAGCCAAACTCCTGCTGTTGTGCTCACTAACTTCAATTAGTTGGGAAGCTAAACCATTGTTTCCTCCTTTCCTGTCCTTCCCTCCTCCTTTCCCTGTTGTAATACACTAGGTGTATTTCTGCACATTCCATTTAATTTTTAATTGTGTGTCAATCTCCAAAGCCACCCTCATTTCCTACACAGGTTTTGACAAGAACAGGATTGAGCTCAACACACAATCCCCAGTCTCTAAAACACTGCATAAGGTATGCTAAGATGTGGAAAGCTATTAAAATTAATGATAATAAGAGAGTCTCCTGCTGCTTTACCAATATCTAGCAGGGAACAACCAACATTGCCCGAGACGGTGGTCATGACAACCAATATACTTGCCGTTGCCCAATTTCTAAGGCTTTGGAACTAAATGTTGTTGAGCTGATATAAAATGCCAAGACTGATGTGGTCATTTGTTCTGGTTGTCAACAAATCTTTTCTTCAAATACATCACTACATCTGACTCATGCTACTACTATAGTTCATCCTATATTATGTGTCTTCAGAAGGCCTAACAGAGTTGTAAAAAGCAGCACAAAAAAAGACCTCAGCAAAGGCTTCAGAAAGAATTGCAAGCGCCATGCATATAGGGTGTTTATTGTAGCATGGAATAAAATAAAGCTTTGGTTCTTCACAAGTTCTGAAAATAAGAGATATATAAAAGAGCCATGTCTCATTGGTAAGTCACAAGGCAGACCATCCTTACCAAAACTTATTCACTGGATGTTTACTGGGAACAGTGTCCACACTAGTGCTTTTTAGATATCTGTCTTTATACTGTGCTGAATTAAACAATGACTTCCAATATTTAGTACATACAAATTCACATTTAGATAATTTCTGATCCATCCACATTGGGAAATGATGTGCCAGTTGTATTTGCTTTGATATATTTCAGAATTGTGATGTTTGGATCCACTTCTATTTGAGGCTTAACATGTTTTTTTCAAACTCATTTTAGTCCTTTGCTCAGAGAAGAGTCATAAAGAGTGAATAATCACTGGGTCAGAAGGAATGTTTACCTGACCTAAGAAAATCCTTCTTATTCTGCTCTTGATAAGAAGTTAATCCAACACAAATTTCACAAGCTTTTCCCCATGATTTCAGCTGGTATTGTATTATCTGCTAAATAAGGGAGGCCTTCTGTCCTGACAATATATAAGTTCACAGTAACAATGAGTAGATGTGACTAAAATAAACTACCAAGTAATTTTTAATGTTATGTAAAAGTGTCTTACTTGTGTGGTCACATTTTTTGTATATCAAGAACTTTCAGTGAATCTGGGAGATGAAAATATCAGCATGCACTGATGAAGGTGAAGTCATAATACAGTGAATGAAATGTGTTTTCTTTATATCCTGATACACATCTGAGAATGAAAAAGATAGCTAATTAGTAATTATTTCTTCCAGAAATCTCACCATTTAACACAAATATTGGATACTGAGGGGTCAATAGTCTACTCGCAGAAGCATGACAGAGAACAAGCTTGGCTGTTACTCCCTTAGATTTCTCTTTCCAATAATCCTTTCTAGAAAAGCAGTGCACAACAAACATTTCATTCCAAAAAATGAAAGCTTGCTGACTCTTTAAGGAAAAGTTCCTGGAGGACATTCCACAAAGATTTATTTAATATAATGAATACTGGTATAAAATAAATTGGTTTTTTTCCTCTCACAAACACATTCGGATCGCATGCAGAATCCTTGCAGACTTCTCTCACCTCCCTCAGTTTCCATTTTTCAGTAATGCAGTAGCCCATGCTCACTTTTCTACTTATCATAGTTGTAGTGACCCTAACATCCCAGAAATGCTTCTTAATTTTATCATAGTTTTCTAGGTATGTCTTACAGCATGTGGAGACAAGTCTGTGACATTGGAAAGAATGTTTCTGAAACTATTCTGGACTATGGTTCTCATGCAATTATCTGCAATTGCTGGGAACTCAATGACTCATGTTCTGATCCAGTTCTCTCTTCAATATACACAAAATATGGAAAACGAAAGACCAAATAATGGATGCGAGTAACACAAAACAGGGACACTATGATGTTATAGTTAAGTGGAATACTGATTTCAAAGCTAGTAAATATCTCTTAGTGAAACTCCCTTAATTCCTAAAGCAGATGAGAAGGAGAGGGCTGTAAATGTATTTGCCTTCACAAGGCAGTTTCAAGTTTTTTATTGTGTCTTCTTCCTCACATCCTTCTTGACATCCCTGTCACTGCTGTAAAGTCTTGGTAGGAGTACAGATGAAATCCAAACCAACCTACTAAAGCTTTCACTTCCTGTATTTCAACAACATAGACAGCTTCCCATTCTCTATGCTGTTCAAACTCTCTCTAACCCTTACACGTTTAGCTGCAGTTTGAATGCTATCAGTCTTCGCCCAAATTATTTAAGCTCATCTTGCATTAATTGCATTTACATAGACAAATATCCCATAACATTTTTGATGCACATACGTGCCACTAGAGTTACAGTAGATTAACAGTAATATTATTAATAGAGCACCACTTGAATGTTTTTGCTTGCAGAAGTCTCTGATGTTGTTCCACATGAATCAGGTATGCTAGCTTTCATGCACACACTAAATCCATGGAAATGGCATGTGAACACCTCATACATCTGTCAGCTGTCCCACACTGATTTTGTAATAAATCCGAACCTCCATCTGCATGATCAGACAAACCAAAATATTCCTCCATTCATGGTTAGAAGTTCTCTCTTATCTTTTAAATCATATTTATGATTTCACCCTGAGCAGCCCAAGGGGGCATTGGTTTAAGATATACATAATGTAGGGCTTTCTATCAAATGAAAGACAATTGCATTTTTACCTGACTGATACCTGATTTACCTGCTCAACAGTAGAGGTCCTGGAACTGGCTATAAAAATACCTGTTTAGGAATAGTTATTGATTCTGGAACTATATACAGCTGCTGCCTGCATGCTTTTCAAAATACTTACTGTCCACACATTTGGCAACAACAGTTCTGTAAAGTGTTGTTTCAACACATTCATTGGAAGAACTAAAGTGTTTTGAACAGATGAAATGGACTTCCAACAGCTTTGACATGGTCATATGGTCTCTCTGCCATATGTGGATGGGATAGCCTCTAGATCTAGGATGGGTGTTACCATCTCCATTATATCCAGGTCATAAAAAAATGGTGTAACTTCCTGACATGACCACTACACATTTGGAGCTGGATCCTCACCTCCATCTAAACAATGGGAAGAATCTGACTTACAGTCACATTTGTGTTCCCTAAAGCTGAGATTGGCTGGAAGATGGGTTAGCCTCAGGCATACATCACACCAGAGCCATGTCTGGTTTAACATATTGAGCTGATAGCTTTATCAATTTTACAGTTCAGAAGACAGTCAGCTCAAGAAAAAATGAAGACTCAATCATTTGCTTCAGTCTCTTAATCCAGCACAGAGAGGACAGAAGCACTGTGATGGCATTTTTCCAGCCACTCTTTGTTTTTGGAACTACTATCCAAGTCTTCTCAATAACTCCTTTAATTACAGATTACTAACAGACATTGCAATGTAGGCAATAGGAAACACTTGGATGGATGACAGGCTTTCCAGTATCTGATGAACTATCAGGACTAATCACAGATGTACCAAACCTTTGCAAATCTGAAAATCCTTCTGCTTTCTGGGCTCAGTAGATCCTAAGGTAACAGACATAAGATGTTGGCACTTACACATACAAAGAAAAATGACATAATTTAGATTGTCAAAATGTATTAGAGGATAAAGTTTCTCTTTCCTTCTTGTGTCTGGTGTGACCAATTGAAATGATAAGGGAGCCTGCCAGAGGTGTAGGATAAACAGTATATACCAAGTATCTTGAAATAGCTTTAAAAACTTTTCTGTGGCAGTGTTTTCCTAATTATGGAAAATCCATTACAAAATGATGGTGCAGAAGAGGGCTTGTTGGTGTCTTCCTATGAAAATCCATATCATTCCCAGGGTCTCAGCAGCATCAGACAATTTTGATAATTTTGGACTTTTGCATCATTAGAATTTCTTGCATCAATCAGTGATTCTCAAGTACTGTCATGCTACAGTTACAACACTGCTTACCACCCCACCACTCGAGCCATCTCTCAGTAGTAGCAGTTGCTGGAAGCATGGGTTTCTAAAACTTTCAGATTAAAGTACACCACAACTACTTTATCACTATCAGCAATCTGTTGTTCTAGGTTACTGTCTGTTGTGCCTTTTGAACTTTTATTCAATAATTACTGAAGTACACTCTGGTCCTCAGGGATTTCTCCACCTTTTTAACTTTATGAAGTTAGTCTCACTTAAGTGGTCTAAAAAACAAGCACAAGTGTAAATTTCTGCTGGACTGGGGTCTTTAAGTGTCACCTCCTCTCAGTAGGAAATATCACCCCACATAACACAATGTAATACAACAGCCTCTTAGTCAGAATCAGGTCTCTGGAAACTACTGCAGGGAAAATATATTCATCCAGGAGGCAATGAAGCAGATGGACAGTTTCACTGAAGTATAACTGGGTAGTATGTTCTAAGTTTCACTTATTTTACAACAGTAAAAATATGTCTAGCAAACTGTCATGGTTTAGCAGGTTCCTGGCAGGAGCCTGCTCCGGTGCAGGCTTTCCCCAGCTGCAGCTTCCTTCGGGGATCATCCACCTGCTCCGGCGTGGGGTCCTCCATGGGCTGCAGGTGGATATCTGCTCCACCGCTAACCCCCACGGGCTGCAGGGGCACAGCTGCCTCACCATGGTCCTCACCACGGGCTGCAGGGGAATCTCTGCTGCGGTGCCTGGAGCACCTCCTGCCCCTCCTTCTTCACTGATCTTGGCGTCTGCAGAGTTGTTTCACATACCAGCTGCTGTTGTGTAGTGGTTTTTTTTATCCTTTCTTAAATATGTTATCACAGAGGCACTACCACTGTTGCTGATGGGCTCAGCGTTGGTCAGCGGCAGGTTCATCTCGGAGTTGTCTGGAGGTGCCTCTGTCTGACACGGGGACAGCTTCTGGCATCTTCTCACAAAAGCCACTCCTGCAGCCTCCCTGCCACCAAAACCTTGCCACGTAAGTCCAATACAACTGCACACATCCTGGTCCATTGATTTCACATCCATTCTCTTCCACCAAAATGCTAAAACCCTAGCACCCTCTCTCTGTGAAATTTTTTTAATGATTTTGTTCAGAAGGAACTGATGGTTACATGAATGATTTTTCTTTTAACAGACACCAGCCTGACCATATAAACCTTGTATAAAGACAAATGGAAAGTTTTACCTGAATGTTTTCTGTTACACGGTGTAGTATGTATACTGCCACTGAGTAACTAACATTATGTATGTGAGTATACACAGTCATCAGATGCTCAGTGGTGAAAGCATGTGAGTAAAATATACATTACTTCTATACTGCAGTTAACAGAACTAATAAATAAAAGAATTAGACATGTAGGCATTTAAGTGGCATATTATTCTTTGAAGCAGGACCCGACGTTAAATAATATCAAGTTCATGATGTTATGCTCAGCATATGTATCACAATCCCACTGTGAAATGTGAAAATGTGAAATACTACAATGTGAAAATGTGAAATACTACAAGAAAAATATTGGAGTGGAAGTGTGGGTGAACTTATTTAAAGTTCCAGTTGTTTAAGTCTCTGTCAGTTACATAGCAATAAGTGATGCTTCAAGTTGTTGGTATAACCTTTTATAAGTAGATTTCCTCAAAAATTTATGTGGCCAAAAGAAGCACTTCATCCCCTTCAATACTTTTTTCCTCAGATCTTGTCATAAGAAATAATAAATGGAAAACTAAAGACCAAAGTTTAAATAATTCTTTCTTATTTCCTACTCCCTTCACTGTCTTTAAACCTCAGTGGTATGATAATATGTGGTAGAGGTATGAAATTTTGCTTGCTAAGATCTGAAGCAGCCTTCATGATATCTTTTCTTATTCCTCTGATATTGAGAAAGGCTAGCAATTGCTGAATTGAGGTGATATTTCATACACCTTGGCAACAAGTATCTGTCGGATTTGATTTTTTTTTTTCAATGTATCATCGGCTTTCTTGACAGTCTTTCATTCCTACAACTGAGCTGAAAAGTAAACCATTTACAAAATTTTTCATAAGTAGAAGATGGTACATGAAACTTTTTCATAAAATATAGCATAGTTGCTATCTATTGTCCACTCGCATTTTTCATGGAATGAGCCAAACCTGTGCAAGTTTAGGCCATCCATCTTGTCTCTGAAATACAGAATTCCTCACACCGAGAAACACCAGTTCTTTTGGAGGTGGTCCAGGTTGATCATACTGTGCCCTACACACAAAAATTCTCCCAGCCTAACATTTCAAAATATATTACAGGTGACATTAATTTTAGGGCATGCTGTGGCACACATGAAGGTTATTGGAATAGATACGGATGGAGATTGTAGTTCCCCAAATTGCCTTCCATTAGTATTGCTTCTTTTCTGAAAGCTATCATGTCTTCAGAGCCCACAAGACAGAGAAAGAGAAGTAGAGGGGATGCAGAGTTTATAGTAGAGGACAAAAGATGACATAATGGTTAGACACAAGAGCCTTTAGAACAGTCTGAACAATTTAGATAGACTCATGCAGAGATCAAAACAAGTGTCTTTGTATGTCAGGATTTTTCTAGAGAGGCAGTTCTCAGAGCTGTTTGTACTGTATCTCTGTAGAAAACAAAAAGACTTTGAAAAGACTTCACCTGTAGGTTTGTATTTAGAGAAGATCACTCCAAAATATAATCATGCATGCAGATATACATGACACTTGCACCAGACATATCAAGCAGCACGGTCCGTATTTGTATATTCAAACCAAAGAAAACTTCTGTAATTAATTCTCACTGACTTTTCAGAGCAATGGCTTGTTAGCATTGCCATTTGACAATCTGTCTATTAGCCTTGATATCAAGTTGAAATAAACAAAACAAAATAGTATAACCAACAACAAAGCAAGAAGGCAGCTTGCCTGGATGTTAAACCTTTATGCAGTGAACTACAATGCTTGTATTAATCAGCTTGAATGACATCATACTTGGGAGTTGGAGATGATGATGGGTCGGGTTTTTTTTCATTCCTTCTTTGTTCTGGAGAAATGACCTCCCTTTTTTCAAACATAGATTATTTTGTCAGCTACAAGAATAATACAGAAATCTGACACACCTACCTTTAGCGAGCATATTCTTAAGTTTGTTCAAAGCCAGACTATAAATTAACAACTATGTAAAATATTGGCCTTATTCTGTACCACAGCCACTTTGGTGCCCTGCATCTGATACACTATTGAGGCACAAGCTGCACCATGGGGAACAGAAAGAGAAACCTCATCAATCTCAGCAAATCTAATCCAGTGGTATAACACTGTTTCCGAATTACTCCAACAGCAAGCTGATTAACGCACACTCTAAGCAGCAAAAGTTACAGTCCTTGTCACTCCCATCATCTGCCAGGTACTGCTTCCCTGTTAAGTGCATGCTTGACAATGTTAGGTAACTCCAGTTTCAGACCAAAAAGACGTCTTCATATCTCATGATCAGGACATACAGGGACTATGTAGGCCCACCATGCCTCCAGCTCTTATGGAATTAATGAATTTGGTTCATCTTGCCTCAGCTTCTTATTACACTAACTTGCATTCTCTCCCATGCCTGAAAGTGCTCTCATTCATACTTCATACTCAATTGCTCTGAACCCTTGGAGATCCTGTACAGTCTTCTGCTTACAATTTTGCATATTATACTAATCAGCCACCTCAGGCTGACACAATTAGGCTTAATTAGTTGAAATATTTATGTCTAAACCTCCATCTCCAAAGAGATTTTATTTTGGATTGTAAAACTACAGTAGTAGTAGCTGTATGGGCCAAATCCATCTGCAACACCACATCAGCCAGACTCGAGTCCTGACTCTTACATTTCAGTAAGGTTTTACCTCTTGGTAGATGAACCAATGAAGATGAGGAGAAATTGCTGCATTCTCAAGTGACAGCCCAGTTCACCTTTTAAGTGTTGGCCCCAAATGTTCATTTCGTTTTCTGCCAAAGGTTAGCTGCAGAAAATCTACTTACATCTTCCTCTCCAAGTTCTTGATGAGCCTGGCTGGAACAGCATTCTCATCTGCTTTCAGAGGAAAAATCAAGCCAACAATTCACAATATCTTTGCTTTTCCTCTGAAGCAAGGAAGAGTACTTCTCCTATAAGTCTGTCTAAGACTGAAACAACCTGAGAAAACACAATGAAAAGATGCATGCTCTACTAACTTACTAGAAAGTCCCTAAAATGGAAGAGTTGAAAAGCTGAACTGAAATTCAGCAAAAGCCTTATCCTATAGCCCAAATAGTGGAGAAAAGAATTAATAAGATGAGAAAAAGAGAACAATTAGTTGCCTCCTCAGGCCTGGTCAGTCTCTGCTACCCATACTTTGTGGGTAGATTTTTGAATCAAGTTCTTTTTATCATCCCAGTGCAGCTGTCATCACACATCAGCAATGAGGGCATTGCTTCCTCACAGGGCCCATGATGCAGCTTTTGCTTATAGACTGCTCTTAGACACCTGATTTTCTAGGTTTTTTTAATCACTTCTGCAATGGCTGGCTGTACACCTGCAATAAGGAAGCCCACAGCTTGTGCAGGCCAATAACTGCATCTGTGACAAACAACTTCTTGTGCCTCCTGAGCCCATTTTGACTCCTTTTCACCCCAAATCTTTCTCTGGTTTTGTGCCCTTATTGATCACCTGAGCTGAAATCCTTTTGAAAATTTCTTTGCCCATTCATCTGCTTAGTCTGTTTTTTGTAACATCACCTCCCATTAAGGGAGAATATGAATGGAAAAATAAAAATACCATGACATTTAGATCTGCAAAACTTTGAGATCTGTCATTTTTCAGCACTATTCTTCCCATCACGGGTATGAGTCCCCTTTCAGCTTTCCCAGGATAGTCCCACTGCTTCCCTCTAACAAAGACCTCTCCTTTAGTCTTGATAAGCCTAATTTGCTCTGCGGCTACTTTGAAGGGGTTTCAAAGATTTGCAGGACTTTAAAACATGAGCTGTAGCTGTGCAGAACTTTTTCCTGCTGGGCTACAGAGGTTCCCTTGACAGTCATGTTTCCTGGATGTTTTGAATACTTGTTTCTAATCCTGTCTTTTAAACCCAGCTGTGTTTCACAAGGCTCACCAGGGAAATTCTCTACTCATAGGATCTTCTCAGGTTTTCACTTCAATTAAGCTAACTGTCAGCAATTTAAATTCCCTCTTTAATTGAAAGTGCAAATGTTTTGTAAGAAAATCATTCAAAAATTTAAAACAAACCTTCTAGTGACAAAAAAATTTCTAAAGAAACACTAAGCACCTGAAGCAGAGATTGAAATCTAGTGCTGACAAAACATTCTTTTAAGTCAAATGTTGTATATGTATTTATACCAACCCTACCTCTCCTTTTTTTCTACAAGAGTTTATTTCAAATGTCACATCTCCCTCTCTCAGAGGTCTATTAATAGTCCATACTTCATTCACCTGTGAGTGCATTTGTCCAGGCTCTTGCCCCTTGCTGTGCTCACCTCTATCACTTCTCACTGCCACAATTCCATGATTTTAATGAGCTCCTGACAGTCTTGGAAGCTGCCTTGCTTAAGGAGAACCACTAAATCTTTTTACACCTCACTCAGGAGCTGGGGTTTTTTTTGTGTGTGTTTGTTTATTTGCTTTTGCACAGGGCTGTATGATGGCTCATCTTCTTGCATTGTGTTTGTGCCCACCTTATCCTCTCTTAAATTCAGAAACATGTGGGCCTTGGAGATCTGCTGCTACCAAATCTGAATGTCATGGTCTCTGGGGTTATACACTGCAAAGCACATTGCATGTTCAGTAGCCTACATAGTTTAATGAGCATGCTGCTTGGGAGGTAGCAGGAAAAATGCTGCAGATGCCAGGTGACACAAAAAGATCAATGACAGGTCAGGAGAAAGCAAGAGAAGTAGGTTAAAATGCAGATGCCCTGTGGCTCTTAGAAGAATCATGATGGTGGATGTTTACTGCTGACCTAGAAGAACAGGTGAATAAAGAGGTGGAAGAGATACAGAGAATGCAAAATTACTTAGGCTAATTGAGTCTAACTAGGCAAATATCAGAAGGATTTAATACAGCTAAGAAAATGGAAAACAATAGCAAAAGAATCTCAGTGAAGACAAATGCAAATAATGTACAGAGGAGAAAAATGTGAACTAATCATACATAGACATAGGTTTTGAATTCAAACACTCAGAAGATGCTTTCTGTTAGCTCATTTGTATGCTGCAATAAGTATATGTACACATATGAAAGGCTGTATTAAGAAAATAATTCATTGTAATATTCTAAACAAACAGGAATACCATGCTGAGGTATTTCTTTTTTTGTCTAAAGGTTGCAGCCATAATCTAGAAAGCACCAAAAACATAAAAGCAAGAAAAGAGTCATATTGGAGAACAGGTGCAAGAACTAACTAGTAGCTGCAAGAGGAGAATGGCTGGATGCTTACGGGCACATATTCTTACCAACCTCACCACATAACACAAAGATGAATTGCAAGACACAGACTGATGACTGGACCGAGGAATGCTGAATTCAGTAGTGTGGAAATAAGGAGCCAATGACAATAGCAGATTTCATCATATCTGAAAATGAGACATGGAGGGTTAGGTCCACAACTTGGGTATCTATATGCACAGTCTGCCCATCTGCTATAGACACATGGCTAAACACCATCCCACTGGGGACAAAAGTTTGGGACTTGGTAATTTGTGTTGCCCAAAGAGGAACATGGGTTTCTTGAAGGCTGATTAAAGCACCAGTGAAGAGCAGGTTTGATTCTACCTTGAGTATCCCAGACTGTTTTCTGGTGATTTCATATCTTCACTCTCCCGCTTACCTTGCCTAAATTTGGAATTTAAGCCTAATGGAAGAATAAAAGGAACTTTCATTCCTGATTTTGTCTTACTTGGATGATGTTGTATCTTCTTATATTTGTATGAGTGATTTTTTTCCCTATGGAAATTTAAACAAACATTCTTTTGCCAACCCTTTTGAAAGTCTGGGGTAAAAAAAGTTAAAAAATTAAAAAAAGTCTTTTAGTGAGTGATCATTGTTTCCAGACCCTTTAGTAAGAAAGGTCTTTTTATTATTTTTTATTATTTTATTATTATTTTTTTTGTTTCCGTTGCATTGCGCTGTAGAAAGTTCCTTCAGGGGCAGTCACCTGCCTTCCAAGATACAGTACCTAACAGTGCACCTATATACAGAGGTGCAAATCAATCTCATAAGAGCCATATCAGCTTTTGCATTATAGGCTGGCCCGCCTGTACCTTAACACCTGTTTGTTTTCTACAGCACAGTGAAGGAGACAATGAGGAGAAAAGGATAATTCCAAAACCATTTTTGTAATGTCTATTGGGGGACATTTTTGTACAATGTATATTTGTTCTAGGCCCAGTTAGCACTTTGCTTGAAAATATTCAGATTTCTAGCACTATTTGATCTATATTTATGTAGTAGAAACCTTACCATAAATTTTAGGTAGTCTGATCACCTATTTAGTATTTTAGGCTGAATGGCCACCTTCTGTAATGAAATTTTGCAAAGCATGAAGAATACATCTATTCTACACTTGGATTCTGAAGCACATGCACTAGATATATTAAAAAAGGATTAGAAAGCCAAACACGTGAAAGATGGGAAATGGCCACGCTTGTATGAACTATTCAATGTTTACATAATAAAAAACACTCTTTGGTATCTGTGAAACATTTAGATTCAGTGAAGAAAAGCCCCTGAGCATACTAATTCTCTCTTTGCAGTAGTATGCAGTAAATACCCAAGGGGTCATAAACTAAATGACTAAACATGAAACAAATATCAAGCACTATTTCATTAAGTAGCTACCATCTACTCTGTGCACTGAATAAGGCTGAAAAGAATGGTGAAGGATAATGTAATTTAAGACTGTCATGGTTGAAGCTGGCCAAGAGACAGACTTTAAAATAACAAAATAACTTCTCGTTTTTAAAATATTTGAATTTTCAGAATTCCAATGAATAAGAAAATCTAAGATGCAAGAAAAGCATTTAATGTTAAAGCTTTAAAGACATATGGAAATTCATTGATCCCAAGAGAGATGCCAAGGTGACCCCTGGAAGCCTCAGCACTGGGAGCTGGAGCTGTTAGACTCTTGTTTACATAGCAGAGATACTCCTACACCCTCCCATTTAAACTAAAGCTTTTGCTGGTGGGGGCTCAGGGTACCCTGAAGAAGAGACACGGGACCCCTGATACTGCAATGAAGAAATGAGGAAATGACAGATATGAGATGACCTGGGCATGTAGGCACTGAGACAAGCTGTACAGCTGGCCAGTCGCAGATTTTTCTGATGTTTGATCCCAGGCTTCATGAGTCTGTCTGTGAAGAGGGCAGGAAACCTTTCTGACTGCATTTTGACTTAATTTCATTCAGTCTGATAGGGCTCTACAAACCATCTTGGTCTTGAAGGATCGGCAGCTTCTGACATTATCTCGTTAATTATATCCTGGAAAATTACCAACCCTCTGTAATCATATTGCATGTGCACCTAGGGATCATTGTACAGACACCCCCAAAGGCATTTTCTAAATCCTGAGCACTTAATCTCGATGATCTTTTTACAGTGACTTTAGATATTTTTGTATGTTTACATGTATGTGTGTGCTTCTAGTTTCCTTTAAAAAAAAACCCAAAACAAAGCAACAACAACAACTAACAAAGAAAAAACAGAAAAGACTCCACAACATAGGCCACAGGAAAATTTGTGGAGCTGCAGGTCCCTTCCCAGGCTCTGGGATGTCATGTTCTTTAGTGACCACAGGTTCCTCCCAACCTGTCCCCAGCAGAGACCTCTTCTGCGATCCTTTCAACCTGTTCCTGTACAGCCATGTTCCCTCTTTTCCCTCCCATCATTCCAGTTATGGTCCCTTCCCCCATCCAGTCATAGCCTGCACCCCCTGAGCAGTTAATCTGAGCTCAGCTCCTCCTCCCTGCAACACTACCTCCCCTTTGAACATACCCACACTCTTGTGTCTCCTTTCCCCATTGTTACTGGGCCCCCAGCTCCCAGCTGCTTGCCCAGGCAGGTAACTGACTTCTGTGCCATGGTAAAAAGCAGTAACAGTGCTAGTTACTTAGAGAGTTAATGTCCTGACCAAAATGCAAGCAGAGATCCAGCTCCTTCTTTGGAAGGACTCTGTTTTTCTCTGGTAGTAATTTACCTGTTCTTACATTAAAGCCTTCTCATAAATCATCACTTAAAAATATAGCAGATCACTAAAACAGCAATAAGTTTTATCCTCAAACTAATGAGCAAGTCATATGAGCAGTTGATACAACGTTTTGAGAAAAACAAGATATGAAAGAGTGAGTGTTGGATAGCCAGAATGTGGAAATGAACATTTTGCTGCTACCAAGACTGTTATGGGATTTTTAACTAGCACGCACTTTGGGTCCCAGTGTTCAGTATGTATTCAGAAAGGGTTGTCTCCAGCAGCGGAGCTTTACCTACCGCCTCGCTGGGGTATTATTTGTTCAACAGAGACCAAGAGTACGCTGAATGCCAGCCACTGGCTCCTGAGGAACAGCAGTTTTCTTTGGACTTCTTCCAGTCACATCACAACCCCAGCTATTCTTCATTTACACTACATGCTGAGATTGCAGCTTAGGGCTGAATCATTAGTGTACAAGCAATTTTATCAACTTGAGGTTTTATGAGCCTGGATAAAGATCCAGACTAATGTCTGGATAAAGCTAATGGCAGAATCCCCTACACAACCTGCATTTTCAGAAAATCCTGAGGAGGTTACTATTTGTGCCCTTGCTATCTCTGTCTACATGGCCAGATGGCTGAAGCTACAATAATAACTCCTTTAGCCAAGAAGTGATTATTTTACATTTCCATTATTGTAAATGGTACTCTTCTATCCACCACTTCATGAATCCAAGACCGCAAACCAAGCTTTTCTGAACAAGAACTTATTGCTGCTTGGGGTGTAGAGGCTTACTTTTTTTGTAATAGAATTAAGCTATTTAAGGCACAGCCTAAAAATTATTTTAAAAATGGGTTTAGCTAAAAATAGGGTGGTTTTTTTTTTCTTTTTAACCATAAAGGCAAGTTTATTTTTGTTGCTCAAAATATGGTTGAAAGATACTTTTTTATTGAATTTCAACAGTTACTTAAATTATATTTGGTTAGTCTTGCATTGGTTTCTTGTCATGTCTATGCAGGTCAAAATGCCTTCTTGCACACCAAGGTTTCATTCACACTGACATATTAGACTTCAATACAAGATGTTACAATCAGGTAATGATTTCAACTGAAAGACAGAATTTAGGAATCTCTGCAGCACAACAGCTCCTGCAGCTGTTAGTTTCAATGTGACAACTCCCATTACCTTTCAGTGCAAGGTCAGTTACATGGTCATTAACTATCTTTAGCATGTCACAGAATTTTAACTGGAGCACAGCAGTGGTGCCCAGCCATGGTCCTGGCAAGCCTGGAGTGGGACTAGAGCCAAAGCTGGGACATGACATGCTGAAGAACTGGACTAGCCAAAGATCCTTCCAATGCAAGGTCTGGATCGTAGGTGAACTTCTGAGCCAAGCCAAGAAGCAAGAAGATGAGTCACACTGAAGAACAAGGCAGGAGCATGCTCCAAAGCTGCATCGAACACTGTGAAATTAAGGAAACTAGGGAGGTTTTGAGTTCCAGGGAAGAAGGGTATCCTGGAAGAACACCAGGACTAGGAATAAAAAATTAGGCTTTTGCAAACAGTAAAAATTCTCAGAAGAAATTGCCAAAACTGAGAAACTAGACTCTGGAAGGTTATCCAGGCAGGCAGCCTTTTGTCCTTGTGTCATCAGAGGCCATTTAATATCTGAAGCATTTGTGTGAAACCAAATGTATTGCTTCGTGTTCCTTTATTTACACACAACATGGTTGGTTGTGTGAGCTGATCACTGGCAGGTAACAGCTGACCTACAGAGTTAACTAAATCTGATAAAGATATAATTAGGCATGTAGCATTCTAGCACCCAAGCAACATGAATGAAAAACTCATTACTCAGTATCTTACTTAATACTCTTTCACCCAATTTTACTATGCAGAATTTTTCAGCATCAGTTTCAGAGAGCAATAAACAGCTGAGATAGCCATTACACCAGTGACACCAGGAGCTAGACATGATCTATAGCCCACGGAGAGTGACAAACACCTCCACATCCGACCTCTTTAATTTAAATACTGAGTGTATAAATGTAGATTAAATGAATCTGAGTTTCAGACTGCTCACAAGATAGTGACAAATGAGGACAGGTTTAAGGAGGTGTCATCTCTGATATTGGCTAACACTGTCTGGTGGTTGCTTGTGAAGATTTGTACTGCCTGTGTCCAGAGTTCAGTTTTTACAGTCCAGCTGGCAGTTGTTCTGTCAACAGATTTTCCTCTAATATGCATAGCATTTTTTCCCGTTAATTAAAATTTCACATTTATTTTACCTTCTAATGAAGGCAATGATCTTTTTATTCAAATGCTTGACAAGCACTAATATAAAATAAACATGATTTCTTGTAATATTTTGGAACCATGTTTTTTGAATGTCCAGCTATCTTGTAGTTTCTTGAACTGTTTAAAAACTCATCATGTTAGAGTATGTGAGAACAACTGGATTTCTCTGCCTGGATAACGCTTGTAGGAGATTATGCAGATTCTTCTTATGTTTGTTCTATTTGCATCCCAAGACATTTTGAAGTCTTTATCACAGAGATGCTTATTTCCATTTTTCTTATATTAGTCTCAGATTCTTTTATGATTAATGTCTTGCTCTAACACTGATTAATGAAAAATGTAGATCTTCTAAAATAATAAGCCACTAAAAATGATAAATCATGTTGTTTTCATAATATCAAAGTTTAGAGCAGCTGGTATTGAATTTGCAGGAGTAATCCTCTCATGTGCTTAGTGTTTAAACTTTTGTTAAATTCATTGGGACTTGTTAAAACTAAACATCTAGTTGGAGCTACTGAGTAGCTATACCTCTTGTACAAAAAAAAATGAAATGACAGTGAAATTTCAAAGTGAGAAACAGTATAACACAGTCGCAAAACAGCAATTTGAGTATCCTTGAGTCTGTCCAATCTTAAGACTCTAATAATGCTTTTTAAATCATAGAATCATAGAATCATAGAATCATAGAATCATAGAATCATAGAATCACAGAATGGTTTGGATTGGAAGGGACCTTTAGAGGTCATCTAGCCCAACCCCCCTGCAGTGAGCAGGGACAGCTTTAACCAGATCAGGTTGCTCAGACCCCATCCAACCTGACCTTGAATGTTTCCAGGGATGGGGCCTCTACCACCTCTCTGGGCAACCTGTTCCAGCACTTGACCACCCTCATTGTAAAAGATATCTTCCTTATATCTAGTCTGAATCTACCCTCTTTTAGTTTGAAACCATTACCCATTGTCCTGTCGCTCCAGGTCCTGCTAAAAAGTCTATCCCCATCTTTCTTATAAGCCCTCTTTAAGTATTGAAAGGCTGCAATAAGGTCTCCCCAGAGCCTTCTCTTCTCCAAGCTAAACAACCCCAGCCTGTCTTCATAGGAGAGCGGCTCCATCCCTCTGATCATTGTTGTGGCCCTCCTCTGGACCCACTCCAACAGGTCCATGACTTTCCTGTGATGAGGGCTCCAGAGCTGGACGCAGTGCTCCAGGTGGGGTCTCATGACAGCAGAGTAGAGGGGCAGAATCACCTCCCTTGACCTGCTGGCCATGCTTCTTTTGATGCAGCCCAGGATACGGTTGGCTTTCTGGGCTGCAATCGCACATTGCTGGCTCCTGTCCAGTTTTTCCTCCACCAGTACCCCAAAGTCCTTCTCCGCAACGCTGCTCTCAATCCCTTCCTCCTCCAGCCTGTACTGATATTGAGGATTGCCCCAACCCAGGTGCAGGACCTTGCACTTGGTCTTGTTGAATCTCATGAAGTTCCTGAAATTACCATATTTTGTTATGATTATTTAATGTTATATGTTAACAATTTATATTTATTTTCTTTTATAATGTAGGTAGGTTCCGCTGCCCAATGAAATGTGCTGCCCAATGAAATGACTGGTACGTAACCTGGTGCCAGTCCAGTGCTGGTACCAGAACCATTTTGGAAGCCAGGCTGGGACTGCTTCCGTTTCAATGCAGCTCATCACTGGAGCAAGTTCATTTTTTGTTTTATCTTTTCTTTTCAGCACAAATTTTCCCTCAGATGATGAGAATAGCATGGAATGGTAATAAGAGTCTGATCAATATCTCAGTGCAATACCTCAAAGGCCTTATCCTAGTGAGGAAAAGCCTCAGAATGAAACATCCTAATAAAAACCTTTTTAATCCCTCAAAAATAACAAGTACAAAACCCTGACAAAAGCACTCTTTGGTGGAAACACTATAACTGAGAGCAGGTATTTCTGAACATCAGCTAATAACTTTTCTTCAGATATGTCATTACATTTTCCCTAGAAATTGCCCAGTTCCTTTGGATCTTTTCCAGTCCTTTTTGACATACAGTGTAAGCAGTACAAAGCAGGTTTTATAGCACAGTAGTGGAGGAAATATCTGCTGATACTGGCTGGTTGAATGCCACAAAGAGGCAGACAGAAAGACTCTTTGAAATGAAATCTTCAGATTTAATTTGCAATTTTTCATGCATACATTTTCAGTTTTCAAGATTGTTTGTACAAAGGGACAAGGTCCAGGAGATGTGTATAAATAACAATTTGCAAAGATTTTCCAATTAGAAATGGTCACCTAGTAACACTGAATGTATCTAATGACTTGAGATCAGAGTAGGGCAGAGGAAGTTGGCAAAAGCAGGGATGGATGCAGTCACAAACTGAAGAGGAGAGATGAAAAGCCAAATAGCTACTGCTTGGGAGAGGGAGGAAGAACTATTACTCTCTGTGGTCCTACAAGAAATCCAAGTCTTGAATTTGGAAAAGCAAACAAAAGTTTCTCTGAGGAGGGCAACTGCTGGGAAAGGATGAAATGTTCAATATCAGCAGCTAAGGTCAGTTAAAGGTAAGGGTTCATTACAGCCAATGAGATGAGGAAATAAAGGATTAATATTGAATATTTCAACTGGTTATTCATGTGACCATATAAAAGTCTACCATGGCACAAAGTCCAGTTACTACCTCTGTCCCTGACTTCCTGATCGGTCTTGGTCAAGATATATTTTTATTCCCTCTATGCCATCAGTGCACATGTAGCCCTTATTCAAATTAAAGCATATGTGACTGATATGGGAGAGGAGTATTGCTGTTCGGTATGGATAGGTTTTGGACTTAATAACATTTTGAAAAATTGGGCTTTAAGTGAGATGTAGCTGACCATTGTCTATACCAAAAAAAGGGAAGGAGTTATGGCTAGAGTACTGCTAATTGAAATCACAAAGGAAAAATTGGTCAGGTAGAGTAAGCACTGCTGCTCACCTCCTGCATGTGAGGACAAAGTTTACAAAAGATTACAACAACAAATATCAGGGCTGAAGACTATCAGAAAGCTAGATGAATCTGCATTTCCTTGTTTGTCCTTATCACATCACCTGAATTTAAATTCCAAAAGAAGATCTTAAAGATAAGTTAGACATACCTCTTCCAGAATTTGCATAGATTTAGCCATCCTCCTCACGGGTTGGATGGTTTGGTTAGTGTTTGAAATCTCTTCCAGACCTCTTTTCTAAAGACTCTGATTTTTGTTTATGGTGTACAAATGCTGAGGAAAACACACACCCAAACCCATTAGAGTCCTCAATAAAGAGAAAAATTCATCGGCAGCCACAGGTGTATGACAGTGTGATGTCTTCTACTCCAGAATATATACTTCACAACAAAGGAGCCTCTCTCACAAACAGCACCATGGAGTGACACCCAGCCCATGGAACTGCATTCAGAATGAGCAGGGGTCCTGATGAGGTGAATGCAAGCACATCCAATGTAAAACAAGAGTGAAGATCAAGTCTCATAGGTATGTCACAATGTAAATGAGTCCTGATGGAAGATGGAATTGACGGCTCTGAAAATCTTCAGTCAGGGAGAGCAGTGAGTTAGCTACCCTATCATGCCAAGAAGCTCAAGACTTCAGAACAGTCCAATAACCTCCACAGTCATTTTTATTTTGAAAAACATAATAAAAACATGTACTTAGTTGTCACAGATATTTATGTTGGGTGGTAAGAGAGAGCACACATGGCAAACACTTCTGCTGCTCAAGGCTTGTCTGTGCACAATAAATCACAAAATACCTTGGGTTTTTTAGTGCAAAAAGTATATATGGACCTCATATTACAAAATCCAAATATTCCTACTCAATCTCTTACTCCAGTTAATGAAATAGCCCCAAATTTAGATAATCCATTTGTAGGAAATATTTACCTTATACAGTGTTTCAGGTAATAGTTCTTTGTTCATTTAAGAATAATTTTCTAGGAGAATTTTAGCAAAATAGCAGTTCATTACTTGCAAATAAGTTACCAAATATGTGGTGGTACAAACACTCTGTTCGGAAGACCATAGCTGACTTACTTCAAAAACACCATTTAGAAATGTCATTTGACTATCTTTGATCAGAACAAACACAAGAACTGAATGAAAAAAAAAACCCCACAAACAGTGCAGAACTGCTGGATCTCAGTGGCAGAATGCCTTGCAAAAGGAATTTGGATGAGAAATTACAGAGTCAGATAAAAAACTGGTGAAGTGTACTGTGAGGAGAGTGGTGGAATGAGTAACATACCTGGAAGGAAGTTAGAAGATATGATGATGAATATGAAAGTACAGGGTAAAAAAAAAAAAGCATAAAAAATTATGCATAAAAACATTAGTGAAAAGAAAGATTCATGGGAACTAGAAACAAAACCACCTTCTCTGTTGGAAAGTTCCTTCCAGTTCCTTTATACTAGGACTTAAAGACCTTGCTGCAGGTATGAGTAACAGAGCCAAACCTTTCCTAGCCCTCTCAAACTCATTGTTAACACAGCAAGGTGTATTAAATGAAACTGATAGTCTGAACAATGTTCTTTATATAATCGTCAGCCATTCAAACTAGCAGCATAAATGATGCCACATCACTACTCACATAACCCCATTAATAAACTCCAGGATGCTCAGAGGAAAGCCAAAAGGAATAACTTGTGATTAACTGATAAATCTTGAACTGGTTTGCACATGGGATTTGCCTTCTAACTACAAATAGGAAGCACATTTACAGAAATAATAGTGTGTTACAGGTATTTCACACATATGCACAAAGGAGCAGGGTACATTTGCTAAACAAACTCTTGCTATCCAGCTGTAGAAGTGATGAAAATGAGATCTGTAAGTCTGGACTTCTTTATTCCAGGCTGGAAGATAAGAGACAAGATGTTAAGAAAGCAGGAAGGATTCCTGTTTTGCAAGCTGACAGGCATCAGTATCAAACACTATTGCATGAATCCGTTTTTACTGATCTAATGTATTTTTAATTACACCTGCAATAATTTCACGGTCCATTAGTTATATGTCTTCCAATCTGCCAAAAACTGAATGTGGGTCAAAACTTAGCATTGGGAATGTGAGAAAAATATGACAGCAAGAATTACAGAAATTTTGTCTCAGTAGTCTGAACATCACTTTCTGTGATTTTGAGATGTTTCTACTTTTCCTGTCCATACCAAAGGACAACAGACAAACAGGAGGTGAAGGTAGAAGTTTGCAGTTTTAAAGTTCCCTCTTTGCATTCTGCAGAATCCCTCAGAGAAAATCTGAATGCTGCCCTCCAGATTGGTAGAGCTAGGATTCACAGCTTTGAAGATGGTGTCTTTTTAATGGATTTGAATTCCACTGGACATAAAGAAATAGTGTCTACTTCTGCTCTGGCCAAGTCACCCCCTAGTACCCCTTACTATGGTTTCTGCAGAACTGTCCTCCTTGGATTAGGTCCTACCCACTGGAGGAAAGGAGTATCTACAGCAAATCCAGGCAACACAGAGTCCGTCATGAGTTTTTCAGTAGGGCTGCTGATGGAGGAAAGAATATGAAGGCATTTGTTTCACTTCTCAGATCCTCCAGTTTGAGAGTCTCTGGTTGAATTGGATGAGGTGGGAACTGAAGAGAAGGAAAAGGTAAAATAACAGGAAAGCCAGCAGACCTTTCAGTGCTCTTTGATGGTGATAACACAGAGCTAGAGCTGGGAATGAATCTTTATGACCAAGGTAAATTAATGAACATGGGAGGAGAAGGCTAATGCAAAAGGCAGGGAAGCCTCTTTGTTTCTCTCTCAGCAGGCTGCCAGCCAAACTGATAAACAACAACATGTACAAACCAGAATGTTCCAGGGAGTATTGCATTTCACCCCCATCCTTCTACAGGGCCTCCTAAGCCTTTGAAGCAAAGAAGAAATCATTCCCCTTGCATTTTCAAATTCTGAGCCATCAGAACTGCAGAGGAAGGCATTTAGTTAAAGATGGTGCTCCACATCCTTGGAACCATGATTATTTCAGCTGCAAATTGAGGACAGAATTATGTGTTGATTCATTAAGCTCTTTTCCTTGCAGAATTTGAACTGCATCGGTTCTGTGGAAGAAGCTCACATACAGTTTACACCAGCTGTTCAGCAGGGTCCTTTCAAAATTCTCCGCTACATACTCCATAAATATATATGTGTGTATATATATATGCACACACACCTACAGGATTTTCCTGCCACCCTCTCACTTGCACCCCAGGAATCTGTAGGGGCTTTAAAGAAGCTTTGCAGCAGCCTGCTACTGCCACTTTGCTACAGCAGCTGACAGCATTATAGATAGAGTGCAAATACAAAAGCTTGTCAGCACTGGTATTTAGTGCAAAGCCTCAGTATCAAGGGCATGAGTTTGAGTTCCTAGAGGCTCTGCAGCTGTCAACTTTCAAACGTGAAAATGCAGATTTTAGTTTTAAGACATAAGCACCCAGTTAGGAAATGTTATTCCATTACATAATAAAATCTATATTTGCTATATTTAGAAGAGTCAATGATTGTGATGCATGGAATAAAACAATTTCTAAGTCACAGTCAACATATACACTAATTCAGATTTTGATTTTAAGACATAAGCACCCAACTGGAAGATGATACTGTTCATACACATAATAAAATATCTTCTATGTTTAGGATAGTTGATGGCATTGAGACATGGAACGAGTGAGTTCTCCCTTGGAGAGAAAGCATTTTTCTGTGCTTCTGAGCACATGCTTTGATCACATATAAACTCATCAATAGTGTTCTTTCTTTTGGGTTCATTCTGAACATTTTCTCATTTTCCTTTCTCATTATCTTTATCGTTTTAGACAGTGAATCCCATGTCCATACAGTCCTGGTTCTTTCTGTTCCTTGAGCGCATTCTTAGCAAGTGTACTATTACGTTAATAAGGTTTAACTTTGATCCTTTTTCTGAACAAATCAAGCTCTGTGCTCAATTTCCACCCATTTTATGCTTTCTCAAAAGCTTCAACACTATGAATAAATTTGTTACCTCTATGATATGCCCCTCTAGTATTTATACTATGCAATGTAGCAGCATTGACCAATGAATAAGCTGTTCTAGTTCCTTTCTATCTAGGCTTTTTTTCAGGAAAGAAAAATAGGAACAATATAATACAGTCTCTTTCCCCTACAATGAGCATTTGCATGGATAATACTTATGAATTCTAATGTGAGTTACACATTGTGCGGAATGACGTCACTATTCAAAAATGTATCTGACAGAAAGCCTGTTCAGAAGACTGATCTCTGTTTAATAAATACAGAGAAAAATGCAGTGTAAAAAGAAAACTCTTTAGTCTTAGAAATATTTTGTAACCAAATGAAATAAATTTTTGGGTTTAGTCCAACCCATAAAATATATAAATAATGTAGAACCTTTATTATAAGCATTAAGTATTCACTTATGTTTTAGATAATAATTTCACAGAAGCTGGAAAACTGTCTTTTCCTTGAATAATATTGCCTGCTTCAGACCGTTCCTATGGTTCTTTTCTTGGGGACAATGTGGGGTTAAATTGGTGGTATACTTCTTCATTTGGAAGATTTTCCCTTAAGCATCATTTCTAATATCAGCTGTCTCTATATTGTTTTTGCAAGCACTTTCTTAGGAGGGATGAGGCAAATAAGAATAAAATAAATTAAAAAAAAGGGTAGATATTGTTGTTCAAAGGCAATAAGCATTCCAGAAGAGATTAAGAGACAAGAAGTGAAAACAATAGAAAGTTAAGCTCTTAGTAAAATCTGAACACTGGTCTGAATATATAGTTAACAAAGATGCACAGCTTACAATAACAAAGTTACAAAATATGCCTAAACATTTTGAAGGGGGCTCAAATCCTCCTATTTCAGGGATGGCCTTATTTATAACAAAGAGGAGAAACTAGGTAGATGCTTTTCCAGAGTATGTCTTTCTGTCACTGACTGCTGATAGGATTCTTTCAAATTCCTCTGTGGCACAGAGCAGTGAGAGCCAGTACACAAGACTAGCTGGCCCACCAGCTGTCTTAGCACAATAAAAATACCTACTTTGCTATGAAATTGATCTGAAGCAACACAGAAGGAATTAAAATAAAGAATAGAAAATATTATTTTGCAGGGAAAGGATGGAAATATTTCAAGGGTTATTGCTGAAGGGCATTTTTCCTTCCAAAATCAGAAAGAAAATATTTGTAGGAAATCTAAGGTTTCTAATTCCCACTGGGACATGTGACGTGGGAGCTGATGCTTCTCTCAAAATGTCAGGATTACTGACATTTCCCACAGAGTTCCCAATTCAACAGAAGCTATGACTTCACCCAAAGGCAAGACAGTACTCTTATGCTCACCAGTACATGAAAATAGCAGTACAATATAGCTCAACAGCCTACCTCAGCTCCCTGGTGGCAATAGTGGATGCCAAGAGAGGAATACAGGAACACAATAAAAATAAAGTAACTCTTCTTCAGAGTATTTTCCCATTGTCCGGAGATTTATGACTTAGGAATTTCCTGAGCCAAAATGTTAACTTTGTAATTGTTCCCACTGTGAGTTTTCCCTCCATGAATTTTTCTAACTGCTGTATTGCCTTTTGTTAGCCTGGGACCTGGCCTCTGTGAGTTTTGCACAGTAAATAAGAGCCAAAACAGCATTTTCTCATCCTCTTATGGGAGCAGGAAACCACAAAACCATACTGACCACATGCAGCTCTCTCGTTGCTCAATCTCCCTTCCAAAAATGCCACCTCCCAGGCATACTGGCTTGCCACAGCTTGGGTAGTGAAGTAGCTGAAGTAAAAGGACATATAAGCGCTTCAGAAGTTCTGATGCAAATACACATTCATCTTAAGGAATATATGGAGTGAATGATACAGGAATGACACAATATATCGAGAACTAGAAACAGCAAGAAAGTGTCTATATGGACTGTTTTGAACTGAGTCAAAGGACACTAGAGGGGGATGGAATTGAGGCAAAATATTTATACAGCTTTGTGTTTGGAAGATTCCCTTTTCTCTACAGCACATTCTTTTTCAAGAGCTTTGAGTGTCCCTCCCCTGCATCAGCCAACTTTCTGCTTTTGGTCTCTTTCTCTAGGCCAGTGAGTAACTCCTTCCTTCTTCTGTACTCCTCTGTTATAGGTCCCTGTTGCTCGATGTCATCACATGGTCATTGCATAATTGCTTTTATTCCCATGTTACCTCAACCTCATTCCAACTTTGGGTGCCCAAAGACAGTCACTGCTTTTTCCCCTCTGAACTTTAACCTGCTATTAATAAGAAAAATAAACATAGTAAGTAGGTAGGTAGGTAGGTAGGCCTCCATTCAGAATGTAGCCTGTAGTTTAACAGTGATATGGGAAGACACCCAAATGACATCTAGGAGAATCTGCTAGCTCACGATTTTGCAAATCATTGTAAGCGGTAAGCATTTAGATTTTTTTTTGAGCACTCTACTGACCCCTTTGGCTTTTGTATTTTAGAAGCTAGAAAAGCTGTCAGAGCAGCACTGTATAAATGCAGTTCTTACAATTTGCATTTACTTAAGTAATAGAATTATTCTGAGTCCACTTTTTATTCTGTGTTTCTTTCATAACATAGCAAAGCAACAAGAGAGATAATTCTGAAATACTATGAAGACTGAAAGGGAATCTAAGATGTATTGAAAATAAAAGAAAATGAAGCATACTGCTATTAGGGTTTTGGATAGCCTCCTGATCTAAAGACGTTAAACATCATTAAGAACGTCTGGGCTTGGGGACAGGAGGACTGAGAGGACTTATTCAACAGCCTGACAGAGCGAAAGCTCATCTAAAACAAGGAAATAGAACAAGATTTGATAGCATACAAGGGGAGAAAAATAAGGTAGTTTTATCGGGGTTATCTTCTAAAACCTATAATTTGTTTAGCTTATCAACTCTTTGAAACCATGATACAAATGTCAGGACTGTGGAGATTTTACAGAAACATTTATCCCAAAAGCCAGCGATAAATACTCATGTCATGTCACTCTAGATCTTTCTTTGTCCTGTGCTCATTACCATACACCATCTAAGTGCCTTTCTGTAATGCATTTATTAGGGCATGGTCATTTGCCAAATGCAGATCATTCCCTCTCTCCTAGCGTCAAGGACTGTCATCGTTAGGCAGAGTTTTCTTTTATGTGCTCTTACATGTCATTATTTGCAGCCAGCAGTCTTGGGAATGAATTCAGTACAAACAGGGCAAGAAGTCTTTCTCTCCTCAGGTACATCCTGTCATAGAAGTAGTGTGCACTTTTCACAGGAAAAATCCAGAAGTAGGACTAGCTGGAGACCATGGGACATCACATTGCCTTCAGGACAAACCTAGCACTTGTTGCCCAACCACAACGTAAATACATAGGCGGATTTTTCACCCTTCCAAAATGGTCTGAACTTTTAGAGAGAGGAACTAATGTTCTTCTAAGACGGCATCAGCATCACAGTGTTTGAGATAGGTTAAAGTTTGGTAGATTGGAACTGAATAATTTAACTGTCTGGCCTTCATAACAGAGTTTCAGTGCTGAAAATCAGGAAAGCAAAACTGTGCTTGGAAAGAAAGTAATATGTACATATTGAAAACCTCCACTATTACTTTCTGTGATGTGGTCAAAGGGAGAAGTGGAACTGAAACAACTTCTAGACCTCAAATTTTGTCTAACCAGAATGAATGATAACCACTGTCATTACCATTATGAAATATTGGGGTTATTTGTGTCTGTGGTTTCAAAGTTGACAATAACCCAGCACTGCATGCAAATCAGTGACCTCTACCAAGAACAGAGGATGTATTTCCCTTATTAGCTGGTGGTAAACATGGTAAACCAAATGTACACACTGGCGTAAGGGCTTATTTAAATACAACAAGCCAGCATTAATGATAATATTCTCATCTGCAGTTTGTGAGCTAGCTATGGACCTGCTTTACAAAATATTCCTAATATTCAGAGTTAGGGCTTGTCTACAAGGTAAAAATGCGGAGAGAAAAAGGCACCAGGAAATAATATTAACTGAGATGTCTCATGTAACCTCTTCACACTGAATAGCACACAGTAGCTTCATCCAAATAAAAAACTGGCTTTTACTTCACTGCAGTTCATAGCTTCTTCATTAGAAGAATTCACCAGTGAGTTAGGATTTGGGACAGATGTCTCCATTCCTCTGGGCCTTATGCATTACAAAAGCATTCCACTGTAAAACAAGACACACATCCTACTTCAAATGGCCTCCAAGCCCTGTTATCATTAGAGCAATATCTTCTGATGCTTATTGGCTGGAAAAATATTGCCACTTATTCAGAAACATGGACAAAGACGTCTTGCCTTGTTATGTGAAAGCTTTCCTGGAGCCTAATATGCACCTTAAATTGTGTTTTATACACATTGTACAATTGTTTTGCCATTAATGAATTTCAGTCATATTTGAAGTTAAAACAGTGCTGGTGGTAGTTAAGAGTATTCATTATATAAGGATGGCTCTTTGCTGCAAGGTAGTTTTATTACTAGGTTTGTACTGACAAAGGTGACTTATTAAAGCTTTCACTGATACAAAAACATGGCTTGCTAAGACCTGTACTGAAGGAAAAAATAAAACTTGCTAAAATTTCTTTGGAGAATGCATACATCGCTGAAGTTTGTTACTGGGGAAAAATGCCTTGCTAAGACTCATACTGACTAAAAATGACATGTATTGACAAAGTGAATTAATTTTTTTTTTGTATGATCAGAGCCATTGAATACTCCACTGTCCGTAAATGCAACTCCATATTTTCAATTAACCTGCCACAGACAAGGTGCAACCACACAGCATGGGACTGGATAGGGCACAGGCAACTAGTGTTAGGGTGGGACAGAGCAGCCAGCAAAGAAGCCAGCCATGGCAGAATAATAATAATTTTGAGCACAGAGTTCTGTTGCTTTGATATCTGATTTGAAAAAGCTTTGAAATGTGTTTGTAATGGTGATAATACATCTGTATCTTTTCATGTCCTTTTACAACACAAGATGGTATAAAACCACAGGAATTGAGAAATCTCTCTCAAATAATTTTGGAACCTTCTATTGCTTTGGTCTTTCTCATAGTTTTTGGAAGCCACCATCACCCTGCTACAGTAGCATTGGTGAAAAGGTTGCATTGGTGAAAAACACCATGGTCTTGCTTGTTCTGTTGAGTTTACCAAGACATTTATGCTACCTTACCTATACAGAAGCCACCTATGGTTACACTGGAAAATTCTTCTCTGAGAGAAGAGAATGACTAAGCCAACACTTTATATTCTGTTAATAAAAACACAATGAAAGGCAAAGAAGCTGCTGCTGAAATTGTAAGAGCTTTCTGTGTGGTTTATGTATACAGGGAAACGGCCCGGTTGTGTAGGGAGGAGGTCAGGAAGGCCAAGGCAAGGATGGAGCTGAATTTGGCAAGGGACGTAAGGAATAACAAGAAGGGCTTCTACAGGTATATCAACCAGAAAAGGAAGGTTAAAGAAAGCGTACCCCCCGATGAACAAGGGTGGTGAACTTGTATCAACGGACAAGGAGAAGGCTGAGGTACTCAACAACTTGTTTGCCTCAGTCTTCACTGGCAACCTCTCTCCTCACCCCTCCCAAGTCGATGGACCAAAAGATGGGGACCAGGGGGGTAAAGCCCCTCCCACTGTAAGGGAAGATCAGGTTCGAGACCACCTGAAGAACCTCAATGTACACAAGTCTATGGGACCTGATGAGATGCATCCCAGAGTCCTGAGGGAATTGGCTGATGTAGTTGCCAAGCCGCTCTCCATGATATTTGAAAAGTCATGGCAGTCAGGTGAAGTCCCTGCTGACTGGAAAAAGGGGAATGTTGTGCCCATTTTTAAAAAGGAAAGAAAGGAGGACCCTGGGAACTATCGACCTGTCAGCCTCACCTCTGTGCCTGGGAAGGTCATGGAGCAGATCCTCCTAGAAGATATGCTCAAGCACATGGAGGACAGGGAGGTGATTCGAGACAGCCAGCACAGATTCACCAAGGGCGAGTCCTGCCTGACCAACCTAGTGGCTTTCTATGAAGGAGTGACTGCATCAGTGGATGAGGGAGAAGCAATGAATGTCATCTACTTGGATTTCTGTAAAGCATTCGACACAGTCCCCCACAACATCCTTCTCTCTAAATTGGAGAGATATGGGTTTGATGGGTGGACTGTTCGATGGATAAGGAATTGGCTGGATGGTCACATCCAGAGGGTCGTGGTCAATGGTTTGATGTCCACATGGAGACCGGTGACAAGTGGTGTCCCTCAGGGGTCCGTACTGGGACCGGCGCTATTTAACATCTTCATCAATGACATAGACAGTGGGATCGAGTGCACCCTCAGAAAGTTTGCAGATGACACCAAGCTGAGTGGTGCAGTTGACACACCAGGAGGACGAGATGTTATCCAGAGGGACCTGGACAAGCTGGAGAGGTGGGCCTGTGTGAACCTCATGAGGTTCAACAAGGCCAGGTGCAAGGTCCTGCACCTGGGATGGGGCAACCCCCAATATCAATACAGGCTGGGGGATGATTGGGGGATTGAGAGCAGCCCTGCAGAGAAGGACTTGGGGGTACTGGTGGATGAAAAGCTGGACATGAGCCGGCAATGTGCGCTTGCAGCCCAGAAAACCAACCGTATCCCGGGCTGCATCAAAAGAAGCGTGGCCAGCAGGTTGAGGGAGGTGATTCTGCCCCTCTGCTCTGCTCTGGTGAGACCCCACCTGGAGCACTGCATCCAGCTCTGGGGCCCTCAGCACAAGAAGGACATGGACCTGTTGGAGCGGGTCCAGAGGAGGGCCACCAAAATGAACCGAGGGCTGGAGCACCTCTCCTATGAGGCCAGGCTGAGGGAGTTGGGGTTGTTCAGCCTGGAGAAGAGAAGGCTGCGAGGAGACCGTATTGCAACCTTCCAGTACTTAAAGGGGGCCTACAGGAAGGATGGGGAGAATCTTTTTAGCAAGGCCTGTTGTGACAGGACAAGGAATAATGGATTTAAACTAAAGAAGAATAGATTTAGACTGGACATAAGAAAGAAATTTTTTACACTGAGGGTGGTGAAGCACTGGAACAGGTTGCCCAGCGGGGTAGTGGAGGCCCCATCCCTGGCAACATTCAAGGTGAGGTTGGACGGGGCTCTGAGCAACCTGATCTGGTTAAAGCTGTCCCTGCTCACTGCAGGGTTTGGGCTAGATGACCTCTAAAGGTCCCTTCCATCCCAAAGCATTCTATGATTCTATGATTCTATGATTCTATGTTGACACAATATTCAGTCCAAGTATGTAAACTGACACTGTAGGTGCTTTGTATCCAGTAGCCCACATACTCCATTGAACTTCTGGTCCCTTAGACGACATACCTCTCAGACATCAGGGACCATCAATGAGTTGGTCACCTGCCTTCCTTCTACACCCAGTGTAGAGAAAGAGGCACTTTTAAAGTGAATCATGTGACCTAAGTAGGACATCTACTTATGAGGAGATTAATTATACTGTAAAATGTCTTTTTCTTTCTCAGTGGAGAAAAGGTCTATATAGGAATTTTTTGATAACTAGCTTAGCTGTGGACAGAAACATTGTCTATACCCTGTTGAGATGAATCCCTACTTTTTTGTCCAGGGTGCGTAAAAATAAAAATAAAACCAGTAGGAGCCATTATACTTCTGTTCCCCATCCATATCTATTTTTCATGCTGAGCAACCTCAATTTCCCTTCAACACAGGGATCACCAGTATAAAAATAAGTAACAGAAGGATTTATTTCAAAAGTATCAGGTAATGCTTCCTTGCCTGTCTCTAAGACTTCCCGTAGTCAAAGGTTTTGACACCACCTACACTCATTTGATGTACACCAGAAGTTTCATTGACAAAAAAATCAGGGTCTTTTCCTTAAATCAGTATTGATTTATTACAAATTCACACAGCAAAAATGGAATGAAGAATGCAGTAAAGGAGACCTGATGCACCAAACCTGTGCATAAGAGCAGAGAATAAGCACTCCCAAGATAACCTTCCATCCTGAAGCCAGTTTACTATGACTTCTTATGCTCATTGTTGCTGCACAGGGACTCATTTGTTGTATCACCGTGTGTATTTTAGCAATGCTGGAGCTTCTTTACAGCACTGTCTCATCTTTAATGATAACAGTAATGCACAGACTGGATCTACATGGTCTTTTTCTAATGGTTGTTTTTATTTTCCCCATCACAGTCCTAGTACTAGGGCAACAATTATTTAAAGAAGAAAGGGATTTTATTATGTAAGTTTACGGATGATCAATGTGAAACTAAAATCTGAAAAGTATAAATTGCACATATTTTACACTCAAATGTTCCTATAGACTTTGAACTTCAATGCCCACCTTTAATCAGTCTAGATAAAGACTTTCAAAACCCAAATGCTCTAAAATCAACTTTGTGCAAAAGCACAGTATCATTTACTTATTTTTACTGTACTTCTACAGTGATCCAACACATCCTTACATGCATATAAAATAAATGTTTCTTAAAGATTAAAGTAGTTTATTGATTGCTGATTCTGGTGTGCAATCTTCTTTTTTTTTTTAATTCATCTCAGCACTGGGAGCAATTATTTTCACATTTCATTTTTCTAGAGACTGAAATATGCATTTTTGAAGACATTACTGGTTTGTTTCCCTCTCCAACATTATTCTGAAGGGGTTTGGGGATGATAGTCATTCTCTTGATGAATTAATTAGTCATAAATAGTCCATCATTTATAAATAATATCATCATTGCTTTACTATTATTATTATTATTACTTTTAGGGAGAAAGGGAATCCTAGGTGTAGTGAAATGAGAAATTCTGCAGTGTTTTATTCTGAAACCGTGCATGTCCCTGAGGCTATAGAGAGAGATAAAGACACAAGATAGGATACTAATTAGAGAATATGTAGTCCTGAGGCAATGCAGGGCAAATTACTTACACATGCTTTAGAGAAATTGTCAATGTCTGTAGTAGCATATGAAGGCCTTAAAGGAATTTGGGATATTGCACATCCATGCCAACTGGTTAAAAGTTAGAGGCAGAAACTTCCTTGTATGTTAAGTGTTAAAATACAATGAGCTCAGCCCACAGGTGGGGAAGGCTGGTGACGCTAAGCCTGTAGGAAGCTGTGGCCAAATTAAAGCATTAAATTTTGAAACTTTTCCAGAGCATAGTCTTATTGCTGGCATTTGCTTTTGATGACAGGCTGGAAAGCACAAACAGCAAGGCCTCATTAACATGCACACATTGTAATTAAAAAAAAAAAAGATAAAAAATACAGGGAATGTCTCTTATCTTCAGAACAAGGATTTAACAGCGAAGCACTGCAGATTGAGATCCTACTCAATCTACCAGCACTTCTTAAGTGGTATTGTACAATTGCCAAGATAAACAACCAGGCATGCAACATCCTTGACTTTTACTGTGAGGCCATATACCTGCTAATACAGCAAATTCAATTCCTCATTTAGAGTTCACACAATTACAGCTGAGCAGTGAGGGTTGTATACCAAGCACTGCTAACAGCTTCAGAAAGCTCATGCATTCTGTTAGCATACCAAATAAAAGACAACCTAAAGGGGTATCATACTGTCACCCTCTTAATTAAATATGTATTTCTATTTTCTAGTGTCCATAGTCAGTTTACAGTGCATCTGCAATGTGATTTTGCATGCAGACCTAACAGAAAGAATACTCGGGAATTATGAATCTAGTAATAACTCTAGCAACTGCCTTGTTTTGCGACCTCCTTCTCATGTGAATCATCACACTGAATCCAAGGAGACTGCTCTCATAAGGACTATTCTTACATTTCCGTGGTTTCACAATTTGTTGTAACAGTGTTATAATCTACACAGCAAATGTGTTACTCAGCATTTTCTTTATTAATAGCCATGTGGATTCTCTGTTTCTGCTTTGCCATTTATTGAAGTGTTGATTTATTCAGAAGAATAGCAGTCATTGTGACTCAGTATGGGTTTTTAGAAACTGATAACTTTGCTGAAATGGACACTTTATACATTTCATTGGCATGACACACATAGCCATGGAGTATGCTAGTGTGTGAGCTGTCTTTGGAGACTTCAAAGAATGCATGAAACTTTAAATAATAAAAATGTGAGCTCAGAAGGTACTTGCTTTGGTATCTGGTCTGAAATTGCAGCAGTCAATTTGAGTCATCTTGTATTTGGGAACTGTTATTTTTTTTTAAATATAGCTTTAAATGACAAAAATCCTGGGGAAGAAATGAGGAGAGCACAGAGAGACAGAGGCAGAGAGAGTGCTCCTGTATTTGAACTAAATGTAATATGTCAGGATTGTAATCATGTATGCACTGCACTGGAGAAGACAGTGTTAGGAGATATTTTCACAGCTCAAAAGAGAAAACAAAAAGACTTGAGGGTCAGTCTGAATTTACAAAAGTTGAAAAAAGACAAAGAAAATCTGCTGGTAGCTCACAGCGCATCAAGAGGAGGAAGAAGTAGTTTATGCACTCCTCTCTTTTGAAGGCAATTCCATCTAGAAGCTCTGCACAGAAGAGGGCTCTGGTTTTCCATTTCTGTCTGTGACATGGCAAAAGTCACATTTCCAAGTGCAGGAAAAAATGCCCTCAAGTTCTCTGATTTCAAAGAAAATTTAGATATTTCTGGGGTTTGCATTAGTTCATGCTTTTTCCCTTTTCTTTCTGTAGCTCCACAGCAACTCAGCAATGACCATCTCTTACCTTGCAAATTAGACAGAGACTAATGCAGGAACAGCTAGGCAAAATGCCTCAAACAGTCAAGACCACAGCAACCAAAAGTGTTGCTAACAGCAGAGAGGACTGCTTTCATGGGGCTTTTTTAGTATGCAGTACTTCACAGAGATGCTTCAGAGCTGTGTGTTGTAAATGGGATATGTTTTGCAGCCTTCCTTTTGAGCACAACTAGTGGACAGAAGGGATGACTTTGGCAAAACAGTTTAAAAAGCCTTTCATTGTAGTCAAGACTTTTCAATTCCCTTTCAAAAGCAACTTTCTCTGGGTTTGCATATGCTATACATCCCCAAAAGGTTAGAAGATCAATGAGAATCTTCTCTGTACATTCAAATACCATCTCCTTGTCCTTCAGACCATTCCATCCATATTTGAATACAAAGCATAGCTAGAGGTTAATTGCTGCATCCTATCAGCAAGTGATCTTTAAATTCTTCCTGAGAAAGGTCTTTTTGTATAGAGCAATTGTGTATTCTGTGGTTTTCCCATCAGTGTGCCATGGTGTGTTTCAGCACATTCTTTGGTCTAGGAACCCACAGCAAGCAACCGCTTTTCCATAGTTTACCTATCACATTTCATCAGTTGAAAATGCCTCTATCAGAGCTTTTTTTCCTTAAAGCAATACCACATGGTGTGCCCCATGCACAGAAATCAACATTTAAAAGCCCCTGCTTCATTATTTTGCCTTATTTCCTGTCCTGATTGAGCAAGAAGGGCAAAGGGCAGGGAGCCTGACGGCACCCAATTATGGGCAGACCCCAGACAGCAGCAGTGAGGAAGCTGTTCAGAGGGTGCTGCTAAAGAATTAATATTTATGATTTCTTATCCCTTAACATATTTCACAGTATAAAACCCACAGCACAATAATGCTCATGGCTTGGCAAAACCCACAAAGCAATAAAATCACTTATTCTGTGAAGGGGGAGACTTGTGTGAAGGTAATTGAAGCGAGATTTTGACTATGTCTTTGATACTGACTCTGACTTAACTCTAAATCTGAGGGCTGAACTATGTCTGCAGCTATCCCTGTAGTAAAGAACCAATATATCTGGGTGGATGTAGATAAGAGTAGAATCTATCCCATGATGGGAAGTTTGGAAAGTAAATTCATTTCCCAGGGAAAAAATACAGAAAATCACCTTTATGTTTTCATCAATACCTTCTTGAATTTTAATTAAGAATAGTTTAGTTCAGAATAAAAACCTTTTAAAAAATGAAAATACCTTTTATTTGAAAGGTTTAATTTTTATTTTAAGTCCCAACTACTTAGATTAATAGGGTGTTTTTGTGGCAAAATATTCCATTTCATCCCTAGAGTCACTTGTCATTGAAATGCAGCAGATCAAAATTGGTCATGCTTTTTTCCAGGCATCTCTAGTCTCAGTTCTCAAGAACACCATCTGGAAAAATATTCAAGGGGTCCTATTCAGAAGCAAATCAAACACCTCACATGGGAATTTTGTATCTCAGAGACAGGTGTCCAAAGGAGATGTCCAAAATAGTTTGCATGAGTTGCTGTCTGGAAATGACTCTTTCCTGCACCTCTGAAGGAAGCCTACAGTAACTGAGACACACTTTTGTTTTTAGCAGTGTTCACCTCTGCAGAATTAGAAGTATCTCAGTATGGGCACAGCTGGGCAGCCTAGCACCTGCTTCAGACTGAGAAGGCAAAATCAAAATGTCTTTCCACCTGACTCCCCTCCATGGTTTATTCCACTCCAGTTTTCAAAGGATCTGCAGGCAGTCTTGGGCTCAGTGCAGACTGGAGTGGTGGCTACCACTTTCTTCACAGTCAAGCCAGAGGTGGAGACACATCATTTGATATAATGACTTCATGGTACAAGAACAGAATAGGGAAAGCAAATTCCAGTGTCTTCCTTGTTCCACTGTCACCCCTGGAGCAGGTGGAGTGGCCCGGGCATTAGGCAGCAATTATTCCCAGCAATCCTTGGCAAGGAGAGGTGTGGAGAATTTCATGCCCTGGTTGGTAGCCAGCTCCTTCATGAACATACCCATTTACTTGTTGCTTACTCAGAAAGGTTGTTGTGGGTCTTCTTCTGAAACATCAAGCTCTTTCCTTCAACTCTAAGTTCAGGACCATAGTACTTATCACCTTTTTTGGACTCCCTGCTTAAGTGCTTTACAGCATTCCTCTTTCCTAGGTATAAAAATTATGGGTTTGCTCCTTGTCAGCCCAATGGTAGCACTGCAGCAAGGGTCAATAAGCCAGTCAGGCTTTGTTCACACAACTCACCTTTCCAGCTTTCTCTCTTTAAATTGTTAATACACTTCAGGTCCTCTAGAGAGTTTTTAACATAACTCTTGCCCTTGGGGTTGGCTACTTTGTGCTTCTGGGTGCAATGAAAGAGATGGAATTGAGTTGAATTCTTGAAATTTAACAGAGGGGACCTGGGGACATGCCTCCTCTGAGCACCTGTATATATTCAGGATGACAGCACGCATTTGAATCTTGGCAGCCGGGAGTTTTGCCCCTTCCCTTGTGCCTGAAGGATATCTTTCAGCTGACCTTCATCCAGGAAAGAGAGAGGGGAATGCAGTGACTAGCAAATTTAAGCCTGGTAGCAGTTTGGTTTCCCCCCTTTTTCAGATGAACCAGCTTTTGTCTCTGCTCTGTGTGTGTGTGTGTGCGTGCATGCGTGCGCACACATGTGTGTGATTGAAGACTGTGCTTCCAAAACACAGGCAAAATACAGAGCTACACAGGGAAGAGACCAACATGGCAACATGGCTTATAGAATTATCTTAACCATCCAAACTGAATTTGTGCATTTGGATCTGGCAGATGGAGAATAATAACATAACCTATCCACTCAGCCTGCGTGGACACTCACAAGATGTAAACCCTGTTTAGGGAAAAAAAAAAAACCAAACAGCCTATTTTCAGAAATAAAAACAGCTTCCAGATTAATATTCTTTCCCGTCTTCCTTCTCTTGCCACACTGCATGACATTGCATGCTGTCCTGGGTTTGCTCCTCACCACCCACGAACCAAGAGATTAAATTCATTGGCTTTGGTCTCCCCATGAATCTGTATGAGTTATCAGGCAGCTCCAGCTACCCCTTCTGCATTATTTTTCACTGTAGCTTTGGCTTGCTAGAGCAACAGTAAATCTTTAGTTCATTTCTTTCCACATCCTCTCGTTGTTTGCAGGGTCAGGCAGAGGGAACCTCCAGCCCCACCAGACACGACTCTCAAGATGACAAATGCTCAAGCCATGAGCATCCCCACAGACTTTCAGGTGTTATATTGTAGTGGTGACTGGATCAGCCAGGATACCAACAAGACAGTGCAGACTTCTGGTTTGCTCATCCAGGTGAAAAAAAAAAGAGATGGTTCTAACAAAAAGCCTGCTTTATCGATCTGTGTATATTCCTTGATAGTAATTAAATGTGAAATGCCTCAGATTCCTATAATAAAGTCTGTTAACTCTTTTGCAGCAACAGGAAGGCACATCCCTCCCTGCATTTCAAGCACCAACAATTCCAGAACAACAAGGAGCTTTTTATGCTTGTATAAAGAAGATCTCAATGTATTATTGGGAATGACGTTTCAAACAATAACCTGCTTATATCCAAAGTGAACTGAAAATGGCTCAAAACTAGAATGGCTTGCTCATATCTGCCCCAGTGCTCAATACTGAGGCTGTCCCACCCAGACTAGGGCATCTCAGCTCAGTTTCATTTGTGTGCTATGCTGTCCTGAGGTACTCATAAAAATCAAATTTTCTCACAGGTATACCTCTCTAAATCAAATTTCTATGATACTTCTGTTCAATATCCCAGTCAAAAAGAAACAATCTGTGCCAGCTACACTCACCTAAAGAAATGCAGAAAGCAATAAGAGAAAGGTCATTTTCTAGTTGTGATGGCTATTTATGAAACAACAGTTACTGAGGACCCACTGGCACCATGTTGTAGTGGCCACATACCTTTACTGAACAGATCCCTGGTAACACCTGCATGCATATCTGTAGCACAACTCTCCATATTGTGTCAATGCTAAACAACTGTGCTACTTGACAGAGAGTCTGTAAAGATTCTTAGGAAGTGAAAATGCTTAACCAGGTTACTAAATGGAAATGATAGGCAGGTAGTCATTCAAGCACGAATGCTAGTCATATAAGACCTTTGCATATATGTGCATTGGTAAATCTAATTCCTGGCAGCAGGAGGAAAGTCCTTGCATACAGGTGCCCTCATTTGTTCCCAGCAGGGGTTATGACCTCCTTTAGAGGTTGCAAGAGCTTTCCCTTCAACATGTACTTAAACAGAGAGCAAACACCCCCAGTAGAATATAGCTGTGTTTCAAGGTAGCAGAAATACGGCAAGCAACAAACTATCCTAGGTGTGAAATATTTCAGTGTAAATAAAACCAGATCATATAAGATCTAGACTTATCCTGTCCTTTATATTGCAATGCCTGGCTCCTAAATCTCCTCCTCTCTTTGCCGCAGGAAAACTTTTCTAAACAGCACCAGTCAAGAAAGAAAACTGTCCCTGACTCTGGAGACATTCTTCTTCCTAGCATCTAACAGACAGAGAAAGCAACTGATATGAAAAAACCTGAAGAGTTCAAGGAGAAGATCAACCTCTTGTAGCAGCCCATAGCAGTTCCAGAAATGCATCCTAAATTTGCAATGCTCTCTATAAAGGCCAGAAAACAAATTTCTGCCTGCAATCTCCTTCTTTGGCAACTAAGGTCAAAAGAAAGTCTTACCTAGTGCTGTCCGTAGTTTTTTTACTTGATTTCTTTCCTGGTGCAGAGAGTATACATCTTAAAAAACATATATTTTAGCAGGAAGTGATGGTTGTACACCTCAGATTGTTTTGGTTTATGAACCTGCATTAAGATGGCGTAAGATGGCATGAAGATAAAAACAACCCAGTGTCCTTTCTAAATTGCTCAGCTGGGTTTTTTTTTTGTGAAACTGATACCTAGCAGTATCTTCATGCATCACAGATGTTATAGTATGTAAACTACCTGTGTGTTCTCAAATTTGGATTGTAAAGGATCTCCCTTTAAAGCAGCGCAATCACAGTTAGGCAAGTATAACCTTCACCATGCACTGTATTTGCACATGTTTATAGCATATTAGACCGGACCTAATAGCTAAGCATAGGACTATAGCAGAGGTAGAGGTATCCCACTTTCATGCAATTCTTTTCTGAAAAGTCATTTGCAAGATCAGATGAAGCTAATCCACACCTTTTCCCAGGGGTCAGCTGGGAGTTGCTGGCTCTAGTATGCAAATGGGTACAAGATGAATGCAGTCAGAGACTTAAGAATTAATCATAACTTACTGAGTGAATGACATTTCAGCTGGATAAGGTTCACCCAGAATGCATGGGCACTAATGAGGCCATAAGGTAAGAGCTGACTGTGTGTGGTTGGGTTTGAGCAGGTTCAGCCCTTTGGTAGTAGTGTGGACTTAGATCAACTGAAACTTCTGGTATAACTTCACCATAAGGAAAATTAATGGCAAAACTCCACTCTAAAGTAGAGTAATTGGGTGTAAAATGAATGTTTTCAGATGACTAAGAAAATTTTGTTTTGTTTTGTTTTGATTCATCTTTAATTAGATGAGAGACAAATATTGCATCACATGTTGTTAGAGCTCAATACCAGGCAAACAGTAATATAAAGTTCAATGTTATTTACATTTGTTTTCTCTCCCCCTCACTCCCAAATGCATTCTGGTTTTCCCACTCATTAAATAGCCACGTACAGAATTGTTTTCAGTTTATTAAAATGCAAAGGAAATTTCTGCATCTCTTCTTTACACAAACACCAACTAAAATCTTAAGATTTGCACAACTCAGGATTTTGGGGTATCCTTCAATATTGTTATTCATCACCATTGCATTGACGCTCAAGTTTGCATATCACTCCAGTAACATGAGAGAAAAGAATTATCTTCCTATCATTATCCCCAAGATGCAGGATGCATCCTCTATTCCCACTGTAGCAGCCTATTCAGACATTAAATACCTAAGATGGGTGTAAAATTAATCATTTTGCCCTGGGATGCAGAGTCCAGAGTTAGTCAAAGCTCCATACAGCATCCCAAAACCAAATCATGAATTCCACTCAGGCAAAAGTTCCTTAAGTGGGAATAAAATTATTTCACATTTTATGTCCTAAGGTATATTTTTTACAAGGACATAAAATAAAGAGGGTAAAACAGCTTCCCCAGGACTGATGCCAGCAGTCTGGCAGAGAATCTCTGGGTGTTTGTTAGATATGGATAGGAAATCTGTAATGTTGTTGGAGAGACAATTATTACCGGAATTGTTCCATAGAGGATGTTGGTAGAAACAACTTGGAAAACATTTTCCTGGGTGTGATAGTTGTCAGACTTCTTCATTACATAGTCACTGAAACAAGAAAAAGGATGCTGTTTAGACTTGATTTTATCAAGTAATAAGACAATTCAGAACTTGTTGCAGAAAATAATCTTGAATTGAGAAGCGATGGGTTATTTCTGTTTAAGTAAAATCAAAGAACAAAAATATAGGTCTACAGCTAAGACTGTTTTGAATAACCAAGTGTTGAAAAGTTAAAGAAAATTCCTAGTAAAATTGGATGGATGAAGGCACACAGAAAACCTTGAAAATGGACTTTCTTCATATCAAAGGAGCTAACATGATCAGGATTCTGTATTCCCCAACAAATGAAAACCTCAGACAAAGATCTATCTGATCCACTGGAATATTTAGGGGAAAAGAAGTCTGAGACTAAGAAGGATATGAAAAGTAAGAATAGAATAGAAAAAAACACAGACATCTATATGTTGGATGTCAAATCAGGCAAAGCTTGCTGTGGCAATGACCAAAAAATCAAGCTGAATTCAGCTTTCTGAAAGAAAGTAGAGCGATCATTTGCCATGTAAATAAATTATAGAACAGGGACACAAGAATACTAAAGAAGTAAAGAGTAAGATAATGTTGGTGGTGTCCAAAGTTAAATATACTCTGGTTAGCTTCCAAGACTGATGATGTAGAAAACTAATGCAGAATGAAACCAGAAAATGAGAATGCATATTTAAAACTAGAAATTGTCACAACTGCAGTATAGAAAAAACTTATGGAACATAGGTCAGGTAGTGAGATAATTTCCTCAGAATTGGTACTGTATTTGTAAATCCCACAGCAAGTATTTTAGCAAGTCCTTCTGCATAATTGAAGATAGCAAATGAAGCACCTATATTTAGGAAAGTTATGTTAGCAATTTCAGGTCTCTCAGTCTAAATTCCAACATAGCAGGCTGGAGAGAAGACTTGGAAGGAAGGGATAAGTGAAAAGTTAGAGGCAGCTGAGATTAAATGCTTTTTTAAGGAGACCTCTTGACAGATTGAGCTGGAAGAGTTCTTTGATGGTTTTGGCCAAAGAAGATGAAGTATATCCCATTTATCTGGATTTCAGTAAATATTTGATGTTTTTCTGTAAATATGTAAATATTAGTTAGGCTGGCAAACATAGAGACTAATAAAGGAATCATAAGGAATACATGAGAAAGAGTATGTGATTTATTTTAATTATTTGTTCTTCATTTATGTTATAGTCTGTTAAAAGAGTGAGTAGGTGAGGTACAGCTCTTGGGAAGAGCAGAGGCTTGTCCCTTCTTTTGGAGGCAAATAGAGATGCCTGAAGGTCAGCAGCTTGGAGAGACTGCCATGAGTGACAGGCCAAGGAAGGAGAGAGACAATACACAGGGGTGGGAGCTGGAGCTCCAGCAAAGAAACTCAAACGTTCCTGTAAGGACAGGAGAGGACAAGCAGGTCTCAGAGAGGACAGAAAGAGTTGCCAGTCAGCTAGAGGTGACTGGGCAATTTGCTGCAACTCACAACTCATTGAGCTGACTGAGAGTAAACCCAGAAGGAAAGAGCTTTCCACAAGGGTCAAATGGGCAGGAGGAAGATATCAGTTAGTCCTTTTTACTACTCTATCTTGCCTGTCTTCATTGTGTTTTCTCTGTTTTGGAAGATGATTATTTATATTCTGATTAAAGCTGATTTTTTGAGTTCAAAATTTTGTGACTTTCTTAGGGCAGTTTGCAACAAGAAGGTCTTGCCTACTTCATTTCAAAGCTGTAGCTGACTCAGAGTCCTGTCATGCCAGGGAAGAGAATGGCATAAACAGTAAATGAAAATGGGTAGGGCTGAAGGGAAGGATTTTGGGTGGGAAAGAGGTAACCAGTGCAGTTTGTCAGGAGCCATTGTTTACATTAATGACCATAATATACTGCAGTCCATGCTCATGAAATCCGTCCCTGGCACAACACTGAAAGTAGCATCAAGGAAGGGAATGTTAAGTATCATACAAAGAGAAAGACATGATTAAATAAGTAGAAGATGGAAAGTAACGAAATAGTGTAAAATTAACTAGCAATATCAGTTCTGAACTCATAGTAAAAACAACATTAAGTTAGGAGCTCTTCATGTTGGGAGCTCTTCATGTAGAAACAACAGAGAAGGATGATGTAAGTGGTTTTGAACTCAAGAATAATTCAGTAACCCATGTGATAAGGCCAGAGTAATGTAAAAGTGACTCTATGATGTTTTAGAAGAAAGGTTTCTAGTAGAACAGTAAAACTGCTGATATCTGTCCCATTGTACAAGGCATTGCTAAACCCTTGCCTACAATACCTAGAACTGTCTCATCCCACACATTAAAGAAAGATGAGGTCACACCAGAAGAGACATGGAGAAAGGATACAGGGCTGTGTTTCTAAACTTCGTGAGAAGAATCTAAGTAAGCGTGGCAAATTGAAGCCTGAGAGGGCAATTTATTGCTTTCTATAAATATATGAGGCAAATACATGATAAGCATAAAAAAAAAAAATTCAGCTAAGGGATAAGCACAAGTCAGAAATGAGGGTTATGTCTAGAGTGTTCACTAACACATTTACGGAAATTAGAAGGTTTCTAACAGTCAGAGCAAAAAATGGAACTTGTCTTCTATTAAATTGTTTCAACATCTTCCCTGTCCGACTGTAGGAGATAACATGGAATTACATGGCAGGTGCTAAATTATATCTACCTGAAAGTCTGGGGAGAGCAAAAGTGTTTTGGTTTTTTGTTTGGGTTTTTTTTCCCCCAAAATATCAGCACTACTGAAGAAAAATGCTAAATGGAAAGACTCCATGGTAACAATGAAAATGATTATTTGGAAAAGAAATATAACTAAATTTTCATACTTCTTTTTTCTCAGGTGTTTTCCCAGATGTTTTTGCTTTAATGAGAATCCTAATATTATTATCCATGTCTGACCAGGCCTGTTAGGTATCAGGTCTAATAACAAATACAGTTATAAAATTCTGTAGTTTGCCACTTATTTTGTTCTCATGTTCTTGACCAGCACAACTAACGTTCCCATGTTCATGTCCTCCAAAGGCAAGGCACGTTCTTCAGCTGGGTTTTGACTAGCATATACAGTTGGATGTATACTTAAAAAATAAACTGCTATCAAAAATCAGTGATGATACTGCATGCATGAGAGGATGAGAAAGAGAATTAATCACATGAAACAGATTGTTGTCATGTTGCTTAATCAATTACTAGAAAGTCCTGAGATATTATGAAAATAGAACTATAAAAGAAACCATCCCAAATGGCCAAGACTGCTATTTAATGCCTAAATAAGAGATTAGTGACTATCTAGGGCACGTCTGCATTTCATCACACTTTAAAATATGCCTTGTAAAACATCGTGTGTTATCATCTTCGGACTGTCAAACCTGAATCTGCAGCATCAAACAGTAACACAAGCTTCACCTAAATTATGAGTTGCACAACAAACTGTGATTGATTCCTTAATTTCCATTTTAATGGCACTACAAATGGCAATATTTACACCCTTTTTGGCATTGCACCTCATTTTGGCATCACAGAGACTGATAAATAGCATTTTATGTCCATTACCAAGAACATAGATTGTTTACAATTTACTTAATCTCGACAGTTTAGATTTACATGAGCTGGATAGAGAATAAATTTATCTAAAGTCTAATATTTGTTTTCTTCAGTAGTTCCATCTCCAGAGTTGTAGTTGGAACACAAAACTGAATAACAAGAGGAGAAAAAGTAGATTAAATCTTTTGGGACCAATCTGGCTGTTTGCTGCAGCAGAAAAAACACCAAATCCTTCATGAGGAGATGAATATGCAAAGTAGAAGAGAACAACAATCTTTTATTGTTAATGTATACTTCTGAATGTTTATTTTTACTACATTGTGGAGAGTGAGGATCCAAAAGGGTTATGGGGACACAGAATAAAAGGCCAACACTTCTGGATTTTTTTATTAGTGATATTGACTTTGATCTAAGTTTTCAAGACAGCTCTTTTACAAAGTCAGTGAGTATATGACATCATACATAGGACAAATGGATAAAGAACTGATGAAAATATGTTCCTTTTGAGTTTATTAATAAATAAGATTAAACCCATTCTGTTAATCTGTTTTTCTTCTGCAGTATTTACTTTTCTACACCTTGTAGAATCTGGCCCTGCTGTGATCTGTCTAGAACTTTTATGAATTATCATTACAGAATCAGCAGATTCAAAGAATCCCTTACATTACGTCATATTGCAAGTAGATAACCGGTGAAGAAACATTTACTCAGAGGTTTCAGGTTAATCTCATGAGGACTAAGTTAAGATGAGGTTAGTGCAGTGCAGTCATGGGTTGCAGATATGGACACGTGGATTCAGCTGACACCTACTAAAGACAATTCTAAGACTGTTGTCTTAGAAATCCCTTAAGCACAGGTCCCTGGTCCTTGGAGACTCTCCTGAAAAGCATTGCTATATGCCTCTCCCGTTTTGTCATTCATCCTTGGTTATCTGTTTTTAGCTATTTTCAGAGACAGGACACTGGTCAAGATGGATCTTTGCTTGGATTTATCACAGGCACTCTTCTGATATATATTTATATTAAAAGCCAAATGATGCATCAGAGGTTGTTACTGGTGAAAAAAAGGGAAGATTCAATGGTAGGGACCCTTCCAAGGGTGTTCCTTGTCTAAGAGGGAACTGAAGCTACCACAACCACCTATGCAATTCCAAGAGCTGCTTTAATGTCCCTTCTGCTGTAGGCACTAAAGTTTAGTAAGCAGCTGAGCACCATGCTGAAGATCATTATTCATGTAACAGAAAAAAGGTAAAGCCTCTATTTTCTTTTTTCTGATCATCTCCATTACTATGAAGATTCAATAGCTTAAGAGCTAATCAAATGGAAGTGAAACCCTTCCAGGCTAAGCTAATGTTCTTGCTTTTTTGTCCACTGTGTTTTTCTAAATCAGCCTGCCTAAAAGCTGTTCTTAGACTGGTCATCTCTCACTGAGCGACACTTCTCTGTGTGACATGACCTTCATGGTTAATGTCCCCCTTTTTTTTTTTCCCTTCATTTTCTTCTTAGAAAAGACAACCACAAGTCACTAATACTCCTCAGGAGCAGTCACTTCCCAGTATTTCTCCATAGAAAACATCAGGTTCAATTTATACTTAAAAATATCCTTAATTTAAAATCATAATAGAGAGAAGACATTCAAACGTTTGTATCTTCATGTAAAATTTTAATAAAGGAGTCCCTGAACCCATTAGGTAATATGGGTTTTCACATAAAGGCAGTTCTAGCTACAATATGAAAAGCCTTTGCATATCTTTGACTACTGGCCAAAGAAATACCTTCAGGTTTATTGAACGATCAGTAACACATAAGATATTCTAAATTATTGTATGGTCCAAATTTCAGAACATCTGGAAGGGAGATAATAACGTGATAAATAAAACCAAAAATGTGCCTGTTACCTGGAACCAGTGTACTATACATAAGGCATTCAAAATGGGTAACAATATAACTCCTGGCAGGCTTGTATGTTGAAAACACTGCACAGACATCCATTAATCTTCATAACACCTAGCAAGCAAGGGGGCAAATACGGTTATCGCCATTTGACAGATAACATGAGAAAACTGAGTCCCAGCTTGCTGAAGACTGCAGTGTGCAACAGATAGATTGGGCATAGACTAAGGACCAGAAGACCTATGTACCCTATTGTGCCCCATAGTAAGCCCATAAAATAATTAGCAATCGGGCTGTAATAGCACTGATGGTGAGGGGTTCTGCCTGTGTTGGAAATGTACTTTCTCATATTACATGGCTTTCCTAGAATCCCCTGTGGGGCCTTTCAAAATGGACCTTGCCTAGCAAAGTATTTGGGAACAGCTGTAAACTGATCTGAAATCTTTCAGAGGACACACTGCCTCCAGGCTGTCTTCAGCCTGTTATTTCCATCAAGCCTGTTATTTCCTCATGCAAAATAAACAAGTGCTTTACCAGTAGGGTTGATCAATCCTAAGCAAGTGTGCCATACAGTTTTTACCTGTCCACTCAATTCATGGTATGTCACCAAAGCTGAGATGACTGGATTAGAGGGCTGCCAAAAAGAACAACCTGCCAGCACTTGGGCAGCTGAACTCAGCTGCATGTTTTCAGCTATTTGGCTCAATGAATATTGCTTTCCCTCTCCTGGCTACTACTGAGTTGAGACTTGTACAGCTATGTATGGGAGAAGAAATGCTGTGCTATGCCCTGTTATCACTACCAAGGCATAGCTTTAGAGATTCTCCCCATTGAATTGTATGGAGGATAAATTTATTTTAAAAAAAAAAAGAAAAGACAGTTTCTCCTCTGTAAAGGTAATCAGAGGGAAAAAATCCCACTTTTAGTGAAACTAGGGAAAATTATCAGATCTCTCAAGCTCATCAATGTAGGAAAGCAGCAAGTATGCAGACATACATCCTGCTTTCACAGCCCAGCTCAATTCCTTATGAAGAACAGTTGCCTTCCTGGCCTGGCTGCTCTGCTGATAGTAAGGGAGAGCGGGATAGCAAGGGAGAATAAAACAAAAATAATGAAAAAACTGGAATCACCTATTAACTTAGTAATCCTATAAAAGTTGTCATCTTTTCTGTCTCTATGGACAGATAGGATTTGGTTTAAGTTCTCATTTTTATGATTGTTTTTAGAGCATCACTTGCATCCAGTGCAGGTTTCCCAAACACTTGTTTTGTCTAAATTCATTACTACGGATGAAGTGCTGTTCTCTGTGTGTTGACATAAACGCATATAAAGTTTGAGGTATCAGTACGGAGCATTTGGCTTTATTGCTTCAGCTTTGCTCAATGTTATCTAGCTACTCTAAAGTGCTGGACCTTGGCAGGTTTGCCACAATTGTTTATCACTTAAGTACACAATGGTACTTTAAACTTCTCTGCTCAGCATATTCACATTTATGGCATTTGTAAAATACTATAAGTCAACTGCAAATGGGACTTCATTGCTCAGAACAGACAGAATTTACCTCATATGAAACACAATAATTTTTACAATTCTGCGAGTGTCTGATTTTTTGCGATTTTTCTTTTTCTTTTGTTCTGGATGATCCAAACAGTAACGTCGCTATTGTTAGGGAATAGAGTTAGGAAGCTGTGTGCTGGGCAACATACTTAGGTGTTATATTAGAAATTGTCATGTTTGTGCTTCATAACATTATGTTAATCTATCTTTTCCTATCTTTAAAAACTAGCAGCAAGTATTAGCACCATGGAGTGGCTGTCTCTTGTAATATATGACAGCATGTCATATGCAGAGAGTGCTGCATAACCAGACCTTGAAACTTGGCCAAGCTCCCACATGAAAACTGCAGTGACTGGTCATACTGCTGTCAATAGTTCTTATTCATGACAAATACCATTGTCCAGTTTTGTTCTACTAAGAAATCCTGAATGACAAATCAGTATATTAGATAAAGTGTATAAATATATATGCCTGTCCAAGCCCTAAGTATTTGCTCATTTAAAACTCACCAAAGAAATTGGATCCATTTTGCACTGAGGTGTGGGTGGTGTGAGGGGGCAGACCCCATTGCAGGGAAGGTGTCAATGTGAGCAGCCCGTTTCCCGTCAGTGGCATAGCACAGACAGCTTGACCTGGGGCCAAGCCATGGCTGGACACTTTCCCCTCCCAGTCTTTGACCACTGGCAGGGCAAATGCACACAGAGGTTAAATACCAAATCTATCATGTGCTTGATTTTCAGAAAGGTCTTTCTGGCTAACGTCGGTGGCACTTTCCCTCTTGAGTCCCCTGATCTTTGTAGAGACCTAAGATGCAGAGAGGACCCATTCCTTATTTCTGCAGCCCCAGAAGCAGAACCAGCATGTCACTTCACACAGCGACCCACAAGTGGGCTCCTTGGTCTTTTGATTAATATCATCGAGGATTGCATCAAAGGGAGGTCTTTCCTTGGCTCCAGAATGGCTGTTTTCCTTGGTTTTGTTGCATGCAGACTTCAAGCTTCTACTGCACTGGTCTGCACTGGTGTTCGATTCATGTACAGTCCCTTACCGCCACTTGTTTCCATTTGAGAGAGTACACTATCCTATTCAGCATATCTTTGCACCAAATAGTTTGTCTAAAGTCAATTCCTTTTGGGACCAATTTTAGGGACTGGAGCCCTCCATATGTTTCCTTTCTGCTTGCAGCTCCCTCCTGAGGGCAGCAGTCCTGCCCACCTCAGGGCACTTTGGGCTGCAGCCTTCCTGTTTGCTGTGTTGGTGGGACAGACAGATGGCTGACATCTGCAGACAGTCAGCATGGGCAACAGCAAGAGGAGGGTGGTAGCATTCCTGTCTGCTGTCCTGTGGATCAAGTATCTGCAGAAAACAACAGGAACAGGATGCAATCCAGATATAAAAAAGAGACAGTAACATCCAGGCTCTCTTACCTGCCAGTTCTGCGACTGAAAAGGGTGAATGAGGGATATATATGCCTGTGGTTCGAATCACTAAGGGTGTGCATGTCAAAAGGTGGTTAAAATCAACGTAAACATATTTTCCTTTTCAATTTCTTATACTGTCACTTGTTCCTTAAACAATGAAAACTGTCATCTTCTACAATTTGAGGAAATGCGTTGCAAAAATTAACCTGCCTGTGGGAGAAACTCTCCTCCATTAATGTTTTTTTCTTTGACTGTTAGCAACTACTGCTCATTAAAAATACCAAAATAAAAACTTCTCATGATAACTGCAGCAAAAGCATAGGGAACATGTACCACTGTACTTTCGACAGACACCCAACACGTCTTGCTCATTCCATCATTGTAATTCAGTGAATATGACATAGAAAGTCAGTGGAAATGAGATTTTCCCTCTTCTGGAGTAATTTCTCTCTTGGTAGCTGGGTTCTCTGCTTCTTCATCAAATAGTAAAACTCTTGAAGTAACCAGATAACTCGCTTCTTATGGCATGTCAGAACATCGTGAGAGTTCCCACTGGGCCTACCAAACTCTAACTAAAAATCAAAAAACTCTCTGTTGTTTACCCATAATTTACATTGTAAAGTATGTGTCAAAGCTAGGAAGTCCCAGAGGGCAAGGCTGTCTCTCCTGTCAGTTTGTATACATTCTCACAAATCTTGTGAGTTTCTTGGATTTTACAGTTACGCTGCATACCCCAAGACAAATAAAAAAATAAAAGAAGAAAAAAAGAAAAAGAAACAGAGAAATCTCATTGTGGCTGTGACTCTTAAGAACAACCTTGTCTCTTGCATAGTATTTTTTATTTCAGTGACACCATGTAGACACATCAGACTTTGGATGAGGCTTCCACTGCCCAACACCAGAAAAGTCCCTTTACAGGAAAGTGAGTAATGTTAGTTGGGTGGGTTGGATGTGTACCAGAACAAAGAATTAAAATGGTCTTTGCTGTCTCCCTTCTACACTTTGGCAGATTAACTCATTAGAGCTCAATGAAATAACTCATTAGAATAAGAAGTGTGTGGAGTTTCAGATCTTCATTTCCCCCCTTCCTCACATAAATTTATGATGAGTGAGACCAAAGTGACAATAATGGAGACAGAAGGGAAATGCTGTTATGGCATGGTTAACAGCAGCACAGCTTCCCTCCTACTGCTTCATCCATATGGTTTAGAGATGAAGTTCAGGAATCACTTTTCTAATATAGTTGAGTATACTCTGGCTTTTTCTTCTGCGCTTAGGTGTCTAGCAAGCCCTGCCAATCAGTTCCTGGTGAGAAAGGTTTGTCTTATGGAAACCCATCCATTTGGACAACAGTTTTCAGGCCACCAACAAGATTTTAAATAGCATTCAGGCACAGGAATCTAAAGGATGCCGAGGTGAGAAGCTCACAGGGGCGGGGGTTATCAGAGAAATATATGTCTCAGGGGTTCTGCACAGGACAGTAGTTGGTCCCGTGCTGTTCAATATTTTCATTGCTGGTCTCGAGTCACAAGAAAAATAATTACTGATACTGTGTACTGATGCTGCACACCACTGGGGGAGTGATCTTTAAAGCTGAAGAAAGGAAGACTCATATGGAAGGGTGTGAATCATTTAGCAAGATGTACCCCTGAAACTAAAGATTTTTTAACAGACAAAGAATTAGAGATCTTGTATGCAACTTAGTGTTTCATGTTTGCTTTTAATTTTTATGTGACTAACTTTTGCATTGAAAAAAATTGCTTCTTTCAACTAGAAATTCTTCATGAACTTGGTCCAATTTCTCCAAATATTTGTAGCCGAACAAATGTATTTGAGGGAACGATGTTACTACCATTCCTTTTTATCCACTAGCTTAGGCACTTATGTACCACGAGAGACCAGGGATCAAGCCTTTCTGCCTGAAGGGATTTGAACTCACACCTGCCACACACCAATAAAGTACTGCCAGTCTGTTAGAGCTGCTGTGCTCAGCATAAACTATTTAAAATTCATTGAACCATCATGTGAAGGAGCAAATTATTTCACCACCTAGCTTGATCTGCTGGGGACTCTCATAGGATGTAGGACATTTTCATTCCAGTCTCCGGTCCAGCGAGTCTTTTAATATTAATATGAAACAGCATATGACCAACAAGACAGAGGAAGGATGCCTCACTGTAGGATGATGGTATTTATAGCAGCACGGTATGTATTTAGGGAAGCTTCCTGAGATACGTTAGTTCAAATCTTCTCAAGTAAAATGCAGAAATTAACATGAGTCTTTGGCCTTCCTGAGGATTTTGCTAACCACTAGAAATTGGGTGAAAGGAGATCACCGACTAAATTGTCATTAATTCTAGCTCTTCATTTCATTGCGTGTCCTAAAGTGTCTGAAAATCAAATGTTCTGTTCATGTTCAATGTAATGCTTCAGTAAACACGTGACTATTTTTCACTTTTTTTCTGGTTTGGCAAAGACAAAACAAACTGAAATATAAAATTTGTGTGAACTCAATGAATTTTCATTTATTATTTTATTCAGCTGGTGAAGAGAAAATAACTACTCAGAGATCTTTAATTGCACCCATCTTTGGGGGAAAGGATCCTTAGCACTGTATCCAATTGTCACCTAAAAACTTTATCAAGCTTTTAATGTGCACTTGCTGAAGTCTGAATAATTGCATTGGTGGTGACTGAAAGCTTATTATGTGATTTTAATTACTGAGAGGGCAATCAATCTCTGTTCCCTGCATATATTACCGTGCAAACTTCTACTTAGTGCCCACTTCCCTCATTTTCTTTCTTTGGTAAAAGAAAATTGACTGAATTAAGTTTTTCCTCTACTGGTGAAAAATATATATTTCATTTTAAGGTCTAATTCTAGTTGCCTTACATAAGCAAGAATAGCACCTAAGAGCAGTGCATTTCCCAATATTAGTACAGGAAATAACATTTGGCAATAGTTCTGTATTTGCTTGTTGAAAGCTTCATTTTGCATAAGCAGGTTTGCTGGCTGGGTGTCTTGTTGTGTACTTGATTTCTGGAACTAAATAGTCTAATATCAAAAAGAAGTTGCCCAATGTGGCCTATCTGGGCAGGGGGCGATGGGGAGATAAAATGCTGTCCAGTTTTAGATTCTGGAGAGTTTATCCCCTTTAGCATTTAGTCACCTGCAGCTGAGGATGTCAACAGGAAAAGGATGGGAAGGCTGGAAGTCCTCAAAAACCTCTCTGGCCAAGTGATATATGCTGTCCAATTCTAAAGCAATTGTATCTTGCAAAGTGAAAAAAGTCTTTGATTTTTCTTTCAGTCCTACTTCAAGTCATTCTGCTATAAATTAGGCTTAAAGGAGAGCCCAAGATAACCCAATTTATTCCCTACATTATACCCTTGTTGCCACTTATTCTGCAACCACTTTCACAAGTAACTGAATTCAGTGCGACCACTCTTGCTTAAATTCCAAACTTTTGTAATCCTTAGGATTGAAGGATCGTACAACTCCCTTTGCAGTATTATCTCACTGTCTTGGAACAACCAAATGTTCTGTCTAAGCTGATTTCTGGTAGGTATTTGACATGTTCATTTTTCTTAAGATCATGTAGCATTCAGACCTACCAACCAATTCATTTAATCTGAGCAAGTTTCACTGTTCCCACTGTAATTAATGAGGGAGAGTAGCAGTTAAAAAGAAAGTCTTTTCACTTGGACATTTTCTCTTGGCTATGAGTATAAAGAGGATCTAGGTGATTTGCTTAGACCTTTAGCTCAATTAACACTAGTTGAGCTGAATTCCATATGGCATTTAAATGAATTAAGCCTATCTCTAATCAGTAGTAGGATTTGTAAGTCATTGCTATTTTTCAGGCTTCATGATCTGGCCATTTTTATATTTCTATATGTTCATGAAAATATTTCCCTAGTACCTGGCATGGCTGCATTTAAATTAATGACATACTGCACAAAACATTTAATTATATGGAGAATAACAATTTAAACAATTCCAAATGCCATAACTTATTCTTTATATCCAGTGGATTACTTCTGCAATAATGAATGAATAAATGATAGAATGAACTCAAGCATGTTTAATTTTTCTATACCGGGAAATCTCTATTGCCAATTTTATGTCATGCAACTGGTTTTTTTATAAAATAAATTAATAAAATCTGTTGAAAGACAAAAATACATCAACGGTCACTTTCACTTAGGAGTGTCAGTAACATATCATTTTAGCTTCATCTCACTACAGAGAATACTTTGACAAGCAGGACACTGCAAAGAACTATTAAAAGTTTTGTAGAGCTTTGAAGTATTCAGTTGTGGCATAAACCACAACCACTAAGATTCATTCCTTGTCAGTACTACTTTCCCTTTTCAAGGAATAACTACTTAAAAACCCTTCCACAGCAAAAGTTGCAGTTACTGAGGTTCATTTCTTGTGAGCAGCAGAACAGAAAAGATGATAAAAAATTGAGATAAATGTGCAGAAAACTATTCTGCAGATGCTGATCTTTCTGTATTAATGGACAATTTCTTTGAGGATATTATATATATACTGTGCTGGCATATAGTTTTCCTTTTGTACTTTTACTGGCTGTAACTTCACAGTTCTTCCAGTTTCATCTCACTGACTCTTCATTCTCAAGTCTTCCAACTGAGCTTATTTGAGAGCAAGAAAGGAGGAAAGAGAAAAGACAGCTCAGAAAGAAATCAGCCTGTGAGAAAGTGCAGGAACATAATCTGAAAATATGATTCAAACTGTCACTATGATTAATATTTTTTGCCTTCCTCTCATCTTCTACTCATCAAAACTCCTTTTGTCTGTGGTCTTGGAACCAGCAATATCACTTATTCTTCATTCTACTTTACGTCCAGGTCTTTTACCCTTTTTCTCCACCCTTCTGAAGTTCTGTGTTGCTCTTTTTCACTGTTATACTCTCCACCTTTCCCTTTTCATCACCCACAGGTCATCTTGGTGAGTTTGTTCTTCAGCACCATTCACCTGAGAGAGAAAGGTGACTTGGGTTAGCCACATGGTATCACCAAAGACTCTCTGCTCAGCCTGGTGATCGTTTCCCTGCTTATGCACAAAAATCACACCACCCTCCCCAGACCTGATTCCTGCAGAAAGCTGACCCTGCAGGTTTCGCCCTAGCCTGAGTAAATGTGCTATCATCAACCAAAACACACTCAAGACTAAACACAAAGATGAACAGAGGTTTTGGGGTTTAAAATCTAATTTCCCTGATTTTTATCTAATTACTCTAGTTCTACTTTGGTAAATGAGGAAGACAGAGAAAAAGGATTCTGACCAAGTGTAGGGGATTTACAGATCTGGTCTACAGATACTACCCAAATCAGGCTTCAGAAAAACAAAAGCAAAGTTCAGGCCTGCTCTGAGAATAATACAAGAAGATAGAGTAGCTTGACTGAAGGAATTTTTCCTAATGCAACTTTTTAATTTTGGTTGGTTGTAACATTTATATTAGAATGATATATCAGAGCTTGGACATCCAGGAAACATAGCTGATTATTGAATTCCAAATAAGAGAGTGGAGAAATGCCATCTTAAGGATTTACTTTTTTAATTTATTACTTTTCATTATCTTAAGTTATTTCAACATTTAAAGCATGAAACTCACCGATTTGCCAGTCTGTGCTCCCTTTTTAAATCCATCAGCTGTTGTACCTTAATGTAATTTCTGATCAAGCATGTTACAGCACAGCTAAAAATGTGGATGATCAAACAATTTCATCTACTTGCATCCATAAGTAGCAAGTTAGGAATTAATCTCCTAAATTAATTCAACCTATAGCTAGACAGAAACATTCATCAGAATTCATAGAATCATAGAATCGCTTGTGTTGGAAAAAAACTTTAAGATCATTCAGTCCAACCAGTAACCTAACATTACCAAGTCCATCACTAAACCAATTAAGGGCAGAGTAGCAATTTCATGTTTCCTGGCTTGGTGGCTGGATTATTTTTTTAATGAAAGTAAAAACTAGGAATCATTAAGGTTGGAAGGGATCTCTAAGATCATCAGTCCAACCATCAACCCAACACCACCATGCCCACTAAACCATGTCCCAAAGTGCCATGTCTACCCGTTCTTTGAACGTTTCCAGGGATGGTGACTCCACCACCTCTCTGGGCAGCCTGTTCCAATGCTTGACCACTCTTTCCATGAAGAAATTTTTCCTAATATCCAATCTAAACCTTCCGTGACACAGCTTGAGGCCATTTCCTCTCATTCTATCACTAACTACATGGGAGAAGAGACCAACACCCACCTCACTACAACCTCCTTTCAGGGAGTTGTAGAGAGCAATAAGGTCTCCCCTCAGCCTCCTCTTCTCCAGGCTAAACAACCCCAGTTGCCTCAGCCGCTCCTCATAAGACCTGTGCTCCAGACCCTTCACCAGCTTCATTGCCCTTCTCTGGACACACTCCAGCACCTCCATGTTTTTCTTGTATTGAGGGGCCCAAAACTGGACACAGTATTCCAGGTGCAGCCTCACCAGTGCCGAGTACAGGGGCACAATCACCTCCCTGCTCCTGCTGGCCACACTATTCCTGATACAAGCCAGGATGCTGTTGGCCTTTTTGGCCACTTGGGCACACTGATGGCTCGTGTTCAGCTGGCTGTCGACCAACACCCCCAGGTCCTTTTTGGCCAGGCAGCTTTCCAGCCACTCTTCCCCAAGCCTGTAGCGCTGCATGGGGTTGTTGTGACCCAAGTGCAGGACCCGGCACTTGGCCTTGTTGAAACTCATACAGTTGGCCTCGGCCCATCGGTCCAGCCTGTCCAGATCCCTCTGCAGGGCCATCCTACCCTCGAGCAGATCGACACTCCCACCCAATTTGGTGTTATCTGCAAACTTACTGAGGGCACACTCAATCCCCTCATCCAGATCATCGATAAAGATATTAAACAAGGCTGGCCCCAAAACAGGGCCCTGGGGAACACCGCTTGTGACTGGTCGCCAACTGGACTTAACTCCATTCATCACAACTCTCTGGGCTCTGCCATCCAGCCAGGTTTTTTACCCAGCGAAGAGTACACCTGCCTAGGCCATGAGCCGCCAGCTTCCTTAGGAGAATGCTGTGGGGGATGGTGTCAAAGGCTTTACTAAAGCCCAGGTAGATGATATCCACAGTCTTTCCCTCATCCACTGGGTGGGTCACCAGGTCATAGAAGGAGATCAGGTTGGTCAAGCAGGACCTGCCTTTCATGAACCCATGCTGGCTGGGCCTGATCCCCTGGTTGATCTGCGTGTGCCTGTTGAGGGTACTCAAGATGAACCGCTCCATAATCTTCCCTGGCACTGAGGTCAGGCTGAGAGGCCTGTAGTTCCCCAGATGCTCTTTCCAGCCCTTCTCATAGATGGGCGTCACATTGGCAAGCCTCCAGTCATCAGGGACCTCCCCTGTTAACCAGGACTGCTGATAGATGATGGAAAGTGGCTTGGTGAGCTCCTCTGCCAGCTTCCTCTGTACTCTCGGCTGGATCCCACCCGGCTCCCTAGCGTTGTGAGTGTCCAGGTGGCGTAGCAGGTTGTTAACTGCTTCCTCCTGGATTATGGGGGCTTCATTCTGCTCCCTGTCCCTGTCTTCCACCTCAGGGGGCTGAATACCCTGGGGATAACTGGTCTGGCTATTAAAGACAGAGGCAAAGAATGCATTAAGTACCTCAGCCTTTTCCTCATCCTTGGTGGCAATGTTCCCTCCAGATCCAATAAAGGATGGAGATTCTCCTTGGCTCTCTTTTTGTTGTTAATGTATTTGTAGAAACATTTTTTATTATCTCTTACAACAATGGTCAGATTGAGTTCTAGCTGGGCTTTTGCCTTTCTAATTTCCTCTCTGCATGACCTAATGAGATCCCTGTAGTCTTCTTGAGTTGCCAATTCAATATTACTACCAATCACTATAGTATTTAAAAGGGACTAGGGAAAAAAATGGAACAATATAAGTACAGGAAAGAAATGATGATAAAAGAAAAATTTCTCTCAGTGCTATGCAGTTCCTACAATCAATTTTTGTTTTGTCTCTCAGGGATTTTCTTCTTGACAAACCTGAACTCTAGCAAGTGCTAAGGTTATGCTCTGCAGCTGAATGAGCTGTAGCACCAATTTATCACAACTGCACACATCTGGCAGACTGCTATATTGTTGTATTGAGTTTGTGTGGCAAGGTTTTGGTACCAAGGGAGGGCTACAGGGGTGGCTTCTGTGAGAAGCTGCTAGAAGCTTCCCCTACATCCGATAGAGCCAATGCCAGCTGGCTCCAAGAGAGACCTCTGTGGTAGCACCTCTGTGATAACATATTTAAGAAAGGGAGTTAAAACCCAAAAAACTGTGCAACAAAAACTGCAGCCAGAGAGGCGAGTGAGAATATGTGAGAGGATCAGCTCTGCAGACACTAAGGTCAAGGAATAAGGAGGGGCAGGAGGTGCTCCATGCACCAGAGCAGAGATTCCCCTGCAGCCCCTGGTGAAGACCGTGGTGAGGCAGCTGTGCCCCTGCAGCCCATGGGGGTTAGCGGTGGAACAGATATCCACCTACCGATCTTGGAGGACCCCACACCGGAGCAGGTGGGTGCCTGAAGGAGGCTGTGACCATGCTGGAGCAAGCTTCTGGTGGGACCTGTGGACTTGTGGAGAGAGGAGCCCACGCTGGAGCAGGTTTGCTGGCAGGACTTGTGACTCCATGGGGGACCCACACTGGAGCAGTCTGTTCCTGCAGGACTGCACCCTGTGTAAGGGACCCATGCTGGAGTAGTTCGTGAAGAACTATAGCCCGTGGGAAGGACCCACACTGGAGAAGTTCATGGAGGACTGTCTCCTGTGGGAGGGACCCCACTGTGGAGCAGGGAAAGAGTGTGAGCCATCCTCCTCTGAGGAGGAAGGAGCAGCAGAGACAAAGTGTGATGACCTGACTGCAACCCCCATTCCCCCTGTGCCGCTGGAGGGGAGGAGACAGAGAACTCAGGAGTGAGGTTGAGCCTGGGAAGAAGGGAAGGGTGGGGGGAAAGTGTTTTAAGATCTGGTTTTATTTCTTATTACCCTACTCTGATTTGAAATAAATTAAACTGATTTCCCCAAGTCGAGTCTGTTTTGCCCGTGACAGTGGTGAGTGCTCTCTCCCTGTACTTATCTCAACCCATGAGGCTTTTGTTATATTTTCTCTCCCCACTCCAGCTGAGGAAGGGAGTGAGAGCCACTTTGGTGGGCACCCGGGTCAACCCACCACAACCATTCATATAGTTTATTTGCTTGCTAAGGTAGCTAAAATCCAAGTTTTCACTTGAAGGGATTATCTACAGATGTTTCCTCTGATACATCTCATTACTTAAACAGGGCTGTATCAAAAGCTGTGCCTTGAAATCTGAGTGCTCAGCACTAGACAGACAGGTTATTCTGGCTGGGAAAAATGCTACCAGCTGTGCTGAATAAGGCTGCAACTGAATACTACCTAGTAGAAGAAAGCAGGAATTGCTTTTTCCTTTTTTCTTGCTTTGGGGTTCTTTTGTTTTGCTAGAAGTCCATCCAAAATAAGTTCCATAGATCTCCTTATATTAAAGAGCTTTCCCTGACACAGTAGCTTTTCCCTGTCCCTTGCAGACATGGTGCTTAGGGACATGGTTTAGTGGTGGACTTGGCAGGGATAGGTTTACGATTGCACTTCATGATCTTAAAGGTCTTTTCCAACCTAAATGATTCTATGAAAAGGGTCACTCTTCTCCAATGAGTTACATGACTGGAGAGGACAAGTCCTTTTGCTTAGATCTGCAAACTACTACTCTCACTGAGAGTACAAGTGACTCAAGTGGAAATGTTAGATATCTTCATCCACCCAGCATCCCATTTGAAGGGCTCTGTTAAAAAGTTAACCAGAAAAGAGCAAAGAGGTTGATGGTAAGGCTTGACACATTGCTTGAAATTTCCCCAGGGAAAGAGACTCTTCAGTCAGTCTGAGGAGAACTGTGTCCACATCTCCAGTTCCACATGAGTACCTTCAGCTTCAAGGCATGGGATACTGAGGGTGAGAGCAATCTTTCCCTGCATCCCTGAAGACACATCACTAGGCAGGGAGGATCATGCACCATGAAAGCAGAGAGTCAGAAGAGAGGAGGAAGCCAGAGTCCTTCCTGGGAGAAGTCTACATGGTTACAAGATCCTTCATAATTTGGGGGTTTGTTTTGGTTTGTTTTGTTTTGCTTTTTAAAAGTAGGAATTATCTTGGGTAAAGGGAGGAAAATCCTCCCTTCCTCTTCCCCGCCCCTTCTCAACTGGGTAGTAAACTAGCATTGATTTACCTATTATCTGACCTCCTTCTTGCCCTGACATTGCCATGCTTTTAGGTATACATAAAAAAGATGAGAAAAAGAAGTTAGGTGTAAGAGAAAGAAACTTTAGCCTGGTGGAAACATCTCTGAGAGAAACTGCAGGCAAGTTGAAGAGCACCTGTAGTATATCAGGGATAGATCAGAGGAAAGAAGTTCTTAACAATTTGCTCCACGCTAGTGCTGGTGCCTCTGGCCAAAATAGATCTGATGGGCCCTCTTCTCATCAGGTTCCCCATCTCTTCACCTTGAGTACACAGCTGCATACATTTTGGTTTTAAATGCATGCCTATGTTTTGATGCCTTTGCATTTTCCATTCTAGGCTTCTTGACTAGTTATCTGAGGCCAATATGTTTATCATTGTTGTAACACCTGGCAAGAAAATTTGCTCTGATGTCTAAAATCTTTTAAAACTTAGTGAGGGGGAAATGATAGCACTTCACAATTTCTAGCTAAACTACAGTCCATGAACAGTTAAAGTAATAATCCTTTAGCTATGTGCAAATATTTAGTGCCCACAATACAGAAGTGAAAACTGTTTCCATTACAGTGGTATTCAGTTTTCTCTCTCATTTGGGTAGCCGAGATTATCACCCACTCAGCTTTCCTGTTCAGATGAATAATAATCCTGGTATCTACCAGAGCTATTCACCACTACAATATTAAAGGAGACTTGCAAGCAGATGAAAACTAGAGAAAAACTGTCTTTGTGGGAAGAAGAGAAAAAAAGAGGGAGGCCAAATGGCCTTCAAGAGAACTAAAAAGTATTTATTATACAAGAAGATTTTGAGCTGCTTTTATTCAGCATGACAGCATAGCAGAGAATTGTAAGTGCCAGCTGCTCTTGAATTACAGATCTTGGGTCTGCTGTCATGCAAGATGAGGCTGCAACAGGTAGTCTTATGGCAGTAGGGTTAAAAAAGTTGATTCAGACACTTGAGCTTGAATGATTTCTGCTGCATTATCTATAGGCTTAAAATGGTCTAATACTGCAGGCTTCTCCCCCTATCCTTTGCTTTCTCCTCAGAAGGTAGCTACTGGAGGGGAGAGGGGCGGCAGGGAGGGCAGAAAGTTTTACAGCTATGCTGGCAGCATAGAAGTAAACTTGAGGGTTAGGAAAATGAATCACAGTGGTGTTGTGACACGCCCATTTATTTTCTAACAGAACCCCACATGATATCTAAGTAGTAAAATGAATTAAAAGTTAATGAATTAAAAAGTTATGAATTAAAGTGAATTAAAATTTCACAGAATGTGTTAATATTCAAGCCTGAAGACCGCAAAGGCACATGTGAATGCACACTAGCTGCAGGTTAAATGACACAGAAAATCAAGTGCCAAGGATGACTCAAGAGCTTCAAAGTTTGAATGCCCATCCAAACTCTCCCAAACTCTTCAGTCCCATGTACATTCAGCTCTTGGATGTTGTGAAAAAGTGCCCCTTAGGTGAAGTGTTTTTTTCTGAGAAGGCTTTGAGATCTGCTTTTCCTTCCATCTTCACATGGTGGAATTACTGGTCATTCCTACCCTGGCAAACCAAATCCAGCAGAGCGCCATCACCTTCTCTTGCTTCTTTAATATGATGTTGAAGGGTCCTCATAAAGGTTTCTCCTACCCCTTAGATTATAGCTTTATTACTATACCCCAAATCCAGTGATTGTGGTGGTGTTGACTCATAAAAAAGGACGGTTCTCTAACATCATACTTCTGTCTGTTATCTTCCAATCAGCAAATGTTTTAATACACCCACAGATTTTTTTAACCATACCATTTTACTAATATCATGCAGTCAGTATCCTTAATAGATCTCAGTGACTTTTCTCCACTGAATAATATTGAGCAGAAGAGATATCTGAGATTCCAAGCAGGTTGTAGCTATTGGGTTCTAGAAGATGCACTTTCAAATTCCTTCAGGTAGAGAAAAGTTGAATTTCAGCTTAATCATTGGAAACAAGTGCTCCAACCAGTAGCTGAGTAAATCAGTAGCCGAGTAAAACCAGTTTACCAGTAGCTGAGTAAAATATTAATGTTCCCTTAGTAATGATAAATCTAGCCTTGTGTCTATTGCCTAGGTGAGAAGTGCTTGCAAAAAAAACATGGGGGATGGGAGTTGACTGAGTATTTCATCCAATATGAACTAGTGGATTACTGTACTTTTTACTATTTTGGCAAGGAAAAAATAATTTATTTCCATTCAATTAGAATTGAAGTCTTCACTTTCTCTTCACCATTTAAAAGCAAAATATCACATAGATAAGTAGTCCTGAATGGGACTATAGCTTCAATAAAATGGGATTAAAAAAAATTACAGAGGGATCAGAAACACTGCTCAAGCATGGGACCAGTGGAGTCCAGTACAAGCACATTTGGGGGAACACAGTCTGTGAGGATTTGAAGAAGCCTTATGTGGCATAAGACTGAGGTGAGGTGTTGTAGGATTGTGTGAATTCCTCACATAGTCTGAGCAAGGCCAGAAACAGCACGGGATCTAAAGAAGGAGCAGTTACTAAAAGTAGTACAGATATAAGGAAGAACTGAGACTAAGATATAAGTGTTTTCAATGGACTGATGACTTTGTTGCAGATGCTAATTTGTGTTATGTTAGAATAACCTGGTCACCCATTTTAATATTTTCAATGTGTGTGAAGATATAATCTTATAACATAATCTTATAACAGTTTAGCTATGACAAATGACCATTTTCCTCATGTTGTGCATTGCTATTTGCTTATTTAACACAAAAGGCAGGTTCTTTAATTTTTTAAAAAGTATACCATATAAGTCATTTATTTTATCACCCTTTACAAACTGTAAGAACTGCTGAAGTGCCACTGTTTAATCAGGTACCCCATATGCCATACCTGTCTATTGACTCTCACAGTACTCCCACATGAAATTTTTAGAAAGAACAATTCCTCTGCTGAGATATCGGTATGAGACATGATCACACACACAACCAGAGCTGGAAAATAATTCTCACTTCATCTTTACCCTCTGAATGCAATTCCTCCTCCTAAGCCTCTTCTGACTTACTTTCATTCTTCAGCTTTATCTGACACTTGAGCAGTATGATTATGTATATCAATGTACATATTTAAAGCTCAGTGAAGTCATGGGACCCTCACCTCTAGCTGAAGTGGGCATTGGATCAGGATTCACATGGATCAGCATAAAATCACCAAGGGATCCTTTATTACATGCAGACTCTTACCTCATGATCTGCCAACAGAAGTGAAGAATAGCACTTACGGGGTAAAGCTGTCCCCTCAAAGTAGATTAAATACTTTTATTTATTGTTAATGGGGAGGGTACCTCTTATCCATTGTAAATACCATGGAGCAAACATGCATACAACACCCTTAGTTGGCAATCTTTCCCCTCTATTTCAAAGGTTTCATGAGTGTCCCTACACCAAAGTGGATCTGGAAAATCAGAGAAATTCTTAATACTGCTGGAAAGACTCTGGAGCTGACTGGTGGGCTGCCCATAGTAGCTGTGCATGAAACAGGCCATCCTGCCATAGGCTGACAGCTATAGGAACTGCATCTGATAAGCCATAAGTGTTTCTATTCTTTCTTGTTTTCAAATTGTTCTGTATTCTCAAGACAGTTGTAGGCTTTTGTTTCTGGGACTGCATGTTGCTCTCTGTGAACTACAAAATTGATTGGCCCTGCTGCCCTGAAAGAATGGGCAGTCTAGAAAAATAGAAGGGAGGTAAAATGCCTGGCCAGAAATCACCCAGAAGGTTGGTGACAGGATTCAGGTTGCCCCAATCAGGCCACTGCCTGATACTTTATACTATTTTGCCTTTCGTCATTAGTGTTCCTAAGTCCTCATCCGTTTAAAAGGCAATGCCGTTCACCTAACAAATTACCGACGTGCAGGCTGCACAGTCCTTAGTGTCTTTACATACAGTTCCCTCTAGTGTTAAAAGGGAGCAACTCAACGTGCTCCCTGGAGCAATTAGCTTGCCTTTGATTTTTACACTTAGTGTGAACCCCAAGTTACTCTCTGCAGTGAAATAACACCAAAATAAATAGTGCCTTAAGTGTCACAGCAAAAAAGGGTAAGATTCTATCATTTAGTGTCTTTCCAGGGATATTGCAAGGCGTGAGAAGAAACACAAAGTCAAGGTAAAAGATTCAGAGTCATAACATATTCATTAAATTCTGTCAGGCATCTGTGCACTACAGCTGTGTGTTAATATTGGACCTGACTTTCAATCATCACCTAAGACAGCACTGCTGATATTAGGAGTATTCCTAAAGTAGAATATGTTTGTGTCTGAAGATCAAGTAAGGACGTCCTGACAAGTAATGCCCTTCAGCATAATAACCTTGGCAAGCCAAATTTAGAGGACACATTTTGCAAGTCTCATTCTAACTGTGGTCAAAGAGGTTACTGAGTTTGTTAAGCCATATGCTGGCTTAAAATTTGAAAGACTGTAGGATAGCCATGCTAACCTATAAACATGAAGTGAAAAACTCTTGCTAACTGAAGACTGAATTTTTAAAGAAATTTGAATATTGCAAATTGAGCAGTTCAGCTAAAAGTGCATCTTCCTGAAAACAGTCAAATATTCTGGTGGGTTAGCAAAATTCTTTCAACAACAAGACCAAAAGTTTCTCAATATTTAAAAAAAAAAAAAAATCTTTGTGTCTGAACCAGTGGGTGTATGATTTGACTGGTCACTTTCTGAAGCCATTTCTACTTGGGAAATGTATTTCAATTAACATGACAAAGGTATCACCTTAGCTACTCTACACACTATCCTTATGCAGTTTGTTCTATCTTTTTATGTATTAATTAAAAAAAATGCTCTAGTTAAACCCGAAGTGTCCATGGATGCATTTTAAGCAATATGAAGTTTCCTGCAGCTCACCATGGTAAGGTCAATATGAAGTTTCCAATATTCTCCTGCTTCTTTCTTATTAATCTTTTCAGCTCCTATTTGGATTCCCTATTGTCTTGCATCCCTGCAGACAAATGTGCTGATGCAAATGAATGCAAACTATTACTATTCTGACTAGCTAGTCCTTGCTCCGTCCACCTGATATAGCTGTAAAAATCCAAAGACAACAAAAGGCACGAGAGATTTATCTTCACTATTCACAGGACTGTGTTGTGATATATTTAAGAACCTGAACACAACAATTGAGCAACTGAATCAAAGAAAAACTCTTCTAGGATTCATTTAATTAATAAGGCCATAGCCCTGCAATTGTCCCTGCATGTATGCACTTGTTGCAGCTTTAAGACTTTGGGAAGTCACATACATACCATTTGGTTCACAGTTCAAATGAGGCAATGAAACACACAAGTTCAGGTCCTAACTTTAGATGATTTAACTCATGTGAAAAGCTGAAATAGACAACAACTAAATCTGGATCTTCTGAAGAAAGGCTGGGCAACTTTTCTTGGACTGATAATTTGCTGAAAAATAAATTCAGAGAAATTGGAGCAGTGGACTAGGATTGAGTTAGCAAATAGTTTTAGTCATAAAAATAAGAGAAGGGAGTTGAACCATTTATTTTCAAGAATTCCTGAGTTAAACGTGTTGACATCAGTGTGTTCCATGGTTCGATTTCTTTAAAAAACACATAAAAATGAAACCTTCTTGTATTCCTGTCACTTTTCTGGGTTTTTGTTTTAATCACAAAGACAAAATGCAATCCAGAGCTGTAACCACACAACTTTTCCTGTTTCTGACTTTCTTACCCTTATGTGGCCCTCTAGACTTTCTCAGTAATTGGTACCTCCAAACAGATAAGTCTGCAGCTTTTATTTGTGTGAAGTATAAAATACAAAGTTCTCTTGAATTCTGCAACTGGACAAAGCTGCTTAGATAAAGAAGGCAGAGCTAGACAGACTCATAAGGTATATTTATACTTTTATATGCATATTTATACATGAAAGTGGAAAGGAACTAGTTGACTAAGGGATATGGTGGTATCAGCTGGAGGGAAATGGAGATGTTCCCTTCTCAGCCACTTTTACACATGTTGCCTAAAAATGCTGCTATAATTTCATAGTTTTCTCTCCTTATGCAAATTGTGTGGCATTTTACTCCTTGAGTAATCACCTTCAGAGGGGCATCACTTAGAGGAAAACACTCAGCAATGTGACTCAATCCAAAATTTAGTGACACACTGCATGTACGCGTTAACAGTCTGCCAAGAAAACTCCCATTGGTAATTCTCCTGCAGAGCTGAAGTCTCTAATTTTAAGAAGTTTAGTTGTTAAGTAAAAAAACTTTGGGTGGGATTCATCTGTCCTAACTGACCCAAGGGTAACAAATTCAAATATACAAGTCTAATTGTTAAATGACTAATTTAGGGCAGATGAATGCTCCCATTAGCTCAGCAATGACAGTGGCTGCTCTAGCAAGATGTGAGACTACACAGAAAGGTAGTATCTCTTCTTTGTGATGCGCCAATGAGTTTGTGCTACAGTGGTCAGTCTAGCTGGGGAGTTAAGTCACAACAGACCCCATAAATCCCAAATGAATTAATAAATAATTAATAAATTCAACTGACAAGGTGTCTTTTGATGGCTAGGTTTGATGGAGGAAGCTTGCTGGTTTTTACAGGTGGGTTTTGGGGGAAGGGGCTAAACTATAGGTTTTTTAAAAATCTAAAAACAATTTGAATAGAAGCTAAGATGGCAAAGATCTTTCCACAATACTCTGCTTGTAATGTGAGTTGGAAAGCTTATAATACAGATTTTCTTTTCTGTTCATCCAAACTGAGGAGCAGAGAGCATTGCCCTGTTAATACAATTACTATACGGATTCATTGCAGATCTTCTTTTCCAGTTAACCATAAAAGTTTTGGCCTTCACTGCAACTACCTGAGTTTTATGTGATGTACTCTGAATTTATAATTTGTGAACTGCTGCACATAATTGGGACCATCAAAACTCCAAAACATGTTTGATGCATCTCACAAAAGCTGATGTTTAATTTTTTTTTTTTTTAATTGCATTCAGGAGAGGTTCAGAGAAGCTAGATGTCACTCTGTTTTTATCAAATTTGTTCAGATCATGTCTGCAGCTGCATTTTGCTTAAGACATTAGTATGCTAAAAGTAAGGGATGCTTCTGGGTAACAGGGTATAAAAGTAGGTCAATACACAAAGACATCCTCTCAGTGACAGTTTTATGACTTAACGAATTAGAGTGTTTTATTGTTTTGAATTCTAATATTGTATTTTCAAGTAAAGATATGAAATTAATATATGATCCCTCACCATTCTGAAGCAGTAAGTTCTCTTCATTTAAACCTGCCAATGGACATTTCAATTCTTGGTAATATCTTTCTTAAAATTTCAAAGTTAGTGGAATTACTGAATTGTCTTATTCTTTCTTTGTTCTTAAGGGAAGTTCTTGCACTTTTGCATTGTACTGAATAGTGCTATCTCTACAACATCAAGAAGTTGAAAATGACAATAACTATCTGCAAAAAATGTCAGAAGTACAACTGTTAGGCAATTACTGAGTATGTTAATATTCATTGATGTAGACTCATGTAGGTGTTGGAAAAGGAAATATAATGTTCCCAGTTGTTGAATCTGTTCTTAAATCAATAATACAAATGCTTAAGAACTGAGGCCAATGAAGAAACAGATGGTTAAATTGCTTGCTTATTAAAGAATGTTGAGTTTTATTTCACCTTTTATTTTATATTTGCTAAAAATTTGCAATGCCATGTCTTCTCAGCACCTATGGCTTATTTGGAAGCATTACTAAGGGATTGGATTTTGAATCTGTTGACTGAAATTATTCATTTTAATTATACATTATGCTACCCAAGCCTGTTGGTATTGTTCTTGCTTTCTGCCTGTGACCAAACTTTTTTCATGTTGAATAATGAATGAAAGGCACAAATCCAAGATTTTAATCACTAGCAGAAAAATAACACTGAAATGTTTGAGGGATTCACAGACTTTTGCATACAATAAACTCTAGTCACAGTAACATTTATGCACAATGGACCACATGACCCCACAAAAAGCCACAAACTTGGGGCAGCATCAGGTATTATGGGGAAACTGGAGTCTCAGCTTCTTCTCAAGGAAAACATGTTTCATGACATTTCTAGGGGGTGTTAATCTGCTTGGCCACTTCACCCACCTTTTTGTTCTTTTCAGATCAGTGAATACTATGAATGAAAGCATCAGTAGTAGAATACCATTCTTCTTCCTTCAAAACTCTTATTAATAAGAGGTTTTCTTGTACAGTAGGAGAAAACAAAGACCTCAAGAAAGAGTTGTTGTCATTTCCATGGTTATTTTTTACATTGCATCTGGGTCATGCAACTAGCAAGATCTGTTTTCATTCATTATCTGCAGTACAGTAAGTTCTCAAAGCTTGAAATAGAGTGTAATCCCACTGTGCTAGGCATAGCAGAGACACAGAAGACAATTGTTTCACTGCAGAGCATACAATGTAAAGAACGTAATTGTAAAGAAAACCTCACCAGAACTTGGAAAAATGAAGTAACAAAGACTCTTAGGAGCTCAGGCAGTATAAAGTCATGGAGTCATCAATTTTTGAGTTCTTCTGTGATCTATTGAACAGCAACAGTTTTGATTTTGATTTTCTACTTTAGCAAAAACTGTTAATAGTCAGAAGTTCCCCCATTAAGAACCTTAAAACTTGAATGTCTACAAACTTTACTTCTGGGGGGAGGGGGGCAGGGGGAAGGAATAAACCATACTACAGTACATAATGTGGTTCTTTTTTTAAAAAAGAGATCTACATCAGCTAAGGCCTCAGCTGGAGCACTCTGTCCAGTGTGGTTTGCACCACTTCTGGGCACAAGAAAGCCAAGACCACTTAGAGAGAGTCCAGTGATGAGCAATCAGAGTGAAAAATTGTCTAGGATACGTTTTTGGTAAAAGCTGATTGTTTAAATTGACACTGATGATCATTTGTACTGTCAAGACATGAGAAACTCCTTTGTGAATTACACACCAGCTAACATACCTCATATGCTATACCTCATATTGCCTGTTATAATGACCTCCCCAGACTGAGAAAGTACAACAACAAAATGGATACACAGAAAAGGAAGCAAGGAAGGCAGGAAGGCAGCAAGCTGTTTCTTTCAAGAAGAGAAGAAATAGGCAAAACATTATGTTGTGAAATCCTAGTGGCTCAGCTTGCCTGCCTGAGGAATGCCGAAACAGGCTCTGGAGATGGGAAGCCAGAATAAACCTTCATAAAAAATGCATTGAACTGTGGTACCACAAGAGGCGAAACTGGAAAAAGATTAAAAAGCAAAGGCTAAGAAGAAAGTGGTTTTCTTGCATGCTGTCCACTGATGAGAACAAACTCTGGTGAACTGAAAGGCTGTGAATTCCATATGTTTTTTTCCTGTAGAATTGTATGTCTAATGCTGAATCAGACAGCAATAACTGATCAATAGTATAAATGCAGCAAATAAAGCAATTATGTTGTTAGCAAAGGTGAGTTTCTTTTGAAAATGGAAGAAGGGGCTCAATATAAGCAGAATCTGAACAGTTTAGCATTTGGGCAGTACCATGTGAGGCTGAAAGACTTCTTGCCTGAAGCTTTTGCTGAGGATGCTCTTGGGTGAATAATTACAGAAAACAACGCTGGAAGGGACTTTGGGCGGTCCCTTAATTTTCCCTCTGTCATGCCCAATATCAGGGTCCACAATATCACATTCCTCAGAGAGATTGGTTTAATCTGTTCTTTAAAACCCTCAACAAACAGTGATTTCACAGCCTCCTTAAGCAGTCTATTGAGTTTTTAACTCTCCTGCCTATTAGAAGATTTTGTTCAATCTCTATCCTGTTTTCTTTGCTCCACTTTAAGTTTCTCAGACCTTGCTCTATGTCCAGTATGTATGAGAACAGTTTATTTGCTTCCCCTTTGCAAAAACCTTTAAATATTTTCACACTTTAGTTATGTTTCTTGAATTAGTCCTTTCTCTATATTAAACAAATCCACCTCCTTCATTCTTTGCCCACACCTATTGTTTTCCTTATGTTTCTGATTACTTCCTCTGTAATTTGATCTGCCTTTTCCATGTCTGTCTTGACCTGCAAAACCCCACATGGACACAATATTTCACCTGAGGTGTTATTTACTGCTGACTAGAATGAAGGAAATATCAGATGGGGTCTACACTACTTCCTATTTATATAGTGCTAAAACTTTTTTTTTCTTTTTTCCTGGAGGACTGTGATTCTTTCCCTATCTTGCGTTTGTGCCAATGATTATTCTTACACATATTTTCCACTTTTCCCTGTTGAATAGCCTCCTACTTTTAAAGAATATTTTTCAAATTTTTGAGATCATTTTGAATTCTAAACCTCTCCTCCAAAGTGCCTGTGGCCCCTTCCCAGCCTGAAGTTGTCTGCAGATTTAATAAGCAAACTCTCAATTCCTCCATCCAAGACTTTAATGAAAATATTGAATAGACTCAGGACAGAGCTCCACGGAACTCTATTCAATATAAAAACTTTCCAGTCTGACGGTTAACTATTGACAGCCTCTCTCTGATGACTTAAATAGTTTCATTTGAGAAAAATTACCAGAGTCTCACCAATGTAAGCAGAATTATTGAGCAGATGATGTGAGGAAGATTCTAGCCAAAAATTTTAGAGGTATGGTAAGAAAGTTTTAACAAGGAACACAAGTTGTTATTTATAATGTTCTTCTGTAATTCTTGTTTTACATTTCTAAGGTGTCTTTGCGTTATAGTTAATAAAGAGCACTCTGAAATACAGTGTCTGAAATGACATTGAACCACCTTATTTTTTATGCATTTGTACACTGTATATGTGACAGGCAGACTTTTTTGATTAATGATCCTTTCTTTGGTGGGTCCAGCTCTGCTGAGAACAGAGCCACTGGCTCTCCTGTTACTGTTCTATCAGACCTATCTCCTGTGCCACAGGGTGCAACTCTCCGAGGTCATTTAGATGGTGGCAATAAGATTATGCACTAGGAACTGCACTTTTTGAGAGAGTGATCTCGGCATAGCCACAGTCCTTACCTGTCCCTCTAACTCATAAAAGAATCTCTCTGACTTGTTACAGTTTGACAAACTGGAGGACACAAAATGGATGAACACAAAAAAATGGAAGGACACAAAAAAGCCTGACTGAAAGTCATTCAGTATCAGTAGAGGATGCTCAGCCTCAGAAGGCAGTACTTTCCATAAGTCCCAAAGCTGAGTGCTGCTAGGTACCCCTGTCCTCCCCAATCTAACAGCCCACTCAGAGTGGCAGAACTTTGAACTTCAAAGCTTTTATCAAGATGCACAGAAAAGTCCCACAGGAAAATGCAACCCAGACAACTGGGGGGGGGGGGGGGGGGGGGGCTTTTGTTTTTGTTTTTGAGCATGTATTATTCCTCTGTGAGGTTTTTGTTCCCCCAAGGAGATAATATGGATGAACAAGATTGATTGGGATTCAGGCTAATCAAATTACAAGTCCAACTCAGCTGTTCCTGTTTTTCCTTCATATGGCTTCCTTCACTACAACATCTGACAAACAGATATCCTTTTTTACCCATCTGACATTACTCCTCTAAGAGAAGACAGTACTGTTGTTCCCACTAACAGATGGGAACTGAGATAACTATCTGGAAATGGGGTTAGGTGTTGCAGTGCTGAAAGTTGCAAGGCTCTTGCAAGTTGCCTGGATCCTAGACAGGAATTTGTTGCTCAGAAGTGCCTGAGCAGTGTGTGGGGAAATTCAAGCACCTCCAAACAGGGTTGACAAGACCCATTATACCGAATAAGCGAGTTGCCTAAGATAGGCATTAGGACATGCTAAAGAGAAAGGTTTATCTAAAATCCAACTCTTTCTAGAGTTTTGATGCCTAACTCCAGGCTCAGGGTAAGGACTCGAAGTCCCTCCAAACTGAAGTATCTATATCAGAACAGCATTTAAGATCTGGAACACTCTTTCAAGGGGTGATCCCATCCTGCAGATAAGAACAGGATGACACGAATTTAATGCCCTCCTTGGCCAAGGGATTCCAGTGATTTGGGATGAGCACCTGCCAAAGCAGGACTGTAGGGGCCTGGGAAACTTTGTAATTGAAATCTGCACTTCTGAAGGTTTACCTAAATGTTTTGTGGCTCACACTCTTAAACTAATATTGAGGCTTAAACAACTTTATATTAATGCTAGTGGCATTGATGTAACTTGGTGTTTCTGGCTGTATGTGACTAGCCCAAAGCCACACAGCACAACCTAGAAAGGATTGAAGTGAGTGCTGTAAGATCAGCAACAGTGACCCATCCTGTCTGACATTAATTAATACCAGATAGCTCTTTCTGGGAACATTGTAAGAGCCATCACACACACAGAGCGCCTCTCAAGTCAGCAATGTAGATGCAAAGGACTGCCTACAGCCAGACAAGGTCCTGGTCTGCATGGCACCAAGCTTTCCTCCAGAGATGGAGACAACTGGAAGAATTTCACAGCCCTCATTTCGTACAATTGCTCTCTGTTAATGGGGTTGGTTTGCTTCCAGATGCTTTCCACTGTAAGACTTATTGACTAAATAACAAAATGTACATACATGAAACATAATGGTGAATATTACCAGTACAGTTCATGCAGCACCAATTAATGTGAACATAGCATCTGCAATGCATGGTTTAATGTTGGCTGCAGATAGGCACACCTCTGGAAGTTCATATCAGTGATTTATCTCCAGGTAATTTCCCTCCTTAATTACCAATATAAAGTACAGTAAGACATATATGAAAGTACTTCTCATGTCCAAATAGATTCCCAGTGGCTAGATGAAGGTTAAAACTCCTGTTGGCTAATTGCCACAATTTAATACTGTTAGCAGATGCATTTATAGTTTTAAAACCCTTTTTATGATGTCTAAGTAATTGCATCAATTTGGCAACCATCTACTTAATTTTAAACAGCTTTAACAGAATGCCTACAGTTGAAAACAATTCTTGTCAATGCTACATAAATTGGCTCAATTTAACTGCTTTTTTTTTTGTGAAAGGGGCAATTTGAACAATTACTCTGCATTGAAAACAGCTTTTGTCACTGCTCAATTGAGTCACTTGAACTGTTATTTACATGTGCTATAAAATTTTATTTACTGTCAAAGGACTTTTCTTGAAATTGAATTTTCATTGTAACTCTTAGATTTTGTTTAGAGTGAAATGGTTAATTTATTGCCTTTTATTATGCACTCCTAGTTGGCAGCAAAGTGGTTAGAAACAGACTTTTTTTTTAATAAAATTATTCTCCACCCAGCACTACTCACATAAAAATCATTACCATTATTCACTTCCAAAAGTAAAAGGACATTTTTTGAAAGGTGGGAGAGTCACTGATTGAGTTTTCATCATCTTCCATCTCAAAGCCCAGCTTCCCTCAGCACTTTGTAGCCATTTCTATTAGACAGCCCTTATATTCACTGGTTTTGACAGGTTTTTGTTATTGACAGAACTGCCAGGGTAGCTGTAGATGCAGCAATTAATCCCAGACAAGATGCAAAGTATCCACTGCTCATTAGCAACTAGCTAGTCCATGAGAAAAGACATCCCCATCAGTACTGACATCAGTTGTGTCGTTGATATCTTGTAGCTTCACAAATGAATTCAAGTGGTTGTCAAAAGTGCTAGCTTGCCAGGCTTTGGTGAGTAAAGTCTTATTTGACCAGAAAAAGATGCGACACAGGCTGTTTTCCCTGCACTGCCCTTTTAGCCTGTGTTGCGGATCAGTGGAGAGCTCACCCAAGATGAATGGTTTGTCCTCTGACCACTTGCAAGGTCCTCTGACAGAAGGAATTGGCTCGTGTCAGTCACAGTGGGTCTTGTGCACATGGGCTTGCCCACGTTAGGAATGGACATCTGTCTGAAGAGTAATCTTGTCTGTCCTCAGAGCTGGATTTCAATTGATAACTCACAAAGTGAAAGTTCTTAATAAAGAGAGGGACTGCAGTAGTTGTCTGACATTTTAAAACACCAAGTAGCCTCCGCAGTAATGCAAAATGATCGTACTTCGTTCAGTGAAGGAATGGGGATTTTGTGGGGATTTCATGTGGATTTCAGCATCCTTGCACCCACTACAATGAGGACTTGTTTGCTTGTCCTGTAAGGTGATGGGAGGAAAACTTGATCAGGTCTTGGGCTAGTGGGTGGATTTAGTGACCTCTCTAGATCCCCTTCAATCTGATTTTCTCTGATAATTCTTCAGATTATTCTACCTCCATCCTCTGTAGCATACTCTGTCTTTTGCAACTTTTCCTCAGTCCTAGGAGTGCTTTACGCCCTTTGTCTTGAATGTACTGTGAGCCTACCGAGCGCACACAATGCTCTACCCCTTCTGCTTCTGGTTGACAGCTTCTTGGTTTGTTCCTTGCAGATCCGCTTGCTGTTTCATTGATTTTCTGATCACACACACGTTCTTTTCACTCATATTATAGGTGCAGCTTGTGGAGGGTATTGTCAAGGTCCTTTGTCCTCATCTTCTTGAGGCTGTTGTCTCAGGGTTTCTCTGCAAATTAAGTACAGATCTCTGTTTGTTTTCTTCAGTGCTGTGCTATGAATGATTCTCTTGTGCTAATGGCAGAAGTGTCACAGGCAGAAGAATCTGTTGTGTTTACTCAACAGCAGTGGTAGCAAATTGCTATTATTCAGGACAGTTTTACATTTCTTTAATGCCATTATCTGTTTTGCTAACAGAATCCCAAATGTTTTTCATCTTGATTTCAAGGACTTCTTTGACTTTCTTTAACTTTTTTTCTGTGTTTTTGCAACTGTGGCAGCAAAAGAGCCAGATGCCATCTCCTCCTTCTAGTTTGAAGAACTACAGCTTTTTCCTCTGTGCCTGCCCATGCACGCTCACTGTGTAGGCATTCAAAGACAGGTATGCTTAATTTTTACAAAACAATTACTTACTCTGCACATTTGGGAATTTTCCAGTGAGTCAGACTGATATAAGGTGGGTTGTGTTTGTTTTTTTTTTTAATGTCTGTTTACTACCAGATCAGGACTCAGTCTTAAGCTGTGTTATACATTAAAAAAAAATCTTCCTTTCATAGCTGGGCACTGAAGCCACCCTACACAAAACAGCGAAGTTAGTTGGCATGGTAAACCAGTCCATTAATTCTGAGCCCTTAAAATTTTTTACAGTTCTAGAATTCTTCCTAATTTGCTGAAAATCTGGTGCACATTTGGGAAGCCTTCCTATACATCACAATCTGCTATCTGTTACAGGGTACCGCATAGCCCATCTGTATGTCTGGAGCATACAGTCTCACAGTACATATTCTTCAACACGTACTGGTCTCAGCCAGAGGTTGATTAACCTCACATCTGGTGTTAGACAGAGGGCCCTCAGCTGAAGTTTCTAGGGGATGATAATGAAGTTTTTAGCTTCCAAAATGTGAAATGTGGTTTTATTTAATATGAAAATAAAAGAGAATCTTTCAAATATTTTACTAAAAAGGGAATTGTACTGAATTATCCCTTGAGGTGGCATATGACAGGCATAGTCATGTAGCCATAATATTGATTCAAAGCAATTTTTCTTTTACTGCCCTGATCACTTTCAACCAGGGAGGCTAGGAAATTAAAAGAATTCTCCCGTCTCTTCCCCTAATACCCAAATCACCAAGTACAGGGGCTCTGAGGAAATTTTTAAATGCACTTCTACACTTCCATGAAACATTTTGGCTTAAATGAAACATACTTTGGAGACATTTTATCTCGCAAAAATGTTCTGAACTGCTCTGCTTACCTGGTACCCCCATGACTGGAGCCCATTCAAGTAGGGAAGCTTACCTTCCTCTTTCAAATGAGCAATATTATCTCTGAAACTCAAGAAACTCCCCTAGCCACCCTGGTGCTAGTCATCAGCTGCTCTGTGTCATGTCCTCTGTTCCTAATCAAGCACTTACAAAAGCTACCAATGCTTCTCTACTCAAATCTAATAACCTGTGTCTATGTTTGGCCCTATCTGGATTCAGGCAGGGCAAGACACTCAAACAGCTTTGACAGCACAGGAGGATAATCTGCAGCTGTCTGCGGATTTTGTGCAGACATCGCTTTCCATCCTCCTGGCCTTCTGCACCATTAATACTATCAGCATGCAGATGCCTCTGCCTGGCATGAGAAAGACTGGTTCAGGCATCACAGGCCATTCCCAGTGCAGTGTACATAAAGGTCCTCTAAAAATAGTATGTGCTCCCATAAGGAAAGACTGAACCATGACATCCCTGAACAACTGGGAGTGTGTAGGTATCCTTGACACTAGCCACTTTGGAGTGCTTAGTTTCATAGCTTAACACTAATAGAGTGTTGCTTTGTCTTGTATGATTAGATCTAATTTGGATGAGACCCTTGGGATGGGGCGGGGGGGGTGAGATGCTGTGGTTATTTAAATGTCTTTAAATCTTTACTGAAGTGGTGTTTTAGTTTCTGCAGCAGGTGCATCAATTTCAATCTTGGCAATTAAGCATGGAGCCCTTGTCAGACTCATGAGGCTGCATTTCAAAACCAGCAGATAGCTGAGAGATGGGAAATGAAAGACTTTGATTATTGAATGGTTTGTCTGTGAGCATTTCCATTTTTAGCATCTATATTTGAAAGCCATTTTAGTCAAACAGGTAATCTAAGAATATCCTGGAAAATTCAGATAGGGACTGAAAAGCCCAAAGTAAAGGGCAAAGAAGTTACAGGAATAGAAGTCCTCTCTATGTCCTTGCCATAGCCTCCTTAAATGGTAAATGCTTTTACATCTGCATGAATGGATTTTAATTAAATGTATTCATAAATAGAATACTGAGATGACACATCTTGTTGCAAATACAATCTGTCAGCAAACAGCATCTGGAAGAGATGGTGCTCTGTCAGCTAAAGCAGATAGAGGAAGCCTGAGCCCGTTCCCCTGTGAAGATGAGAGGAGTGCTACCTCTGCTAACTGCAGACGATCCACACCGTGCCTTATTTCTTTGAGTTACACTGAAGGACCGAATCTCTGATCTTAGAGCCAGGCTGACTGGATTTCAGTAACAAATTTCTGATACCCCTCATTTAAAAACTACTCCAAGAGATTGTCCACCTATCAGCATCCATCAGCTGAGGTAGGAAGCCTATCCTCCCTTCATTGTTTGCTGGAAATGTCTTCGTGGCAAATAAAAGAAGATGCAGATATATGCCAATAAAAAAATAATGTGGACATCTGTTGTGGGCCTACTTGCATTTTAACGTCATGGACACCTGTTAAAGAATAGGATCATTTTGAATAATAAATTTGAACAAACGAAGGATGGCACACAAGAAGGATGGGCTGTGTGCCAGTACCATCACTGGCTGCCATGCTGTGCACACACAGCCACCTGCCATGTATGATGGGGGTGTTTTAAACCATGCCAAAAGCACGGCTATTTTCAATATTTTTTCTTTTACATTCTTTCCTGCAATAACACTTCTTTGACTGACTACTTTAAATCATCTCCAAAATGTAATACCAACCACTGCAGGTCATTCACTCTTAAGCACAAATACTCCATTCAGATTTTCCCTCAGTTTACATATCTGAGACAAAGTCAGTTTACATGTTAGCAGGCTGTAGGTGTTGACCTTGGTACCTGGTGTGGTCTGCAGTGCACATTATCACAGCAGGGCTTGCAGACTGACGCCTCTGAGCTCTACTGTCCTGCAATAATAGCACTCACCACATCTGCATGGGCATGGGAGAAGGGAAGAAAAGCATAAACCTGGGCCCAGCAGGGATCTGGCATTTTTTTGTGTAAGGTACTAAGCAACAAACAGTGACACAAGGGTTTTGAAGATTCCTTTGGTAATAAAAGTGCAGCTTTTGGTAGGTGTATTCAATTAGGATGAAGTGACACAGGCAGTAGGTATACACTTTCCAGGAGAGAGCTATTTACTAGGCACACCAACTGTTTCATGTTATACTAAATCTGAGGGGAAGTTGTCTAGACTCAGCATTGCATTCCTCCATTCATTAAGACAAAGCAAGGCCCTTCCTGAAGTCTGACTACCTTTCCACAGTTCCTTTCTTCCTAAGACAGTGAGTTTACTCACCATCAGTAAACCCTTTTGGACTTTACTCAACTGCCTAACTTCTTTGAATGTCTTTCCTAACAAAACAAAACAATAACAAAAATTATTCTTTTGTAAACTCAAATACAGCATACATCCAGACCTTGAAAATATTGCCTTATGTTTTTGAAAGCATATGCAGACTAATAAAAGCCAAAGCCAAATACATAGAGAAGGGATGGGAGATCCCATTCTGTCATCAGTGTTGGGAGAGAGATAAAACATAATCCCAGAGACTGTGATGTATTTTAATGAAGATCATTTCTTAACAGTTATAATGTTTGACCCTTAGCCCTTTATTAGTCTTTTATTATCCATCTGGAGTGCTAATTACCTGTAACATTACCTTGAGCCTTAAATACTTCCAACTGATTTGTCTCTGTCTCAGAGCATATTCTTAAACAAAAAGAAGCAGAAAAAAGCAAAACCAGGAACCCTGAGCATTATTACTTGAGTGCTTGTATTGGATTTGCATGGCAAGGTTTTGGTAGAGGAGGGGCTACAGGGGTGGCTTCTGTGAGAAGCTGCTAGAAGCTTCCCCTATGTCTGCTAGAGCCAATGCCAGCCGGCTCCAAGATGGACCCACCGCTGGCCAAGGCCAAGCCCATCAGCAATGGTGGTAGCACCTCTGGGATAACATATTTAAGAAAGGGAGGAAAAAATAAAAACAACGGGACACAAACTGCAACTGGAGTGAAGAGTGAGAATATCTGAGAGAAACGACTCTGCAGACACCAAGGTCAGTGAAGAAGGAGGGGCAGGAGGTGCTCCAGGCACCGCAGCAGAGATTCCCCTGCAGCCCATGGTGAAGACCATGGTGAGGCAGCTGTGCCCCTGCAGCCCATGGGGGTTACTGGTGGAGCAGATATCCACCTGCAGCCCAGGGAGGACCCCACCCCAGAGCAGGTGGATGTGCCCAAAGTAGGCTGTGACCCTGTGGGAAGCCCGCGCTGCAGCAGGCTCCTGGCAGGACCTGTGGACCCATGGAGAGAGGAGCCCATGCTGGAGCAGGTTTGCTGGCAGGGCTTGTGACCCTGTGGGAGACCCATGCTGGAGCAGTTCATGGAGGGCTGTCTCCCATGAGTGGGACCCCACTCTGGAGCAGGGGAAGAGTGTGAGGAGTCCTCTCCTGAAGAGGAAGGTTCAGCAGAGACAGTGCGTGATGAACTGACTGCAACCCCCGTTCCCTGTCCCCCTGCGCCACTCAGGGGAGGAGGTAGAGAAAATCAGGAGTGAAGTTGAGCCTGGGAAGAAGGGAGGGGTGTGGGGGGGGAAGGTGCTAGAAGATTTGTTTTTATTCCTCATTGCCCTACTCTTATTTGACTAGTAATAAATTAAACTGATTTTCCCCAAGTCAAGTCTGTTTTGCCCATGACGGTAATTGCTGAGTGATCTCCCTGTCCTTATCTTGACCCATGAGCTTTTCGTTATATTTTCTCTCCCCTGTCTTGTTGAGAAAGGGAGCGATAGAGCGGCTTTGGTGGGCGCTTGGCATCCAGCCAGGGTCAACCCACCACAGTGCAGTTATGTGTGGCTATGTTGTGTCCATCCTTGCAGTGCGGCACAGTGCAACTTAGTGATAGAGTAAAATGCAAGAGCATGTGCCGTAACTTTGATGTATGTTACTGCTTGGGCCCTGCATTGCAGAGCTACTGACCACATGAAACTGCTGATTTTTTAATACTGCAGTATTTATGAAAACCGAGCTCCAGAATGTGTACTCTTATTCCTAGATATCTAGGCATATCCTTGGGGAAATGGTGGTACCTTTTTATATTCTTTGTTCATCCAGTGAGCTGCCAGTTAGGCTTCTGGTCCTATTAACAGTTGTTAAGTGGCATATGTGATGTTTCTCATGGAAAAGATTGCAGCGAATACAGCCTGAATAGAGCAGCTCTTTTCCACAAATTTTACATTTCACCAGTAGCCACAGATTTGCAGTCATATTCCAATTATGTTTCATTAAAGGCACAGAAGAGATGTAGTTGGACAAAACTGCTTTGGGCATTCGGATTAACAGAAAGATACAGCCCAGACAAGCTGGGAGTGTGGACTTCAGTCTCTTGACTGTAGACATCAGCATAATCAGGGCACATCAATTTCTTAATGTATACAAAACTACGCAACTTCCATGAGGAGTGACATCATTTCCATTTCACAGCTGGAGAACACAGGCACAGTGAACCTTAATTGGATTGCACCCCACCCCAAGCTTATGTCCAAACTACGTTCACCTTAAAATCAGGCAACTGTCCTTTCAAGTGTAATGCAAGCTGCACAGAAAACGTATCCAACTGCTTTAAATGCACAACAGACAGAACAAGACAGCTCCAAACACCTCCAGAGAGCAATTTAGAGAGCCTAAATTAGGAGTTTGCATCTCTCAACTTCTCAGTGTACATAAAGACTCGAAGTGCCACTTGTCCCTACACAGCTGAGTAGGCAGCCAGCTATTGCCGGTCAATAGCAAACACTAAGCACATGCCCTCAGCCCTTCTCTTACCATATGAAATGCAGCAGTGCCGCTGCCTGTCTTCCTGCACAGCAGCCTACTCTCCAGGGACCCTTCCCAAGCAAAGGTGAGCCCTGAATCTGAGCTGTCCACAGCCCGGAAGAGTTTCTGCCCAAGCTCCCTGGTCTGGGGAGGGTACCCGTGCTTTGGAAGATGAGGCATTCAAGGTTGGAACACTCCTCTGTCTCCTTGCTCAGTCCAGACCACTATAGAGCTGGGGAACATAAGACTTGGGCTGGGATAATGGCAGCTTGAGAGAATCTGATTTTTACTAGAGGATTACGCTCTTACTAGAAGATGGCAAAGTCATGCGATGTCTTGCACTCTTTAGGTTACTTCTGCTTTTCTCCTACCAGATGTCAGATGCACAACCACTCTTATGGGTAGCTATGACTGACCTGCAAGCATATGCATGAAGTAACCTCATGCGTCCTGTTGCTTCTGCCTGATCATTGGGTAACATTGATCGTTGGATAACATGTCTTTCCTCAACATATAAGGTTACTTCAATGGTTGTATATTTGCAGTATCTGGGTCTGTGTGTCTAAGTAAGACTTTCTTTGTCTCTGCTGTGTTACAGCAAGACCAGTAAGGGCATAAAGAGCTGATGGCACTACAGAAATCTTGGCTTTGCAAGTAACAGTAGGTGAGGTAAAGGCCCTCTCTTTCATGATTTTAAATTTCACTATATTAGCAGCTGTTATAAAACTAGTGGGTGGAGACACTGGTTTTCCTCTTCTGAACTTTGTGGTTCTCCTGCTGCAGGGATTACCCCAATAAATGGGCCCCTAAGGGAAACCAACACTTCGTTCTTTTTTTCCAGACTACTGTACTGTTGTTTTCTTCCCTTTACCACACAGCAGAGAGCAATTCATCTCTTTCAGAGGCTATATTGGTTTTGTTTTCTTTTTTATACACTGTATTGCCGCAGAAGGACTCCAGTTTTAGCAGAGGATGCTCCCCATTTAACCTGTAGCTGTAATGCCTCTCTGGAAATATTTCTTTCGTGCAACAGAGTGTTTGACTTGGCTTTTTAGAAGCTCCACTGAAGAGGGGATTAAAAAGAAAGCCACTTTGATAAAGCAAACAGTTACTTTCTTACGATCACTGCATTAAACGGGGAAAAACCCCAGCTGTTATTATTGCAGAGGACCACAGACGGATAAACAACCATTGCTTAAAAAGTAAAGATGCAAAGTAAAACTTCCTGGGCAAATCTTGAACATGAGTTGAAAAGGAATCTGGTTGCTTTCCACAGCAGAGTCAGTATATTTTAACTTTGGATTTTATATATATGTATTCAGAAGTTTACAGAACAGCAAAAACTGACCAGAGAGCCTGACTGATTTCTTTATTGATATAAAAATATATTGATAATTTCATAACTACTTGATTAATATAATAAGACCAGAGAACTTTGTTTATCCTTGTAGTTCTTTGATGATATTAGTTTACATAATTAATGGCAAAACTGTGAACTTTGGTGCATACCTTTTTGAAATGAGATTTGTCCCCTTTTGCAACATTAACATAGTGTAACTGACTTCTCAGAGAAGGCAGAAAAGTTAATTTCTCACTCACAGGACTTTAAAATATCATATTCTATCTGTCAGTACTTCACTGCCAGTTCATCTGGCCAAAAATAACAGTGGTATATCTTGTATTTTCTGGATTGGAGCTCACGTTATTTGAAACCTAGGAAGACCCAAGTCCTATCTGCTAACCTTAATTATTCTATAAAATATATTGCCGTAATATTAGATTATATGATTTAATTCTAAATAGCAGTTTAGGTTTCACTTCGACGCACACAGCCTGATGTACAGATTAGTGAAAACGGAGGCATGATGATACTTCAATACAAGTCAAAATTTCAGCAGTATTTCTGGCACTGATAGACTAGCTGATTTTATCTCATAGGCTGATCACTGGATATACCCACCAGGAGAATATTTTTTTCCCAGTTAATTAGCTGTAGAAAACAGGAAACATATTTTTAATATATATGAAAGACTAACTGAAGATGTTTCCCAGATGGAAGCTTCTCAAATTCTCTGATGTCTCTTAGTTATTGGCAACTTGTCCATTTACCATTTTAGAACAATTTCACATCTTCCCACCCACAGCAAAGAATTGATCTCATTTTGACACAGATTATTAAAGATGTTGTGGATGAAATCCTGGCCTTATTGAAGTCAGCAGGCATTTTGCCAGTGATTTAAGCAGAGTCAGGATATTACCTAGCTGTCTATAATGCCTGGAGCTTTATAGTAAAACTAAAGTTGCTCATTTCTCCCATCACAGATAAATCTGCTCCCCTGCTCAACAGTCCAGGTCTTTGAACCATACAGTAGCTTTTGAGACAAAGCTCCCCATGACAGGAGAGAGATGTACAGGTTTTTAAGGGCCCTCCCACAGCACACCATTAGTTTGTAGAAATTAACCTTACAAGGCTTTGCTGAACTTAAGGAAATTACTGAATAGTTACAAAGCTGATATGAATATCCATAATAATTTTAGTTAAATAAGAAAAGTTTGGAAGACTCTAAGCTTTCAGGCTCTGGATTACAAAGAATATTGGCAAGGGGTATTTGATCACAGTATAATGCTGGGTTTCATTGCATCTTCTTGAGAATATGCAGAACTGGGAGGATTGTAAGTAATTGGAAAAAGTATTAGAATTTAAATCTGCAACAATTATTCACCTATATCCCTATTTTTCTTACTTACCCCTTTGAGGTTTAATAACCTTCACTGGTTTCTTGAAACAATACGTTGGAAACACATAGATTTGAAATATGTACTGCTCTCCTGAAACATGATAATGACACGGTTGCCATTATTATTCCTAATAATATATTTTTTATTTCTATTCTGATACAAACATAAGGAAATACAAAAGCTCTTGGCCTGTAGGGGAGATCGCCAAGTAGAGGCAGTTGGAAAATGGTTGACTAAAGCAACAAAAGAAAATACTCTTAAGACAGCTAAGTTCCCTCCCTTCTTCAATCTCTTAATAAAACAATGATCCCCAGGAGAACATTTGTAGAAAGAGACACTGAGGCCAGGCTCCCATGACCAGGTAATTTTCAAGACGGTCTGAATATAAGTTAGTATTTCCCTCTATCATGTTAACACATGTGAACCTGTCACAGGGTCCCTATTACACTAGACATCAGATATGCAGATAACAGAGTGCTAATGTTATCTTTCAGAATAAGCTGAATTCCTGCTTGGAATGGTCATCAGGACACATTAATCAGTACTGGAACGTCTGTTCATCCCAGCTAGCATCTTACAAGTAATTCCATGGCCATACTGATTGCAGTGTGTCTCAGAAGCAGCTACTGCACAGGAACAGATAAATCACCCCATTCGCTCCATCTGCGCAGGCAGACAGTTGTTGCTATGCCATATGTTCAAAGACTTTGACTGGATTTTACTGTGCACGTCATATAACCATACTGTGCACATATAGGGTGCCTGTCTGCGGTGATGGAGAACCCTCTAGAGCTATTGTGTCCATGGCCTCCAAAATCAAAAACCAGCAAAACAGATGAGATCCTGGGGTAGGAAGCAGAAATTTTAAAAAAGCAATGGAATTTAACAGGAAAATGAATCTTTGTCCAACTTGTTTCCGACTAACGGATGTCAGTTTTATCATGATACAACAGGTGGAGGGAAGGTTGTTAGCTTGAATACATCAGTGACTATAGTCTGCAAAATGGCAATAAAGAACATACCCAACACTTTTTATTTGTGTTTTTCCAAAATGTGCTAGAGGTATTCTAAATAAATGATTCACTGCTTTGTCTGAAACAGCATGAGCAGAGACAGTATTGATGCGGGCTCTTTCATCGCACGATGCCTGAAGTGCCAGCAGGATCTGCCTGGTACCTGCTCTATAAAGTCTGCCTCACAATCAATTACATCCTACACCAAACTTGTGTGTCGCTGTCACACTGCAAAGTCAGCTCTATTGAAAGCGATTCTTTTTCCCCTTCTTTGAGTATTGTGTGATCGTAGTTTGTGTTGCAAGAAGGGACAACTTGCATTTTATAAAGGTATTTGCTAAAAGCCACCATTCTAAGATTAAGTATAAAAAAAAAATCTAATATTTTCAAGGAATTGTGAAGAACTAACAAAGTCTCTGTTTTCACTGCTTTTATCCAATTCAGTTAAGATAGGAACAGACTTTAGTGTACAAAGACTTCAACTTTTTCTTTTTCTCCCTAATTTAAATACAGAACTACAGAGTGATGGTTCCTGTTCTTTTCACTGAAGAGGCAGCATTTCAGCAAACTTACTGGTCTGTCCAATAATGGACATAGCATACGCTCTAACAAACTGCCAAGCAGAGTCCAGGAAAGCCTACAGAAAAAAAAGTAGCCCCAAGCCTTACCAGAGATTTATGTTGCTTTAAATAGATTTATCTTGTTGCAATACCCGAATTTCAGCTCATGGTCTTTCAGAAGCACAAAGGCAATGGAAAATCTCACTATTAGTCTCAGGGGAAAATGATGAAGTTATATCAGCTGGTGGCAAACAGAACAAGTGAGTGATTCTGGATAATCAATTTATCTTTCTGCCACTCAACCTTCCTAGCTTGCAAATATATAGCTGTAGTATCCATTCTCAATGCTGACTGCATTATCAAGAGCAGGATGAAGTTCGCTTTGCATAGCTACAGTGTTTTGACACCTCTCTCTCTCTCTCTCTCAAAACACCTTAGTGTATTTTTCTCCTTCTGAAAGGAGAACAGGGCATACATTGCATTGCTTACTGGCTTTGGTATAGTGCGTTTATCAGGAGAATTTCTTCAGATTAAGTTTTGCATTGCATTTTTTAAATATTCAGCTTCTAATAGTACAAAAGAAAAACAAGCAATAAAACTAGCAGTCCATTGACTTACAAAGCAAATGTCATTTCTCTGTGACTGCAAAATAACATCTGCTTAGTTTTCTTTGATTCACTGTCTCTATGTGTAACCTCAACTAGAGCAAATGAGTGGTAAAAGAATATCTTTGGTACATTCATATCCCCTTGCTACCCCAAAGCTATCTATTTCAGCAATATCTAGGACAGCAGTTTAATAAACACAGCAGGACACAATTGTCTCTAGGTGACAATGAAAAGAAGTTTCTCCAACAGACAAGAGTTCTTGGCTGTATCAACTCCATGTTATATGTGTTAAAAGGATAATCACTTGTTGAAAAAGAGACTGAATCAAGTGGATAATACTCAAGGGACTGTTTATACCCCAAAGGTATAAATAACAGCTTATGCTAAGTTGCTGAAAATTCCAAAACCAAGTGATGATTTGACTGTAAAAAGCACGTGCAATTTATGCACGTTTTGGTTTTGTAATCTGCAGATTCTGAAGTCTTTTTCCTTGAAGTAGACCTGCCAAGGACCCAGGCAAATGTTATTCCACACATGTAGATTGTTAATGTTTCCATTTCTATGACAAAAAACAGTGGATTTGGTGAGATTAATGAATAAAAGCTTTTTTTCTGTGGACTGGTAGGTTGAGTTTTTTTCTTACCCACTCAGTATTTAACAGAAGTCTTTGCAAAGAGAGTGGACACAAGTCCCTGGAAAAGTTTGGAGGTCTTTACTGTAGACTGTGGCGACATTTGCTTAAAATATTTTTCACATTCTCAAATCTTTTGTCAACACGGACAAACTCTTCAAGTTTATTCCATAGCAGATTTCACAAACCTCCTCAAACTTCTAGTAGTGTGATTGCCATAACACCTTGAAAACTCTTGCAGTTTACATGCATGCCTCACACCCTGCTATAGGTCAGCAAGCTTCCCCGCACTCCGCTGGTCACAGAAGACACATCTACCTCTCAGACTCCCACACCAGTAATTTTCAAACCAACCCGTGCAGCTAACATGAAAACATGTCCATCACTCTTAAACACTCCCCAACCTGGAGCAGTGCTCTGGGGAGTCAAGGAGTTGTTAGGTTTCCCAATCTCCTACTTGAAAAGGTGGTAACATATACAGGGAAGGGATGGCTTGACATTTGAAAGTGACCTTAAAAATAGCTTTATCTCATGGCAGGCTAAGGTGAAAGCAAATAAAAGTGCTTATTTGCTAAACACAAAGCAGGAAACACCATTTGCAAAATACAAAGCCACAAATGTGCAGAAATTAAAATAAATGAGTGCTTATTTGTAATAGTTATCCCATACTTGAGTAAAGAATTTAACAAGTTATCTAATGCTGATGGTTTTCACCACAACAGTCCTTCAGACTGTGCTGTGAAAAGCTCAAACTTTAGGCTGAAGCTCATTAATATATTATATCATATATTTAAATAAAAAGTGCATCAGCTATCATACTCTCTCCCTATATATGTGTATGTCTGTGTACCTGCACGTGTATTTTTTACGTATGTTCTGCTGCTTTAGACTGAGAGCAGATACAACAGCAACCAACCACTTTGGAACCACTTTTGGGGTGAGCTGTCCCTGAACGCTGTCTTTGAGGGACAAAGGGACAATGACCTGGTTTTTCTCAGTTCTCCTCCCTTTCCCTCCCTTCTGCTTCATTCTTTTCTCAAACAGACCCTGCTCAATATCAGTATCTTCAGAGAAATCCACCATCCACCTCACTTCATCAAGTAGGCTGCCTGTTGCCAACTGCCTCTCATCCTCAGGAAGTAGCTGATAGTACCATTCCCAGAAGGAAAGAAAAAGCTCTAGAATTAATTACTCTCCAGTTAAGTACAGAAAACACATTTTCCATGACATATCTATCATCTCACAACATTCAAAAAGGCTAATATCTTGCAGTCTAAATGGAAAGCCAGGCACTCTATTCCAAGAAGACTGAATCTCTTTTCAGATGCAGCAGAGCAAAGATGATGGGGAAGGACTGTAAGAAGGAAGATGGAAGTAGAAAAAGGTAATCGCATTGTTTCTCAGCAGAGTTTTGTGTGCAATATGGTGGGACAGAAATGAGGGCTTGACTCATGTTTTGCTCAAGTGGATCTCCTTATTCTTTGTAAATATCACAGCAGAATTGAGTCTTGTGGATAATGTAAAGCCAATGTCCTGTTTTCATTAAAAGCAGTAGGAATCTTCCCGCTGATCTCCGTGGACTTGGGATGAAACCTCAGCAGTCCAGCTCTGCCTCACCGTTTCTGGCAGGTATAAGCCTGGCAGCCAGAGGCTAGCCAAGGAGGCAGTAAAACAATTCACCCATGGCTCAGTCACCTCACAGTCTGGTATATTAACTTAAATTGCCACCCATTTCTGTTGAACACAATACCGAGGCTATGATCCACAGCAGCTGTAGGGCAGGGCTGCTGCCCGTCCTCCCACCTGCGCTGCGAGGAGATTGGCTCTGGCAGAGAGGTGGTGTGAAGAGCTGGGCAAAAGAGCTTCTTCAGCTGCAACAGCTCGACCGCCATCAAAAACAAATCAGTGGGGATCAAGAATGAGAGGCCAGGAAGGTGTAGCCCTGTGTGCCCCAGCATTACAGGAGCCCTGCATACAGTAGTGGCATCGGAGGAAGGACAGGCAGCGGTAAGTAAAGCAGACAAATGAGCATCATTAGGGAACAGCACAGTAAAAGGAAGCCAGATGAAAGGGATGAGGGAAACAGTCACATAAATCTTCACCCGCTTTGTGTATCATATTAATTTGCATGGTTGTTATTTTTGTGGGGAGATGTTTTCTTCCTGAGGAGTAATCTGTCAGTTTTCATTAGGCTCTGGACCAGCAAAACTCAGCCAGCAATGATGACCTCCAGTTCTCCTCCCCGAAAGGTGCCATTCCCATACTTCAGGTTTTATACAGCATGTTTCACTGTTTACACTGTTTAATAGAGCAGATTGGCTGCACTTGATGGAAAATAACATACTTGAGCCTCAGACAGTGTATCTGTGACTCCACTGACTTCAGTGGTGTTTCACTGATTTATAACAGCTTAGTATCAGGCATTGAATTTTATTGCATTAGAAACTAATGGTAAAGATTTTACTGTGCCCATTAAAAATCCTCTGTTAAAGAATTAAAGTACAACAATTAAATGTAATTAAAACTATCCACTACAAATATCAATACATTTTGTTCTGTACAGTGTGGAAATATCTCTTGCTGTTCCCTCATCTTTCATCTCTTGTTTTAAAGACGTTGATTTATTAGTTTACAGCTTCAGTAAATTGAGAAAGCCTGATGCTCAGACTTCTTACATGTGACTTCTGAGTCTCATTTCTCAATGTGCTGCACAGTTATTTTGACAGTTATGCTACATTTAATTAGGAATCAGTTTTCCAACAGTTCATCTACTGCAGCATTAATTTGTTACTGTTTCCCTCTTTTATGCTTAGTTCAACATAGACTGAACTACAACTTTGAACTTTTTTTTGTACATGTAAGGCAGTGTGACAACTTTGACTTTATTCTCAATGAAAACAAGTTAACACACACCAGTAAGAAAAGTCTTAGGAAAAGAAAGTCCTTTTGAATGATAATGCCTCCCCTCAATAAAGCCTTCCTTGTTCCCCAATTCCTTTAATTTGCTTTTTTCACAGAGACCTATAAACCCACCTGTGAAATATTTCATGATGATCATATAAACATAAAGGCAAAAAGGGCTTCATTGACCTTATTAAAATTTGACTTCAAACAAATATTCTAAAGGAAGTTTTTAAGAAACAAAATTGCAAATGTGTATGGGATCAATTGCTAATCTCTTCAGTAGTATCTTTAAAATGTAAGTCATAAATATATTCCACACTCTTTCTCCATTCCTGTATTTCCAAAACAAAATGTTTTCAGATGGAATACTTGGTTCTAGCACTATAGATCTTTCTGAGCAGTCTTTATTAAATATTGTTTTCTTGAAGCATTAAATGTACCGTTTACCTCCACTTACAGACCATTCAGCTCTGATTTTTGTGTAATTGATGCGAATGAAGTGTGTAATACTGTTTTGTCAAATGCATTAAAAACAGCTTTAGGACTTTCTAGTTACAGGAGAAATGAGAATGAAGAGAATTTGAGAAGTTAAAGAAGGTTAAGAACAGGTTAAGTGATTTCTTTCTTCCAATGCACGAAAATACTTATGCCTTGTCTACCTCCAAGCCTGAATGGATATGCTAACCTTAACTTTTTGCAGATAAAATACCTTTACTTCCTAGATTACCCAACAAATAGACCAAATATGTTAGCAGCTATATGCATCGTATCTAGAATGGGCCATGTGCATTTGCTGATGGTTGCGGGCAAAACACAAACTGGGTGTTAGGGACATATTAAAGCATCACTATATTAACTAAAAAGTACCCCCAAACACAGAGATTTTATGTTCTATCAATTTCTTTTTCATTTAGCGCATTTACAAAAGAGGCAGCTGCTAAACCCAAAGGTTGAAACTCGCAGTTCATAAGGTTTCAGAAGTTCAATACAGGTTGGGCCATAAACAATCAGGAAATCTCAGAGCACAGGGAAGACTGTGTAGAGTCAAAGAGGTAGGACTCTCTCTCTTACCAAAGCACATTGAGGGGCTGGAACGTGTCCAGAGAAGGGCAACAAAGCTGGTGAAGGGTCTGGAGCACAGGTCTTATGAGGAGCGGCTGAGGGAACTGGGGTTGTTTAGCCTGGAGAAGGGGAGTCTGAGGGGAGACCTTATTGCTCTCTACAACTACCTGAAAGGAGGTTGTAGCGTGGGGGTGCTGAGCTCTTGTCCCAAGTAGTTAGCAATAGGACAAGAGGAAATGGCCTCAAGCTGTGTCACGGAAGGTTTAGATTGGATATTAGGAAAAATTTCTTCACAGAAAGGGTGGTCAAGCATTGGAACAGGCTGCCCAAAGAGGTGGTGGAGTCACCATCCCTGCAAGTGTTCAAAAAATGGTAGACATGGCACTTTGGGACATGGTCTAGTGGACATGGTGGTGTTGGGTTGATGGTTGGACCGATGATCTTAGACATCCTTTCCAATCTTAATGATTCCTAGTTTTTACTTTCATTAAAAATAATCCAGCCACCAAGCCAGGAAACACGAAATTGCTACTCTACCCTTAACTGGTTTAGTGTGGACTTGGTTATGTTAGGTTACTGGTTGGACTGGATCATCTTAAAGGTCCTTTCCAACCAAAATGATTCTATGATTCTATAATAAAAAACTTAAAAGGCTCACTGCCTGGAATATCTGACTTCCTCACTGTCGTGGTTTAGCCCCAGCCAGCAACTAAGCACCACGCAGCCGCTCGCTCACTCCCCCTACCCCGATGGGATGGGGGAGAGAATCGGAGGAGTAAGAGTGAGAAACACTCCTGCGTTGAGATAAGAACAGTTTAATAATTGAAATAAAGTAAAATAGTAATGCTAATAGTAACAGTATAATAATGATAATAATAATAATGATACACGAAGCAAGTGATGCACAACGCAATTGCTCACCACCCGCCGACCGATACCCAGACAGTTCCCGAGCAGCGATCGCTGCTCCCTGGCCACCCCCCCCCAGTTTATATACTGAGCATGACATCATATGGTATGGAATAGCCCTTTGGTCAGTTTGGATCAACTATTCTGGCTGTGCCCCCTCCCAGTTTCTTGTGCACCTGGCAGAGCATGGGAAGCTGAAAAAGTCCTTGACTAGCATAAGCAGTACTCAGCAACAACTAAAAACATCAGCATGTTATCAAGATTCTTCTCCTACTAAATCCAAAACACAGCACTATGCCTGCTGCTAGGAAGAAAATTAACTCTATCCCAGCTGAAACCAGGACACTCACAAGCAAAACTAACAAAATCAAGCTCTCAGGTCCTGGAAATAGAAGACAGCCGTCCTGAGTAGTTTATAATAAAAACATATTTTCTGCCATTTCATCTCACAGCAGCCTTGCTTTACAGTGCCAGTAATTCACCTTTCTCAAGGACAATGCAGTTTTGTATGGCAAGTAAAACTTACTTTTTGACCAAGCCATTTCTCCACTCCCCAGTAGGTTCTCCAGCAAAGTGGCAGATTTTTCTGTAGAGCACAAAGGAATAAACTGGCTGATAAACAAGTGCATGATAAAACTGTTTTCCTTCACTCAGTGTGGAAGCTGAGGTTGTAGAAACATGAAAGGTATCTTAATGTGCCAGGCTTCAGATTAACATTCAGCCCCAGGATGCTCAAGGCATCTTCCATCTGCTGCATACCAAGCACCAAGGAAATGGACAGAGTCATGGTTTGGGAGCTGACCTTTGGAGTGCTGAGGAATGGGACTTTGATCCAAGATGGCACATACTGAAGGCTGTCAGATGCAGAGTGGTATCACAGGCTCTTAATTAATCTGATCTGGAAGCTGAATTTTGTCACACTGTATAATAAATATGGAAATTTACCTGGACCATCTTGATAAGTTCTTTGTGGAGCACTTACAGACCTCCATACAGCATGAGTACAGCAAAAATAGTTACAGTTAATCCTCATTAATCTCTACAGAAGAGAGGACATGTTGGGCTCTTTCTTCCTTGTGACTGATGACCCGTCCTTCTAAAAATCTGATTAATTTTGACCTCATTCAAGTAGGCAGGTAGTCAACTAGCCATCTGCATGTACATCTACATGTAAAGTACATGGATGTACACTTGTACATCCAATCAAAGTAGGTGCATGTGTGTTTGGGGTTGTGCATGGATCAAGACCTAGGGCGTGGTTTTCGGTTAAACGTTTAAAAATAAAGATAAAGCTTAAGTCTTCAAAACCCAGTTTACTCCTCTCTAGGGACTGAAAATGAATGACTGTTTTCCTAAAGGTCTCATTTTAGCTATTTTTTGAAGAATACACTTACATATTGTCCAACAGATGTCAAGAAATCCTTTTCGTCTATAACTGATATACATTCTGCCACTTCATGCACTAATATATATCTTTCCATGCTGTCTTCTGAACTGTAGAGGCATCAGATCACCTCTTCATTAGCCAGGAAGTTGTATTTCTGGGCATAGAAGCAGCTTTTTACTCTATGTGAAATCTACCCATCCCTAGGATTTCTGTGTCCATATGCGAGTAGAAAGAGTAGAAAGGAGAAGAAAATCTGATGCACAGTATCTCTTCACTAGGCATCATCACACCTGCCAAAAAAACCCCACAGCTATGAGTGTTTTAAAACACTCCATTTAAGTCCTACTGCCATAAACTTGGAGGAGAAGACAGCTGAAAGAAAGTATAAGATGCTGCATAAATGGTCTTGATTGCCTCGGGATCTACTCCAGTCTCTTCTTCAGATTGGAGGACAGCCTCTCCATAGCATATAAAGGGGAGAACCTTGCTTAGAGATTACTTGTAATGCTATCAGCATTGGGGGGGGACAGTCTGATTCAAAACATGGAAGCTCTTTTATTTTTGAATCTCTGTAAAAAGGTTCTTGGTCCAACATGGCTGTACTGTGCAGCCTCCAAACCAAGTGACATGCTGCAAACTTGCACTCCTTGTCCTTTAATCGGTAAGTAAATACCAGCAGTGCGTGTGCCTGCTTTTACATTGAAGGATGGATTAGGGAAACGTATTGACTTGTTTTCCACTTCAGTGAAAACACTTTCCATGCAATCTATAGATAACAATGAGCAAAAAGTCGGGCATTGCTGCTTAACAAACCCACTTACTTTAAGTGCACTTATCTGTAAATACCTTATTCCTGAAAAAGTATACTGTCTACATAGATGTATCATAGTGCTTCAATTTTTGAAACTGAAAGGCAGATGAGCTACCCTCCTTGGGGACCATTTTGCAAAATTATGTGCACTAGGTGCAATCTGGTCCACTCAGTCAAAAAACAAAGGCATTTTCTAAATGCCTATCTGTGAGCCCCAGGGATGAGTTGTCTCTGGCAGCAAGGATTAGGTATTCAGAGATGACAGGGAAATCACCTCCCTCTTTCTTCAACTCACAAGTGTGGAGCTTTGACTCCATCACAGGATGTGTTGGACACTGTATGAGAAGCCCATGAAAAGCAGAATCAACCAGAGCTGCAGTTCTCAAACGAGGGCTTAGGTGCCCAAAGAAATATTTGAATTGTTACAAGGCTCCGTACCTTGTCCAAAATATTGCGTTCTTGGAGAGCCATTGAGAAAATCTATGCAGAGGCAGCTAACCCTTCTGAATGCTTTTTTCAATGCAAATTCAAATGCTTATGCTGACACAGCCCCCTCCAGAGGGGCCAAGGCCACCACAACCAACAGCAGCAGGGCAGAACCTATGACACTGGATGTCACAGGACCACCTGTCCACTCTCTTAAAAGCTGTGCTTCTTCAAAATCTCTCAGACACAAGCAGTGATCCCAGCCCCTTCCTTCATCAGCCCAGGTGTGCTCCTATGCCAGCAACAGGTGCCTGCGAGGAGAATTACCAAACCATGCCACAAAGAGCCTGGCACCTGGCTCACCCCGGGGGGACTATACAGCAGGGCAATAGCCTTCCTTGTCCTGCTCCCTCCCTCCCTCCCAAGTGAAGAACAGAGACCCACAGATGGCTGCCATGAGCTGCACGTCTCTTGTCCTTTTGCCTTTTCAAGCCAGCAGATTTACAAGGCTCGGCAAGAGTTGAGCCTTGAAGGGCCAATTGGCCCCAATCCTGTTAGCTGCCATATGGCTGTGGTGGCATCAGCTTTCTTCCCTTCCCCACCAACCAGCAGAGACCTGCTCAGCAGCCACATCTGGAAAGCCAAGAGAGGCAGCATTTGCCAGAACCAGTCAGCACAGAAGTCACAATCACACAGGTAGAGAAAAGGCTAAGAATATTGGGGGGTTTGGATACTGTATGCAGCACACAGGCTCTGCCATTGCCTGCAGCTTGGCTTTGCCCCAGCTCTCAGTCTGCTTTTCCCACCCTGCTCCCACTGTCCTCCTTCATGCCAAAGTTGCTGACATGCTGGGCACTGGCTACAGAGACCATGACCATGAACAACCCTCACAGAAGTGCTCCATTTCCAGTCCAAGTGCTAACTACTTCAGACCACATCAGAAACAGAGGGTAGAACAGTTTGGATCATCAGGGGATGGCTTTATGCCCCTTTTAGAGCAAATCAGGGGATGGGAACCAGCATAAGGCACCTCTTCACCTCAAACATTCTACCTGCTGCCTCTCACCTACCTCCCACCTGGCTTATCCACATCCCCAGGCTGATTTATGAGAGTCTTCCTCCACAGAAAGTCCACTTTCCAAGAAACATTTGGTTACTCAGCTTGCAAATTCTCATATTGCATGGATAGCTCTTGGAATGTACCTTCTCGCTCAACTGACCATGCTGACCAAGGCAAAGGAGACGAAGAAGTGCTCTATATTCAGGCTGAGAACATCCATAATCATCAGTTCATGCCATGGGTCAGCTGTGTTGGCCCTGTTTATCCATTTTGAGATTATTGTGACAGAATAGTGGTACTAAAACAGGATCTGTCACCTACCCAGTCTTCACACAGCCAGCTGAATATGAGCTGTGTGCCCAGGTGGCCATGAAGGCCGATAGCATCCTGGCTTGTATGAGAAATAGTGTGGCCAGCAGCACTAGGGAACTGATCGTCCCCCTGTACTTGGCACTGGTGAGGCCGCACCTCAAATACGGTGTTCATTTTTGGGCCTCTCACTACGAGAAAGACATTGAGGCACTGGAGCGTGTCCAAAGGAGGACAACAAAGCTGGTGAAGGGTCTAGAGAACAAGTCCTGTAAGGAGCGGCTGAGGGAACTGGGGTTGTTTAGTCTGGAGAAAAGGAGGCTGAGAGGAGACCTTATTGCTCTCTACAACTACCTGAAAGGAGGTTGTAGTGAGGTGGGTGTCGGTCTCTTCTCCCAGGTAACAAGTGATAGCACAAGAGGAAATGGCCTCAAGTTGCACCAAGGGAGGTTTGTGTTGTATATTAGGAAAGATTTCTTCATGGAAAGGGTTGTCATGGAGGTATTTAAAAGACGTGTAAACGTGGTATTTAGGGACGTGGTTTAGTGGTGGACTTGGCAGTGGTAGGTTGGTAGGTAGGACTTGATGATCTTAAAGGTCTTTTGCAACCTAAATGATTCTGTGATTCTATAATGCTCATGTTCTAGGAGAGACCAAAAAAGCTGCAGGCCATGCCATGAGGCACATCAATACTCTTGGCAGAACTGGGGCTGGTGAAGGGACCGTCTCTGATGGTATGCTACAAGCTCATTTTTTCTCACATACCCATACCACTTGGACTGGATTGCCTCTTCAGCATTCCTTGTTAGGCCAGTTCCAAACTCCCTTTTCTTCTTGGGATCCTGTATGTGATGCCACAATGAATACAGAGTGCCCTCAAGAAGTGGCACATGGTATTTTCTTTCAAGGCAACTTTAGCACTGAGAAGACTGTGACTATGCCCATTTTGCCAGGAAACAGTTAAGTGCAGAGAGAATGGGAACAACAGAACAGACAGTTTATTTTGTGCAAAAAACACACAAAAATTAGTCCAAGAGCTTCCCAGACCTTCCTTGGAATTGACTTAAGTCTGAATCTGGCTCTCCCACAAGCCAAGCCATGTGAAATGTACTAGGTCCTGCTAGTGCTGCAAACAGCTCCTGAAAAGGGTTAAAGCCAGGATGGACAAGTGTGAAGTCACTTGCCCGAGTTGCAAAAAAAGATGGCTGTCTTGGCAGGGAGCCAACCGAGAAAGGCAGAGCTCAGTATTTTTTAGGGTAACACCATTGCCAGTGGGTCACAAGTAATCTGGAAAGGTTTCTGTTGAAAGCTGAAAACAGGACAGCATCCAGTCCATCCAGTCTTTACAGACTGCAGTTTGTCATGGAGTCCATGAGAGACTCCATCTCTCATGCAGACTGTCTGTCTGTGCTGAGGGAGCAGTGTGTGACCACTTGTAGATATCCTATTTCGGTGTCTTCTGCAGCGGAGGAAGAAAGTTGTTCCACCCTGTCCCATGCCCTGGTGGCTTTTAGATGACCGTAGCTTCCGAGAACCTGGAATACTGTTTTGTTTTTCTCTAGCCTGACTGCATGATGACATGAATCATTCAATTCAGACCATAATGCAACACCATCTCTTGCTAGGGATAAAAATTGATCATATCACATTTGATGACACATGATGTTGTTCTCATTCATTGCCCCACAGATCTTAAAACCACCCTTCCCCATAAGTAAGGAGGATGTAAGGACATCTCTCCTCACACTTCTTTGCTTTCAATATCCCATCCCGCATCACTCCATGCTGACAATGTCTGGCTCTAGACCAGGTTTGCAGGCACTCCTTATAAGAGATGCTGCCAGTGTCTTAGGTCCCAAGCACAAAAATACAATGGAGAGATACCATGCCTCCTGTCAGTGTAGCCCAGGACCTTTGAAGGGAAAAGTATAAATGTGTCCTGCTCTTTGAAGGCAACTGAGTAAGACAAATCCATAGGAAGAAGTGCTGCACAGACATACTGTATAGACTGCCACCTATTGACTCCAAGGCATGGACTGGCCTGGAAACCATGGTGCAGAAAACTAACAGCCAGAAGCCAGCCCTTCACCCACAGCCCACTTCCCTTACGTGCTTTTAAGCCATGACATTATGGCCTGAGCTAGGCAGAGTTTTTTATGCAGGCCCTTGCAGGATCACAGTGTGTGTGCTACACACCAGACTGGGTCATAGCAAGAGGCAGAAGAGCCTTGTAGGAGATACCAGCCAAGGGTACGGTCTGTTCTGTTTCACAAGCTTTAAAATTTTGGGGTCACTATACACAATTCTTGTGTATGTTCCATCGGCCTACTTGAAAGTCTCGCGACAGTCGGTACATACACCCTATCCTAAAGCACAGAACAGAGGCATTCAATTTAGTATGCTGCTCAGGTGACTGAAGTACCAGCATCTTACAAATTAGCTTATTCAGGAACAAATTATGTATGTGTCACTGCTCTCTGCAATAAATGTAGAAAGTTTTATAGTGCATTTGATAAAAAACTCAACCTTGATTTGGCTTTTTTACATCATTTAACTAAAATTTTATGTTCATGATTGCTTTCTACAATACACAATGCGAATGGAAAAGAAATATGGGGAAAATTACATTGCTAGCAGGAAAAAAAAATTAATAAATAAAATGTGCTGGAAGTAAAACAGATGGTTAGCACCTGGTGGTTCTGTATAGCCCTGGGTGACAGTTAAGCTGTTCCTACGCTTGGAGAAGGAAAAAAAGGGAAGGGAAACATGACTATCACTGTTGCACTTGTGCTATTCTAGGGCTTTTGACGTTGTGGGGTCTGGGGTTACTAGCTGTGCCTGAACCGAAGGTTAGTCCTAGTTCCTCAGCTGTCCACATCCCCCCAACACTGCTCTCTTCCCATAGTCTGGAGGATGTTGTGCATGTAGGCCAGATTACCACCATCACGCAGGCCTAGGCATCAGGACCTCCAAGCACAGCATGGCACTTACCACCTCCCAGGCAAAGCCAGAGCACAACAGCAGCCTCTGCTTCTCCATCTTGCAATCAGATTCTCAGGAGTACTGAGAAGCAGAAAGCAATCAGTGTGGTCACTCCACGTATCTCCATGCCCTCCCTGCTTCCGAAACACACATAATGGGGATCCATGCAAGGCACTGCATTATATATTGCTGTCTGAGCACGGGGACACTCCCTGCACAGAGGCTCCTTTGCAGAGAAAGTTTGTGACCTCTCCAAACAACTTTGCTGCAATACTGTCTCCAGTGGTCGAGATCTCTGTTACACTTTATGGCCATATAGTGTCTCAGAAATAGGATGTCAGAGTTGTCAGTCAGCTACAATTCATCTTTCCCACAAAGCTATTGAGTGTGACAGTAAACACTCATCTTCAGCTAAGCCTGTTTTGAAAAATTACTTGAAGGCAAGTTGCTGAAAAACAGACAGGGTCTTTCAAATGGGAACAGAGAGGCCAGTGCCTGTGCTGATTTGCCTTAGATTCGGATACAAGGTCACGTAGTAGGAGAAACAAGAAAAAAAATCAGCATATGCTGTATAATGGCATAATTTTAATAACAAAATTGCTCATTCTCATCTCTTGTTCTCAAAGATTCATTCAGCCAACTTGAAACCTAACTTCCTCCCTCCACAGGTTGTTTTTAGCTTGCATTGGTACTTGGTGATGTGTATAAACCATACCGGAGGTTAACTTCTTTGGTCATCTCCCAAGGAAATACTACACTGAGCAAAGCAAGGGAAGGACATGAGCCAGCACTGCTTTTCTCACCCATGCCATCTTGGAAAACCTGCTGGTTCCAATCAGTTTGCAAAGAGGTTACGTCCACTCCCACACACCTCCTGCAGCAAAGGGGCAAGAGAGGTTCAGATTGAGGAGTGATGCAGTAAGATTTGATATGGAGCTCCTACACCAGAGGCATGACCTTGCATGCCATGATAGTAGGTTGGAAGGATGAGGCACTACCGTCAAAAAGGACAACTACAGGAAGGATATTGAGATCACGGGTGCAGAAGTGGCTGTTCTCTTGCACTGTATGCATAATGCCTGCAATTCCAGTACATTTTGCAATGGCTCTACTACTTCAAAAGTCCAAGACCAGCAACAGCAGTCAAAATTCATCACCTTAGCCATCTAATGCTGGCTTTTCAGCATACAAAGTGTGACTAGATGGATTACAAGTCAGATTTTGGAAGGTCATTTCCAACATCCCATTTCAGGAACATCCACTGTTTACTTATTTACTAAGCACTCAGCACTTAACACATAGTCAAATTATTTTCATGTAACCATAGAAAAATCAGCCCCTCTGGCCAGACTTCCGCAAGTAATACTGCAAACATTTATGAACAAGCGCTATAACCTATCATGCTTGTAGCAGCATTCCTGTGACACTCGAGGAAGATCTTGTCAAGTCTGGCAGTATACGTTTTAAGCAGCTTATCAGAGCCACTAGCCTAAAAGCATCTCACAAAGACATGACAAAAAATGTTGCTATTTTTATAGTTCATGTACTTAAGTGCAAGAACTGCATAAATGACTTACAACCTTTTTAATAGTATAGCAATCAGTTGATTTACCACATCTTTAGACCAGCATCCCAGAACTTCTCCTAGATCTGCAATTGTCCTTGAAACACTTGGCCACTGAGCATCTATCTTGCATAAGTTTTAAGTCTACTATTTCTTGACATGAACTTTCTATATTTAATAGCATTTCCAAACTCACAGAAGAATTCCCATCAGAGTGCTTCTAAGTGAAGCACTCGGAAGCAGGTATCTGTAAGATGTTAGCAAAGCATCAAAATTTAAAAAGTGAATTGCTCCTTTAATCTGTTTCGAAAGGACTAATCCTACTTCTGAGCCCAGCTATATTAGGCTGTACATGTGAAAATTCTACAGGGTTCAGGAATGGAAAGAGTAGTCCAGAAGCACTGTGAAAATTACTTCATTTACAATAAAAATGCTTAGGAAATCCATGAATTTTGGGGGTAATAATGTCAGAAAAGATGCACATGATCTCACCTGCTCTCTCTCTCTGTATTCCATTCTCTGTTTAAGAGAGAAAACCATCCGCTGCCAATTCTGGACTCTTTCCTTTCCCAACAGAGAAGGACAGGACTGTCTAGAATTTGTGTTATTTTTCAATTCCCAAAGAATATTCATATGAATCACCTACATTAGTGACTGGAAAAACTAGGTAACTACAGATACATGACTGGAAATAACTTCTCACCAATCGGAGTATTTGAAAGTGTTCTGATTAACAGCATTTTGTTCAAATAAGATGCTTTTTATTATGGTTTTAATTGATTATTGATACTTAACCACAGGTGTTTGCAGGGAGAACATTCTGTATGAATAATTATATGATACATTCAAAAAAACCCAGTCATATCTGTTTCCACTGTGCAGTTTATTCAGTTTCAAATTAGAAAAAAATTACTAAGTATTTGACAATTCACATGCATAAACTCAAACATTTCAGCCCAAAAAAGTATTGATTTCTTTCAGTCTTGTATTAAGGCGTTCAGGAATTTCACCTAGGCAGACAAATATCTGGGTTTTTAAAAAAAGAACCAAAATAGAAAGACAAGCTATAATTCAGTTTTACTTCTGTTAACAAATATGACCAAAGTGAGTCCTGGTAGTACACAGTTGCATTCTTTATCTTTTCAGTTGTGTATAGCTGATAGGAGTCGAAGTGATTGGGGAAGAGTTATCTTCAGCAAAAGTTTTCTTCAACAGTGTCTTGACTTGGAGTGCTGAATAAGCCATTGTAATGTTATGTCTGCCAGGATAGATAAAACAAAATGAAAAACTCAACAGCCTGTTTGCAGAGTGTAAAAGGACAACAGAACACCAGCAGGTTAATACAAATCAAAAAACCCCAAACAAACAAAACCCAGAAACCACAGGCTCTCATTTACACCTAATTAAAAATTCAGTACTGAAAACTCCAGGTAGGGGTTTTTTTCTGTTGTTTTTTGGTTTGAAATTACGTGCATTTTGTATTCTTGAAATATGACTGACATCAAGTTCTCTAAGCCACAGATAAAGAACTGTTGGAAAAGCAAAGATTTAAGATGACCATAAAATGAACTGTAAAATCCAGACTAGAATGAAATGCAGTGTGAGAACAAAGACAGAAATACACAACCGCAAGGAAAGAGAAGGGCAAACATCTGACAAAGCATTAAGAAGCCATTTAGGTAGGTTGTAGGAGTCCAAGGTCTCTGAAAGATATGCAACACTGAACTAAAATTTGATAGCTGAAATTGGTACCCCACCTGATACAATCTAAGGCACTGGGCTGAAAACTGCAGGAGTTCACGAACTGATCCATAAGCAGATTTGATGTTTTTGCCTCAAGGCAGTAACATCTGTCAGGGAGGTAGGAAGGATGTCAGCGGGCAGCAACAGCTCTAGCCCTCAAATTTAAATTTGCTGCCACATCTGTCCTAAGTTCAAGACAGAACTCCACGAATACCGTGGCAGAGCAGCTTAGGCACTGAGTCTGCAGATAAAAGCATCCCATGGCATCTAAACCAAAGCTACTAACTATATACTAATCTTCCACAGTCTCTCAGGTCACAGAAACTGGCAGCCTTATACCTACACCTCCTGATGAGACCCGTTAGCTGGGCCGCAGTTTGCACTGAAAAATGACTATCATCTCATTCAACTGCATTGACATCAATCAAAAATGCAGAGGAAGACGACAGCTCCCAGTCTTCTCCTTAACAGCCTAGTAGTTTCATCGCTTTAATAAGCTAAATATATTTTCATTATATTTTTTCATTATAAATGATATTTTCCAGTCCCTTGATCTCCCTAGGTTCTTGCCCAACCTCTTTTCAGTTTCTCAAGGTCTCCCTCAAAATATGGCACATAGCACTCCAGTAATGCCCGCACAGTTCCAAACACATGATATACACAGTCTGCTCCCACTTGTTATTTCTCAATATGTTATTTGGCAAATACTCAGGAACCAGGTTAGCGTTTCTAGGCACAATGTTACACTGGAAGATACTTGACTGATTCTCAGTTAGGACTTAAGTCTCTTTCATCACTACTCCCAGGACTTCCACAAGTAAGTGATGTACGGCTCTGCATTAGTGATCATTCTTTTCATTATTTTCCCATTTGCAAATTTTAGCATGCTTTTTTTTGTGATGCTTTTCTCCTCCAGGCCATCTATATAAATGAACCAGGATCAAAATCTGTTTTCTCCAGGATCCTTTCAGAAATTAAGCTGGTTTTACCAGCTTCTAGTCACAATACCACTTTTGAGATCCTCTACTGCAGCCTTGCCAATTTGATGAGGATCAAGTACTGCACTTCTAAAACCACTATCACCTTCACTGCCCTTCACCTGTGCAGATAATCCTGACTATGTTGTCTTCCTCAGTCTTTATATCCCAAAGTCTAACCTTCCTCAGTGTATTTCCCTCACTCAGAGATAACTGCTGCACCCCAACCTGCAGCAAACCTGGGTCTGGTCTCCTTCAAACCAACGTACCCAAATTGCGTACACCAGTTCCAAGAGAAGCCCTCACTGCCTAACGCATCCCTGCACACAGCTGAAATTTCCCCCAGCTCTCTGAAGCCCAGGTGTCATGGTATAGTCTCTTCACCGCTTCCACTACCTGGTCCTCTCTGCCTAGGATGGAAACTTCCCATGCTGCTGGGAGAAACTGTTTTTCTCCCATTCCCACTCCCACTGTCTCTCATTCAGCTGAGCCCTACAGAGCTGCCCAGCTCTTCTAACGAGTCTGTCTTCCTCAAGAAGCTGCTACAAATATCTACCGCCTCCCATCCAGCACCACTTGTCTTAGCAGCATGCAGGGAAGAAGAGTGCCATAGAGGCAGCGTGCCCCCAGGCAACTGCTGCTGCTGGCTCAGCCTGTGCTTCACCCCTTTCTCCTGTCCTGTGGAGAGAATGGAAGGGGAGAACATGACAGACGAAAGGTACAGAAAAGCAGATGAAAGCGAGAAGAGAGAGAGGAAAGTGCAAAAAGCAAAGGCGAGATGGGAGACAACCTCACTGACTTCAGGATAAGGTCTGCGCATCTCCAGCAGGACAGAAGCACTAGTCCCTCGGTTTGAGGAACACCACCATACTGCCACATCTATGTAAGGCCTGCTTACAAAGTAAAATTATGTATGGAGCAAAACACTTACCAAAACTTATTAAGTATCACATAATAATTGGAAGGCCTTCATAACCAGTTGCTATTTTTTTTCAAAAGTAACACAGTTTTTATGAGAGATTAAACTACTTCGGGTTTTAAATATGCTTTTCCAAGGTCCCTGTCAAATTAATTTCTTAACTTCTCATGGAACTAAATAATCCTACAAGTGACTTTTAAGTTACACATAATTGTATATTAAAACAAACACAATTGCATGCAGTATTTGCAACAAAGTCTTTCAAAATAAATTGAGATTTTCAGTTATATATTGGAGTTAGATATTCAAATTTCATTAACATTTTTAACATCTGATCCAAAGTACAAAGTATACACTGATGATGGTGTAAGAAAAAGCTTACCGATGTTATCCTTCTCTTTACATGAAATAGAATAGCAACAGATTTCTCTGTCTTGAATAGCTGAGAGGTTTCTACAGAAAAAAAGATATAAAATAAGTAGTGCTAAAACTCCACAAAAACTGACAACACAGTTTTCTATTAAATCACGTTTTCTGCTTTTTACTCAGTGGGTTCAATTCTATCCTCAGATATTAAATTTTTAAAATATGCTGCGGCACACAAAAAACCCCACATTTCTTAAACTATAAAGATTAAAAAGATACCAAGTAATTTCACAAAAAATCAAATTTCTCATTAAGTCAGTGTAATAGTGCATAATAAAAACACAGAAATCCATGAGCTGAAAATAACATTTTGTAGTGGCAACCAAGTAACATTAACATGTCTTACCATTCACTTTTTACTCTTTTCACTTAGAATTCAGAGTTTTTATCTCTAGTAACTCTTAAAATCAAGTAACAGTACTCAAATGATCACACCATTAATCTTCAGGTTGTTTATTATATCATACTGAAATATATCAGTTCTGATTCCTACTGAAAGGATGCCTCTACATCTAGGAAGAAACTGATTCTTAATTAACTTCTGTTTCTTTCTGGGAATTCCCCTACCCCCCTCAGAGTTTCTGAGTTCTTTGTTATTTTTTCGTTTATTTATCCTCACACAAGTGACACAGACATGCAGGAAACAGATTACGTTCCTGAAGCAGATGGGGAGGCGGAGGCACCGACAAGGAAAGAGTCTTGAGATCACACAAGAGACTCTTAATGAAGAAGAGAAATAAATAGTGACCTCCCAGGACTTCAGGACAGCAGACTTGGCCTCTTCAGGGATCTGCTTGGAAGAGTCCCATGGGATAAGGCCCTGTAGCGAAGAAGGGCTCAGGAAAGCTGGTTAATATTCAAGGGTCATCTCCAAGTTCAAGAGCAGCCCATCCTAACAAGTCTGGAAAAAGCACCAGGAGGCATAAATAGATGAAAAATGAGCTCCTGCCAAACCCAATCGCAAAAAGGAAGCATACAGAAGGTGGAAGCAGGGACAGGTAGCCTGGGAGGAATACAGAAACATTGCCCAAGCATGCAGAGATACGGTTAGGACAGCCAAAGCTGAACTGATATGGGATCTCGTGAGGAACGTCAAGGGCATTGAGAAGGGCTTCTACAAGCATGTAAGTGGCAAATGGAAGACAAGGGAAAATGTGGGCCCATTGCTCAATGAGATGCGGGACCTGGTCACACAGGACATGGAAAAGACAGAAGTACGGAATGCTGCCTTTGCCTCCGTCTTTACTAGCAAGGTTACCCTTCAGGAATCCCAGGCTCCAGAGACCAGGGGGACAGTCTGGAGCAAGGAAGTTTTACCTTTGATGGAAGAGGATCAGGTTAAGGAAAACATAAGCAAACGACATAGAGAGGGCCATTCCATGGGCCCTGATGGGACGCACCTACAAGTGATGAGGGAGTTGGCTAATGTCATTGTGAAGCCACTCTCAATAACCTTTGAATGATCATGGCAACTGGGAGAGATGCCTGAAGAGTGGAGGCAAGCAAATGTCACTTATCTTCAGAAAGAGCAGGAAGGAGGACCCAGGGAACTACATGACTATTAGCCTCACCTTGATCCCTGGGAAGGTGATGGAGCAACTAATCCTGGAAATCATTTCCACACATGTGATGGACAAGAAGGTGATCAGGATTAGTCAGCATGGATTCACAAAGGGGAAATCATACCTGACCAACTCGATAACCTTCTACAATGAAATCTACAGCTTCGTAGATGAAGGGAGAGCAGTGGCTATTGTGTACCTTGACTTCAGTAAGGTTTTTGACACTGTCTCCATAATATCCTCATAGTCAAGTTGAGGAAGTATGGGCTGGATGAGCAGACAGTGATGTGGACTGAAAACTGGTTGAACAGTTGGGCCCAGAGGGTAGCAATCAGTGGTGTGAAGGCTAATTGGAGGCCAAAAACTAGCGGTGTATCCCAGGGATCAATAGTGGGTCCAATCCTGTTCAACATCTTCATCAATGATCTGGATGATGGGACAGAGTGTACCCTCAGCATGTTTGCTGATGACACAAAACCGGGAGGAGTGGCTGATACACCAGAGGGTTGTGCCGCCACCCAGAAGTCCTCCACAGGCTGAAGAAATGGGCTGACAGGAACCTCATGTAGTTCAACACAGAGAAGTGCAAAGTCCTGCTGTTGGGAAGGAACACCAGTACATGCTGGGGGCTGACTGTCTGGGAAAGCAGCTTTGCAGAAAAGGACCTGGGGTTCCTCGTGGACACCAAGTTGAACATGACCTAGCAATGTGGCAAAAAAGGCTAATGGTATTCTGGGCTGCATTAGGATGTTGCCAGCTGGTTGAGGGAGGTGATCCTTCCCCTCTACTCAGCCCTGGTGAGGCCATACATGGAATGCTGTGTCCAGTTCTGGGCTCCCCAGTACAAGAGGGATGTGGAGCTACTGGAGAGAGACCAGTGAAGGGTTACTAAAATGTTTAAGGGACTGGAGCACCTCACATATTAGGAAAGGCTGAGAGAGCTGGGACTGTTTAGCTTAGAGAACAAAAGGCTCAAGGAGGGGATCTTATTAATGTGTACAAATATCTGAAGGGAGACTTCATGAAGATGGAGCCCAGTGACAGGACAAGAGGTAATAGGCACAAACTGAAACACAGGAGGCCCTCTCTGAACATAAACACCTTTCACCTCTGAGGATGACCAAGCACTAGCACAGGTTGCCCAGGGAGGTTGCGGAGTCTCTGTCTTTGGAGATATTCAAAAGCCGTCTGGACATAGTCCAGGGCAATCAGCTCTAGGTGGCTCTGCTTGAGCAGGTGGGTAGACAAGATGACCTCCAGAGGTCCCTTCCGACCTCAACCATTCTGTGATTCTGTGTTTCCATTTAGTTGCTTAGCCTTTGGACCATCCTTCTATACTGAAACTTCACTTCACTTTTATCTCCTACTGATTAAAATTATGTGATTTGAGATACAGAATCCTATTCTGCAAAATTATTGCTATACTGGCCATTTTTACAAAAGTGTATGTTTTGTAAATATATAAATTTACATATTTGTAAATACATAAATTACGTAATTTACAATTACCCTTACAATACATCAGTTTAAGTTACTTTCAGTAATCCATAAGTATATACTTTGGACACATGCCAAAAATATCTGAATTGCTTAAATTTACAGACAGTAGTTTGAAATGGTTCTGTTCTAATCCCATTCGAGCATTAAACTGCCACTACAATGTAGTCTGAAAAGTGTAAGTGAGCCTATTGCTATCTATAGCAGTTCTATCTTCAGTGATGGGAAAACAGGATTATCTGAAACAACTTTATACAACCAAAATAATAATCAAGAGAGGTTCAAATCTCCTGCAGCCAGTTATCAGCCTAGATTGCTATTTCAACTGCCAGCAGAGCTTGAAGTGGAGTATCTGTGAATGTAAAATGGAATCTTATAGTTGGTTATTGCCATAGACCACCAACGATTTTCTCTTACATCCTGAATTTCACAGTGTTTCAGCTTTTTTCACAGGCCAGCTACTTACAATTTCTCAATTAACTGCTTTTCATCCAGTGCACCTGGGAGGTCTCTTTTATTTCCAAGGACTAACACCTGAAAGAAATCATTCATATTCATGTTAAATCCAGGAGCAATAGAAGTTTATTTTTGTCTTTAACCATTTGTTGGCATTATTCTGGATCTTGCAGCTCAATATTTAGAATGCAATAGCGGACATATTCAAAATGACCAATGACTGTGGGAGCATTGTGGAAATCCCGCTCCTAGCCAGGGTCAGATGCTGGATGCACACCCTCTGAAAACTGGATCCAGTTATTTCTAGGTGTATCAGTATGTATCAGAAGTCTCCTCTGGAAGTGAATCTCTCAATTCTGGATGGCATTATGGAACAGTGTTAGATTGCATGCAACTAAACCTGGAGGACAGCATGCACCAGGTGCACTCAGGCCACCAACATTCAAGTCACAGGACCAGATTAATGTTAATCAAAAGTAGGACCCCAGCAGTAGAGGCTGGGTCCTCAAGACCCAGACATGATTCTCTCTCTAGTTTTGCTCCCCTGCTTCTTAACGTTGACATACTAAACAGCCAGGCATCCAAACCATGTATCACCCAAGCACCAGCCAAATCACTGATTCCTCTCCCTCCACTTTGATCATCCATGGCAGAAATCAGAAAGGCAGCCATTATGAATTACATCTGAGAAATGCAGAAAATTTACTGAATAGATGCTGGAACTTAAGAGTTCCTACGCAATACTTAAGGCTTCGAGTATAAATTAGGGTCAGATAAATGGGTTGAGCACATTCTAAGATAAAGTAAGCAATGGAAGGTTTTTCTAATTACCATTGCATTATTGTTTTCCAGCTGCATTACAATTCTGAGTCAAGACTGTCGCATGAATCTGGAACACATTAAAACTCATTACTTGCAGTCTCAGATTAATAAAGCTACCTTAAAATCTCTAATACCAAAGCCTGAGTACAATAAATTGAAGGAAGTTCAATACTAGCTACTACCTATGAAATAAAACTAAGTAAAAAATACATTACTGCACCTTGGAAATTATTGTGCTGGTCAGGCTGGGCAATTGGAATGTGATATTATAAAATATAAAAGGAAAGAAACTTAATTAAATACTTCTGAAGATGAGACCTATCATTTAAGGAAGGAAAAGTGAGAAGTGAAACAGTATGTGAAGACAGTACAAAGGACAGGCAACGTCACTCGCCATGAATGGCATGACTACAGATTTCTGTAGGATTTGTTCAATATGTACTTAACATATAAAAATGAAACAATAATAGCAAACCTTATAAAAAAATGGAGAATCACTTGAAAAATTCTCCTTTGAGAAAGGATGTGTGAGACCTTTATTCTCACAATGATTTTATGTTGGCTCTCCATCTACTCATCCTCAGATGACTTCGATCACTTGCACTGGCCAAGTGTCCAAATACTTGCTTACAAAAAAGGGGCCAAGCAAGAGCCATCAAGTTGTGAGTAACTTCTTCCTGATTTGTATGTACCACTGTTTTCTTTCTTATGATCAAAGGCATGAAGTCTTGCTTGGTGATGTCAGCATCAAAAATCAATGCTAACCTGATGGATTCCTACTAGGTCTAAATTGGCAGATTACGTTTAATTAAACGTTAGTCTCCACCTCCATAATTCCTCACTAGAATTTCAGCAGAATATACTATTCTTTGACACCTCCTACTAGACACCTCTACTAGAGAACAGATGCATACTTGCATTTTTTCCACACAGTTTAGTTTGAGAAACTAAAAAGTCAAAAAAGAAGAAAAAGTCAGGACACATAAACAGTCAAGCTCCTCCACAATCTCTGGAAGCAGAAGACGCTATTTGATGTTAGTGTCTGCCAACCTTCAGAAAGACAAGTCTCAGATGCCTTAAGATACTGCCAGAAACATAACTGGGTCACTGGTTCAAACCCAGCCAACAAGGGGACAGACTGGAAGTAATTACTGTCTGATAATACCACATGTGAAAATGCTTTTTTTCCAAATCTATTCTGACCTTTAGACGAGAAAACATACAAACACACTGCAGCACTGATAAGATGCTGAGTCCTCTGAAAAAATGTCACAATAATTTTTGTAAGAGTGCTCAATGTATCAAGGCTGCATCATATTTAAGCCAGTATTTTCAAGAGTCCAGAGGCACCAATTCATGAAGATTTAGGCTACAATGTCTACATTCAGGTAAGAATAATAATCAAAATACTTACTGGAATTCCATGCAATTGTGGCTTATCTATCAAACTGTGTAGCTCATTCTTTGAAGCTTCTACTTTTTCTAAGTCTGCTGCATCCACCATGTAACTGCAATGGGAATATAGTTATTTATGGTATTGTCCATTACTTGCAGAAAGTTGCATTAAAACATCTGAAATGTGACAAATGTGTTCACACTGACAACAGCATTAGAACAGTCCTTAATTATATAAGCCTTGCATTTATTAATACAGGAAGATGCAGAATTAAATACAGGCTGTGGGGAAAAAATGGCCTGGAACATACAATTACTTATATATCTGGGTTGCTGGATGTATAAACCACCCTACTTTTATTGTGCTGGGTCTTCTTATGTGATGGAGGTGTACAGGAAGAAAAGCGTATCTATATTAATAATAAATATTTATAAATACATTTTGTATGGGCATACACAAGAAAACTTACACAACTGCATTGACTCCTCTGCAATAACGCTCCCACATGCTTCGAAACCTTGGCTGCCCTCCAATGTCCCATACCTGGAAAAAGTAAGAACACCCCAACCCCAAAACATTTTTGAACTACACAGTAGTAGTAGTAACAGAACAGAACAAAAGAACTCTTACATGCAGCATGCAGGTTGTATGGACAACGCCTAAATGTAAGCAGTTTTTTAAGTGACCTTCCTCAAGAGACTGGTCTTCTCAGCCCCTTCCAGTCAATGGAGGGGGACAGGCACATTCACAGGGCAAGTCAATCCTGTGACATTAACAGCTCCAAATGTCCATTTGGAGAACACTATCCTTTCCACTCTCTGCAAGAAAGGTCTTACTTGGATACCAAAGTGAATTCTTGCAAATACACAGCCTAAAACCCAGAAAGAATAGCATCATTGTCTGAAAACAGTTATGAAGTTGCATTTTTATGGGGCTAGGGAAACCTGAGTTTAGAATGCATCAGGCCTTCAGCAGGATAAAGACAGATATTAAGTAAATCCAGAGTTGGTTGGAGAGCAGACTGAGTCCACGTAAAGGATGATATACTCTAGGGAGCTCCAATGCCTCCACAGCTCTCCCATTTGTTCATCAAATGTGCTTTAAAAGACACATGGATTAACAGATCAGAACCAGAAAGGAAACAGTAGTGTAGGGTAGGCCTGAAGTGACTAATCAGTGAATCTTAAGGAAAGGAAGCTCAAATTCTGCTTGGGATTTTATATAGCTCCAATCCTGCAAATATTTATGCATGCTATTAGTGTGCAGCAATCCCACTGAATTCGTTATCGTTAAAAGGCTAGCACATTATTTTTCTGTACAGGAGTTACTTATTCTGCTTTGCTTGCAAAAACTCAGTATTTTTGGTGGATGACCATAACGTTGTTTCAAAATTGTTTCCACGATCAAAATACCAGGGGAAAGGATCTAAATCGTGCAGGCAAAGGCTGCATGATGATGTAGCTGTTGCAGCTATATCCAAAGACATTTGTGTTACAAGTGACACACCTATTAAAATAGTGATGAATGTTGAAAAATAAAAGGAATGGATTTGTTCCTATGTCAAGGACAGAGAGAAGTAATTATTTCTTATTTTAATCAGATTTAGCTATCAAAACAGTATGTACCATATACCAGATCTAGGAGGCATATCCATTACAGCACAAACTAAATTTGGAAGTAACATACGCAGAAGCAAAATTTTCTTCAGAGTTGTTTTCATACTTATACTTTATAAATCCAAACACCTTAAACCTGCTGTGGCAACGAAGACTTGTGCAAAAGAGCGAGACTTAATAGACCCCTGGGATAAGGCCTTTTTCAACTACTGTGGGCTGTATTTTTAATTCCACAATCCATAAATCATATTTATGCATCAATTTTGCTATCGTTTCAAACACCTTATGTTCATATTTTAGAAAGAAATATTTCCCAATTCACCATTAAAATCGTTCCTGGATTGATATCTTACCATTCCTTCTGGCACAAAATTAGTCTATCACCTAAATGTAGATCCCCCTTATAAGAACAAGAATTTTACAGATGAAAGAGAGTTGAGTGAACTTCTGACCATGAACTGGGTATCAATTATTATCCGCACTGACATTTGAAGCGCTGTTTCAAAAGTCTTCATAAAATAAACCTTTTATTTTAAAAGCTTGAAAGAGACCAGTACACAGTTCAGTATTAGTTAGATGACAAACCTCACACCAACACTAATTATTCCAATAACTCATCAGGACCTTGAAACTATCAGTAACCATCTGGTGCACACCTGTGTGTCTGGAAACAGAAACTAAATTATTTTCTTGGTAGATCAGAGAAGAAAGAAGGGGAAAGAGGACAGGGAAGGCCAGTAGTAAGATTAGATTTTTGGAGACTGACAGTGATTATTCCTGGTAGCCACAAAAACCTACAAGATGATGCAGCATGGACTAATCACTAAATAAATAATACAAGATAAAGAAATACCGTTTTTGTCCTTGTTTGATGATATACTATATCTACACTATATGAAATCACACTGCAGAACAAGTATTACTCTCATTAGGAGAAAAAGTCACCTTGAAACAATGGAAAGATAAGTCATTTCCAGTCAGTTTCCCTAATAAGGCTTACAGCTATTTATTAAAGTACATAAGAAGGACACAAAATAGACTTGGTGTTTTGAATAGGGCTTGGGAACCCAGTTTATGTCAATATATTAAGTTATAATTATCTGAAATAGGGAAAGAAAACAAATGCATGAAATAAATAAAAAAAATCCTTACCTCTTTGCTTATGAAATTCAAATGGTGCAGTAGTAACTTTGTAATACTCTTTATTATATTGAATAGCCAATGACAGAGTTAACAACTCTATTCAAAACACAAATCTCTGCCCCAAACCATTTCCACTGTACGTGACTGAACAGACAGAACTGTGAGAATGCAAGAGGCACCCAGGAAGGAAAGGGGAGAGGTCTTAGTGTCTAAGTTTTCTTGCATGAGCCTTGCATGTTTTGTACATCACCTATTTTTGTATCACAGTATTTAATACACAGGTAAAAGGTATATTCTGGGTGTGAACTGGTAGAGACAGGAGACTACACCTTAACAGCAGAATATACAGCTAGCTATAAAAAACAGTTTATTTTGTCTGGGTTTTTTTAAAAAGAGACTGGACTTCAAATTGCTCCCATGGCTTTCGTCGGTACCTCTGGAATAAAATTTTCATAGTATTTAAGAGGTAATTTTATCCCTAGAAGACCAGCTGATTTTAAGAATCAGAAAATGCCTACAGAATCACCAAGCCAGAGAAAAAGTTTATTTGATACCCAGTACCACTGCCTCACAGGAGATTAAAATCTCAAGTTGTTGTTGTTTAAGCTCAATCTCAAAGGCATACATCTTATTTCTACTGCATTTTATAAATCACTATTTTATTTGTTACTGTCTACACCTATACAGTAGTAATTCTTATCGTGCTTGCAGGTCGACACTCTCATAAAATAATGTAATGTTTTAATTTGTAAATTAGATTAATCACCGTACTTTGGAACCATCATTTACCATGCTGCTTATACTTACCTGTTAAATCAAATTCTTCTAAAACAGGAATCTCTCTGGATATGTCTCTTGTTCAATTTCTTCATGTGTAAGGCTCCTTCTTAAGACCGCAGCTACCAGCTACGTCTAAGGAGCAAATCGTTTTCTTTTGCACAGAGGTGTATCATGACAGTTGACCAAAAACACAGTTGAGGAATAGGTTCAAAGTTTTCAAAAGCTTTCAGTTACAGGAAGGCTCATTAACACTCTAGTTGTGTTTCTTTTAATTAGCTAATATTTTAAGAAGGCTTGATGGTTAACGACAAAGTTGCAGAAAAAGTATTTTCTAGATGTCAGTTTTACATGGCTTTTTTTCAGACATGCTGGGTAGGATATTTCTTGTGGAGAGACATGTGTACGATCACACATTTGTTATCTCAGTGTCAGTGCATGGGTTTAGTACCTCCAATCTCACAGTAGTCAGCGAAGCCTAGACAGCTATTCAGCTGACCAGAAGTAACGTCTTCTTTAGGATGCTCTAGGCTTGACAGTACTGACTAAAGCTCCTCTACTGTTATTAAAGGAGCTTAAGCCTCATTGCAGACATATAGCTGTTTACATTCAGGGATCTTAATTTGCAAGCTGAATCCAACACTACAAATACCTGAACTCAGAAATACATCTTTCTGCTTGGAAGTATTCAGAAAATATCAGCCATAAAACCTAACCTGAGCAAACAGGTGAGGAAATTCTAAACACAGAAAAGTCTTTGTGCAGAATAAGGTAGCACCGGCAACACCCAACACCACGTTGTACACAGACAAGTCCACATATACTGAGATGTGACTAATGAGCTCATGCATACACAGCAAGCAGTCACAGCATTCATAGCCAACTCAATGTGTAATAGGAGGGAGTAACTGGAAAGCATGGGATTAATTTCCCTCCACTTCAGCCACCTAAAATGTAGGCATGTAGTCCAAGTGACTAAAATGCATCTGTGGCAAGTGAAGAGCTCAGAGGGCACCCACAGCAGGAAACAACTGCATCTGTCTTACCCACCTTGCCTACCAGGTGAACCATTCTTGCAAAGCACCCACTGCTCTCCACCAAGTTTAGACAACTGGCTCAGGCTGGCTTCTTCCTTTTCACCTGGCTAAGCTCACAGGAGACAAATCCTAAATAGTCACCTATTCTAGACTGGAATCTTCAACCAGTAATGTTCAGCTTCCCTGTCTAATAAATGGGAAGAATTAAAAGAGATAAATTAAATAACCTTAAATTTTTTAATAAACTGCCCTGTGAATACAAAACTATAGAGCCTTACTTGTAGCCATGTAACCTGTATGGAGAGCCATGTAACCTGTATGGAAGTTAGAATACCTTACTATCTTAGAATACTTACTACTTATCATTATCCTGTATTTTGGAAATGCCTTTACAGTCGCTCTTAAAGCTGAAAAAATAATGCCATGTGGCTACATTTTCTGCAGACAATACTTCCCAGAACACTATGTTCTTTGAAATCAGTCTTTGTCCTTTAAAGAGCCCTGCTGTCACTCCTCACTGGAGATAAAGTCCAACTTTTAAACACTTTTTGCAACTAGGTATTTTCTTTTAGTCATGTCAGACAGAAAAAATGCTATATGCACACTTCACAGTTTATAATTATTTAATTTAATCATAGAACTTTCACTGAAGAACTGGAAATGGACTTAGAAGAGAAGAAAAAAGCGGCTCAACTTGTGATGACGGCAACTCATGTCAGATATTAGGAAAAAACTTTCTAACACTTAGAGTGAAAGAACATTGTACAAAACAAGGGATATTTTAGAACCTTCTTCATGGAAGAAGAAATTTTAGAAAACAATTACCTAAGATATTTGGATAAATACCCGATTCACCTCAGAGCACAAATTTGGTTTAGATGATTCCTTGAGACCAACTCTTGGTCCTCATTTTTAGGAGTCCTAACAGTGACTCTGAATGACTGGTGAGACATTCAACACTGCCTGTTCTGACTCAGGACACTGGCTTCTGGTCCCATGTGTTTGTCCTGACCACTGTAGAGGTTCCTATCTAACCCATGATCCTGTCTCACACTCTGCAGCGCACAACTACCAGCACAGATACAGTCTCCAACGCTTCTCTTCCCAAACAATCAGATGGGAGAGTGCTTTCATACTTTTCCCTTCTTAGCTGATCACTGAGTGTATTGGGTTTGTGTGGCAAGGTTTTGGTAGCAGGGGGCTACAGGGATGGCTTCTGTGAGAAGCTGCTAGAAGATTTCCCCATGTTCAATAGAGCCAATGCCAGCCGGCTCCAAGGCAGACCCACCGCTGGCTAAGGCCAAGCCCATCAGTGACAGTGGTAACGCCTCTGTGATAACACATTTAAGAAGGGGGAAAAAAAAACCCTGCGTGACAAGCTGCAGCCAGAGAGAGGAATGAAAGTATGTGAGAGGAAGGACTCGCAGACACCAAGGTCAGTGAAGAAGGAGGGGCAGGAGCTGCTCCAGGAGCCAGAGCAGAGATTCCCCTGCAGCCCGTGGTGAAGACCATGGTGAGGCAGCTGCGCCCCTGCAGCCCATGGAGGTTAACGGTGGAGCAGATACCCACCTGCAGCCTGTGGAGGATCCCATGCCGGAGCAGGTGGATGCTTTTCACAGAATCACAGAACCACTGAGGCTAGCAGGGTCCTTTGGAGATTGTATAGTCCAACTCGCCCTTGTCAAGGCAGGGTCACCTAGAGCAGACTGCTCCAAAGATGGAGATGCCAGAACCTGCCTGGTCAACCTGTTCCAATGTTCAATCACCCTCACAGTAAAAAAGGTTTTTCTTACAGTCTAAATGGAATTTCTAGTATTTCAGTTTGTTCCCATTGCCACTCGCCCTGTCACCGGGCACCACTGAGGAAAGTTTGGCTACATCTTCTGGCTACACTGATGAAATCTCCCTGCGCCTTCTCTTCTCTAGGCTAAACAGTCTCAGATATCTCAGCATCTCGCCGTATCAGAGATGCTCCAGTCCCTTAATCATCTTCATGGCCCTTTGCTGGACTCTCTCCAGTAGCTCCACATTCCTCTTGTACTGGGGAGCACAGAACTGGACACTACTCCAGGCATGGCCTTACCAGTGCTGAGTAAAAGGGAGGGATCACCACCCTCGTCCTGCTGTCGAAGCTTTTCCTAACGCAGCCCAGCATGCCATTGGTGTCTCTGCTGCAAAGGTAAACGGCTCGCCAGTGGTCACCAGGACCCCCAGGTCCCTTTCTGCAAAGCTGCTTTCCAGCCAGTCAGCCTGTAGTGGTGCCGGGGGTTGATCCTTCTCAGATGCAGGACTTTGTACTTTCCTTTCTTTAACTTCATAAAGGGTCCCGTCAGCCCATTTCTCCAGCCTGGTAAGGTCACTCTGGATAGCAGCATAACCCTCTGCTGCATCAGCCACTCCTCCCAGTTTTGTATTATCAGCAAACTTGAGGGTGCATCCTGTCCCATCACCCAGGACACTAATGAAGATGCAAAACAATCCCTGGGTGTATCACTAGTAACTGGACTTCCTGATGTAGATCACAGCCCTTTTCAATCCAGCAGTACAGCTTTTCCTTACACACAACTATCATAAATCACTGGGACATCCCACAAAAGCTCTTCTTTATAGAAATACCTGCTTTGACTTGAGATCAACCCAGACACTGCATGGCCTTTTCAGAGCAACCCAGGCCATACGGAATAGCCAGTACTTGCTGAAACGCTGCTGGAGCTATACAGGCAGTAGACGCAGAGGCTTGTATTACTGCATGACACATGAGATGGTGACATGACAGGTAAGATGTTTTTAAATTGCTGCTGAATAGCTGATGAAGCATTACAAAGCAAGAGGATTCTGTTTCTATGAGGATGTTTGGAGACTTGGAAACTCTGCTATCCAGAGGAGGGAGGAGCACTGCAACAAAGGAAGTTGGAAGAGGAACACACAGAGCCGGGATACTCCTCCTCCTCCCTCTCTGCCACATCAGAGCAAACAGCAAGGAGCAAGAAGCTTGGCTTTGCCCCCCAGAAGCCTGGCCTGCACTGGCCCGGGCTGCAGCTCCCGTGGAAGGACGCTGGCCTCTAGTGGCCATTGCCGGGGCCACCACAGCCCTTCCGCTGCAGCGCCAGCCCCAGAGCTGCTGCTCGCTGCTCCCTGGTCCCTCACGACTGCAACACCCAGGCTGGGTGCAGAAACTGGCTAACAGTGCTATTTTAAGAGAGCAAGCTTAAACGAAGTGCAAGAGCAAGGAAAATGAAGCTGCTGCATTGCCTGTCCGTATGCGTGTCTTGTGTTGCTCTATTTCTCTTTTGTACCTGAGACTACCCTAGGACCATCACTGTGAGAATCAAAGGTTGATTAGGTGGAGCTTCACAATCATTTAAAATAACAGTTTGCAATGCATATCTGCTGAGGCTCTTGAAATTTGGTTTGTTAAAGTAAGTTTTTTAGCTACTGTCTAGCTTAGTGAACAGTAAACCTCACCAAAGCAAAAAGATTACTAATACTGAGAAAATCCAAAAACGGAGCAATCCCATCAAAATCAAATCACTCAGGAAACAAAACTTGCTTGGAATGAATTCACTCACAGACTTTTTTGTCATAAAAAAGTGATAGCCATCAGTTTCATTATGAACTTCATCAAAATAGTTGTAACAGGTCTGTAACTTGTAGTACATTAGGCATTTTGACACTGGAAATCATCCTGTAATTTAATACCTTAACCACAACCTAAAAATCCATAGTTTCCTGCCTGGTAAAATCTTTCCTCTTTGCCTCCTCTTTTTTTGGAAATAATAGGTGACAAGTTTTATGAAATATACTGACAAGCCAAAATTTGACAATTCATGGTTAAAGCTGACAGCTTTACATTTCCGATCACGCTCAACTTCGATGAAAGAGCACATGAAATTGGCGTCTTCCTACAAAATGTTTAGGCTTGCATAAATCAGTGTTTTTCCTTCAGTGTGGTTCAAATAAATACTCATATACACAAGCATGCCAGCAATGCTACTTTTATCTCTAGGATTAGAGACTAAATATGAGAATAAATCTGCTAGCTTCTGGAAATGACTGCCAAAATAGGAAGAAAGTAAAGACAACTATGGGTTCCTTAGTTCTTGTTGCCTTATGGAACTGTATGTAACTTGGAGATAGAACTGTAGTCAAGAAACCAGGCAGTGATGCTGCACTACCATAGTACTTCCTTCTCGGTGGCCTACCCCAAAGTCTGACAAAAAACAGCTAAAGGATTAGTATCATAGAATCATAGAATCATAGAATGCTTTGGGTTGGAAGGGACCTTTAGAGGTCATCTAGCCCAACCCCCCTGCAGTGAGCAGGGACAGCTTTAACCAGATCAGGTTGCTCAGAGCCCCGTCCAACCTGACCTTGAGTGTTGCCAGGGATGGGGCCTCCACCACCTCTCTGGGCAACCTGTTCCAGCGCTTGACCACCCTCAGTGTAAAAATTTCTTTCTTATGTCTAGTCTAAATCTATTCTTCTTTAGTTTAAATCCATTATTCCTTGTCCTGTCACAACAGGCCTTGCTAAAAAGATTCTCCCCATCCTTCCTGTAGGCCCCCTTTAAGTACTGGAAGGTTGCAATACGGTCTCCTCGCAGCCTTCTCTTCTCCAGGCTGAACAACCCCAACTCTCTCAGCCTGGCCTCATAGGAGAGGTGCTCCAGCCCTCGGATCATTTTCATCCACAACTTCTCTGGGCAACCTGTTCCAGTGCCTCACCACCCTCACAGTGAAGATTTTCTTCCTTATCACTAATCTACATCTACCCTCTTTCTCCCTTTAAAGCCATTACCCCTTGCCCTATTGCTACACACCCTTGTAAAAAGCCCTTCTCCAGCTCTCTTGCAGGCCCCCTTCAGGTGCTGGAAGGCTGCTGTAAGGTCTCCTCGCAGCCTTCTCTTCTCCAGGCTGAACAACCCCAACTCTCTCAGCCTGTCTTCATAGGAGAGGTGCTCCAGACCTCTGATCATCTTCGTGGCCCTCCTCTGGACCCGCTCCAGCAGGTCCATGTCCTTCTTGTGCTGAGGGCCCCAGAGCTGGACGCAGTGCTCCAGCTGAGGTCTCACCAGAGCAGAGCAGAGGGGCAGAATCACCTCCCTCGACCTGCTGGCCATGCTTCTTTTGATGCAGCCCAGGATATGGTTGGCTTTCTGGGCTGCAAGCGCACATTGCCGGCTCATGTCCAGCTTTTCATCCACCAGTGCCCCCAAGTCCTTCTCTGCAGGGCTGCTCTCAATCCCATCTTTTTCCATGTCTGACAATTCTGTAGCAGCATCAGTATAGTATTCCAACTATCCCTATGCTTTCTCTACATGAACTCTAAATCATGGCCTAAAAGACAGAAAACAAGGGAACTGAAAGGAAATTCCTATTCCTGTGGATTATTTATGGACTAGGGTTGAATGTGGTAACTTTTTTATTGACTGTGGCATCTGTGGACTTCTTTGATCAGTGGTAAAGCAAGGCAGATGTGATGAAAAGTGTATGAAACTGACATTGACGAATAATTAAAGTAGAATCCTCTCCTGGATGAATTGGGAAGCATTGCTAAAGCTCAAGTGGAAGCTACTCCTTCAGTACAAAGGTACTCTCCTGAAAGAGAAGGGAAGGCTCAGGCAGGAGGACAAAGAACACCTGCATGCCTGAAAGAACAATAAGATACCTCTTTGAATAAGTGAAAACTTAAGACAGTTTGACTTCTTAAACTGAAACAAACAACTCTTGCTTTTGAGTCAGCATTTGCTGCTTCATATCACAATGCTCATCACAATTTTGCCAGTGGTCCTGTTCTCCTACACATCTGCCATTGATGTATAAGATGTCAAGAAAGCATGAGATAGCCTTAGGACGCATTTGCATTTGTAAGGCAGAACCTCTGATGTTCCTGTTGTAAATGCACTATTTGATTTACTGCCATAGGTAGTGTACATGTTAATTTCTGTATTATAAACAGAATCTTGGGGGAGAAAACTCTATACAATTAGCACATCAATCAGACTGTTCTTCTGATATCAATGCCCATTGACTTCTCCATAAATTGTCTTTCATAACTAATATGACCCATGAATTCATTGTAAGGACTACAAAACCACCTTCCAAAGTTCATAAAACCTAACAATATAGCATTAAACATTTATTTTTTTAAAATATAGTCACTGATCCATCTGAATCCACAGTCAGTCGATGTGTGGGTACTGAACCCATAATTCTGGCAGACCTCTAGCAACAGGCTGTGTTAGCTGTGCTTAGAAGTTTGCAGCTACCAGTGTGGAAGGATGAAGGAAAACTTCATTTTTCTCACCAGATGGAGAGTGCTTTCTTCCCGTTCAGATTCTGTGCTCTAAATATGGTGTTTGGCAGCTAAGTCAACCTATCCAGGCTGCCCCCAAAATGCATCATTTTGCCTGTGTTTGTATCCTGCTTTCCCACACTGTGGTGGCACCAGCAATCAGGCTGCTGTGTGGGGAGTACGCTACTTAGCTAATTTGACGGGGGAGGAACTAGTATGGGGGCGGGTGTGGTTTGGTTGGTTGTTCATTTTTTTAGAGGTTGCTTTCATTTCTATCAGTTGGCTGATCTGACTACCACTTTGCCATGTGATCACTGGTCCTGATGGAAAAGGGGTGCAAGGATGCACAGCCAGGCTGAACGTAGAATGTAAAACCTCACACCATGGTTGACTTAAGCTGATTGTAAAATCTGACCTTTAATCTCTGCTACCTTCACTAGGCTGACCTGACTCCCTCTTAGGTTTCCCAGAAGGTAAGTCTAGTTTGTCCCTAGCATGAGGAACATCATACTGAGGTTTAGAAGTGCTACCACGGGCAGAAAAGCAGGTGTATTAAAAGGTTATTTTATGACCTTTTTTTTTTTTTTAAGAGGGGTTGGTTTTTTTCCCCTTTACAAGAAATTCTGTTTGGAAAGCAGAATTTGGACCCCAAAGGAAAAAATATTCAGTTCTGGTTTTGGTTAAAAAGGCACTCTTTTGGGAAAAGATAAACAGGAATGTGCCAAGCTACTGTTAGGCTGAAGTATGTTCTTTCTATAGCAGAGTTCAGCTCTTTGCTCAGCAACATATGGATGGTTGTTGAGACACATTAAACAGAGGGACCCAAGACTAGAATTTCTTTTTTTTTTCCTCATTCACTGACAAATTAATTCCTGGACATTTTAAATGTCAAATTCATTCCAATGACATTTGTTGTTTCCTCTTTAAGGTACAGGAGCGGGTATTTTGAGGAATAAGGTGTTGAGGGTTTGGCCTTTGTATGTACATGCAAAGGGATGAGGCACAAAGAAACCAGGCAGTGGAAGAGGGGAACACGTTTGATAAGGAGAGGCTAACGGGCCTGCAGAGAGTTGGAGGGAAACTCCACAGCAAGGTAAGGGGAAACAGCTCTCTGCCTATCAGTATACCTTCTTGTTATGCAGCATGAATACTGCCCTACTGCAATCAAAACAGATGTTCCTGTAAATTGAAATTTCCACTTACCAGCCTTACCTTAGAGGTAGTGTACGCACTACCACAAGCAAGCTAGCAACAGAGAAATGAACCAGCAGAGATGAGGGAGAGCTTGGATGATCTTGTATATACTGAGAATAGAGGTGAAGAAGGGCCAAGACCAGAAATTAAACCTCATAATCGATTAAATTCTGTGGGTTTTCACCAGTTTCAAACATAGCATTCATAAGAATTAACAGAAAGCATGATGAAATAACCACCTCCATTTACAAGAAAAAACTGCATAACTGTTACTCAGCAGAACGTGCGCTCCTTCTGTCTCCTGAAAGACCAGTTCAGTTACCTTTTACTCCTTCCAATTCCTGGGTCTCCAAAATAAACTAAGCATACAGGGTTGTCTGCAAGACTCAGTGCTGAGAGGCTTTCGATTCTGGTCACCTACGTTTTCCCCAGATAAAGTCCCACTGATGCAGGCTTACTCATACTGCTATATAAATTCCTCTGCGTTTTCAGAGAGCTGCCCACTGTGTAAAGTAATGCTGGTCTTGACTACCTATTCCAGTAGACAAACTCCAAAGTTTAACTGGATTTCATTACCATGATGCCGTTAGTTCCTATATATTTACCTTACACTAGGCAGCAGCATATGAATATAAGGGTTTGCCAGACACACTACTAATAGTGAACTCCATGAAAACAATGCTGAAAATTTTGATCTTTGGGAATAAACTGTAAAATGAGAGCCACTGCACACTCACATTTTTAAGTGTTAGCAATTCAAGCAGCTCTTAACTTATCCCTGAAGAATCTATAAAAAGTAAGAAATCAAAACAAAAATTCTTTCTACTTCCATTATCTGTGCAGAGTGAGGGTGTTCTCCTCTCAAATTTCAGAAGTTTCACTCCTGCAACTCTCTTGCAGTATGTGTTTTACTTGCTACAATATATATTAATAAAAAATATAATAAAGGTATAATAATTTGTATTTCTTTTAAAACATTAAATTGGACATTTTCTCCTACTATCACACAAAAGCTGGTTGTTCAAGGCTACAGAAAGGCATTCTCTACTGAAAAAATTCTCTACTGAAATTTTTGTATCCTGGAAGGACGCACATTCTACTTCAAAGAAGAGTTTGGCCACGCTGCATTGAGTATTGTAGTGCTCATCGTGTGACAGTTTGGTTTTTTTAAACTCACAAACACGCGCACACCATCTACACTGAAAAGAAAGTTTAGGTTTTAATCAATCATTTACCTTTCAGGAAATGCATGAATTAAAAATGCTTATATGATGCTACTTTGTCTACTTGCTCACCTGCTCTGTGGTAAGACTGAGGTCAGACTCTCTCCCAAAGTAGGATCTAATCATGTACATGTAATGATCATGCACAAAGTCACAAAGTTGACGTTACCAAGGCAATAATGATTCTCCTCGACTTTACTTTTACTCCATTTTACTCCATTTTCCTTTTAGGCCTTTTATAGTCTTTACTGTGGACCTAGTTTTAAGCTCCTCAACATAATTTATTCTTGGCAATCTGCCCAAATTTCCTGGGAAATTAAAATCATACCAACTCATAGGTAATGTTAGGAGTTTTTATTTCAGCCAAACCTGACATGAATTTCAAGATGGTATACAGGAAGGGGAGTTGGGGTGATGAGAGGAAATAGTTGGGTGACATCAGACTTTTCATTTCAATAGATTTCAAAAGACTGGCTTATTAGGTAGGCACTGTAACACACAAGCAGTTGTAGAGGAACCTATTGATTATTCTGCAACCTTGTAACAGAGAAGTAGATAAACAAGTGAAATGTACAGCTAAAGGCCCTACAGTCATGTGAAATTTTGAAAAAGTATAGCAAGATACTAAGACCAAAACCAAACAGGCAGTCACAGTATCTAAATCCCTATGGTCATTTTAGTTTAGGGTTTTTCAGTTCAGCTTTACATCTCCCAATCAACAGAAGTCAATTATCCCTTTTACCACCCTTTACCTGCTTGCTATTTAGAGCAAGTGGGCAGACAGTTAACAACTGCTTATATTCACATTACAGGTCATTTCAGAAAATCCTCCCTAGATTTAGGAGTCACACCAAACCAGAGGAAAAAGAGTATCTTTAGAACTGAGGGAGAAAGGAGAAGAAACAAAGGAAAAGGAAGGAAAAGTCAAGATAAAGGCAAAAACCTATATTCCCTTCACCTAATTTTAGATAGAAGTTATGAATTTTATCTAGCCTAATCAACCAGGCCCCTTTCATAATCAAACAACAGAGAGAGCCTTAATGCTACTGGAGTGATTTATCTCTGTATTGATGCCTATGGCATGAATCACAACCCAACTGGTATCATCTGTACTTCTCTGTAGGCCTAAGAGATGGTTCCCTGACAACTAACTTGCATTAGATGTTCTACTTCCATATAGCTCATGTTATGCGAGCTAAACCACACTTTCTGCTGAGATGCATAAGTTAGGAGTGAAGTTGCTGCAGATTTCACTTACAGTTTGGGGGTGGGCAGAGAAGAGAAGAGCCATCTCCAGGAGACAACTCAGCTCCCTTAATGTCTCAGAATTTTATTTCTAACCCAAAAGAGTGCAACAAAGCTTCTGCCTGGCATGCATATCACGAAATCAAACAGATTAATATAACAGAGAAATATATGACCATATGCTTTTAAAAAGTTATTTTTGAGCTAGAAAAACAGATAAATGATCCTATCATCTTAAAAGACATTTCCTATGCTTTCACATTCCAAGCTGAAATCACTTTGTCTATTAATTATTCACTCTGTATTAATTCAAATATGCACACCTACCTTTATGGTAACGTTTCCTTTTGTTATTTTTCTCATATTGAAGCCTACTGTAGGAATCATATCTTCTGTGAACTGCCCTGACTAGAACACAAAAAAAAAAAAAAAAAATTTATTATAAAATAGTTGATACACAGCAGATGACTTTCTTGTTTGCCAGCCAGAATTTTTATTTTACAACACTGTAAAATATGATAATTTTCTACAAAAGCACTGGCCAGCACGTCAATTAATGCATTGTCACACCAAGGAAGACTGTTCATTTCAGTCCCTTTAAATGATCTTTTATTCTCCTCAGAGACAAAGAACACCCCAGAAACCACAAGACTTCAGATTATTCCTCATCTGATCCCTAGGCAAAGCAGAAAGCAGCACGGTCAAAATATAGACTCAGAGAATCATAGAATGGTTTGGGTTGGAAGGGACCTTTAAAGGTCATCTAGTCCAACCCCCAATATGATAAAATATGATAAAACTGACTATACCAGGATTTCTCCCTGTAGTTTCTCACTACTGTTACCAATGGTTTAACTCCAAATGTAATAAACGATGAAAGAGTACTCGTGTAGAGAGTACTACGTGCAGACCCCTTCCTTCTCAGTAGGTGACAGCAGAAGAGTCCTGCTGTGGAAGCTAGGAGAACACCATTAAGATAGAAAAATACAAGGTACTAACTCAGCACACCATAAACCCAAAACATAAAACCAAAGTGCTGCCTCCTCTCCCAGTTCAGAGAAATATTTTTACAAGACAGATGCTTGTCATCATGCCAACAGGAACCTGACACACACACACCCACTACAGAAGACAGCTTTTGAGGAGAAAGGTGAAACTGAGATCTAAGTACGTAACTCATTATTCATTCTTCCTTTTCAAACTGTATCATTAACATGGTATTGCATCTCCTAGGAGTGGTGCATTAAGATATGCAGATGGTTACTTAAAAGTTATGTCTACATGGAGGCCCAGGCACTCCCTGCAACGTACACAGTAGTCCTGGTTTTCTAGTCATCCAGAAAGGAGAGCGGGACCTTCTGGACTTGCCATTGCCCTTCCATATCCATATGCCCATATTCCCTTCACCCATCTCATCATCCTATGTGCCCTGGGTGTTTTTTGGAAGGAAATATGGGTATGTGGACAAGGAGTGGAGCAGGCATGCTTCAACAGGTCCCGCTCATCTGAGAAATGGATGATCAGAGCTCAGGGTGCACCAGAGCAGCTACGTGCTTCACAGTGTACACATTGCCACCAGCTACCCCTAATGCTATTGCTGGTCTCTATATGCTTTCTGCAACTTTTCTCTTCACTGTTTGTGGCAGAGTGGGAATACACTAGGTCTCTAGTTTGTGTTCACAAGCTAAGATTAATAATTTTTAATCTAGGACTTTCAAAGCTGTATAACCTTTGACAGTTACTTGATCATCTCACAAGATTTTGGGGTTTGGAATTAGATCCTTCAGGCAAGAAACAACTTCCATCAATTACCTGTTCAACCTTACCTATGAGAACCTTCTTGCTAAATTCTGTACTATACACGTTCCCCACCTTTTGTTGCTGTAAGTCTCTTTTTTTTTTTTCTCCTTTTTCCTTGCTTCAATGACTTGTCAACAGCAGTAGGAAAAAAAAGTGGAAACAAATGCACCTGCAGTTCCATACAGATACATGTACCCAGCAGTGACAGAAGGTTTTTAATTGAATGGAGTAAGCCAAAGCCAATCAGTAACCATCTCCTGTAGCAGGTACTGGCCTAATTTGTTAAAATATATAGTACATTTATTTGTGGAGGACAGACATATAAACACATACGAACACATAAACCCTGAGAATGTAGCATCATTACTCAAACACAGGAATGCCTGGAAAAACAGCCAGACAACTCAGGGGGCTACTGTTTAAAAACATACATAGAAAGTCAGGATTCCACTTTTGTTAGCTAATTATACACCGTATGTAACATGCTAAACTGGAAGACAAAAACAACAAAAAAACCCATCATCACTGCTCTGGTATTGGGGATAGAATGCAAAGAATTAGTGAATTAGCGTCCCCTTTATTGGTCTTTTAGTCTTTTCCTCTAAAAATTTTCCTTTCTGGTTGAACGGAACCAGCTACAAAGAAAGTATTATGTTTACAGTTCTTTATTTTCCCACACAACAAGTAAAAGAAAGTAATATGTTGAATCTTTTGCCAGCATTAGTCCAAAAACTCTGATTACTGTGTTTTGTTTCAAGTGCTCCAGGCACCATAAAGTAAAAAATCTGTTCCATTTTGCTTGCTAAGGAAGTTTTACATGACAAATTACCTATTTTTGCGAATATTCAAGATGTGTAAAAAAGTTTATTGTCGTATCTCAGTTGAAAAAAGAGATAACTCCTGACACAGATGAAAACAACTGATGCTAAGAAGTTTGTAATGTCCTCTTTAAATGTTGCTGATTGTTGAACTGATAATTGATACTGCCATAACCCCTTACCATAATGACCATGGGCCAGACTCTACTCCATTACATCAGCGCACATCCATAGTAAAAGGCAGTGACGTTATCCAAGGTTTCCACTGGTAACAGAGGACAAAAGATGGCTCAAGCTTTTTAGGGAGTAGACTGTCTCAAAGGGTGTTTATTCAGTGTTAGCATGATAGGATCTCTGAATACTATTGCAAAGTGGAAAAAATATAAATTTCCTACCATTTGTTTTTATGATCCACTGCCATCTGCATTTCAAGTAACCACTATCTGGCAACGATTATTTTCATCTCATCACACTCTAGCCACATACACACAAATGCACAGAGTTCCCAACCTATTTGCCATCCCATACCAACTGTATTCAAGAGTAAGCTATTATCCATTGCCTTACTCCCAAATGCTTCAGCCACCCTTCTTCAGTGATTATCGCAGTGTGTCACCTCCAGATTGAAAGATCCAAAGGCTACAAAACCTGCAACCTGTGACACTCCCCAAGTCAGCCAACATAGATGCCTTGTAGAATATATTCTTAAGTGATACATTTGCTGGCAAAATCAGACCTGCAATAACAGCAGTGCTCTGGTATTCAAGATACTAGCACAAGAGAGACAAACACATATGATGCCATTCCACAGGTGGTGTAGTATATACATGAGCGGACAAACATTTACACACATGAAGTCTAACACCACACACTACTGTTAGAGGGCTGTGAACTGCTGTGTTTTTCATTGCTCTGTTTATGAAATCAATCCAAGAAGCAATATAATTTTTCATGCCTTTTCCCCCTTCCTCAACAAAGCCCGCCCTTGGGAGATGAACACTTCCAGTGGGCACGAGGAATGCTAAGCCCTGTGTTACCCAGACCAGCAGAGTGACTAACAAGCTAACTAAAATACCTGTTCCAGATATTTTGTTAATTGATTGCTGATGTCCCCCAATGCATACTTTCATTGCTTTCTGTACTTTCCCTAGGCCATTCCTTTTTCTCCTTCTCTCTCTCCACTTCTTCACTCACACTAATCTCTTATTTTTCCCTTAATCCATAATCGTATATGAAAGTAAACAACAAATATATACTCGTGTTCATCACTGTCCCAATCTCTTTGACTTTAGGCCATACACCTCCCAGTCTGGTTTTGATTCTTGATCCAGTAATTTTTCAGGATAAGGACTGAAGAACACCTGGAAGCCTGCATCTCATGGCAGGTGAAGCTGCAATACAATAACAGCTGTGATCACCTCGCAGAAAAGGGTACGCACTGAGAAGTTTCATGATTAGTACTAATCATATTTAACATATATATTTGTTTCCATCTTCCGATGAAAAGTAAATCTTCAGGATGCACCAAACACAGAAAGGCGGAGAGCATAGCAAACAAAGATGAGGAACGTATTTCAGCATGGCAACAAAATGGAAAATGTCATGGTAGGTGTCAGTGCTAGAGAGGAACAAGGCTGCAAGGCCATTATCACAGTGGGAAGGGAATGCCAAAATCAGACTTGTATGCTGGGAAAGAGCTATCAAGGAATTGTGGGAGGCATTAATATTGATGCAGGTGATGGGAAGGGAGAATTCAGTGACAGGGGAGTTGTGGCCTCGGAGGATGCACAATATATTCTGAGTTATTTTGGGATACGCTGGCCGTGAAAAGCCAACTCTGAATCACGGCCAAGAGTCCGTGCCCAGGAATCTGCTTCCAGATGGGCACGCTTTGCGGTCAGACGCAGGAGACATTTTCTTTCTCCGTCTTAAAACAATTTCACACCCACCTGAGCCTGCTGTGAGGCTGCAAAAGCTGCAGGAGCAGCCCCATGCCCCCCGCCCGCCCACCCTCCCTCCCTCCGCCGCGGCAGCTCATGGCAGGGGGCGGCTGGGCCGCGGGCCGGAGGCGAAGCCCGCACTTGTTGCCGGGGGAAGCGGGGCGAGGCGGCCGGCTCGGGGCGGGCGGTGTCCCCCGCAGGGCAGACCGCCGCCCGCCGCCCGCCGCCCCCCGCCGAGACCCCCCCCGCCGCCGGCCGCCGCCCTGAGCCCCCCCCCCGCCCTGCCCCGGCCCGGCAGCGTACCGCCAGCACGGTGAGCAGCGTGGTCTTGCCCGAGTACTGCAGCCCCACCAGCGTGAGCTCCATCTCCTCCTTCCAGAACAGCGAGCGCAGCCACTCCAGCAGCCGCGCCACCAGCGCCAGCATCCCGGCCAGCGCCCCCGACCTGCGGCAGGCGCCCAGCCCCAGCGGCACCGCCTCGCTGCTGGGCATGGGAGCGCGGGGCCGGGCCGGGCCAGGCGGGGCGGCTGGGATCGGGACGGGGCCGGGGGGCGGCGGCGGCGGCGGCGGCGGGGCTGCGCGGGGAGCCGAGCGCCAGGCAGGGCCCTCACGTGATGGCGCCACCGCCCTTCTCCCGCTGCCACTTGCTGCAGGCGCGGGGGGGCTCCGCTCCGCTCCGCTCCGGTGCGGCCCGGCGGGGGCGTCCGGCGAGGGACCCGGGCGGGCGAGCGTGAGTCAGGGCCGGGCGCTGGCCGGGGGCGGGCGGGGAGGCGTCCGTCGGGTGAGGTGACGGAGCCGCGTCCGCAGCGGGGGGCGGGCGGGGCGGCTCCCACACGAAATGGCGGGCGGGGCCGGGCCCGCGGCGGCGGGCGGAGGGGGCGTCCCGCCAGTCCTCAGGGCCTGAGGCGGTGGCGGGGAGGCGCCGCAAGGCCGGGGGGCGGCAGGGGGGCGGCAGATGCGGCACCGCGGGGGCCGTGTGAGGTGAACGGCCGGTCCCCGGCGGCAGTGTGGCGGGACGGGGCGGCGCGGGTCTGCCGCCGTGGGCCGCCTGTCCAGCCCCCCGCGCCCGGCAAGCGATGGCCGAGGGCTGCATTTGCAGCACGGGCCTGTGGCAGCTGCTGGACTTGGTCTCCTTGACAGGATCAGTTTTGTAGGTCCTTCACCTCTAGCGATGGTGGTTCTCACGCCCCTACGGTCTCCGCTCTTCCCATGAAACTCTTCTGGAATTGTTCATCGTGTCGGCACAGGCTGTCAGATCCAGGGCCTACCGCGGTTTTATTTGGGTTCTTCTCTGACAGTTTTTGGAGAGTCTCCCTTAGCATGCTTCCTCGCCTCAAAAAGAGACGCTTGTGACGGTGGTTTTGTATAGCGAGCGATGGCGGGACATGCCACTTCACCAGGAATCTTCTGCCTGCACTGGATAAGCAACATTCTTCTCCCAAGTAGTTAGCGATAGGACGAGAGGAAATGGGCTTAAGCTGCACCAGGGGAGGTTTAGGTTGGAAATTAGGAAAAATGTCTTTACGGAAAGGGTGGTCAAGAATTGGAACAGGCTGCCCAGAGAGGTGGTGGAGTCACCATCCCTGGAAGTGTTCAAAAAATGGGTAGATGTGGCACTTGGGGACATGGTTTAGTCTAGTCTACCCTTGATTGGCTTAGAGTAGACTTGGTCCTGTAGGTTAATGGTTGGACTGGATGATCTTAAAGGTCTTTTCCAACCTAAACGATTCTATTCTATTCTATTCTATTCTAACATTTAGCATACAGTCTTGCCGTATGGCATTAGAGAAGGATTTGTTTTCCCCATAAATAAAGAGCTAACACTTAGCCTGTATCCATCTGCCAGTCTCTGAAGTTGTCACTGAAATTATATGTGATGCTCTAGAAGGGTACAGTGCTGGTGGCATTGGTTGATGAAGGACTTTCGTACAGGTATAAACAAGGCACTTCAAAAATTTGGCATTGGTACTTCTGCTATTGAAACATAGCAAATTCATCAAAACATCTTGAAACTTCGTTTTCGTGCTCTTTTTAGAGACATAATTCAGCATTTTAGATAATGCAATTTGTGACAAACCTCATTGGCTGCATCAGTCAGACCACAAAACCTGGAAGGTCTGGTGACACTGCTGTCAAGAGCAATTGGTTCTGGGCTAGCTGCAAAGGTGAAAAACTGTATGCTTTTTCACGCCCTGGTTGTAGACAACAGTCAGAATGACTCATAGAGTAATTCTAAGATTTTTTCACAGATTCACTCATTTATTTACCCTTGTAAATTTAATTGAACATTTCCAGAAGGAAATTGGACACTGGAGCTGGTCCTGCCACCCAACGGTAATGTTAGGGAATTATTTTTCATTGTTTCTCTTAATATAAAATCTGGCGGAAAGCATACAGATTTAAGTGGTGAGTCCCAAACAAATGAAAAGAGGCTTTTTTTTTTTTTTTGTCCCCCCAGTAGCATATGGTGCTGCTCTCGGTACAGGTACTCCCTTTGTCCCTAGCTTTGGTGGTTTGGGTTAGAGTCAGAATTTTGGATGCTGCTCTTAAAACTGAGGCGTTGATGGTATCTTCAGCAGTTTCAGAGCATGGTACAGCTCTCAAAGTTTCTTAAAAATTGGTGGCACAGTGAAAGAGGGGAGCGTGATCAGGTCCTGCATTGAGGAAGAGTGTAGCAGACCTCTGCTGTTTTACTTGCCTCTTGGTAGCAGCTGGATGGCTGTTCAATACTTATGTACATCCTCACCTCAGACAGCCACCACAAATTTACTGGCTGATTACCATTTACTCTAAACATAACTGGGGGGGTCACTGAAGACATGGGTGGAAAAGTTGACGTTGAGGAAACGGGTTATTCTGTCAGATGGGTAAAAGGACCTCAGGAAATAATTCACGGGCAAAACAGTATCATTTTTCTGCTGTGTATCTTGTTATTTTTAAAAACTTGTTTCAGCCAAAGCAATTACCGAATTTTGAGTGAACAGGTGAAATGTTTCTGGCTGCCTTAAAACTGAAAAATACAAGAATTTCTCTCATCTCCACATATCACCCAGCTGGTGATATGTGGAATAAAGACAGTCCATTTGTGAGAGTGGTTTCTGTGAATGAAGAAGTTCCAATTACTGTACAGGGGAAAATTCACATAAAATAGAGCAGTCTCTATTTTTGCGAGAATTTTTGCAGGAATTTTTAAATACTGCAATAGTGCTTAAGGCTCATGGTGATGGAAACTTAAAGAAACAATATATTGCAGATACAGTAACATATTCTGAAAAAATACATTTCAGTCATATCCTCATAAAAGACCAGCAGAGGATGGGCAGGTAAATTCTGAAACATTAATTCAGCTGTACACTGACTGAAGTCTTTTACAGTGTCTAGGGGGTCAAAATATAATATCTGAAAAAATCTTTGAGGGTTTGTCCAAGTTCAAAGATCTGTAATATTGTTCTAAAATCTGTTATATCTTTTGCAAAACTGTATGATTATGAAAGGCAATTCTTTGTTTTGCAGACTGTTTGGCAATAGAATATTGAATGTAAAAGTATTGCTAGCTTGCTACAATTAGCAGCTCAGAGGACGTTTGTTCTTGTAGCTAAAAGTCTGAGCTGGGGCACAGAAGGCCACAATTCATTATCCCGTGTGACTGTAGACAAACCACTTAATCTTTCTGGGAAACATTTAACCACTGATAAAATATTTCACTTTTCAGTCTTGGCTATTGAGATTTACACACTTCAGGACCAGTTTAGCAGTGTTAGGGGGCTGTGTAGCACCTAGCATATTGAGTCTTCCAAGCGCTCTGTCTCTGAAGGGATAGCAAAGCAGCTTACTCCACTGCAGAGACTTATTTGTGCTATAAAAATTTATAACAATGGATCTTATGTTTCAGATGATGATGGTGGTGATGCTATCAATATGTAGTCAGCAAAACTTGACCTGAACCAACACTGCGTATCCAGGTATTTCCATATTTGGGTAGAGACAAGACATTTGGGACCCACATCTCTAGTTCGGAGTACTACCAAAGAGATCAGATCACATTATCTGTAGTTCAAGCATGGATTTTAGTGACAGCTGAAGATCTTCATGAGAAGAAGCCTTCAGCTGAATGAAATCTCCAGGGAGCAGAGCATGAGAAGAGGTGATGTCTCACTCTGGTATTTTCAGGTTTGTCCTGATATACCAGACGTTTGTGAAAAAAAACCCTGTAGAATAAGCTGTACATCTTTTCTGCTAATGAGGCTCTGCTTTAGTCAGAGACTAGTCGTCGTTTCTGTTTGTAGGCCAGGGTCAAGCAGCTGCTTTGCTAAAGAGAATAGAAAGACTGCATTGAACTTCTCAGTGAAAGCATTGTAATGTACCCGCCAGCGTCTGTGTGCATCGTCCGTGCCCTCTGCTGGCTGGCGTGTCAGAGAGTCTTTAGTATGTATCTTAATAATTTTTCTCACGCTCCAGTGAAGGAAGGGGTGAAAAAGGATCTCTGTAAGGATTGTTACACTGACAGAGTGGGGCAGATCAAGGTTTTTAACTCAAGAACTCTGCATTTTGGATGGCTGAGTTGGGTATATGCAGCATGAAAACTGAAAGCAATGCATAGGACTTACAGACAGCCTAAGCCTGTGTATTATTAGTCCCAGCAGTAAGGTACTTCGTGATTTGTTGTGACATTAACAATATTACCATTATGGGACTGCAGGGTGCCCTTAGCCTCCCTTTAAAAGGGTGGTTGTTAGGTCCTTGCCTCAGGAAATCATCCCTTGACAGTGGCAAGCTATCATCTTGTCTCAACCTGCTAGTAGCCTGAGGGAGCAGTGTGCTCCAGGAGGAGACTGCCAACATATGGTATATTTCTTCTGCAGGATCTTGAAGTTCTGTTGAATAAATATATTTTCTGAGATGAAAACAAAGGCAGAGAAGGGTGACTGCATATTGTCTGATGTCCGCATATATATGTGGCTGAACACCAAGTTCTGGAATTGCATGCACAGAAACAAAATATTGGCTGAATATATGAAGTAGTGATTCACATTAATTTTCATGCTGAGTGTTTGTGTCTGTTTACTAATCAATAAATACCTTATCATTTATAAACTAAGGGGTATACAAGCATACACTGAAAAATGTCATCTAATTACTACTGGCCAAGGAGAACTGTAATCAATACACCATGGTGGTGGTAACACATTAGTGAACATAACGAAATCCAAAGTTATTCCCTTTAGGATGCTAATATTGACAGGTGCCCTTTACCTCCTTGCCCTTTGCTCTCTCATATAGAACAAGGGGACAACAAATGCAGGAAGACTTGGCAGTCCTGAGCACTGCTGACAGTGAAAAGTAGCTGCAAAAGGTTGAGAACACCTACAACGAAAGAACTGTTCTCTGAAGACCCAGATCCTTGACTGGTGTACACAAAAACTTAGGATTGATCTCAAATACTGTGTGTTTACATGACTATTGTCATTAAGAAAGATACCATGATACTGGGTTAAATTTCAGTGGAGTCTTTCCAGAAAAATAGACAGAAGGGTCTGGGATGGCCTCACAGCAGGAAACATTTAGAAGTGTTAAGGGGTGAAGTTAGACCAATAAGCTTTTTGAATCTGTTTCTAGCCACCTATACAATGGTTTTCAATAGGACAGGAAAAATACTGCCAAGAAAGAACAACACAAAAGAAATTTCTCTAAGAAAGGTGAAGTTATTGTTTAGTAAAGCAGTATTTTTTTTAAGCCATGCAATAAACCCTGTTTTGTAGCAATGTTATTCTTTGGAATGAAACTCGAGACCCTGTCTTGAAATCTCAGACCATAATTTTGCAGGCTGTTTGGCAGAATGGGTATCTGCCAGCGCGAAAGGGCCTGCACAAGCACACTGTGAAAACCTTTCAAGTAAGTTTTAAGTGTGTATGCTTGAAGGATGGAATTTAGTTGTCTTCTTAAAAAGGTCATCAATGCTTCATAACTGAGTATGTATTAAAATTACGTAACTGTCTTTGCTGCCTTGTTGTTTGTATTGAAAAGTGATGGATAGGTACATGTACAAATCTAATCTGTGTCTGGGAGTTGTCTCGTACATACTGCACAGGTCTGAAATGTTCCACACAATTCTTTGCTGGTCTATATACAACAAGGTGTCCCAGTGCGATGCAGGGGTTAAAGCAAATTTTGCTGCACTCCTTGGGATGCTAGTCACATCCTAGGCTGTCTACAAAGTGGTCTTATTGGCCTGTGTCTCAAAATCTCTCTCCATGTTGTTATTTTTAATACAGAGAAGCAAGAAACTGTAAGGCAGGGACTAGACTATGATTTCGATTCTGTTCAGCGTCTGTAAGTGCCAATAGCCATCTCTCTTAAAAGGGCCAATATCTTCGTGTGTCCCAGAATAAGCAGCACGATAAACCAGATCCAGAGTCTTCAGACAGAGAAGCAGAATTTTGATTAAATTTTTAGCAAAATTTCTAGACATTGAAGGAGGGCACTGGAGGTAGTTAAATGACTTTCATTTAGACCACTTCATCAAACCCATTTCATTATTTCCCACTCCCTCAAGTATTGCCAGCCTGAATTCTGCCTGGAAGGGAGAAGTACAAAATAATGAATGGCAATCAAAGTGAAATGAACGTTCCTCTAGTATTTAATCTCTTAAAAAGTACAAGAACATAAGAAACTGAAACTATATGGCTACAGAGACAACTAATGATTACAAGAAATGCAGGGAATGGAAGGTGAATATTTGGGGGGGGGAGGGTGTCTGCTTTAGAAGAATACAAATTTGGCTTTGAACATGAGATAGTTACCAGCTATGCAAGGCATAGCACCCCTTTTCCTTCTTTTCTCCTTCCTTACTCTCTGACTCTATGGTGACTCTTTAGCATGGAATATAGCCAAGACAAATATATACAGAACAAAATAATATACTTGGAAAATACTGTAATTTTGCACAGCATGTAGCTGGCCTGAATCTCACTATGACAAGTTTGTAGCATTTAAAGTATGAATTGCAGATACATGTAGGTAACATAAATATCCCAAATGAGATTTATGGATGGAGCTTAGAAGGGCACATTTCTGTAGACAGTTTATTGCAATAGTCTGCTTTCCTCTCACCTTCCTTTTACTTTTCTTTCTGGTCCTGGCTGCTTTCAAGAAAAAAAGAGATGGGATCAGATGGATAGGTCTCATCTAACATATCAGTTACTGTGTTCCTTTATCTTTACAGTGGGTCTCAAGGAAAGGTTGTCTGTATTAAATGCCAGGTAGATAAAAACTGTTGAATGGGAAGAGACTGGTCTGTCCACGTTCCCTATTGCTTCACTTTTTCACTTAGAATCATAGAATCATAGAATCATCTAGGTTGGAAAAGACCTTTAAGATCATCTAGTCCAACCATTAACCTACACTACCAAGCCCACTCTAGACTAATCAAGGGTAGACCAGACTAAACCATATCCCGAAGTGCCACATCTACCCGTTTTTTAAACGCCTCCAGGGATGGTGACTCCACCACCTCTCTGGGCAGCCTGTTCCAATGCCTGACCACCCTTTCCGTAAAGAAATTTTTCCTAATTTCCAGTCTAAACCTCCCCTGGCGCAGCTTAAGCCCATTTCCTCTTGTCCTATCGCTAGCTACTTGGGAGAAGAGACCAACACCCACCTCACTACAACCTCCTTTCAGGTAGTTGTAGAGAGCGATAAGGTCTCCCCTCAGCCTCCTCTTTTCCAGGCTAAACAACCCCAGTTCCCTCAGCCGCTCCTCATAAGACTTGTTCTCCAGACCCTTCACCAGCTTCGTTGCCCGCCTCTGAACACGCTCCAGCACCTCAATGTCTTTCTTGTAGTGAGGGGCCCAAAACTGGACACAGTATTCCAGGTGCGGCCTCACCAGCGCCGAGTACAGGGGGACAATCACCTCCCTGCTCCTGCTGGCCACAGCATTCCTGATACAAGCCAGGATGCTGTTGGCCTTCTTGGCCACCTGGGCACACTGCTGGCTCATGTTCAGCCGGCTATCTACTAACACCCCCAGGTCCTTTTCGGCCAGGCAGCTTTCCAGCCACTCCTCCCCAAGCCTGTAGCGTTGCATGGGGTTGTTGTGACCCAAGTGCAGGACCCGGCACTTGGCCTTGTTGAACCTCATACAGTTGGCCACGGCCCATCGATCCAGTCTGTCCAGGTCCCTCTGCAGGGCCATCCTACCCTCGAGCAGATCGACACTCCCACCCAATTTGGTGTCGTCTGCAAACTTACTGAGGGTGCACTCGATCCCCTCATCCAGATCATTGATAAAGATATTGAACAGGACTGGCCCCAAAACAGAGCCCTGGGGAACACCGCTCGTGACCGGCCGCCAACTGGACTTAACACCATTTATCACTACTCTCTGGGCTCGGCCACCCAACCAGTTCTTTACCCAGCGAAGAGTATGCCTGTCTAAGCCGTGAGCTGCCAGCTTCCCGAGGAGGATATTATGCGAGACGGTGTCAAAAGCTTTGCTAAAGTCGAGGTAGATGACATCCACAGCCTTTCCATCATCTACCAGGCGGGTCACCAGGTCATAGAAGGAGATCAGGTTGGTCAAGCAGGACCTGCCTTTTGTGAACCCATGCTGGCTGGTCCTGATCCCCTGGTTGACCTGTACTTGCCTGTGGAGTTCGCTCAAGATGAACCTCTCCATAATCTTCCCCGGCACCGAGGTCAGGCTGACAGGCCTGTAGTTCCCCGGGTCCTCCTTCCGGCCCTTCTTGTAGATGGGCGTCACATTGGCAAGCCTCCAGTCATCAGGGACCTCCCCTGTTAACCAGGACTGTTGATAGATGATGGAAAGTGGCTTGGCAAGCTCCTCTGCCAGCTCCCTCAGTACTCTCGGGTGGATCCCATCCGGCCCCATAGACTTGTGAGCGTCCAGGTGGCATAGCAGGTCATTAACTGCTTCCTCCTGGACTATGAGGGCTCCATTCTGCTCCCCATCCCTATCCTCTTGCTCAAGGGCCTGAGTACCCTGGGGATGACCGGTCTGGCTGTTGAACACAGAGGCAAAGAAGGCGTTAAGTACTTCAGCCTTTTCCTTGTCCTCGGTGACAATGTTCCCCCCCACATCCAGCAAAGAATGGAGATCCTCCTTGGCTCTCCTTTTATTGCTGATGTACTTATAAAAGCATTTTTTATTGTCTTTTACAGCACTGGCCAGATTGAGTTCTAGCTGGGCTTTTGCCTTTCTAATTTCCTCCCTGCAGGACCTAACAAGATCCCTGTACTCCTCCTGAGCTGCCCGCCCCTTCTGCCAAAGGCGGTAGACTCTCCTTTTTTCCCTGAGTCCCCGCAAAAGCTCCCTATTCAGCCAGGCCGGTCGATTTCCCCTCCGGTTGGTCTTACGACACACGGGGACAGCCCGCTCCTGCGCCCTTAAGACTTCCTTCTTGAAGAGGGCCCAGCCTTCCTGGACCCCTTTGCCCTTCAGGACCGCCTCCCAAGGGACTTTCCCAACCAGGGTCCTGAAGAGGGCAAAGTCTGCCCTCCGGAAGTCCATGGTAATAGTTTTGGTGCCCCTCCGCTTAGCATCACCCAAAATTGAGAACTTTATCATGTCGTGGTCGCTAAGCCCGAGACGGCCTCCGACCTCGACATTTCCCACAAGCCCTTCTCTGTTGGTAAACAGCAGGTCAAGCGGGGCACCTCCCCTGGTAGGCTCGCTTACCAGCTGTATTAGAAAGTTATCCCCCACATGCTCTAGGAACTTCCAAGACTGCTGCCTCTCTGCTGTGTGGTATTTCCAGCAGATGTCTGGCAAGTTGAAGTCCCCCATGAGAACAAGGGCTAGCGATTGCGACACTTCTGCCAGCCGCTTCTAGAATGCCTCATCTACCTCTACCTCCTGGTTGGGTGGTCTATAGCAGACTCCCAACAGGACATCCGTCTTTCCAGCCTTCCCCCTCATCCTTACCCACTTCTGCAGTTCACTTCCTCTGCATCCACTAGGAGGTCCTGGGCGCTCCGTCTCAACTCTTCTGTGATTTTAACTTCTCATTCCTCCTTTTCTGTTGATTTCACACTTTCCTTGTCACAAATGCTCTGCTTGCTATTGCTTGGCTGGTAGTCAAAAATATTTATGGCAAGACTTGTAGATTTTGTGAACCTGCAAGCTCTCTTACCACAAAGAGCTGCAGATCCAGTGTCTTTCAGAGCACTAGATACAAACAAGCCTAACCTCAGGAAACTGCCAATTTGTGCTTTAACAAAGCAGTGCAGTGTTTGAAGTAGAATGCTGTGTGTCAACATAAAATTTTAACCATGTTAAAGTGTTTTGCTGAAAAAATAGAACTTCATAGAAGTCATACAAAATACACTAAGACATTACCAGTGACTTTCCAGTTTTTAGAAACTATCACAAGTCCAGCGTGACAGGGAGGGACCTCAGGTACAGGAATTATGCAGAAGACATACCACGGCTTTTGTTTACCCAAGATCAAATAACCAAAATCAAAGCTGCAGTGAAGAAACTATGTTTTTACAGAGGTGATCAAAACCAGCTGGCTTCTTTTGTGCTGGACAGTCCACTACATGTATATTTTTTATTCATTATTCTACTTGGAACATTGATGGCAGAAATAGCCTTGACTTGTGGATTCAACACCATAACCGCAATGAGAAAATTGTCACTTCCTCTTGATAACTTGTTGTCCAAAAGCCATAAAACACTATTTCTCCATGTTAAATCTAAACCCTTTATGTATTTTTCTGCATGTCTATTATGACTGGCAACCTGTAAATTCAAAGGCAGCAGATATAATATGTGTTTTCTGCTAAATTTAGGCATTAACTTTTCAGAAATAAAGGGCTACTATATTGAAATCCCTGGTATTTCCATTAGTAAGGCAGGTTATATCTGTGGGAAGTGGTGGTTTATTTATGCAGATCATGCCTAGCTTTAGGGAGACTTTTTTAATCTATCCATGCCCGCAGCCACTCTTCACCCATCAGAAGTCCAGCTGTCTATTAAGCATCTGACATAATGATCTGGATATTTTAAAAAGGATATTTTATCAAATGAACTACAGTTAATTGCTTCTAAATGCTTAAACTGACTATACATAAACCATAACTGGACTCATGATATGAAACTGGGAGCAGTTTTCTTCTGAGGCATCTCTGCCACTTCAACATTGCTTTCGGCAATGAAATAATATTAAGCAAATAGTCTTAGTTCCGTTAGCAGACTTGATCAAAAAGGTGGTCCTGAGATTGGGGATCACAGGCACTGGAGGTGAAGAAAGGGAGAGCCAGGTTTCCAGCGTCGCTGCATCTTGCAGCCTCCACTGCTGAGTATTCCTGAGGAACAAACTGGTTTCCACCAAAGAGACTGCTCAGAAAATATTCAGGCATAGAGAAAGTCCCATGCTCACAGGCTTTTGTCCAAATGGCACGGACAGTCCTATCCGGTTGCTAGGGCTGGCTGGACAGAGAAACTAGGACTGGTCACCAGTGCGGGTAGGGAGTGCAGAGGCAGATCAGGTGAGCTGTGAGTATTGACCAGGCAAAACAGCTGAAAGCCAAGGAGGGGGCATCTTGAAATAAGGGGGAGGGCTTGGGAGAAGAGGAGCAGAAGAAAGAAAGAAGGATAAACCGCTCCAGCTCACATTTTAAATAATGAAGCTGTAATATTTGAAGTCAACATTTACATTCAAGTTAGAACCCTTTGAACAGTTATGAATATATTTAATTAAAAGAAAAACCACAATGTCCCTATAGATATTGTGAAAAGTGGAGAAACACTACATTAATCAGATAAGTTTTATGCTGCAAAGTCCCACAGATCTAAAGTTAAGCCAAATATTTTTAAGAGCTAATTTTCATATAGAATGAAATTAATTCCTGCATAGAGCATCAAACCTGTTGACTGCTGAGACTCAATGAAATCCAGGTTGAGATGTATTTAACTGGCTTAACTTGAAATATACAAAACAGCATTATCGACATTTTTTTTTTCCAAATATAACAGTTAAAAATGTAAACTGTAAAAAAATGTTCCTTACTCTGGATTATCCTTTCATATGGTAAAAATCAGTATATACATACCAGTGTATCTTTGGCACAAATAGTAGTTTATAGAACTAAACTGAAGAAATACATTCAAGCTGAAGTGTCACCTATGGAATAGAAAAGATTTCCTGATACAGATAAGACCACAGAGTTGCAGCTGGTTTATGCCTTTCAGGAATGATTTTTCTATATAAATAAAACCTTTAGAATTTCAAACACAGCCAGGGAAAATAATATTCTCACTTTTATGGGTCATTTATACTAAGGTTCTTGAAATTATAATTAAACAAAACAGATTAAACATCCTTGCCTTATAGGATGAAGAACCACTGAAAGTACGAGTATCATTTCCTTGTAAATTATATCCAGTGGCACCTGTGACAGTGTTATATTCTGCAGTTGTTATATTGAGCATATTATTTCTGAAGGTAGATTGAAAATCTTCTATTTCAGGATGTGTAGATAACGCCACCTTACTTTGAGAGGTAACTGAAAACACAGTTCTGTTAGACGGGATCTTCTCTTCAGGGGCTTCTATATTAGAAAGTGAATTTGAGGATATGTGAACACAAATATCTTCTGCAATGCAAGCATGGAGGTAATGGATATCATTTATATCAACTCTAGGTTCACAACTGTGCCCTGCATAACAGCGGCAATCAAATTTTTCTATGAATGTTTGCAGATCCTGAAACGCTGGTTGCCCTTGCAGAGTGTATTTTCCATCTTTTGTCATTTGAATGACGATATGCTCAGGGTTCAAGTGAAGATAGTCACTGGAATTCCATTTTTTCCGTGTGCAAGCACCAGAGTCTTGGCATAACACCTGGCTACAGATTCTGGCTGCCATCGTGACATTGATGAGGTATGGGGTCAAAGTCCTCCTAAGGTAGTTGTCCAGAGTCCTACAGGTGTTCTGTGAAAAAAGCATCATATCTGCAGTGTTTAGTATGGAAACCATTAAAATGCTGTCATTCTAATAACAGTACCATAGTGGATATCTGTGAATGTTTCTCCTGAGGTTTTGATAGTAGTTATAACTGGTTGTTGGAAGGAATTTTATCTGAGAAGTTGCTATATAGCTCAAGGATCACAGCAAATTTATGTTGGGTGGTTGCTGGAGATGTTATGAAAAGCACTTATATTAGAAAGCAGATGACTAAGCTAGATGACTAAGCTTTCCTTTATCTGTATGTTTCATGTAGTATTTTGAATCAGATGCATTTAAAGAAGTTACATGAAGGATCAAAGTTCCTTTTTATATGTCTTGAAAGGTTTGAAGGGATCTTGAAAAAAATCCCACTTCTTCAGCCTGAACAAATAATTTTTGTATCAAATCAACGCTGTAAGACTCTTCAATTTTCCCCTGACCTGAATAGCTAGACTGTAGGAGTAAGGAGCTTTCACAGCATTTTTGAATGGAAAGTATTTTGGGAGGATGGTGAAACAGAAAGTATGCTGAGAGAATTGATCACTCTAATTGATCACGAAATTGGCATATATTCTCTGTATGCTTAGCACAGTTTAATAACCAGAAGCTTTGCAAACTTTTTCTTTGTTTCTGACACTGTGTCTCCTTAGGGCATTTGCCTAATACCACACATAGACACAGCTAGTATTTATACCCATGGAGGTCACTTAAGTGAATCTGGGTTATATGTAGTTTTTTGTTTTTCTTTTAGGTATATATAAAAACCCTGCCTGAAAATTTTGGTTGATGCGATTCTTGCAGAAGTAAGGCTCACAATAATATTTCATTGCTGAAAGGTTACTGACTGTGATAGCTGTAAAAAAAAAAAGGTGCAATTAGTTCACAAATACATAGTCTGACTGGGCTGTGGAAAATTCTATTTGCTCATACAAATCTCAAAATTCAAGCAATAAAAGTTGTGGCTTCTCTATGTTCTGATATTGGGGTAATGGGCAAAAAGCCTTCAGGTGCAACTGATACGCTTTCTCAAAGGCAGGCACGTACAAAAAAGAGTCAAAGTGGGATGCTTTGGGGAATTTGACCCTTCCAGAGCTGGGGAGGTTTATTTGGCCATGCTTTCTGTGACAGGAGGCCCAGCAGTGCTGAAGAGTTTCAGTTCTTTACTCTTAGAAGACTTCAGAAGAGTCTTACTGTATAGTAGTTTATTATATCTAGCTTGCCTGGGTATGAATGAGCTAGTTTGAAATATTTATTTGAACATCCTTATAACAATATTTCTCAAACTATGTATTTGACCTTCCTAAAACAAATTGGATTTTTTTTTCCCCTTCTGACTCAGATCTTTCTTACAATGAAGTTAATCAAAGTACTACTTAAAACACACAGAACAGGCTAGAGGTGAAATTTCACAGACTGACTCCTCCTGGTGCTTTAAATATTATTGCTAAATGCACCACTTCTAAAAGCAGAAGGGTCTTTTAAAAATTGTTCTGGGCAAGCACAAGTAATTTTTTCTGTACCTCATGACTGGAATGTAATGAAGGTATAGGAATTCTTTTCTTAAATTAACTAAACAAGTGCTAACTTGCCTACAGTTATTGTAGTAGCTTGTCCAGTTACTCAGAGTCAACAGTGATATTTTAAAAAATAGAACTCTTATTCTGTGTAGTCAATGACAAGATTCATAAGCCTCAAATGTGTTTGTTTTTTAACCAGAGAAGACTGCTGGCAATATGGAGTCATCATTTTAAAAGTAGATATGATGTAAGTAATCATAATGCTTTATGTCCTTGTCACTTTATTGCTCTTTAAAAATGTCATATAATAATTAATCTGGCATACCTTATTTTGTGTTAAATTCATATCACCCCAGATCACAATTCCAGAAGCACCCAGTGCAGCAGATTCTCCAATGGTGTTTACCAGGTCATCCTGAGAGGAAATGTGCAAAGAATCATACTAATGTAAGTGAGCTATGACATACGGGCAAAAGGTATAATGCATATAGTAAATTACATATCCAAAATAACTACTTTGAAGACAGCAAGCAATTACACATGATGCAAATGTTCTGCCCTCAATTACACTATTTTATTCTGGGATTGGGTTGCATAGGTGATGCCAGAAAATGTTGCCAACTATATCCAATTTATATATGTCATCTGGTTAGAAAAACAAGGCTGTAAAACTGAGCCAGTGGTTAGGCATATGACACACACTCCTCCAACCATTTTAAGTTTTATTTTGCTGCATTGCCTCCTGGCTGCTCAGAATTCACAGTAACTGGTTTCAAACTGGTTTCAGTAATGCTGCCTGAAGCAGAGACTGGAAAGCACAGCCTTTTTTTTTTTTTTTTTTTAAAAAAAACTTAATTTCAGTTACCAGAAAGTAGTAAAGGAGAAAAGTAGCAAGAGAAAGAACTTTCACCAACAGGAATCTCTCTTCTCCAGAGAACATCTCTGGCCTCTTACAGAGATTGATTTGGGAAATCTGTTTCTGTTCAGTTCTCCTTTTAGGGTCAGCTATCAGGCCAGCCCTAACAAGATCTTAAAGCCCATCTGGGATGGAAAAGTACTATGGGTAGAAAAAGAACAAGGAAAAAACAACTTACTGTGGGGCACAACACATGATAAGGACGAATGTAAGGATTACAGGATTTAAATTATTAGCTAGGGGCCCAGCAGGGACCCTGGCAGCACCCCTTGCTCCCTGAAGGTATCCACAGAGCTGGCGGGCAATGCCTGGTGATGCTTTATCCAGTATGTGAGAGGACACCAGACACAATGCAGTCACCAGGACCACAACCTCTAACTTCCCCTACCTCATGGCCTGGATGACCAGGAAGAGATTCCCCAGATTGGTGGTATCTTTGATAGGGTAGGTGTATGTAAAAATGTTAAAGGAAGAATGTAGCTAGAACTTCAATAAGATGATTAGACCTTAATCAGAGTCTAACCTTGACTAACTCATGAGATGCTGAAGTACCATTTAGAAAGCTACTGGAGTACAACTAAGGACAGAATTTTCTCACTAGCTTGTAAACCCTTTTTTAAGGAAATGAAAGACTCCCTTTTATTGTTTCTTCTTATAACCTGAAAAGCAGACATTAGGCTAGCCCAGTTTTACTAATTCTCTTTGGAAGAGGTTACTCAAATTTCTTTCCTCTGACCTAATGTGCTAAATATGCTTTCTAGCTTTGTAATATTTTGCTACATGTGAGAACTACTCGGAGAATAAAACACCTTTTGATAAATATGATGAGGGAGGTTTGAAAATAGACCACTTAGTGTTCTGTTTGATTAAATTTCTTTGATGAATTAATTTATTTTTTTATACAAAATCTACACACTTTTTTTCCTGATACGAGTTAGCATATTTGCTAAATAAGTATGACCTGGTAATTTCTTTCCACTTAAATTTGAAATATTTAAGGTCTAGTGCCACTCACCTGGGAGAGATATTCCGTATAGACATCTGTGAATACTGGACGTGTATATACAAAAACAGGAAGAGGATGAGTGGAATTAGAGACATACGAAATTCTAATGGCTTCTTGAACTCTGTTGCGAACAAAGAGTTGGGCATTTCTGGAAGATCTTAAGGCTGTCTCTAGATAGACAGATGGATAAAGTGCTGTGCTTTCCTCCCACAACCAATTAAGCTCATTATTTCTTTCTATTTCAATATCTAAACAGGTTCCTGTATAATTATGTGGGTTTTGTTTGTAATCATAGTTATAACAGTCCGGATAAAGGTAGTATCCCCACAGACGATTTGGCTTCATTTCTATGCCCAGCTTTAAAGATTCCAACATAAGTGATTTTGCTGCAGCTTCAAATTCCATTTTAGCTATAGTCCTGGCTTTGGCTTCTGATAGACTGAGGTCTCTCTGCTGAACCAGTTCAATGGACTCCTGTCTATAAATGTCTTTTGATCCCCAGTTCCTTGTCCACACAGGTCTCCAGTTTTCCCAGTCAATGACAGCCAATCCAAACTGTTCATCTGAAGGAATATAGAACTGGATGTCCTCTTTGGCTTTCTTTAAATGATTCTTCAGCAGCGAGAGTTGGGGGAGTCCTCCATTGAACGCCTCTCCTGTGACTTCATTTTTGTAAGGATAGTAGCCAAGCCTGTCTGGATAGAAGAGAGTGATGTTTTGCCCAATGGACGTCTTCAGTGTGCTTCCAATGAGAGAAAAAAATTTCATGTCCAGCTGCACTCCAGTCCTTTCAGTACAAAGTTCTGTAGGAGCGTTCCAGATAGAAAGGAAAGGTGAATTAGAAACAAGTGGACGAGCTCTTATGTTCAGAGATGAGCAGCAAGAAACTAGAAGGGTGGCAAACACCATACCGGATGCTATAGGATATGTACAGGTAACACAGATACCAAAACTTTGTATTTGTCTTAGGGTTTCCATTGTAGCATGTGCAGTGACATTAGTTGCTTCTGATCAGACAAAAATTAAATGCTTTCTGGGTGTTCAGAAGATTGGTAGTTTGTCAAAAGCTCTACCATACAATATATTTCTTCAGATTAATACCTATTAAGCAATATTCCGCAGGTGTAAAATAGTGTCCTTTATATGAGGTGCTCTGTCATTTCAGACTGCAGGAAACCTTTCAACAACTTCTGAGACCTAATGCAGAAAAAGAAACAAATGCAGATAAAGTAAGAGACGATAAATATTTAATTCTAACCATGAAAGAGATACCATTTGTGATTTTGAATACATTGTAATCTTTGAATAAAATTCCCCTTTGAAGAAAAAGCACAATGTACAATCATAGAGGAAATAAACTCTCTCTATATAAAATTGTATATATATAAAACGCAGATATAAAACTGACAGTGGAATGGTATCCAGTGAGTCATGGATCAGAATGAGTATGCTTCCTGATTGTGCCAGTTACTGATGTCTGTAAACGTGCGCAGTCTCACAATGTCTTCTCTCAATCAACAGTAATCCATATGTAATATTTCTCACCTATCTCAAAATAAAATTCTATGTGTTAATTAACTAATTTTACAGAGCACTTAAGGGAAGGTACAAGATAACACAAAACCGGAACCTGGACTGTTGTACACATGCAGGAAAACAATCCATGTACGCTCATTTAACTCAGTGAGGTATCCAAAATACTATAGGCGCTTTATCTTCTGTCCAGAGCTCTTTTAAACAGGCTCAAAAGCTGTGTATCATCTTGGTATATGGCCATCTATATGTTGCTTGAGGCCATTTGAGATCTACAGATTAAGTGACCCCAAGACCAAGTCTGCCCAGGAGTGTAATTCATTAGGGAAAGTGAGGTTGTCCATACGCCCCGAGTGAGCAATCTCACTTTTATTCAAGAACATAACAGTAGTGGTGGTAGTCTTGGTGCAGTCAGCAACTTTTACATAGTAGCCCAGTATCTAAAGCATTCCTCTGTGCAGTAACTCACCTGAATCCACTTTCCTCCTGATTTTGAAATGGTTCAAACCTGGATCTGTCACTTTCCATAGAGACCTCATGATGAGGCCATAGAGTATCTAAGGAGTATGTAAGAGTGTGCATGAAAATACAGGAGTCACCATGAAGTGGGCCACAGAGTGGTTGGAAATAAAGAAATCTCTGGGGACAGATTAAAAAAAAAAAAACAAAACAAGATTTTGGTTTGCATTTACTGAATTCAGCTAGGAGTAGAAACTGCAAATCTCTGGTCCCTACAATCTTGAATTATTTCTCTCCCTCTGTTTGTCTTTTCTGTGACTACTTAGTGTAAAATTTATAAGCAGTATGGGCACAGCACTGTAGATCTCTCTTACCCCAACAGTGCATACAGACAACAGGTTGTACTTATTATCCATTTGCATTTTTTTCATCATCCCTCTGGCTACATGATTTTTCTGTAATTTGTTTCAATAAAACAGCAGAATGCCTCCATCCATCAAATTGTTGCATACCCAAAAAAGCTTGACAGTATGAGAGGTTGATGGAGACTTGAACCTTCCTAAATCCAGCCTCAAGCCAGGTTCACAGCAGAGATTGTTGTAGTAGTAGTACAATGAGATTCCCTGTGTGTTCATTGAGTTTCATCACATCTGAATCTACTGAAAACTCCAGATTTGCTTTGATTGTGGGAGAAAAGCATGTGTGAAAGGGAAGGCAGAAAAGTGTGACTGATAACATAGCAGCATAGCTTCTGCCAGAATGGTGAAATCTAGGCCTTTGGGGGACCAAAACAATGAACAAACCTATGTCAACAAATGGACTAGATCCTGCCTCTGGTCACAGACATAATACTGTCTAGAGATGATTCTGGGATTCTTCATTTGAGAGTAGCTTGCCTATTCTGAGAAGTAGGAGGAAATCAAGGACAAACATGTCCTGGTTTCGGCTGGGATAGAGTTAATTTTCTTCCTAGCAGCAGGCATAGTGCTGTGTTTTGGATTTAGTAGGAGAAGAATGTTGATAACAGGCTGATGTTTTTAGTTGTTGCTGAGTACTGCTTATGCTAGTCAAGGACTTTTTCAGCTTCCCATGCTCTGCCAGGCGCACAAGAAACTGGGAGGGGGCACAGCCAGAATAGTTGATCCAAACTGACCAAAGGGCTATTCCATACCATATGACGTCATGCTCAGTATATAAACTGGGGGGGGTTGGCCGGGGAGCAGCGATCGCTGCTCGGGAACTGTCTGGGTATCGGTCGGCGGGTGGTGAGCAATTGCATTGTGCATCACTTGTTTCGTGTATCATTATTATTATTATCATTATTATACTGTTACTATTAGCATTACTATTTTACTTTATTTCAATTATTAAACTGTTCTTATCTCAGCCCAGGAGTGTTTCTCACTCTTACTCCTCCAATTCTCTCCCCCATCCCATCGGGGTAGGGGGAGTGAGCGAGCGGCTGCGTGGTGCTTAGTTGCTGGCTGGGGCTAAACCACGACAGTCCTTTTTGGCGCCCGAACAGGGACTTGAGATAACAACAGATTAATCAGAGTGTATTAAGGAGTCTGTTAACAGTTGCCGGTCACGATATTAGTTCTTCTGATCTGCACCATGTTCTTTTTTTTGCAGCACGCGTTAAAGCTTGCTGTCAGTTTGTGTAGTGTGCTATGCTCTGCAGTGATTCATGATCTTTTGCTTGGGAGGCTCCTTATCAAAGCCCTGACCTTGAGCATTCTTTGGTATTTGGGTTTCATACAGAAGTCACTACTGTACTTCGGGTACTACCTCATAGAGAGAGTTAGCAATTATACTTCTTACTCTGAGAGGCTTGTTGTGGAGGAAATACAGAATGGCACCTTTGCTGCTTTCTTCTATGATGTTTCCTCCTTCATTACAACAACTTTCCTGTATCTTGAACACCCCTGGGCAGTTAAGATACTTCTATTGATAATTCTTGGGAATGTTGTTTCCATTTTGATAAAGGTCAGTAAGCAGTTTAAAAATACCATCCAGAGATCTACCCCAAGGCTGGATAGTTATGAGTGGCAGGGTGTGTGGGATCGTATGCGCAAGTACCTAGGGCAGTGGGGACCTCCAGTGTTTTGGAACTTCACCCCTGAACAAGTGCAGAATCCTGAAGAATTAGTAAAGTATTTGGAAGAAGTATGTTGTCACCCTGGTAGCTCCAGAGAGACACAAATCATTGCAACATGCTGGGGACTGGCCCATGCCTATCGAGCCGTGGTCAACGCTAATCAGTACCCTCAAAAGAAAGAGAAGGTCTCTGGATCTGATGACAAAACAACAAGCACTGTGGCTACTCAAACCCCCACTACAGGCCCTGCGGCTACTCCAACCCCCACTACAGGCCTTGCAGCTACTCAAACCCCTGCCCCAGGCACTGTGGCTACTCCAGCCACAGCTATGAGCACTGCGGCTACTCAAACCCCAGTGACAGACACTGTGGCTAAACCAGAGAACCAACCTGCGCCGGTATCAGTTGCCCCTATACAGAAGAAAAAATACACGAGGAAATCAGTTCGTTTAGTAAGGGATGAAGATGAACCAGGGCCATCACGAGAACCAGAGGAGGAAGAACCCATAAATGAGATGGTGACCACCCGATCCCTATCCCTGAGTGAGCTGCGAGATATGCGAAAAGATTTTGGTCGTCATCCAGGCGAGCACATCATCACCTGGCTGCTCCGATGCTGGGATAACGGGGCCAGTAGCCTGGATTTAGAGGGTAGGGAAGCCAAGCAGCTGGGATCCCTTTCCAGGGAAGGGGGCATTGACAAAGCAATTGGAAAAGGGGCAAAACCGCTCAGCCTCTGGAGGCGACTTCTGTCAAGCGTGAAGGAAAGGTATCCCTTCAAGGAGGATGTTTTATACCGCCCAAGCAAATGGACCACCGTAGAGAAAGGTATCCAGTACCTGAGGGAATTAGGCGTGCTGGAGGTGATTTACAGTGACCTGAATGATGAGCGGTTAACCAAAGACCCAGATGAAGTCAGGTGCACACAATCCATGTGGCGGAAGGTGGTACGGAGCGCACCAGCATCGTATTCCAACTCGTTGGCAATACTAGCCTGGAAAGACGACGAGGCACCAACGGTGGATGAAGTGGCTAGACAACTCCGGGACTACGAAGAAAAGCTCTCTTCCTCCCTACGGGCCTGTGTCTCGGCTGTGGAAAAACTGTCTGAAAAAATATGCCAAGAGTTCCAACAACTCAGAGAGGATCTGTCCTACTCCCCACCTGCACGGACCAGTGTCTCAGCCATTAGGAGTCAACGTCCCTATGCTCAAGAGAGAGGATATAGAGGATACACACCACGGGGCATCCTGTGGTTTTACCTGCGTGATTATGGAGAGGACATGAGAAAGTGGGATGGAAAACCCACCTCAACCTTAGAGGCACGGGTGCGTGAATTGCAAGGAAAAACTATTAGAAAAGGCGGTTCTCCCAGGAAAATTGCAGCTCCAGTTTCCAGTGAGCAGTTCCCGAGACAGAGTAAGAGGGCTAATTTTACTTCCGACCTTGATCAGGGAACTTTTGATTCACATTTACAGGAAGTGAACAACGAATACTGTGACCAGTGTTAGAGGGGCCCTGCCTCCAGCCAGGTGGAGGAAAGGGACAACCGGGTTTACTGGACTGTGTGGATTCGATGGCCTGGAACGTCAGACCCACAGGAGTATAAGGCTCTAGTGGACACTGGTGCACAGTGCACGCTAATGCCATCAAACTATAGAGGGGCAGAACCCATTTGTATTTCTGGAGTGACAGGGGGATCCCAACAGCTAACTGTACTGGAAGCTGAAGTGAGCCTAACTGGGAATGAGTGGCAAAAGCACCCCATTGTGACTGGCCCAGATGCTCCGTGCATCCTTGGCATAGACTACCTCAGGAGAGGGTATTTCAAGGACCCAAAAGGGTACCGGTGGGCTTTTGGTATAGCTGCTTTGGAGACAGAGGAAATTAAACAGTTGTCCACCTTGCCCGGTCTCTCAGAGGACCCTTCGATTGTAGGGTTGCTGAAGGTTGAGGAACAACAGGTGCCGATTGCTACCACAACTGTGCACAGGCGGCAATATCGCACCAACCGAGACTCCCTGATTCCCATCCATAACCTGATTCGTCGACTGGAGAGCCAGGGAGTGATCAGCAAGACTCGCTCACCCTTTAACAGTCCCATATGGCCAGTGCGAAAGTCTAATGGGGAGTGGAGACTAACAGTGGACTATCGTGGCCTGAACGAAGTTACACCGCCGCTGAGTGCTGCCGTGCCAGACATGCTAGAACTTCAATATGAACTGGAGTCAAAGGCAGCTAAGTGGTATGCCACAATTGATATTGCTAATGCATTTTTCTCCATCCCTTTGGCAGCAGAGTGCAGACCCCAGTTTGCTTTTACCTGGAGGGGTGTTCAGTACACCTGGAACCGACTGCCCCAGGGGTGGAAGCACAGCCCCACCATTTGCCATGGACTGATCCAGACAGCACTGGAACAGGGTGAAGCTCCAGAACATCTGCAGTACATTGATGACATCATTGTGTGGGGCAATACAGCAGAAGAAGTTTTTGAGAAGGGAAAGAAAATAGTCCAAATCCTTCTGAAGGCTGGTTTTGCCATAAAACAGAGTAAGGTCAAGGGGCCTGCACAGGAGATCCAGTTTTTAGGAATAAAATGGCAAGATGGACGTCGTCAGATCCCAATGGATGTGATCAACAAAATAACAGCTATGTCCCCACCAACTAGCAAAAAGGAAACACAAGCTTTCTTAGGCGTTGTGGGGTTTTGGAGAATGCATATTCCAAATTACAGCCAGATCGTAAGCCCTCTCTATCAAGTGACCCGGAAGAAGAACGAATTCAAATGGGGCCCTGAGCAACAACAAGCCTTTGAACAAATTAAACGTGAGATAGTTCATGCAGTAGCCCTTGGGCCAGTCCGGGCAGGGCAGGATATTAAAAATGTGCTCTACACCGCAGCCGGGGAGAATGGCCCTACCTGGAGCCTCTGGCAGAAAGCACCAGGGGAGACTCGAGGTCGACCCCTAGGGTTTTGGAGTCGGGGATACAGAGGATCCGAAGCCCGCTACACTCCAACTGAGAAAGAGATACTGGCAGCATATGAAGGGGTTCGAGCTGCTTCAGAAGTGGTTGGTACTGAAGCACAGCTCCTGCTGGCACCCCGACTGCCAGTGTTGGGCTGGATGTTCAAAGGGAGGGTCCCCTCTACACATCATGCAACTGATGCTACATGGAGTAAGTGGGTTGCATTGATCACACAACGGGCTCGAATAGGAAACCCCAGTCGCCCAGGAATCTTGGAAGTGATCATGGACTGGCCAGAAGGAAAAAACATTAGAATATCACCAGAGGAGGAGGTGACACGTGCTGAAGAGGCCCCACTGTATAATAAATTGCCAGAAAATGAAAAGCAATATGCCCTGTTCACTGATGGGTCCTGTCGTCTCGTGGGAAAGCATCAGAGGTGGAAAGCTGCTGTATGGAGTCCTATACGACAAGTCGCAGAAACTGCTGAAGGAGAAGGGGAGTCGAGTCAGTTTGCAGAGGTGAAAGCCATTCAGCTGGCTTTAGATATTGCTGAAAGAGAAAAGTGGCCAGTCCTTTATCTCTATACTGACTCATGGATGGTGGCAAATGCCCTGTGGGGGTGGCTGCAGCAATGGAAGCAGAGCAACTGGCAGCGCAGAGGCAAACCAATCTGGGCTGCCACATTGTGGCAAGATATTGCTGCCCGGGTAGAGAACTTGGTTGTAAAAGTTCGTCATGTAGATGCTCATGTACCTAAGAGTCGGGCCACTGAAGAACATCAAAACAACCAGCAAGTAGATCAGGCTGCTAAGATTGAAGTGGCTCAGGTGGATTTGGACTGGCAACATAAGGGTGAATTATTTATAGCTCGGTGGGCCCATGATGCCTCAGGCCATCAAGGAAGGGATGCAACGTATAAATGGGCTCGTGATCGAGGGGTGGACTTAACTATGGACAGTATTGCACAGGTTATTCATGAGTGTGAAACATGCGCTGCAATCAAGCAAGCCAAGCAGTTCAAGCCCCTTGGGTATAGTGAACGATGGCTAAAATATAAATATGGGGAGGCCTGGCAGATTGATTACATCACGCTCCCACAGACCCGCCAGGGCAAGCGCTATGTGCTCACCATGGTGGAAGCAACCACTGGATGGCTGGAAACATATCCCGTGCCCCATGCCACCGCCCGGAACACCATCCTGGGCCTTGAAAAGCAAGTCCTGTGGCGACATGGCACCCCAGAAAGAATTGAGTCAGACAACGGGACTCATTTCCGAAACAACCTCATAGACACCTGGGCCAAAGAGCACGGCATTGAGTGGGTGTATCACATCCCTTACCATGCACCAGCCTCCGGGAAAATTGAGCGATACAATGGATTGTTAAAGACTACCCTGAGAGCAATGGGTGGTGGGACGTTTAAACATTGGGATACGCATTTAGCAAAAGCCACCTGGTTAGTCAACACCAGGGGATCTGCCAATCGAGCTGTTGGCTGGGGCTAAACCACGACAAACAGAAAAGTTGTACTGAAGGAGATCTCTAGGAGTCGAGTTTCCCGGAGGAGGGGTTTTGCATTACAGGGCTCTTCCAAAAATGCCAGAACCCAGATACTTAGCTTCCCAGATTAGCAAGTCTGTTTAGCAGACCCCACTTTGTTTCTTCCTCATCCATCCCTTCGGACACCAACAGGCGGTAGGGATATTTTCCCTTTTATTCTTTTTCATTCTTTTTCTTCCTGGGCATTCTGCCAGCTTTTGATCATAGTGTCAATGGAGAAGCACAGAGCTCCTGGCCATTCCTTGTGCCAGGTCCCCAGCCGAGCTGAGGAGGGAAGAACAGCTAATTCAGTTTCCTTTCCTTGGCTTAGAGGCACCAGCTCACATGAATGAAACTGGCTACTCGGAGACACAAGCATGCATAGCTGAAAGACTGGCAAACAAGCACCAATAGCAAGGATTCGTGAAAGGGGGTTTGGCAGCAGAGGAAGAATTTTTTTTCAAAACGGAAGCTTATAGTCCTGGAGTAGGAAATGCAAGTAAAAGGAGAAGAAAATACAACCATGCAGTATCAGATATCCCTTCAGAACTTATCTGCAGGTATGTAAAAGACAGGTAAGGAAGGGAAGTAAAATGTAGCATAGGTGGTGAGGTGCAACATACAGCAGAGCTAGAACTGCAACAGCTTCCTCCCACCAGCCCTGACAGCACCTCTGTCTCCTCAGTCACACTGCCCCCGAGCCCCTAGAGCCCAGTTTCTGACCATAAGTCAAGGAACTTAAAGCAAATTCTTCATTCTCTACCAGGAATGCCATCAGCACCTCTATTCCACAGACCAGCACAAACTTTCAGCTAGGATTTTGGCCTTGTCATCCTTATTCCCTCAACATATTAATACAAGTTGCTTTTGCGCCACACTTGAGTGTCCAAAGTGTTATGCACATATCTGCGAAGAGTTCCCCGTGGCCTTTCACAAATAGCTGAGCTCTGGTCAAACGTAGTTCTGCAGTTCTTGGTTTGGTTTAGCTTTTTTGGTTTGGGTCCATCCCCCCCCGCCTTCCCCCTTTACAGTAAAGATTTTTACTCTTTCTTCAATGGACAAGTTCTCATCAACATTTTGGAAGAAATGGAAACCAATGGTTTGAAGGCTGAACTACCAGTCAGAATGGCCAAGAGCTGTAAAGGAAAAGTGAAACTGCACATACCTGAGATCCTAGGATCAAGAGGTGTCTATGATGACTGCTTATTGTTTTCATATTAATTAAAAAAAAAAGTTGGATCCTCTTTCCTGATCAAGCTCTTTGGTTCTCTTGAGATGATGAACAAGCACAGTAGACAGGAGTGGTCACGGTTCTGTTTTGGATTCCCTCACCTAGCCTTCAATGGTCCATTTCACTTTTATCTTACAAAAGCCTTATCAATCACAGGAGGCAAACAAGTTCTTGTTAAAGAAGCAGCAGTTGGACTGAAGTCTAAACATCCATACAGATATTTCACCATTTCACAGTTGCTGATGTGGTAACTAAAGAAACCCTGACAAGAAGCAGTTTTATAAGCTAGACTTAGATATAGATCTGATCACCAGGAACGAAGGTATGCTCTGTTTGTTGAAATTGCTCCAAGAGCAACACCTCATTTGCATGGCATCTGCTTGGTGAGACTTGTAGAAAACCAGACTTCATGCACTTCCCCCAGCTGCCCAGAGATGACAGCTCTGTTTGTTGAAATTGCTCCAAGAGCAATACCTCATTTGCATGGCATCTGCTTGATGAGACTTGTAGAAAATAGACTTCATGCACTTCCTCCAGCTGCCCAGAGATGACAGCAGGAAAAAGCCATCTCTCCTCTGAGCGAAACAATCTCAGCTCTCTCAGCCTCTCCTCATATGACAAATGCTATAATCCCTTATTCACCTTTGTAGCAATTTGCTGGACTTGCTGCAGTACATCCATTTCTTTCTTGTACTTGGGAGCCCAGGGGCGGATACAGCACTCCAGGTGTGGCATCACCAATGCTAAATAGAGAGGAATAAACACATTCCTTGACTTGTTGGTGATGGATACCCTTGTTAATGCCACCCAGGAGGCTGTTGGTCTTTGTTGCTGCAACGACACATTGCTCACTCTAGTCAACTTGGTGTCCACCACGACTTCCTAGAGCCTCTTCTGCAACTGCTTTCCAGACAGTTGGCCCACAGGCCTGGGCTGGTGCATGGGGTTGTTCCTCTCCAGGTGCAGGACTTCACATTTGCTTTTGTTGAACTTCATGAGGTTCCTGTCAGCCTGTTTCTCCAGCCTGTGGAGGTCCCTCTAAATGGCAGCATGATCCTCAGGCATATCAGCTACTCCTCCCAAGTTTTCATTGTTTGCAAACTTGCCAAGGGTTGTTCAGATAATTAATCTAGATGTTAAATAGTATTGGAGCCAGTATGAACCCTTAGTGTACATCACTAGGAACAGGCTTCCAGTTGGACTTTGACGGGCCTCCAGCTGGACTTCCTGGCACTGATCACAACCCTTTGAGCCTGGCAGTTCAGCCAATTTTCAGTTTCAGTGTCCATTTATCTAGCTTGTACTTAATCAGTGAGAATGTTATGAGAGACAGTGTTGAAAGCCTTGCTAAAAAATCAAGATCAACAATACCCACTGCTCTCCCCTTGTCCACCAAGCCATTCATCTCTTTGTAGAAGGCTGTCAGGTTGGGTAGGCATGATTTCCTCTTTGTTAACCCATGCTGACTACTTCCAATCACATTCTTGTCCTTAATGTTTGGAAATGTTTTCCAGAATTGTTTGCTCTGTCAGCCTCTCAGGGATTGAGGTGAGGCTCAGCTGACCAGCCTGTAGTTCCTTGGATCCTCCTTTTTTTGCCTTTAAGATCAGAGTGACATTTGCTTTCTTCCAGTCCTCAGAACCCTCCCGCAATCAACATGACCTTTCAAAGATTATCAGGAGTGGCCTTACAATGACATCAGCCAGCTTCTTCATCACATACAGCTCCTCATGCGCACATACCATCGTGCCCCATAGACTTGTATATGTCCAGTTTGTTTAAATGTTGCCTAACCTGATCCTCATCCACTGAAGGTAAACCTTCCTCCAGTCTTTCCCATGGGTCTAAGGAGCCTGGGATCCCAAAAGACCAGTCTTTCCAGTAAGACCGAGGTGAAAAAGCCATTGAGTACCTCTGCCTCTTCCATGTCCTTTGCCACTAGATCTCCTGCCCCATTCAGCACTGGGCCCACATTTTCCCTGGTCTGCTGATGATAGACCTGTAGAAGCTCTTCATGTTGCCCTTCACATCTCTTGCCCGATTCAACTCCAGGTGGGCTTAGACTTCATTAAGCCCATCCTTACACACTCAGACAGCATCTCTGTATTCCTGCCAGTTCACTCGTCCCTGCTTCCACCTCATGTGTGCTTCCTTTTTATGTCCGAGTTTTGTCAGGAGCTCCTCCTGCCTTTGCTTGATTTCCTGCATGTGGAGATGGACTGCTTTTGAGCTTGGAAAAGGGGATTCTTGAAAATCAACCAGCTCCTGGAACCCTCTTCTCTCCAGGGCAGTCTCCTATGGGATTCTTCCAAGCTGATCCCTGAAGACACCAAAGTGTGCTCTCCTGAAGTCAGTGGTTGTGATCCTGCCATTTGCCTTGTTCTCTCTTTTCAGGATCCTGAACTCCACCATCTCATAGTCACTGCAGCCAAGACTGCCCGAAGCCGTCACCTTCTCTGTTTGTAACTATGATGTCCAACAGAGCACCTCCCCTTGCTGGCTTCTACATTATCCAAAGTGACATTTCCTGAGATGGTACAGACTGAGACTTCCAAGACAAACCAAGAGAATTCCATACAGAAATTGTGGGGGAAAATATTTTCCACTTATGCAAATGTGCTTATTAAAATGAACTAAAATTATCATACGTAAAGAGCTGAGATACAGTGACATCTGCTAGGACAGTGATCCTTTATGTAATTGGTTTTGTCATAACAAAATGTGATCACCTCGGAAAGGAGTTGTAGCAGTAGTTCAGCTTTCACTATGCCTCTGGCTCTGGTTATGAAAGATTTCTTGCCTCCATCGAAGTCAGAAAACTACAGGACACAAATTTTATTCTTTGTAAGCTTTTTTTATAAGTGGATTTCAGTAATAGGCTGATTTGATATAGAAAAGAGGAAAACATTGTTTTGAATATTGTATTTACTGGTTTAGTTAGAACTAATTTATTATTGGTTAATCTTGAAAAGTTTGGTTTAACTATTGTTGGAAAATGGTTCTCCTCCAAAGCTTGCTGTAATGTACTCTGCTGGGTATAAGTTAATAGATTATTTTACTTGATAGTTTCAGTTAAAAGGATTGCCTTTGGCCCAGCCTAGCAATGACAGCTCTGATAAATGTTACTCTTTTCAATCTCCTTGAATGTTGGTCTAAGTGAGCTGAGTCATAAAGCTGCCCTTGTCTTTGTCAAAAAGTCAATATCTTTACAATATATTAACGCTAATTGCTCTGGGGCTACCTGACTAGAAGTACATACTGATGGATCTAAATGCCCTTAGTCTAGGGAAATAGCTTATGCTTTACATTTTCCTGAATTTGGCATTTGTAAAGGTTACATATTAGAGGAAATCGTATTAATTTTCTTGATTTAATTATTTCACCATTTTTCACAGCATAAACTGGACTGCAGAGCCATATGTGATTGAAAATGCAGGTATGCTCCCATATTTTGGTAGCTGCACAGTCATAGATCTGGGCCATGCCACCGTGACCCTGAAAAAAAATGCCCCACTTGGCCAAAGACAGTTAGAAAATAAAAGAGATAGGAGTACTATACATAATGCTTGAACTTCACACAAATATTATGCATCACAACCAGATGATGTGTCCCATCAAAAATTATTGATTATGCTGTTTGGCTTATATTCAAGAAGTACCACTAAATGTTGGAAAAATTCAGCTTTTGTTTTTTTGTGAAAATTAGACATGAGAGTCCACGTTTAGCCTTGAAATAATTAGACATCACTTAGTCAAGTCAGATCTGCTAACATTAAAAATAAACTTAACCCAATAAGCACAACCAGTACCTGACATTCTTATGTTAATAGTCTTAACCACACTTCTCAAATTTCAAGCAGAAGTCCATAAAATCTCACACTTTCCCTGTTCTAATTTGACCACTTTGTGGTCCCTTTGTGACTTCCAAGGGAGAAGACGAGTGTTACTGATCTGTGATATCTGGTATCTGGAACAACAGCATGTAAAAACACTTATGAGCCCAAGATCATCAATATAATTATCATTTTAGATTACAGATGACAGTTTTCAAGTGTTTATTAACCGTTTCTTGCATTGCAAACAATGTGCGTGTTACTGCCTATTAATTAGTGACATAAAATAACAACAGAAAATACTGATGTGAAAATTGGTTGGTCTTTTCCCTGTGCTGAGGAAAATATGGATACAAAAGTTTGCATGTGGAACTGCTTTTTTTGATGGGGCAGAAGAATCTAGCTCTTAAATTTAAGTCTTGATATCCCTGTAAAGCTGTGGTGCAAGATACATGGTCAAATATGCAGATGGGACTGGAATATTGAGGATTTAGTCCCTATTCTTTTGTTTTCTTATAAGCACTAGCTACATAAATGTAAAAATAACTGCCAACATTACAGACAAAAGATGGTACTAGACAGTGTAACTTTGTAAGTTCTTGGGACAAGTTGGTTGGTATCTTCCTTTATTGAAGGCTGTGAAAATACAAAGTTGTGAAAGATGTCTAAAGACTCAACTCCAGCTTCTGTGAAGCACTGATTATGTCTTAAGGAGTATGTAGAATAGACTCCTAAGGAGCAGAGGAGCAGACTAAGGCTATGTTTAATTAAGTGTTAACATATTTAAACTTGGAACCTGAAGCAGAATCCAAAGTTGGTTTGTTTTGTTTTTTTTTTTTTTTTAAAAAAAAAGAGGTACCAGCAACACAGATACAGTCCATAGACTTAGTTTCTCTGAATAGAATTAAACCAGCCCCCACTGCTAGCAAAAAGCTGTCCAAGGTCAATATTTGTATTTTTCATGGATTAGTGGAAAATACTTAATGTGCCTGACATCCCTCCTGCCCTGTCCTTGGGTACCCCAGGTGGTGCTGTTGTGAGAAATGGCCCCATTCTCTTACATTCTGTTCTGGAGGGGTCCTTCTTCTGGATGAAGAAGTTCCTTGCCAGAACTTGAACTTAGAGAGGATATAAACCCTCCTGCTCTTTTTAGAGGTGCATGTCCTGGGCTAGAGGCTGTTTGTTCATTACAAACAGGTGCCAGAGTCATGAAACAGCCACAGAAGAATGGGAAGAATAACCTTGTAGTTATATTGCATTCCCCACTTGGGTCATTTTGACATTTCTAAAAGAGAAGGAGATGATATTCAATTAACACAAACACACACGGGTGTTGTGAGGATAACATTAACACTTGTGAGGAATAGGAAGCTTCTCAGAAAGAAGGTCTACCTCTGGAAGTATGAACCATCTGTGCTGCAGAGCTGATGGCAAGTTTAACCTGATCAAACATTAATGTGAAGGATGGTCTTTGCATAGTGGGATGTAGCCTCATTGTTATGAATGCATTAAGCTGCACTTGGTCTGTAAACTCAGAATTTGGTAAGCACTTATTTTAACAGTGGTTTCTAAAACTCCACCCTCACTTCAGTGTAATCTTCTCAATTGCACTAGGGCAGCTGTTTATGAGGCCACATAATGAATTGTTGAGGTTAAAAGTACCTCAGCCAAAAGAAAAGAAAGGAAGGGTTTTTTTATGACTAAGTACATGAACCAGCAAAACTGGCTAGTTTAGCCAGCATGTCTGATTCAAGAAATGCTTATCAAACTACACCCCAGTGCTGCGGCTGTCCTTATCAAGAACTGCCGAACCATCTCTTTCATCATTGCTTACTCCCATTCTTGAGTTCTGTTTCTGAGTACAGGGCAATGAGTGCATGAGGACCTGAAGCCTGAGAAAACCTCCAAACAAATTTCTGCGCTGGCATTCCTGACTGTCGCCTGTGGAAGAAATCAAAATATGCCAATGATATAAAGGTCAAGAGCTGAGCATCCAGGTTGTAGACAGCCCTCCTTAAAAATGTGTATGCAAAAGATTTAGCCAAGCTACTGTTAAGTTATTTAAATGTGAGTCCGCTATATGTTTTTACTAATATGTCCTAATTATTTTTTACAGCTTTACGATGACTCCTGCAGTGTTCCATGACTAATTTCAAATGTTAGGAAAAACTCTATCCTCTTCATTCTCCTTTTTTTTTTTTTTCCTCTTGCAAGTTTTAATTCTCAATTTTATAAAAATTCTTAATATCCTTCCAGCCCATTTATTGATGTTCTAATTTGGTTTTTAGCAAGTTAGCCAAATAAAATGTCTGAACACATTTCCAAGAGTATTTGGAAAATCCCATTTGCTGTATTGCGTATAATTAGTCTTGGCAGAACTCAGATTCTGTAATGACAGTTTCCATTGCAGAAGAATCGGGGACAAGATAAAGAGTCTATCACGTGTCACTTTGCAGACTATTCTATTTCTCTAAGGTTATTGTGCAAAACATTCACTGCTGAATCTCTAGTGCTTCATGGCAGAAAGAGTCCAAACACACTCTCTATAGCAAGATTTGAAATCACTAAAAATATGCATCACTAGTCAATATCCTATAAAAAAAATATATATCTATCACTAATATCAATTAGTATACAGCTAATTAAAGCACAGATCAGCCTGGGAGTATACTTGGATCACATTTCTGTACTACACTACTACTACCCTAATGTAGAATACTGGGCAAATCACAACCCAATTATTAAAAGCAAGTAGTAGTTTTCTTTGGTTTGTTTTTAGTCAAATATTTTTCACTGTATCACACTGAACACTCTTGAATAATTCCAATTAGAAGCCTTCAAAAAAAAATGAACACAGCAAACCATATTTTCTCTGGTTTAGCCTGTATATTCAACCTGTTCTTTCTTCTGACTACCTGACAAAGTTGTAGGCAAAATTTTCATTGATTCCCCTATTCTATGGGGACATCAGCAGAGTAAATTATATAATCTTTGAATGGTTTAATCAAGATAATGCTTTGAAATTCCACCCAAGATGCCCTGTGTGGAGTTTTTTTGCAACAGTATCTTGTATTCCAGTACCATTTTAAACTCTTGTGGACAACAATTTTTACAAAGAGCTGTAATGTGGATCACTGTGCACTTGGAGTTACAGTACAAAAAGAGGCTTCCTAAGCAGTTTACTAGATCTTTTCAGTGAGCTCTTCCAAACAAGACAATGTTATACCTACAAGTGCGTAGACAGTACCAAAGGGAGCCCATAATATGAAGGATTATAGTATTCTGTTAGTGAGCATGTATGTTCATCCCCCATGGGAGTACTATTTTGAAAAGCAGAAGTCTGAACTGAACATAAAAATATATGATACTGTTTCCTTCTAAGCCTTCATGCAGCACAGAAATAACTGCAATACATTTTTGGTCAAAACAGATGGCATTTCACATCGGTGTTGAAAATATTTTTTTTTTTCCCCCAGGAAATCATTACCCTGTTCTAGGGATTAATATGAAAAAATTATCTACACTATACAAAAGTAGCTGTGCCTTTGAAAGAAGTAAGACCGTTCTAGAGGACGCCTGCAGAAGAGAGAGAACTGGGTTTTGCTTAATCCTTGGAAGTAATGCAGTTTTAAAATCAACACAGCAGCCAATTCCAAATGTGAAACTGTTTCAGTCACAAAATTATGCCCTCTTATTTTGAAAAAAGAGGACCTTTCAAGGAAGATGATAGTGATGTTCCCTTTTAAAAGTAGGGGAGCAGATATACCCCTGGAATAAACCCAACCTGCACGGATGAAATCGTTCCTGGATTTTCAGTAGCAACACCTCATAGCTAGAGCAACCAGGAGATGGAGGTAGAGAAGGTCCTCAAAGGGAATTATCCTTGGAAATAAATATGTATTATTAACCTCAGTACCAGTTTAGATATATTAACATCTGTCTTCACAGTATGCAGTTTCAAGTTCTCTTGTGCTATACCTGAATGCTCTGTCTTTTTAAAACTTCCTCTCCTGGGACTGTAATTCATTCCCTTTTCCTTTCTCCCACATGACTGTATATAAATAAATACAATCTGAGGAAAATATGAAACTGCAGTAAAGAAATGAACCTTCCCTCAAGAGTAATTTCTCTTTCCCACTGTGTCCCTTTTCACCTGCTGTTTCTTCACAATCCTCATAGTCTTTTGTTATTTTGATAAACCTACTAATACCGAGGAGCCAGTATAATTGCCACCCATCCCTGGAGATAAGCAAGAGAGATGGGTAAGCAGATGTCAAAGTCTCAAAACAAAGGTGAGTACAAAGCTATGCAGAACACTGGTGATTTATAAAGGAGACATTAGCATTATCGAGCACTGTTTGGGGAAACAGTTATGCAAAGAATTAACAGTTTCAACTGAAAAGAAGAAAGGAGCACAGTTGGACTTGCCTGAGTGAGTACATTAGCATAACCCTTGGAGAAAGCCTAAGGAAAAGGATTTGCAGTGAGGGAGCTGGAAAGCAGAGGCTTGCAGCTCTAAGCAAACAGCAATTTCTGTTTGTTTGGACCTGCTGCTGCTAGGGAGGCAAAGCTGGTGCGGTCCTTACGGACCAACAGCCAGGATACCCAGCCTCACCAGCATGTCATCTTCTAACTGAAACAACCTGCAAACCCTCACAAATTCTGGCTAAACAGTAAAGTTGAGAGACACGATGAAGTCTACTATTTTTTAAGGATAAAAGTCCTTTATGTCTCGCATGCTGACAGTGAGTTTGGACCGCTTGCCATGGGAGCTGGGACTCGGACAGCATGTGCCATTCAGGCCTGGCTCTTGTTGCCCACATCTTCGCCCCCTCCGAGCCTTCTCCTCCTTGGAGGCTTCGGTGGAGACCCACACCAACCCACACCTGTGCAGGGACTGCCCAGCATGTGCTCGATTGTTTATAAGCAACTCCGACTCAAACCTCTTGCCTCGGATGTTTTGTGGATTGCTTTGCCCATCTGTAGCTTCATATATTACTCTGCACATATAATTTACCTGAGTTGAAAGGCTGAAGACATTCAGGTGTCTTTTCTTTCACTCCTGACTAGAAGCATTCACTAGGGACAAATAACTTCTTATTAAACTTCCCCAAGCATAAGCTTATTCCAGCATACTCCTAAAGAAACAAAAATCCATATGAGACTACTCTTCCCTATTCCCACCCCAGAGAAAAATTGGCTAGACTAACAAGCTAAAAAGCTTGAAACAAGCTTATTTAAAGTAAGATTGTTTTAGCAATTTTGTTGATATGGAGACATAGATTTTACTCAATACCTATGACAGCTACATAGTTACACTTTATAAGTAATCTTTTGCATGTGTGAGAGCTCAATGAATCACTTGGAATAAAAGAAGTTAAAACATGCTGAGAGAGAAAAAGGTAATAGTATCACACATGGTTCGTAACAGCACTTGTTACACCTCATGATCCCTGACAATCTTTCTGGAAAGTCCTACCAAAATTTACCTTCCCTATCAGAGATTTAAATTTCAAAATAGTAAAAATTTAAGCAACATAAAAATAAGCAGTAAATACTCACCTACATGATTCCACAGGCCAGGGCTTGCTGGAGTGAATGAACAGGTGAGTGGACAAAATAATGAGCCTTGTCTGGGAAGGCAGGGCTCTGGCCCAGCCAATTGGGACTTGTCATTTGGTGAAAATCTTTGCATAATTACAGGGCAGTTGGTTAAAGGTGTCTCCTGTCACAGCTGATTGCAGTAAGTAGTGTAACAACACATTACCTGTCAGAGATCTTACGCCATGTTTTAGAGTCTACTGAACAAATGCCAAACAAATGCTTTGAAAGGGATCCCTTTTTTCTAAATTAAGAAATATTTTATAGTTTGATTTAATTTTGCTTTTTGATGCAGCAGTGGCTTGACCAATGGAGGTAAAGTTTTTTTTTTTCATGGTGATACAGAAATGGGGTAGGGGGAAGCAAAACTGCATTCTGCATTGCCAGAACGTAGAGTACCCCCAGGCGGTGTATCCACACTGGGCGGGAAACGAGGTCACAGGAAGAGATCATCCACTGGAGTGGATATGGAGGTTGCTAAGCTTGGAGCACTGAACTGAGCACCACATTTGGTCCTCTGGCTGCTCGCACAGAGATTCGGGCGAGACCACTGGAGCATCCCTAGCGGATGCTGATGCAAGGTTTGTTAACATCCACATTAGAATAGAATAGCATAGCATAGCATAGCATAGCATAGCATAGCATAGAATATTTTCAGTTGGAAGGGACGTTCAATGATCATCTAGTCCAACTGCCTGACCAATTCAGGGCTGACCAAGTTAAAGCATGTTACGGGCATTGTCCAAATGCCTCTTGAACACTGACAAGTTTGGGGCATCAACCACCTCTCTAGGAAGCCTGCTGCAGAGTTTGACCACCCTCCTGGTAAAGAAATGCTTCCTAACGTCCAGTCTAAACCTCCAGTGGTGCAGCTTTGAACATTCCCATGTATCCTATCACTGGATACCAGGGAGAAGAGCTCAGCACCTCCCTCTCCACTTCCCCTCCTTAGGCAGCTGTAGAGAGCAATGAGGTCGCCCCTCAGCATCCTTTTCTCCAAACTAGACAAGCCCAAAGTCCTTAGCTGCTCCTCATAGGACATGCCTTCCAGCCCCTTCACCAGCTTTGTTGCCCTCCTCTGGATGCGTTTGAGAAATAAAGGTAATTAAACAATCTTCCACTTTCTGTCACTAAACTCCTAGCTCTGATTACGCTCACACAGCACTTTGAGTTGAGGGCTTCCCACAGCAATGGGATGGCAGGAGGTGCCATGGGCTAGAGCCATTTTGAGTGGTGGACCCTCTGATATACTTGCTATAAGGCAATTTAAAAACTGTTTCTTTTCTCCCTCAGCATAAAAACAATTTTGTCTTTGGAGCTGATTTCAGTCTCAAGACTTTCACTTCAATATTGAAACATTTTTGTCATGTTTAATGTCATACATTGTGTTTTCTTTATGTAATATTTTTACTAAGTTTTTGGTACTCCATGACATATCCTCCTTAAATGTATATAATGATAAATCCCCAAAATGACAAAATAGTCAAAATAGCCAGTTATCTTATTTTTTAAAGTCAGCTGTAGAACAATGATTTTTAAATAATTATTTAGAATAAAAATTTAGAAAAAAATTGTTTAAAAAATACTAGTTTATAAAACTATTCTAAAATTATGAGAAAAAAACTCTAAAGCAGTTTGCTATGATGAAGATGATGAAATAGAAGTTTTCAAAATATATATTTTCACATTATCATTTACCAGTAATACGCTACTGTATGTTACTCTTAGTTTACACAAGAATTTTAAAACAATATTGATTGGTAAATGTCTAGAAAAAAATTAAAGTAAAGCTTTGGAATTTTAAATGGTAATGCTGAAATTGTTTTTGTCTAGGTTGAATTTTTCCACCTGCTATTTTTGTAAAAGAAAACACTATCCTTCATGGAAACTATGGAGCCAGCTTTATGTGTCAGAAGAACAAGGAAAATAAGACACACAATAATGAGACTATGTAGGTCAAATTACTGTTGAGACTCATGGTAGTGAGCAAAAGCCATTGCTGTTTCAGCCCAAGCTATAGACTACAAGGCTTTTCCACTTGACCTGCAGCAGCGGTTTTCTCCCCTGTAACATTGCATCTTTATGGTGCAGGATCCACTCCGCAGGAGTCTTACAGCCAGAATCCCATCTGGCGTCTTTACCACTCATTGTGTGGTCTAGCATCCACTTCCCTAGTCAAACAGGAATTTCCTCCCAGAATAAGCCAGGTCTTGCTGGCTGCAGTATTAAATAAGTGAAATAATTCTCAGCTTTTAAAGGAAGCATCACTGTGCTTGGTGGAAGTGATGGTGTGGAATAGAATAAAGTCAAGGAGCCTGAGGAGATATGGAAATGGGTCTGCAGAGCTATGGGAAACAAAAGAAAAGAGGTGCAGAGAACTATGACCAACTCATTCTTCACACCTCATTAACCTACTAGTTTGGCTCAGACATCCAGCAACATCCCCTCTAGCTTCTATAATCAAACTATTTTCTTTCAAAACAAGACTTGCAGTCACTTGTACAGAAGGTTCCCATCCCCAGAACAAGTCCAACAGTGGGGTGTCCAACAGGGGAGTGGTCTGCAAATTATTCACTCCAGTACTCTTGGGCTTCTCTGTGGGCGTTGCCCCACGTTAAGAACAGCCTCACTGCCCGCTGAATGTGTCCCCTGCTGAGGCTGCCAGCAAAAGCGTTAATTTTGTTTGGTTTTTTTAGGACGTGGACATCTGTCTGTCCATTAGCAACTGGAGAAGAGCCACCAGTGTCACTCCCCACAGCTGCCAGCCTGTCAGCAGACACTAACAATTTCCTGTTGCTACTGAGTGAGATGGATTCAACCCAATAATCTGGTGCTAAATGTTTCTGTGCTCCTCCAAATCATAAGGGTATGGCTGTTGGGTGGCTCCTGATTTCACTTTGATATAACACAAATTGGAAGGTGTTCCTGCTGGCCATGGGGCAGCAAGAGAAGATGGAAAAATAGAAAAGCCACAGCTGGCAGCTAATAAGAGAAATGTCTGAAGCCAGATGGGAAGACAAGCTGGTAAAGATATGCAAACACCACCCAGTTTATACCATTGAATGCTACAAATAAAATATAGGGTGTGTAATGTGCAAAGGCAGAGGTGGCCCAAAGCTTCTAAGCAGTGTAGGCAAAAATTGAACTCTTGCTGCCCCAGGAATGAAGCATGGAGGAATTGATCCCATTATTAATTAGTGGCAAAACTCAACATTGTCATTTTGGCAGAACGTATTGCAAGGCTAAGGGCACTCAGTGGAGTGAAGGGAGGCAGGGAGCTGAGCAGAGGATGTAGTGTCTCCCCTCCCTTCTCGCCACCCCTCCCCTGCTCTCCAGCCATTCTGATTCCACTGAGATGAATCCCACCTCCATGGCACTTCATCTCTCAGCAGAGCAAGGCATTAAGGCACCTGTCACCTGTTTCTCAGCAGCTGTCCTCGGAGCCTCACTCACATAAGTCAGATCCTACCCTGCACTCACCATATCCCCTTCTCCTAAGCCCACCCTTCACTGAGGTCCCCTCTTCTTTCTGTCTTCCAGCACAGTTTGGGACTCCCTACCTCCAACCTTAATTTCTCCAAAGTGCCCATCTTAACCTCCACATCCCCCAGGCAGAAGGCCCTACACTATAGTATGCTCACCCACCATGTCTGTGGGACAGAGCCTGCCCTCCAATTTACGTCCTTCAGGATGCTCTTTTCCTTCAGCCCTTCACAATATGGGGCTGACTACCCTAATTCATTCCCAGGATTCTTGATGTTAGTGTGCACTACCCTCACCCACAGCCAGACCCGGGCAGCACTGTATCCCTCGCAGGCAAGCTATGGGAGCTCAGTAGCACCAGTAGTTTTGGTTAGCAGCATGTATGGCCTACCCTGTGTGCATCTGAGATTTGCTTCCCCCAGTTAGACATGACTTTGTCGCATGTCTTTGTCATGATTTACCACTTCTTTCACTTTGGTCAAGATTTTCTATATATTTTCCACACTACTTTGTCAGCTCCAGCCTAAAGAATTCAAACTGCTTTTTGGAGAACTGTGGCTCAACTCCACCCAGACCCACCATCTGGTACAGGGTTCATCTACCCACAGAGGTGGGCCATCATAAGTAACTGTCACCTGTGCTCTCTTTTGCTTGAAGGAGCCACTTTAGGTGCTGGTGAAGCTGTAAGTCTTACTTTTTCAAGGACTGAGGTCTGCATGAGACCTGATCAACAAGCACGTACTATGGACATCCTCAGATCTTACTCTCTGAGCATCTGTGTTGGGGATCTGACCTGAATTCACATAGTGTCATTCTGGCATTTGTCACCAGGCTTCTCTACTGTGGAAACCAGGGCACTGGGGAAGAGACATGGAAATCAGTGCATTCCCATGCCTTGCCCCAGGATGTAGGTTAAGCATATAACAAAACCAGGGAGCTTGGGAGGATACTGTGGTTTAACATGAGAGAGTATTTTCCTTCCTGCATGTGCATAAACTTTCCAGGTGGAAGTATCTCCTGAATGCTGGCAAGACAGGGGTTCTAAGCGCCAGAGCCCACTATTGTATTATAGCAGTTAAAGTCATTCTGAAAACTCCCTTTGTCCACTGTGGCATTTGACTACTCTGGGTCTGTCTGTATCATGTAATGGAGCCCAAAGAAGAGTTTCTTCTCGTTTCCAAATAAAGCAGTTTATGTGCATGGTACAATGCAATGCAGAGACACCAGCCTGGGTCCTGAAAGTGGTAAAGCATAAAAAACTGCAACGTGTTTATTCAGCACAGAACATTTTTAGTTTGTCTGGACTACTTCTAGGACCTGAGCTGGTCTCTTCATGGAATAGTTCTGCACTGGCACCTTCCAAGCCTAAAAGCCCGCGTGGATCAAACTGGCAGGTTTCAGTCCCACGCTCGGTTCTCCAGAGCAGCTATGCTGTTGCTGTCTCTGCAGAGCTTTTAGTTTGGACACAGCACCACACTCCTGCACTTCTGACTTTTCCTGTTCTGGCATATTTGCATATGCAAGGGTACCTCTGACTTGCGCTCCTTTGTGCAGGCTAAAAAAATCCTATGATGGGCAGCATGGCTCTCCCCCAGGAGGCTTCTTACAATGTGGCTTGCACTTGGTGCCTTCCAGGACTCAGATCTAAGCTTTTAAAGGCAACATAGAAGGCTCTTTTGCCTTTTATTTTCTTTTTTCCCTCCAAATTTGAATAAGTCATTTTAGTTTTGAGAATGACATATTTAATTTACATTTAAATCTTTCTAATCCCTTGCTAAGCTGCCATGACAATAGTTACTGTAAAAATTAGTAAATAAGAATTTTCTTATTTACCTGATTGCCTTTCATGTCTCATTGTCTTTTATGTCAATTTATGCCAAGGCACTTTCAAGTTATATCTTCAAATGTGAAAGCTAAAAGCAATCTGAATGAAATGGTTTTATGTCAAGAAAGATATACTCCTGTGTGTCATGTGTGCATATTGAAAGCAGCAGCTTTAATAAAGGAGTAAAGAAAGAGGCACCCTTCTCTCACCCAGCCCAAGTGCAAAAAGGTTTGGGAAACTAAACTCCAGCTTAAACCAACGGCAATAACACAGGATGCTTTTGAAGCGTAGCTAGTCCCAAATTCTCACCGATGAAAATCCATGCAGTGCAGGTAGCTCTGATGCTTCTATGCGAATTTATACCAATGAGCCCACATTCATTAATATAGTGGACACTGGGGATGGTGCCTTTAGCAAGAGTAAGCCAAACAGCCTATTCATGTGCACTGATGCGGATGGCTAGAAAGTGATTCTTTCCACATGGACAGGTTCAAAGCGCATGTGGGGAGAAGAGATAGAAGCACACATCCTCACCACAACAGCACAGAAAAGGAGTTAAACCACTCTGCATACTTGTCATTTGAGAGTACAAGGAGCACTCACCAGTCTTCTCCGTACTCCTAAATTCTTGCTATTTAGGATACCAGGACCACCAGATCCCAGGAAATCCTGCTTCTTGCTCTTAGCTGCCAGAATTTACTTTTATTTTATGCCAGAATGTTTCTTATGGGCCAGAACCTTTTTCCTATTATGGAAATATAACCCACCTGGAAGTCATTTGTGTGGAAGACATGCAAAATCCATGTTAATGTTCTCCACCCACATTTTTCTAAAATACTAATGTTTCTCTTAACCATACCATAGTTACAGAGAACAATATGGGGTAGAAAATATCATATGTGATTCTGAGCAGGAATAAACTATCTTTAGTAAATAATATTGACTTTCACCCCAAATACAGAAACGTTATCACTGCCCCAAGCAAAGACACATGCAAGGCTCATGAGGGGAGGAGGACTTGTTTCCTGGCTATTGCTTTGCAGCAGGTTGTGTACATGTGTAAAAGGAGGCAGACGAGAGCAGGAGAGGAGGAAGGAGAGTGCCTGGAAGTAAGCTCACAGCTCTGGCTGGGACAACTGAAGGTGTTACGGTCCCCTGCTGCCCTCCAGTCTCTAGGCTGGAAGCTCTCTACTGTGCAGCAGAGACAGATAACATGGATGTAGGCAGCATGCCATAGCCAAAATCATCTTCAGTGGTCTCTTACCTGAACACAGCAGGCCCTGGACTGCAGCAGCCAGGAGCAGGCACGCCAGTGCCTCTTGTGCTGTGACTACACAGTTCCAACCATGAGAAACAGTATTTGACTAGTCAGTGTGGACTTGCATGAATTTCTTTGAGAAGCCTATATTCCCTATTAGCTTGTTTGGTCCTCTGCCTTTTCTTTTTTTTTTCTTGGCATTTTCTGTCAAAAAAAAAAAAATCATCAAACAGTTCCCATCCAGCAGTACTTTACAGTGTGTTTGATTGATAAGTTTTTGTTCTCTTCACCTTTGCATGTATTGAACTTGGACTTTGATCTCAAGGATTTTCTTCTAAGGCCTTCTTGCAGTTAAATTAGCTCTTTTTTCCTGAGTATTCAAAACTTCCCTGCTGAGTCTTCCTCCCCGCCTCACCCTGCTTGTGAAGTCAAGGAGGGTAAAAACTCATTGCAGCTTTTCTGTAACTATTCGTGCACTGGAAGGAAGCACTCAAGTGTAGGTACTAAAAGGTTATGATCAATCTTTGCCCTGTTTTACAAGAAGTTCAAGGGCTCCAGAAGCCTCTGTCTCATTTTTTTGTTTTATTTACCTGTCGCTGGCTGACATATCACTTCTGCAGAAATCAGAAATAGATTAGTACCCATTTCTAACTAGATCTAGCTAGACATGGTCTGTCCATATTGCACAAACTACCAGAGGGTATTACTTTTTTTATTTCTGCCAGAACAATAGAGAAGTCAGACCCAAGGAATTTTCCTTGTAATTTCCATATTAAGAACAATAATACAAGTAATTGTAAATCCAGTCTGACAAAGTCTTTATGTACTTGCAAAATAACTTTGAATAATTAATTATTTAAATAAATAGGAATCTCATTTTATTAGAATGCTTGAAGAAACAGATCCACCTGTCTGCTACCTTCAAAAAAATAAGAGTCCAATTTACTAAGCCTGCTGAGAAAAGTAGCAATGAAAGTAGGTCAAAAATGTTCTGTGTGAAGATGACTACCTGAATTTGAATCAAAACCAAAAAAGTCAAGGCTTTTCACAGGGACTGGGACAGAAGGTTGCGTACCAGCTAGCTCATAAGCCCAGTAAGTTTCCATACCTAACACAGCTGGAATGTGGCCTTAAAGAAAATCTGCATTATAAACTGCCTCTGAACTGCTTCACCTGCTTGCGAAACGAATTTAAATGACATCTGAAAGCTGCAGAGGTGGCAGTTCATTTGGATTGCAAAGCAGTATAGAAAAGGTAAGTGTCTTCCCAGGCTAGCAATCTACATATTAAAGACATAAAAAGAACTACTTGGAGTCATAAAGACCAGTGCCAAAACAAATTCAGGAAGACCCATGGCAAGTGAAATGGTGATTCTGGGCAGCAGTGTTAGTGTTCATGGGTTATTTATCTTACATAGTCTTAAAATGTTGTTGTACATCATAAAAATTACACTACACTTCAACATGGTATTGCCCAATATTTTTAGGCCCTAAAGGAATAGCTTTGGGAAATGGCAATTTCCATGAGAATTTCATGTCTAGACTACATTTGATTTTCAATAGTTTAATTCTTTGCAATATAGAAATAGAATTTCTGGAGGGTATTTTTTATACTCTTCAACTAGTCATTTGAGAACCATTACAGTTTTTTCCATGCTTGACTCTATGTGGAAACTGTCTATATAAAGATGATATATGAACTTCTGGAACGCCTGTATAAAACAGAGTGAATCATTTATTTCCAATTCTGTCTTTCAGATCCCAATTACAGTTATTTGATCTTGCTAACAAAACCACCTGTAATTAGATCATTAGAAAACAAACAGAATGTGAGAGCAAGATAGAGATTAAAAAGTTCAAAAGTTTTATGAAGGCTTGTTCTAAAAGGTGGGGTTTTTATTCTCTTGCTTCTATGTTGAGCAAACTTAGAGTAAATCATCTAGGACAGATGTTTCTCTGAACATAAAGGAAATGATCAATTTACTGAAAAAGGGTAAAGACTTTCCAAGCTGGAGAAATCCTACAAATGTAGGAACTCTGACTATTATATCAGCAACACAAAAAATGTTAAGAAGCATCTCTTTCTCTCCTGTCATATTACTTCTGAATTCACGTGCTCCCAGATAAAAGAACTTAATAATGAATTAGACAATAGTTAGTCTCTTACTTCTTAAACAGGGATTTTATCATACTAATTTTTCAAGGAAAGATTAGGGAAATAATAATTCATTTTCAAAAAAAATTTTCAAAGTCAATCACTTCCAATTTCTGCAGGATACACAACCATTTTGCTACCATATTTAGTAGATCACCTTTTCTTTGCTACTAACAGTTTTATAACACATAATTTTCTATAACCCAATGCTTGATATCTCAGGGATAGATTTAGAGTCAATTAATATACACCTTGCTCTGATCCTGCCTTAAATACCCGCTGCAGCTTTGCATGGGGCAAGTGTTTACATGATTAATGCTAAAGCATGCAGCACCTATCCATAGCAGAGAGAGAAAGCTGAGCCTTGCCTTGTGGACCTTGTATTAGGACTTGTCCAGAGCTACTGATTCACTTTCTGTAAACTCAGTCTGTGTTGGCTTCTCTGGGCCAGAGAAATTGTGAATCCAAAACATGCCACTCATTTGAATTATGAGATTATTAATTTAAAGCTTTCTTTTGGCCTAAACCAGTTGCTTCTTGCTTGTAAATATTTCCATACTGGTTAGGTATGAGCAGAAAGATTATGCTGAAGTAATTTGTTGCCAAGAAAATACAGAGAAATGGTCAAGAAAATACGCTGGCATCAGAAAGATGTAAAAAAGCCCCCAGATGGGCATGCCAGATTGCCCAATTGGTAGCTGTTGTTTGTTAGGGGCATGCAGCAATAGGACTCTAGTTAGCGTGACATGTACACATATGCATCACAGGTAAAATTGCAGAATGGTTTATATATTCACATATGTGTATATTGATGTGCACTAAAATGACTTGCCAGCTCAGCATGCACAGCCTCTTCAAAATCCTACTAGAGGCCAACCTGTATCTTCAGACAAGTGTTTCTTTTTTGCTTAGCATGGCCTAGAACATGGATGGCCTACAGGTCTGCCAGAGGTCTGGCCTAGGATGCAAAAACAAAAAAACAACTCTCAAATGGAAGGAATGAGCAGGAAAAATGTTAGATTCAACTCAGTAGAGACATATGCAAAAATTTATACTTGGTAGAAGAAATCAACCAAGTAGAACACCAAAGATGCAGCAGAACAGCGAAATCAATAGAGGTCTAGGAAATACGGCATGGTAAGACTAAAGGAAGTTAGTCTTTAGAGGAGATTATTAGGAAACACAGTGATAGTTTTAATAGGCAGGGGGAAAGGATTAAGAAGGGATGAAGGAACATTCATATTCTCCACATGCACTAGGGGTTAGATGAGGACTAATGGATCTCAATCACATTAACAAAGACTTAAATTGAATATTACAAAACTTTGCAGCAGTAAGAGCAGATAAACAGTAGAGTACCTTGTCTAGGAGAGTTGGGAAATCTTTCAAGGAAGTTATAAGTATAATTAATCCTAACTTTGGAAAGCAAGGGATAGTCAGATGATCTCCAGAGGGCCCTTTCGGGACTGTACTCTGAATTCTGCAGCATTTAAACATCTCTTTGACTTAGAATTCTCTTTTCTTTAGTTTGGTTGATACATAATACCTCTTGGCTGCAGATATGTCAGACAACATTATAATTCAAGAGATGAGACGCATTGCAGGATTGTTTGCTAGATAAAGCCTTTAAAGGCTGCTCACATTTTCATTGCAAACCAGTGTAGAAATATGAGAACCAAAGTCCCCATTTCAAAAGCTCCTCCCAGTTTCTGGTGCCACATGTTTTTTGCCAAAAGCATTTAAAGCTCCTTACACTGCCTTAGCCAGTGTAAGGCTAATTCAGAAATTTTAACTAGTAGAGTCTCAAAATAGGTACTTAGACATCGCACCACCCAGAATTAATGACTATGTTTAAAAATATAGGCCCATATGTTTTTTTCAGTTGCCCAGATGAAGACATCAGGTTTAGGGTCATTTATTTCCTCCTTGAGCAAAACCAAACTTTGAATTTCTGCACACTGCAGCCGGTAACAAACACTAGAATGAGCTAAACTTTAAACTCACACTTGATCTTGCTTCTGCACTGCAGAATTCATCCAAGACCGCACAGGCCAATACTAAGCAATTTGTCCAAGGCCGGTCTGTGTAGCCTTGTGAGGAGTTTTAGAGTGTAACAGCTAGTTGCTCATGCTTGCATGCAATATGGTTACAGAATTATTAGGACTCTTAAAGTATTTTAAATGCTATAAACATAAGATGTAAAAACCACTAAGAATTCATTGCAGGCATTGTTAGCAAAACTAGATGATCAAGACTTGAGAACATTAAAATCTTCCTGAAACTTATAATCTTTATCTCATACTTAAACAACACTGGTCTTTTCTCCATCCCTTCTCTAAATGGATTCAAAGTATCTACAGTTAAATCTATTTTTTTCCCCTCTATCACAGCACCACAACTAAGTTGAAAGTTCAGTTCCAGTCTATCCAGTTAGTATCTTAGCTACCTGCTGCATGACATAAAATTGGTATAGTGACTGTTCAGCTCTCTGTCATAAAGTTTGCAGTACAGCTGAAAGTAATTGAGTTAATGGCAATGAAGACTGAGCTATTTTCCCACTCTTTAGGCAAATCAATGACGCTCACAGAACATTACAGGGAAGTTGGCATCCTGCTGCCTATTTTAGTCTACTGGATAAGCTAGAAGATGACTATTGAGCTGCCAAATTCATACTTTCCTTTATCACTTAGGATGGAATTTCTCTCAGCCATCTAAAAGTTAGGTCTCTGCTCCAAGGTAGTTATTCCAGACACTCTTTATCATTGACAGAAAAAGACAGAAACCCCTAGAGCATGACTCATCCCATCTATGTACAACATCTGTCTAGTAGATTTATCCTTGTCAGGAGATACCTTCTCCCTCTAATGACTGAGTAAATCATGGATACATAGCTGGGTCCACAGTCCTAACACATAAATGGTTAAAATGGTAAGAACTGAATGCTACAGTGCAGTTTACCCAGATAACTTCAGGCATTTCACTGAGGTGCCTAATTTAGGAATGCAGTCATCATAGACTCGCCCTGCAGGAACCTCTCAAGTTCATCTCAAATCCTGAATGGTGGGTAAGGGGGGAGGAATCACCCTGCAGAAGTGCCTGTCTCTCTCCATTGCCTGCAGATGGTACCTAACAAGAGCAGGCCTCTAATTAGCACATGAAAGGTAAGGTATGTAGATGAATTCAACACCTAAATAGTCAGTTATTGACACAGAAAATGAAAAGTAATTTCTCTCCCTAGGAGATGGAAGCACTTTCTGCACTATATTGCACTACTCAGGATGTGATAAAGGACAATGTGAATATCATCATACAAAATTACTCAATTTGAGAGTCAGTGCACAGTCTGAAGGCATGCTAGGGACCCACTGGGGCAGCAACTGTCTGGTTTAGAGGCTCATCTACATTTTCTCCAAGATACTGCATAACTGAATACTTGATGTTTAGCCTAATTTTCAATAAAATGATATAAAGTCTAATAATTACCTATTTAAAAGAAAAAAAAAATACAAAAAGTAAAATGGAAACCTGAATATCGATAACTTTTCCAAAGAGCATACGGCATTAGACAGTTTAATCAAAGCATTGCCTGTACCAAGTCAGTTCTAAAGATGCCCACTATATAAAAAATTATTATCAAATTGCTGCAGTAATACACTATATAAGTTGTTTTTATAAAGAACAAATATAGGACATCAGCATGGTCATCAAGAGGGCCTGAGCAGCAACTGGGCCAGATTCAATAATGAGTCACTCAGAAAAAACAAATGCAGACACCATTACAAGCATGCACATGTACAAACACTTTGGTTTTGTTAGTTACATTAGTGGGGCTAGAAATCTAGTTTTAGAAAATCAGGAATGCTAACAAATCCTGAGTGCTTTATGAGCACCATCTCCAAGCACTTGTTCATCTCCCCATAACATAAACTAAAGGAAACAGCTCAAAATTGGTTTGTGTAACAGATTGGCTACCCAAAGATAGGCCTAAAATACTTTGCAAGCAAAGGAACCACCCTCTTAAATTAATTTACTTTCAGAAACAGATGCTAAACCAAACCAAAGTAAAGGAAATGCCCAATAGAAATGCAGCAGCAGATACCACACTGATCTTGAGAGGTGGGTCCATGCAAACCTCATGAAGTTCCTGCACATGGGTCGGGGCAATCCCAAGCACCAATACAGGCTGGGCAGAGAATGAATTGAGAGCACCCCTGAGGAGAACTTAGGGGTGTTGGTTGATGAGAAGCTCAACATGACCCAGCAATGTGTGCTTGCAGCCCAGAAAGCCAGCCGTATCCTGGGCTGCATCAAAAGCAGCGTGGCCAGCAGGTCGAGGGAGGTGATTCTGCCCCTCTGCTCTGCTCTGGTGAGACCTCAGCTGGAGCACTGCGTCCAGCTCTGGGGCCCTCAGCACAAGAAGGACATGGACCTGCTGGAGCGGGTCCAGAGGAGGGCCACGAAGATGATCAGAGGTCTGGAGCACCTCTCCTATGAAGACAGGCTGAGAGAGTTGGGGTTGTTCAGCCTGGAGAAGAGAAGGCTGCGAGGAGACCTTACAGCAGCCTTCCAGCACCTGAAGGGGGCCTGCAAGAGAGCTGGAGAAGGGCTTTTTACAAGGGTGTGTAGCAATAGGGCAAGGGGTAATGGCTTTAAAGGGAGAAAGAGGGTAGATGTAGATTAGAGATAAGGAAGAAAATCTTCACTGTGAGGGTGGTGAGGCACTGGAACAGGTTGCCCAGAGAAGTTGTGGATGCCCCCTCCCTGGAAGTGTTCAAAGCCAGGTTGGATGGGGCTTTGAGCAGCCTGGTCCAGTGGAAGGTGTCCCTACCCATGGCAGGGGGGGTTGGTACTAGATGATCTTTAAGGTGCCTTCCAACCCAAACCATTCTATGATTCTATATGGGGTGGCTGCCCTTCCATATGATTGTGGCTGTGGCATGTGAATGAATGCATGTTCTATCAGCCAGTTATAAAGCAGGAGGAGGAAGAAAGGAGCCAGCATTTCTTCAGTCTGTTCTCTGCACCACAGGTAAAAATGTGCCTGGGAAAAATCACCCTAGTGTATGCCCATGCCTTTTCAGCAGCACTTGAAAATACAATATACATTTGCTGTGATATACATCTGCAAAACAGGGAGAAAAAATGACCCTTTTTTTAAATTCAGCTAAGCTATAAATTGCCATCTGGAAGCAGGAGTCATAAAATGTAACAAAATAGGTAATGACAACAGACAAGCTCAAGAAGAATTGTTTGCACCATCCTTGCCATTGCTCCCAGACTGGGTTCCATATCCCAGCAAGGTGCAATCCATCTGGGAGCTGTGGGAGCGCACACAACTCTCTTATGACAAATTCTTCCTTTAAAAATTAACTCACTACCCTGGATTAACAGCTGGCACTTAGCAAATAGTATCTGTGCTCTACTGATTTTACCTCTTTTATAGCTTTCTCTGTGACTGCCCTTGAGTTAATGGTTACATCAAGCATTAGTAGGGTAGTGCTTATCATTCATTTCCCAACATAGTGGGCATTGTCATGGGCTGGATCCTAAGCAGGTCTAAGCCAGCCTAAGTCCTGTGTAATTAACTTCAGCCCAGCACATGGAAGTGTGTTTGACAACAAGCATCATTCTCTCCATCAGTTCTGCAAAGGGAGGATGGGAGAATTCAGATGGATGATATGAAAGCACCTGGCATCTTTTTGCAGATCATAGCACTGTGGTTGCAAGTGAATGTCTCTGCATCACACTGCAGGGATTAAAAAGTGCAGAATGAGTTGTGATGGCCTAAAATGCTTCAGTTCTTTTAGTTCTTGTCTAAAATAATTCAGACAATGATAACTTGTGTATTAAATAAAATATTTGCTATTTTTCTTGCACAGGAGCAAGGCGCCAGATTAACTTCTTTTACTGAAAGTATCAAGGATATTGAGGTTAATGACATTTCATTCTCCTAATATAGCTGTCAGAATCTTACAAGTGAGAGAAAGTTTAATAGGTCACCTAGTGTGTTCTTTAACAATTCACATACTCTTTTCTAATACTTCCCATAGAACAAAATAATCTCACAACTTTCATTTTACCCTAATACTCACCAGACTTTCCCTCCTTTCCTAGGTTTAGTCCATTGTTTTTATTTATAACCTCTGACATCACACAAGATAAATTCTCCCTTTCCTTGTATCTACAGCAATTTTTATTATAGCCTATGTTTTTGTCCTCTTTTACCACAATTCATTGTGTAATCAGTGGTTTTTATCTTTTTTTTATGTGTATGGTGGTCTCTTCAATGCCTGTTCATGTTCTTCTTCCCTAAATTGCTTATAATGCTTACCATATTTTTGAGGTAGGGTCCTGCTCAGATCAGTGTGCAATATTGCAAATGCAGGGATACTGCTTCATGACGTCACGCCGCTACATAAAATTTGATTCCCCCCCCTGCCCCCCACCCAGTTAGATGAAGCCACTAGTTAGTCAGCCACTGGTATTTGTTATTCTCTTTTAGCATTTCTTTTCATAGATACAACTTTTTCACTGAGAAAATGCTTTATATTATTTTTCTCCAACTATCTTTCTTTCCTCAAGGGAGAAAGATTTTTTATCCTCTGATTGCTACCGCTAAGTTTCCCCTATGCCCGCTGGCCTGTGAAACTTTAGCAATTTACTACAACTAATTCCCTGCGATCTGCTACTAACTCAGAAAATGTAGTCTGGTTCCCAGCGAATACAATTTACTTATTCAGTGGCTCTTCTTGTCTTGGAGGGAAAATCAAGCAGAGATAGATCTTTTCTCACTTTTATTTGTGAGTAACTCTGAGTTTGTTCATGCAAGGTAAAACTAAAACACTGGAAAATCAAGCAGAGATAGATCTTTTCTTGCTTTTATTTGTGAGGAACTCTGAGTGTGTTCATGCAAGGTAAAACTAAAACACTGGAAAAAGATTCAGCATCCTCTTATACCACAAATTTTCTTAATGAAGGGGAGAAAGGAAGAGAACTTGGCCTTACATGGGAGAGTTAAGGAGCAATTCAGAAATAGGATGGGAGGGTAAAAAAGGCAACCAAATGCTAAAAAATTATAGGTTGCTAATAGAAAGGAACAAAGAAAAGAGAATAAATGTATAGCTACTGAGGAGGTCAAGTAAATACATTTATTTACTGCATTCATTACCAGTTCTAAAAGCTGATAAAATGCCTTGCCTAAGGACCTAATCCTGTGCCATCAAAATTAACATACTTTTTTTTTTTCATTGACTATGAGTAGGACCAGGCTTAGAGATACCTAAAGATTTGGAATGTAAAGAATTTAGGGAAATAGGGCTGTTAAATTGCCATGAGCTAAGGGAGGGGATTACTTTGTAAATGGATCACAGGAACAACTGCTCTGCAGTGATACATTTTTATGGTGAAACTTGGAGTGAAAATATTTTCAGGAGCCACAGGAAGGCAGTGTGTAACAACTTCATTGTAGTTTTGAAAGCTTCGTGTCTGATATCTGAGGAGAGGATGTGTGATATCTGTTTCATATCTATCTTTTCTACCTGAGCTCAGCTTAGAGTTGGTCAAATATTTTTCAGTGGCACATTATTTTCAGGCAGAAAATGCTGACTTTTGACCTTTTGCTTAATTCTGACCTTACGGTTTTGATTGCTATAATGTAAATGACTGATACAATGTAAATTTGGATGTAAATAATCACAGGGGGGGTTGACATTTATAACATTTCCATCTTCAAAGGGGAGTCAGCCTTCTTTGAATGCCCTGAAGCAACTGCAAAAAATGTGAATATAGGTCAGTAAAAGATGAGATGTGTCAGGCAGCAAAATGCCTAAAGCCACAAACATTCAAGCGACTTTCACAGTCCGTGCTGGCCAGCTGCCCCTGGGTGGGGAGGCAGGATGCTCTTTGAAGTTTCTTTACCACGACGAGGAGGCTACCCAGGACCCATGAGTACCAATTTCAGAGACAACTAATGCAGGCAGGAGGCAAAGAGCCCCTCAGTCTCTTTTTTGGCTGCCATGTTTTAGTGGCCCAGATGCTCAGATCAGGTAGCCAGGGTATACAGTGCAACCCAACCTGTAATTGCATTCCTTTGTGTCCCTTCAGAGGAACTGGCAGGCAGAGTGGGTAAACCCACACCTCCTCACATTTTCACATACAAAAGGGCTGCAGACAAAATCCCTGCTCTTTTCTGCCCCTTCAGGGTCCAAAGTGTAAGATATTTTGAAGGGAATCACTCCAAACCTGCTTGAACTCCTCGTTTCTGGTTCCACTCCTCCTCTAATCTTGTCATTATTCCATCTTTGTCCTTGTGAACAATTGCAAGAGTAATAGCAACTATTAATCCATTGGTGAACAGTGTGTGATTTACATTTATGGAAAGAAGTGGTGGGGCATTGGTGTGTAAAATCCCTCAAATATATGCACTGAGTGGCTGGCACGTGACCTGGTGCAAAGGATTAATCTAGTTGTCCTGTCCCCAGTACTCACTCTGTGCTATCTCCGTCTTTAGAAATCTGGCTGTACCAGCCTGCGGTTCTGGGTAAACTGAATTCCCTGCACAGTTGATAACCATGTCTCTGACATGTCTGTATGGAAAATAACAGTTTAAAGATTTCTGCACAAAGAATTCACAATATTACTGGATCCGTTGTAAAATTTTCCTAACATTTGACCTACATTTTTCCTTTGGATCACCATATTTTATAGTACGATAATATTAATTTTTCCTCCACCTTTAGCCTGATACTCAGCCTTTTTGGCAATAAAGTGACCACATGAACTTTCCACATATTTTACTATATTCCAAAGGGAAGAATATGTTTTCTTTCACATGCCATTTTTCCAAGTTAATTAGTTAATGTTAATATAGATTTTTCATTATGCAAATCAGCTTACAAGCTCATTAGCTATTGTGGCTGTTGTCTGTATTCTTAATAGCTTAGTCCTGCAGGATGATGTGGAACAGACTCCCACAAAGGTTTTGCTACAAGAAAGAAAACCTTATTATCCTGCTCACCTTACAGGGATATATTTCAGCCAAGTAGAGTTTCAGAAGCAGCTGTGTTTGCTGATGGGTGAATGTCTACCATTGAACTCGGCTGGATATAACCTCCTGAAGGGGATATAGAGAATTCTTGCAGAAGTAAAGCAGAAAATGGAGGGGGAAGAATAGTTTTGCTGAGGCAAGAGCAAATGCAGCAGTAGCAGGAGATATCAATGTTTTGTTGAGTTTTGCAGCTTATATGTGGTAGAAAGGAACAGCTGGCCTGTGACCCTTAGAGGAAAAGTTTTTTGAGGTATTTTCTCTTTGCAGTGCAGAAAACTGACAGCATTCAAGCCCCAAAGGGAAGAACCTTCAATTCTGCCCAAAGCTAGTAAACTCAGTGTCTGGTTTTGTGACCTTTTTATATGCTAAACTTTCTGTGTTGCCTAAACTGTTGGTTAAACTATAAAAACTGATTTTATATGTATAAGTATAAATATTAAAAACAGTTTTCATAAATAAGAGGAAATTCAGACCTGAATATTCAGAAGCTTTGCTCAGCTTGCAAAAAGCTATCCAGCTGTAACTGAAACTCAGATGAGTTTCCTGAGCGAGGCAAGTTTCCTAGGTGAGGTTTTCTAATGTAATTTCCAGTAATTTCTCTGTTCTTGATTTTGGTAGGATCGTCAGAGTAGGATATCTTGTGGCATTTTTTGCTATTTCTATTTCCAGTTTAAAAAAATGAAATTATTGCAAGGAGCATGGACTGTGACAGGCTGAAACAAAACTCTCTCCTTTTTTTTCTGAGAATTCAAGCTTAGTTTTCTTTAGGCTTTGGCCAAGGATCACTGCAAGGTGCAGGTTACTGTTACTGAACCTTCTTCTCTAGTCCCAGTTCTTACTCGAGTTTGGGTGGTATTTCTTGTTCCTATTATTCAGGGCTGTAATCCCTGAATTACCATTATCAATATACATTAGACTGGAGGGAGTAAGGTCTAGGCCCACAGAGCCACTTAAGTATTTAAAGCAGCATTTTGAAGCCTGAATTCTATTTAAATCGGTTGGAGCGGGTTGGCAAAATACATTCTTCAACATGGATCATAGAGTCCGCAGTGTAAATATTAGAACAAATATCCCCATTGCCTGTTTATTTGCATTCTAAATTTCTCAGGCTTTGAGATGTTAAACACCCTCTGCATGGGTGGAAATGAGCAAATGATACCTAGCATTCTGCAGAATGGATCAAGCAAATGTTTTAAAGAGTAGTTTGACTTTAGTATTTAAAATGCAGGAGGTAGAGCTGCTAGAAATGCTGTTTTGCATTAAAAAAGGGCACGACTTTTAATTAAGCATATTTCTGAGATGTATGAAATTGTTTACTTTTTCTCCAACATACAATATCAGTGAAAAGTGGAAAGAAAGTTGCAACAGCATCAAAACATTCTGGGGAAAAAGTTTGTCATTTGAAATGACTTTTCATTTTCATTTTGATTTTGTATTTAGTTAGAAGTTAAAAAGCTGGAGGCAAAATCATTTTTTGAAATGAAACAGCTATAAAAGGATTTTTTCATTTCCTGACTGAAAAAAACCTTTGGAGTCTTTAAAGTGATAGCCAGAGAAGCATCTGGGTTGGATTATCTGAATCCCTTGAAAATAAGAGAACATAACTGCTGGAAAATGCAGTTGAAAATAAAGATCTCTCAGAGTTGTTCCAAATCTTTCCTTTTTTTCCCCAAGCCTTGCCTTTCGCCTGCGGGTTTCCATCGGACGCCTTGGCGGCGCCCTGGCTGTGAAGGTCAAACCTGGCCCAGGGCACTGCCAGCTCACCCTCAGCAGGAGCAGGATTAGCTCCTCCGCTGGGTTGCTCCTCGGCAGCTGGTGGGTGCTCTGAGCTGGGGTCACTCGCGCCATGGCTGGAGCCTTTCCCTTCAGGGCTCTAATCTGGGGGAAAAGCGACTGAATTCCCAACCCATTGCCTGCATTTCTACCCTACCTGTTGCACTTTTCTCTTTTTGCTACTCATCTCTTTAGGAAAAGGAGATATATATCTATATATATCAAAATATATCTATATTTTGACAGGTGAAACTTTATTTATGATTTAATAAAAAAACCCTTTTGCATTCTCACTTCTAAAATCTTGCTTCATTGATTTGTCTTATGGGTTGCTTTATGCTCCTTACTAGTTGAACTAGTGGTAAAACCAGATTTACTGTAACGTATGGCCCCCCAATGTGCAGATAAACAGGGATACAGCAGGCCCTGCTCAGGCTGTAAGGCATGTGATCTTACATCAAAAACAGGTGGTGTAATAAGAGCCAAAAAATGATTCTATTTCATATGTTGCTCAACTACATAAAAGATGATTGTAGTACCTTGATATAAATACTTCCAAGTGACAGCACTTTCTTTATTGCCATTAGCATGTGCAAACACAATGAGCTGGCAAAGATTAACAGGCTCTACCATTTTGTAGCGACAGAGTTTGTCTACCTGCCAGCATCACATTCCTTCCCTAACTGTGTGTCTCTAAGAGAAGAACGTGACATTTGAAATCTCGCTACCATTACCATTGTCATCAATTTAGTAGGAAGATGACATCTTGAGCATGTGTCAATTCTGAGAGTTATTTGTGATATTGTATCCCCAATTTATATCTGTTACACAATGCCAGACCAGTGGGAATTAATGCACACAATAAAACTCAAACATACAGACTTGTTATCAACACTAACGCTGTTAAGAGCAGTAACTGATGCTGTAATGTTTATAGCAGGCCTGTCTGCGTGCCTGTAAATAAATTTGACAGACTGAACAATATATTTATGAAATGGTGCTCAGTATCCTCCAAAAACAGCTTTTAGTAGATACTTCTCAGAGTTCAGCTATTTTTTTCCCAGAGGAAGCAATGTGTATTTTAAGTTACTTGCTATTTCTGTGCATAAAGCTCTTGATTTTGGGTTTTGGGGTTTGTTTTTTTTTTTGGCTAGTTAGGGTATTAGAAGCTTTGTGCTAAAATGTGCTAAAAATGAGGCGACTGTGCATTTTAGATGCTCAGTGATTTGGAGGGGTTTCCAAGCTTGTCAGCAGAGACAAGGTAGAGCTACTCTTTTGCTTAATTTAGCTTGTTACTAAAGGAGGTTCCCTCAGATCTGTTTTCCTTTTCCTTGTATTTCTATTTCTCTACATTCCTGACCTCTGTCTATTCAATCCTAAGGTTAAATGAGGCAGACAATGCTTTAATAAATACGTAAACTCCAGTCAGAAAAAGAAACTGTATTAGGAGTAGTTGGTGCTAGTATTTCCACATCAGATCTCATGAACATGATGAATTAAGAAACTTCTTCAAGGTGAAAAACAACCACAGACTTTTCTATGGCCACAAAATATGTTAAGGACAGAAGCCAGAGCAGTTCCAAGAGGTCTTAATCCAGCACTACATCCATGGCCTGCAGAGCCCTCGCCTTACAGGAAGGGATCTGTTTTTAAATGTATTACTTGTAGGCTTCAAAAAACTCTCTTGCCCTCCCTTTTTCAAAATAAACACCCAGCTAGGGCACGTTGCTGGGAGTTTAGGGAACCTGAGCCTTCTTCCTGCTGCACCAAGATGTTAGAAGACGTACATATGTCACAGCATCCAGAGCTTCTCATGGATATGGCTCATCTCATGCCTGGAGCCCTTATATTCCACGTCTTGGTGACTGTTTGACAAAAGGGGTTCAAACACCTTCTCTGCTGCAGCCCTGAAGGCACTGATGGCCTTTCTGTCCCTGCCCAGCCTCCCCTGGGACCTCCCTTCGCCCCAGCCCATGGCCCTGGAGACCCATTTTAGCTCCACCTGGGGCTGTCGGTCATTGCCCCAGAGACATTGCAGGGGTGCCCATCTCCAGCTCTGTCTCTGGTCCTGTCTCCTGGGTGGATGCCTTGGACCCACGCTGTCGCCCCATCTCCGGCCCCATCTCCTGCTGCTCCTGACTGGGGTCTCTGGGCAGCCCCGGGACCTGGCTCATCACTTGCCTCATCTGGGGCTGTCAATGGGCCCCATTACCAACACTTGGCTCTGTCTGTTGTGTCCAGCCCCCATGGGACTGTGCCTTTTGGTGAGGGCATGGCCCATGCTGAGGTCACCCTCAACTGCCCATCCTTCCTGGAGCAGCCAGCCCTCACAGCCCCAACACCCTTGTCTTTGGTTTTCTGTTCTGAGAAAATAATCATATTATATGTACAAAGAACAAAAGCTCCCTATTTTTTCCACTGTAATGTTTCAGCAAAAGTACTTCTTATTTTTTGCATCACTATCTAAAGATTGACCAAGCTTAGTTAGAAGTGCAGGAGGCCTGGGTTTAAGTCTCTGCTCCCAAGCAAGATCAGCAAACAGGTCTTTCAAAAGCATTTCCTGCAACACTAGGCTCATTTGAATAAAATGAGATAGAGTTGGGATGTATCATTATCAGCTGGCTCTCCCTCACATATCCAGGAGGTACGCTCTAAGGACTTACCAAATAACTCTCTGCTGGTCAGATAGATGAGACTTCCAGAGAATCCCACCAAATCATAAATGTGAAATGGGTCTCCAAGTAGCCAGGCGGCAAGAGGGGTCAGGTGGTGATGAAACATTACTAGGAAAGCCTGATGTGCTGAAGGAATGTAGCAGTCTAGAGCGCTAGGAAATACCTGAGCAGAGGGGTTTTTAGGGTTTTAGTAACAGTTACATGTTAGGTGTGAGCATCTTGGCTCATCGTGGTTGCTACCAGTCCACATCTGTTAGCAAGCACAGCAAAACAAACCATTTTTGTGAATGTCCCCATGCCTTAGGACACAGCCATTTCTTTTCTAAATGCAAATTTATGCAGACTAAAACCCCAAAACCTCAGTGCAAACAGTTGTAAAAACACTTGGTGATGATTTACTTGTCTATATACAGTACATTATAACTATCCTGTTCTATCCCAGGTATCTCCATGGGGTTGGCAGGTATTGACACAGGATGCACAGGAGTCCCATGTCCCCCTGGGACAGCAGGTGGAGGCCAGGTGGGATATACCTGACTCCCACCCTTACCTTAGGAATGACCCAGCTCAAACAGTAGCAGGCTTAAACCAAAATAAGCAAATTCATGCATAGTTTTTTACCTGGTTCTGATGAGATCTGCTGCTTGCAAGGCTCTGCAGGAGAGAGCTACCAGAACTGCCTGTTCCCAGGCTACCTTACCTTTATACTGGCTGGCAGAAATCCAGTTCTTCCAGTCCTTCCCTGAGTGGCACGGAGTGAAGTTTGTGGCACACCACTTATGCCCACATTCACTTGTTACAGCACGTACTCTTTGGCAGGGTAAACAAAGCGATCCCAACCTCCTCCCAGCGTTTGAAATCAGGAGGGGTGAGGGCTCTTGGTATGCAAATGGAAGCAACTCGGTGCTTTGAAAAAACTGAAGTCCCTGATCAGAGATGTAAAGAGAATGAAAACCAGCCATTGGAAAATCTGCAAGTTTCTGAAACATCGGCACAAGTCAGAAGTGTGATGGACAGACGGAGGCTTGAAGTGAGTGTGTTTGTACTTTTTACTGGACCCCTCTTGAAGTAGTGCACCAGGCCTCCTTAGTCAAGCTAGACATGACTGACGGGCAAGCAATGCCACGTAACAGCAGGCTATGGGGATGCTTGGGCAGCCCTAGCACATTTATGAAAGCTCCGCCCATATGCCAGTACGCTGCTGCAGACCCAGAAATGTTCTTTTCTCGTAACTCTGAAACCCTGTCCAGCAGAAGCAGGGCAGAGCTGCCAAGGAGCTGTACAAATCCTGCTCTTCATGAGCAAGAGCGAAGCAAATGGGTGCCCGCCTCTACCAGCATAAATGGGCCACGCTTCTGATTCCCCCTCCCTGCACGGCCAGCCTAATGGCACGGAGGAATTTGGTTTGCTGACCCTCTTGCTGAGCTGCTTCACCAGGTGCCTGGGCTCCTGCCCGCAGCGCTGCAGCGCAGGAAGGGACTCGGCGCCATTCAGAAAGCAGAGCCCTGGAAACCAGCAATGGGACGCAGTTACCACGGCAAGCACAGTCAGAAAACAGTTTCTTTTTCCTATCACTTGAGTCATCCTGAAAAAAAGATTTGGATTGCATTGTTGCATTGTGTAAAAATATATATACTCCATAGCAAAGTCTGGAACAAGGAAAGGCGATGTCACTCTTCTATTTTCAATCACCAGAAAAGTTTGCCTTAGTTTGGAAGTGGTCTTTTCCCAGGAAATAATATGAAAAAGTCATAACTCTCGCTATATTTGTTCATTTCTACACCATCGAATCTTTTGCTGAGGGAAGAGAAGATTACAAAGGTTATCTTTCCATGTTTTTCAATGCAATGAATTGATCAGTGCTACAAAGTCTATTTGAGAAACTAGGTAATCACATTCCTCTAGGCAGATTTCAATAGATACATGACTCTGTTCATGACCCTTTTCTGGCTGTCTCCAATTAATATTTTAATGAGCAAGTTTTCTTTGACGAACCTCTTGAGGAAACAGTGAATTTTATTTGAAAGGAGAGAAAATTTCTAAAAAGTAAATTTCATGTTTTTCCCATTAACACTTGCCTTGAAGCTTGATTGAAAGATTTTGATTGATCTGGTCAGAAAAATAAAGTAACTCAGAAAACACGACAAAATTGTGGGTATTATTCAAGGTATTATTCATTAACTTATCCTGAAAAGGGGCATAACACAAAATCTTAAAGATTTTAATGTAAAATTTGGGTACTGGGTTATGCTCAGGAAGATAATCTGCTACAGCTAAAGGAGATTTCTATTTCATAGGTTTAGCACCATAAAGAATACTTTTTCATAGACCATAGTTCTTTCTGTTGATTTCTGCATACCCAGTAACATTTTCAGCAAGTAGACGAGACAGTTCTCACAGTGCTTATTTGTCTATAACTCAGGTTTTAACACTGTGAACTAAATAAACATTGACAAGGGACCACATGGGAGATTCACAGCTCTTCTCCCAGTGGTGCCATACCCCCAAAGGTGTGTGCCCAGGGAGACTTTGACCCCACCACTGCAGACCAGGATGTTCAAGAGCAGCGCCGGTCCCTGTGAACAGCCTGTGACAGCAAGGCAGGCCACCAAAGCCATTCACTTGGCAGAGATTTGAGAGATGCTTTTCAGTCAAGTGCCTCCTTGCTTTCTAGATCTTGAGCCTGAGGACCATGTTTTGAGGCTTGCTTCCACAGGCTCAGGAGTCGCTAATTTAGGACTTCTCTATTCAGCAGCTGGAACTGGGAGCAGATGGATGGGGTGAGCTGGGAACGCTGCTGTGGGCTTGCTAAAGGTGTGCATTTAAAGTGAGACTGACTATATTAAAACCCTTGTGTGGCGCTTTTAGTCAAAAGTAAAGGGCCTTTGCACAAGTTGATTTAAGTCACTCTACAAGTAAAGGGAGACAGGGTGAATTAAAGCTACTTTTACCAGTTAAAAAGCATTCAAGAAAGGATACGATGTAGTTTAGCTAAACCAGTTAAGAGAGATAAACTGCTCACAGCTTCACTTGGCAAATTCTGAAACACCCTGCTGATTGCAATTCATAGTTTTAGTTCTTTTTATGCAAGTCTGTACATGAGGGTTTGGTTTTTTTTTTTTATTAAATGAATGAAAGCACCCGGAACAGACAGACCATAGGTCATTTCTAGTACCTTTCCTCGCATTTAGCTGCTTTTGGTGAGAACAGATAGGATCAGGAGTTCAACAGATGTACGCTGCCATAACTGCACTGACTTGGCAAGAACTATGCCAACGCTTTTAACTGCAAGCACTGAAAAAAGCATGAGGAAGGCCCCAGAGGGATTATTATAGATTTCTGAGGCAAAGAAAGGACCATTTGTCCCTTGGGCACTCCCTGTGCTGTGCTCGGGGATATCTCTTTTGCAGGATGTACAGTTGCAATAGTTTGTGATAAGGAGGGATCCTGTTCATCATTTGGCTTTGTGGGTAGCACATTAATTTGGGGTCCAGGGGCTCTTGTCCTGTTCTTGGCTCAGCTACCAGCCAGATGCAAGATTAGCCAAGATAATTGGGACTACAGTTTGACTCTCTGTAAAATGGTTGTTTATGGCCTTTGTAAAGCATTTCAAGATTCACAGGTGGGACGTACTATAAAAGAGCAGGTATTTATAGGAATCATTATGCAAGTGACTTAAAAGCCACCAAATATTAAAAACAGTAGGCATTAAGCTCTTACTGACATTTGGCTTTACGAGTTTTCAGTCTTTTCTCCACACCACATAGGTTAAACCTAGTGTTGCCTGGGCAGTGGTCCAGCACCTCGGGGAAGTGTTGGCCTTCTGGGGCAGAAGTTTTATAGCTGATCTGCAGAGAACATCTGCTGTGTTAGATACGTTGGATCTGCAGTATGCATGAAATGTGTGCTGTTTCTTGAAAGGGTCAGATTCAATGCTCAAATGTCACTTATCTGATCTCATCTGTAGCCATGAACATGAATAGAAATCCCAGACAAAATTTTCAGCCAGAAAAAGAAAGCATGCTTGGAGAAGCCTCTCTGTAAGCTAACCCCAGCCAAATGCTCACCTTCATAAATGAAAGCTACTGTTTCTTCTGTACTCTGTATTTTGCCAGCCAGCACTGGAGGAAATCCTCCAGGTATCGAAAAACAATGGTAAATGTGCAAGAGTTAGCAAAGCTGGATGCCAATACACCAGCCAAGGAGTTACCTGATGGCTTCTACCAAGCAGCCCAGCAACTCACCTACCAGTGCTTCACCCCACTGCAGAGCAGATGGGGCCACAGAGCCCAGCAGTCACATCTCACCTTCCCCTTTCCTCCAAAGCTTTGCACTGTTCAAACACTCCTTCCAGACACAGCTCGGGTGCGCGTCACAGCCATTCCTTTCCCTGCCCAGGGGCTCACTGGCACGTGGAGGGTGACAGTGTCATGGACCAGGGTGCAGGCAGACCAGGGTGCAGGCAGCCCTAGAGAGCACAGCCTGCTTGCAGCGCTGCAGCCGGTGCCTGGCTCCATGGCAATGCTCGCCACTGCCCTTGCTGCTCTGCCTTCAAATCCCACCACAGAGTACAGTCCCAGCGCTACAAAGCTGCGAAGTGAATGTCTTCCTCTAAAACCCCGTCTGCCAAGATTGCACAGGACCGGTCACACTGATAGTTCATTATAAAGCCCTAATATGTATTTAATGACACCAAATTTTCTGTAATGCCTGTTGGTATTTTAATAGCCTTAATAATAGCACATATTAGTAGCAATATTACTTGCTTGTATAACATTCTCCACCTTCACTGTGCTGTGCCAGCAGTAACTAATGAATGCACATTCTAGGAAATTCATCCACCTGGAGCTGATTTCTCTGAGTAAAGCTTTAACGTCAGAGTAATGGGACGTGAGCTTGGTGTGGGAGTGGGTATGAGAGAGATTTGATGCTCTTTTGGAGTTATAGATCAGCTTCCAATTTCTGCTGATGCAGGAATCAGTTTAAAAATAGGTAATTCCACCTGGGCCATTTCTGTGCCTGCTGCTCCAGACCCAGCCAAGAACAGAAGACCTGCTGCACAAGCCAAGCTGCCAAGAGGTAGGAATCCAAGATGGGGAGATGCCAATGTGCCATCTTTCAAACAGTCTTTTCCATCCATCCTCCATATGACTAAAAAATTATTAACAAGAACAGATGAAATGAACAATATTACTACGTTACTATATCAGTTTTGGGGTGTCTGATGAGAGCAGCTCACCAGCAGCCTCATATATGCAAGCTCTGGGGAAAAGTAGAAAACCAGGCCTAAGATTATTTTAGGTCTTCTGTTTGGCCTTGAACATTCTGCTCTACCCAAAATATTATGCAATCATAGGCCTAATCTATCAAGTCAGCAAGATAAAATGTTAGGACTACAGACAGCAGGAGCAAGAAGAAAGCTAAATTCTACAGCTTGCTGCTGATATTGGCCCCAGCCCCTGGGCAAATGCTGTAACCATTTATAGCAAATGCTATAAATGCTTTTGAGGCTGTTACTCAAGAGATGGTTGTCAGACCTCTTATAGGAGACCATACTTGAGTGATGCTGTGGACCCTCAGTGGGGGCAGATGTTGGCCAGACTTGTGCCAACCTGTTCAGGTTGGGTATTTGACTTTTGCTATCTATTGCTGTATACTTGGTCCACACACTGAGCATCACAGTACCTCTACATCTTACACAGATCATCCTTCACTAGCGCTATCCTTCCTGTGCCTATTTAGGAATGTGGTTAGCATCAGAAAGCTGGTGCTAATTTTAGGCCGTCTGTTATGCTAAGTAAGGCCTGTTTTGACTCATAGCAGCTCCCAGGATGACGTGGGTGGGATAGCAGTTTGACACAGTCAGCCGGCCTCCTTCCTTTGGTTCCATGTTGACAGTCAATCCTTTGCCTTTCCCTACCCATCTGCTGAGAGAAATGATCCCAGCACAGAAGTCCCATATGGCTGTATTCCCATTTCTCCCCCTTTCACATACTCCCTGGCTCCTTCCCCCCCTGCCCCAAAAGCATGTGAGGCCATAGCAGCTGCTTTGAGCAGGACCTTGTAACTGCTACCTCTGCAGCCGCTGAAACTGTGGAGACAATTTTCGTTGCAAAAATTCCACCAGAAAAGCCAGGGACTGAACTGGCAGTTGAATGCTATTTTTCACATACCGACTGAAAGTTTTTCCTATTGATTGGCAATTAGCCTGTTCTAAAACACTCAGGGTCAAATTCCCAGCTGGTGTAAATCAGAGAAGTCCGACTGAAGTCTCTGATTTATTTTCCAAATGGTTTAAAAATTCAGCAGGAGCTTTAAACTGCCAATGTTATACATCAAACAGCTGGCTAAAATTCAGAAAGATGGCACATTTTCTGTAATGCTCTTTGACGTTAAGTATTCCTTATGGACCAGATATAATCAATACAAGTGCTAGAGAGAACATTCTGAAGGTTTAAAAAAACCCCAAAACCAACAAACCCAAAAAACCATGGACCTGATCAACACAAGTTTTAGGAATAAGAGTCAAAATATGGAACCAAATTTTACATTTTGAGCCTTTGCTATCCTTTACAGATGTGTGTTAGTTATCATAATGAATCAAAATTCAGTTTTAGGAGTTCTGCGCTTCTCTTGGATGGAAGTTTGACACTCCTGTCAAAGTGACTGGAATGATTTTGCTAGCTTTCTGTGGGAGTGGACTGCATCCCCTGTGAAGCCCAATTCCCCAGCAGGTGTGGATGTAGCCTACGTGCATAGCACAGTTGTTGCATTTTTGTTCTCTTTCTCTTTTCAGGACTGCTTCTTGAAACATTCAATACATTGCTGTCCCAGACAAATGTTCTAATGAAACAAGGCCTGGGAGCTGAATGGCCTTGGGAGAATTAGGGTGGTGAAGGAAGGCAAGGGAATCTCCAGAACCTGTGTTTTCTCTGGTAACAGGCAAAGGCTTTGCCTTAGGAGAGAAACAAACATTGCCTGGACTTTTTTCATAACTTCTGGGAAATCTAATGTCAGGCCTGCCTCTAACATCTATATATTTTAGGGAACTTTGGTAAACCTGGTAATTCTGACTGCAATTTTTCCTATCTTTTCTTCAGTGGCCTAACGAAGCAGAACTGGTTTGAGGCTGCTGCTCTTCAGTGTATACATCTTATTTCTAGACATAAGTACAGTCATACTAAATTTTCTCCATCTGCTCCATGTTGTCGTGAAAGCAAGTCACTGCTACTGAAGTCTGTATTGTATCAAGATAAGACCATGATATATGTGATGTAGAGTGGTGATATTTCATTCTACTGGCAAGAAATTCTAATAATAATTTAGATAAAGGCAAGGCTGGGCTGTAAATTACACATTTTCTTTTATCCTGTATTCATTGAAAACATAACCAAAGCCTTTTCTGATTTTAATAGAATCAGATCCTTTTTTATATTTAGAATACAATAAATCACAATGCAGAATATAAAAAAGTGTAAGAAAACGTGTATAATTAAAATAAAAGCAGTATACTCAGGAAGTGGAGAAAAGGGGTTTACCACCTATAGAAACACCCACTTCTTCCCTCCCAGGAGTTACAAGTAAATCTTTCATATTCATGTTGCCTTAATTGAATGCCAGTTAAGTCTGTGTTGCTTTCTAATAAAGTGATTTTCTTGGTAGCAGAGGCGTGTAGTAGTCTTTATTTCAGAGATCCAGCCTTTTAAACAAAGGGCTTTCCCCTGAATGTGCAGCTGCCGTATCTCCTCCCACTCTCTGGGAGAAACAAGCCAGTGTCCCACTTAACATCAATGGCTCTAATAGATGCCATAATGACTAGGAAAGCCTTCACCTTCAGTACAGTGATCGTTTCAATGACCTGTGCTTGAAGAGTTGGAAAAAGGCTGGGCTTTTCTTTGCTGAAGAGCAAATTCCCCATGTAACAGGAAACTGCAGAGCTGCTCCAACTCTAAACAAATCTTCAGAGAATCAATGCTTAAGCCTTCACCAACCACATCCAGGTTAAAGAAAAAGCCATGTGTTCCACAGTCATATCTAAGGTGTAACTGCAGCCAGTCCCGGCAGATTTCAACATAACCTTGCTTATCTGCTGACAGAGAATCCTTACAGAAACATGGATTTCAGAAAGAGCTAATAAGCTCCTGTTTTCAAGAATTACTGTTTACACAGAATCCTAGCAGAAAATAGATTCATTGCCATCATTAAGGCATATGGTTTTACTATCCTTGGAATAGCAGAGTGTTGACTTTCTGTTCAGGAGGCTTACCTTTACGTTATACAGAAGCGTGGGCTGAACTACACGTCTTGTTCTGAATAAGGATCTGAAACATCTTTTTTGGATAGGATGGTGGTGTTCTGTTCAAACAAGGAAAGAACTTGAATCCAAATGTCCTCCCACGTGTTAATAGGTGATTATCAGCTGTTCTAGCTCATACTGTATTGCTTCTTTCCCACTCTCTCAAAACATGTTTGTAGGCAAAACAAATACACAAATTCCCAAAGAATCAGAAGAACAGAAGTCTATAAAAACAGATAATATCTCACTTCTGAATACTGAGGAAGTCATGTGTAGCTGAGACCTCATTTTCTGTAGGGAGTTCATAGGGTATACCAGTCTGTGAAAAGTGATCTGAGTAAGCAATCCCATTGACTAAGTTCACATAGCAGATGAAAGCTACAATACCTCTGAATCTGCTTTGAATCTTTTTTTTTAAAAAAAGATGGGCCTGTTCAGAAAATCCTGCATTAAAGCGAGAGCCCAGTAGAAAATTCAGGTACTAATTAGCAGGTTAGGGTTCAAGATAAATTAAGATTTAAATGTAATTCTGTAATTTTCAGAAGATTACACACCTCAGACTTCCACCAGTGGAGCACAATGTGGAAGTATATGTAAAAAGATAGAAGAGATCTGTAATTTGTTCCACTATTCTCAATACAATGACAGTGGTGATTAAACTATTCAATATAAGCATAAAATAATCTGTCATAACTGAGAGTATTAGGGCACAGATAGGTAGTTACTCTTTAATCCCCTCTACATAATAATAATAGAAACAAACTCCTAACTATTAATCTGACTCATTAAGTGTACTTAGGAGCCCTATTCCCATCAATTTCAATAGAGAATACAATTAAAAATGAATGTGCAGTGCAATCTGTACAGTGTTTAAAATGCTGTATTTAATAGTGTTATTGCTATGAGTTTAACCATAATTTCAGGGGGTTTAAGCACCTGAATTATGCCGAGGCAAATCTATTTTGCACTTGGCTGTCAAACTGATTTGCAGCAAAGCCCCAGCCTGGGATTAAGATCAACATCCAGACATCTGGAACTGGTTGAGTGATAAATTCCTGTCTGTAAGATCAAGCAGCAGAAATGGGCAAGAAGGTGCAGCGTTACCCTTCGGCTGCCTCGAGGCTAACGGGTAGAAAATAGTTTAGTACTGGATAGGTTAGAATGATTGAGACAAGGGCTGCCCGCACCAGATCAGAATTTCTGATTTAATTTGAAACACTAACTTAAACTTGCTGTCACTTGGATCTGTACCTCCTAACGGGCTACACATGCAGATGGGGCTTGCCTGACTGAATCTAGATGAAGGAACAATGCCATGAATTTTACAGCCACTTCATGGTATGACTGCAACCAGGTGTCAGTTTCAAACATCTGTCCTTTGCTAGGATGACAGTAAACAGAAGCAAAAAGAGAAAATATCTTTACCAACGTAAAGCCAGTGGGAGTGGTGGTACAGCATGTTAATACCAGAGAATACTACAAATGGAGGTTCCAAATTACCTGAAATTCATAATTAGTGTCTGATTTCCCATTTCAGAGTGACTCATGGAAGAGCCTAGGAGGGCGATCAGTAGGCAATAATGTTAGAGCAGTATTCCTTGTGTCCTGTTCTCATTCACAACTACAAAACCATTTCAATAACCTTGCTTGCCTCTGCTAAAAGACTAGATGTACTGAAAATTGTACAAGGTTTCAATTATTAGTGAGGTACATGCAGATTTTTAGCTGACTGTTTGTTGAGCTTTTGGCGAGGTGAAAGAACATTTAAGGTTATTCTCATACCTTATACTAATAAATATTGTTAAATATCAAATCACATAGGATATTTATTGGTTATCTAAATGCTTAGTAGCTTATCAAACCCTTTAACAACTTAGATAATAAGCTCTTTTAGATGTTTTTTTAGATAACTTTTGTGTTTAAGTGCCTACACAAGCTTCTTCAAGACTTGTTTTTGCTTGTAATGCATGCCTTCTGATCTATTTTAAGAATGTGCTACCATGGAAGAGGCACCCATCAAGGTCTCAAGACCCTTGTGGTGTAATTCCCTGGGAGGCACCCCAGCTTGATGCAAGGCCTATTGAAACCAAGGGAAGCATACTGTTGACCTTCACGTGGCTTTAGGTCAGACCATCAAAAGCACTAACTAAAATATTTCTGTGCTTATCAGCTTTCCTCTGATCTTTAGTTTCATATATTATTATTTTCACATGATATTACTAAGAAATGTTTAGCTTCTCACAGCATGAAAGGAAGAATCACAATCTGTACTATAATAAGAGAAAATACATTTATTATAATTAACAGCATCCATTCTCATGAATTTACAGAGATTAGTTAATTTTATCACTGCCGTTTAGTAGGTATAATAACAAAAAATGATCTCTAATCCTCTGCATGGAAAAAGCCTACAGCTAGAATAACTTTTTCCACCATCAGTTTTATTATGGCATGCTGCATTATGTTCTACATACCATGTGCGACAGTTTTAACCATGCAGCTGCCAAGGTGCAGGTTCTCAGGCCTGTTTAGGTGCCTAACTCCTACTGAAATCCATGAAAATAATTTAGTCACCATAATGCTCAGTTTTGGCATGCCTAAATCTTAAGGGTTTGGACACCAGAGTGGAACCCACAGGCTGAAGTTTAAGCAGTCTTTCTTTATAGGATGCTCTATGACAGTGAGATCCTGGGAAATATATTTGCAAATATCAGCTCATCAGTTGAGGATCGTGAAACGTAGCCAACAGAAAACACAAAGAGAAGAAAACAGAAATCCAAAAAGTTATAAAATTGGAAATCTGAAATGCTCCTCAGGAGAACAGAAAAGAGGTGATTTGATCTTAGAGGTGCAGCTGATAGGAATCAACACCAGATCTCACATAGCCTGAGTCTCTGGCTTCACAAGGAGAGGGATGCTAGCAGAGAACTCAGAAGTCAGAAAGAGCACCTGGTTCAGCTTTCCCCATAAGAACAGGCTCTGCATGTGGGGTACCCTCCTGTAGGGGGTAACCTGCCGTGGTTTGGGAAGTCATCACTGCAGGTGGTCACTGGCACACTGAAGATCTCGGCTACTTTATCCGCACAAAATCATTTGGCCTGCCAATACTGTTGAGAGAGAGAGATACTGAAATTTGATAGATACTTCTTGAATATCTGAAAGCCCAGTTTCATTGTACTGGCCTGTGCTTTGTTGTTTGCTTCTCTGGGCTGTAATAATTAAGAATTACAATTCTCAGTGTAACCAGGATTTTGAGGTCTTCCTTTGAATGCAGAATAGCAGGACAGCACTTGAAAAATTGTTTGAGACTTTGGGGCACACACACACACACATACCCCCCCACACACACACACTTTCTCTCAACAGAAAGAAGCAATATGACAGAGCTGGTTTGTGCTTTGATAAAAAGCTATTGTACCTCTGCCTAAAGAGGAAACACAGCCCAGATCCAAACAAGATCTTACATGCCTGGCTTGACACTGAAGTGGGACACAGGGTGCTCTGACCAAAACTGCTATCTCCAACAGCATCTGCCCAAGTTCTCTTTATGTCAAAAACAGCTAAACCCCACTGTACCTAAAGTGGTCCTCAGGAGGTGCCTTCCCCCTCCTCCAGTGGGTTAGCTTCTAATTTAGTTGCTCCACTTCAGTGGATATATTGGGTGGGAAAAATCTGGGCCTGTGCACCTGGATCCATGTTTGGATACCAAGGAATATCACAACATTTATATAAGATGCATTAATGTATTACAGACAGTTGCTAATTTAAGACATTCTCAGAATAGTTTGAAATTTGATTTTAGAAAACACTGGTTCTCTTTCCCATTGTTCATTTACTACGAGTTGTAAGATACAATCTTAACGAAGACAGCAAGAAGAGTCAAAACTAACATCTAATCCAATGTCACTCAGAAAACATTGAGACATGCTGTTTTTCTGTTAGCATGTAATTCAGTCCTACAGCACAAGCAGAATGTCAAATGAATAATTTTTACATCTTTCCTTTGAAATATCCATCACAATCAGCACTTTGATTTTAACAAAGTATATTTTTCTGAGAAAGTTGTTCAATCAAAAAAAATTCAACCAGAATATCTCTAGTTTTCTTCACTATAAAAAAAAGCTTTAGAAAATTTTTAGTGGATCTCCTTAATTTATTTTTTGAAAGAAATAGCCTGAATTTAATTTTTTTTCTTTTAAAGAAGGATCATTCTAGACTCAATTTATTTCTTATTGATTTGCTGCTGTTTAGTCAGTTTTTCCTAACTTAAATGGAATTTAAAATATTTCTTTCTACAAAGGAGTTCTGTCCAAAAAATTAATGAAAGTTCTTCTCACTTGTGTTCAGCTATTAACATAGTGTTTGTTCACCTTACAAGCATTTGTTTAACACAGTTATTACAGCAATAACTCACTGAGGTTAGATATGAGGATAATAGCATATGTTTGAAGAACGAAAAGCTGCTAAGAGGTGCAAAATCACAAAGGTCTAAGCCTGATGGGATGTTTCTGGGACAGAAGGAATAATGGAGGCCAGTGGGAGTTGGATGGTATGTTTCATGGTTCCCTGGGTCAAATAGAAAAAAGCGGGGAACTCAGCACAGGTCTCATAGGTCCCTTATTTGTCTTATGGCTATTTGTCTATTCTTTTTCTAACTACAGAGATTCTAATATAAAGACACAATTATTTCACATATATATTATATGTGTGCATATTTATATGTATATTATTAATAACCAAATGGTTTGTAATTGTTTCATTCAAGTTAATTCTCTTTCAAGAATACTTAACCCCTGGGAAGCTGGGAAGCTGAGAAGCTGGAGGTTGACAGAGTGCCCTGGAGATATGCCAGGTATGCTTTCTGCTCATGGTCACCTCTAGAAGAGCATTCTTCTCCCTGCTGCCTGGAAGGAGAGCCCTGGGAGCATTTCCAACCCCTCCAGAGGATGGATCTTACAGTGGCAGTTGGGACATAAATAAGTTTCTTGTTGAAGACGATAAACTTGCCTGATCCTTGTTGATTGCATCTCTATAATAGCCATGGGATGCTTTCATTAGCTTTAAATTTAAAAGTCATTGGAGTATTGTCATAGATTCAGGATGGAAGAGATGGAGTTACTGTTCCTAGCACTACTTATTAATTTTATTTTAAAAAGACATGGCATAAAAAAACCACAGGGAGACACTTTGTTGTTGGATTAGAATATATGCATTCCTTTCCCAGTAAACACACTAATCAACAGAGTGCAGCTTGTCCTTTTTTTCCCTGATCTCCTTTCTCTTTCTTTCATTTCTTTCTACCTAGTGGAGGACTCAAAGTGTGAACACCTCCATCATGCAGGACATGAGAGAGGAAAACATGGACTTGAATTCACTCAAATGGAAAGGAAACTAGAAACCTCCCCCCTGTCTTCCATTTTCTGGGATGATGCTCTATCCAGTATGCCATCCAGTAAGAGGTAGATATGGGTAGACTCTTCCCCTTTTTACAAAGGGAAAAAGTGAACTTCACACTATTTTTTTCCAGTAGTAGCAGGCTTCTGCTATCCTTGTTGTGGCTGTCAGCCAGGCAAAAACCTGGCCTCTAGCCTCCTAAACAGCCTGATCTCGGAAGATGGGATCAAGTCTTATTCCTATGACCTCTGTGTCTTGACTCAGCCTTCAAGGTGCCCCACTCTCTCTGTGCCTTGTGGGCATTATGCCTCCGGGCACAGCTGCAGGGTTTGAGTTACCTCTGGGACCATGACATGTCCAGTCCCCAGCTGCAGAGCATGCGAGACTTTTTGTTGGATCCACTCTACCATCCCTCTCGACTGACTGAAACCAGCCCTTTGACTAAGCAGCAGTTAGAAAAGACCTGTCAAAGGCAAAGGAAGAGGCAGATCACTGCAAATCTTCTGGATGGGGCAGAGTCTGCAGAGCTTCCTGGATGGTCATCAACAACTTTAACTTCCACACAGTCAGTTCCTTCATAACCCTGCTAACAGTGGCAGACAAATGTCTCTGCCGTTATTTCCAGATCTTCATTTGGTGCCTCTCATCTCACAGTAAATCCTTGGTCCTCCAAGGCATCTATCCAGAAGCTCTTAGGATTTAAATGCAGGTCTGTTGAGGCTCTCCAGGTTCTTTGCACACATTGTCCATTGTCCTGACACAGATGCCTGCTGTGCACCTCAGCCGCTGCTGTGACATTGATAATGTAGGGCCCTAATTCCCAGTCAGCCCATTTTTGCACTTTTGTGCAGTTACTCTGGAAATAGTAGAAAAGAAATTTTATCTAATGTCAAACTAACCACTCTATTTTTTTTCTTTCTCTTTCTGAAAAATATGCAATATGTAAGTAGCATTAATTAACTCATTCAGCATAACTTAAATTTGACAAATTTAAAGGATTATTAGGAAATTTTATACAGAAAATATGACCCAGTGGAGATGCAAAGGGCTTTAGCAACTTGCACTCCCCAGAAAACACCACAGCTTGTAGATCTACAAAGAAGCCATGATGTATGCTAGAAATGCAGGTGATGACAGCATGGCTGTGTGGCAAGAGTGTGGGGTTCCGGAGCTGATGCTCCAGGGCTTTGCCTTTGTCACTTGACCCAGTTGGAACGAAGTTCACCCTCGTATTCACATTCACTCTGACAGAAACCACAGCTGAATATTTACAAAAATTGGCTGAAGTAATTGAATTTACTGAGGACAACTGAACACTTATTTTCAGCCATTCATTCTCATGCTGGCTGGGTTTTCTATGCTATCTGCCAGGATAAAAGCAGCCCAGAACACCCATTTCACACAGCTTTAAGGACAAAGTCTTTTCTCATGACAAAGTTTGATGTGTGGCTGTCTGAAAGCTCCAGGACATGATGAAGCCTCAGAAATCAATCTCTGATTTTAATGTGGCTAGGTCTGATATCATGTATTTCAAAGCCTCTCCATCTGATCTCAACAGCCTGCTTCATTTCGCTTGCCCACACACAGGCACAAATAAGAGTTCCCGTAACCAGACAAATTGCTGGGCACCACTGGCATGCCTAATCGGGTCTGACTGATGTGCTAATCAGGCTCTAGCTGACTTCCTGGTGTTTTATCCAGCTGGAATGGATAATATTGAGGAACTGTCTTCCAGAATGCCTGGTATTAGCCATTGGCTTCCTTCCTTACCACTGGTTGCCTGTGAGCCTCACAAGACCTTGCTGAGCCAGGAAGAATTGACCATGTTCCATGGTCATCCTGACTGGGGGACAGCAAAGTCTGGCTAAGCAGTCAGCTCTGCTGGTACCAAGTACTTGGAACTGGTGCAGTCAGACAGTGTCTATTAATAGGATAAAATGAGGATCTTACACATTGCATTTAAATCAGGCACAGGCTTACCTCTGAAGAAGTTAAATTCATATCTTGCCAAATAATGCCCACAGCTCCCCGGGCACTCTCTCAGATAGTGTTAATAAGATCTTAGTACAGTGAAAAGAGTGAAGACATCACCGTCAGGCTAATTCAGCATTTCACAGCCTTTCTAAAGTAATCCAATGGTTTGTTATGTGGCTGTCTCTTGGACTACGTTTTCTTTTCATTCTGGTCCCCATGAACTATATTTTATTGTGGCTAAAGATCTGCTGTCTAGAGTACAAAGATTATTAAACATAAGTTGCAAACTTAGGTACTGCCTGAGATGTTGGTAAAGCAAGTGAGCAAACACTGGGTTACAATTTACTTTGATGCAAAATTTAATTGTAATTATTTGATATCTCATTGATTACTAGAAGCAACTTAAATCTTTTCATTAAAGTGTGATTTTTAACATGAGAATTCCCCAAAGCATTCCCTCAGTTCTGTTTTTGCTGATAAGGGGAAGAAGAGCACCATTCTGCAATGTCAATCAGCTGTTTTCCCCATCCCTCTCCAATTTGAAAGCTGTGATTCCAAAGACATTCATTGTTCTTGCTGCTTTCCCTAGAAGCTCACTCAGCTTCTTATAAAAACCTTAGAAAAAGTGACTGTAAATAGGCACACACTATAGGAGGGAGAATGCTGGCATTGTGCAACCTTAAATGAAAAGGTAAAATGCAGCACTTTGCAAATCTTAAGAATTTCAGTTTCAGTTTTTGTCCTCTTACTATGTTTGTTTCAGAGAGATGTCTTTCACTGTACCTTTTCCTCACATCGCAGGCTTTAAGGGGAGGGTATCTGGTGCTTGGATGTTTATCCTTAATTTGAATTAAGGATCAGCAACAAGTGAATTACTATGCCACAAGCACTGAAGATGAAAGACCATCAAGTGACTCCCTAGCCATCATCATCTATTTAAGGGAGATCGAGGGCCACAGCACATCAAGAATCAAAGTAGAGAAACTTCACAGGAATTAGTTGCCTCAGGGGGAAAAAAGGTGGAAACTGGGTATAAAATGGCAAAGGGGATGCACACCAGCCTGCAGGAGTTATTGATATCCATCTATCCTCTTCTTGCAAAGATAAGGAAGGGCAAGCTGGATAAAAGCACCAAAGCAGGTACCTACACCTCCTTTAATCCCTAAGAACAGGCATTTGCCTTCAAGCTGGAGAGAAGCGCAGCCCCTTACTGGGAAGGGTAGTGGGTGATGGCAGTGCTAGGAAAGTAGTGGGACCTCATAGGAGAGGGAGCTAATGCTCCTTCCCAGAGAAGATGCCAGCTTCAGACTCTGTACGTGGGCTGAAAGACTGAATATAGCCTTTAAAAAGTGAATACAGCTCATTTGCTAAACTCTGAAACACAGAATTTGAGACCTGCTGGTAGTACAGTCACTGTCTACAGGGGAGAGCTAAGCTGGGGCCGTGACAGACATGTTATGCTGCCTTTTCACAGGAAACCTATTGTCTTCATCCAATTTCTGGGAGGATGTCCAGAATCACATAAAGAAGGACTAGGGTAGGACACTTGTCTTGAAAATATGCACGCGCACGCGCGCTTGTGTGTGTGTATGTGTGTTCAGCTCATGTGAGCAGTACCCCTTGGTTCTGGTGCACTGTTTGCCTGCTCCAAGGTAGGTATGGGACTAAATTAAATGTTTTTGAGATGGAGGCATGCAGAAAGACTGCTGGCTTCAATTTCCCATTCTGACATAATACTGAGCAAGTTACTAACATCTCTGCCTCAGTTTGCCTTCTATAAAAGGGGCAGCTATCTGGGGATTAGTTAGTGATTGCATACCTGAGCAGAAGGAAGTACATCAGGGAGGATTAATGTATTAACCACCTCTTACGTACTACATCAAATTGCTGAAATCCTTCTAATCCACTCAAATGCATGTTTGAGTATAGCATAGTGATGAACTAAAGAAAAAAAAATGGTATTTGAGACTGCATTTTTTCTTCAGAACACTGAGCTCTTTAAAGTGTGTGGACAATTAACATGAACCAGCAGAGCTGGCCCAAGTTGGAGGTTTTCCATCCTGATGCACCATATGTAAGAATGGTTAAAGCATAAATGCAGCCCACATTGTTCCAGCAAAAGCTTACCATAGACAGAAATAATAAAAGTTCATCTCTATAACCTAGTCGAGTATACACAAATACAGGCAAAGCATAATCTTGGGATCTCATGGAGGAAATCCTTATAGATTCATTCTCCCTAAACTGAGAAAAGTGCAAAATATTTTGACTGTTTCCAAGGGATTTCTTAATGCCAATGGAAGGATACAGGGCTGCACTGCTATCCCAGAGCCAGGAAAGTTCATTGTTCCTCAAAACTTCACTCTTTGGGCAGGAACCAGTGTAGTTCTGATCATGGAAATTGTAATTGTGACAGTCAGGGTATAAACAGTATCCCCACAGGCCCTTTGGTCTGCTTTTCATTCCTAATGCAATTGTTTCCTTCATAAAAGCTTTTGCACTTTCTTCAAAGGAAAGTCTGGCTAAATGTTCAACATCATTTACTGAAATATTCCCTTCCATTTTGGTTAGGAGTTTCTTGGACTTTCTTCTGTAGACATTTTTTGCATCCCAGTTGCAGGCCCACTGAGGCCTTCAGTACTCCATCTATGACAGCTAATCCGCTGAAGTCCTTAGCTGGGGTGTAATAGTTAATGTCACGGCTGGCTTTTTCCAGATGAGTTTGCAAGCTGAAGTTCTGGGGTAGGTCACCATGAACAGGGACTTCCTGTGATGTGTACCAAGGATAACAGCCAAGCCTATTAAAATAAAATACGGTCACATTCTGCCCTTTTGCTTTAGCTAATGGGATTCCAATTATATGGAATATTTCCAGGTTCAGTACGTTGTCATACCTCAGGGAGCACAGGTCTGTTGGTCATTCCAGGTGGCTGTGAAAGGCTTCCTCTCCCAGTCCAGTGGTCAGGCTGGTTTCATAGCAAGGGAAGTCCAGATGAGTGTTATGCGCAGCCATGCCACGGGCTGAAAGGTGAATGATGCATTACATCGTCCCGTTTTCAGGCAGTGTTTTCATGACTTAAGAGACAACATTAGGCAGATCTCCCAGTTTGTCTGTAGAAGAGGCATTAGTACTTACTCCATATATAGCTATATGAATTGTTATCAGCTACTTCTAAGGTATCTACCATGCTAACACTGAAAAAACAAAGTGGGCACACTCTAACCCAAAGAAAGAGGGCAGAATCCCAGCTGAAGTAAAACAGTGTAAGTCGGTGGAAGTCAGCGTAACCACAGTTGCTTGTCTCATCAATCCAGGTCTTACTGAAATCACAGAGGATGTTGTCATCACTTCAGTGAGCCCCAGGGTGTCTTAGTGGCTGTGGCCACTGCAGTTGGAAATATTGATGAAGAAATGGTTTTCTTATTCTTCAAGCTTTCTCCATAATAACAAAGGTAACTATAAAATCAAACCTTGGCTTTTATCACCATCTTCACAGCTTCATGAACATCCCTGACCTGTCTAGTACAGTGCCAGCCAGAGATACTCCAAATAGCTCTAAATAAGCACACATATTTCATTGTCATTCTGCAGTACGATAAAGGGATACAAGTTCAAACCCCTGACAGCAATAAAGCAGATCCATGAAAGCTTGCTCTGAGCTATTTATTAGCCTGGCTGCACTATCACATGGAGCTAGTGCCTTCCAGACCAGCTCTGGTAGCTCTGAGCGGCACTTCATTTTGCAATGTGAACTTCGATGCTAAGGCCTGTGGCCACTGCTACGAGCAGAATCATTAGTCACAAGGTCCCTGCCCACTATGTGTGTATTAAGCAGAAAAGAAATCGGATATACAGCAAAACCTGCATACTTATATTATATGTAAGAGAGAGAGAGTCTTATCTGTCCTTCAACTCCAGGCTCCCCCTGCTTTCAAAACCCTGGGGAAAACCCGTGCAGCTGTATAATCAGCCAGCAGGGATGATCATGGATTTGTATTTGAGTCCTACTTGAAGTTCTTCTTCCTCAGTCCTTGCCGGTTTATCTGTCCTGGGATTGTGACCTGCTGGAGGTGAGGATCCTGGGTTTCATATGGGCAGCCAGATTGTTACATATACTAAGGGGAATAGTGCATGTATGTTATTCTTCCTTTGTCTCAAAACAGAAAAACAATCAGGCATAGCTTTGTACCTGGGGTACTTTTCTGAACATCCCCACTCCCCCATTTCTTTGCTATTTTAGGGTAGCACTAGCATGACTTAATTTCAGGTACCTGCAGCAAAAATATCAACATCCAAGGTAGCCAACCTAGGAACTTTTAATAAGCCATGGATGCTTTTAGGATACAGTCATCTGACAGTTTGAGACATCAGAGCGCTCTGAAGTGCCCAAGATGTGCCTCTTCCTCCTGCTGACCAGGCAGGCCATCCACAGGACAATGCAGTACAGTGTAGACGCTGCAGAACTCAATGTTTCATCAGAGAAGTCTTACCCCATAAGACTCACAATACTTTACGTTTAGTGAAGAGGAGGCCCAGGTTTTCAAAACCACTATCCACATATCCACAAGTGCCACATCAGCATTAATGGACCTTTTGGAAAATGGTGTTAATGAAAATTAGCCTGATTTGCTGAGTACCTCTCAGAAAGCGTATACCATGCCAAGAAATCGAACTCAGCAAAGCCACTCAGGGCTTGTCAGCATTACAGGCCAAACAGAATTTTGTCACTAGAAGGCTGTACAGCTGAAGCTGGAAGATGGTGGACTGGCTCTTGTGAGGAGACAGCCAAACCAACGACCAAAGGACCAGCTTTAGAGTCAGGCTCGCTGCCCCCATCTCCCCCAGAGGGATGGAAAGAAGGAATGGGGGGTCTTGCCAGCCCAGCAGTTCTGCCCCTTACTCCAGCCATGCCTGGGATTAGCATGTGCCTCTGGCTTTCCAGGAGGGATGCGGGGAGCCTGCAGCAGTGGTGCCCAGCAGTTTGTTCTGCTTTGCCTACAACCAGCTGTGAAATGCAGGGACCTTGCTGTGCTGGTGCATGATCGCTGAGCGCTGTTCTCGCAGTTCAGAAAGAATCAGAGCTGTAAGAAAATCCTGCCAGAGGGCAGCAAATCCCTACAATTACTTTTTTTTTAAAAATTGCAGCTTGTGATTCTAAATTGCAGCATGTTGAGTTCCCCCTGTGACAGCTGTACCACCATCCTGCCCCTCTGCTTCTGCACCTGTCACAGTCTGGATGGGGAGGTGGGCTGGGCACATCCCTCCGGTATTTTACTCCAGGTTTCAGGGAGCACTTCCCATGCAGGACTTGTGTCATTTGGCACAATGCACCAGCAGCATGTGCAGCGGCCACCCGTGCCCTGGGGCACCTCGTGGCATTGCCCAGTGCACCACAGACCCTGGGGCAGGCAGGCCCAGCACTGCCCAGCCAGGCTGCACCAAAACCCATGGGGCTTGCCGGGGGCTGCTCTTCCTGGGGTCTGCCCACTGGTGGGAAGCGGGGAGGCTCAGCACTGCTCCGCACCGTGGGTCTGCACATCTCCCCTCAGGCAGGGCTGGGGTATAATTAGCCCTACGCTTTACCCTGTGCTGGATATACTGATTTGCTGCCCCAAGGCTCTCTGAGCTGACACACGGGAAAGACAGTCTCAGCAAGCTGAAAATAATAATGAATAATGAATAATGATGATGGCAATGATGATAACAGTAATAATAATATTACTACTATAGGTTATTGCAGACTGCAGGGAAGTGGCAGACCACCCTGCCCCTCTGAGAAAAAGCTGTCATGGGGGACTTAACACAGAAAGATATTTGTAGTCACTCTATTATTAAGGAGGAAACAGTTACCATTTTATATTCTCTGTGAGGGAAAATCACTGAGGTTTACTGACTTCTGACTTTATTCCATTTGATGCATCTAGCCATCACGCAAGCACACACGTGCTCCAGCTGGGAGCAGGCTCTGAAGTCACTTGTTTGCAGCATGCAGGAAGGATTTCCTGCGCCCAAGCTCTGCTCAGTATTTTTCCCTTTACCCAGGCTTTTCAAATTTGCTTCCAGTTGTGCAGGTTTGCATCATGCTAAAAAATTCTCTGCCTCTTTTTGCTAGGTATTTCTTTCATTTGTGTCTGTCACAGCTGACAAAAACCAGAATTAATGTATGCAGTTATACCCCTTCTGCTGATTATATTTTTCCTGTAAACCAAGGCAACACGGAGACAGCCCATCTTGGTGCCCAGCTGACAGTGAAAATGCACAGTGGGCAGCTATTCCCAACAGAGAGAAAGTAGAAACTGTATATCTTTATTAGACAGAAAACAGCTCTAGCTAAGAGTAAACAAAATCAGCTTAAAACAGGCAGTTCTGAATTGAATAGAAATAGAGAGTACTTGAACTAGATCACAAAATAGCTGGCTAAATGATAAGAAAAAGACTAAGCATTCATCAGTTGATATAAAACCTGTATCCCTCTCCCCCATTTAATCTAGAGCTGAGGAATGTATTTTCAAGCTTTGGCATTTATCTTGTAACAAAAATCTTCCTCCAGTGACGTTACACTATTCATATCAAGGGATTAGAAAAATTACAAATAATTAATAAAGACAATGATCTTTTCTTCTTTCTGGTTAACATTGTTACAACAATATGACATTGATGCAGCACAACCTTGATGGGCTTAAAACAGGCAGTCTCAACAAGCAAGCTGATCGCCAAATGCCCTTATCAAAGATGTGCATGGTTTTTGAAACAAGAATTTCCACACCCACAGAGATCCAGTAAAGCCCCTGGAGTTTTACAGAATAATCCTTTTGTTGACTTTCTATCAGCACAGCTAAAGCTGATACACTCAGAAGTCTGATGAGCTGGAACAAGTTTTGTCCAGTTGAAGTCATGCTGTCAGCAATGAATCTTGCTCTCTGTGCCGGATCTGGATTTGGCGGCAACATGCTCGGAGGCTGGTGACAGAGGAGATGACCCTGAGAGCTGCAGAGCTTGCAGCAGCCTCAGGGAGGACAGTATGTGAGGATGCATTCCTGCTGTCCTCCACCTTCCCTCATATGGATGGGGGCTTATAAGACCAGGGCATCCTTTAGCAATTTGCCTTGCTGACATTTTGCAAAGCACCTCTTTATGTTAGTAAATGCAGAGTACTGAATATGCAGCATAATGAATAATAAAAATGGAGCAGGACCTCACCTCATAATTGTCTGACTCTCCCGGTGACATTGGTGGCTTATTATAGCTGAGATTCAAGCCCCTTTAGTACAGTACTTCACTGATCCCGATGAAGGTGCTAGGAATCCTGAGCAGCATGAACTGCCAAGGGACATTTTGTAGTGTTTCAAATTTAGGGCAGGGCACCCTCAAAATGTTACAAATTAAAGTATGAATCTGTTGCAGCAGAGCTATTTCCCATGGCAACTGTAAGGAATAAGCTGAATAAAGCATCAAAAGCTATAATTCAGCATTTTAACACATGTATGGTAGGTTGGAAGGCAGGTACTGATAGCAATTTTGTGGTAAATTTTAAATTATTAAGATGAAAGATTAGGACTATTGGACAGAGAAGAGCAGATTTTAGCAGACAAGCTACGAGTCTGTGTGGGGCTCATCTGGACAGTTGTCCGGCCTCCGTCAGTTCCTCAGTTCCTTTTGCCACCATAGTGGACTTTTCTTATTATGTACATGAGACCACTTGCATTCTGGTGGCCTACTACATTGCTGGAGTCCTGAATATGGAAAATGAAGAAAACTGATCAAGTGCCCTTATGCAATTTACTTCTCCACTTTATGGTGCATAGAAGTCTCTCATCTGTAGACAATTACACCTGACAGTTGTCCAGCCTGGGAGATTAGACTCATGCTTAGTCCTAGCACAAAGGCAGATGGTTTGATGGATTGATTTAAAGTCCCACTGGAGCATCCATAAAATCAGTCTTTATGCTTAGCTTGTACTTCTGTGATGCTCTTGATGCCAGTGACTGGGTCATTTTCTGGCATATGCTGAAATAATCACAAAGCATCTTCGGCCTATGTCCAACCTGGCAAGGTTCTCAGTGCTCCATAGCACAATTTTCCCCCTGTTTTAAGCCTAAATGTTTTCCAGTACCCCCCTTTTCCAAAGAGGGTATCCTTTGCACTAGGGGCTATATTTTGGATGCTATAATACTATAGAATCAGCATAATGGCCTCAATCCTGGAATAACCTGAGTAGTCTGCATTGCTATTACATTGTCTTCATGTGATAACATATTAAAAAGTTATATGTATTACACCATGTGCAAAGCAGGGAGATTCACATTCTTTGAGAGTACGTCAGCCTCAGGATGTGAAGACTGTGTTCAGGAGCTGGCTTAAACAGACTCCCAGGATGCCCAGGTTTCCTGCCACGTTGCTTGTTTATCTGCAGTTCAAAACACCCACTGCACATTTGGGAGATGTGCTTAGAGGACCACAACACAGTGTAGCCAGCCACCGGACTTCACGCTGCGTTAGAAAAAAGTGGGAGCCCATTTTAAGGCATCAGAACTGCTTGGGCTCTCCCTCTCCAGGGAGCTCCTGAGCTCCATGGATATGTGTGTCCATGCAGCATGGACCAGATACAGGCTTCATGGCGAGTAATTACTATCCTATTTTTCCTACATTTCTGAGGTTACTGAGGGAAAAGATCAAATGCCAACAGATTAGTGCTGACTTATTCCTTATAGCATTTTAAATGGTGTTGAACTGATTCTTTTAAGAAGTAGCTTTCCCCTCTGTTCACTTTCCTGATTCAATTGTATAGTAATTCCTAACTGAAAACTAAATAAATGATGGTTGATGTTCTGAGCATGTTCTTCTCACAGAAATTAAACAAAAGGTTAGCCCTGCACAATAGGAAGGAGTTGCCTCTCCTCCCACTAACAGCAGAGTTACTTTGTATTTGCACTAGGATAAGATTGTGCCCCTAGACTGTGCAGAACAAGCACCCACATGCACACTGGAGTGATTACAGCTTGTACCCAGCACCAGCAGATTCGGGTGACATTCCTTTCTTCCTACTCCTACAGAATAGCTGTAACATAACAACAAATAAAAGCATTTGATTTCCCTGCCCCCCACCCTCCCCAACCAGCTGAGTATTACATTAGAACTAAATGTTATTGTTGGAAGAAATACAACAATTCAGTGTTGTCAGTCTAAGGGATTATTGCAATTATTTTAAGCCCGGAGTCATGTAAACCTTGGTAAGCCTTATGTATGGATGGAGACTTCGAACAAACCTAATGAGCTTCGTTCAGTGGCCATGCCCCCGCGCAGCCTCTCCATCTAGCTCTCATCAGCTGCCATACGACCTGCTGCTTCACTGGGAGCACAGAGGGGATATTTTGAGGAACTGCTGCGGACCGTAGGTGCAGCAGCTGGTAGGTGCTAGGAACTAATGCACTAATGCCAGCCTAAAAGGAAAAATCCAAGGGTGAACAAAGCAAACATGAATATTTCATGCCTGTTTTTCAGCTACTGCAAATCAATAAAGATATACCATCTTATGTCAGATGAGGTTGTGCCCCTTTAAGAGCAGAGAAATCATGACAAAATTAAAATAGAAATTGCATTCTGGAAAATCACAAATCAAGTGCTTTCTGTCAAAAGTAGGGTAACTACCTCTCAAATTAGCATCTTCATTGTAATCAAGTCAGTTTATTATTGGGTTTTTATCCTCAAGTCAGTTTATTATTGGGTTTTTATCCAAGTATACTCAGAGATTAGTATTGCTGCTGAGGTATGAATGCAACAACAGTGCTTTCCTTCCAAATCAAGGTGCAACAGTACCTGAATTTCTACAGAGGCCTAGGGAGAGCTTGTCTTATTTTTTGCTGCCTCCAGGTTTAGAAAAATTGTTACTAGTCCAAATTCCACAAAAAGAAGTCTGATGCTGAGACTTAAGAAAAGAGTACTTGTCTGTGGAGCAGTCTGAAGTTTCCAAAGGGATTCAGTTCATGTTTGTGTTAATTAACCTCAGGCAATCAGTGTCACTTACCACTGTAGGTACTCAAGGACTTTCCAAGATCTTTGTGCATGACTCAGTTTCACCCAGCTTGAAGAAGCACCTTTGGTAGAGCAGCAAAGTGTCATGCACTGGCCCTGCAGCCTGCTGAGGTTGAGGAGGAGCAGGAGGAAGATCAGCATCACCACCGGGGCCTGTGCTCTTACATGTAGGGGACTCCCATAGCAAACAGCCCCCACCAGCGCCTTGGGTCCTCCCCGTGCCTGTGGAGCCAAGGCAGCCCAGCGCAGAGGAGGTGATACCTGGCACGAGCCTGTTTTAACATCCCCATTGGGAACCTTGTGCTGAGTGTTAAAATGCTCATATTGAAGTTCACTCCCACTCCCCATGGGGAGAAGCATGAGCAACCATACACGGGCACAAGTGGTAACAACACAAGGTGAATGCAAGTGTCAGCTTAAGAAAACCCAGCTGCCCTGGGTGAGCATGACCCACTGCCCAAAACGCCATCGAGGAGTGAGGAGTCCATCCCATAGGGACTTGCCCATAGAGCAAGTGGACACAAAGCCAAGGTAAAGAGCAACTTCATTAAGGGGAAAAACTACTTTTTGTTCTGCCCTGGAAACCCAGCATCTGAAGGAGGAATATTTAAAAAATGCTCTTAATCATCTGCTGTCTAATTGGCTGAGAAGGTTATCACTAGCATGGAAACAAACATCATTTTTCCAAAAGGTGCCCACAAATGTCAGGCTGCTGGACTGTCTGAGGAGAAAAAGCAGGACCAATACTCTGGGCTGCTTTGCTTCTCGTAGATATTGGAGAGCACCTTAAATAAAAGCCAGGAGAGTTCCTGCTGTAATGGAAAAATGAGAAAGGAGCTCTGACTCTCTCTGAGAAAACAGGCTGCCAGCGTGTTAAAATATCATCCTAGGCAAAAAAATAAATAAAATATCTGAAGAGGCCACATTTATTGTTGAAATAGGAACAGCCACATGAGCAACGTTTAAAATATTGTCCTTTCAAATTATAAAAGTCTGCTTATTTTTAGCTTGTTAGATGCTGTTAGCTTCCTGTATAAATGCAGTTACATGATAGACATCATCCGCACGGCAGCAGAGGCCATATGTGCCAAGCTATAAGGTTACACAACTGCCTCCGAGCTTGTTCCCACCAGGCAGAAAACAAAGCCTCACACCCCTCGTAACTGTTCTGCTGCTTCTGGGCCAAACTTATAGACACATGTATTATAATATAGACACTCAAACGCTCATCAATACGCATATACATATGTATGTATATTAACACACATATCGCCTTGTTTTCTTATTACAGCGTAAACAAGGTTTTCATTGAATCAGAAAAATACTACCTTGGAATTACCGTGGTGACATTACACAAAGGATAAACTGGTGTGTGTAACTATTAAACGCAGCAAAGTTATATCTCAAGCACACGCTTACTTTGGGACGCTACCGAAAGAGTTCTCCCCTCTTTTCTAATGCAACCTCTGACTGCTCCTCACTGCTGCATGCTGTGGTATGTGGAAAGCACGTGGTGCCATTGCTGAATAAGAACAACTTAGGGGCTTTAATCTCATTAAGCAATATGTGACATCATTGTTTTTCCTTGGGTTTTTTGAAGGACTGGACTTTCATCTCTGCGAAGCTGTACTGTTCCCAGCCACTATCGTTCTTCGAAGTGTAGCAAAGTATCGTTTCCAAATTATTTTTAGAGTAACCTGTGTTTTCAAATACTTCCATTCTCTGAGTCTGGCCCAGATTGACAGGAAATTACTTTTCATGAAATGTAAACAAAAAAGAAGTTGTGGCTGCCACAGCATCTTAAGTGTATCAAAGTTTCTTTGGCAAAGTCTTTCATATGTCTTCTTATTATGCATGATGTGCAGTTTTAATTCACTACCTACAACAAATGCTTTCAGTGCAAAACTGAGGCAACTTTTAATTTAACCAATTTTTTTTTAATTTGAGAAATTTTTAACAGAAAAAAATGCACACATGCATATTTATGCACAGTGTTACAAACCCAAACTGGTCTGAGATTTCATTCTGTTTGTTTTGTCTGTGAGAGCTGTTAGCACTTTTTTTCTACAACAATATCATTCCCATTTTTACAAAGCCACTGACCCTAGCAGAGAACATGGCATTTGGAAAAAGCTGATGAAATACAAAAATGTTGGCATGATTATATTCAGCCAGTGAGCCTTTCTCATCTTTTTTCTCCTTTAACAATAAGTGGCAAAAGGGGACTTCAGAAAACATGTTAAATATCCACAATCCTGAGTTGTGCCACTCCAGGCAAGTTTTACCTGCCTGGCCTTTGGCATCTGGTGAGGCACCGAGGTCTGGGCTGGTCACCCCAAGGAGCTCTCAGCTTTGGGGGAACCCAGCAGGCACCCTGGCACAGCAGCACCGCCCCCCCCACCTTGGACCGATGTGCTGTCCTCTGTCCCCCATGGAGACATGGAGAAGAGGGAAGACCTCCGGGCACTGCCTCTTGCCTGCCACACATTCCCCAGGGGACAGGTTGGGTGAGCCATAGCCAATGCTGCCAGCTTCATACCAAGGCTGCTTACTCACGATTGTCCTGGTTTCAGCTGGGATAGGGTTAATTTTCTTCCTAGTAGCTGGCACAGTGCTGTGTTTTGGATTTAGTAGGAGAAGAATGCAGATAACACACAAACGTTTTAGTTGTTGCTGAGTACTGCTTATGCTAGTCAAGGACTTTTCAGCTTCCCATGCTCTGCCAGGTGCAGAAGAAACTGGGAGGGGGCACAGCCAGAAGAGTTGATCCAAACTGCCCAAAGAGCTATTCCATACCATGTGACGTCATGCTCAGTATATAAACTGGGGGGGGGGTGGCCAGGGAGCAGCGATCGCTGCTCGGGAACTGTGGGTATCGGTCGGCAGGTGGTGAGCAATTGCATTGGGCATCACTTGCTTTGTATATTATTATTATTATTATTTTATTGTTACTATTATCATTACTATTTTACTTTATTTCAATTATTAAACTGTTCTTATCTCAACGCAGGAGTGTTTCTCACTCTTACTCCTCCGATTCTCTCCCCCATCCCATCGGGGTAGGGGGAGTGAGTGAGCGGCTGCGTGGTGCTGAGTTGCTGGCTGGGGCTAAACCACGACAACGATATATTGTTTTGTTGAGGCAATACTCAACTTATGGCTTTGCTACCATTTCCTTATGGGTTTTGCCCACTTCCTTAGCCCTGGCTCAGCTGTGTGAGCACCGCAATATGAGTCAGATTGAGGGATTAATCTGACTTTAGAAAAAAAGAATTGTGGGGGGCACCTTTTTTTAACAAGGGAACTTTTGAGCTGGATGGTTTCCCAATTGAGGTCAGCACAAGGGCACCCAAAGTGCCGTGCCAGCACAAGCAGGGGACAGCACACCATGATACAGGGATGGGAGTGAGAGGAAAGGTTGGGAGTGGGAAGAAGATGCCAGTGGCACCTAAAAATGGTCAAACTGGGACTGCAGCCCCACACACCTACCTTGTTGGACTGAAGTGGAACAAAATGAGTCCCAGCCTTTCCATACATTTACAAGTTGCTCATAACATACAACATTTTATTAAGTGCACCACCCAGCAGTGGTGAGAGAAAAAAAGGAAATGAACACAACATTTCCCCAAATTTCAAAGTTTTGGAATGCTAAATCAGCAAATTTGAGAAAAGCTGGAAGAGTGTCAGTCATGCTTCTGTTGCTATTGCTTATCTTCTGACGAGAAGCAGAGGATTCGAGGACTCTACAGCTCAGCATTTGGGAAGAGTAAAGATATGGGGTCTGAGTCTGTTATCATCTTGAAGCAGAGGTGGTTCAGATGAAATACAGCAAGTGCTTGTTCCTATTATCTCCAGAAACCAGTGCCCACTTTCCAGGATCAACTATGCTTTAAGATCCGGTTCTAGCTAAGGACATCATCATAAAGGTTATAGCACAGTTCTCTGCTGCTTCAGACTCTCCCTCCTCCAAACAATTCTAACACAGATAGAAATTGGATCATGGCTCTCCAAAGACTGGGCCATACCACTACAACAGAAAAAAAATCTTTGTAAAATTATGTGTATGAGAATGATCAGGCAAGACCTACAACAATGTTAAATAGCGGTAATGAAAAATGTACTTTGCAAAGCTTTCTCTACTTGCTATTTATTATGTGTACTACAATAGCATCTGGAGTTTGATTTGATCCAAAGTGCCATCAAAGACAGAAGTGCACTTAGAAAAAAATAAATGGTCAAGATTGTAACTATATGATACTGTTTGGAAGGATCAATGAAGTAGGAAAAAAAAAAAAAGATACATCTCCCCTACCTTCCACATAGCTGGGCTTTGCAAGAAAGCCTATTTGTTTGAATCCGATTTCAGTGTTCAGACCTGGATTAAGTGAATCAATTAGTTCATCACTTATTTTGAGGACTAATACTAATTTAATGCTAACAGAAGATAAAAAATGCTTGTTACCATGGTTTTTACTGCATTTCACATTTATCCACAGGGAAGAGAAAAAGCACACACCAGGACGTCAGTAAACCCTCCGCTGGAAGGATGCTGAGTCTCCCGATGAGCGCAAAGCACCCACAAAAGAAGGGAAGGGAGCAGAGGAGCCTTTGGCCTCCTTTGCTTTTGTGGCAGCTGGCCAGCTGGCCCTGCAGGGTGGTGCATGCTCTGTGGTCCTGCCAAGCATCAGGCTCCGGCCAACCTTGCATGGTCCCATCCTGTGCCCACCCTGGTCCAGGGCACTGATGCAGCGTCACACTGTGACCCTATCCTGATAGGTGACCTAGGGCATAGTCACCTGTGGAGCTAAGGGGGTCAGATGCATCCTGACTTTGGTACTGGCCGGCGTAGTTTGTGGTCCCACATGGGAGCACGTAAGATGTGGGAGCCCTTACATGCATCAGTGCAACCTCTGCCTGCCCTCAACCTGCCTCCAACCCCACCACTGGCAGCTGTAGCTGTAAAGAACTTCCAGGGACACTGTCTAATAGCAAATCTTATTTTCTTTACAAAAGGAAAGGCTCTAACTATGTGAAATATAAAAAAAATCTGTAAAATTACATTTGCTTAGATGCTTGTTGCCATCAATAATTATGAAGAAGCCCAGACCAAAGATTTTGGTCTTCTACCTAAGACAACCTGATGATGAAGATGCAGAACTGGGCTTGCAGTTCTTCACAGAAATACATGAGCCAAATTCAAAGACCTTTGTTTCCAGGGAGATGCACTACCGCAGGCACTCATACACTCCTCTGTGTGAAGTGGTAACCTAGACTAAAGAAAAGCCGTTGGGCAAATTTACACCTGACATAAACTGACAGGGCCCTATGGACTTTAGCAGGGATCTGTCAGTGTACCCTAACAGAGCATTGAACTAGTTTCGGCTGAGATAGAGTTAATTTTCTTCCTAGCAGCAGGCATAGTGCTGTGGTTTGGATTTAGCATGAGAAGAATGTTGCTAACACGCTGATGGTTTTAGTTGTTGCTGAGTACTGCTTATGCTAGTCAAGGACTTTTTCAGCTTTCCATGCTCTGCCAGGCGCACAAGAAACTGGGAGGGGGCACAGCCAGAACAGTTGATCCAAACTGACCAAAGGGCTATTCCGTACCATATGACGTCACGCTCAGTATATAAACTGGGGGGGGTTGGCCGGGGAGCAGCGATCGCTGCTCGGGAACTGTCTGGGTATCGGTCGTCGGGTGGTGAGCAATTGTATTGTGCATCACTTGCTTTGTATATTGTTATTATTATAATTATTATATTGTTATTATTATCATTACTATTTTACTTTATTTCAATTATTAAACTGTTCTTATCTCAACCCAGGAGTGTTTCTCACTCTTACTCCTCCAATTCTCTCCCCCATCCCACCGGGGTAGGGGGAGTGAGCGAGCGGCTGCGTGGTGCTTAGTTGCTGGCTGGGGCTAAACCATGACAAGCATATACATCACAGACTGAATCAGGAATATTGCCACTTCACCCACAGCATTTGTATTGTATAAACTTCCCATGAAGTACCAGAACTTTAGCTGATGAAGACCTTATGTCATTTGAATTGAATTTATGCTATCCAAATAAATTGTGTATGTAAGTCTCTACACAGTTTATTCTTATAAGCCTAAAGAAATAATGGAAACACTTTACAAAGCAACACACAACATTTTACAAACACATTTCACTGACAGAATGCATGGGCATTACAGCATTTTCACAGCACCCCTGGTTTCAGAACACAGGACAGCATCAGACAAAGCAGGAACATCCAGTTTAAATACGGACCTGCACTAGTGACAGGTATTTAGCAAAAATGGGCTAATAGGTTCTATGCTCTCAATATACTAAAGGATGTGTTAGTTGCCCTTGAAGTTTAGCAAACTCTGAACTGAATAAAGGAGCTAAAGCAGAATATATGTAATCAATAAAAAAAATTTGAAAAGGTAAACACCCTAGCTTCAGTCTAAAGGCATAGTTCCTAACAACTGTCAGTTTTTCTAAACTTTAATTTTAATCCTTTCTCTCCCACACCAAAATAATGACGTTTTTTACCTTCACTTTTGCTGTCATTCATTGCCATTACGCACTACAAAGCAAAAGGTCAGTGGCAAAGCTCTCCTGTAACTTCTTAGCACAACATGTCATTACAGAGTGACTCACTATGGCTAGCACTAAGTCTCTGTTTAACTGAAGTCAGTCCCGTTTCAGTGTCTAGGTTTAAAGGGATCATTGCAGCCTTAACATATCCACTGCAGGTCTGTTATGAGCTGGGTCTTTGGCTCAAGTGAATCTGAGCATTGCGGTTCACACCAGCTGTGAATCTGGTCCTGGCAAACCAAAGAAAGCTTTTTTTGTGGGGTTACCATGAAGAGATGTTCAGAGATAACAAAGAACATAGGACACCCCAGCAGATTATAATGCATAGAGACATGTTAATGTTTAAAGTAATTTAGGGCAGTATCAGAAGGGGGCCTGGCTAAAGGCCAGATTCAGACTTCCTTACTCAGTTGACTATCCTCTGCACATAGCTTTGCTGGTTTTAACCGATCTGCTACAGGCATGGGATACTGTGTAATGTAAGCAATGAAGTCTGGCCACAAATGATCAATACAGGCACTAGTCAGGGTAAAAAAGATGGTTTAGACCCACATGTGGGTTTCTTACTAATTTCTGTGTCCATGCTCTGGAACGATACTCAGTTCAATACATCATATGAAAGCCTCAAAAGAAAATTATTTTAATATCTTTCCCAAGTCAGACAGAGATGTAGGGAGTTTCTTGGGTTTATCATCAATTCAATGAAGGTATTCATTGTTTGCTGCATTGAAAGGCTCTGTGGAAGACAGGTACATCTTTGATGAAATATATACACTCACACATGAACATGGATCAATGAATTACTGCAAATAGACATGCCACAACCTGACAGGATGGCACGTTATGGATGCTAAATTAACCAGTAATCAGTGGTTCTTTAAGCTGCAACACCTCCAAAGATGTCCCCATCTGAAGCTGAGGCTGCAAGCCAAAATGTTGCCAGCAAGTAGAGTTCTTCATCTTCTCCTCCCCTGCATGAGGGAGATGCATGTCGGCAGTGGGGTCTGTCAGCCTGTTCCTGTTTCCAGTCGCTGACCAGCCAGCTTGCTTGGGTGACCGCACAAGAGCAGTAGGAAAGCAGAGGCACCAGACCTGTGTAGTTAGCAGAGCAGAAAGCAAACACCCTCAGCGGCCCCAAAGGCAGCAGTGACGCCAAGCAGCAAGGCTGCCTGCTTCCCAAGGGATTGGAGCAAGACGAGAAGCACTCTCCCATCACCTGCCTGGGGTGCCAGGTGCCAGCACAGCTCTCAGAGCTCAGGAGCCCCTCACCTAAACACGTGTGCATTCTGCTGGTTGGCTGGCACTGTGGGAAAAAGAACATTTGACCCACTGACTGGCAATTGCAGAGATTTTCAGTCAAACATTACCTTTGAAACTGATGGCACAAAACTACCACTGGAAATACTGATACCTCTAGAAGTAATATGAATCAAATTAGGCCTTGAAATACTGAAATATACATTTTTTTAAAGTGTTCACTGGTGTATATCTATACTCTTTACATTGTCTACACAGAAGCAGTGTGATCAGTGAGTTGTGGTGGGTGTGGATCTGGACACGGTGCTGCTGCTGCTCACACAAAATGCCATTTGACTTCAGCAAGAGCTGCAGTGAACGGTTTGTGATCCCTGATCCACATGAAAACTCTCTTCATCACCATATGTTAAATCATACAGCTCCAAAACAAAGGGGCTCTGTGTCTTTTTTAAGCTTCTACATGGATGAATCATTGTACAGGTTTATTCAACTTTTTTCTCAGGTAAAGCTTCCACTGTCGCAGCAGGAGCTTTATCTGTTGAAGGTATGAGTAAAACATGAGTTAAGAGTAAAGGAGCTGGTAAAAAAGAGGGAGCTGCTTTCAAGATGTTTTATGTCTGAAGCAATTCCAGGAGTAGAAGATGAAGAAAACAGAATAAAACTATTTAATCAACCATGCCTTTTCCCTTTGTAATAACAACTTGCTAAGGAACAGAAGCCTTAGTGGCACCATTTCTTATTTCCTTGCACTGCCTCAGAAGACTTTAGAGTGCAGTATAATGCAGAAGAAGCTGCATGACTCCTAAGAGGAAGACATAAAACTTCTGTTTTCTTGATCCGCTGAACACAACATGAACCCAGCGCTCCATTAGCCTTTGGTCAGGCAATTCACAAAATATTCCTGTCCAGCCCTGGTAACACTGACACATGAATCTCTGCCTCATGGCTTCAATACTCTCCAAGCTGGGTTCACCGGTCACCTGGAACCTGGGGCCCCTCTCTGAGTGACGGGCTCGGATCTTAAAATTAGTGGGTGACAAATGGAGGTAAGCAGAAGAGTCGCTGTTTTTGCGGATACATCTTCCATTCTTCTTACACAGGACTTTGCTACAGAGTTTGGCTGCTGAGGTCACATTAATGACGTAATGTCCTAAGGGTCCATCAATGTACCGTTTCACAGTTGAACAGCTCTCCTGTAGAAGATACAAGACTATGACACATTTCTCAGTAGCTAGCATTATGTCCAAATTTCTTATAACTAAGAAGATGCTAGTACAAATCTGTTCTTGGTTAAAGTAACCTGTTGAGATAAATCTTGTTGGACTTACATACTGGAGTAATCTATTGGTTTAAGTGAGTTTACTTCCATGGGTAAGATTAGCAAAAGATGAACCTTTACTATATTGTCTGTTTGGGTGCTTGGTAGCAACATACACTATTAGACTAGGGAGGAGTCCTAGTAAACAGAAAGAGAGTTTATATGCTAATCTGAGACTAACTAGTTCCTTAAGTAAAGATTTCTGGTGGCTGCTGACAAGGAGCAGTGCATGGTACTAATAGATTTTAAAGCGCATATTGAGTCACCACTTTGGTCCTGATCTCTCCAACTCCTTCAGTTTACAAGGAATCACATCATTTTCAGAAAACAGCACAGAAGTGGCTGCAATTGCGGCTAGAAAGTTCCAGTTCAGTTTTCCCTCTTCCTCTGCCCAAGTCAGTGGTGCTTTTCCAGAGACTTCAGGAGGAGGAGAGCAGACTGCATGAAAAGCAGAGTAGGCACCAAAGCCCAGCCCAGGTTTAGGAGCGGGGGCTCTCCTGCCATGCCTCCCGCCTCCTCCATCACTTCAAGAAGGATTATTTGTGAAAACCTGAAGAACCTGGGAGAAGGAATTAGGCCTTTTCTTGTGGTAACATTATTTTCCATGTGTCATTTCAACACTAGCGACCAGAGAAAATATCCCCCCTCCAAACTCTATTCCTTCTCTGTGGAACTGTGCAAACGGCCATAGCTAGAAAGTAGAACTATAAAACAAGCTGTGCTTATATTTGTATGTTATTGCTTCCAAACGTCTTTCTGCTAACCTGGATTGATTATTCCACAATGCTACAAATGACCTGCCCAAAGCAACGTGCTCTAAAGCAACAGGACTTCTCAGCTTAACAAAAGTATAGAACTAATGAGACCTGAAAGTAGTACTGAGCCATTGTCCTCATTCACTGGCTGATGACATTGATAAAGATAGATAGGTGCTACAGAAGGTGTGGTGGCAGAGAAGAGGTATTGAGGTGATTCCTAAATACTAATGAACCGATACGACCTACCTTTGAGCTGGCGTATCGCATACTGCCCCAGAGAACAACTCCAGCTGCTCCCAAGGCTGCACTTTCACCAATGGTATTGACCAGATCTGTCTGAAAAAGAAAGCTAAAACCAGACATCAGAAAACCAAAGATATAAAAATAAAAGTAAAAAAGGAGGTGGTGCCAGCAGGAGCTGTGCTTCAGTACCAACCACTTCTGAAGCAGCTCGAACCCCGTCATATGCTGCCAGTATCTCTTTCTCAGTTGGAGTATAGCGGGCCTCGGATCCTCTGTCCCAGAGGCTGGTGCATGGTAAGGGATGTGATACACCCACTCAATGCCATGCTCTTTGGCCCAGGTGTCTATGAGGTTGTTTCAGAAATGAGTCCCGTTGTCTCTAAGGTTGAGGTGGGTTTTCCATCCCACTTTCTCATGTCCTCTCCATAATCACGCAGGTAAAACCACAGGGTGCCCCGTGGTGTGTATCCTCTGGATATGGGCATCACTTTTTTTCCCCTCTCAGAGGAGACCGCTCCTGTGGTATATTCTTCACAATAAATTCACTATTTAGTTTAGAAAGCTCTTCTATCTCCAAAGGTTTGCATAGGTTGCATTCATGAGTGGGACTATTAAATAATAAAATCATTATAATTTATTCACAAGGGGTCCTCCAACCATACTGGTGGAGTAAGAATTGAATGATCTATTTTATCTACCAGTCTTTGAATGATTACCATACCTATGTAGGCACCATTTTTGGCAAGTGATGGTAAGTATGATCACACATCATTGAATCACCCTTACAGTGTCTGATTGCAGTTGATAGGCTTTAGGTAGGTGTCTAACTTGTGCTGCTTTAGCCATGCCAATACAGTTACAGAGCTGCTGTTCCTACCAGTGTGAATGCCATTATTCCAGGAAACATATCTTTGAAAATTCAGCCTCTCCCAGTGCTACATAGTGCCAAATGGGAAAAAAAGGCACACATTTGCATACTGATGTAACCATGTCCACTTTTAGAGCTTCACCAATAAGCAGTTGAGTTGTAACGATCAGCGGTAACGCAGCTCTACCAGAGCACAGACTGTGTGTAGAACAGGAGTCACTGACACCTTACCAACATAGCAATGTACCTTGCAAGTGTCTTAAACCCATTCCCTGAGACCATGAATATTGTGTCAAGAGAAATGCAATTAAATCTTAGAAAATATGGTGGAAGGATCTTCCTCCACCCCTAAATTTCAAGGCATGATCTATTACATCTAAACCCATTTCTATCTACAATAAATTATTAGAAAGTGCTTCCTGATCAGTGTTTGTAATGAAAGATATTACAATATCTCTCGATTTGATGAAGAAACAGCAGATTCCTTTAAAAAGTTAATGATGTCTTTGATACAGTCTTTTCACCTCGTTTTAGAAGAAAGCAATCCAAAAGACCAGCCAAATTATCACAGTATGGTGGTGGCACCTTAGAAATGCAAAATGATAGAGGGGAAGAACCATGTTATTATTGTTAATTACTACTAAATAATTTATTTCACTGTGTAAGTGGGCCTGTTGATTTACCAATGCATAGTTAAGGAGTCCCCATTCCTGAAACATTTATGCTCTGAGAGGTATAAAAGAAGGCACAAATAAATGCTTTGGGAAAGGGAAAATCCACTGAAGAGTTGAAGACAATTACAGAGAAGTCAGAGTAAGCAGTGACTTTCACCCTTAACTAAAAGGTTGGACAAAACAGTGCAGGAAAACCTGCAGAAGTCTGAAAGAGTAGAGCTTGCCTACTGGCTCTTAGTGTAGGGTTCAGAGTGATATAAAGTATAATTGGTCTCGCCTGAAGTTTGTGTTGCTGCTGATGATCAAAGCAGCCTTTTAGAAGTACTCGTAAAAGTGTATAGTCCAGTGCTAGTTTTATAAAAGGATAGTGGTGTGGGCTGCAGGTGTTACTTTCATGTGGGAAATGGTGCAGGTTTTTTTCCTATGGGAATTAATTTATCAGTAAAAAAAAAAAAAAAAAAAAGTATGTGAATTAAAGATCAAAATATCAAATGTTAAGAGAATATGAAATACAGCCTGACCTCATGGTAATGAGGGTTCCCAGGCTTTCCTCATCTGCAAAGCATTTCATGAAGATTACCCAGGTACAAAGGCTGGACTATGATTCTACATTAACCACATGATGGTTGAGTAATTTAGCACTAACACAGTTCAGATCTCATTAACAAATTAATGAAACCTTTTCAGACAGCCAAAATAAATAATCAATAGATATTTAGCATTGCTGTATGAACTAAGACCTGAGCAAAACCCAAAATAAAGATTTTGTTAGTAATATGCTTTAGGAGTTAGGGTGCTTGACCAGGAGTCAGTAAATCCAGTTTTTATTCCCTCATATTCTACAGCTTGCTTCTGTTACTTGTAGAAATCATTTAGATTCAGATCCACACAGGGATTTCAGCACTTCATGTCTGATTCATATGGATATAAAATAATCAAATCCAAGAGCATGACCCTTAAAGTTCACCTAGTCCTCTGGGGGTGTGAAGTCCAATGGCAGCAAGAAATTCACAACTGAAATTCCTGAGGCACCTACGCTTCCACTTCTGTGCACAGCTAGAGTCACCACCTTGCCAATGCTGAGAAACTCAACACTTTTCTCAGGCTAAGGCCAAAATCTGGCATTTGATTGGAAGATACATTCCCCAAGGGATGTTTAAAGGACACTTATAGCACCTGCACAGGTGTTGGATGCTGGAGAAAACAGCAGCTCACTGAAAAAAAATTGTATGGGATTTCATGTAAACACTCTCCTTCCACCTCACATTTCCTCTTGTATTCTTTAAAACAAAGGTCGAGTGCTAAGAGCCCTCCCTAGGAGGAAAGAGAATTAGAAAGACACAGGCTGAATTTTTCTCTCTTCCCCCATGCTTAAAAGGTATATCACCTCCAGGTAACCCTCCGTCAGGGGTTATCTTCACCACGAGGTTACAGACAACGTTTAGCGGGGTGCCATTTCTCTTTCTGATGCCATTTCACCTTGCACCAATTCAATGAAGGTTCAAAGGAGAGGAAGAGAAACAAATGGGAACCTGACTACAGCTTATGATTACCTCAGCTTAATAATTAGGTAACTTGCCCTCAAGGAAGGAAATAAGGTTTCTGACTCTCATTTCTAGGCATAGTTACATCTTTTACTGAATGACTGACTCATGTTCAATACCTCAAAAGCCATCAGTACAGAAAGGCTCTTCCCTGAATAATGTATGAACAGGAGATTGCACCTTCTCTTTTATTTTTACTCTCTCCTATGCTTGTTCTTTTTGGTCTGGTGATTCCCTAACTCTTTCCTAGTGTCTAACACAGGGTGCTGAATTCATCCTGAGTAGGCTGGGAAGACAACTGAGCTGAGCGCTCCTGTGCCAAAGGTAGGTGCTCTGACTACCAGATGTCACACAAAGAAGGAGGCACCACCAATGATCCTCCCCTGCCACAGACAGGGTTAGCGAAATAAATGACTCACCTCCCATTCAGGTATTTTGAGAAAAGAAAACTTAAGTGCCACTCATAACAGCTGAAAGTGGCAAATTAGGAGCAGAGATAGGGAGGTGCATCCCTGAAGCCCCGAGTGAGGCACAGGAGCTTCACCAGCAGCCTCAGACACAGCAGTCCTGGTTTGGGGAATGAACTTAGCCCTGCTCCTCACACAGCACAGCTTGGCATTAGTGGAGGCTCACTGGAATGGCTCTGTCGTGTGAGTGTAAGTAGTACCTCAGATGGAAAAAAACATGCAAGTTTAAAAAATTTTAGTCATCATTTTAAATATAACCGTCTTGGCATTTGTCTAGGTGGGGAATCCTATTTCACTCTTTGTATCAGATCCTCGTCCATCCATGTTAGAGGACCGTCCTGAAGAGGCAACTTTATGGGTCAGCTGCCACTTAGGCATCTGGTATTTTTCCAAGTGATAAACAAGTCAACAAAGCCTCTTCCTTTCTGATGCTTATTCTCGTTCAAGCTTTTGGGGGCAGTGTGCAGCAACCAAAGATCCTCAAGATTATGCTGGGCCATATCCGAGCTGACAGCTGATTTGGCAGAGAGGAGGATGCTCTAGTTCCTACTAATGCTTCTCCATATTTTGATCAACAAAGTCATTGCATTGAACACTAAAAAAAATAGGAGTTGAGCTAAGCTGTTTCAGGTTTGGAGCTTGAGAGAAAACAGGACAGTCAGTTCAGTTACATGCTGAGAAAAGAAAAATAAGTACATCCATAACCTTTCCTTTACATTTTGAACAGTCTTAGTTTCCGGCATGCTTTTTCTGTATTCAGGAATGTTACTACAAGCCTGGCGTGGTTGCAGGGAATGGTCTCTGTACACAGGCACACCTGGTCATCAGAGAAGACTATCTGTAGGTGAATGAGTGAAGTTGTTATCCATTATTCATCATTTGTTAGTTGTCATCCTGTTTTATTAATGACTTCAGCCATCTAGTCAGGAAGCACAGATGCTACTGTGCAGCTTCCCTCTCCCACACAGTTAGTAGTGAATTGTCAAGGCAGATAGTTTCTAAATACCCTACAGATGGCGAACTGCTTATATGCATTTCTAGCAAATACAGAAACCTTTCATAATGATTGGGATCCCAATTCAGAATTTATAAACTGTTTCCAAGAAAAAAAGCAGCATGAATTTCTCAGATACTTGATGCACAACTCACCTGATTTCCAGGCGCAGTCAGGGTGAAAGGCACAGCAGACATAGCTACAGCATCCTGGGTCTTTCGCCTTTCTGAAGGTCTGCTAGACTTGTGTCTCTCCCTCAGTGACTCTGTTTCACAACCATTCTTTCTATTTTCTTCCACTGTGATATTTACTGTATTTTTCATACTGTGCACAGAAGGGCTTACACACAAGACTTGAATGTGTCAGCAATTAATTCTGTTGAACCAGAATGTCACAGCTCTTAGACAGCTTGATGGAGGACAGTGGTTCTCCTGGCCCAGTCCCTGTCAGAGCTGAAGTATCTATCAGCCTGCTATCCCAATTTTTCTATGGCCATTTAGCCTGGATGTCATTGCACTACATTGTCTCCTTTCCCTGTCCTATTCATGTACATTGTTGCTGGAGCTCGGAGGTTTCATGCCTTGTTTGCAGGTTTGTGAGCATCACTTAGGGGCATGTCATGGGTTAAATGAGAAGCTCCAGTCTAGTCTAACATCTGAACACACAAAACCATATTTTGAATATCTTGATGGCTTCAGGGCTAAGAAGGAAAACAAGAACATTATTTTCCTGATCATTCCTATTTAGAGTTTTCTTAAGTGTAACCTTGCAAGTTCCTGGCAGTCCCAAGCTGTTCGCACAGACGATGTGTATAGTCTGGAGATACACCAAGCCCTGTCCCCATGGTTGCCTGCAGCACTGGGTACTGTCCTTATTGGACAATATGTAGTGGAGCATAACCCAAAGATGTTTCTCTGGCTATGCGTGGATCCTCCATGGCTGCAGAGTTTTAAAGTGATCTTTAAAGCACCCAAAAGTAAATAGCTACATGCAATTGAAAAACAGGCCAGTGAGTTAAAGAGTATAACTTAAGAGGTACATCAGTCCAAATTACCACTGTACTGTTCAGAAAATAGCTTAAGGTAAACCAGTAACTTTGTACCACCACAGATTTTGAACGTATGCTTAATTGGTAAGAGCGTGCTAGTTTTCTTAGCTTTCAGTGACATTTGCGTGTGTGGTATTTTTATATCAATCAAGGGACTGATTTATATTATAAAAATGTATTATTACAGCCTGTGTTTGAAGAATGCTCATTTATTTCATGGCCTGTTTCGAGTTCTTCAGTGAAGGCATTCTAGGTGAAATCTTGCCTGTACTGACCCCAGCGGCTCTTGCCTTCAGTGGGACCCAGCCTTGCCTATTTGCCCATGGTTTCTAAGTCAGTTAGGACCCGCAGTTTCCACATCACAGAGAAAACAGCTCCAAAGAGTCCCCGGTTGCTAACGCAGATTTACTTCTCTCTCCCCTCTCCCCTTTCATGGAATTGATAGCAATCAAAGCAAAACTTTAGGCACTTGGGACAACTACTAGAGGAATCAATAAGCATCTGTGCCTCTCTATTATGTGCATAAACAGTCAGCACCATGATCATCATTACATATCCAGAAAGCCTGGGATTTGCACACATATGTCTTTACCATCAATGTTGTGGTCACTATGTATTTATTGCACTTGATCATTGGTTGAAGGAACATTGCACGACTCAAAAACTTGGTTTCTTTATTAAAAGGACTCCACAGTGTTAGCACTAAATGTTGGATCATGAAGATATTTGAATGTGTTGTACCTCTGAAAAGCAAGATGGCCAATGCTCATCATGCAGGAGTTAGGAACTCCAGGCCAGACTAGTTTATTTGACTGGCTTATTTCTATATTGAGAGAATGTACATTTGGATAAAGAAACAAAAAAGCCCTGAGGCTCCTTCCTCATGAAAGTTTATCTTTCCATTACACTAATTGTTTTTAAACATCAGGAAAATTTGTCAAGTTCATTTCACAAGCTGTCCTGAAGAATTAAAATAGCGGAATGAATTAATTCTCTAAGGAAATAATTTCTTTGTATTTTCTTTCTAAATTGCCCTCATTAAAAATATACAGTGTTATCCTACAGAAGTAGACCAAAGCGCTGCAATAGTAACTACTGAAAAGTGTAGAGTTTTGTACTGTGACTACAGTACTTCCTTTTAGAGGGTCTTTCTTAAATACAAAAACCAAATGCATAAATGCTTTTATATAAGGAAAACTTTTAGAAAGGACTTTTTCTAAGAGGCTGTTTCTAATCTCTAAATTTCTAAAGAAGTCTGTCTGCTTACCTCTGTTAAAACATGGAAAGTATAGGCATAAAATGGCCTGGAGTAAACAAAAACAGGCAAAACGTAGTCTTTTCTAGCAATTGAAGCAACACGTATTGCTTCCTTAACCCGATAGTGAACAAACTTTAGTGCATTTGGACTTGACTTCAGTATATAATCCAGGTATATAGAAGGGTAAAGAGCAGTGCTTTCCTTCCACAGCCAAAGTAGGAGGTCATTGCGGGAAGACTCTATGGCTGGGCACTTCCCCGTGTATGTTTGGGGGTGTTCTTTGTAGTCATAATTGTAGCAGTCTGGGTAAAGATAGTAACCCCACAAACCATTTGGTCTCATATGCTCAGCCAGAAGGATAGTGTTGTTCATAAAACTCTTGCCAGCATTTTCAAATTCTTCTTTAGCCACTTTCCTAATTTTGTCCTCTGACCACTGAGGATGCCGTCTCCTAACCATCTCAAGAGATTTATTTCTATAAATGCTTTTATTGCCCCAGTTCCTATCCCACTGGGGTCTCCAGTTTTCCCAGTCAATGACTGCAAGTCCCTGAAATTTCTTCATGGGTATGCAATAGTCAATGTCAGACTTTGCTTTATTAAGGTGTTTGATAAGACTTTCATTCTGGGGCACCCCTCCGTTGACAGGATCTCCATTATCTGAGTAGTAGGGATAGTATCCCAAATGAGTGTGATAGAAGATTGTCACATTGGATCCACTCAAAGTCTCATTGGTGTTGGATGCAATGTCAAAAACACTGAGATCCAGGTCCACCTTGTACCGCAGCCTGCACTGCTCGGTTGGCGCGTTCCAAACAACCATGAAGGGCTTGTGCAGAACCAGAGGGGCCCGTGCTGGCTTTGGCAGCTGAGCATCAACCACAGTAAGCAGCACTGCCACTGCTAACCGTCTGACCCAAATATCCATGGTATGTTTTTTTTCTGGGAAATTTTTACTATGAGTCCTTGAAAACAAAAAAGAGAAAAGACATGTTAGAAGGGCAGTAGCTACCCTGGAGGCAGACAGGATGACAAAGGGATGCCTTTTGGTTTGATTTGCTTTTGTTAACATTATACCCAGGGCAAGCAAAGAAAAGTGCAAAACTGGGATCTTGGAAAAATTAAGTCTAATTTCAAATGCTTTGAAAGACCTTTTGATAGACTTTGCTGTCCGGAAGTGTGTTCTGATGCTCAGCTTTTTTTTTTCTTTCCCTCTCACCCAGACACCTCCCACAGTTGATTCAGACCTTTCCTTAACACTTATTTGCTCCCTGTTGTCTACAAACAATGAGTTAATAAAAGAATAACTTAAAATAACAGTATAAAAAGAATGTGCTGCTTATTTGAAATTTCAGCTTCCAAGCATGTTCTACTATGGCCAGTCTGACTTGCCTGGAACATCATCACAGTGGGGCTAAGGCCTTCTTTACTATCTGTATATGCTAATGGTCAAAATAGGAAAGGAAATTTAAACAAAAGGCAGACACTTCTACCTCACACAGATTAATCAAGAGAATTCAGAAATGCTGCAATTTTCAGCATATCTGAAAAAGAGAGTATTGTTATCTACCCCTGAATTTAATTTTCATTTTCTAAATGAATAGATGTAAGAGCGATAATCAATCTGCAGGCTAGAAGGGTGATACTATTAATGACTTAATGGTTTAAGCTACTTACTATACTGAAAGCAAATTAAATATCAATATGTTAAAGAAAATAAATTAAGTGGATCTGAACTAGCTGGAAAAGCATGCTGTGTCTTTGAAAAAGGGACCTAGTTGGTAGAAGTGGGGGCTTATTAGTATTAATTTTTCCTCTCAGGGCCTGCTGTTTTCCCTGACAGTCACCCTGGCTGGGGGACTACTAGTACTCTGGGAGTTGCCAGAGCTGCAGGGCTGCTGGCACCCTGGGCACCTACACCCCCACTTTGCAGCCTGTGGGGCAGCTGCTCACCCGCTGCCCACAGCTGGCTGCTCCAGAACCTGCTTCTGCTCCTACCCCTTCTCCAAGAAGCACAGCTCAACTTTGTCCAGGCTTTGTCATTCAGGCCTCTTTGCTGGGGAATACAGTGCCTATTATTGGTGCTGATAAGCAAACACTACACGGTGGGGTCCTGCTGATGTATCAGCTTGAATTCAGAGATCATAAAAATTGTTTGCTCTTACGAACGTTACTGCATCTATAGTAGGACACGCTGTGTCCTCTCGGTTGTTATCTTCTATCATTCATCTGTCAAGTTTCTCAAGTTTAGTCACAAGTTAAATCACTGCAATCACTGTCTGCATTGCAAGTTCAAATCATGCAGTAGCCATGTGGATTTGAAATGTCCTGAAACTGGATATTTCCCTATTTTTGCATCCATTTTTAATGATTTCCTTCCTTGCCTGTAAAGTCAGACCCAAGTTATCCTATCATAATTAGCCTAGCTTCACTCGCCCCTGGTATTTTCTCACTCAGTCAACATCACTTAATCACTTTTCCTAGACAAGGAGAGCTCTTCACACCTACCCATCCATTAGCTCACAGCTGGGATCACTAGGTTTCTTGCTTTCCAAACCGATATAGATAACACACTACTCTACATACTAGATTTTGTAGTTCTCCTTGGATTTTGCCTTTTAATCTGTAATGGAATGCCAAATCTACAGAAAGGCTGCAGGGTACTCCTATGCAAATCTGCCAGCAGAACTTACTAAAGAAAAATGCTTTTCCATTGTTTGAAAAATGTTTAAATGTTGAAAAATATCATGCATGATATAATCCAGGATTTATCCCCTTGTCGTTTGTCCTTCCTTGTCATTTTTACATCCTCTGGGTTTGATGTTTCTTTTCCTATCTGCCACTGCTCTCCTGATTTTCTGCCTTTCCCTTAAGTCTCTACTTTGCCTTTTTATCTCCTACAGAACAGCCTTCTCTCCTCTATCCTCAGTCCTGTGTTTTCCATCCTCAGTACCAGGAAAGCATTGAGTTCCCCTGGGGAGTGGTCTGGTACAAGAGCACCTTCCCAAGAGGTGGAGGAAAGCAATTTGCATTAAGCAATGGCTCGGGGCAGTGAGTGAGGAGCAGGACTGCAAGAACCTACAACACAGGACTCCCCAGGAGCAAGCCCTCATTAGCAAGCTAGAGATTTGTGCTCCTGTTGTTTCCTCACCTGCCCTCTGGCTGCTTGCTTTGCATGCCTAAATATAGATTTAGCACCCGAGTTTTAAAACTTTGCTCACAAACCTTTAGATCCTATTAAGGATAACACCCTTGGGTGAAATGGGCCCTTGCTACAGGCCATCAAGATGATACTACGTACAAGTGTGCCTGCTGGAAAAAGATGCCAGGTTATTTTCACTCTACTGATCTCCTGGAAGTAAGTCTTATGCTTGCAACTGGTATCTTTTTCTTGGTTTTCCTGCAGAGTGTTGCATAATCGTCTAAGTAATGTCATAGGCTGGGAAAGAAAAAAAAAAAAAAAAAAAAAAAAGCCACAAAAAATGCCTTTTCCTTCCTTTTTTATACAAACTGATGAATCATGAATGCATCACAATATTTTTGTACTCCTCCTTTGATGCAGCAAACTGACTTAGTACATTTGTAAGTGCTTTTTCATTATTTGGACTGGATTACTTTGCAGTACATGAGAACAAGCCCATAACATAAACAAAGATTTTCTCAAAAAGTGAAAAAAGTGATAGCTCAGATGAAATGGGAAGAGCACCAGGAGAGAAAAAAAAGACCATTAGTGAATTTCTGTGTAAGAAAAGATCTGGGAAAGGATCCCAGCTGCCTATTCCCACAATCCAAATGCTGATATTGTGCAGTCTTGTGTTATGTACATATAATTAGATCATTTTGTCAGGTTTAATGACTAATACAGTACAGTTCTTGTCTAGATCTGACAGCCTTAGGCATTACAACATTGCAGATAATAAATCATATCAGAGATAGGCTAGGAAATAATAGTGCAGGATAATTTTAAGTTATATTTTTAGTTCCTGGCCAATTGTTGTCACTGTCCCTGACAAGGCTTTAAATCACAGAATCTCAGAATGGCTGAGGCTGGCAGGGACCTCTGGTCCAACCCCCCACTCAGGCAGGATCACCTAGAGCTGATTGCTCAGGACCATGTACAAAACACCACAAGTCACAAAATGCAAATATTTATCTCAGGACATGTTGAATAAATCTCGAGGGTCTTTTGACTGGATTGACCAAATCTTCATTGAAGTTGTGAAGAAGCCTGGACAACTTGCTCAGCTGTAGACATGCAGGTGTCTGCATCTGCAAGCTGAATCCCACAAAAAAAAAAAAAAAAAAAGCAGGAATCTGTCTAATCCTGTTCAAGCTGTTTAGAACTTAGGGGTCTGGTCAAAGACAGTCATTCAACGTCCTCCAGTGAATACTGGACACCTCCCAAAGCTACCATAAATTCTTTATTTAAAGCTATGTGGAATTAGTCACCCAGCTATCTCCATTAACCTAGAAAAGGAGGTGATAAGTGCCTAGATAACATGCCTACCTATTAGATGGCTAAAGCAACTCATTGCAAAGCATCTCACTTTTCCTGCTACTTTTTATTACACACAGGAGACATTCCCATACACACAGTTCCTTAAAGGGGAGACAATTCCAAAAAATTGTCCTTTGAAAAAGTTCCAATCCAGTTGCATTAATCTGCAATTAATTCTGATGTTATTTGCACATGGGAATTTAATTACAGGTGCTTACTTTTTTCTTTAAAAAGCCATCTGAAGCCAAGTGAAACAAGTTTTCAAAGAAACAGGTAAGCCTATAGTTCTGAAAGAGGGGAAAATAAATTATCTGTTGTTTCACAAATGCACGAAAGAACCTCTAAACAAGTACAAAACATCTTTTGTTACAATTTCCACTACTGTATTGCTGGATCATGGCCTTTTTAGTCTCATGCATAGGCACTAAATGGACTGCTTTAATCCCTGTTTTTTAATGAGCACAGGCACTAACGATTCCTCCATGAAGCTCATTATCAACGTTGATTCAAATTCTCCCATTTTTCTGATTCAATGACATATTGTCATGGTTAATTTAACTTCCCAAAGATGCACATAGCTTTCTGAGGCACTTACAGTGTTTTCGGAACAGGATCTGTTCTCAGTGTTTCTGCTCTATATTCTAAAAACAAAAATGAATTCTTCATAAGTGAAAGAAGTGGGGTCTGATCACAAATCCATTGAAGTTGATGAGATATTCTTTATTGTACTCAGGAAATTTTGGAACATGTTCTCATTGCACAAAATAACATGTAGTTTTTTGTATGCATTAGTTTCTGCTATGCAGTTTAGGATGAAGCAGGTTATGGCTGGATTTCAATATACCCTTTAATAAGTGTGGTGAAATTTGCCATTTCTTGAATAGAAAAAGTGAGTTCATTTCTGCATATTTCTTTCATAATTTTTGTAAAAAGAAATGAGAAAACATTTGCTTTTCCCAAGCAAATCCTGTTAACTTAGTCAAACCATTATTTCAACTGTGTTTATTGGTCAGAATTCCACTATATTTCCATTTCCAAATAGTTGATGACAGCTGAACTAGACATCTTAATTGCACACTTTGATTCCAAAATAAACAGCTTAAAATTAGTAAAAATATAGACTCTCACCCTAAAGAAACCTATTTGCACACCATGTGTTCCAATACAGCCCAATGATGTTCTCCAGACGGCCAGTTCTGCTTCTCTGATGGTTTTTATTGATTACCCTGGCATTCTTTTCACTGTCACACATGATGTTACAGCTGGTACTTTTGATTATGATTCGTATGTTGGTCATATAGCCAGCCAATGCAACTTCATAATAGCCAGTAAATGCATCCTGTCATTTTATACTCATCTGTATGATGACTTTTCAAGGAAGTATAATCCATACGTTTAGCTATAATACCATTCTGTGTTTTCATCTTCTGCTGAGTTTAATTGTTCTTGGTGCCTAAGGTTTATAATCTCTTCTGAACGAACGGCTCATTGTATGGACATATTCGCTATTCAGATTTATCTTGCAAGAGTGGGACACTGTAAGTGTTTTGACTGCCTATGCAGTTTAATGTCAATGGGCAACCAGCTAAGAAGAATCTTCTATCAAATAAGCATTTCATAAAACTTAATAATCTTTCACTGTATACTTCAGTTAACAGTTGATACTCTGGAGATTTCATTTCATTATCATTCTTTACCTGTCAGGTGAGAAACTCACAGGATATCCGTGTAATTTTTGTACTCATTCCGAAGTAATCATCAGCATAATTCCTCCAGAGTGATAATGACAAAGGATGACATAAGGGCAAAGAGATTTTAAGCAGAAGTTGCAGTGAAGCAGAGAAAGCATGTAGATTTCGACCTCATTTCTAGTAGGTGGTTTACCACCTAAACCACAAAGGTGGTTTAGCTGACATTTCAATCTTGCTGAAATATCATAAAGATGATCTTAAAAACTAAATCACATAATGATTATAACACCTGGAAGCCTGTATCCTATGAATAAAGTTGGGCTTATCTCACTCCTTCAGTTCAGGCAGAGAAGGGAAAACTACACTCTTAGTTTCAAGACCATTGAAATGTGTACAACGTCATGCACAGTAGGAAAGCAAGAACTCACAGAGATGTGGTTTTACCTGCAAAGTATGAGTATGAGTTAGGCTGCACATCTTTCATTGAACTCCATCACTATTTCAGAATTCACAAATATATTTAGAAAAAAAAAAAAAAGAGGAAAAGAATCTGAAGTTCCTACAGTAACAGCCACTTCAGATTCCCTCATTAACCAGTACCTGGCTAGCATAATTTAGAATCCAGAATAGGAAAGAGGTACAGTTAAATTATAGAGGAAAGGTGATTTTTCCCAACTTATTTAGCAGAAAAGAGTCATGCTTTGTGGCCTAAACTAGGTTTACAACACTTTACCAAGCTTGCTTTCAACCTCTCACATGAACTATTGACTCCTGTCTTGCAACTGCTGAGTGTAGCGCTGCACTTTCTTTCATTGTAGACTCACATTTGTTTTTTAATTAATATTTCTCATTTCTGCAGGGAAGCATTTTGCTTGGAAAAGATATTAAATATGATGGCACTTAAAAAGGAAATTAATGTAACTGGATTGTTTGCATTCCACTGAGGAATTGGCAACTAATTGGCAGCTAAAAGAAATGTCCTTTTTTGAACATAGGCTGACCACATTTGGGGTAGAAATTGCTATTGTGGCTAAGAAATATGGATGTTTCAAGTGTATTTAAGCATTTTTTTTTCACCATAGAATCACTTTTAAAGTAGCTTGCAAATAATTTGAAAAATCTTGTGCATCGATACTTCATTCTCTATGAGATATGATTTATATGCACACAATATGCATTTACAAGATATCATGTATTTATCTACACATGTATATACATCCCTCTGTCTTCTTAGGAAATAAAAGAAAGACCAAATCTGTCCATCCTGTCCTTGTCTTGCTCCCTCTCCACTGTTATTCTTCTGTTTCAAAATTATGTCAAAAATCTTGCTTTTCCTAGTTTTGTTGAAAAATGGCTTGCATTAGATAAGGTGGTAAGGTGGACACAGCCTGCATATCTACCGTGAATCCTTCTATGGTCCAAAAGTTTAAAACTGCATTACAGAAAGATTAAGTGTCTCTTAAAGTCTCTTGACTCACGTTGTCCTAATTCTCTAGCTGTATTTCTCAGACTAGATTCCAAGTTAAAAAGTGAACAGAAGAAGAATAACACTAAATTTTTTGCAGTCTTCCTTACAGATCAATAAAAGTACAAAACGGACATACGATTGGCTTTTTCCTTTGCAATTCATATTACACTTCCAATAGCTGAAAAGAAATACAAAAGGTTGCAAGGCATGAAGTAGCATCCCTTTATTTTTGTGCAAAACATGTGAAAAGAAATTCAAAGAGCAAGGAGATGAGGATTCAAACCTATGCTATCACCGCTGACATTTTTGTAAACTGTGGATTAGTCATTTTAAAGCAAGTGGAAAATACCAGAGGACATTCTTGGGTGCATATTCACAGTTTTACAGTAAGTCAGATCTGCTTAGGCATTTCCTGTTTAGCTTTACTGTTTCTGTTATGTGCAGCTTGTGTCATGCCTTAAATTGAGAGAAAAGATTGCGAGGAAGCATGGGAATGAAAGGGAAAAGAATTGGTATTGAAAAGATATTCTTCCCATGGAACCAATAATTCTTCTATTAAAAATAACCATTTTAGTTCTTCATGTGTCCTGCTCTATGCTAATCTACCTGTAATGTCTTTGTCGGATAGTCGTTAGAGGCCAGACTCTTACACCTTTACACACATCGTTTCTCATGCCAAGTCATCGCATTAGTACCAACAAGACTGAGGGCTACTCAGCACAATAAATGGTGATAGCGTTTCACCCCACCCTTGGCTGTAGGACTGGTTTCATAAAAGCACAAATCACTCCTTAAACTACTTCCACCCCGGTATAAACCTCAGTAAAACCAGGAGACTCGTAACTTCTCATTTCCAGTTTGATTTCGCACTTCCAGAATGACAGAGGTTTTAGCTGTGTTTAAAAGTGAGAAATGATGGTGCAGGCTACCGAAGGACAGAAAGGTCGGGCTATCCCAGCCCCCCAGTACCAGTGCCAAACCCTCAGCATAGCCTGCAGCCAGCTGCACTCATTCCTCTAGGCTTTGCCATCAAAAGTGCTCTTTTGTCCATGCAGTTAAGGCTGGGGCTCTGGTCACTTCCAGACCTCACAGACACAAAGACACTTGCATCTGCATGTTGTCACCAAAAGTAAAATATTCGTCCTTTCCCCTTCCACGTGTGAGGTGTAGGCACCCTAAACATCTACTGGTGCAACACTGCGGTGCTGCAACAACCCTGTATATTGTCCCAAATACTTTCACATCCCATTTTTGGAGCCTGCATCCTCTTTTTGTTTCCATCTGGCCGCTCAAGGCTGGGTACAGCCTGCTCAATCACAAATGGGTGTGCTGGGGTCAGCTTGTCCTTGCTTCGTGCTCACACACAAGCAGTGGAGGTTGCCAGGGCCAGGGATTTCCTTCCCTTCTGGCTCTTCTCCCTCACTGCCCCACTGCCTTTAACACAGGGACCTCAAACTGGTTTTCAAATGTTAATTCTTAACTTCCTGCTGGAGAGAAAAATGTTCCCTATTGGGATACTGGAACTTTTCAGTGATTTACTAGCAAATCAGTGACAGAGGGAAAATTAAGATACAGGTCATGGTTCCCAGTACTATTTTAATTAAAAGACTGTCCTGTCATTTTAAATCACTGCAGATTATTGATGACACTTCGAATACCAGGGAAAGATAAAGTAATATGGTTTAAATCTGTCTGTGCAGTAGAGGGAGATTAAATATATATGTGCCACAAACAATTTTTCAATTGCTGAAGGATTGAGTAAAAGTATTTTCTGAGTGGATGAAACTATATAAAATCTAGAGTATTATACCATTTTATGTATCTAATACATGAATTTAGATTGCATCTAATATCTGAAACACTGATGTAATTTTTTTATGGAAAAGCTTGATGTACTGTTATTTTCAATTCCATCCATCTGTTGCTATTGTATTATAAACTGGGGACAAACATATTTTAGAAAAAAACATTCTCAATATTTAAAGTTGTAAAGTTTATGTTAAAAGTATAACCTTTTATATGCAATTTCAATATTTTTTTCTTCCCCATAGGCAAAGAATAAAAGGGAAAAATAAATTGTATTTTTTGCCTTCCCAAGGAGCCATATTGACTGTCAGAGCTGTTAGACACTTAATTCCCTGAATAATTAAGACTAATGCCCTCAGCAATGTTCAGTACACTGTTCTGGCTCTGGCCCTTGACAGGTGAAAATAAAAGAGCCTACCAACAGTATTCTGAAAAGAAGTTCTTACTGGTTTATAGATTTTCCTTTTAATTTATTACTAAATACTTTTAACTGAAGATCATGAACATTAATTGGCACTAATAGAATACATCCTGCCTTCTGGCACATAATTTTAATAGCTTATAAGAAAGTATGAATGGGTAATGCTGTACAATAAATAATACATGAGTTTACATTGTTGCAAAGCATTTAAAATAGTTTAGCTTCTTTCATACCATCTGTTTCATTCACACATTCAGTTTTTGAAAGGTTTATGGTTATCAGAGGCAATTATAAAAGAGAAAATTAAGTCGAATTAATAACACAGAGAATTCCTACAATCAGGCTTTGGCTTATTCCTGAGAAAATGCTGTAAGCTAAATTAACTTCAGCTCTCTCAAAGATAAATTCTGCTTTCAGATGGTGTAATTCAAGAAAATTCAATTGAAATTAATTGAGGGGTGTAAATCTGGAAATATTCCAGTTGAATTAATGGAGTTATTAAGCATTTATAATCTTATGAGAGGAAAAATGTGTCCTTTAGTCAGCTAAAAAACCCTAATATGTTGGCAAATGCTTAAAACAGTTGTGTATTTCCATTGCTTGCAGTAAATAATTCCTATTCTTTGGATAACACAAAAGGAAATATTACACTTTGCTGAACAGAACTCAGAATAATTTGGAAAACATGCGTACAGCATTTGAGGTGAAATTAACTTCAGACTTTATTTGCATGCCAATACACATCTTGTCTGGTGTCTACATTGTCTCAAATAAATGAATTAGAAATATCTCTAGCTCTAGAAATACCCAGCACAATATATTAACACAAATCATTAATAAACAGAACTCATTGTCTAATGAGTTGTCTGAAACGACTAACGTTGTCCTCTTTTGGGGTCCTTTTGAGATTATTTTAAAATACACTGTTTGTAGGTGATGGACTGCCTTACTGTGAGACATCTTGAAACAATTACCATGAATGTTTTGCTTTAATGAAAGAAGTATTTTTTTTTTATTTTTCATATGGGATTAAATACATGACCAATATATGATTAGCTGCTTTCTAGATGTCTAGTGTTGCATGCACAGCCCAGTGTGCTTAAGTATTAAATTGATTAATCAGATTTTGAAATACCTTTAAAGTCAAAACATTAGCCTTGCTTTTCAAATGTGAATTTTATTCAAAAGCAGCATTTCAAGATCACTTTTCTAACTTAAAATTCCTGTTACACATTGGAGTGTAAAGCACCAGATAGCTATTTGACAGAAAAAAAAGAAATAAAATATAGTCCAGAATTGACACGCTACTGAAAATAACACAGAAAGCCTTACTAATGGGTAGACTATAAGCAGAAGTGAAAACTTTGTTTTACTGATTATTAATTGAGTAAATAACATGGCACTTACCTCTATAAAGTCAGTGAACAGGAGAAAACTTTGGTGGAACAATTTACAACAGTTGTTGTGTTTGTCCGGGAGTGTGCTCTTCCTAATGAGTGGGCTTTTAACTAATGAGAAACTGAGGGAATCTGAAGATAAGAGCAGAATTTTACCTAAATACTCATCATGTCATTGCAAAATAAGTAAAGAAATTCATTAAAAAGTTAGCTGTATTAGTTGTAAGCAGCCTGGCTCTTGCTATAATAATTTTGTATCATGTACTTTTATGGCCTGATAAGGGAATGACTGGACTAGTGTTTGAGAAGAATTAAGTTGTGTTTTGAGAGTTACATGCCCTGGACTCAGCAGCAACAGCATTAACAGCAGGGGCAGCTCAGTCACTGCGGCGCAGGGAGAAGAAGGGATGCTTGCAAAACCGAGCAAAAAAAAAAGTTCAGGAAAAGCTGTTTTAAAGAACTGGCTGGATGGCCAGACACAAAGCGTCGTGGTGAATGGAGTTAAATCCAGTTGGCAGCCAGTCACAAGTGGTGCTCCCCAGGGCTCAATACTGGGGCCAGTTCTGTTTAATATCTTTATCAATGATCTGGACGAGGGGAATTGAGTGCACCCTCAGTAAGTTTGCAGATGACACCAAGCTGGGCAGGAGTGTTGATCTGCTTGAGGCTCTGCAGAGGGACCTGGACAGGCTGGATCAATGGGCCGAGGCCAACTGTATGAGGTTCAACAACCTGGGTCACAACAACCCCATGCACTGCTACAGGCTTGGGGAAGAGTGGCTGGAAAGCTGCCCGGCAGAAAAGGACCTGGGGGTGTTGGTTGAATGTGAGCCAGCAGTGTGCCCAGGTGGCCAAGAAGGCCAACAGCATCCTGGCTTGTATCAGAAATAGCGTCAACAGTGGGACAAGGGAAGTGATCATCCCCCTGTACTTGGCACTGGTGAGGCCGCGCCTCAAATACTGTGTTCAGGTTTGGGCCCCTCACTACAAGAAAGACATTGGGGTGTTGGAGCATGTCCAGAGAAGGGCAACAAAGCTGGTGAAGGGTCTGGAGCACAGGCCTTATGAGGAGTGGCTGAAGGAACTGGGGTTGTTCCGCCTGGAGAAGAGGAGGCTGAGGGGAGACCTTATAGCTCTCTACAACTACCTGAAAGGAGGTTGTAGTGAGGTGGGTGTTGGTCTCTTCTCCCAAGTAGTTAGCGATAGGACGAGAGGAAATGGGCTCAAGCTGCGCCAGGGGAGGTTTAGATTGGATATTAGGAAACATTTCTTCACCAAAAGGGTTGTCAAGCAATTGGAACAGGCTGCCCAGGTATGTGGTGGAGTCACCATCCCTGGAGGTATTTAAAAGATGTGTAGATGTGGCACTTAGGGACATGGTTTAGTGGTGGACTTGGCAGTGTTAGGTTAACAGTGGGACTCAATGTTCTTAAGGGTCTTTTCCAAACGAAGTGATTCTATGATTCTATGATTTGGGCATAAACCTCCCTAAAACTTAACCCAAAGCGCTCAGTCTTTGCTATTCCCTGAACATGACACCTGCAAGAGGACCCCAGGGACCGCCGGTTCCTGATCATGGCGGCTGAGCGCTGTGGGATCACGTGAGTGACCATAGCAGGGCAGGAGGGACCAGCAATCTCACAGCACCCTTGTGTGTTCCTCAAAGAGGCTTTTAAAATGATTCAGCATGACAACAGGTTAAACAGCTACATCTTACCTCAACGACCAGTCAAATCCCCATCAGATGTGTAGGGATGGATAGAAGGAGTCCTCACATACAGAAGTGTGATGGCCAAGGGCATTTGTGTACTGTAACAGTGCAGACAAGGAGGTCAGAAATGTCCACATCCCCACATGGGAACTGCAAAGTGTAAAAGAAGGAAACCCTCATCTTGTCCATCATGACTGTTGCCATTTCAGTATTAAATTTGAAATAAATACAGGAAACAAGTACAGAGAATTATTGGAACAACTACAGACATTTCTGTTGTTGTTGTTGCCACATTTGTCTCCGAAGCTGCGCAGCTATTTGAATTAAATAGGAAACAAGTAGCTCCATGGACCCTGGAAATAATAAAGGCAAGTTTCCTATGGGCCTGTGTCTCATCCTTGACTGAGCTCCAAACGAAGGTTTCCCAAGGCTGAGGCAAGTACAGAAGATCTCTCCTGTGCTGGTTCTCTGGCTTGCGGCATGACTCCTTTTTTTACTTTCCTTTTACTCAGCAGGTTGTTTCCATCAATGGGTAGAGATGAGATGGTCTCTCAGACCTGAGCCCCTCCTGAGTGTCTGGCTGATGTTTGCTGTCAGGGGAGGACATGCAATTACACAGACAGACAGGCTTGTGCCCATATCTACATGCTCTGCAAGGGCTTTAACATCCCTTCTTCAATGGGAAGGTCTGGAATAACTCCTCATTACTGACTGTTGCCCTACACCTTCAGTAGATATGCAAGAGGGTGCATGTAACAGCTGTCCCAGCCATGCCACGGGTGAGGTGGTGCACCCCAGCCATGCTGCTGAGGTGCCCCTCACTGCCCGGCCGCTGCCCGGCAGCCCCGTGCTGCAGCACTTGGGGTTCCTGTCCCATCCTGGAGTGCACTTGGGGTTCCTGTCCCATCCTGGAGCGCAGGGAGCAGGCTCACCCACCCGGCACCGCTTTTCCTGAGTACCTGCCAGGACTCAGCAACAGCTTATTCAAAACAAAGCACAATTTATTTGCCTAAAATAGAATATAGGACAAAGGGTAAAGTTCAACAGACAGCTTTTCGTATTTGGCCTTATATCCATCTTCCTTTGTAAGCCATTGTAAAGGTCTCTTCAGCTCAATTATCTCAGCCTGCAGGCTTGGGAGTGCCGACCAACCTGAAGCATGTGTGAAAGGCCTCTTTCTCAGTGTGTTTCTAGCTACATCTTTCCCTTGGATGGTGACTGTTGCCCCAGGTGCTGCCCACCTCCCCCTTACTACACCCTTACCCTTTTTTTTTTTTTTTTTTTTTTTTAGGTTGGAAAAGACCTTTAAGATCATCCAGTCCAACCATTAACCTACACGACCAAGTCTACTCTAAGCCAATCAAGGGTAGACTAGACTAAACCATGTCCCGAAGTGCCACATCTACCTGTTTTTTGAACACTTATTTGTACAGGTTAGCATCCCTTTGGAGCCTCGGCTCTGCACAGCTCAGCCTTGCCAGCCCTGCAGCGATACCCCCACCTTTACTTTCATTCTTGTTCTGTGTCTCAATTCACCCCACTAAAACATTTTCCTTTTTCTTATCCTGCACTCAGGTGGAAACTATGAAGCAAACCGTGGCATAATTCACAAGGAATTCACTTCAGTGATTCTCTTTGTTCTATCTGTTCAAGTATACCACACGAAGAATAACTTTCTAATGAAATGTTATTAAAAATATAAGCATGTGAGAGTCGAATAAATACATGCTGTGCACGTGCGTTTGGTTTTATTATCATATGTAGGTAAAATCTTTTGTATAGTCAAAAAATAGACCTGAATACACTTAGAGTGGTAGGGCGGAAAAAAACTCTCAGATAAACCAGTAGAAAGTATCGCATTTCTTTGACTAAAGTGGGAAAGAACAACAAATTTGAAATAAACAGCTGGCACCTACCAAGATACCACCCACTCCAGGGTTTTACTCAGAACTGCACAGAAAAGTGAATCCTGCAGGATAAACAGGAGACAAAGACAACTCAAGAACTTGCTTCTTCAAGGCATCACGAGTCATTCAGGCAGTACCCTGAGCTGGTGGATCAAGAGAAATCCCTCCAGCCACTGAGGAAAAAAAGCCAGCAAGAGCAAAAAGCATGTGTTCAGGGTGATGAAACAGCCCCAAACAACCCAGAATGGAAGAAGCAGCTTTGAGAACAAGTAGCTACTGTTTTACAATATTACTTCATGGCAATACTTAATAAACGTCAGTGTGATACTCTAACCCACCACAGGTTTGGGGTTTTCACCTTTCTTTCTACCTGCACTTGTGTGGGCACTAAGAACACAGTGTGTTTCACTCCTCTTGCTATTTTTACTTGATATTGCAGTTACATTTGATATTTGAGAAATGGAGATCACGAGGAAGGTGCAACAATTGCCATGAGTCAGCATCTATCAAGTCCTGCCATCGGATAAAGGGATGCCTGCGTGTGTATACATATAATTCTGACAGACAGGAGGAGAATGACGCCAGGATTTGCAGTTTAGCTCCTGCCAACCTTCCCCTGTGTGGTACAAAGCTTCTGCTAAATCCGAAAGCCCGAAGCAGCCTGAGATATTTTTTGTGGAGCGCCTGTCACTTGCTGTGTCTCCCTGAACTCCGGTGGTGTGCATCTACATTGGGAGCCTTCCCAAGTCCTGCTCCTTCTTCTCAGCAGCCAGACCTCAGCCCCAGCCACGCTATAGGAGAGGCAGAAGATGTTCTCTGGGACAGAAGGAATGACAGCTGCAGCAGAAGAAAGGGAACTAATTAATTACCAAGTAGTTACTAATATTTGTGTTTAAAGACTATAAGAAAAATACGAAGCCCTGATATATATTATAATCCAGGTTTTACCCCATGTCACAAATGCATTCTGAACAATAAATGCTTCTAAAAAAACTCGCACCTTATTAAACAACTGGACTAAAATAGCAATTCTATGAAGAATATACATTTAATAACAAAATTACTTTTAAGGGGCTTAGAAAAAATTAAATTCAACGCTGCCTACAGAGTAACTCCTTATGCGCCATAGCTAGGAAAAGAAAGTTGATAAGGGGTATGGGAACAATCCAGTACTAGACTGAGTTTTAATACTGATTTTTAAAACAGATTTTGTCAAGTTGATTAGACCTGTGGGCTATGGGCTTCATTTCAAGCCCATATGTGTACCTGGAACTGAGTTCCACTCCTAAGGGTCTATTTTATTTCAAGCTAATGTGACATAAGAGGGCTTGTGCCCCTGTGGTCAGATTTCCAAGTCACATCATTGCCTAAAGATGCAAACAGGCACTTACTGGTGGTGTTAAAAGCAGTTGAACTGATTTGGCCTCATAGGACTAAGGGCTCATATCTGTAAAATTATTCAAATTTTTAGTTCCAGTTTATTGGTGATTTCAGTCCAGTCAGGCACCTAGCTATCTTCAGCATAAGACTGATAGCACTGAACCAGTGTTGTTACTTCTGAAAATACTATTAGATAGTTATCTGCACTTTAAGCCCTTATGTAATTTTATAAATCTCTCCCTTCAAGGGTTAGCAGGTTAAAGGATTAGGTCCCTCTCTTCCATTTCTGAACACATTTAATCATGAATACTGGACATTTGATTTTATAGCTAGATAAACTAAAACTAAAACACTCTAAAAATATCTAGCTAACCATGAGACAGAATAAGCTGCCTCTCCCAGCTTTCTGTTTGGACAGGGGCAAGTTTGGGATGCTTGTGTCTACTGGTAGCTACCTTTTTGTCAACACTTATCACTGACACCTTTTTGGGGAACAGCACCCCATTGTGACAGGCTTTCAGTGAAGTTTGGCTGAAGCTAAGGATGCTCAGGTCACCTCTGCCAGAAAAGTGCTTGGCCCCCGTTGCTGGCACTCAGCCTCCGATCCAGTGTCATATCCACCTCCTTCAAGGTGCAGGACCAAATCCAACATACCCCACTTATTTTTCTGGGAGACGTCAGACTGCCTGATGCTTAATTGCTGATGCAACCCACAGATGCCAAACCATGTTTAATTCTGTGGGTAAATGCAAAAAGTGTACATTTTACTACCATTCTCTGGATGTACCCAGTGGCTTGGTCAATCTTAGGTTTTAGGTATTCTTGCAAAGAATTCCTGAGAATACACTTACCAAACCAGGCTTTTGCACTTAGATAGCAGAGATCTTACTCTGGCGATGGTTATATTTGCAATAAGAAGATACAATACAAAGACAGAAAATATGTTCAAGGCTCAAACATTTATAAGCTTATCACACTGAGAACATAGTTTTGAGATATAAAGGCTTTAGTAACAACTCCCAGAAAATCAGATCTGTGGCTCCCCAACTCTTGGTACATCTATCAAACAGGGAAAAGCCAGGCTGACTCACTGAACACATTTCCCAGTCACCAGGTCTGAGATGCTGCTGTCTGAAGAGATACTTTACTCAAAGAACTTTTCCTAATTTTTTTTTTCTGTGATATTGCCATTATTTTGGCACTTCTTTAGAAAAAATTGTTGTGCATTCACTTTTTTTCTGAACTTAGATGAATTTTTATTGTCACACCAAAGGGAGTTGGTAATCTCATCATACAAGAAGAGAATAAGTAACAGACCTTGTTCCTGGTTGAACAGAGGAATGAAGTTATATTGAAAGTGCAAGGAGGAAGAAATGGAATTCATAAATGCTCAGCTTCACGCAGAGAGGCGGCTGACTCACAGGCCTGTATGGCTGATGGAAGTTTCAAGCAACAGCAGGAGATAAATGAATAAGGAGAAAAAAATGTCAATTTATGTTGACTAAAGAGGAAGCTAAAGAACAGCCATGACTTCTGATATACTTCTGCAAGGCAACTTTCTTCTGTTTCTATTGTATAGTCAGAAAGCAGAAGCTGGGGCCTGTGGCTAAATCATATATCCACAATTTTTGTAGATTTTCTAACATGCTATGAAAACAAGCAGGATCATAGTAATCTCATGAGATCAGGTTATTCCTCCATATCGAAAAAGATGATTTTTCACATTAAATACTTTTGGATGTTAATAAAAAATAATTAGGCAGCACTTGAGAAAAAACTTTTTGTAGAAAATAAGTCTTTGCTTATCTATATACATATATAGAGATGTAGATATATACAGAAATTACAATAAGAAACCCACTGCTCACAAAATGCACTTCACGCTTTAGACTCGTTTTCTAAAGTCTGTGCTGTAAACCAGAACTTGGATAAGCAGGGAGGGTTAACAGTAAGCTACCAATAGAACCAAGAGATTTATTTTTCTGAAATTATTTAGCTCTTTTCTTTGTTGAACACTCAGGCTCATGAAATGTCAAAAGTTCTTTGTCAGCAAGTAGAAACATGATAAAGATATTTGCAGAAGTGTTCACTTCGGTCACGCCCCTTGGCCTTTTAAAAGCTCTTGTGTGGGAGAAGTGAAAGAGGAAAGGCTCTAAAAAGTGCTGAAGATGAAACAGGGATGGGGGAACCATGAACCAGCGCCCAGACTCCACTGCCATTGCACACCTTCAGTACACCACGCTGAGAGAGAGAGCAACCAGGCGATGCTCGTAGCACCCTGGGGCAGCTGCACCTGCAGGAGTGGTGACGGTCAGCAGCCCTGGCACCAAAAAAGAACCAGCAATCAGTCACGGGGAGAGAGCCATCTCATGCCTCTGACAGAAGCCCTTTCTAATAACCATCCTTCTAATCCATGAACTTCCTTTCCAGCTTCTTTTTTTTTTTTTTCTTTACATTATTTTTTCTCAATGCTTTCTGCTTTCTGTCTGAATGAGAACCCATCTCAGCCAGGCAGATCACCTTAACCCTGCTACATTTAGCTTAGCACAGCAAGCTAAAAACCAGTCCCAAACAACCAGATCTAGTTCTTAAAAAAAAAAAAAAAAAAAAAAGTTTTCCATGAATTGTAGAGAGGAAAATAAGAGCAAAAAGGCAAATGTTTTTCCTGGCCCAAAGAACACACTTTGGATCATGTGGTCCAAAAGCTACCCAGATACAGAAGCTATATTTTCCTGCCTTTGCTATTCCTTCCTCCTTCCCCTTCCTACCAGAGGGCTTTGTTTTGCTTTACAAGGAAATATGATTCAATTTTAATGGTGAAACAGAAATGCCACTGTCTGAAATCAGCACCTTTTTTTTTTTTTTTTCACAGAAGGGACATTAATTATGACTTTAAAGACTACCAAATAAGAGAGGTTCTTCCTCTAAAAATAGGGTATAATATAAAAAATATGATATAATAAAGCAGAACTATTTAGAAACATGGTGTACTGAGGTTTCTAATAAGATTTAACCCAAATTATATCCACTTCTTTAAAAATCTTACCCTTATCTTTGAAGCTTTTTCTGTTTCCTTTCTCCTTTCTCTCTATTCATCTTCCTTTTTTTGGCATTTAATAAAAACTAAATGTAATTTTGCTTCCTACATAACTAGTAAAAACCAAGGGCCTTGCAGCATAACTTCAAATCCAGATTTTTGTGCAAAGCAAGGAAGTAGTACAGTCATTTTCCATAAGAGTTTGTGTCTCATCTTTAAACTAATTTTCAAGTACAGGCTGAGTATGCATACGGATGGGCAACTCCCATAAGGAACCGGATTACTTAGACATCAGAGAAACACATGCATGACTTAGGCTGGGACACATCCTTAGGCTTGCAGCTTGCCTAAACAAACTAGGTATGGAGCCATCATACTACCCTGAGTCATGCAAAATCCCGTACTTACGCAATTTGAAGTAAACACTTCCTTTTGACACCCATTGGGTGAACAACCTGTTCCTTCCACAATTAGGGGTTACCACAGGAATGACACCCTATCACCTGGGCCAGGCAGAAGCCAGGTGCGAGTGGCGACTTACCTTGAGACAATGACTTGCTTCATGGTTGGGAGGTGAATTCATGCTTTGTCATCCAGCTACTTGTATTAGGGTTTCTACTTTTCAGAAGAGTTTGTTGGGCAATACAAATACTTGAAAACACTTCAGTCATTCACCCTGCTGTTCCTAGCCATGTGAATGGAAGCAGGTTTGGATTATACTCTCAAATAAAACTCACAAGACTGCCTGAGAGATGTAGGAGCCTATGTGTTTTGTCTTTCAGTAGGAATCAGGCACAAAACTAATTTGAATAAAAGGTTGATTTTTCCACCTTAAATACAGATTAGCATTTGCATGATAAAACACAAAATTACAGCTCTATTCTTAGTAAATTAAACCATATTCTCATCATGTGTTGGACTGGCAATGTGTCGTGGTTTAGCCCCAGCCAGCAACTCAGCACCACGCAGCTGCTCACTCACTCCCCCTACCCCGATGGGATGAGGGAGAGAATCGGAGGAGTAAGAGTGAGAAACACTCCTGGGTTGAGATAACAACAGTTTAATAATTGAAATAAAGTAAAATAGTAATGATAATAATAACAACAATATTATAATTATAATAATAATAACAATATACAAAGCAAGTGATGCACAATGCAATTGCTCACCACCCGCCGACCAATAGATACCCAGACAGTTCCCAAGCAGCGATCGCTGCTCCCTGGCCAACCCCCCACAGTTTATATACTGAGCATGACGTCATATGGTACGGAATAGCCCTTTGGTCAGTTTGGATCAACTATTCTGGCTGTGCCCCCTCCCAGTTTCTTCTGCACCTGGCAGAGCATGGGAAGCTGAAAAAGTCCTTGACTAGCATAAGCAGTACTCAGCAACAACTAAAACATCAGCGTGTTATCAACATTCTTCTCCTACTAAATCCAAACCACAGCACTGTGCCTGCTACTAGGAAGAAAATTAACTCTATCCCAGCCGAAACCAGGACACAATGGTGCACATGGTCAAGTTTGCCCAATGTTTTCACATCACTAGGCAGTATTTTTGGGATACTCAAATCCCAAATAAAAGCAGGGAGATCCTCCATGCTGTTTTGCTCCTCTGCACTTTTCTGGGTGCCTTGCAGAGGAAGCAGCTACTAAATAAGTGTGAAGGGAAGCAGAGAGGGGAGGCAGCCAGGGAAGCAGGTAGGAGATGCTGCTGTATGGATGGGAGAAAAGGGCAAAGGCCAGGGCATCCAGAGGGACTGGAAGGGGATGAGCAAAGGGGAGCCAAGGATGGGGACAGACAGCTGCCAAGGGGCCTCCTCTTTTGCCATCTCCTACTCTTTCAGTATCTGACTTCAAGATAATTTTACAGGTGAAGTGTTACACGAAACCATAAATTTGTTTCTTACTCTTTCAGGTTTTCACCTGTAATGAGGTGAAAATAATAATAAACAGCACTTACCATCCCAAAAGGTCTTCTGAAGTGTCTATAAAAATGATATTGTGAATGTTCTGCTTTTTTACTTTTTCTATACATTTAGCTTAAAAGTTAGAAGTGTTTTGTCTTCTTTTTCTAATTGCCAATTTTGTAAACCCAGCAGCAACCTAAAGGAAAGCTGGTAGCTGGTAGCTTTCCACCCGATTAATCATTCCCGGCAATGAAGACTCTCAGATGTGTTCTCAGCCACACATTGGCAACCCCACTCTTTTTAAATTGCAGTTATATCTGTGCAGATCACCCATGTTCAGTGCATTTCCTTAGACATAACGCTTTGAAATTTGCTAAATAATTGTTTTTATGGTGCATAGAAAGAAACAGAAACCCACTGAGACTGAGCGCTGTGACGCTAAAGAGCTAGCAGTGACAATACGCACTAAAAGGCTATTTCTGTGACACAGATTAGCAAATATGTCCCTGAAGCCATGCAGGATGTATTTTACTCTTTTGCAGAGGGCCACACAAGGACCATATGTCATTTAAATCTCATTTAAACACTATTTTAAAGGCACTAGTAGGACTTCTGCACTCCATCACCCTTTTCATAGGGATTAATTTGATAAGTGTTATTTTTATACAGTTTTCAATGGAAAATTGTACTTTGAGTTGAGGAAGTGGCACCATCTTGTGGGTGAAAATGAAAGTGTTTTTTCTTTAGTAAATTTAGTTGGGTTTTACTTTTCTCTCATCCCCCCCACCCCCACCCCTTTTTGGTTCTCATAATTCTACAGAGTAGCCTTTTGAGTCTAAAAAATCATTGTTTCAGAAGACTTTAGAGCAGAGCTGTGCTCTATTATGCAAAAAGTGCACAGTATTTTGATAACTTTCCCTGCCTACACAGATTTCTGAGACATCGGCTAATGTCGATTCTTGAAAGCACATTTTGAGGTCAGCCCCAGAAAATTAGGAAAAAAAAAAAAAAAAGCTAAAATATGTTTATCAAGAAAATAATGGCTACATTTGCAGTGGCAATGTCTTACTCCCAGAAGTGAGTCAAAATTGTTCAAATCCACAGATAGAAGATTTCAGCTTGCTTACAAACTGATACCCATGCCTTCACTCTGAGAATTATCAAGATGCAGGCTCATTTTTCTCAGTCTTTTCTTTTTTAAATACCTCAACTTCTTCTACTTTTAAAGGGCTAGTCAGACTTGTCAGCAACCTACTGTGGAGACAGAAAAGAGAAGACCAAGAATATTGATGATGATAGACTATTACCAGCTTGTTTAATATACAAACAGCTATAGGGCTAAGAGTAAAATGTGTAGTGCTTGAGCTCATTTATTTAAAGGCATGCCCATAATTACTGTCAGTCACCTCAGTGGGATTCACCTCTCTTTAGATATCACCAGTACAAATGTCTATACCTGAACTGGTCACCAAAGCTCCTTTTGAAGTCACTAGGGAGTAATAGTTGCTTTTAAGGTGCAGTTCATCTCATTGTATTCCAGATATCTGAAATAGATCTGCTGACTCATACTCTTAAAGTGCTTATTTCTCTGCTTTGGTTAAAAAGGGAAAATTATGTGATTAGCATAGACGTAGTTAGCTCCTGGAGTGATCTGCACACAGTCAAATGAATCCCACCCCTTGTGGCTCATATAAATGACATTATCAAGATTTTTTGAGCCCTGTGGATGATATTTAAGTCAGCACTCCCAATGACTTACTACAGACTATCTCAAATACGGATTTCAAGAACAAGCTCTAAAGATCAAAACTCAATTAAGAGCCATTAAAATAGCTTAATATAGGGCTGCACATGTTGCGTCAAGAGGTTGGCATGATCCTTTGTGGTGAACCTATGAGAGGAACTACATATTATAGCACTGGTAGCTTTATATTTAGAGGTGTTTTCAGTTCTTTTTGCCTGTGGTAAATGTACATATAAAGTGGCACTCACAAAAGTTAATGTGCAAAGTAAAAATAACTTCTCTTTCTGATCGCTGAAATACAAGTTAACCCTAAGACATTTCTTGTTAATTGCAGCTATTTTCCAAAATCAAAGTGCCAGAATATGAGCTGGGCCATAAAGCAAAACCTAGGACAAGAGTATCCTCCTTCCAAAATCAGAAACTTATGCAAAGAATAGGGTCCTGCATTGGCATTACCCCTTGTGAGAAAAGCTCAGATGCTATTTCCCTGTTGCTGAACAGAAGGCTGAACTTCACAGCACCTGAGTACAGCTCCTTCCCTTGACCCCGTTGCAGGGCTAGCCACTCCCAGAAGCATGGGGAGAAAATGGGAAGGCTCGTCAGCTTTGCTGCCCAACGGTTCCCCCACACCCGCAAGGTGTGGAGATCCTCTCTGGTGAGATGAAGAGGTGGGACAGGTCTTGCCCATCCTCCCGGCGTGACACAGGACAGCAGTTCAGAGGCTTCTGCTGCCCGAAGCTCATGCGGGAAAACAGACAACATCCAAGTGCTTCCACCTTCACCCCCCGCCGGCTGGACACACCTGGCACCCACGTGTTTCTGGACACGGCTCTCAAAGTTTCCAGTTCTTGAAGGTTAAGCTGCTAGGGGATTTTTCATCTGGGCTTTATGATGCACCTTACCCTCAAGGAGATGAAGGTCTTCATTTTGGAACTGCTGACTCAGAAAATACCTACAGGGATTCTAGATGGGATGTATCTTATCTGAGATCTCCTTCCCATGATCTTCTCTTAAGAAGGGATATTCCAGGACACTACATGGATGCATGTTGTAAAATAATGGCAGCATTTAATCATGAAGAAGCAAAAGAATATAAAGATATATATATACATAAAAATAAAGTTGTAAAGGCAAATCATAAGAAAATGCTTCCCCAAAATCTTACTCAGCAAGCCATAATTAGTTACCTGTGCATTTGTAGAGATTAAGCAAGATAGATTAAAAGTGCATATGGCAAACCAGCCCAGTTATTCACCCAATGAGGAAAGACATCAGAACCTTGTGCAATAAACCGAGAACATTTATTAGAAAATTGAAAAGTTACAGAAACACAGTCTAGATGTAATTTGGGTTAAGATACACTGCCTAAAGTTAAATGTCCAATGTTTAAGGGAAGAGGACAACCCCTAGCTCAACACAAAGCCCTTGGGAAATTCAAGACTTTGCCTAGGCTCCCTGGCTCCACATTTGTAGTAAGCATTTGCACAGACCAAAATCATTACGGAAATACTGCCTTAGGCAAAGCAAGAATCTGGTTGACCCTTTGGCCAATTCTTGGACTGAATCTCTTTTGATGTTAGAAGTAGTCTGGCTCATTTAAATGCTAGCCACTCCACCCACCTTTTCATCTCCTGCTTTGTTTCTTGGGTTGCAAATGTCACTGAGACTAGAAGCTCTTCTTGCAGCACCCTGGGCCCAACGGCAAGCATGATGCAGCTGGAACCTTTTCTCAAATCTTTTCTCCTGCCATTTGCAGCCCATCATCACAGACTAAAGAGAGGCATGTTATTTCAGTGGAAAATCCTCTAACTTTAAACTTTGCCTCATCAATTTGAACAAAATTTGGAGTGAGAATGAAAGAACCCAGAGCTGGTTTTATAATTGCAGAAAGCTTGGTCACCATCATTCGTCATACGATTGCCATGTTAATTGTCACGTTCTCTGCACTTCCTTGATCTGCCTGTATTAGAATGCGCAACACCTGAATATAGTTTCTCTTTTTCAGCATTTGTGATAGGGCACAGTGAGGGAGCATTAGAAACACTGGAAATAATTTTTTTGTTATGAAATGGAAGACACCAAAAGATTTATCCAGATTTATCATGATCAAGATTCATCAATCAAAAAATATTTATTTAACACTCAGTAACACAAGTCACAACCATTTTGGAATTTCTTCATTCAATAATGATATATTAAAAAAATCTTAATATTTATTATCAGGCCTCTATACCTTCACTGCCTTCCATTAAGCTCAAAAGGGGCACAAGTCTTTTCAGTAATATATCAAAAAGGGTTTTGATAGAATAGTTTCAGGTTTTAAGTCTTAAAACAAGCAGTGCCTGAAAAGAGAATACACAAAGGTTGAGCACTGAGCTATGGCTGTTTGGGGGTCCAGGATTGTTCCCACAGCTTTCATTAGCATTTCTCATTTACCTCACTGCAGATGAGACTACACACTGGAGAAGCAGTCAGGTTTGCAGTGCATTTAAATTCTCATGTATCCATTGAGCTCAACTTGCACCCCCTACAGATCTCTGATTCGTTGTAAATGTTTACCATAGGAGGAGGTTTACATTTACATGCCAGCTGCTTACAAAACCTGCAAACACATCAGCATTTTAAGAGCAGGAGGTTTTTCATATGATTTTGTATTCAAATTATCTTGGATGACCAGCAACAACTTCAAAAATCGATGTGAGGAAGCAGAGCTATTCAAAGCTTTCTAAGAAAAAGCTACACCTTCTTGGAAGTCCTGCCTGTCCTCAGGCCCTGGGCTATAAAAACTCATCCAGACAGTACAGCCACATTAAAAGTTCAGCTATAGCCTTAACTGGTGCAAAAGTTCCAGCTTAATAGGCATTTATAAGGCCAAAGACAAACGATGCTCTTCAGGATTGTTGAAGGCAAATGGTTCTTCTCTGGTGGGAGTTTTCCTTTACTCAAGTGGCCAGGATGCATCCCTGTTGGAACAGCAGTGCAGGACAAGAAAAATCAGTGATGATATATATACTAATACACACGCGTATATATACACATACACATATATACAAGCACAAATGCTCCTATCTCTGCAATACATGGCAATTTTCATGAAACCAGCTGTAAATGAGCATGCTGCTTTCCGGGTTGTGGGCTATCATGAGACATGAAGTACTGATGCGTTACAGACTTGTGAAGTGCCTGTTTCGCTGCGGGGAGAGGGGTTACCCCCCCGGTGAGAAAGTACTGCTAATCTTTAGAGAGTATATTATGGTTGATTAACTTCATGGACTGCATTGGTTAATGGACGATTTTGTTTCCAAATATTTTAAATCTCTGATTGCTGGCTCAGAAGCATGTGTTGAAACACAACTCACTTGTGTAGATTGTTTACTGGGTTTTCTTTGTTTGCTTGTTAAAACTTTTGGCATAACTTTAGCTATTCAGTTTCATCAAGAGCAAAACAAGTACAGCAAAGCACAAACTTTGAATTTTTATTAGTAACTGTGCTTTTGAGGGAAAAGGGAAAGTTAGACCAGCCAACCACTAACAGTAAGCAACAGTTTGCTTTAAATTTACAAAGAACAAATAAACGTAGAAGTGGAGATGGTGAACAAAATTATTGCTACAAGACAGAAAGTGTGAATAGTATTCTCTAACAGCTGCAGGACCTCACTGCATTTCTCTTTTGGCACTTACCTCTTCTGATAAGCACAGTGCCAAGCTGTACAGGGTTTGTATCCACACGTATAGCTTGCAGTCACCTTGAGATGCCCTTCCCCAGAAAGCTAACCCTGGTGCCATATCTTAAGTGATCTAGAGGTTATGATAGCGGAAGGGTGCAAAAAAGAAATTACTTGTGCAGCATTGTGTGCATAACCAGCAGAATGGATTATGTTAGGAGTGGTGGGTTTTATGCTCGTGTATCTGTGTAGGCTTTGACAACTGCACAGAGAATTGCCCACCACCAAGGAGGGTCTGTGTCCAAGGACTTCACCATGAGCCCACCCCAGTAACCAGGGGCAGCTTCACAGAAGTGTGAGCATGCCCTGGCACTTGTGACTGCTGGGATTCAATCAGAACAGGAATTCCACATGCTCCCAGCCTGCTGGTATTGTCTTCTCTGCTGTTTCAGAAAGCCGTCCAACATCTTCACATCTCCTTTTTTTAGCATTCTTCCTTTGCATCGGTACAACATCATCTGTGATCTCTCTAGTTTTCTTCTTGGTGTGTATGCTCAGCATCTTGAGTGGGTTGACTGGCCTTTGCATTCGCCAAACTATTTTTTTTAATACTGGAAAAATTAATTTCCCCTGTACATAGTTTACTTTTCTGTGACAAGAGTGGTGTTTGCATTTTTTTATCATTTTAGCACATTCACTTTTTTCACTTATAGGTCAGCCAGACGTTATAAGGGTAAAACCTGTGGCCAAATTCTGCAGTTGCAAGAGAGTGAATTCAAAATGAAGCCAAATTCATAGTTACAGGAGGTAGAGCAAAAGTTGATGAATCCACAAAGTAAGTTTAGAGGAAATTATTTTTCCAAATTTTGTATGCTTAAAATATACGCCAGGAAGTATTGTGATAGCTATTTGCTTTTTATTGTTAGACTTGTTTCAAATGATGCTTGCAAGAATAATATCCAGCTCTAATGGGATATTGAAAGAAAACCCAACAATTTTTTATTTATATGGCTGTTGCTTTATTCCTGTGGGCAAACACCATTTAGATAACTGCTGCTGGCTGGTGGGTCCTGTACCATGAGATAGCCCAGCTTCCTGATGGGATGCCAGAGGTGTTCTAGCCCGGCAGCTCCCAGCGTTACTGCTTTGGCATAGCTACACAAATTCTCTGCAAGCCGTTCTCTGAGATACTGCAGCTTAGTGCCCCTGCACCCAGTGAAAGAAACCTATCCTTCAGCATTTACAGAAGTGCATTGTTTAATAGGATTGCATTTAAATTTCTATAAAGGTTGTCAATCCAAGGCTTATGATTCAGAATGGAAACTTCCTCCAAGAGAGACTTTATTAAACTTGACTTCTAGATACAGAGAGTGAGCGGTACACTGTAAAGAGAGGTTATAAACTTTTTCTGTTTTAAACTAACCAGCAATAAGTTCTGGCTTCAGCAGTTTTATTACTCTTTGTTAAGTGAAGTAGAGCTTGTCTATTATTGGAAAGGGCTAAATAGAATGAAAAAGCTTTTTGACAAGACCGGTTAGACGTATTTTATCACGTATTTTCTATTCAGGGTAATTTCACTGCTGCAGACTAAACAGAGACTTAAATTAAGATTTGACAGATTTGTTTAGAAGCTACTGTTCTCCAAAAAACCCCAAATCATTTATTATTTTTACACAGCTTAAGACAGAAAGATTCTGAATTCCTTCCATAGCAGTGACTGGTTTTATTATTACTTTTTAGATGGTAAAATACCTGAAAGACAAATATGAACAGAAAAACTAAAGGGATTTTCTGAATTACTGAGTCCTGTCCTTTGGTGTTAAAAGCAACACTTTATAGAATCACTTTGATAAATGTCTTGAGCTCCAGCTTAAAAGCAGTTCAATTTTTTGCCTCCACTTAATCCTGCTGGAGACACACTACAGACTATCCTCACAATTAGGAATCAGTAAATTTCTGTCTAAATGTATCCATTATTAATTTCTAAACAATTTTCTTGAACCAATGTTGCCTTTTCCTTTAAAAAAAGATATTTCTTCTCTGATGTGTTCCTCTTAAAGTCCCTCATCACCTGATAAACGAGGATGCAGTCATTGTGGATTGTTTAGAAATTACACGTATGCACAGAAATTATATCTATTCAACAGAAATTGTATCTATTCAATGATCAGGAAGTACTCTATATTTAAAGTTATATCTTTTCTCAGGTCTTCTGTCTTTTTTGTTTTGCCATGATACCTCATCTCTTCTTCCCTATTCTCCTAGACACGCTTTCTTTCCTCTGAACCTGTTCCAATCTAAATTCACCTTCTAGAAAAGGGGCAGAGAGAATCCCACACATTATTTCTGACCAGCGGGCATCAGGGCCTTGCACAGCGGCACTAATGCCTCCCTGGCTTTAGTGGCAATCTCTCCCCCAAAGGCCCCGGGACACACATTCACCTGTCCAAGGCCACATTGCCAGGGCAGCTCCCAACCATTCTCAGGCCTCCCGCTCAGTCGTTCTCAACCAAGACACATAAGCACAGCGCTTTTTACTGCTGAATTTCATCTCATTCCTATGACTCATCCTCAAAGCCACTGTGCTCTTTCTGTCTAATATTCTGATCCTCCTCATATTTTAAGACAATAAATAATGGATAAAGACAGCTCATATTGCAAAAATTAAGCAGGCTGCAGGTTATGGATTGCATCATATTTGAAATAAACCACACATGGTTATAGAGACTTCGGCAAACATTCTGTATATTCAGGAACGATATTAAAAATTGAGTGGGTTATTATTTCATCAAAAATATTTTTTTCAGTGTAAATATGAATTGATTTTTGTCTTCTCTTTTGAAAGTTTAGAGCTCATGCATTTATTCCAGTCCATCTGCTTTATACCATTCCTTAGGCAACCAGCTAACACCGGATTATTTCAGCGTGAAGGAAGTCTCGGTATGACACAGGCCTGTGTAATACTCTCTTTCAGCCTTGACCTTGCACACAGAGACAGCCAGAGAAAGGAGAAGTATAGATACAATGCAACAGCTGAACACACCTAAATCTGCTTTGGAGATTGGAACTACGATTCAGTTATACCCTGTTAGAGATTCTGGGTTACAGAGCACCATAAAACTTATAAAAGTACCCATATTCCCACAGAGTTACGCTACGGTTACAACCATGAGCAACCTAGAAAAGAAAGTTAATTTATTTCTTATGGTTACATGTTGACAATATGGATGACATTCACAAGCAGAAGAACTTAATAACTAAAGGCTGTCTCTTCTGCCACTAACATTTCTCATGTCTTTTTGTTCTGAATTGATCACTGTAGCTAGTAGAAATCAAAACACCTATCCAAAATAATTGTCATAAAGTATCATTATGGAAATAATCCTATATTGCCTATGTATACTGAAATATCATACCTCAGCCTACTGCAATGTGTAGGTAGTATTAAACTAGTATAAAAATCGTACTGAGCCTTATGCCACCTGATTTGAACAAATTCCTTTCTACCACAGTTAAAAACGTCTTAGCTTTTAGGAAGTTTAGTGAAAAATTAACACCCCCCTTAAGCAAACACTCTGCAGGCTATGCTTATGGAAAATTATTCTCATGGTAATCAGCTGTACATGCTGACAAACTTGTTCTTTTCTGGTTGCCTAGCTGTCTACCAACCTCCTCTGGCTCCCTGCCATGACCTCTGTGAAAGAGCTGCTATAGCAGTAGCAAGTATTTTCCCAGAAAGCCTTATTAACTGTGCTGTAGGTTTCTAGTTTTTGAACAGCAACTTGTCGTACTGTAATTATTGTGAAAGTATTTTAAATGAAGACGCTTCATTTCATCTTTTAAACAGATACGAGAAAATTCAAGGCCAAGAAACCTAACTGGAAAAAGCAGGTCAGCACTGCATGTCATGCTGTTGCAGCAAACACTGCAAAAACAAGTCTAGAGTTCAAATAAAATCAGTTCTGGCTCTCTTAAAACCCACAAAAATAGCCTATCAGCTGAAAAATGATAGGTCTAAGGCTGAGATATATATATATATAACAAATGTGATGGTAGGCTTGAAGAACCATGACATCTACAAAAAAAAGAGGTATACATCTTCCAAAATTTCCTTGTCGCAAAGAAGTATAGAAAGAAAATTGATTAAAGGAACTTAACTCAATTTCTCTACTTCAGGTTGTAGCACACAGAATCAATATTTATTCAAGGATGGTTAGTTTTAGGAGGCAGACTCCTGTGAATGTTCTCCAAGTTTAATGTCACCTCCCTCCAGATCAGCTGCTGGGTTCTCATACGTGTTTACAGGGCACTGAATCTGTATGGGGCTTCAGGCACTACTGTGCTACACATACAGCCATATTTCAGTTAGAAAAAAGAAAAAAGAAAAAAAAGATTAGTTCTCATAGGACAACTACTTCTCCTTCAGGTTCAGTTGACAAGCACAAGCAAAGTAGATATCCACATAAAGCACTGATACCATTTGTATGTGCCATCTTAACATACCACGGGAAGGATCCTTAATTGGAAGTAATAATAGGATAGCCAGGAAAGTACCAATTAAAATAACTTGGCTGTCTGTGCTAAATTCTAGATATTCTTAAGGTCTTAAGGAAATTTGATAATCTTTACTTCCTAGGATACAATCAAAACCAAAGATTTACTTTTAGTCTTACTTATCTCTGAGGTGAAACAACAGGACATACTGCAGATTTTTTTGTTGATGCATCATACGTATAAGCAATAGTCAACGGACTGCACATAGAGTTTTGAAAACCAATAAAATAGATTATTTTCATCCATCTTCTCAAGCTAGTTTGCAGCAGGTTCAATTTCATTTTGCTTATATTTGTTAAAGCTCCTACCACATCTATTTGTTAAGCTTCTAGATTTGTTAAATATATTCTTTTTTTCCTGTAGAAACAATATAGTTCACTGCACCAGTAGCTCTAGGTGGCCTGGAGCTGATATGAGTAAACTCCCTGAACACAAAAATCAAGCTGATCAAGATATGCATGTTCTCAATCTCGCTTTATGAGGTGGAGCCATACGCCTTCAAGAACACTGATGCATAAAGAATGCTTTTTCTTTTTTTTCCCTAAATATTTGCATCAACTAGCAAAACCACTGTTGTGGCTTAACCCAGCAGGCAGCTAAACACCACACGGCTGTTTGCTCACTCTTCCCCTCCCCAGTGGGATGGGAGAGAGAATCAGAAAAAAACAGTAAAATTTGTGGGTTGAGATAAAGACAGTTTAATAGGACAGAAAAGGAAGGGATAATAAAAAAAAAAAAAAAGAATGCAAAATAAGTGATGCACAATGCAATTGCTCACCACCCACTGACCGATACCCAGACAGTTCCCGAGCAGCAATTGCTGCCCTCCAACCAACACCACCCCCCCAGTTTATATACTGAGCATGACGTCATATGGTATGGAATAGCCCTTTGGTCAGTTTGGATCAAATATCTTGGCTGTGCCTCCTCCCAGTTTCTCCTGCACCTGGCAGAGCATGGGAAGCTGAAAAATTCCTTGACTAGCGTAAGCACTACTTAGCAACAACTAAATCATCAGTGTGTTACCAACATTATTCTCAAACTAAATCCAAAACAGAGCATTATGGCAGCTACTAGGAAGAAAACTATCTCAGCTGAAACCAGGACAGTATCCACCCCTTATACTATACCATCTATTTCATGCCCAGGTCTCTACCCTTTCCAATAAATTCCAATTAATCACCACTTTTCCTATCTTTTGATATATACACACAGATATTATTCCCTTAGTCTGTGGGCCACCCCTCTAAATTGTCCATTGAGGCCATGACTTTGGGCTCCATCTGTCATAACAGTCTTTCGGGGCAGCAGAAATGGTGTGTGGTATTGGATTGTTGCATGTTGAAGCCAGTTCTGGTTGCATCACTGCTGCACTTTGCATAGTTTCATCAAAGTTCATTCTTCATTAATCTGGGTGGTTCTTACTGTAATACCACTGATATGGCATATAGCAACCATAAAAGTGAGGCCATACAGTATTATATAGCAATTAAGATCATACAGTTCAGTTCATTGGCTATTTTCACCCAAAATCAAATCCTCTTGAGGTACACATCGGACTTCCCCATCCTTCCACATTACCCACCAAGTGCACCCAGGTCCTTGAGCAAAGGCATTCCCACAAATGGGTTTGCCTTTGCCTGAGGCAGGAGTAACCCAGACTGTCTTCCCCAGCATATTTCTTATGTGTGCTACAGGGACTTTATCCTGTTCTATGGTATATAAAAGTTTTGATTGGGCAGGGCCAGCTCGACTGGCAGATCTGCTGGTGTTGACTAACCAGGTGGCTTTTGCTAAATGTGTATCCCAATGTTTGAATGTCCCACCACCCATCGCTCTCAGGGTAGTCTTTAACAGTCCATTGTATCGTTCAATTTTCCCGGAGGCTGGTGCATGATAGGGGATGTGATATACCCACTCAATGCCGTGCTCTTTGGCCCAGGTGTCTATGAGGTTGTTTCGGAAATGAGTCCCGTTGTCTGACTCAATTCTTTCTGGGGTGCCATGTCACCATAGCACTTGCTTTTCAAGGCCCAGGATGGTGTTCCAGGCAGTGGCCGGGGGCATGGGATATGTTTCCAGCCATCCGGTGGTTGCTTCCACCATTGTAAGCACATGGCCCTTGCCTTGGCAGGTTTGTGGGAGTGTGATAAAATCAATCTGCCCGGCCTCTCCATATTTATATTTCAGCTATCATCCTCCATAGCAGAGAGGCTTTAACTGCTTGGCCTGTTTGATTGCAGCGCATGTTTCACATTCATGGATAACCTCTGCAATAGTGTCCATGGTTAAGTCCACCCCTCGATCATGAGCCCATCTATACGTTGCATGTCTTCCTTGATGGCCTGAGGCATCATGGGCCCACCGAGCTATAAATAATTCACCCTTATGTTGCCAGTCCAAATCCACCTGAGCCACTTCAATCTTAGCAGCCTGATCCACCTGCTGGTTGTTTTGATGTTCTTCAGTGGCCTGACTCTTGGGTACATGAGCATCAACGTGACACACTTTTACAACCAGGTTCTCTACCCGGGCAGCAATATCTCGCCATAATGCGGCAGCCCAGATGGGTTTGCCTCTGCGCTGCCAGTTGCTCTGCTTCCATTGCTGTAACCACCCCCACAAGGCATTTGCCACTGTCCATGAGTCAGTACAGAGATAAAGCACTGGCCATTTTTCTCATTCAGCAATATCTAAAGCCAGCTGGATGGCTTTCACCTCTGCAAACTGACTCGACTCCCCTTCTCCTTCAGCAGTTTCTGCGACTTGTTGTATAGGACTCCGTACAGCAGCCTTCCACCTCTGATGTTTTCCTACAAAACAACAGGACCCATCAGGGAACAGGGCATATTGCTTCTCATTTCCTGGCAGTTTATTATATAGTGGGACCTCTTCAGCAAGCATCACCTTCTCCTCCGTCGATATTCCAAAATCTTTGCCTTCTGGCCAGTCCTTGATTACTTCCAAGATTCCTGGGCGACTGGGGTTTCCTGTTCAAGCCCGTTGTGTGATTGGTGCAACCCACTTACTCCACATAGCATCAGTTGCATGATGTGTAGAGGGGACCCTCCCTTTGAACATCCAGCCCAGCACCGGCAGTCGGGGTGCCAGCAGGAGCTGTGCTTCAGTACCAACCACTTCCGAAGCAGCTCGAACCCCTTCATGTGCTGCCAGTATCTCTTTCTCAGTTGGAGTACAGCGGGCCTTGGATCCCCTGTATCCCCAACTCCAAAACCCTAGGGGTCGACCTTGAGTCTCCCCTGGTGCTTTCTGCCAGAGGCTCCAGGTAGGGCCATTCTCCCTGGCTGAGGTATAGAGCACATTTTTTACATCTTGCCCTGCCTAGACTGGCCCAAGGGCCACTGCATGAACTATCTCACGTTTAATTTGTTCAAAGGCTTGTCGTTGTTCAGGGCCCCACTTGAAATCCTTCTTCTGGGTCACCTGCTAAAGAGGACTTACAATCAAACTGTAGTTTGGAATATGCATTCTCCAAAAACCCACAACACCTAAGAAAGCTTGTGTTTCCTTTTTGCTGGTTGGTGGGGACATAGCTGCTATTTTGTTGATCACATCCGCTGGGATCTGACAACGTCCATCTTGCCATTTTATTCCTAAAAACTGGATCTCCTGTGCAGGTCCCTTGACCTTACTCTTCTATGGCAAAACCAGCTTTCAGAAGGATTTGGACTATTTTCTCCCCTTTCTCAAAAACCTCTTCTGCTGTGTTGCCCATCAATGTAGTGCAGGTGTTCTGGAGCTTCACCCTGTTCCAGTGCAGTCCGGATCAGTCCATGGCAAATGGTGGCGCTGTGTTCCACCCCTGGGGTAGTTGATTCCAGGTGTACTGGACGCCCCTCCAAGTGAAAGCAAACTGGGGCCTGCACTCTGCTGCCAAAGGGATTGACAAAAATGCATTAGTGGTATCAATTGTGGCATACCACTTGGCTGCCTTTGACTCCAGTTCGTATTGAAGTTCTAGCATGTCTGGCACGGCAGCACTCAACAACAGCATGTCTTCATTCAGACCACAGTAGTCTACTGTTAGTCTCCACTCTTCATTAGACTTTCTCATTGGCCATATGGGACTGTTAAAGGGTGAGCGAGTCTTGCTGATCACTCCTTGGCTCTCCAGTCAATGAATCAGCTTATGGATGGGAATCAGGGACTCTCGGTTGGTGCAATATTGCCACCAGTGCACAGTTGTGGTAGCGATCGGCACCTGTTGTTCTTCAACCCTCACCAACCCCATAATAGAAGGGTCCTTCTAGAGACTGGGCAAGGTGGACAGCTGTTTAATTTCCTCTGTCTCCAAGGCAGCTATACCAAAAGCCCACCAGTACCCTTTTGGGTCCTTGAAATACCCTCTCCTGAGGTAGTCTATGCCAAGGATGCACGGAGCATCTGAGCCAGTCACAATGGGGTGCTTCTCCCACTCATTCCCAGTTAGGCTCACTTCAGCTTCCAGTACAGTTAGCTGTTGGGATCCCCCTGTCACTCCAGAAATACAGATGGGTTCTGCCCCTGTATAGCTTGATGGCATTAGGGTATGCTGTGCACCGGTGTCCACTAGAGCCTTCTACTCCTGTGGGTCTCCTGTGCCAGGCCATTGAATCCACACAGTCCAGTAAACCCAGTTCTCCCTTTCCTCCACCTGGCTGGAGGCATGGCCCCTCTAGTCCTAGTCATAATATTCGTTACTCGCTTCTTGTAAATATGAATCAGAAGTCCCGTTATTGAGATCAGGGGTAAGATCAGCCTTCTCACTCTGTCTGGGGAATTGCCCACTGGAAACTGGAGCAGCAATTTCCTGGAAGAACCCCCTTTTGTGATTGTTTTTCCTTGCAACTCAGGTACCCGTGCCTCTAGGGTCGAGGTAGGTTTTCCATCCCACTTCCTCATGTCCTCTCTGTGGTCACACAGGGTGGCCCGTGGTGTGTATCCACTATATCCTCTCTCTTAGGGAGAGGGATGCTTACTCCTAATGGCTGAGATACTGGTCCGTACAGGTGGGGAGTAGGACATATCCTCTTTGAGTTGCTGGAACTCTTGGGACAGTTTTTCGGACAGTCTTTCCACAGCTGAGACACAGGCCCATACAGAAGAAGAGAGACTTTCTTCACATTGCCAGAGTTGGCCAGCCAATTCATCCACTGTTGGTTCCTCTCTGTCTTTCCAGATCATTACTGCCAGTGAGTTTGTATGTGATGATGGTGCACTCCATACAAACTTCCGGCACATGGGTCGTGTGCACCTAACTTCATCTGGATCTTTGGATAACTGCTCATTGTTCAGGTCACTATAAATCACCTCCAGCATGGCTAATTCTCTCAGGTACTAGATACCTCTCCCCATGGTGGTCCACTTGTCTGGGTGACATGTAACATCTTCCTTGACACGATACTTTTCCTTCACGCCTGACAGGAGTCATCTCCAGAGGCTGAGGGCTTGTGCCCCCTTTCCAATCACTTTGTCAATGCCCCCTTCCCTAGAAAGGGATCCCAGTTGCTTGGCTTTCCTGCCCTCTAATTCCAGGCTACTGGCCCCGTTATCCCAGCATCGGAGCAGCCAGGTGATGATGTGCTCTCCTGGACAACAACTGAAATCTTTTCGCATATCTCACAGTTCACTCAGGGATAGGGAGTGGGCGGTTACCATCTCATTTATGGGTTCTGCCTCTTCCTCCTCTTCTCATGATGGCCCTGGTTCATCTTCATCCCTTACTAAATGAGCCGATCTTCTTGTGTATTTCTTCTTGTGTATAGGGGTGACTGATATTGGCACAGGTTGGTTCTCTAGTTCAGCCGCGGTGCCTGTCACTGGAGTTTGAGTAGCTCCAGTGTTTGTCACTAGGGTTAGAGTCACTGCAGCACCTGTCACTGAGGTTTGAGTAGCTGCACTGTGTGTCGCGGTGGTTGGAGTAGCTGCAGTGCCTGTCACTGGGGTTTGAGTAGCTGCAGTGTTTCACAGGGTTTTGAGTAACTGCAGTGCCCATCACAGGGCTGGAGAGGCCACAGTGCCCGTCACTGGGGTTGGAGTGGCCGCAGTGCCTCTCAGGGGCTGATGTCTGGATGATATTCTGAAATAGCTGTCTAACTCTAAACAAGACCTGAACTGCATTCAGGAGACATAGCAGTAGGAGGATGCTGGTTTGAATATCCCAAGGATATTCAAAATTCTCAAGAGCTGTTGTAACTAGCCTGAAGGATAAAGGGACAGTGACGGAGTGGGGGAAAGTGTCCCCCTCTGTCTGCCCAATAGATAGGTTCTCTGAGGAGAAGAGGTAAAAAGTGTAATTATTAATACTTTCCTAGAAATGGCTCCCAAAGTATGGGAATGATGGCAGTGCTGAGTACCATCTCATGACCAATAATTTTATCATACCATAAAACAGTGTTACACAGTACAGCAAAGTGGTAACTTTAACCCAGCTGCCATAGGTGATAAACAGCACCACAGGGAATGCATACAGCAAGTAAGGTGTTACACAGCACAGCTCTGAGAACGAGCACAACAACTTTGAGAGCAAATCAATCAACATGGTGACCAGTGACTATTAAACTAATATAATGAATGCTTATCACAAATTTGTTTTAACACGCTCTGGTCAGATCCGTCACTATCTTCAACCCTTTGTGCCCCATGCTGGGTGCCAAAATGATGTTGTGGTTTAACCCGGCAGGCAGCTAAACACTACACACAGCCATTTGCTCACTCTCCCCCTCCCCAGTGGGATGGGGGAGAGAATTGGAAAAAAACAGTAAAATTTGTGGGTTGAGATAAAGACAGTTTAATAGGGCAGAAAAGGAAGGGATAATAATAATAATATGCAAAGTAAGTGATGCATAATGCAACTGCTCACCACCCACTGACCGATACCCAGCCAGTTCCCGAGCAGCGATTGCTGCCTCCCGGCCAACTCCCCCTAGTTTATATACCGAGCATGGCATCATATGGTATAGAATACCCCTTTCATCGATTTGGATCAGCTGTCCTGGCTGTGCCCCCTCCCAGTTTCTTCTGCACCTGGCAGAGCATGGGAAACTGAAAAAGTCCTTGACTAGCGTAAGCAGTACTTAGCAACTAAAACACATCAACAATATCTCCAACATTATCTCCATTATCAACATTATTCTCCAACTAAATCCAAAACACAGCACTATGTCAGCTACTAGGAAGAAAATTAACTCTATCCCAGCTGAAACCAGGACAACCACATTGAAACAAGATGTTTAAAGAAGTACTAACACACCAGAGACAGTCTGATGCAACAGTGAAGCCCCAGGTCTGGATCCATCTGCCAGGTGAAGGCTGACCTTTGATAGGATCTCACTCTTTGGCCTCCTGGAGGGAAGCAGCAGCAGCAGAACAGGACTGGCAGGACACAGCCAGCCCTGACACACCGCAGGGCTGCAGTATGGATCTGGCAGTGTGAGCCCCAGCACAACCCCAGCAAGAACCAAGGTGCAGTTCATGCCTATTCCTTAGGGTCATTATATGCCAGATAAAGAATTGAAAGAAAAAAGAAAAAGAAAGTAACTTTCATGTAGGTTTTCTAAGTCATCCATCAGGATCCAAATTGCAATTGTTGCCGAGTTGCATTACATATTTGCCAGCTGTTCACCGATCTCTTGGGAGTAAACTACTGATCTCAAGCCAGCTCTTAGAGGGCACGTACATCGTACTTAGCGCTTACAGTAAAATGGGTGGATTTTGAATGCATTTGCCTGTGTTCCCCTCTGCTCAGTAAGAACAAGGCTCCCTGGTCAGAACCACGCTGATTGGGGTGGGAAGTCAGTCACACTGCAAACAAGAACTGACATTTCAAAGCCAGAGTGAGATTTCTGTTGTTAAGGAAATGTCCTCCAACAACGGATTTGCAGATTGCAGTAAGGAAAGAACATATTTTTCTTTTTCTTTTTTTAGCTGGTGAAGTTCCTGAGCTTTATCGTGGCTGATTAATAGCTGAAGGAAGATTTCATTACATTGAATTTAAAAACTGTCAGGAAACTTAGAGGAAGGAATAAACATTCCTTTTAATACCTATGGATAAATCAAAATGAACTTATTTACTCCACTCATGGTTATTGCTGGGTGCAAAACTCAGAAGTCACACCTCTGCTGATGTATAAGCCAAACAAAGGGAATAAAGAGTATTTCAACAAACCTGCGCTATACAATTTTGAAGACGAGCTTTGACACAAGGCTAGATGCTAGCTGGGCTGGGGAAAGAAAAATGTTTTCCTCTAATTTGCAGAGCAGCTACAGAACTGTTCCACAGTTACTGCATGCAATGATGAATAAATAAGTATTAAGAGGAGACAGAGGATGCCTCAAATTCCAGTATGTTGTTTGGTCCATCTTCTCCACAGTCCTGGAGAGTGATACAGTCCGATGCTTCAGGCCACAAAGGAATTGTAGAGGAGCTCTTGCGAAGAGCTAGATCTCCCCATAACTGATTTCGAAGTTAAAACAGAGTTGCTCATATCTTAGCCCAGCATATTGAAAGTACGATTCTACATCCAAAGCAAAATCAATGTTATCCTTTGCTGAGCAAAATGGAAGGGCACAAATTACTTTCCTTCAAGTAAACAGTCTGAGGTCGAAAATGAGGGCTAGAAAAGACACAGCAAACAGAAAGACACGCGTAACAGGCACTGCAGGGAAAGAAAAAGTTCTAGCTGGCACCCAAGACAGCATTCGTGCAAGAAATGAAAGAACTTATTGTCCCACGGCACTGGTTCTCAGGCTCCAGCCTGCTCACTCTCGCGGCAAGGACGCTTGCTGAGTGGCCAGCCCACAAAAGGAGAGGATTCTTCCTGCTGACACTATACTTCCACATCCATATGGAATTAGCAGAGGCTTTCCTGACTAATTAAAATAAAACTTAATTGTCAACTTCGTGACTTCTGTGGGTATTTCATGCCCTTCTGCAACTGAAATCTAAAGGATGTAAATTCAATGTCGAGGAAAAAACCACCAGACTCCAGATCCTCTTTCTTCCAGACTATTACCCACCTGAAACAGATAATATAAAATCTCTGTGAGAAAGGAAATGCAGTGACTGAATCTGAAATGAGCCGTAACTTAACAGATGATTCAGTTACCTCCAGAGCAGGCCGGGATTCCTAACTGTTTAAAGGTTCAGTGCACAGAGAGTACAAGTCAATGAACCTCTTGTCATTAAAATAATGTTATTTGCCATCGATTCAGTAACGATGCAAACCCAGTCCTCTTCGATGAGATCTCTGTTGAGAAAAACAACGTGGTTTACTTAAAAAAAGAGAACTTTTGTCTTCACAGCTCAAAACCCACTTCCAACCACAAAGACCGTTCCTTTTTTCGGTTACCACAAGCGGTTTTGCGGTAAGTGGACTGGTGTTTTCTACAGGCCCAGCCAAAAAGGGTGCTGAGGGAAACAAGCCCTTCCTCCCTTTTGTTCATTCTTGGGCTGCCCTGTTGGCATACCCCTCCCGTGCGGTGACAGTAATCATACACTTTCACTCCTGATCTCCCCCAGCCGTGCTCATGTGGTCGCTGCAGCAAGGTTTGCACTTGTCCCAGGCCACTCCACATGTCACAGAGAATGACATGAGATGGAAGAGAGATGGTAGGAAATCTTTTTCTACAGAGAGCCACGTTCTCCTTTAAGCCTGCTTGTTCTTTGGTGTAATCAACTGTCTCTTCATCTCATGGAAAATAAGAAAACCAAACTGTGTGACCTAAATTCAGCACTGGGACAAAATCAAGATTTGGGAAATGCAGTGACACTACTAAAAAAAATAATAAATCCTTGGAGAACTAACTTCTTGCATTTAGATAACTCAGACTTTGATAAAACCTTTAAAATGTATTATGATTCTAGACCTAGAAAAATGAACTTTAGGAAGCTTTCCTCACCTTTTTACTCCATTTTCAACTGCAGAATGTTATTTCTAAAATTGTTTTAACAATTTAACAAAAATTGGGATCGAGTGCACCCTCAGCAAATTTGCAGATGACACCAAGCTGAGTGGTGCAGTTGACACACCAGGAGGACGAGATGTTATCCAGAGGGACCTGGACAAGCTGGAGAGGTGGGCCTGTGTGAACCTCATGAGGTTCAACAAGGCCAAGTGCAAGGTCCTGCACCTGGGACGGGGCAACCCCCGGTATCAGTACAGGTTGGGGGATGAAGAGATTGACAGCAGCCCTGCGGAGAAGGACTTGGGGGTACTGGTGGATGAAAAGCTGGACATGAGCCGGCAATGTGCGCTTGCAGCCCAGAAAGCCAACCGTATCCTGGGCTGCATCAAAAGCAGCGTGGCCAGCAGGTCGAGGGAGGTGATTCTGCCCCTCTGCTCTGCTCTGGTGAGACCTCACCTGGAGCACTGCGTCCAGCTCTGGGGCCCTCAGCACAAGAAGGACATGGACCTGCTGGAGCGGGTCCAGAAGAGGGCCACCAAAATGATCTGAGGGCTGGAGCACCTCTCCTATGAGGCCAGGCTGAGAGAGTTGGGATTGTTCAGCCTGGAGAACAGAAGGCTGCGAGGAGACCTTATTGCGGCCTTTCAGTACTTAAAGGGGGCCTCCAGGAAAGATGGGGAGAATCTTTTTAGCAAGGCCTGTTGTGACAGGACAAGGAATAATGGATTTAAACTAAAGAAGAATAGATTTAGACTAGACATAAGAAAGGAATTTTTTACAATGAGGGTGGTGAAGCACTGGCACAGGTTGCCCAGAGAGGTGGTGGAGGCCCCATCCCTGGCAACATTCAAGGTGAGGTTGGATGGGGCTCTGAGCAACCTGATCTGGTTAAAGCTGTCCCTGCTCACTGCAGGGGGGTTGGGCTAGATGACCTCTAAAGGTCCCTTCCAACCCAAAGCATTCTATGATTCTATGAAAATATTTAAACTCCAAAACTCAAAGTATGAAAGCATGAAAAATTACTGCAGAGGTCCACATTTAAAGACAAAAGTCAGAGATACATATTTTCTGTCAAAGATAAGTCTGACAAGGATAATAAAAATTGTTTATTAAATAAGTATTTATAAAATAAATCTTTAAAATCATTACACTTGCTTGTGCTATGAGCTAGTACCCTGACATGGAAAAATACAAACCAGCAGCTTCCCATAAAGATTACAGACATCAGCAGTTGGTAACACAGCTTGAACCCTAAGGACTACAGTGAGAAATTCAGAGGAAAGCATCAGATAAACACTGACAGCAATTTCCCTAAGAGAGGTCAGAAAGAGCACTGCAATTTCTTCAAAATATAGACAGGTAATTCTAGCGGGTGGCTTTCCTTGAGAGAACTTTGCTTGAAATTGGATGTTTTATGCAGGAATAGCAGCTCTTTGCTGATATTACTGCAAACATGAATATCAAAGGCAAAAATCTGTTTTTCAGTGGGTCCCTTGGTCTTCTCACCAGATACCGATATTTCCATTTCCCTTCAGGACTCGCTGCTTTGCCATGATACAAAACCAGAAACAGCTTTTGCATAATTAATGAAACACAGGGTCTGAAAATAGTCTTTTTTTCTTCCCTTTCCTGCCTACCCCTATTAAAAAAGCAAACAAAATCCTAACAATAGAGCCTGAAGGTTAAAGGGCCCTTACGAATAGCTACCAGCCAGCTGGTCTGAGAAGAACAGTATAAAGCAAAACATTATCACCCATAACACCCAGAACTCTTTTTGAATGGCACGATCTACACAATAAGGAACAAACAGTAGAAGGTAACAGAAATGAGAAAAAAAATTAAGGAACATAGATGGTCAGAGAGGTGAGGACAGTACCAGCATGTATCCATCGAAGCTGTACTATATTTTTAGCTATTTACACTGTGACCACCAACAGAGATATGTAAATGTCCTTGAAACGGCTTTGGCTATAAAATAATTGTTTTATGATATAAAAAAAAATATACCAAGTGTCTTGCAAATTGCTTCCATGTGTTTTATCTTTTTACGTACATTTTCAACGAGCAAAATGCTGCCAATATTCTTTAGCTAAAATATTTCCCCTTCCACTAAAATATGTGCATACTTACATAAGAAAGGAATGAAAACTGAAAAACCTAGGATTGATGAGAAGTACTTTGGAAGCATTGGTTCCTACTGCTTTTTCTTTACAGCAAAGGCCCAAGCCACTTCTGCAAGATCTGCAGATTGAGAAGTCCTGTATACACGTACATTTTAAATTCTTTTTTATGCCAAAAGCTCAGGATTTTCCACCATATTCTCCCTTCCTTACACTTTTGGACACAGTTACAGGCTCTTAAGAACAGGAAAAAGGGCCTATAAGCGGAGCAGAAGGGGTTGCCATCTGTTCCCGCCTGATCTTTCGGAAGATAGGAAGAGAAGTCAGTACAGCTTTGTACAAAGACTTGTGTTCACAGGTTTTCCTCCTGTGTTTCTCTAGTTCCTTTCCTCCTGTGCTTCTTCAGTTCCTTCCTACAATGCAAAGTACACCACCATGGGGGGATTGCTTTGGCACCTCCCCGACGAACAATGAATTTATCAGAGGGTGTGAAGCCAACACATTCTTCACCTAAAAATACTGAGAAAACTAGCAAGGTGCTCACTTTGTCATCTGGTTTTCACCTTTGCCCGTGGGAAGCATGAGGATTTCTTTCGTGCAGCTGAAAGCCAGGCTGGGCATAAGGCAGCTGTGCTCTGGATCTTCAGGCTTCGAAAGGTCTTCAACCTAAGGCAGCTGTGCTCTGGATCTTCAGGCTTTGAAAGGTCTTCAACCTAAGGCAGCTGTGCTCTGGATCTTCAGGCTTTGAAAGGTCTTCAACCTCCACCCCAGCTAGCTGCTGTCACATGGAGAGAAGCAGGGGGAAGAGAAATCTAGCTGACAAAGGCTGCTGATTGCATACACGATTTCTCCTCAGCAGCTGACCCCCGGAGAGCCTTAAGTACCTACTGCTACTTTTAGGTATTTCACCTGAAAATGCAGCAGCCTGCGTTAGGCAGCGTGATGGCGGCCACCCCCGCTCCTGCCTCCCTGCAGGTCACCAGGACGCGTGAACTGCCCGTCCCACGCAACGTGGCGGGGAATAACGCGACCGACTGGGCAGCTTGTATGGCGAATCGTGAGGGAACACTTTCCTGTCACAAGAGGTGAAAAGATTTCTGAGTTACAAATTAAATCGGGTTTCACTAAAAACCTAAGGGCTTCCAGCACAGCCTCCTTCCCTCGCCCCCGAGCCCTGCGTGAGGCCTGGCCACCCCGCGCGCTCGCCCGGTAACGAGCTCCGGTTTAAGGGGCTTCGGGACCTCTTCGCGCCCCGGGTGACCCCCCCGACGGCCCCACGGCCCCTCGCCCGCAGCACCCAGCGGCGCCCCGGGCCGCGCCCCCCCTCACGCCCCGCCCCGGCGGCTCCCACGGCCCCCGCCACAGCGCCGCGCCGGTCCCCGCCGCGCAGCCGCATCCCATCCGGGGACGGCGGCCACCGCTCCTTCCTCTTCTTCTTCCTCCTCCTCCTCCCCGCCTCCGCCCCGCAGCCGCCAGGCCGGCCCGGCAGGTATTGCGGGGGAGGCCGCGGGCGGCGGCGCTCAGCAGCGGGCTGCCGAGGCGCGGCCCGGCGGGGCGGGAGCGGAAGGCGGCGCCCCCTTCCCCCCCCCCCCCGCACGGCGCATGGTCGCGGCGGCAGCGCGCTCGCCGGCCTCCCCTCTGGCTGCCGCGCGCTGTGGTCTCGCCCGCCCCCGCTGCCATGTTGGATCGTGCGGCCGCCGGGGCCGGGCCGGAGTTGGAAGTTTAGCGCCTCTCGGAGGGGCGGGCGCGATCGGCCGCCGGCGCGGAGCGGCACCGGCGCGGCTGTCCCCCTCCCCGGCGCCCCGTCCGCGGGCCGCCGGCAGCTGGCCGAGGCCCCGCCGCCCCTCTGCACCTCCCTCCTTCCCCGGCCCCGAGAGGGAGGCTCCGCGATGCGGCTGCTGTGAGGCCGCGGCGGCAGCGGAGGAGGAGGAGGGGGCCGCGGGCGCCAACAGTCGCAGGGCGGCGAGGGCAGCGCCGGGCCGGCCCCGGCCATGAGCGGCAACCCGCAGCAGCAGCCCCCGCAGCCGCGGCGGGTCACCAATGTGGGCTCCCTGCTGCTCACCCCGCAGGAGAACGAGAGCCTCTTCGGCTTCCTCGGCAAGAAATGCGTGGTGAGTCCCGGCCCGCGGCGGCGGGGAGGGGAGGGGGCGGCCCGCGGCGCTCCCGGGCCGGGGACCCCGAGCCCGTCGCCGCCCCGGGCGCGGAGGCCGGGGGCCGGGGCAGGCAGGGGGCGTGTGAGGACAGGCCGGCCGGGGCGCCGGGAAGTTGAGGGCTGCGGAAGTTTCCGCCGGCCCGGCCCGCTCCGCTGCCCCGGCCCGACGCCCGGGGCGGGGTGGGGGGGCCGCCTCCGCAGGCCCCGCTCCCTGCCCGCCTCGCCCGCAGCGCCCTGGGCGGGGGGAGCGGAGCGGGGGTGCGGGGGGCGATGAATGGCGGCGGCCGCGGCCCGCAGCGCGGGTGCCGGGGCCCCTCGCCCGGCCCGGCCCGGCCCGGCCGGGCTGCCTGCCCCTCGCGGCGGGCCCGGCCTCGCCCCCTCCGCCGTGCCGGCTCCGGCTGGAGCCGTGCGCACCGGGGCGGCTCCGCGGCCGCCTCGAGTGCCGGCGTGGGCGCCGCGCTCCCCCGTCCGTCGGCGCTGAGCTCCCGGGGGGCGGCCGGCGGGGCTCCCCCCTGCCCTGCCGCTGACCCGTGCTCTGGGGGCGAACTGGCCGGCCGGGGAGCAGCCGTGGGGCTCGGTGGAAAAAGTTCGGTTGCTGGACGGGGCTGGGACGAGCCCCCGGTGCACCTGCGGTACAACAAAGCAAGGCTGCCGAAGTTGTAGGAAGGCTCGTATCAGTGCTAGGCTTGCCTTGGGTTTAGTCTGTACTTTTCCTAGCCTAAACAACAGGTTCATGTACTCAAATGCGACTCAAATACCAAATTTTTTCCTGTTTTTATATATATATATGGCAACGTAATGGTTAAAAGAAAAAGCCCTGTGGTAAATGTGTTACCAAGTAGATCAGCAAGTGCTTCATTTTCAGAATACCTTCTTGCATGTTAATATAAAACTGTACTTACCTGTACTAAAGAACTACTTGAAGGCTTCAAAAGTTAACCGCTTTCTTTAGAACAGAAGTGGCTTTTAGAAAAATTGTGGGTTTGCAAAAATTTTTAAAAATGCTTCTTTTTTTTAAAAAGAATGACCATTTGGAAGCCATTGAAAACTATGTTACCTGGCTGTCTTCTGATGCTTTGTGTCCAGCACCTACCATACTAATGTCAGGCACTGTGCATCGTGCTGTAACTCTCTGAAGAGTATTTAATGAACTTAAAATTGTGATTTAAAGCAGGATATCCGTGCAGTCATAATGGTTCCACATACCTCTTTGGACTTTGAAATGGTATTGTTGATCAAACTGACTGTTGCAAGGAAAGAGTAAGATGTAGTAACCGAACAGGAAGTAGGTGATATTTACTTTGGGGTGGGTTAAATAAGATGCTCTCACAGTAACTAAGTTAAATGGATCAGAAGGTGTGACCGTAAAGCATGTTTTTTGAAAAGTAATAAATTTGTAAAAAACACCCTCAGTTAATTGAACTACTTCCATGCACACATTTCATATGTTTAGCTCCTTTGCAAGAAAAACAAAACAAAAAAAAAACCCCAAACCCCAAAACTTTGATATAAATGTTAAAAATAGTGCATGAATTTGTGTAAGTTGATTTTCAGTTTGTTTTTCTACAACTTAGATTTTCTTGTCAAGTGAACACGCTTTGAGTTTGTTACGCTTAGCTGTAACACTCACCTACTCAAGTTCTCAACTTTTCTGCATAAATAGCATGTTGAAAGCAGACTTTGGAGGTATTTATCTTCACAGTATCTGGGTGTCATGTGATTTGTGACAGGTTGATAGCTTCATAGACATGACTTGCTTTGTATTTTTCTTGAAACTACACATTCTTGTGGTTTACACTGAATCTTGGATGACTTTCCAATTGAGATTTTTCTAATTGTGGTCCATTCTCTTCCCCTTTTCCCCCAGCCCTATATGCTCTCTAGGTTAAGCATAGGCTTATCTTACTGTAATTGAGGGTCTCTGCTCAATCTTGAGGACTGTGGCATGAGCAAAAAATGGTGATAATTCAGAAACTAATTCATGAACGGATTGAACACCTCTGTCCCTTGGTGGACAATGTCTATCAGAGAAGTGGAATGGGTACCTGGAGATGGTAACAGCTTCGGCTGTCTAACTTGAATCCACAATGTCTGGCTGTCAGAGCTTGATAGTACTCTTGACCTTCTAGCCTGACTCAGTGTTGGCATGCTATGCTGATAAATGCCTTTTTGCTGTAATGTACATGATATTTGATCTCTTAATATCCCTGTTTGAATAATTCATTAGTGAAACTTCAGACTGTAAATGCTACTTTTTAAGAAAGGAAAATCTTCTGAGTTTTGTAGGATGCTACAAGCTTGCTTTCCCATTAGCTGAATTGTCTGTGCTACCTGGCTGCTACAGGTGGTGTTTCTGTCAGTGTGGGGCATGGATATGCTACTGCATGTGATGTGCATCTGCCATTATCGATGTAATTTTAGGTTATGTTCGTCTTGACCTTGTGTTTACATCACTAGTGAAATGAATGCCAGAGGAACAGTTGAGACATTAAGCTATGATCCTAGATACTCTTTTTGTAGTAATAATTCATAGTGCTCTTATGGAGGGCATAGTGCTGGTATCAGTCCTGAGGGGCTTGGTTAAGAAAGCATGTGGTACTCTGGACCTGATTTATTTCAACTGTCTTTCCTTTGACTCTGTTTTTGATTGATAACAAGACAGCTACTTTGAAATAACACTGGGGATTCAAGTACTCAATTTTTGCTCTATGGAAAAGCAAGGAATTTATCAAGTAGCTTAATTTTGATTGAGTACTTGCAACCTATGAACTCTGATACTGACATAATTTCAGTGGCATCTTAAGTAATGATGACTGGTAAACACAAAAATTACCTGGGAGTGGGGGAAGTAGTGAAGAGCCATCGCTCTGTGTGTGTTGCTGAGGCTGATAGCATTTTCTGGACTACTGCTGATACTTTGGGAATCTCATTGACCAGTAGGCAAACATACATACAGAAGGTTACTGATTTTTTTTCACTGTCTTTTTTTCCCTCTGCTTGCTGAGCTGTAGAAAGCTTATCTGAATCTATAAGCAATTAAAATACCTTTGCCCATGACAGATCAGGTTTTCAAAACCAAGCCCCTGGCTAATAAATAGTCAAAGCTGCAGCTATAGTTAATTTGGTTGAAATATGAATCAAAATGCAGAACTACTTGCAGTAGGTATCCAGCATAAGGTAGTCCTTTAGGACTTTCATTGTTGCTTAGGCATCTAACTAATTTTCATTCAGGTACATGATGTACCTAGGTCAGGTGTAAAATTTACTATCTGTAGAAATTTTTGAACAGCTATTTTTTATCGTAATGTAGAAATAAAAGTCTGTGGAAACTTATGCTAAGGTGAGCTATGAGATTACTTTGGTGCATATTAATGAAATATTTTTGTGGTTATGCCAAACGTGGAAATTTTTGCTTAAGTCTGCGTGGTTATAAATCACTCACTTCAATTTTGTCCTAGGGAATAAGAATGAGTTGTGTAAGAAAAAGCAAATGCTAGGTGTCCCATTGATAATTTTTAATAAAGATACTTTTATAATTTGCATGATTAATATTGGTCAGTAATGTCACCAATGGAAAAACTACTTTATTCTATAGAAATAATTGAGTGTGAGAGGCCTTAAGAAAGAAAACACGAGACGTGTACTTGATAACATTAGAAGTAGGTAGTGGAGTATGGATATTTTATAATGCTTAGAAGTGGGATTCAACACTTGGATAAGGTGTAATGAGTAAGGCTAGGAATAGGTTGTTATTTTAAGATCTTGCCATGGTTGATATGGTAAACTGGAACTGGTAAAGAATGCAAAAAGAGAAGTGACACAGCAGTAAACTAAGAAAACTGTTTTGGTGGCCTTTAAAGCGCGTGCGACCAGAATAAGATTGTATGTCAGAGCCAAAGAACAAATTACAGTAGTAGGTGAGACAAAATAAAACCCCAAATGGCAGTTGTAGTTCTTAATCGATAAAAATTAAAGGTTTTATCAAGAAAGAACTTGTGAGATTACTTATGTGTATGAAAACAGCATGAACTAAGACTTGAAAGTGGACTACAGGTCTGAGTAATGGGCAGCTTCATGTGGCTGAGAAGCGTTGGGCTCTTCAGTTTGAGTTTATTCTGCAGGCTGTACATCCAAAAAAGGTTGAGATTGTATTTTGAAAAGGAGTTATCTCTTGAACAGATAGGAAGAACTGAGTCATCACTTCAGTGGTAGTTGTCTCATCTTTGCGTGTGTTTTTAAATGAGATGCAGAGGGAGAAGACAAAGCGTAAAGGATAGAGTCTTGTAGAACAGACGAATATTGAGTTATGCCTGGATTTCTTTTGAGGTCTGTCCTGTTCTATCAAAAGACATGTAACATCTTCAGATGCCTCGCTAGTACCGCTGGAGTTGCTTCCCTAAACAATTTATCAGAAATAATCTTCCCTTCTAGAGCAAATTACATTGGTGTTTGACAGTTCCTCTTAACCAAACCTGTGCCTGCAAAACTGAATTTCGCAGGAACGGGTCAGGGCAGACTTCAGAGCAAGTGGTTTAGCTATTGTCCTGAAACTGCCTCTGTGTATCTACAGTAGGGTTCCTTATCATAAAGTGTTTCTCATGCTTGTTTTCATCACAGGTTGCTATTAAGCAAAGGTAGTGAACTATGCTGTAAACAGATTATTTACCCATGGATGAGAAATATTTTGAGACCACATGTGAACACTCTGCAAGGCATTGCGTCTCGTAGCTGGATGTATTTGAGACAAAGCATCAATTCACAAAGTGTGGGATTTGGCTCAGGAGTAAGAGACAGAAGTTTAGGTGTTAAAATCCCATCTTGTCAGTAGACATCACTAACTGTTACCTAAATATGCCTTAAGATAGAAACTTAGAATTACCAGCTGAATGTCTGTCTTTGCTTCAGTAAATGTAGTGGCTACATCTCCTGACCATGCTTGTAGCTCATGTGCTAGACACATAAATTTGTGTCTTGACATGCAAAGTGAGTCCTACTACAAATTCCAGTCACTGTATGTCGTATGAAATGTTATATGTTGCTGAACAGAAGGGGATGTAGATATAGGCCTGGAACAAGTACTTCTATGTATTAAGGCTTCAGCGCTCTTGCATTCTCTTCTGAGCTACTTTGTAGATCTTTTCTCTGGTTTGGAGGTAGTCAAGTGCCGAAAGTCTCTTAGCATCTCTGTGGTTCATCAGCTGGTCAAGTATATCACTCATGCTCTTGATAATGTGCTCTGGAATCCTATAGCGTACAGATGCAACAGGATGAAAACAATTTGTAGTCACAAGCTGTTGTGTTGTAACTTACTAGCTCTTCACAGCTAAGAATCAGGTGGAGGGATTTAGAAGAGCACAGAGTTTTACTGTAAGATTCAGATGAACAGTCATGTTTTGACTACAAGATTTCCACCAAGATGTCCAGATACCACTGGTTCAGGAGAACACCTGAGGAAGAGGTAGGTAAAGACTGAGTTTACTATTTCATGCAAATATGTAAATGGAAAGACTACTTTGTTTTTCCTTTAATGGAGGACTGATGTGACTTCTCTGCCATTATCTGGTCATAAATACCGATTTGAATGTTACCACTAGAATGTTTCCTCTGTGAATATTTCTTCTGGGGTTCTCAAGGGTTTAGTATAAGCCCAATTTGTAGCAAGTAGAGTGTATAAGATCCATCTTATACCATGCAATTTCAGGGTAAAAAGGTGATAATGGAGAATGTTGTAACTTTAGATCTCTTATCTCTTCTTTCGGAGGAGTTCTGGTACTTCTGCCTGAGAACTCCCCTGTCTTTTCTGCAGAGCTTCTTACAACCCTTCTTGCTCTACTGTTAGTGTCTCTAGGAGTGCTGGAATTAAGAACTTGGTTACTACTATCATTGCTAAGTACTGGCTGCGGGTGCCAGCAATAGCAGCAATTGCCCCTGGCAGCTCCTCGCTCAGTGCTGGAATGGGTGGAGTGAAGCGTTGAAGTGGTTTGTATGGGATGGGTGACCGTCATCTAGGAACTTTACGGTAGTTCATTAACCAAGGTGACAAAAGGCTTGATTCTTTCATTGAGCTTTTATAGGCAGAGCTGTCTGCAGTGGAGATGGGGTTTGGTGAGCTTTTCAGTGCTCAGTTTCTCAGAGAAAGTTTGCTGTTCACTTAAACTCATGTGGTAAGATTTATGGTGTCCTCTCTTCCAGTGAGCATGTTTCATAGGCTCGTCCCTTGAGGAATCTTTGTAGTACAGAAATAAAACTTAGTATAGTACGGGAGACTTACAGTTTCATGACCTAATACCTAGATAATAAAATATAGGAAGTAACAAAAATGTGTCGTGGGTACTAGACAGAGTTGCTTATTGGTAGGTTAGGGTACAATTTCCTCAAGAAAGGTTGACATTATGTGTTACTTGGGCACAGAGGGATTTTTTTATTGGCCAGTTTGTTTTACTTGTAACAGTAAATCATACAAAGTGGATTTAGTGGAACTAGAAGTGTACCTTCATGGGTGGTTTTAAACAGCTCACTCTACCAGGACATGACTCAGATGCTGTACACAGGTTTGTTTCTCAAGGTATTTGCTTGGGTACACAGCCACACTAACTTCTGTGGCTTTCAGACATGTTGTTTATGCTTGGATAACCAATAAAATGGGCACAGTAGGTGTGCAGTTACCTTCAGGGACAGTTGCAGTTAAATTTGAAGATCCTGAAGTGTGCTGTGATCTTCACATGACAGGAACAGTGTACTAGAAGGGCCAAATGGAAAGAGATGTAATGCAAACAATTATAGGGACACTTTCTTAGAAAGCTGTGCACTTGCTTAATTCTTCAAATTCAGTAGTGTATTTTCAGCTACCTGTGAGTTAAAGGTAGACAATTTTCCGGACACCTCTTCGTGTTTATGCAGTGAATGACACTTTAGGCATCTCAAATTAGAATGACTGTGTTAAGAATATATGATTCTGGAAGAAGTTCATTGAATGAATTACTCGGTTCCTATAGACTTAATGTTCTGTGGAGAACATCATTGCTGGTAAGGAAACTTGCTGCAAAGCTCCACGACGTACTGGCAGATTTGCAGATTGCAGCTCACCTTAGGCACTTGCTTTCATACATGCATCCCCACCTTGGTGAGACTGTTTTCCCTGTACTGTTTATTTGGCTATCCTTAAAATTCTAACTGTAAGGCAGCTTTTTTTTTTTTTCTTTTAAGTTTTCTGAGAAACAGTGTTAATGCGTTTTCCAGTTCTCCAGCATGTCTAGCTTAAAGCTGAAAGATCACGTTAAGGCTTGCTAATCAAGATCGTAAGTGTTTCCATTTCTGTAAGATGGCTTCACCCACCATTTTCCTCTTCAGAACTTTATGTGTAGTTCAGAATTCCCCTGCATTAATCTCATTTTCCTTCAAAGTGAATGTGTTATTTTGCATTTATCTCCCCTTGTTAATTAGCTACTATGCTGCATCAGAGTGGTATAGTTACTCGGGAACATATCTGTGCTCACCAAGCGTATTTTGTATGCAGGAGTACTGTGCCTGCAATTTGAGAAACACCAACCTAACAAAAGAAAATGTGGCTTTCTCCTCTTTGAAAAGCTAAGAAAACTGTATTTCATTATTTGAACTCTTAATTATGGAAAGATAACTCTTGCCTCTAAGGTTGCAAACACTTCTAAACAATGCATTTACTTCAGGCTTTATCAGTGGTGGCTTTCCTGAAAGTTAGCCAGCACGTGGTGAGATTATTTACAAGAAAGGTTCAGTTAAAATATGGATTCCTAAGTAACATTCTCTGAGTATTAACTAACAAGGCCTAGTACTTGTCTTGCTGTCTAGGCTGAAGAACAACAAGAATAATTGAATGTGGGAATTTGGCACTAAATTGTAAATGCTTTCTGCCCCCTCAAGGTGACAGCCAAGAGATTTATTTATCTCTGATTTGTGGATAAGAAAATAAATGAGTATTAATTTGTTGTATTAATATCTTTCTATGTTAGGGATAAAGAAAAGTAAGAGGTGTTTTACAGCCTTCTTAGTATATGTTATAACAGAAGCAGTAATTTATTGACTTAAAAGGAATCTTAGTTTCTATGCAGAAAATAAAGCTGTAAGGTTTTTATACAGCAGATTACTGTGAAGTTGGTAATGATATTTTAGGAATCGATTTAATCACTGTTTCTTTTGTAAGTCCCATCCACCTGATTTGCTTTAAAGTCCTGCACAGTGACCTCTGTCCTCTGAATCTTGTGTCTTGGCTTTCATCAGGGTCTCCTTGGACTCTCTTATCACACACACTGTTTTTTTTAACAAGTTTTCTGTCCCAGCAAAAAGGTTTCCTCCCTTTATTTCCTCTTTCCTGCTTGTACCTCAAGTGTTTCCAGGATCTTCCTTTCTTCCTTCAACCTCTGCATCCATAATCTGCACAAAGATCTCCAGGTAGAAGTGTCTCTCCTCCTCTCCATTCTTCCCTACGCTCACTTACCCCCCTACTTCTCAGTTGCACAAGTGCTTTGCTCTTGCTGATGAACTTTGTGTCTCATCAGACTCACAGTCCTACCCATACCCAGTGCTGGGATAGACTCTTCTAACTCAACAGATCATTGCACAAGGAAAGAGATGAGGAGAGGAGACAGTCTCTATGCCAGCCAGCTGTTTGCTGCTGCATACATAGAGTGCACTTCAGCCTGAGATATGGCCATTAGACATTTCTCTCCTATTTCATCTTCGTCACTGTTAATGTTGCTCTAGAAAAGATAGCTTCTGGTAGATAAGAGAGGGGAAAGCAAAAACCAGAGTATGATATTCCTTAGGCTTCTTGCACTGCTCTGCTTTCCACTGCTGCTTCTCCAGGGAGGACCAGACTCTCCAGTTCGTAAGCTGCTATATTAAGAAACTGTATACTGGAAGATACAGCTTCAGCAACTCTGCAGGCTCAGATCTGAAACCACAGAATTGCTTAGTCCTGCTTTGAGTGAACTGTTAAGTTATTTCCTGTTCCTTTAACCATGTGACAGCTCTCTCTGAGCATAGCTAAGATGTGGTCATTCTTTGTAAGTAGGCATTTTTTTCCTTTACTCCCCCTCAGTCAGCCAAAGCAAATAGAAACATCACTTGGCTTATGACACTAAATATACACAAAGGCATCCAAACAGGCTCTTCTCTGTAAAACTGTGCTTGATTTTTGTGGTTAACTGAAAAGAGGAAGAAAACTATGAACATCCTGTAGTGGTATGTGTTCTGTGCAGTACCACAGGCAAAAGCTTCCTCTTGCATTTGCAAAGAAGGAGGCAGTAGTTTCTAATAAATAAAATGCTGGTTTTTCTTTATTTGCCTTCAGTCTGTAGTTAAGAGTATCTCAGGTATGAAATTCATTTTATAACTGGGCACACAGAATTATTAGTGTTTATATTTTTAGTAACCTGGCAATTAACAGTTTCAGAAAAATACAGGTTTGGGGCTTAATTTTGTGCAATTTTATATCAGCCAGTACTTTTTAGCCATACAACAGCTGTTGTCATTTTGACCTTTCTTAAACAATGTTGGCCTCTAAGTGTTAGACTGCACTGTTAGCACTGTTCTCAGTTTGTGTAGCTGGAACTTTAAAGCTATACAAGGTTTTAAAGTGTCTTTGCAACAGAAAATGCTGGTTGCACTTGATCTCTAGAACTCAGCAGTGATTCAACAAACCACTTATCTATTTAAAAAATAATTTATTTTAGTTTTGTCTTTGAGAGGTTTGTCCACATTGTATTCAGGTGCCAATATTTATATACTTGAGAGACTGTTACTGTGTATCTCTGCACAGAGCATGCCCTTCCTTGCCTTAGTTTAAGCATGTACAAGATGCAGCACGCCTAGTTGCATTACAGTTTTGCTTGGTAGGATGAATGGAGATGGATTTGCAGCTAAATGTTTCTCTAGGAGATGAAGAGCTTATTTATTCCATGTCATGGTTTTCACTTCATCTTTTTGTGTCATTGAGGATGTCTCTCAGTGCTTCAGTTCTTCATTGAGACTTTTCCTTAACAGTCTCTTTGAACATCTCTGGCCTTTGCTGCCTGTAAACAACAAATCCTGTCTGTTCCTCTGCCCTCTGTCCATATTGTTTAGGCAAGGGTTGCTTATTGAACAAGTGTTCCTGCTGCTGTAAGCTTACACTGTGTAACCAAGGGGTCCATCCCTGACACTGGCCATACCTGCCTGGACAATACCTTTCTGTCCCCGATAACCAGAACTGACAAGCTCAAAATGTGAGATACCCACCCAGGTTACATTGAAGCTTAGTGGTGGAAGGATGCATCTTGTCCTTTCTCTCACCTATGGTCTGTCAGCCAGCTGTGCTAACAAACTTAAGTAGGGTAGTAGCATGAACTCAGGCACTGTTCTGTGACTGTCCATAGTGTTTTATTTGTTGGCACACTTCCTGGCACAGGTTTGGGTAGTGCTAGCTAGTACTCGCCCAAATTAATGAGCATGGTTTTGGGAATAGAATGGTGTAAACACAGTTCCTAATAGACTGTATGGGTAGGGCCATCCTTACCCAATTTGTGTTGTGTTGGAAGGAGAGAGTTCCTCTGTGCAGACGTGCATTCTGCTGTACCACTTGCCATTGGATCCAGAAGGTCCCCCTGGTCCTAATTAGTAATATTTGTGCAACCAGTGAAAGCTCCCAGGAGACAAAAGCAACTGTAGTGCTGGGGATGGGGAGACAGAAGTGAGCTACCTGTTCTAGCGTTGTCAGTAGCATGTACATCACAGAATAAGGGTCAGCTCTGCTGCTGTTCTCATAACTGTCCTTTTTGACATCAAGCCAGAGTCAAACCTGGGTTTCCTGCTGGCACTAAAATTCAATCTTGTCTCTCTGCTCCTAGAAATTGCTTTTGGAAACCTGAGAAAATCCAGGTGACTAAGTTTCCAGCAGATGAAGGTGTGCCTATGCATGTAACAACCTACTGCAGTGGACAAATTATCATGTGCATCTGACATATTGTGTACACAAGCTCATAAGGTTCCTGATCCTCTTCTCCGATTTCAGAGGAAAAAAAAAAAATATTTTGCCTTCTGGTAAGGAGATCTGGCTAACTTGTAGCCGTGCTTCTACAAACTGCATTAGATACAGCAGGGGTGACCTTAAGGGCTGCTGCATTTCACTTACTGTACTTCTTGATTACAGAGCACTGGCCTGCCAAGAAAATGAATTCCTGTCTAGAGCTTTCTTTTCTCATGAGTAGTTTGTAATTCAAGAAAAGTTCTGTGCATCTTTAGAGACTCCAGGGATGTGCTGAGGTCTCTTGGAATCTTCCCTGCAGCTGCATTTTGGAGCATTGTAGCAGTTTTCCGTCAGTTCAGACGCAACAATTTGTTTCCCACTTGAGCTCCAGAGACAGTTCTAGGGTGTGAAGTAGCATAATTAATGATAGTTTAATCATCACATACTCTGTTCTGGTGTCTCACCTTAATCATTGGTTCTATCTGGGATGTGAAGGTGCGAACTCAGGAACCTTCTCAGTTCTGTATTCTACATCTACTAGATCTGTTAGTGTTTAGATGCCTCCGTTCTGTAGACACTTACCTGAAGTTTTTATTTTACCCCCCCCGCTCCCCCTCGTGTCCTGTGATCTCCTTTTCCCCCTCAAGCCATATTTTTTTCCAATGCTTTCCAGTGCTTTTATAAGTCAGCACTGGCAGGAACTGGACCCCTGGTGATGCTTGGTTCTGTACAAGCAGTTCTCCCACAGCAGGTAGTCTTTGGTTCAGAGCAGAAGGGAGATGACAATCCATCATGGATTTAGAAGCTGAGTGCTTTTAGTCTTAATTTCAGGATGGTGACTTGCATGTCAATTCTGGCTGCAATAATTGCTCTAGCAATGAAATGACGCAGTACCAATATCCGTATCACTGGAAATAACTTCTTCTCCAAGGTCACCACATACAGACAGTATCACTATGATGCAAGTCTGAATTAGCAAAGGGCATTACGTAGTTGGCTTATTTTAAATAAACAAACCAGCCGTAAATAGGGATGTCTGCATGCACCATCAAGGCTGGTTTTTCACTTCAGATGCTTTGGGCACTTCGTTGAAGGTGCAGCATGGTGCCCTGGTTTGTCAGAGTAAACTGGTCCTCAAGTGAGGTGACTGACATGTCACTTCTTTGACTCTGGGATTCTTCAGAGGACTGTAGTGTTTGTCACAGAACTGAAGCTTTTACATGGGGACTGGCAGATTTAGAGCTCTTAGTTCCACGTCAGCTAATACAAAACTCTCAAGTTCTGTATCATATTGCACATCACATGGTGGACGGCAGAAGCTGCCTTCTGAGGGATGCGCTTTTGAATAACGTATGTTCTATGGACACTTTCTTTGGTGAAGTTGGCTAGCCTTTCAGTTTATTCTGTAAAGCTGCTTCATCTTCTGTAAAGAGTCCATGTGCCCAGGAGTGGATTCTGGACTATCAAGAAATCAATATTCCCCCTCTGTACCTTGGGCTTGCTCAAGGACTAGCTGTGTTACTGGCACATACCCATCACCATCTTCTTGTAGGAAGATCATCAGTGTTTGTACTACAGTGCTGAAGTTTTCTGGCAAACGATTTAATTCCTAGATCTTTTGAGGACCTGGTTATACAGACTTTAATCTGATGTTCATAAAATTCACTATGTTGAATCTCTAGCAGCCTATTAATGCATTGCTATTACGTAGGTCCCACTCCTGTGGTTATTTCTTCCAGGAGACTGGAAAAGATACCCTATTTCTATACTCATAAAGTCTTTTGAGTAGGGTGTCATTTTTCTTGAACTCTCTTAATTGAGTAATCAGCTCATTTTCTCTAAACTGTATACTGGGACTGATACTATCTTTCATATAGTCAACATCAAGAGCTTTCTGCTTCTATGCTGACAGACTGAGGCTGTTCAGGTGCTCAGAGCAATTGCTGTAGTTAGTTGATCACAAAGGAAAGGGAAATTCATACAAAAATCAGAAACGCAGTGTCTGCTTTGACAAGGAGTGCCGTACCTTCTTTCAGTCATTGGGGTTTAAGTTGCATCAGTGCCCTTTTGGAGGAATATTGCATTTCCAAAGGTGTTACACATCTGAAAAAGTTAATCAGTCTGTCATTAATAACCTTTCTTTTCTGTTTAATGGTTACAACCAGTATTAAGGAACATTTTTATTCCATTAGTGTGGTATAACAATATACCTGCTGTCTTTATACTGTCATAAAAGCACTGTAACTTATCACTGCATAAGTGGAGGTATCCAGAAAAGTGACAAACACTTGGCCTGACGGTAAGGCTGTTGCCAGTTCTCCCAAGCAGCAAGAACTAGTTACATTGAGCATGTTAGCCTCGCTGCCAGCTCCAGAACAGACTCAAGAGACTTGCAGAAAAGTAGTTCAGAAACTGAAGCATGTAATGCTTCAAATATGATGCTTGATTAGGGTAATGATACTGGCCGATTGGACTGCCAGCACAATACAGATTGATTGTTTTCAGTATTTCATTTTCACTGGGATCAAAAGTAAAGTTATCTTAAGATAAGATAAGCTTTTTTTTTTTCATTGTAGTTACTATTTTGGCTCAACCTGCTGTATTTCATTAATTCAGATAATACTCACCAAAAAGAGTAAAGGTCAGTTTCAGACCTAATGTTTCTTCTAAATGTTCTTTGAAACAAACATTTTCTGTCCTAAGAGGTTTTTAAGATATTTTAAACCACTATGTCCATGTTAAAATTGTATTGGTGTGACTCTGCGGATTCTAAATTCTTGTGTTGATCTAATAAATACTGATTTTTCTTTATTGTAAGCTTTGTTTCTCACACAAGATCTAGTGCTACTTGAGTGAAATAATTTTTGTATTATCTGTAAATTCAGGCTGATACATACTTTTAACTTTTCATGTAGCATATTTGTTATTGCTGCTGAACAATGTTCACAAGTTATGAACAAGAACACAGCAGTACTGGAGAGGTAATTATCTTCATTTTTTTGTGGGGGTGCTTTTGTTCTGACTCATCCAAACGTATGAATATTTAAGAATAAATGATTGAGAACAATGTCACTGCCTCTGTTCCTCAATTTTGCCTGTGGTTGTACTACCAGCTCTGCACTGAAGGAAAAAATACGTATTGTGTGATTTAAACTGGAAACTGGTGACTGGATATGGACACCAAAGTGAGTGCAGAGGAAAAATCCATCCTGCTGCCCTCTTTCTACAATGTTTTTGTTGTATAAAGAAACACTTTATCATTAACTGTAAATTACTAGATTCTTTATAGTTTTTGCTGTTCTGGTTGTGCCCAGCAGAGCAGGCAACCTCATGATAAGTAACATTCTGGCACCTTACGGAGTTACAGAGGAAGAATTTTGCCTTCAGGGAAGGAGCTTTCCCATTCAGCAGCCCTCTGTGCACTTATTTTCAGGTAGTGGGTAGTAAGTTCAGAAAGGAAATTGTTAGTGTCTGAGTTTCAAAATTGTTTGTTATCTGAACTTTTTTTTGAAGTCCTGGCTTGGCAGAGGTCAGTTGTATCCATTTCTTTTTTCAGCTTGAAAATTGAGTATTGCAAACTCAGCAATTCCTTTCCTTAAGGTGTTTTTTTTTTTTCCCCATCACTAAACTACACTCAAATATGACCTTCGTACTATTAATTTAGATAGTCCAAGGGGAGAGTGTAACAGAAACACAAATTGTACAGGGGAGCTATTCTTACATAGTAGAAATTGAGGGTTTGTAATACCTGTCCTGAGAATTTAAACACAAATCTTGAGCTGCAGAGCCCATGCTACACGGTATCACTGAGGGCAAGCTCTTAATGCTGTTTCTAAGAGGCATAAGTAGTAATGCCAAAAGCTAAATTTAAAATGTCTCTAGCATTTTTTATTATGTATCCTTTGTAAAAGAACCTAGATGTATGGGTGATAATTGCCCTTATTGAAGGGCTGTCAGAACCAGGATAGAGTGCCTAGGTTTCAAAAACTACTTTGTCAGGTGATTATCTAGTTCCTCTGGTATTGCTAACATCAGGTGGGTTGTGGTTTTTTTGGGTTTTTTTTTGGGGGGGGGGGTGGTGCATGGTGTCATGATTTTCTCAATCCTTATGTACTAAGACTTCAGGGGTCAGGGCTATGGAAGAGACCACTGAGAAATGCCAGGTAGGTGGGAAATTTTTCTTTTTTTTGGTAAAAACAATTTTGCTTTTGCCATTAGTTTTGAGTCGTGTGCCTTGTGCTCTTTATTCTTCCATCTTAAGAATCAAGTGTTAAATATACTGTGTAAAAAGTAAGTGTGATGATGACTTACAAAAGCAGTAGTAAGTTTGTTACAAAGAATCTACAGCTGTTGTTTGTCTAAAATGGAAATAGGTGACTTACCTTAAGCCTGAGGTTGGCATAGAATTGGCCACATAAGACCACCATTCTGTGACACTGCTTCCAAACTACTAGAGTTTGTTTACACATGGGTGAATTTAAGTGGCTTTTGACCTCCACAGTGCATTGGTAAATGCAGTGCTTTGGACCTACAAAGAAGGAACCTGTACAGGCAGTGACAGCAGTAACTGTTAGCTGTAATAAATGTCATTTTATTCAAGGGGCATTCCTCTTGGTAAAAGAGTATCTCCATTTCCTTATCTAAAACAGTCAACAATGACCAGGCTATCAGGTATTAATTAATGTTCATGCACTGGGGAGAAAACTAACACTAGTGATGTGGAAACTAAGCTGTCTTAACCTTTCCTTTTGGTAGAGAAGATAATGTAGACACACAACCTCCACACACCCCCAAAATAATGGATTTCTGTCTGTGGCAGCATAATACTTTTTTTTCCTTCACCAATAGTTCTCAAGGTACTTTACAGAGGTAGAGGTCCATATCTCCATGTCAGAGATGAGTAAACTGAGACACGGGGGAGAAATAAACGCAAACATCATGCAACAGGCTATTGCCAGAACTAAATGAAAAATAGCAGTCTCCCAAACATTCAGCTGATGCTTTCACTATTAGGTATGCCTTCTACTCTGAAAGAGCTTTTAGCAATGTATCCCTGGAATGAACTCCGAATATGGCTGGGGATCATATAACCACTACATCTTCATGCTATTTTTTCCTGTAGTATATCTACTTTTTAAGACTTATAGGTGGGAATAACTTTATTCATAGCAGACTCAGTTGTTTGTATAAAAAAAAAAATGTACAATTATGAGTTTCCTTATACCTGACTTGAATTATTGTAACTCTTCTGTTTGAACATGAACTGCTGAAGGAGGAATTAAAGCATGTTGAGTTGTGGCACAGTGGAAGTGTGAGGCGGGGTTGCATCTTTAAGTACCTTTACGTAAGTGGATTGAGTCTACTTTATGGGACAGGACGCAAGTTCTATACACGATTACAAGACCAGTTGCTGGCTATTATTCAAAGAGGTTTTACTTTTAATAGCCTTTTCTCAAATTTGTTAATATTTTGAAGGGGGTTCTTTGTTTTATGTTGGCATGAAGTTAATGTTTTCTTATAAAAGAGTTTTTTCTGTTAAAGCAATTTAAGCTGTTTTATTTCAGTATTCTCTAAGTATCTGAAGTAAAAGTTGCTTATTATTTCCTGTCCTCAAGTGTAAAGATCATAAGAAAAGTTCACCTAAACCTCACCTCTGCAAAGCAAATATTCATTTTTAAATTTTTTTTTATTTTTATTTTTTTTAAGGCTCGATCTGGGATTACCAGTAGATGCTAAATAGCATTTTCAGGGGCTCATTAATGAGTGTTCCAGGGCTGGGATAATTCAGGAATTCCTGAGACTTATGCTTTACATCCTTTCGTTAATCAATTTAACTGTTTTTCTGAAGACTATTGTTTGTGAATGTGATCATCCATATACCATCAAGTGGGACTATAAAGATCTACAGTGGGTCTAACTCTTTAAGACAAAAACCAAACCTGTTTTGGTTTTTATGGATGATAAGGGTCTGAATTCTACCGTATTTTCTCAAAGCACTCTCATGTTCAAAGTGGGTGTGAGGATCTGCTTATAAGAACCTGCATTAAATATGGAACTAGTATGTAGCATCTGGAAAAATGTTACTACATAGAAGATGGAATGGTTGGTGAAGGCTGAAGAAAGGACCTTAGTGCATGAAGGCAATGGGTTGCTGGTGGAAGAGAAGAGAATGCTGAGTCAAAGGAGCTGGCTTCCCTTACAGCTGAATAGGCAGTGGAACAGGACAAAACAGATTCAAGCTCCAATTTTATCCTGTGGGTTGTGTGAAACTCATGATTCTTGCCTTGAATCTGTATGGCTTGAAACACCAATCTGTAATTTGTGTATGACCATGAAACGTAGTTTTGAGAACCGGTTCATCTACAAATCTGTACAGTGGTCTATTTGTGTAAGGATTATCCTGGTCTTGGGAGTCTTGATTAATTTAAAATGGCTCAAAATCAAAAGGTAGACTTTAACATTTCATCTAAAAATTCCCTTAGCTTTGAAAAGGGCAGCCTTACATGCCTTGATTCTGAGTGTCTTGGGAGGCTGGGAGTGGGAGCGGAACTGCAAGACAAAATGTCTTTCTTCTGTAGTGAGAATTTTTGCTCCATGGTAGTAGTACAGTGACAGATTTGCAGATGGCCTGTGTGCAATACACTTTCTGTTGTTCGGAAAATAACTAAATGTATAACTTTAACAACAGAACACAAATAACTGTGTTTTGTCATGTCTCTGCTGCTTTCTGGCCAGCCGAGGTTTCAGCAGTGTTAAGCAGTGAGATGCAGCTGAGTAAGCTGCTAATGATGCTGTGCAGGTAAACAGGAAGTGACAGCGTTCAGCTTGCTCATCAACAAAAAGCCCAGGTTGTCTCTGTCATCTGGTAAATGATCTGCTAAACTGAGATAGCTGGGAATATAATCTGGAGCATGCTTGTGGTTATGGTTATGTCATATCTCTGGAAGGCTAAAGTCCTGCATGTGTCATCTGAACTGAGGTTGTAGGATATAAAAATATGTTTATTCTGTGTATGGTAAAAGCATGTCTCTCTTAATTAATCATGTGCTGTTTGATTTGGTTTTCTATGCTATGCTGTTCACCCACATCTTAACTGTTGGTCTTCTGTCATCCACAGTTGAGCAACCAGTGTTTGAAAAGGAGTTGGCCAGCTCTAGCTGAACTGAGGGGCTCTGGGAAGTACTGGAAGTCTAAATGAACTTGCATCTGAAGACACTCAGAAAAATGTGAGCTGTCTGTAACTGGCTAACTGAGGATTAGGAGTGAAGGATCGCTTTGCTAGACTACTGCAGACTTAAGTCTGGACAAGCACTTGTATAGTTTGGATTTGTTAAACAGCAGTTCCCTGTTTCATCCCTTTTTTTGTTGTAACATCGCTTAGTGATCACTGGTACCTTCTTCACATCAGTAAAAGATCTTCAGTGAGGATATTGCAGCTGACTTGTGTGCTGATCAGAACAAGGCAGGGAATCTCTTCTTGGGTATTAACTTTTTTTTTTGTTTTTAAATTGGTTTTGGTCTCTTGATCCCTTAAATGTTTTGGGCTATGTGTTTTGTGGAACTGTCTTTTAACTTAGATTAAGACCCTCATGTTTCAGAAATGATCAGAAATACCTGAAGTGGCTTTTTGCTATTTCAGAAAAACTTACTCTCTTCCTCCTCCCTTCAAATAAGAAAAAGGCAGCATCTCTTATGCAGTGGCTTTATTTTTAACATAGCCTGACTTTGTGTATAGGTGGAAAAACATACTAATTTCTTAGCATCTATGCATAGTGCATTTTTAAACCAGTGGGCGATCATGGGAAATTAAGAAATGAAAAGCAAGCTTTCAGTTTAAAATTGAACACTGTTGGTGATTGTAGCAAATAATTTCACAAACAGTAGAACTGGTGAGGTCTCAGTGTTTTCAGTTGAGTAATTTTTCAGCTTGCACCAAATAAAGCTTTTCTCATGTGATTGAGTATTTACAAAAGGCTCTCTTATGTCACTTCTGTCAAGTGATGTGAAATCTTGCTTTAGTTTTCCTGTCTGTGGAACAATCAGCCTGTCTTCTGAAAATGTCCTGTAAATGGCATTAAAATTAGGAGATTGTTTCCAGCTGCTAAACTTGTTGAAATCTGCCAGCAAACTTCTGAAGTTCTGTATTTCTTCTTTCTATGGGAAACTAGTTTAAAATCCTGCCTGTAGCATCTGAAGATAACTCTTTTGCAATACACAATTGTCTTTAAAGGTAAGATTATTAGTAATTTCTTAAATGTATCTTTAACAGATATAATAGCTTTAAAAATTGAAGTAATCACAGTTTACCCAAATTGCAAATAAAACAGTATCCAAATCCCCAGTAGACGATCACTGTCACGTCAGACTCGTTTGTGAAGATTCTGGAGGCAACATGGTGCGAAGACATAAATTGTAAGCCAGTCTGAGAGTTGCCAAATCTAACTTACTAAATTCTAATTTCATAGTCAAAATATTGTGGAGTCCTTGAAAAGTATTTTTATCCACAGAAAAGTGTGTATGTGTACTGTCAAGACAGTATCATCACACACTTTTTCTGTACAAGGTGCAGTAACCATAAATAGCCTGATCCACTGTTCTTAAGGGGAAAAAGGCTAAAAAGACAGTCAGATGCATCTGTAGTACTTAATCGTCATCTGGGGCCATAATCCTTGTGGTCCTTAAGATTAAGGTATCAGCAGGAAGCAAAAGCAGTCTGCTTTTAGTGTCACTAGTCTTTTATCTCTCCTTGTGCTTGTTCTTCCTATCTCCATCCCTTCCTATCCAAAACTGCAGAAGTAATTAATTACAAGTTGACACTTGCAAATACTTACTGAGACCTTTAAATTTGGTGAAAGTGTTGATTTTTGTTCATATTTCTTGCTGTTATGCCTGAATTGCACCTAAACCATCATACTAGACACCCAAACTTAAGAGGGTTGGATTACCTACTGTCCAGGGCTAATAAATATTGTAGGATTCTGAACCTAATTAAACTCAAGCTTTCTACCTTTCTGTGAAAGTGCTAGGAAATATTTTTGTCTACTCTGCTACTTATAATATGGAAATTGTTAGGGAGCATACTTGCATGTTGCTTATGTGGCCTAATTAGTTAGGGATCACCTGAATAGTGGCAGGCTTATTCAGTTCATTTAAAAGCACTGTTGGAGGAGATTGCAGTGCGTGCCTTCTGTAGGATTGCGTGGGGGTGAGAAAATTCACCCTGGAAGTGGGTTATCAGCCCTTCATAGCAGGAAGGGAACACACAGTTCCCACATGGCAGGAGACATCCTCAGTGCCAAGAAAATAGCTACATTTTCTCCTGAAATGGGACCACGGTGCAGAAGGGAAATGGAACTGCCAGAAAGAGCGAGCAGAGCTTGGTTGTGTAGGCCACCAAAGGCCTTCCCTTGAGAAGGGGAGGAGGTTCCAGCGCCTGGTCCCTGCAGCAGGTTTTGTTTATGTTTCTATATTAAGAGTGATGAGATAAAATGCGTAGCTGTGTTGAGCACTGCAGAAACGTTTTTGGAAGCTCCGTATATTTATGATGCTGAAGATAAGGTAATTGCAGAACAACAGGAAAGTATTATCATTGTCTAACTCCAATTTTGTTTGCTTTGAATAACATGAATTTATTAAAGTATTGACATTGAAATGTATAATTGCTTAAACATAAGCTTTTTTTTGAGATAAACGAGAATTTCAAGCAATATTTCTGCTTGATTGGCCAGTGCTACATTTTGGGTTTTTTTCTGCAGAATACTTGTAACCTAGAGAAAGAAGTGTCAACCCCTGAGTTCTAACTGCCCAATTTTCTGTGGATTAATATTGCTTTCTTGTAGAGTTAGCTACCCTGCATTCTCACTTCTGCTTCTTGTCTTTCTTATTCATGAGTCTTAATGAGTTTCCGTATCTTCTTCCATGACTCAGATAATGCTAAGCTATTAGAGATTGCCTTGGTACTGAAGCTTCCTGTCCTTGTTGTGGTCAAGATCAGAGTTACACCTTACTAAGCATTTTCCGCAGTGAAGTGGTACTTGGCGTTAGCATGTCTCTATTCCTGAACCCCGCTGTCCGAAGAAGACTGTTTTAATGTCAATGAATAGCAACAGCCCTTTATTCTTGAAGTGGGCTATCTTCCTGGTCTTGTATCAAAGAAGAAATGAGTGACCTAGGAGCACCCAGCATCACCTGGTCAGGCTTCAGCACATTGGCTTAGCCATAATAAGGATTTCCACCACAGTAGGTCTTAAAAAAATGCTTGCCACAGGTACCTTCTCACCAGCTGTAGTATTAATCAGGATAACTTTTCCAGATACCTACTTTAAGGAAAAGATAATAAAAATATTGATTTCTATCGTTACAGGGTTTGGATTGCACACAACTATTCACCGTAGCTTTTTTCCACTGAAATCTTAAAGTAGCTAACTGTGTTCGCTGTGATTTTTAGGCTGAAAGTCTTCAGACCAACTTTGTGAAGAAGCTACAGGCATTGCATCAGCATATTTTTTCCCAAGACATTACTCTTCTTGGAAACAACTGCTACTACTTGTATTCTTACATTACAGGTCAAGGTCTTTTTTTTCCACAGTTTTATTTGTAAGATACTTCCAGGGGTTGGGAAGGATAACTAAGAAAAGCAAGCCTGTCATGTGCAATTAAATTACGTACGTATGCAGGGTTCTGCACCTTTATTGAAAACACAGTTTTAAAATTGAAAAAAGATTGAAAATCACCACTAGTGTGTCTTCAGTAGTACTGTCAACATGTAACACTTAACAAATACTGAACCATTAGAAGAATACATTAAACTTAGTTGCATTTTTACAAGCTCTAAAATGGAAGTGATTAAGCACTGGAATAGGTTTCCCAGAGGTTATTTTCAGCCTTTAAACTTCCCTGGACAGGACCTTGAGCAACTTGAACTCTAGGCTTTTAATTACCCTTGCTATGAGCAGGGGGTTGGACTGTAGGACTTACAGAGGTCACATCCAACCAAAGTCATTTTATGAGTCTTTGATCTTTGCACCACAAGCAGTTGTCAGCTGTATGTGAACACTATGGAAACCATCCCAATGGGTCTTGAAATGCTTTCTGTTCTGTTGTATACCGAAGTGGCTGAACATCCTCTTACAGCCTTAATCTTGCTGCCGCTCTTTGTTGTGACTTTTGGCCCACTATGTTTTAATGTTTGTAGTTTCCTGTAATTTCTTATCTTTTCACAATCCATGTCAACCATAAGCAATCTAGTGTGATGGCTGTTTCTTGTGACGAGATGCGCCACTGTCTGTGTTGGCTTGCTTTACTGTTTTTGAGAAACACTGAGTTACAGCAAGTCACTAACTTGACAGGCTACTGCAGCAAATGTCCACACCAGAAGCTGATCAAAGCATACAGCTCTCTGCTGCCCAGTTGGAAACTATCAGTGGTTGCTGTGATCACATTCTACAAATGTGTGATGACTAGTTGTGGCCACCTTTTGCAGGCAGAAGGTGGTTTGTGAGCCTTTTGTTGGTACCACATATCCTGTAGTATGTGTCCAAGGATCACACCAGCTCTGCCAGTGAGGCAGCCAGTGTACAGCTGACAACACCAGACTTACTGCTTCATACCTCATCAGTTTGAGGGGTGTGACAAGTCCCTGGAATCAATGGCATGTCCTCCAGCTGGACGTTGACTGGAAAAAATCAAGGGAAGGAGGGCTGACTCTCATCTCTGTGGCCCATCAGTTTTTGGTGGGCTACCTTATTTCATAGAATCATAGAATCGTTTAGGTTGGAAAAGACCTTTAAGATCATCCAGTCCAACCATTAACCTACACTACCACATCCACACTAAACCAATCAAGGGTAGACTAGACTAAACCATGTCCCAGAGTGCCACATCTACCCGTTTTTTGAACACCTCCAGGGATGGTGACTCCACCACCTCTCTGGGCAGCCTGTTCCAATGCTTGACAACCCTTTCTGTGAAGAAATTTCTGCTAATTTCCAACCTAAACCTCCCCTGGCGCAGCTTGAGCCCATTTCCTCTCGTCCTATCGCTAACTATATGGGAGAAGAGACCAACACCCACCTCACTACAACCTCCTTTCAGGTAGTTGTAGAGAGCGATAAGGTCTCCCCTCAGCCTCCTCTGTGACCGAAGTGCAGGACCCGGCACTTGGCCTTGTTAAACCTCATACAGTTGGCCTTGGCCCATCGATCTAGCCTGTCCAGGTCCCTCTGCAGGGACATCCTACCCTCCAGCAGATCGACACTCCCCCCCAACTTGGTGTCATCTGCAAACTTACTGAGGGTGTACTCAATCCCCTCATCCAGATCATCGATAAAGATATTAAACAAGGCTGGCCCCAAAACAGAGCCCTGGGGAACACCACTCATGACCGGCTGCCAACTGGACTTAACTCCATTTACCACAACTCTCTGGGCTCGGCCACCCAAACAGTTTTTTACCCAGCGAAGACTACGCTCGTCCAAGCCATGAGCTGCCAGCTTCTCAAGGAGAATATTATGGGAGATGGTGTCAAAAGCTTAGCTAAAGTCCAGGTAAATGACATCCACAGCCTTTCCATCATCTACCGGGCGGGTCACCAGGTCATAAAATGAGATTAGGTTGGTCAAGCAGGACCTGCCTTTCATAAACTTGTGCTGGCTGGTCCTGATCCCCTGGTTGACCTGCACTTGCCTGTTGAGTTCACTCAATATGAAACTCTCCATAATCTTTCCTGGCACCGAGGTCAGGCTGACAGGCCTGTAGTTTCCTGGGTCCTTCTTCCGGCCCTTCTTGTAGATGGGCGTCACATTGGCAAGCCTCCAGTCATCAGGGACCTCCTCTGTTAACCAGGACTGCTGACAGATGATGGAAAGTGGCTTGGTGAGCTCCTCCACCAGCTCCCTCAGTACTCTCAGGTGGATCCCATCTGGCCCCATAGACTTGTGAGCATCCAGGTGGCATAGCAGGTCGTTAACTGCTTCCTCCTGGACTATGAGGGCTCCATTCTGCTCCCCATCCCTATCCTCTAGCTCAGGGGCCTGAGTACCCTGGGGATGACTGGTCTGTCTGTTAAACACAGAGGCAAAGGCAGTGTTAAATACCTCAGCCTTTTCCTTGTCCTTGGTGACAATGTTCCCCCCCACATCCAGCAAGGGATGGAGATCCTCCTTGGCTCTCCTTTTATTGCTGATTTCTTTCACCTATCCGTCTTTTCCAAATATATAAAAAGGACAAGGCCTTTGACAAAACTGTTAAGCAAAGCAGCAGTACCAACTTCAAAATCCTCCTCCTGAAAATACAGTAATAACTTCAGGTGTTAAGTAACAAATCAACTTACTACATGTCTGAAAAATGCACTAATTACGTTGAGTATTTAATGGCAGTCCTGTTCAATTCTGTCTGTAAAACTGGTGGCATGACTTCTTGTAAAGAAATACTTACATATTGTTCTAAAGAACCCATACTCTTAAATTCAACTTTCTCTTCAAGAATGCTGGGAGAAACTGAGCTGGGTGTATTAATTGGCTTCAAAATAGACAAAGTGAATGCTCATTCAGAAAATGCAGTAGAATACTCAAAATATGATATTTGCGTAATATTTATGATATGTTCTCAGATGCTGCAATTCTGCAATTAAAGTTTATTTTTTTTAATTGAATTTGTGTAGGATTCATAATGAATAGCAGTAGATTTAAGTTTATGGTTCATGTATTTCCTCAAGTTTTAAATTTTGCTGGTAAGTTTGTAAGTTTCCAAAGGCTGTGGATGATTAAATATTTTTGCCACCTGTCTTCTAGAAGCTGAATAGCATAAAGCATGGCACCACTGCTCTGCATGATGAAAATGAACAGTGGCTGAAGTAAAAGGAATTGGATTTTATTGTCCTTCTCCCCACAAAAATATACCTTGTATTTTTTCCTGTGTTGTCTTATAATAAAAAAAAGATAGTGGTGTAGCAGTGGAATTTGTAATTTTATGTTCTAGCATGTGAAAGCCTCCTCGCAGTCTGTCAGCACTAGGAATTCGCACAATGCTAATGAGTAAGTTAAAATGTAATTGAACTCTAAGCTTGGTAGGCCTCAAAACAACACCTGCTTCAGATCCAGTGAAATTGTTCTCTACCTTGTAAATTAAGTTCTACTCATAGGGTATCCAAGTGTACATTAAACCTATTATGATTATCCAGAATGAGGACACACTCTTTTTGTGTAATATTATTCTCTCTCTAGTCATGGGGTGGGTGCTGGTTCAAGGCTTTATACACAGTCATCATTGAGTTACGACAGTTACTGGTTTACCCAGATAATCCAGGTGGTGTTTTTGCTGCTAGATACGATAGGAAGCAATGCACAGAGAGCCCTTTCTTGACACAGATCACTGTCTTCTGTGCCTTGAATTTAAGTTGCGTAATTCCTGCCAAGACCGCCTATTTCTGTGGGTAGTCCTGTTGGGGGGAGGTTAGTGGAGCTGGACTTGTTTTGGAGGGTTGAGAAGGCTTCTTACGTGGACAGTGGGATAGTTGCTGTGGTTGAATGTGATGCCTTTGTTACAACTCTAGAATGGCCCACCTGTGCTCCTTTTTGTTGTGTCTACAAGATTATCAGTTTAACAATGAGATGATATTGGAGAAAAATGAGAGAAAAGACTGTTACAGAAGTTTTGAACAAAATCTGGCCAGTTGTGCCCAAAATTAAGTCTTTGCCTCTTGCAACATATGGAGAAAAGTGGCATCTCTTGTATCTGCATCTTAATGTCAGCTAACTGTTTCATTGTGGTAGTATGGCTAATTCAAGGGTCCCTTTTCACTCATCTGATAAGTCCAGTTATAATTAAATCATTCATATTACTCGTTAGGTTATAGGGAGACACGTTTTACTCTATGCTTAGCTGTAGAGCATTTGAGGAGGCAACTGAAAGCTTTCTTTTCATCAATCAGTCGTGCTTTAACTTTTTCTGTAGGCTATCAGGAAGACTAGTAGTCAGTCTGACAACTTCTGAAGAGGTGGTTGCAAAGAGGGACAGAATTATGCATTGACTTATGAAAGTTACATCACAGTTCTTGGTCAAAGGTTATAAAGCTTCACCAAGGAATAGCTGTCAGTCTGGCTATATTACTTTGACTTTATTTTAACACAATTGGAAGGGTTTTTTTGATTAAAAAAAATCCCATGAAACTTAGGTTATTCTTTTGGTTATTTTAAACCAGTTGAAAAGTGTGACATTGGTGATACTGATGTTTAGTAGATAATCTTATAATGCAACAAGACATACCTGCATTCTAGATGTCAACTGTTTTGGCAACTAGTCAGTGTTGATGAAGGCAAAATAATGCTTGTAGAGTGGGTGGGGAAAACCTAATACAGAGCCCATTACTCAGACTAGATGTGATCCCTCCAGAAGGGTCTTGGAACTACAACTCATCTATGAAAACATCTGCTTAATGTTCCATAGTGAAAAAGGAAACAAAACTCTCTGACTTACAAGGAAAGAAATAGAGAACAAATCAAAATATTATTGTGACCGTATATTCAAAAGGCTAGCAAACTGGATTCATACAGCATAAGTCTCATCCCCAGTCAAAGGATGTAGTAGGACTAGGTAAGATCCATGTGAGAGTGACAAGGTTAATTAAAGTGTAGAATGATTTGGTACAAGAATGACTTAAAACTCGTATCACTTCCTAACAGTAGAGAATTTACTGGGCAAAGAAGTGTCACCAATATCTGTAAAACCATGTGCAGCATAGGGAGGCAACCATGAAACCATTAACACCATCTCCTAGTGCAAGCACAAGAAGGGACAGTCAACTGAAATTAGCAGGTGGCAAACTTTTAGATAAAAGTAGGTAACTATTCACACAGTGCATAAATGAACTGTGAAATACAATACTGCCCAGTGTGGTGATGCTCAGAAGTTCACATGGGTCTGAAGAGTGATTAGATAAATTCACAAAGAAAAAATCCAACATGTGCCGTAAAACACGTATGCTGGCTCAGGGGAGCTCTGAGCTCCAACGTGCTGGTTGCTGGGGGTATAGTCCTATAGTGTAATGGTGTGCTCTTGTATTCTTACCTAGTCACCTGGTGCTGTTGAAGAGTAGATCCTGGGCTAGATAGCCTCTGGTCCTGACCCATTACAGATCCTTTAAGCTTTACATCCTTATGACTTGGCTGCTAAATAAATATTCTTCAAAGGCTCCAATTTTCATTCCCTTATAGGACTCTTAAGGTAGGACTAGAAAATATGCTGAGGAACATTACCAGTGACTGAAGCAATCTGGTGTGGCATAATCTTCATCTCTTATTAAAATCTCTCAGTTTGAAAATGGGACGTTTTCACATTGCCAGCTGGGAACGAGCCTAGCTCATGTGAATTCTCAAACCATGCCCAAGAATTCTAGGAGTTTGCTAGTTGGCATAGGCTAGAATCATGCCAGAGACCATTTGAACAATTAAGCAATGTAGACACTTGCGTTCCAGTACCCGGGAGTGTTTCCAGGCACTGTGTAATTTGCAGTTCTAGCCTGAATATTGCATTTCTATCCAATTTGAAGTACTGAACAGAAAGAAATTTAGTTGCACGGTAGGGCTTCTTTTTGTGACCGTAGTTACTGGTCTGCCTCTTACAGGCAAAGTCTCTTTGCTGATTTTTATGAGCAAGAACACAAAGTTCAACTGGGTTCTTAAGCTGTCTAAATCTTGCACAGAAGTGAAAATCTAAAGCGTAGAAGTGATTTGGGATCATTTGAACTTTACTGTGTTACTTCCTGGGAAAACATCAAAGTTGCTGCCTAGAACAAGGAACAAAATTAAGAGATGCTTTGATAGAAGATGAAATGTAGAATTTGTGATTTTTTTTTTTTTTAACCTTAAAAGTAATAGCTACCTTTTCTTTTTAGACGATGTCTTCAGCAGTTGTTCAAATATATGCAGCAGATCGCAATGCCATGTGGTCAAAGAAATGCTGTGGTGTAGCTTGCCTTGTAAAGGACAATCCACAGAGGTCGTATTTTATCAGAATATTTGACATTAAGGTAAGCATTTTTTTTTTTCTTTTTCAGACTCTCTAAGCTTGGTTGTATTCATTCTTCATTTTGAATTGAATGAGTGTAGGTTGTCGTACCTACAAACTCATAGAAATTCTTAAGTAAATTGTTGTGCTTTAAGCAGTGCAATTACAATGTTTATAGGCAAATGCAACCATCTTGGGTATTCTAAATTTAAATCATTTCATAGATGTCAGGTTTTATGGATGAAATATCAGATACAATTTTCTTACAGCTCATAGCTGTCCTCTACAGATCTGATTAGTCAAACTAGTGAAACTTAGTAGTGTGTCACTGATAAGGACAGCTGTCAAAATTCCTAGTGGGTGTCGCTACTTTGGATGATGTTAACAAAATAGATGCTGTCTTCTGTATGGGTGGAAACAATCTTTTTGATTAGTGTGTTGGTGCATGCGAAAACTGCAGGACAAACAGGGTGGGTTTTTTTTCCCTCCACAATACATACATTCATACTGAAGATCTTTGTCCTATTGTAGTATTTCACTCAAGACAGTGGGAACTAAGAGATGAAGTGTCCAAGGTGTGTTTTCATAACAAAAATGGTACTGAGAAGCTTAAGTCCTACTGACTTTGCTGAGACTTGGGAAAGTTTCCCATTATCTCTACAGCCAGGAACAGCTCGTTATCTGTCAGCATTCAGTGCTTGAAGTCTCTCAGATTTGTTCAGGAGTGCCAGTTGGCGCTTGCATTTGACTTTGTGATTTGGTCACTTGACTATTAGACTTAGTGAGAAACCTGTTCCTTGGGTGCTGAACTATAATGCCATTTAAATATATAAAAGTTCTTAAAAAGGTGAGATTTTTGTTCCCTTTAGGCTAACTGTTTTCAAGTCAGGCCTGAGATAACAACAGGAGACTGGAAGTCTCCTTTATTGCTATTGCTGTTATCCCTGTATTCCTATCACTAGTCGCTGTTACTACTCCCAGTATCATTATTGCAGGATTGTAGAACTTGAAGGATGTTTTTTTGAAAACATCCAGGAATTTGAGCAGAACACAGTGACCCGATGGAATAGTCTTCCACAGCTCTTCCACAAGTTCCAGTATATTTTGATTTTGATTGAGCTCATTCATTGGGTTAGTAGCAAGGTAAATGCTTAACACCATGCAGCTTCCAAATCTTACTAGGTTCTATTGTGAAAGAAGTTAAACTCTGCAATTTGTCTGTTTTTTTCAAAATCTTTTTTTTTTTTCTTCTTCTTTTCAGGATGGGAAATTATTGTGGGAGCAGGAGCTGTACAATAACTTTGTATATAATAGTCCTAGAGGATATTTTCATACCTTTGCTGGAGATGTGAGTCTCAACGTCTTTGAATACCTATTTTAAAATGTCTTTTAATTGAACAGTAGCTTCTTCTAATATAACTGAGGTTTTTATTTCATTCTGTAAATTATTTGTAAAAGTACAATGTTACTATAAAAGGATTTTTTTTTTTGCATCTCAACTAGAAAACTTAATCCATAGGACTGAAGCATGAAATCCAGTTCTTTATTTTCAACTCCCTTTCATGAAATTACATTTTGACTTGCAGATGATGATTGTCAAGTATCATATATTCTTAAAGCACAAATTTTCCTCTCCCCCTTTTGATTTCAAGCTACAAGGATTTGCTCAAATTTTTAGCCATGATCTCTAGACTAAACTTGATTAGTAGTAGACAGACATTCCTAAGAGAGACTGTTTCACTAAGACTTGGTTCCAAATTTGCAGTGGTCATTTTTTTTCTGATTATACCTTCAGAAGGTGTAAGAACACATTTAAGAAAGCCTTTGAAACATTCTCTTAGTCATGGGCGGGGGAATATTAATGTTTTTCAGACATGTCAAGTTGGTCTTAATTTTGCTAATGAAGAAGAAGCTAAACTATTCCGCAAAACAGTAACAGATTTACTTGGACGACGGCAGAGAAAATCTGGTAAATATTCAAATTAATCTTAAATTCAGGCTTGTTTATGTTGTTTTGGGGGGAGGCAGGAAGCTACTTTTATGTCTGAAAGCTACTGGAGGCACTGCTGCCATATTTATATTTAGAAGTAATTGTGTTTATTAAAGTGTGCTTCTTTTCTCTGTTGTGCAAAAGTAATATTTTTCTGAAATAACTTAACTTGGTACTCCTTGCTGTAAGTTTCCTTGTAAGCTGAGACTCCAAGGTTGTGGTGTTTGAAAATATAGATCAGGAGGAAGCAAAAATGGTAAGCTGTCAGTGGGAAAACTAGAAATCTTTCTGTAAGCTGTTTTCACATTTGACTAAATCCTCTTTTAGCTCTGGGCTGTTTATAACTGATTTGTTTAAATTCAGCCCAAGTGGGTTGTAACAAAGATTTAACCATCTGGTATGTTCAGTAGTTCATGTGAATGAATTTTTGGCATTGGTCCAGCATTTAGTAGAGTCATATCTTTTATTCAAAACTAGTGATCTTGGTGGAGGCCAAGAACAGAAGACATAATGTGCCTATACTGTCCTTAGCAGCACAGGACAGTCTGAAGCACAGCATGGTTTTTGCCAGCTGCAAGATGCCGTAGGAACATGGTCAGTGTTTTAAAGGGCGCTCAGGCTTCCTACAGATCTTGTCTTGGTCCTTTTCCAGGGAGCCTATAAACAACTTGCCTGTCTGACAGCCATATGTCCATGAAGAATCAGGTGATGTAAAACATAGGCTGGGAACACAAGTTCAGGCTTGCTGTAAGCTGTAGCATGAACTTGTGTTCAAGCTACAGGATGTGTTTTTGTAGTCCATTCTGGAATTGCACTAGCAATGCAGTGTGGAGTAATGTAAAGGGAGGAAGTCCTCATCTTGGAGTGCCATCCTTGCAAGTATTCTTGGGAACCTACATGATCTATATGTATTCACTTGGATTTCATTCAGGTTTGGTGATTCAGGTGCAGAGCATTTGTTCCAGAAGCTTAAATGGCTTCTTTAAGGTTCTCTCTGCTCAGAATTAGAATAAGTTCATAGGGTTTCATGAGAAGTGGGGTCATTGAGAAGTGGCAGTAATAACGTTTCTCATACTTGTTGTGTAAAAGTAATCTTACATCAGCTTGCACCTCCTGTTCCTGAAGTTTCACTCTATTATGTGTCTAAAACACAGTGCTACAGTACCCAGACATGACTTGGGAGGAAATATGTCTGCGTTCTTGGCCGTAGCAAACTGTTTGAAAAAAGTGGTTCAGTCAAACCTCCTGTTCACAGGACAGAGGTTCACCTCTGTCCTTCCACATAGAGTTTCTTTTTCACAGGACCACATAAGTTTTTCTTGTTTATTCTTTGGGCTAATACCTTGGTTTGTGTGTACAAACTCATGTTGTAGGATGAGCTTATTCCATACATTGTCTTTTAACATACAAACAACTCTCCCTCCCCAAACACTTACAACTTGAAGACAACTTTAATTAAAAAAAAGCAAAAGCAAAAAAACTCCCAAGTTTTCTTTCTTAAGAGCTGCAAAACAAGAATTGAAAACAATCATCAGATTCCTTAGTCAAGCCACCAGATGGAGTTCTGTATTTGTCATTGATGTGACTGTATCTAATTGTGCTTCTAAAATAACAGGCTTTGCACTTGTCCAAGTCAAGGCTGATTTGCTGTTGGTGTTTATACATGTATTTATATATATGCTTATTTAAAACATACATTAATTTATACATAGATTTATATATAATCTAAATTACACATAAAAGTTGTGTATTATTTGTATATATATAATTTTGTGTATGTGTATTCTAATGCATCTTCTCAAACACAGAGGTAGTAGTCTGGTAGTTTTGATGCTTTTCTGGTTTAATGCGATTTTTTTACTCCCATGCCTTCCAAAATATGTTTCATTTCATAGCAATGCCACCTGACATGCTTTCAACTGAAAGGAGTACTCTTGTGTGATTGCTTAGCAGCCTGTATACCATTCAGGGCTTGCTAGGAGACTTCCAGGAGTCTTATGGAAAGCTTATGTTGTTGGAAGGTAGCAAGAACAGCAGTTCTGGCTCACAAAACTACGTCTTGGTGCTGAGACTAGTACACAAAATATTGTCTTAACAGCTGCAAGAAGAGGCAACAGTATTTTGCTCTTCCTCACTCAGCCTGAAATGCACTCCAGTATACCGACAACTCCTGAGTAACTGCATCTGGAGTTCCAGAGAGGTGGAAGTTTGGTTCCAAATAGAGAATGTATAAAAGCTTGCAAATGTACAAAATACCTAATAGAGAACAGAATGAGGGAGAAAGGCAGAGAAAGAATTATTGATATGTTGTCTTAATCTTTTTAATATCGGGCTGGTTTTCATCTAGCTAAGTTCTGATTTTTTTTTTTAAGTCAATTAAATTCTTAACCTTAGGTTAGGAAGAAATTACTATAATTATTTAATTTCTCCGGTAGACTTAAATAATCTCTCCATTTACTTCATAAACTGATCCCAAATAGTGCCCCTGGTAAGCAGGGTGAACACAGTGTTTCTCTTCTCAGCTTGTCAGTGTAGTACATTCTCACTTTGGGTATTCTTGCATATAGGTACCATTAGTTTGTGGGGTTTTTTATTATCTTGCCTCAAATGTTAATGTGCATAGACAGGCAAGTGTCCTCTCCGCATGCTGAGCACTCAGCCATGAAAGGGCAGCAGAGCCTTGTAGAACAGAGCCTTGTTCTGAACTGCCTTTCTCAAGTGGGAGGCTGCTTGACTAATTTTTATGGACCACTTGTAGCTCATGGTTGGGAGCTCTGTTAGCTCTCTCTGAAGCTGCCTTTTTCCACCCGAAGCTTTTAGCTCCTGATGCCCTTCCTAATGCACTTCATAAGTTTCAAGCTGGATACTTAATATGGAGAGGTTTTTGGGGGTTTGGGGTTTTTTTTTGTATTTTTTTTTGCTGCATGCAAGACAAGGGCATCTCTGAAGTGCTCAGCTTGCATTGGATTCCAGTCTCAGCAGAGATCATTCTTGTTTCCAGGACTACTTATTGAAGGGAGCTGTGTTTTTTGGATATAGGCAGCTGGTGAAGTTGATCTGTTTTGGATCAGTAGGCATGTCCATTTTCAAAAAAAAGAAATCTGCCAATCTCCAGTCAGGTCATCTGCACTTCAGAACAGGAGTTCATATTTTCTAGTCAGCAGTGGGAACCACAGAAAAACAGATCTAGGATCTTTGGGCCACAAATTAATCTTTTATATACCCATATGGGTACTGCTAAATCCAAAATTCTTAAGAGAATGTGTGTAGGTACATAAATAGTGTGACTGTGTACTGGGGGTTTTGAAGGATGGTTGCAGGGTAGGTAAATGTGGTGGATAGGAATTAATAGTAAGTGAGGGAAATCTCCTTTAAAGGAGAATTTACTATTATACACTGAGAGTACTGAGGTGTGAAATGTTTACAAGTGCATTTTTAAATCATCAAGCCAGATTCTTCATGGTCTGTGAAACTGTTTGCCATTGTGAATAGAATATCAGATTAGTACTAAGGGGATTCTAGTTCTGTTCCATACTATTCGGTTACCTGTTGGATAACACAGGTGAAGTGTCCTGCCCCTCTGTGTCCTATTTTCTTTGCATAAAACCAAAAATAATTATAATATATATTAAGTTCTGTGGAATAACAATACTGTATAAAAGTGCTAATTATATTTCAAATAAAAATAAAGGAACAGTTTCATTCAGTGGAAATTGGAAAGCATAATGCTTCAAAAATCTTGCTTTGATAGGTTGTACCAAAACAGATGCTTTTCGAATATTTTTGAGTCAAAATGTCTGAAGCCAACTTAGTAGCTATTTCATTATGCTCCTACTCAGTTTGCTCACTTGAAATCGGTGGTTATTATCTAAGACTGGGTTTTTATTGTTCTGTAATCTTTGTTTCAACTGCGTAACAAGGAGGCTTTGAGGATATTAATAGATTCTTAAGTTTGAGTTCAAGGTCACTGAAAGCTTCACTAGAAGCTAAAATTTAGAATTATTTTTTCCTGTGATACCTATGAATAAATAGCTCTTTTTCTTTTTCAACAGAAAAAAGACGAGATCCACCAAATGGTAAGCTTTTTGTATGAATCACTGCATTTTATTTTTTCCTACTGCTGTCATTTACTCTTTATGTATAGCCTTGTTTTGGACTTGTTCAGGATAGTCATGTCGTGGCAAAAGCAGTAAACTCTTATTCTGGAGGCTAGTAGATTTGTTTTGTTTCTGTTCTTTGGTATTTGTTTAGTTGTAGCTTGAAAGATTTGTGGCTTAGCTGGCATTTGTAAAGAATGTTTTTGGAGGAGTGTGTTTTGTTGCAAATAGGACAGAGGCCTTTCAGCTGAAACTAAGAAGAAAACTTTGTGCCTTGCATTTGCTGCCTGGTCTTCAGAATATGCATATATAGAATCACTACACAGAAATGAATGCTGAAAGTAAAAGTTAACCTGTTTGTCTAAAGGCAGGCATAATGACAGACTTCATAAAATATCCATAAAATTTCAATTTCAGTGTGTCTGTCTAACTGTGTAAGGTAGCCTTTTGGTCATATGCCATAGTTTTGTCAATACTAAACTTTTTTTTGCATGAAGGATTATTTGAATGTATTTGCCTCTCAGGAACACATCTCGCTGGCATGAAGATACAGGTTGTTCAGGAGATCCTCTCCTTCCATCAATTTAATGAGTCAAGACTGTAAAATTTGATCCAAAAATTTTTTACCATCTATTCTAAAATCAAGTGAAAAATCCACATCAATTAACACCAAGTTTGGAGTCTTTGTAGTTCTGAATTCACACTGAAGTTAAACAGTGATTTCCGCTGTGGTATTTCTGTTGGCGATCCAGATCATAGGTCATATCACTGTATCTGTTAGTTTGCTGTTTGAGCAAGGGTATAGTCAGCTGATCATCTGAGGTCCTCTTACGGTCTGAGGAAGTAGTCTTAAATTTGTACTAACCAAGACATCCAGGCGTCTCGGTAGGTCACCAAAACAGGTAATCCTTAACTAATCCTGAATTATGGGAACCACTGATATCTTTTATATCCAAATAAAGCCTTACCCCATGTGGAATACTCCTCTAAAAAATTACCGTTTCTTTTCCATAAACATTAAATTTGCAGGAAGTTCAGGCAATCATCAGTTTAGACCAGGCATTTTTATTATTGTTTCCTTCAACTGGGACTGGGTTGTTTAGTTTTGAAACAATCATAGTAATACCATCCATGATTGTCTTGCCAGCTTTTCTGAGCTTTCAGAAGGTTTTAACTGTTCTGCCTTTTGAGCGATATTAGCTTCTGCTCAGCTAAACAGTGCATCCATCATAGCAGTATCTGCAGAGCAGATGGGAATGAAAACAGCAGTGGTGACTGTGTAGTGACACCTACCACAAAAATCTTAGCCTTTGTCTCTACTGTGTTACCAACAGTAACACAAACAATTTGTCTAGTTTGCTATCTGTGATTGGAGTAAGATTTAAGAACACTAAACCTGTAAAAACTAAGCCTGCAAAAACTTTTGTGCTTAAAATAGTCTCCATAATTCATCCTCTAAGACCTCAGGCAACAACATTTTTTTGAGAAAAATATTTGCATACTAAACTTGTATTCATCGGTCCTGTGCCTTTATCCTGAATGTTCTGTGGGAGACATAGGTTTATGCCCAGTGTTTCAGGTTTATAATGACTAGTCAAAGCTCTGAGCATCTCTGCTTTCTAGTAAACTGTTTCCCTGCGACATCCACGTACTCTTTCACAACCTGTCCATTTTGCTTTTCTGATTCTGTCAAATTCTATAATGCCTGGCTTCTCTGCTGGCAAAGAGTTAAGTGTGGTCATGCCATCTGTAGTCACAGGTGAGACCCATCATGGTATGGGTTACAGCCTCAGGTGGTTATACTCTATACAGACTCTGCATTTCAGTGATCAGAATTCAGTCTAGAGCAGATATATACTATCAGCATGTAACTGGGGAAAAAAAACCCCACTGTTTTAGGATCATGTAGTTTTTGGTTTACTCTCCATATACAGTGAAATTCTGTTGGAAAAAAAATGGAACACCTGCTTTTTTGTACTGGGTATCAACACATAATTACCTTTAAAACTGGAAAAGAAGAACAGTCACATTTCTATACTCACATGATCCATGCTTGAAATACTGTGGGGAATTTTGTTTTAGTGGGGCTTGTTTGTCTGGATTTTTTGCATATGTTGAAGCTGCATGGAAAAAGCACTCTCTCTTTTCGTATGACGTTTTCAGTGGTACGGATTTAAGATTTTTTGGTTTTGTAGAATTGCAGGATTAAAATCAAATTGGCATTAACAGTTATGTAAAATGTATTAGTCTGTAATTTCCTGGGATTTATGTCCTACTCATTTGTAATAGCTAGGTCTCTTTATGCAAATAAAGAAGAGTTACTGTGGTTGAACTGACCTCTTAGTGAAGTTCTGGATGAAATAAGGGTTTGTCAGAGAATCAGGTTTTGAGGGAATCTTTAAGAACCATGTAGCAGAATTTTGTTTCAGATATTAACTAGAACAGTTTGCATTTATTGTAGGGCTGTCTGTACTCTGGGACAGATGCCTAGAGAGGTTCTGAATAAAATACAAAGAATTTCATAGAATTAAGATTTGAAAATGTTCTGTACTACATTTTCTGGAGCCCCTTCTGAAGATGTCACAGATATTGATTACAGTGGATGTTTAAGGCCGCTGTACTGTCAGGTACTTCCTAATGATGAGCTCTATATGCCTCTCTCATCTTCATTTATTGAGCTGTCTGCACCTGATGGGGAAGGTGCATGTCTTCTGATGGGAAAAATTTTACTGGATATAAATATGGCAGTTCTAGAAGAGTACAATTCTTTCCAAGGTTCTTTTATCCCTCGTGGATTTCTAAGGTCTAAACCTGACGGTAAGAAAAATTTTCATCTTTAAGAGTTTACTGTGATCTCTGGTATGAAAATTATTAGTGTCAAGGAATTAGTTTCAGGCTATCAGTCCTTAATTTTGGCTGAGTTGAATAAAACTTCAGTTTGCAAATGGCTGCTGCTTTGCATGGTAAAAACCATGTACTGTTACTTTAGGATTTTACATCCAAAAATGTGTAATTTCAAAGACTGTTAGGAATGGTGAGAAGAGTATCAAGAACTTCCTAGAAGTGCTAAGGTACATGTTTATTTTTGAACTTCAGTATAGCTTTTGAAACTACAAATATCACTGTAATGGTGAGAAAATATAATAGGTGATTAAAATGAAAATGAACTCCTACAGTATCTTTTGTTTTGGTTTTGAATCTAATAAAATCAAGACTGTAACTTGCAATTAATCCTGAAGACTTACTTAACTCCACTTGTTAAGTTTTGGGTTGATAATATTTGGCAGTTAGTGAATTCATGCTAACTTTAAGTGTAACTTTAACAGTACAAATTGTTTTGCTTGGTTTTATGTGGTCAATTTGGTTTTTGGTATTCTCAGAGGACAGTTGTCTAGACCATAACATGTCTAGATCAAAGCATTTCTGCTTACCAGAAAACACTTTAGAAATTCTTCCTGTAGTTTCAGTGCAGTTTTAAATCTTGTCCTTTAAGAGTCCTACAGGAATGTAGGAGTTGTCATATGGTTTTAGATGAGTTTTGTCTAGTCCAGTGTCATGTTTCTGTTCTGGTTTCTTGTTCTGGCCAGTACTAGGTGCTTCCCACTGAGGTGTTAAACTCCAAATGTCAGCTATGTTATCTGTTGTATTGTCTCCTTCTCCTTTCTGATTTGAACTTTGGACTGTGAAACCTAAGGCTTGTTGGTCTTTTCAGAATGCTTAGGAGAACTTGGAATTATCCATACAGAATGCAGTTATGAAAAAATAATGTCAAAACAAGTTTCAGATTTATCAAAGTCTAACTAGACATTTTTATCATCTGCCCAGTATGACTGGATGCATGAGTCTTATTTTAATTGATTTGTTAACCACTGGGTAGTAACTCACAGTGGAGTGGAGGATGCTTTTCAAACTATTTCTGGCCAAACTGGTCTTAAATTGACTGCTTAGTTTAAGTTTCGGAAGAATGAGATTACTTATCCCTTTTGCAGGTTTCTTTAAAAATATGCATATACATGTGTGTGCATGTGTATATGCAAAATGCATAAACTGCCTCTTAGTATTTGAAGACTACTATCACTTATGTCAAGGGTTATCTTCTGTCAAAACTAAAAAACCTGAGTGGAAAATATGTTGTGGAAATGTATTTATTTGCTAGCGTTATGCAAGTAGTATAATACTAAAATGCTAAAATTGGCAGGAGTATAATTCAGATGCATTTTAAATAATGAGAGTAGTAATTCAGAATTGTTTATAATGAAGAACAAGGTTTGAGAACATAATTCATGATTTGAGTGTTTGATTTGTATTTCTGGTCCTGTTTTCACTGTCACTGCTCTTCAAGCTTTGTTTCTTATCTGGGACTTTAATTTATTTTGCAAACCTGTCAAAGAGTAGATACTGTCATATATTTGAAGACAATACTGTGTCCAGAGAAGCCTTCTGAAGTTCTCGTGATATTCTAGCTGTGTGTGCGATGACAGAAAGCATTCCCACTCGGGGCTTACTAAGCAAAGGTTCCCTCTCCTTTAAGATGAGTTTACTGTGCTGCCAAGGTAATGGCGTGCTGGGCGTAACTGTTCATGGCACTCGCTTCTTTAATCTTGTCTGGGATTGTAGCTGTGCTCTACCTTAATGTGTCTCTTTCCATGTATTCTGTGCACATGAAAGCTCTTCAGTTTAGAATTCCTTTCTTTGCCAAATTTGCAAAAATCAAATTCTAGTTCAGAAAATTTCTCTGCCGTTGCTCTGCTCTAGCAACATGTGTTTGTTTTTTTTTTCCTTCAGCAAATAACTTAGTTTATGTTTCTGACATCCAGAACCCAGCCGGATGTATGTGGCATGTAGAGCTATGGCTACGGTACAAGTATTTTGCCGCTCGGGGCAGGGGGGGAAGTTTGTAGGTTAAATATGGCTTAATTGAAACACTATAGTAAAAATCCTGTACTTTACCTTCGCAGGCCCAAATCTACCAATGGCAACTGTTGATATCAAAAACCCAGAAATTACAACCAACAGATTTTATGCTCCACAAGTCAACAATATTTCATATACCAAAGAAAAGAAGAAAGGAAAAACTAAAAAGAGAAGATTGACAAAGGCAGATATTGGAACACCATCTAATTTCCAGTAAGGACTTTTTTGGGGTTGGGGTTTTGCGGGGGGGGGGCGTGGCGTGTGAGGGTTTTTTGTCTCAATTACACTTGCAAATGCTCAAGATGTAAATGTGTGACTGTTGTGTGTAACCTGAACTACACTGAATGCTAGCTAGAATGTGGAATGCTGCAGGGTTTAAAAGCAAGTTCGTTTATACACAGGCGAGGAGTTTACTGCAACTGTAAACAAAAAGTAACTTGCTATCCTAAAATAGTTTAGAAAACAATTTAGCTGCATAGAAGTGTTTTATTGAAGTGGTCAGCTCAGTGCAGACTCATATTTAGCCTCAATGGTCAACTTTTTAACACTGTTATTCTTACAGCTGTGCCTGCTTATATGTGCTTCGTCATACAAAATACACATGCGGGTCCTGACTTGTCATAACAGCAGAAATGACGTAGCCATATTTTTATCTCTGGCTTTCCGTTTACAGACTTACTTATTCTGGTATATGGGCTAGTACCCATATCTTGTGATGAAAGTACAGTGTGCATGTATACACCTCTTAGGAATGGGTTGGTTTTTTTCTAATACTGTCTCTTATGTATTTTCAATCATTTTAAGCTTCACTTTCATGAAACTTGGGTTGTTGAGTTTACTGAATTAACTATTGTTTTCCTGAACTATAATTTGGTATTTTAATCTTCTGCCTTTTAAAATAAGTGTGCGTTATTTGCTAAAGCAACAGGACTTAAGAGCTTGAGTTATTTACTGGAAAGATAAGTTTCTGTGAAGTATTAGAAAACCAGTGTGAGGTTTACATGCCAAGTCAATGTCTCATCCTTTTCAACCATTATTTTACATCACTTCCACTGACTTGCCTTCCGAGAATAAAACTCCGTAAAAGTAATGCTGGTATTACCAGTTACAGTAATGTTACTGCACCGTGTTTTGAGAGAGTGTTCTGTAGAATGGGATAGCAAAAGGAGAGATGGGCTAAAATGCGTCCCTAACCAGATTTGTGCCTAGATAATTCAGACATCAACCACGTTCTTTCTGATCTGACTATCAGTGAAGTGCTGTATCTATTAATGTCACTTAAACTGAAAAATGCAGAAAAGGAGGAGGAGTGGAAGAAAGAAAATTGAATAGTGATTGGTAGCTGGTCACTGTATCTCTACTGATGCAGACTTCAGCATATGTGGACAAAATTGCAAATAATGATTTGCATTGTGTGTCTCACCTCCGATCAGAATTTCTGGAAGGGTTTGTGCAGCAGCACAGATATAAAATGAATTTGAGACTTTGTTTGTAATGTCTGTCAGGGTCTGACTGTTGCAAAAAACTATGTGCGCTCATAAAATATTAAAGGAGACCTAGAGAAGCTGAGAATAAGATGATAAAATATTTAATGAAGTTCAAACAAAAGATATGTTCCCATATCATTAAATGTAACATTGAGTTGTAAGTGGTGAACCTTTGCAAAAGAAGACTGAAAGTCTATTTTGTTCAGCTTAAGGTCTAGTTAAGTTTCCTGTGGAGTGCAGCTAAGTGTCATCTTACTGCGTAAGATACTTTAATTGCTGATTTTTTACAAACATATGGGAATTGGTGTTTGGTATTGTTAGGCAAATATGCCAGTAGGATAACTTGTATGTAACTTGAGCTGTGATACTGGTGAAGATCAACACTGTCACTGTTTGTTTATGCCAGATCAAAGTTGCAATCAGTAGATGCTATTTTTAAATGCCTTCTGTTAGACAGATGTGGACTTTCAGTGTTCTGAGAAAAAAAAAAAATCAAACTATACTTAGCATTAATGTAACTTATTGCTGTATACATTCTTTTAAATAACATAAGAGTTGCAGTGACCTGGTAACTATGCGTTTTCATTGAAAAGACCTCTGCAAACAATGTGTTACAGTCAGTGTGTGCAAATAACTTAGTTTACTCTGAAGGAGTACATGAGAAATAATGCTAACACTACTCCATATAAACTTTAATATCAATTAAGTACACTAAGCTCTTGAATCGTATGCTCACAACCTCTTAAAAGGGCATCTTGAATTGCACAGATATGCAGAGATATATGGGTAAGATTGTATTTGCTGGTAAACTTGTCAACTTCCATATGCCACTTAATACATTATAATTGGATATGAGACTATGTATTAGGAAATGTGTGTCTAATTTATGTGAAGCAAGCTGTAGCTTAACATCCAGAATTCTGTAATCAATAAATCATCTTATATTTTGGTAGTAAAAGGCATTTAAATATTTAGGGAAATTTAGGGAAAACAGAGGGCTTCCGTTTTCTGCCTTTTCTTGTAGCATAATGCCATTTTTAAACCAGATTTTTTACTTCTTGCCCCTCAAACTAAGTAGTTAACTAATCATAGTTATACCAAGACCAAAACTGATCACTGAGCTTCAGTAATCTCATTAAGAAACCCAAAACATGGAGCGCTTGTAACATGATGGTTCTGTTTTCTATAGCCAACAGCTGTTGCATGAAGTAGCTTGGAAGGGCACAAACTCTTCTGCCTTTTTAGCTGATTATAGCATCACATAAAATAATACTTTAGTAACCACATGAAATGGCTGCTAGAAGCCTAGGAAGGGGGCAACTGAAAATAGTCCTGACTTTGCTTTGAAAGAGAGAAGTGAATGGGAGAAGGGTGATGAGAGAACAAACAGGAGGTAGGGAGGAGAAGGTTTTCCAGCTACGTGACACTCAAGACCTTGGCAGTAGCTTGAAGTCCAGTTACTATATAAAGGCCAAACTCCTCCCTTGATCTCTGTGCAGTCCTTCCATCACCATCCATATGCACCACAGTGTGGCATGGAGCCTTCGTGTTTTGGCACAGACCATAACCTAAGGGGGGAAAATAACTTCTCCACTTGGTCTTTTTGACACAAGACAAAAAGTGGGAGTAAAGGAAGTTCTACTATTCCATTCTCAAGTCGGGCACTGAGAAGTAAGAATTGCTTAGTGTCTTATAAGCCTGGAGATAGAAGCTAGTAGTAATCTCTTGTTATCTTGGTGTGCTGTTATTTTAGTTAACAAGGTCCTTTTTATGCTGATTAAATGGACTTTTCTGCTTTTTCAGACACATTGGACATGTTGGTTGGGATCCAAACACAGGTTTTGATGTAAGTAATTTAACAAGTTATTCAAGACACTGAAAAATTAAAAGCTTTAGAGGATTTTTAATGTCAGTTGTGAAGATTGGCATTAAATAAACCTAACTGTACAGTAAAATAGTTATAAATTGTGATTTTATAATATGATTCAAAGATAGAGAGATGTTGCAGTAGAAGGGAATAGGAGAGATCTGGGATTGAGGGGAAAACATGCAAAACTTAAGTTTTTGTGCAAGGTACGTACCTCTCCTAAAACAGTCCTTTCTGACTGAAAAGTCAACTCAGAGACATATCCTTGGCTTTGCTGTTCCTTTTAACTACATGGTTTGTGGGGTTTTTTCCCAATACAAATGATATTTTTTAAAATTTTTCTATTTCAAGCTACTTCAAACTAGTGTATCTGACTTGCAGGTGAACAACTTAGACCCAGAACTGAAAAACCTGTTTGATCTGTGTGGAATTTCAGAGGCTCAGCTAAAAGACAAAGAAACTTCAAAGGTCATATATGATTTCATTGAAAAAACAGGAGGTGTGGAAGCTGTTAAAAATGAACTGCGCAGACAAGGTGGGATTTGGTTTTTTTCCATGTAAAATTAGCAGGGGGTTTTTTGCCTTAAGGATTAGACTAGAAGCTGTTGATGATGAGCAATTTTTGATTCTCTTCTCTGGACTTTATGTCACTACAGTTGCATTGGATTTCATGATGTTTCTGTATACCATATGCTACGTGAAAATGTTCATGCATGACCCATGAGAGTTCCCTAACGAATAAGAATCTTATCTATGTCAGTTATTTCCAGTGACGCTTAGTCTGACGGTAAAGCTGTGCACTATATTCCATATAGATTTTTCAGACTGTGTATGTTGCATATTTATTTTATAATCTCAATCTTACAAATAAATTAAAACCTTAGAAGCAATTTTGCTTTGTCAGTTGTAGTAGTAGCACATGTCTGACAGGTGTATATGTGGTGCCCATTTACCCTGGCAGCACTGCGTAATGAACCTTGCAACAGCTAGAGGCCTGCAAATCTTTTATGAATATTTAAAAAAGAAAAAGAGCTTTTTTTCTAATTTAAAGTAAAAAGTACTAGTTTTGAGCAGGTTTCTGCTGCAAGAAAATTCTCAAATAAGCCATTTTCTGCTTAAGCTTTAAATGTGATCTCAGCTGATCATAGCTGGAACATATAGCAAGTCAGTCTGAAAATTACACTGCCAGTGTCAAACTTCCAAAAATTTGCCTAGAACACTTCTCAAGAGAAATAGGATATAAATGCCATTGAAATTATAACAGTTTGAAACTAGTGAATAAATTGAGTGACTGAAGAGACACAGATTCAGGGTACAATGACTTATTACATTTATTCCTTAGGTCCCCCGCGGTGGAGCGGTATGTATTTGAGCTGGCATCTAAGCATATGCTTCAAAGTATTCATGCTGCTGTGTGATTTCTTTCCTAGATGAGAAACCGTAGTCCACATCTGGTTTACTGCAATACTAAAAATTATAGTCAAACTTCTTAGTTAAATCGCAGGCAAAATTTCACTTACAATTTGTTTTCTCAGGAAGAAATTTGTCAGTTTCTTTATATAATCTTAACTCTGTTTAAATGTTTACAGAGTTGTTGATCCCAGACTGCTGACCATAAAATTGGATTGAAAACACTTGCCTTGGAGTCTTATGACTTAAAATACTTCAAAAATGCCTATTTTTCTATTATGTATGTGTTAACTTCAAGTTATGGCCACTTGCATGTATGCAATTGAAAGGAAAGCTGCCTCATCTTTAACATGCATGATAATAATCTACCTCTGTGCTTTTTGATAGAGGTAGATAAATTATTCCAGTATTTCAGTGGGTTTACCCACAATTATGTTATTTGATGTGTAGGCTTGACTGCTGTTTGAAGTGTTCCTTCTCAACTGAAACTCATTTTTCTGTGTGTTATTGCAAGAATTTCTGTGCTTACATATTCACACTGAGTAGATGCCGCCTAGAGAGTTGCAGACACATTGTTCTGCTCAGATAGAATCCTTTCTTGGTTTTCCTGCCCTTTCCATAGTTTTGGTACTGTTGGTTGGCTGGGGTTTTTTTTAGTGACAATACCATCAATAGAAGATTTCACATACTTTTTTTTTTGTTGTTGTTAATAGCCATGTTCAGATTAATGGGCATTTATAAAAAACTAAACTTGCTTTGCTTGTACCATCTGTTTAGGGGGAAGGGAGAGAGGATGAGGTAATGGTGCTCCCTCCTTGCTCCTCCTCCCTCATTTCACTCCAGCTGAGTGCAGACAAGCCTTATAAAAACTCATTCATTCTGTTTCCACAGATTGGATGTGCTGTATCTCTTTATATACGATGCAAATAAAACCTTTCCCCACAGGAAAACTTAAATTTTGTGTTCAAAATCTACAGGCACTACAGACTCTGGAGCATGACCATGTTATATATCTTTTCAATAATACAGAAAAACTGTCTAGTGCTTGCTGAGTAAATTATATTTGAAAATACTGGGCTCCAATGGCCAAAAAGGAAAGTACGGTCATGTCAGCCAAAAAGTGGTGGGATTTTTTTTTAATTAAGAATGTTGGCAGTATGTCTCTTGCAAAACATATGAAGTTTGAGAGGAGATTCTCCCCATGTTGTTCTTTTGAAGGGATGGAAAAAACCAGAGCAGTTGTTATGTTCTGAAGTTCCACCATATAATTTTGAGAGGTATGTTTCTCTAAGATGAGCAGGGAAGCAGGCACTGAGGCACTAGTGTCTCCTACTTCCTCAAAATCCCTTTTTTAGGGATGTCCCCTCTCTATTCCAGTGAAAACAGCCTACTTTATCAATGTGTAACAGGAATGAGATAATAGAAGAGGTAAAGAAGTATCTTCTTGAGTATAATACCTTTTTCATTATCACAGCATATGAAATCAAATGTGAATTTTCTTAGTTCTATGACGGCACCTGGATTATTGAGTAGTTACGTGCAACAACCTCACAAGCTAAACTACCATATGTCATTAGATTCTTAATGGAAGAGGAAATGAAACAGTGCTATTGAAAATGCCATTAGCAGAGCAAGTACATTTCAAGGCCACTTCATATAGAAATGATCTTGTGCATTGAGGTAGCCCTGAAGTTGTTTACTTTCTATGGTCCCTTCCATAAAGATATTGTTGGAACTGATTTTCAGTAAAGGAGACTAAGAGTCAGTTTATGCTGCATTGTAATGCATTAGTAGGTTTTTTTGTTACTAGAAGATGATGCTTGAAAAAAATATTTGCCTCTAATTCCCTAATAAAATAATGGATAGATTACAAAGTGAAAATTTTGTATTTCACTTTAAGCGTATTTTCTAAAACCTCTTTCTCTTGCCTTCTGTCCTAGATCAACAAAATTTTAGAGGATTCTTTTGAAATTTTTCTGCATTTTTTTCATGAGAAATTGAAACACTAGCTTAAGATACACTTGGGTTATGAAGAAAATTACTACCATAGGACCAAACCAAAATTAATGACCCAGCTTGTTTTGTGACTTTAATTAGTCTTTTTGTGTATTGCACTTGCTTCCTGCAGTGTTGGTTTATATTCAGCTTGGTGTATTCAGTATATTCAGCTTGGTTTGAACCAAAATATAAAGCTATGCTTCATATTCAACTTAATCCAGAATTGGTAAAATTTGCACAGGCACAGAGATCCTTGCAAAAGGCAAGGCAAAGCCTTTTCTCTTTTTCTGTTAGTCTCTGAAAGACTTATGGGTGTTGAGTAGTATGTAATTGTAAATTGTTTTGTTTCATTTCAGCTCCACCTCCACCACCACCGTGCAGAGGAGGACCCCCCCCACCTCCACCTCCCCCTCCCCATAGCTCGGGCCCTCCTCCTCCCCCTGCTAGGGGCCGAGGGGCACCACCTCCACCTCCTTCAAGAGCTCCCACAGCAGCACCTCCACCCCCACCTCCATCTAGACCTGGTGCCACAGTGCCCCCACCTCCTCCAAACAGGATGTATCCTCCACCACCACCAGTGCATTCATCTGCACCATCCGGCCCTCCTCCACCACCACCACCGCCAGCAAGTGGGTCATCTGTTCCTCCACCACCGCCGCCTCCTCCACCACCTCCTGGTCCTCCTCCACCACCAGGCCTTCCTTCAGAGGTTGATCACCAGCTTCCAGTTCCTGTGGGAAACAAAGCAGCACTCTTGGATCAAATCAGAGAAGGAGCTCAGTTAAAGAAAGTAGAACAGAACAGTCGACCAGTGTCCTGCTCAGGAAGAGATGCACTGTTAGACCAGATACGACAGGGTATACAGCTGAAATCTGTAAGTAAAAGCTGTTTCTCATCTGTGTCCTCTTGGGACTTGTAAATGGCTGCAGTATTGCAGTGTGAACAGTAACTTGTGGTTGTTTTGGGCTGGATCCTAACTTCTATTTTGAAGTGATGCTTTAAATGGTAGTGAGAAAATGCTTGGAATGCATATTTGCTATAAATTAGTATTGGTGCGTGAAATTATCCTTGTTTCAAACTCATTTCTCACTTTTTAGTAAAGCTTCAAGCATAAATCCTACAATGATGATACCACGGTATTGTGGCTGTAAAGAACTTTTGCAAGAACTATGAAAGATTGCTGGTCTCCTGAATACTTCAGTAAAATCGTTGAAACTGCAAGGGATGAGTTCAGCAGTAATGGTAGTGGAAGGCAAACACTAGGTTTCCACACCCCCCTGCCCCGCCATCTGCAAATGGGCCTGAGCTCTGCAAACCAACACTGAGGCTTGAACGTTGAGGCTTGTAAGAAGGTGGCTGCCTGTGTCGGGAAAAGTGCTGCCCGTGAGGAATGCCTCTGCTGTTCCTGCTGCAGCTCAGGCTATTAATACTGCTATTTCTTCTTGACATCACTGAATATCTTCAAAATAATTTTGCCTGTAGATACTTTTTTTTTTTTTTTTGCCAGTCTTGCACTTGAGGCTTCTGATGTGAAAAGTGTGAGGGCATGTTAATATTTATTTGCCATTACAGGTATGCAGTATCAAAATCTATTACCTTCAGAAGGGATTATCAACCCAAAGCAAACCTAGTTAACAAACCCAAACAAGAAAAAATATTTTGTAGTATATACTAAGGATAAAATAAATAATGATTATGTAGCCACACAAGTCATGCCTGTACAGCCATATTAAGAAGCTTTCCTTTAGCTGAGCACTCACTTCATGATGGTCAGAGCTGAAATATTTAATCTTGAATATGGGCTAAACTACCATTGTGTTATATGGCAAAAGAGAAGAGGTTGACTTTTTTTATAAATAAATACTTAGCTTGAGCTAAAGAAACAAACTGCAGCTTCACTCTTCCTTCTGGCTGAAAATAAACTCATTAATCTTATAAGGAAGTTTGTCTCAAAATACACAGGTTCTGTTTTGCTAATTGCATCTTTCTAATGTATCCTTTTTTCCAAGGTATCTGATGGTCAGGAGAGTGCACCACCTACACCTGCACCCACCTCAGGAATTGTGGGTGCATTAATGGAAGTTATGCAGAAAAGGAGCAAAGCCATTCATTCTTCAGGTGAGTCTGGTGGAATGTTTCTGACCTCACCACGTCAGGTTTTCAAGAGTTAACACTTCTATTCGACATACAATATTGTTGGAAAAAAGCATGGATTTTGGCATATAGTCCAATACAGAATGCTCTAGGCAGACCCCTAGTGATGGGTTGAATGGTTACTTTAGGCTAGTTTGAATTACTGGTGTATAGTAGTTTGCAGTAATACTGAATTAAAAATTACTTATCAAGGTTACAAGTGACTTATTTCATCAGACATCTACTGGACAAAAATAAGTTGTCAAAATATTTTGGAAGGAATATTTTTGATGCTTTCTGTTTCTAGAAGCCAAAGCTCTTGCAGAGATTCACGCTCTTAAAACTGTGGCTGCCAATGTGCTTTGGATGCCACCTGCTGGATAATAATCAGATAACTAGTGTTACTTGACTAGTTCTGTACTAGTACTGAATCAACTTTTCACACTTCAGTGCTTGGAAGAAAATAAGGCTGCAAGAGGATTTGCATTTGTCAAATACCAGCTTTGTAATAAATGCAGTTCAGTATCTGCAGTGCAGCTGTGTGGTTACGCCTCTTATGTTTAGGCTTTGAGATATTTTTCTTCCAGAGCTTGCCTTGATATGAAAACTGCACTTGCAGACTGTTTGACTAAGTGCAATATAGTTTGTTGATTTGCTGCCCTATGTAGTAATCTGCAATTCTGGTACTTCATATAAATTAAATACCAGAAGGGTGCTAAATACAGTGTTTTTGTAGGGAAGGAAATGCTCTTGCCTAGCAAATAAGTAGTTTCATTTTAACAGGCTACAATTTTTAAATTATGATACATATAAAAATAGTGGAAGGCTGAATAAAGTTAACAAACATTGATGTTGAAGTTGATGTGCATTACATAGCTTAGAATATTCAGTAACCACAATGGACTTTAGCTCACGTTTTGGGGGATTTTTTTATCCGCTTGTACAGTAAACAGAAATCTCATTATGTAGTAAACCTGGGGAAGCAGTTCTTAAGTTTCAGAAATTAATCTGTCCTTGAAGTTTAAAACTCAATCTGGAACAAGCTGGCCACTCTCACATTCTCTAAGAAAGAGTAGTAAGTGTTAAATGAGAACTTCTGATTCTTTTTCTCATAGCAGAAAACAAGATACATTTTTCCTACCTGGGGAAAGGAGTGAGAAAGGAAGCAAATTAGATTTAACTTTCAGCAGGTATCTCTCTAAACTGAATGTCATGTCTAGACATCTTAAAATCAAGTATTACCAAATGTATTGTTGTGACCTCCTTGAATTGATTGTTCTGTTTTCAGAAAGCTGTGGGAGAAATCAGTAACACTTTTGTGTTAATTCAGTACATGCAAGTGACTTGCTTTTTTTTGTCTTGCAGATGAAGATGAGGATGAAGATGATGAAGAAGACTTTGAGGATGATGATGAATGGGATGATTGATCATATATTATTATATATATATATTTTTTAAGGTGAATGATATACTAAACACTACTTTCTGTCTATGGATTCTGTAAAATTATCATGTAAATGTTCTACCAATTTGCTGTATATTTTTGTTGCCTTTTGCTTTTTTATTAATCTGTGCAATACCTCATTTAATCTGTAAAGGTTTGTCATAATCCTCTACAAAGCTACTCCCTATTAATGTGTGCAAGTTTACACCTGGATGATCATGTACATGTGAATATTTTCCATTCCATCAATAAGGGAGTTTAAATGTAATATGTGAGACTGACAAAAACCTTAATGTAATTTAGTTATAATGCAAGAAGGAAAACACTATTTTCATACCCTACTTTTTCTGTATCTAAATTTTCTTATTAAAAGCTAGTATAGCACTATGTTCTTTAAGTGATGCAGCTCTTAGTTTATTTAGCCCCTTCATTTCAAATGCAATGCTACATGAATGTTGAGGCTGGTTTATACTACTGCATGGTTTCAAATACGTCACAACATTGCAGTTCAAATCTTAGCAGTATGCTTTACATAAAATCACTGCAAAAATGCACAGCTAATTGTGAAGATTACCTTGCCCTAACTGTAGCAATACTGACTGCTATTGAACAGCAGGGGTAATTAAATCCTTCAATTAGGGAACTCTCTATCTGAAGTTAAACAGGGTGGCTTTACGTTATAATAGTGGTAAAGACATCTTTGATGCAGACAAGTTCAGGTTTTTTTTTCTTCCCAGCTCTTACTTTCAGAATGAAGAAGTGTAAATTACTGGGGGCTATACTGGAGGCTGGCAATTGCTACAGTTTGATTTATTTTTAAAATCAATTTTATGTGGTTTTCAGGCTGAAGGGCTGCGTTTAATGCTTGCTTCAATAATGTTTAATTACTTTTTAAAATTTGTAGGACATTGGTGTACTAATAAAGTAAACATAAGTGGTATTACTTTGCAGTTTTTGTGTTATGGTACACAACAAATGCTGAAACACCAATCCTACATCCATAAAGTTGGAAAGCCATTAACTCAGAATATACATTTTGAATAAGTACTGAACTTTATGGCAATATTCTGTCTTCATATGTTGGCTTTAAGACCAAGGGTTGTGATGAAGATCAAGAACCCGATTCACAAGAATAGTATTTGAGTAAGTGGACGGAAAATGGGATTCTCATTTCACAGCTTGCACATTTATATAAGTTGTACTTTCTAGTGCAGTAAACATTGGCATATCTGCCTATTACAAAATACTAATCTATGCTAGGTGGGTATTTAGTATCTGCAGCATTAATTACTGTACTTACTGTAACTTTCAGGTAGAAAATCTTTTTAAAAACCACATTATCTGGCACGGAATGTTTAGTTAAGTCAGTCATATTTGGAGTGTAGTTAATGCATAGTGTCCTGGCTCACTGTAGTCACTTTGACTGTAGTCAAGCTATCAAACTAAATTTAAGTTATCGGAATTGTATTGACTGAAACCCAGTGTTGACCTGATCTTGACAGGCTGGACCTGCATGATACGGCTTGGATTTCTAACCCAGTTATAACCTAGTCTTTAGCGAATTAATTTAGTCATATGAGAAGAAAGGAAAGTTGCTGAAAAGTAGTGGGAGAGGTAAGGTTGTAGTTAAATTATTCAGAGGATGCTAACTTCCTTCCAAGAGTAATTTAAGCACATAACTTGAGGAAAAAAATTTCCAAGTGGTCTCACTTTCTTGCGGTAACTTTCGCATTGCCCTCTGCTGCTAGAAACACTTCCTACCAGCTTTGCTGCTTGTAATGGCTTGAGCATTGGATCAAGTGCAGCCTGGGGTAGCTAATGGCAGTGGAGTTAAGAACTTGTGTATAGGGAAAATACTTGTATGGCTTTCATATAACTTCTGGCACTGCTCCCTTATTTTTTATTGCATATAGGGCATTTTAAAATTAAGCAGATGAGGCCTAGAGGTTTTCCTAACATGCTACTTACTAGATATGTTTAGCTGTTATGTTCCCAGAATTGGAATTTCTGTAATATAGTTAATAATTAAGCATCACAGTTCATTAGTCAAACTTCTATTCCAGGTTTTGGGAGCTCTGAAGTTACCTTACTGAATAAAACTTTGATTTGTAGATACTGGCCAAAGAAAGCTTTTGGTTTTTCTATTTCTTTTTCTTCATACAAAAAGTACACTCACATTCTGTGGTGTCCAGGTTCATATTTACTTTAAAGTAGTGTTTGTACATGATAAATTTCAGGCATAAAAACTGCAGTGGCACTTAAGTTAGTCATACCTGCATGCTTCAGCACTCCGCCACTTGCACTATGAGCAGAAGATAGCATTTCATGATACTGGTGCATTGTTGCTAAACATTGTAATGAAGGCCTCTCTTATATTCTGGTTAAATGACTGTCCAGATAGCCTTAGCAATTAACGAACAAGCATGAGGCTTTTGTATCTCAACACTCTATGTGCATAGACAATATCAGCTAGCCACTTGTACGTATGAAATCCGTAAGAACTTCTCAATCATTCAGTTTTCCATTTATTGAACTGAAATTTTTAGTATGTGAATTTTTGAAATGTACAGTGAATAGGATGTTGCACTGGTGGCAATTCATCATGAAGCATAATAAAATTAATTTGACCCAACTAGCGTAAAACTGTGTGGTTTTTAAGTGCTAATTGTGGCACAGCTTTTAAAATAGATCTGCATATTGATTACACACTTTAAAAGTAACTTTGGTCGCCTAGCCAAGTTCACAAAGCAGTAAATAGCTGCTGTCAAATCGCAGCAGTTTTCATGTCTCTGGAAAGTTGGATTGTGCTAGTGAATAAACACAATGAGTAAGAATGTGACACCCTGTCCTCCTGGCAGATCTCACAGCTGCTCAGCAGCCTCTCTGGAAACAGCTACTGCTGCAGGCAAGTGCAATAATCCAGCAACAGTTCAAGGTCAAACAAACATGGCTGCATTAGTAAACAGTCTAGAAGGAGTACTAAATAGTTAACTCCTGTCAATGAACGCTCTAACTTACGAGGTTTTTACAGGTATAAGTCTTTGTCTTGCGTGTTGTAATGGTTGAGCTCAGGACACTTCAGAAGCCTGTTTTCCTCTGAAGCAGCTGAAGAGTCCAGCATTTCAAATTTTTATCTGGTGTACACTGTCTTTTATAGTTTAGTACTTCTGTGATTTTTAGGCCTTAAGTGCAAGGCAAAGTTGGAACTGTTACTTAGAGGGTGTGCTGAGGTATGTAATTATTTCCTCTCCACTTAGTAAACAGAAGCTTAAAATGTGCTTTTGAAAGGAGGCTTTTTCAATTTTTTAATTCGACAATGGTTACTTTCCCAAGTAAGATGTATGTAAAGAGGAAAAAGGAGGAGAGATCCTTTTGTTTTTAAGACGGTTACCAATCCGTTGCAACAGCCTTTATCTAATCATTGGAGGAATTTCTGGTCTAATTAAAGTTCCTGAAGCTTAAGTACAGTGATAAGCAGCTTTATTTATAGAAAAGTGAAAATGGTTTAGGGAAGCTTAGAAGATACTAAACCTCTGTCTCTCAAAGGAGCGGTGTTATCCTCTAGCACTGCAGTAAGGGCTCCTGTTGCTATGTATTTGTTTACTGCCTGGAGTGTTTTCCTGTGAGTGAGAAGGAAAGGGTAGGGTAGTACGAACTGGAACGTGAGCTGTGGAGGTTTAATGTCCATGGTTAAGCCTGACACTTCTCTCTAAGGTAGTGTTCAGAAGTTTGAGGATTTTTACACAGTTGTGGAAGAGACTTTTTTTTCTTTTTAGCCACCAAACTGCTATGGCATGCCTGCTATTTTGTGCTCGGAAAAATAAACCATTAGTTGTTTGAAATCACAGATTTGAAATTAATGCAGACACATGTTGAGAAGTAGAATCATTGCATCAATATCAAAATATAAATAATGAGTTGTTTTCTGACATTGTATTTCATGCTGAATTTTACAGTATTTGTGGAGTAACCTGCTAAAATGATCTAGAATAGTAATTTATCAAGTATTCAAATTTTTCTCTAATGTAGTTTTGGGTAATACCTGCAGGACTTACCCATCTATGAACAGCTTAATACATGCCTGAAATTGTGAAGCTTGAAATTTTATATTTATTGTGGTTTTTATCTATTAGTACTGACAAACATACTTAAAGGCCTTTTTGCTAGTGCTCTAAAGAGATTTTGGAGTCTTTTTGGAGTGACATTCTTGAGCCATTACTTCATGTGTGTGTTTTTTCCCTCCCTGAAGCTTAATCATCTTTTCTGAGTTTTGTTACTCAAGCAGTATGAATTTTAAATTTGTTACTTGACGATTAGATGGGAGGGTGTAAGGTTTTCTGAGCAAAAAACTTCAGAGAAGTTTTAAAAAACAGAACAAGTTTGAAAATAGACATAACCCGCATTGTATTTGTGTATGTGCCAGCTGGGGGACACAATATGATCTGGAGTTTGAAGCTTAAGAAATACGATAATGGTTGTGTCATATATCAGACACAAAGTATTTGCTTAAATGACATCGGCAGGCATGCAAAATCAGGAATCAGCTCTTCTGGATGTTGATGCCAAAAACCAGGCAACTGCCGGAGCAGTTGAGCTAGATTTGGAGCCCTTTGGTAGATGGGGCTTTCCCAGACGCTCAGGATACAAGGTACACAGACTGACAGACTGTTGAGAAACCTGCACCCTTTTTTTTTTCTTTTTTTTTCTTTTTTTTTTTAAACTAGATGCTACTGTAGAATTTTTCTGGTTAGAATAGTCTTTTGGACCAAAACAGTGCTTATTTCATCATCAAGGGAGGAGATGGTCCTCAGCATATAGTCCTTTTTCAGGGTTATGCCTGTTCAACTGTCAGCAGAGAATCTGTCTTTATTTTTAATTTCAAAATGAAATGGAAGAAGCAGTCTAGACCCAGTTAACATAAACGACATTTTCTGTGGTTAGTCTCCTGAGTAATGTGTGTAAGCGTGAAAGGCAAGTGGCTAAAGCAGCAATCTGCTCAGTAGTAGCATTCTCTTTCAAGGTCCTACAGCAAGAATTAAGTTTTCACCAGTAGTAGCTTTAGTACCTAATCCTTAGAGAATATATTACTGAAACTCACCTGCTGTCCCCAAGGCAGGTAAGAGGAAGATTCTGGAGAGCAAGTGAGCCCCTCTGCTGTCAGTTGTGTTAAGCAGTGCTCAGGCCTGCGTTTTGTAGTTTTGACCATGCTAATAGTGGGTTAGCTGGTACAAAAACAAATAGCATGCTCTTTGTATCAAAGTTGGTGCCAAGAGCACATGACAGGGAAGATACAGACCATGATATTGCTGTTGGGTTTGTTTTTGAAATGGGGATGCTACTGATTAGTTCTCGGCATCCCATCCGGCTCCTGTTTAGGTTCTGTGCTGCCCTTTTCATATGTGAGTCAATATAATTCTCGATGAAAAGCATAGCAGGGATGGTACCTGGACCTTTTTGTTTCTTCACCATGTCTCCAATTTGCCAAACAGAAATAATACATCTTTAGAAGTATTTCTAGATGACTTTTCCAAAATTTTTGTCTGAATGACATACTGTGGTTTGGAGAGGGAAATACTGGTTTTCTTGGCAGGAGGTCTCCCCGCAGACTCTGTGTTCTTAGAAAAGTATTTGAATATGGCACATTACATTGCTAATCTGCTCCTCAGCCAGGCAACCCATCAAGTGTGTTACTCCTTACGGAGAAAATAGTTCTTAAAAACCTACTCTATATTCCTTATGAATTACCCTAATTGTAATGCAAGCTATCAGATAAAGCAGAATTCTTACCAGACTAGGAAAAAAGGAAAGCTACCAACAAAATGTAAGACCTCAGCCAGCAAGATGCCTAGGAAGGTTGCACAGCCTGACTAGGGTTTTTTAGCGGCCAAAATGCAGACAAATATATACCAAGAGTATTCAGAGACCTTAAAAAAAAAAAAAAAAAAAAAAACCCACACAAAAAAAAAAACCAACCCAAAAAACCTGATTACAAGTTGGCAGAAGGACCAATAGAGTCCAGTAAAGCAAGATGAAGGAGAGAAAAACTGTGTGAAATCATTCTGCAATGTTTAAAGGATCCCTTTCGTGCTCTAACACCCTCCATGCTGGCCTTAACAGGAGCTGCAATATTCTTCTGACTCCTGCTAAACTAATGTCCTACCCAGATAACTGAAGTGTCTTTCTTGCAGATACATTATCACATCTCAGCCCTTACTGCTCTTGGCCATTCTGGTCTTCACCACCAATGCCTTATTTCTGGACAGCTCTCCAAACGTCATCATAAAAATACAGTTAGCATAATTGCCTAACAAATACCTTCAGCAGCCTACAGCATGCAGCTGTGGTGTAACACATGAGCCATTTCAAACTGAGCAGAAGTTGTCCTGATGTGGATTCCTCTTGGGGAAAAAATGGTCTTATCTACATACTTAGCTGAAGAACAGTGCGATACTAAATGACCATCAGAGAAAGCTTTGCACTGATTGCTCTAACAAGCAACGTGAGAGATGGGTGGCTGGTCAAAGGATAGCTGTAATCCAAGATGCAAGATGCATTCTTCAAGGAGTCAACCCTACATACATCACTGCTGGCATAGAAAACAAAAAAAATACTGGAATCTTTCTTTGCTGCTGGGCACATTGCCTGGTTCATCATGTGTGCTGACTCTCTAGGGAATGGACCTCAGGAAATCACATGGGCCTTGGGCAGCAACCAGTCGGGATGATCATCATCATTCCACTATTTTATGTGAGGGATCTGCCGCCTCAAGCTGCCCATCCAGTCTAGAGATGGTATCTGGATTTGGAATGAGTTTAGAGCAGCATTCCTTGTACCTTGCACTGTGGATGCTAGCTGTCTAACCAAGTTACCTTCAGTTACACTGCAGTGCAGAGGATTTAGTGAGACTGTATTCTGCCAAGTAGAAATGAACTGTCGCACTGATACCTGTAGACATAATGTATCTCTGTTTCCTGAAAGGCTGTAGCTGCAACCCCCTGATTGAAATAAAATCCTGTGGTAGTTGAAGTTGTTAGTTGTGTTCCTTGTGTTTTCACTGTCAGAACAGCCTTTCTGTTGGTCCTGAAATCCTCCAGAAGTGTGACACAATATGAGAACATTACAGATCTTCGTGGTTCCTGACTTTCCAATAAAACTAGATTATATGCTTCCTTATGTCCTTCCCCAAGCCACGTTTGGCACTAAGCCTCTTACCTTTGGCCCATTCTTCAGACGTTCTCTCTCTGCATAGATAGAACTAGTGCCTTCTGGAAGACAGTAAAAAGTCAAACTATCTGAACATTTGCCATCTTGTCCGTTCTTTGCCATAAAACTCATTCAGGTTGTTAGCAGGCGGACAAGTGCCCTGGATGAAGCTGCTGCTCTGTATGGCAGGAGCATCTTGTCTAACCTCAAGCAGATTATCTCTTGGTGCTGCTTTGGAAGTGACTCCGAAGAGTGGTGGCCATCAGGGAGGACTGTCTGCATGGGGTAGCTCAGCAGTGTGTACAGAAACCTACAGCGAACATCATGGGTGTCATCTCCCCATGCAACAGGCCCCATGGTTCAGCGTTCAAGAGATTCACCCATATTCTCTCTCAGAAATAGACGATGTGTTACTGAGAAATGAGGGTGGGCTGCATCCCAAAGTAGGCTCCTACATTTGTCCAACTCAGCCACTCTTCAGACTCTGTTTATCTCCACTGGCTGTAATGAGAGTGTAGACATCCATTGAGCAGGTAGGCATCCATACTTCAGACACTTAGATAGGTGTCTTATCTGAAACCAGATCTCACCCCAGCTCGCCCTGTGCCTCACTTGCCCAGCTGTGTAATGGTGGTAACAGCATATCAAAAGTAATGCATATATATACATACAGACCGTGGTACTGCAGTCCAGACATGTGACACTTAAAATATTTTTAAATGACAATTTTGCTTACTAAAATTTAGTTATCTCAATTCTCAGAACAAAAACATTGGCTAAGACTTCTTTATGTCTACTAGGCCTGGTTTTCAGAATCAGCAGCCATTTTTAAGCTCTCAAAAAGAAAAACAAAACCCACCTGAATCGTGTCTGTAAACCAGAGTTAATCTGAGCAGTTTGATTATCTGTGTGTGCAAATATGGGACCATACTCTTGTGTTCCCTTAAACTGTGCTTTTGAATTTACTATCTCCTGTCTGATCAGAACACTGGAAACCCAGCCACAGCATGCAGTTCCCCTCGGATTTAGTTTTAATAAACTTTAAAAGTTTTAATAAACCATGTGAAAAACATGAATTTTGGGACAGAGCTATAGAGCAGTTGCTAACCCCGTGGTTTACAAGTGAAATGTGCTCAGCTCCCATGGGGAGCACTGCAGTGTGATTGACGGTGTCAGAAGCTTAACTGATCCTGAACAGGGAGTCCTCGCCAGGGCGAGCCACCCGAGCCCAAGTGCGTGATTATTGCAGGCTGCGTTTGTACGAGCGGCAGCAGCTATGTACGGCCCTATCGTATGGCCACTCGGCTCTGCCTATTCAATGTATCAGACGTCCTCACTGGTTGGCTACGAACGGGCACACATTTCTCCCTAAGGATGCAAAGAACGTTAGCTTCATGGGTGTAAGTCACTACAAAATCACAGGAATTGGTGCCTCTTCTGAACGCCTGCAGGTCTGCAAGACCAAAGGGTGCAGCAGTGCTGCTGCCACGCTTTCGGAAAGCTTGGGGGCCTCTGAAGACTTTAAGTACAGGAGGTATTCTGTTAATGGCTTGGATTTACTGCAGCTCTGTGCGTGCTGGCTCCTGCTGGTTTCGTCTTACTGCCTCGTCTGTCTCTATCATCTTGGTTTGAAAGGGGCCATCCTGTTTTCATCAGGGTGCACGTTAAAGCTCTGACTTTCTTTGAGGAAAGGCAGCCAATAGCTTTGAAGTGTGTGATAATATTTTTGCTGCGGGATGACAGTCACACTCTATATCCCCAGCCTCTCAGATCATCACGGGACATTAGGAGAAATTGTGACTGGACGCGGCTGAAATCAGATTGATTTACTTTCCTCTATTAAATTTCTTTTTTATTATTTGCACTTGATAACTACTATAGCCACAGGGTAAAAATATGTCAGCTATTTCAGCTGAACAATGTGATCCATGCTTACCTAAAACTGTTGGACTTGCCATATATTTTAAGATCCCAGCTAAGATTTTATTAATCTTTCTGCATAATTTTCAGTGAACAGCTGCACTGTCAACTTAGAGACAGAGAGGTGTTCCAAGAAACACAAGGGCAAACGTAGCTCTTTAAATCTGACCTCCTGTTTTATTACTATGAAGACAGTTGGGTTCTAATTTAGCAGCATCTATTCTGCAGCATTAAAGAAGAAAAAAAAGAAACAAAAACTTTGTCATTTGTGTTGCTAATTTGACTGAAACTGGCAAAATGTTTCTGCCCAATGCAACTTCTTAAGGTCTTGCTAAACAGAAGCTCATAGATGTACTAACCCCAAAGTTTTTCATTCAGTTTAAATATTGGTTATTCTCTGCACGTGTGTGCCAGCATTTTGTTCAGGACCTCTAAGCATTTTCCTAACACTAACCAGATTGGACTGCAAGAGGTTCTGTAAAGGGTTCAGGCAATAAAATGTTACTGTTCAAGTTGCAAATGGGGAAGGCTCATTTCACCAAGGCTTTTGCAGAATTTTGTGATAAAGGTATGTGCTCTATCCATTGCTCCTGATTTCCAGCAGTATTACATTTTATCCAGTCATGAAATCCTTCCACCAAGCTGTATTTAGAACCACTAAACTGGAGTGAAGTCATGGTATGGACTCAGTAAGTCAAACTGTTGGGATGTTCTGGAAATAGATGGGATAGGAGCTCTGCAACAGCAAACGCAGCAGTACGGTGGTACTTAACTAGCAATAGTCTCAGTGTCAGAGAATAATATGTGTTTAATTGGTGTGATACTTCAACGACAGGTCGTGTAAGGAGTAGAGCTATCAGTTTGTAGAGAGTGATTCCCTATAGGGTTAGTTTTTATAATGTTCATTGAGCAGCTCTCATGTACCATAGCTACCTGCTGGGGACACATGGTATGGGGTTGTCTCTGCATTTCATCACTGTTTCCTCTTAAATCATAGAATCATAGAATCATAGAATCATAGAATCGTTTAGGTTGGAAAGGACCTTTAAGATCATCCAGTCCAACCATTAACCTACACTACCAAGTCCACTCTAAACCAATCAAGGGTAGACTAGACTAAACCATGTCCTGAAGTACCACATCTACCCATTTTTTGAACACTTAATGTATGATATCTCAGAGAAGAACATAGGTGATGTACAAAATATAAGCTGACACTGGAGATGGGAGCATCTGAAGCAATCTGCACAGTATGTACGATCAAAGCCCCCCCCCAGACTTCCCTCTCTGGGGCACATGAGCGTTTGGCAGAATTCATAGAGCAGAAGCAAAGACTGGAATTATAGGCTTGAGAAGGGATTTGTTAGGCTATCTGAGGCAGTGCCCCATTACACAGAAAGACATCAGTCTGTACAAAAATATATCAAGAGATCCACAAGTTCATATTACAGTTTTGGCAATTCTTGCAAGCTGGCAAAACATTTGGCCTTTGTAATGGGGGTAATTGTTTGGCTGTCCGGAGGCTGGAGCTGCATAAAGGGCATAGCCCTATGGTACTGGAGAAGACACATAAAATAAAAACCAGGCTGATTCTGCATGCTGCAGTATATTTATCAAATTTTTCTGACAGACAATTTTTAATATGAGAACAAACTTACTTTCTACTCTGAGTTGCAATTACATATTTTATATGTGGTGCGGGTGATTATGTAGCTGCTTTCTAATAAAAACTATTTTTAGAATACAGAAAAGCAGCAAATCTATATTAAAATGCTTTGTGGATTTTTTGTCTTAGAGAAATTAATGCTGAAGAACATTTATTTAGATTCATAGTGGAAGTTTCAGTTTCATCTTTCTTTATCCACCAGAGAAACCTCTCATTTATGTTTATCACTTTTCCAACCACCAGGACAGGACCCTCTACCTGAAACACATTCAGGGGTTTAAAAGCCTGTGTGATGTCTGCTAGGAAGTACATTCTTCATCGGTAGTGAGACATAAAATGAAAACATGTCTTATCCTTTGTTCTGGTTCAGAGCCAGTGGGAAGGAAAAGCAGCTTAATGGAGTTTTGATTCAGACTGTCTTCATGGTTTAGGCTTGGCTTTTCCTTATCTCATGTACTTACATCTCCTATGACCCAAGCAATGCCAGATGAGGATTAAAGGGGAAAGAAAAGGTTGCAGGGTGTCTTTTGACATGACGATGTGGAGCCCAGCGCAGAGACGTGTGAGGAAAAGATTGACATTGATGAGAGCACCCTGAGCCCAAGCTGATAACACTTGGATCACACAGAGTATGTCTCCAAGAGAGTTATTAAACAGACAAATGTCCCAAAGCAAACATGGAAAAAAGCAAGCCTCTTCTAGGAGAAAACAAAAGTGATGGGGCATGCTGCTTCTATAATTTTGAAAGTGGTAATTGGAGGAATGGGAAGACACATGGAAACAAAAAAGAAAAACTGACTATAGTTAAACCTTTCTTGGTACCGTGCAGCGTGGAGGCCAAGCTGGTGAGAAAGCCCTTCAAGTGAGAAGTCTGATCACTGGCAGCATGGTGCCCACCTCCGTCTCACAGCGAGGTGATCCCTCACATACCGCTTGGTGGAAAAACAAATGAAAGGGTAGAGCATTCTTAGTTCCTCATATATTTTTATGCAGCCTTCCCCCCTGTACTGCAGTGGGAGTCCGGCTCACAAGCAGCCATGTAGATACCGTGCAGGAAATTCTGCTACTGGTTAGCTCAGTGTTTGCATTTTGAAGCATTATAGAATATCTGGTGTAAGAGGCAGGAGATCAGAGTAGAGCTACAGCTTCAGCAGCGTTTCCAGACTAAATCCCTGATTTCACTTAAAAGCTGACTGTAATAAATTACGCAACTCCTGATCTGACTTCAGGTCATTCCCAGCTGGTTTCAACTAAATTAGATGTGCTGCTTTTAAAGTATGATGTTCTGCGTCAGAAATAACATACCCGAGTCTATTGCTTGCTTTTAAATGCCAGCAATGGCCCTGGAGACCTCCCGTGACCTCAGGGCAGCAGGCAGCATCTCTTGCTGGCAGAAAGACTGGAACGAGGTGGACACATTTGAATCTTCTTTCTCCTTTGCACAGAAATCATTGCAGCTCGCGCAGACCCAGCAAGAGGACTGAATGGCCCTGAAGAGGTTTCCCATTCCATGGCTTGTTGAAGAACTGAATTGTTTCACCGTGTGCCCCAGGAAGAAATGAACCCTCCAGACTTCTTCATGAAAAGCAAACAAAAGAGAGGCACCCTGAATCTGCCCAAGGGATACATTACATTTGAATTTCAAATAAGGAAGTATCCTATAAACAAAGCTACAGTCAAACTGAAACTCTCTTGAGCCCTCCGCTCCACTTGGAGAGGGGGGTAAATATCTATCAGCTCCGGAAGAGGCTGATTTGGAAAGCAGGTGTTTAAACATTCATTGAAATATAGCAGACCGAAGTTCGGGTCTTCATTTTGAGCGGTATCGGGCATGTGAGTCCCACCACAACAGCAGCACTTGAGACCCAGAGGCTCAGGCTGGTTCTCTCACTCTGATCAGAAATTCCGCCCTGGAAGTGATGAATTGGCCCATCCGTGATGAAAGAACTGCCTCTGCACCTCTCACCCCATTGCCACTTTATCCCAGGTGGCACTACTAGTGTCAACACAATGATGAAACAGTACCAGACAACTGACAGGCAAAGCAAGCGATGGGAGAGCAATCATGGGTCATGCAGATCCCCAAATGTGCCAACGACCCCATATTCCCAGTTACTCACCACCATGTCTCTTCTGGTGGGGAATACAGCTGAGGAGCTGCGGAGCAGCACACTGCAGGGGGAACAGTTGACTGCTTCAGAATTAATCCTGCTCTTGGTGGGATCACAGCTAGGTAACGTGCAATGAGCTATGGGCCCCATTAGCTTTCAAATGGATGACTGTCAGAGGGCCCAGTACCCTTAGCATTGAACAGGTCTGGTCACCCTGCATTTAATTAAGTGGTAGAATGAGATACAGCATTTTGTAGTATTAACATGCTATACAGGCACTCACAGATGAGGCCACACATTGCCACTCTGAGGTAGCCAAATGATAGCTATCCACTGTGAATGCTCCTCCATGTCCAGTGTGGTTGATACAAAAAAGTAATGGGGTTACTTTCCACCTGAGAAGATGACAAAGCACTACGGAAGACTTTCCAATGGATGGTTGTTTAGGGAGACTAGGAGCTCCATCCAGTATGCATTTTTAAGGACTGGTTTAATTATGTTTGATCTTGTCTTGGAGCAAAGGCCACTCTGGAAGCACTTTGTATAACTAATTTTTATGCTCTACAGAGATAGGAAGCTGACACAACTTGCTCAGTGCCCTTCAGGCACACCGTGTCTCCTAGCACGGAGCTGGCAGAGCAGGATTAGGGCTTGGGACTGTCTGACACCCAGGTGTGAGCTCAGTTCTCCATGTGACCTGTGGGATTTATCTCAGTGGGAATTTGAGAGCAGGAGCCAGCAGCATGGTGGGGTGATGCAGGCTGCTCAGCTGTGCTGGGCTATCAACATCTGTGGTTCTGTTGTCACAAAGAGCTTAGGGGATGGATCCAGAACAATTTAAGCCAAGCTAAATCCATGCTGCCTGATGCTGTCCTCCCTCTGTTCCTGGCCAGAGGTTCCCACTGCCTCCTCTGCACCAGCAACACAGCACTGAACCTGCAGTGAGAGGTCTGGGGAACCAAACCAGAACAGTCTTCCTTTTTGTTTGTTTGCTTTTCTTTTTCTTTTCTTTTTTTGTTGCTGGTTTACTTCCCCAAACTGACTGATTGCATGTTTGGTGTGAGAGAGGGGGCAGCAACGCACAGACAAGCAGGCATGAAGGGGACTACAAGGACCACAGCAGTGCTCATCCAGAGCTGCAAAATTGTCCTGGAGCCGCTCCGACTGGCGTTGCACCTAAAATCCAACTATTAGGATGTTTGGAGCGATTGGATCTCACTTAGTCTTTTTTCGGTCACTCTAAACTATAGCAGAGACTGAGAAGTTTAGCTCATGACTGGCTAGACAGGAGACAAGCCTGGCATGGGATGTCAAAAGTCATGTAACAGGGGCTAGTGATGCACCCAAACCTGCGTGCTAAACCAGGATGAAAGGCAGGAATATTCGCCCCGTCTGAGTGCTGCCTGCGCAGTCACACACTTTCCGGACTGGTGCTGGCGCCTGTCTCACCAGCTCACAATATGGGCAGAGTTTGCCTGTACCTGCCTGCCCTATGCAACCGAGACTGACCTGCCGCGGTCAGGGCAGACTTGGTGAAGAGGAAAATGAAGGGCTGGAGTCTGGCGGAAGTGTTGAAGAGTACATGAAACATGAGCACTGTTGCCTTCCAACTTGTTTGTGTAACACAGCAACATGTGCATGTATTGGAGCCGTAAGCTGAGACCCAGCAAAAGGAGTGACCCCACTCTGTGTACAAATAAACACTTCCTTCAGGTGCCTGTGAAATTCACTGCTTTAACTGTAGCTCATCAACAGCCCTCAAGAACATTCATAAGTATGTTAATAAAAAAATACAGCTATGGCTCCAAATGTTTCTCAGAAAAAGCCCTGGAAAGAAAAGCCCAGGAAATATTTAGCCCTTTATGGGTGGATTGACTTAATGCTCTCAGCAGAAAGGCATAATGGGGTGCAGAAGGGATTAATTTCTTACCTATGGAATTGAAACTTCAGGTATCTTCCATGCAAGAAAAATAGTCTGATGGGTAGAGGTTATACTTGGTTAGTCTGGTGAAATTGTCTCCTATGCCTCTCCGGGGAAACAGCCCCAATTTATCTTTCTCAGGGTGCATAAGTATTTCTGACTGTCCTTTCAGTTCCTTATATGCTTGTTTCTTAGGTGCCTAATGACAGAAATGGCATGTCTTCCTTTCGATGGCATTCTTGCATGTCCCAGTCAGCCTTGGGATTCATGTTCTCGTGGTTTGCTTCATCTGCATTTACAAAATTTCCTGCACTGGGTCATGGGCTGTGCTTCTCTTACCGCTTAGAAATACACTGACACTCATCATATTCACTTATATTCCGCCAGTCAAAACATTCCTGTTAGCTAAAATAAAAATAAAAATAAGAGCAAAAATAAAAATAAAAATAATGCATCTAATAGCTCTTGATGTCTGAGGATCTTGGAGCACACTTGAGTCAGTGTGAACATAGCCTTGCAGTATTGTGAGGCAGATCAGTACTGATAACTCAAGGCAAAGCAGATGCACAAGAAATTAAGCAAGATACCCCAGAGTACACAAACAGCAGAAGTACAGCCCAGGACTTAGCCCTCAGTCTTGGCTCTGGGATACATGTTCTGGCTCTTACCAGAAACTCACTGAGAACTTTTGCTGTGACAATATTTTAAGGAAAGAGAAGCGTCTTTCCCTGTGTTAGAGTTCTGTAGAAAATCATTCATTTTTTGCCATTAGAAAGGCTTTATAAAATTCATATTCATTTGAAGCTGAAAATAGTTGAACGTTACAGATGGAAATAAATACACCTGGCAGGCAGGCTGTTGCCCTGCTTTCAACAAGGGCAGAATTTTTCCGTATCTCCATTTTTCTTTTGGACCGATCCATCCTTTTCACACAGAACAGTTACATCTGGGCCTCGTAACGCACCAGCTACCCCACAGCCAGCTGGCGACAGTTGCCCTGTTTTTCCACTGCCTTCACGGAAAGCAAGCCCCTCAACCGCTGCGCATTAGCTGCAGTCTGCTCTTTCACCTTCCCGTTTCAGCACTGTCGTGGTTTAGCCCCAGCCAGCAGCTAAGCACCACGCAGCCGCTCGCTCACTGCCCCTGCCCCGGTGGGATGGGGGAGAGAATCGGAGGAGTAAGAGTGAGAAACACTCCTGGGTTGAGATAAGAACAGTTTAATAATTGGAAGAAAGTAAAATGGTAATGATAATAGTAACAGTATAATAATGATAATAATAATAACGATATACGAAGCAAGTGATGCACAATGCAATTGCTCACCACCCGCTGACCGATACCCAGACAGTTCCCGAGCAGCGATCCCTGCTCCCTGGCCAACCCCCCCCCAGTTCCTATACTGAGCATGACGTCATATGGTATGGAATAGCCCTTTGGGCAGTTTGGGTCAACTCTTCTGGCGGTGCCCCCTCCCAGTTTCTTCTGCACCTGGCAGAGCATGGGAAGCTGCAAAGTCCTTGACTAGCATAAGCAGTACTCAGCAACAACTAAAAACATCAGTGTGTTATCAACATTCTTCTCCTACTAAATCCAAAACACAGCACTATGCCTGCTGCTAGGAAGAAAATTAACTCTATCCCAGCCGAAACCAGGACAAGCACGAAGCTGGGTCCACCCAGCAGACCCAAAGCTGCGACGGACCTTCAGCCCATGCTCCCCTTGCAGGACAGCCCTGGCAAGCCGGGGAGCAGCGCGGACCGGGGGGTGGAAACAGTCGGTCCCTGCTGGGAGCTCCCCGGCTGCAGCTAACCCTTACCAGTAGCCCTCTTACTTCGTCCAGACCCATACCTTCACTTTGCCTACCTGCGCTGTGACGGCGGCACCCCGTGCCCGTAATCCTCCTCCCTCGTGGCTCCAGGTCTTGGCAGCTCGGGGTGAGGCTGAGGACTGGGAAGCCCAAGTGCCAGCCGAGAGGTGGGATGTTGAGATGTGTCCCCTCAGGTGATGAAGGTCTTTTCAGCTCTTAAACATGAGTCCTCTGTACTTCCAAGAGCAAGACAACTGTCAGATAAAATAAAATTACCATAATACTGCAAAACTCACAGTCTGATTCAGAAACTTCATTTAGAAGTGCCTAACTTGAAACACTGTCAGTGGGCTGACATTTTGCATGTCTGAAAAGAAAAATATCTCATGCTACTTATATAAAAGCGGCCACTCCAAATCACCAGATGCTTCTAAAGAGCATCTTCTCAATGACACAGGCACACAATTTAATTTCTGAGCAAGGCTTTATCTCTCAATTGCAGGTTTTCTCCTTGTGTGTAAGGGACAATCATCACTATCCTATTCAAGAACTTAAAACCCAAAATTAAGTCATTGACCTGGCAAGTCAAAGTACACTTGTGTTGTAACTTTTGAGGAATGAATCTAAAAATGAATTCTGTCCTAAGTGCAGAGTTTTGCAAATGGACATCTGTCAGACCAAGGCAGTGTATGTACAGTGCTGGGCTTACCCATATGTGAACAAAATTCTGCCACCTCTTCTGAGTATTTGGTTCCTGTTGGTATCAAGCGTAGACGGTATTAAGCCAGCACCCAGTATAAGACTTTGGCTTCCATGTGATAGTCTTTTTCTAAAGTTACATCTGACTTGCATGGATTTGAAAATAAAGCACCTTACTACAAATTGTAGGAAATTTTTACAACTTTCAATACTATTCAAGCTTGCAGATCCTGTGGTGTTATCACATCTAAGAGTATTAAGATAACAATGGCAGGAGCTTCTGTGTTACCAGTTTCAGGCTTCTGCTGCTGAAAGCACCATACCATACTATCCTTTTCATAAGCTTCTTGCATTCTTTTAACGGTAATTTGGTGAATTTGCCCATTCCTTTTTAATGGGAATGCTGTTCCAAGAACCTTCTTGTTCTAAGAGTTAGGAAATTTCTTCTAATTTCTGATCCAAATGCTGTCATGCACCGTTTCTGTCCTTTTTTTTCCTACCGCTAAGAGTGTCCTGTAGCTCTTTCCCCTTTGCAGTATTTATAGATACGAGCTGAAATCCTTTTGAGCCTTTGTTTGGCTAGACTGATGCCACCACCTGTTCTCATCTCTCTCTCATAGGACAGCCTCTCCAGTTCCCCAATTATCCTAGCCATTTTCTGCCCCTCTTCCGATTCAAAACAATTTTTCCGGGCTGTTAGTTACTGGAATTGTACACACTCTTCCAGATGCTATTTCACTTGCGCCTGCACCCAGGAATAGTTCTTGGAGCAACCTCTCCCCTTACATCCAGGCATTGCAGGTACCCCCTTCATGGCTATCTCATGCTAGTTATTATGGTGTCATTCTCTAAACAACCTACAGACAAGTCCGCTCTATTTTGGCTGTGGAGGTGCTCCGCCTTAATCATTACTTCCATAGATCTGATGAACTTCTGAAGAAACTGTGTAAGTAGTAGTGTAGAAGTCTTGAATACCCATGGCTTCTCTTCTGTGCTGGGAGGGTTGCGCTTGTGTTGTGCTAGCATGTGGGTAAGGGAGAGGCCTTGGCCATAACATCCCTCTCCCCACCACCTCGAGCCTCCCGTGCCCCAGGACATCTATCCTCCCACCATGCCATGCTGGGACTGCGCTGCACCAGCTCCTCTGGCTTCCCAGCTGGCTGCAGCACAGACTCAGCCTCCAGAAACAGATGTGGCTTCACCTGGAAGGAGCCTCGTTGGCCACCTGCCCTGTTTGGTGGGAAGGAAGCACCTCCGCAGGGCTGTCGGACCAGCACCTCTACCCCCAGCTAAACCCTGCAATTGCAGAGCAACATGCGTCGCTGTCCAGAATCATAGAATCATAGAATGCTTTGGGTTGGAAGGGACCTTGAGATCATCGAGATCAACACCCCTGCAGTGAGCAGGGATTGAACCCGCGACCTTGGCGTCATGTCTAACAGGGGGCTCGGCAGGAGGCAGGACACTTCCAGAAGATGTGGAAATAAAATCCCTTGGACTTTTATGACCTCCTTTTCTTTCTATAAGCTCAGACGCTTCCCTAGGTGATGAGGCACAAACTAAAGGGCCAGATACTGGAATTACAGGTAACAGTCAAGCTCTGATATTTCTGGAGCTTTGGTAGGTCAGCTCTTTTGCACCATGTTACACAGCATGGATGCTCACATGGATACACGTTATGAGGAAGGGCCAAAGCATGAAGCTGCAGTGGAGGCAGTGCCTCCTTGTCGGACTACCTGGAGCATGGGGCTTGGCAGGGTGGCACAGCCTCTGACCACCATGCAAGGTGCAGCGGCGTGGCGGATCATCGCTGCGGCAGCAGCACATGGGCAGGGCAGCTGTGGGACCCCATGTCAGTCTCCACCACAGCGTGAAGCTTGTGCGGTCTGCACAGTACCCAGCCCTCCTCTCCTGCCCCCCAGCCCAAATTTGGGGGATCACTCACAGGAGAGATTTGGCTCAGTGTAAATAGGGGAGGCAGGTTTTGCTTTTTTTTCTTCCTCGGGAAGCTACAGTATTTCTGCTCTTCAATGGGCTGGTTATTTCTGCAACTCATGAGGAGATAAATAATGTTCTAAGGATATATCATCTGTTCGTAAAGACATTATAACCCGTTGTCCTCTCCTGTCCTTTTACGTCTTCAGTGACAGCAAGCACTTGGTTATCCCTTGCAGCTCTTTTATTGCTGACCAATTAATTTTGACAGATTTTGGTGTGTTTATTTCTCTGACTGGTCTTTGAGAGAAAGTGGATGGCCACACACTGCAGGGAGCCCTACGAATCCAAACGAGGAGCATGCCTGCATCCTGGGCGTCCCTTGTCCAGACACCATGCCCACCATGTCTCAGGCATAGCAGCGGAAGTGCAGGAGCTGACCAAGGGGCCACCTTCCTTACAGGTCAAACAAGAGGCAGTCAGGCCTTCAAAGGAGATGATTTGCTTCCCTGTGACTCAAGGGAAGGGTATGGAAAGTGAACCGAGCTTACAGGCAGGACCTGGGCCCCAGGGGAAATGCAGAGTTTTTTGTTCCCCAGGCAGGAACATGGCTTGGCACCTGCTGGCTCCTGCTAAACCATCTTCCAGTCCGGGAAGACAGCACAATATCTCCCAGAGGGGGTTTATATGCTTGTCATACGGTGCTCGCTTGCCTATTTGAAAGGAAAACAGATTGCTCCCTGGAAGCATCCGTGAGGGAGCTGAGCACCATCGGCAGCAGGGCTGACACCCACCCGAGGAGGGATGGGGGCTGCCTTGCCCTTCAGTGGGGCACCAAAACCTTAACAAGGTGTATTCAGGGGCTCTGCCTTGCAAATCTGCAAATAGGAGATAGGCTTTGAAACGCCTCCAAGTGAAACCGCTGTGAAATTTATGTAGGCAGAAGGTAATTACCCAGATTAGACTTTGGCTAAGGCGCAGGACTGACACTTTGTGAGGGATTGTGCCGCAGGACCTTAAATAACCACACACAGCCGCTGCTTCCGTGACTTTACATTTTAGCTGAAATACTGATCTCCATCATCAGAGCAGGCTGCAGCACCACAGAGGACCGATGAGCCACCTGTCAGCGACTGCAGGCAGCAGCTCCACCCGAGCCTTTGCAAGGGCTGCGCTCATCGCCCTCCCCTTCTGCAAAAGAATAACTCCAGCAGCTCTTACCGACCTGAAAGATGAATCATACCTTCCTTTTTTTCCTTTTTCTAGGTTTTCTTCTTCTTCCACATTCTTCTCTTTTCTTCACTCATCTGCCACTTTTCAGTATTCATTTTCTTCTATGTGATCTTCTTTTTCTGTATCAGTTTTCAGCCCCCATACAGACAGATTCCTTGCTTCTCACTCTCCCTCTTTCCTTAAAGGTTTGGTTTTGGGTTTTTTTAAACATTTTCTTGTCTTTCTCCAAATCCTCTCCATTGTGCTTTCCCTGAGTTCCCTCCCTATCTTTCATTCTCCCTCACAACTGCTTAGCTGCTTCTGGCATTTGATTAAACATTTTGCTCTTTCGCATCCTTCACAAAGCTGCTGGGGACAAGGTCTGGGGTCACAGGTCTCTTGATTGTGGTCTGCATTCTAGCATTGTTTCCATCCTCAGAGGATCCCAAGCTCCAGCTTCCATTTGGTCATGGGAGACTGACCAAAGATTGATTTTTATGCTATGGGAGCCTATGCAACTATAAAGGCAGCTGAAGACTAATTGCATGTACCATATTTCCTGCGATACAGGGTCTAGAAATACTCATGAGTTGTTGTGATCCTGAGGCAAGAGGAAAAATGTTGGAAAGTGTTTCAGTTAGTTATAAATTGCTTTTGGTATGTTCTATTCAATAGATACAAATGCAAAAAGATATCATCACTGTTTTCTTGCCATAATAGTAGCATTCCTGACAATTCACTGATGGATTCCTTCTCTATTATGCTTCATTTCCCTCCAGTAATTTGTTCCTCTTTCTGGGGAAATCTGTCTCATTAATATTTCTAGATACAAGCTTACCTGTATTTTTTCAGTACCACAGCAATGTTGGGTAACCAACAATGGTGTGATTTTATGTAAGGGAAATACTAATTCTGTTATTTATTGTTGTTATATTAGAGCAAACTAATTCATATTTAGTCGTGCTTCTAAACATATGTCTTCTCTTGCCTTTCAACATTTTGGCCACTGCTTATTTTTCTTCATGTTATCACTACCTTCGCACTAGCTGAAGCACCCAGAACCGTAACTAAGCTGACAGAGAGTGAAGTCTAATACTACACGAAGAAGGGCTATTCATGCCATCGCCTGTGATGTGATACCTCCAGCCATGCATCTCCAAATGATATTGGCTCTGCTTCTACCATATCGTATTGACAGTTCACACCCCGCTTGTTGTTCAGCTGATATTGTATGAAAGTCTTTTTCCACCTGAATGCTAGACTGCTTTTCAAGTTTCTCTGACTGAATGTCTGCACTGGGGTTAGTTCTGCCTAGATACAGCAGCGTGCACTTCTACTGAATGGATCTCAGTTGAATAATTCTGCTGCATCCTTAAAATATCTACATTAATTTTTAACCTTTAAGTCAACATGAACTGCAGCTCTATTCATCACCCACTTCCCCTTCTGCTAGATCCAGGTTTGGGACCTGGTACGCAACACCAGTGACCTGACACAGCCCACAGCTTAGTTTTAGTTGTATATAGCCTTATGAACCATTTTTTCCCATGTCAGTATGAAACTGCACTAACATACGGGCTCAGGTGCTATCCTCCAAGCAGGCTTGATGGGTGCAGCTGAGAAAGATCTCAGTTTCTCCCCCAGGAGACTTCCCTAATGTTCATGAACTTGACGCAGACCTGTGGTAGGTTTTCACTCACAGAAACCCAGGACTATGTGTCTGCTTGAAAGCTTCAAACCACATTTATTGTAAATTCATGGAAAAAAAAAAAAAAAGAAGAAACCACAGGTTGGTAAACTATTACATCTCAGTGTGAAGAACTTGTCCAGTGATGTGCAATGAGATATTGAAAAGAATATCTAAATAAGCAGCAATTTCTCAATAGAAATCTCATTAAATAAAAAAGAAAATTATTTCCATATTTACAGATTACAAAGCAAATGTATCCTTAAAGCATTGTTTTGTATTTAGCGGGTTCATTTCTTTGAAATAAAAGAGAAATGGTTTGAATCTAAGAGTGTACTTTGGAAGCAGCTTGCTAGACAGTCTGTGTTACCACCAGTGAATGGACGAGTAGCCTCCCCTCGACCACTGCAGTGCTCTGCTTCTTCTGTCATCCAGGCTTTCACCGAAGGGCTTCTGGTACCTCCACCTACAAAACGGGGGCGGGGAGGGTGGGAGGGTGTTCATTACATTTGCTGTACACTCTGGATGGCAAAATTCCTACCAGAGACACACTCCCAAGAGCCCTGTGCTACGCACCATCTCCCATAACAAGCCTGAACCTGGGAAAGTACCCCACTTCCTGTCAAAATCACAGCTGAACAGAAATCAGTGTGCTGAGAAAAGCTGCATAAGAGGAGAGCCTCCTCCCGAGTGCTTTCTTAGGCTCACATTTCTACGAATGTTTTTTTTATTAAATAGATATGTACTAAAATTAATTGAGCTTGTGCTGTATCTGAGCCACAATCAGTTACTGAAATCGGATCTCTTACTTACCCGCCTTAATTGCTTTATGCTGCTTGCCCGAATTGCTTCCATAAGGCTATCATGGAGAGACCTTTGTGGGGTGGAGGGACGGGTGGAGGGTCGTGAACCTTCCTCTGATTTTCTGTCCGAGACTGATTTTAGAGAATCTTTAATTTCTTGCAATATGCTGTTCTCACGTTTTTTGCTTTTTTTGCCTTTTTTCTTTTTCTGTCCATTCTGTAAGGCTTTTTTTGCACTTTCTTGCTGTTTGATGACTTCAGCTATATTCCTGGTTGGTGCCTTCTTCTCTGGAATAACTGGGGGAGGAGGAGGAGGAGGAGGCGGGGGTGGAGGGGGAGGTGGGGGTGCAGGAACTGGAGGCTGACTTTTCACTGGAAGTGCTTTCTTAGGGAGCTTTGGAGAGGACCAAGGTGAGCTCTTAGGGGACACATAAGGTGAGGACTGAGGTGTCCCCTTCTGCAAGACTTTGGTCTTTGGATTGACAGCTCCGTCACAACCAGACTCTTGTTGCCGCTGCTCCTGCATACGCTTTTGCCTTTGTTTATCCATATTTCTTGTCAGGATACTTGTCATGCTCATTCTTGGGCCAGCAAGGTCAAAGTGGTATCCAAGCTTGACCAGAGTGGTGTTCTCTTTCAACAGTTTAACTATGTCCATTTCCACCTGGCTGCCCATGATGTGCCTTTGATTGTGGAACCGCAGTTCTGTTAGAACCTTGTTATTCTGCAAAGCTCTCATGATGGCCAGCACTCCTTTGCCTGTGATAAAATTTGATTCAATATTCAGACTAGTTATATACTTATTTACCTTTAACATACCAGCAATAGCTATTGCAACGTTGTCATCAGCATGTGTGTTAGCCAAGCTGAATGACTTAACCACTGTGTTGTCCCTCAGGGCTTGAGAAAATTGTATAAGCATCTGTGAAGTGATGTTTTCAATGTTGTTCAGATTGACCTCTGTGGTGTCAGGGTCATTGCTCCTAACTTTTTCCAAAGCATCCTCAATAACTGTTGGATTTCCACAAGGGTGGATGGCACTGCTTTTTAAGCTGACATTATCGGTGTCTTTTCCATCAAGGCCATTGAGTAAGTTTTCATTGTCCTTTGGGCTGTTACACTTTTTGTGTCTGATGTGGTCAGAACTCCTGCCATCCTCAGGTCTTTCGCCAGCTGCAGCATTTTGCTTTTCCTCATCCTCATCATCACTCTCATCTTCATCTTCCTCCTCCTCCTCATCTTCTTCTTCTTCTTCTTCATTATCCTCTTCAGTATATGCCTCCTCAGACACTTCACTATTGCTTTCTGTGAAATATTCTTCTCGAATGTCTTCTGAATTGCCGTCGTCTTGCTCAGGATCCTGAACAGGAATGTAGGTATGGGTGTTAAACATGATTGCAGTAATGTAGCTACTGCCTTTTTGCACAAAAACAATTATCTTGAAACGATAAAAGTTAATGTTGAAGGCTAAAAATAAATCCCCAAAAACAGAGACAGGAGAACAGAAAATGTTTCAGCACCTAACACCTTTTTAACATTTTTTTCATATTCTTTAGAAGACAAATGCTTAGCATAAACTGGAACAGCTTTACTGATGTCAATGATTTCTGCCAAGAGAAAATTTGATACAAGACGTTGCAACATGGACATACTTCATGTTTTCTATGTGTTGGCATGTCCACATGGGGATATTATTTAGATCGTTGCCAGGAGAAACACAAGACAGCAATTTCAGAATGGACGTGATCTATGAGCAACAAGTTTCTTCATTTCATAAGGATTAGACATCTGTGTCAATGCTCAGACTCCCTTGCATATGTTAGTAGATCTAAAAAGGCTAAGGACTGCCACGATTAGAATACAAACAGTGTCGGCATGTGTAAACATGCATATTGACATGCAAAATAATACAGAATTACAGAAGTCACGTCAAAAAGACTCTGCATGCACTACATGGGCTATACACACTTAGAAGCTATTTGTGAAGAAAAGGTTCAGACACATTCCCACGGGTAACAAGTAATCACATGTCAATAATCCCCAAATTTCTTCATGTTTGCCAAGAGCTAAGACTGTGCTCACTGACAGCTGTTGCAGGTCAGCTGCCATACTGTAACTCATTATAACTCATTGCCTACAGAGTAAACCGATTGTTTTTCTAACACTCAAGGTTATTTTAGTGTGTTTGGTGACCACCAAGAAAGCAAATTTGAACCACTTCTCAAAGCTCTGCCTGGTGCCCTTAGCAGTTATGGTGGCTGAAGACAATTCTCTGTGCAGGAGCAGCAAAAAGTCCGTACCCCAGGAAAGTCTCACTCTCCACCTGGACAACTCCAGAAGCACAGCAGTGTTGGATGGGCCATGACTGAACCCACATGCTATGACCAACCTTAAACCTCTTGCCCAAAAAGATCTCCCAAGTCCTGTTTTGTCCACTGGAGAAGCCATAGCATATGCCTTTTTATTTACATTTGTAAATGTTCATAAAATTTTGGATGACGTATAATTGTCTGTATGCACTACTTCAGCAACATTCATATTTCAGACTTTGTAAAATACTAGAGGGTATTTTACAAACTGAGTACACTCTGTGGAGACACAGCAATTCTGTTTTGTGCTTCTGGAAAACAAAAGTGTTATCAACATGACAGCCTATTTTTAGAAAACCTGTTTCCTTAATTATCCGGCTCTAAAAATGCAGGGAAAGGTTAAAATAATACTAATGGCAGATTGCATGGTACTGTTTCACAACCTTAAGCAGATTTCTGTGTTGGGACACACAGAAAACAGACAGTAATTGTGACGTTTGCAGAAGCGTGACTTTAATGAAACAGGGCAGCGAGCTGTTCCAGCCTGTAGTTCCTGAGCGTTGGGCACCTGGAGGGCTTGCAGGGTCCGGCCCCGTTGCTTCGCCTGTGGATCGTGTGCAGGAAGGCCCTTACACTGAGAGATGCTGTGCTACAGACAGAAACAGGGCTGTGTTTGAGCCAGGTTTATTATGGGACTAAGATTGATATCTGTAGCTTCTATACATACATGCAGACTTTCAAAAGCTGAAGACACCAGGTACCCAGGAACCCATCTTTATGGCTATGCTTTTATCTATCCAGGAATGTATACTACAGCCTTCAACACAGCTGCAGATGAGCAGAAGTTGGCAAGTCTAAATGGACTGCTAATACGCTTGATGACACTAGATTAATAAAAAAAAGTTTGATTTTTTTTTTGAGCGGCATTTCTGGGGTCAAAGGGGGAATTTATTTTCCTGTCACATATATCGTTTGGTGTCATACCAGTCTGCATGACAATTTTGAAATCGAGTACTTTTCTCTTTGCAGATCCATAGAGGCATGCTCTGTTATTGTGGCAGCATTTCAGTACAGCACTGCTGCAGGCAGTCTGCAGGGCTTCATCTTACTTCAGAGTAGTAACCCGATGAAAAGTTAGGACTAAGACAGTCAATGCAGAGAGGTAAACATCTCTGCAGGGCAAGTCATTCACCCTAAAAGGCTATCTGCAGGATGTTTGCCTTCTGGAGGGGCTGATCTCTCACCCCTAACTATAGAAGAGGCACACATAACCATCTTAGATAAGGTGTCCAACTTTCAGACAGTTGAGGGCAAGAAGACAATTGCTTTCAAGAAACTTAGAAGGAGCTTTCTCACTGCCTTCAGTGGAGAAAGCCTTTCTGTCCTCTACATCAGCATGTCAACATTTTCATAATTACAGATGCATTTAGGAAGTTTCGTCTCAGATCCAAAAGTACAGAGGCTTTTGCTAGCACTTTGAGGTTTAGCCAGTACCCTTTGTTAATGCTGTATAGACATGGAAAAAGAAAAAAAAAAAATCCTGCCATTATATAAGACACTGAACTAGACCTGTTCAGAAGGTTTTTTGGAACTGTCCAGGTTTCGAGTTCCAGGCTCAGCTGGAAATAAACATTAATCTTGCCATTGCCTCCCTAGGACTTGACAAACAGGGAGTGAAGTTAACGTCTGCAAGCTGATACTAATGGTCTGATGACAGCTAGTGGTCTGTGCTCTTGCCTGCAAAGACATTACACCACCATTCACAAGCAGGAGAAAACACTTACGTGTAAAGAAATCCTGGATATTAGTATGGCAGGCTAATCTAATCCAGGTGATTTTTCTCTAGGAGAATATTTTATCTAATGTACAAACAGCAATTATTTCCTTGCAAATGAACTGAGGTCCTGAATCAAGGCTGTTAGAAGTTCTGAGTCGAGTTGTGCTGTCTTTGCCTTTTTTGTATTATTTTCTACTTAAACATGGGGAAACGTGTCCTTATAGACAGAGTCAGAGCTTGGTATGAAACAATGCTTAAAAATCAAAAAGCTACTCGCATCCCCAAGTCCCCACTTTGCTTTGAAATTACATGGAGCCAACATGAAATCAGAAGTTGCTTTTTGATAGAGCTCAGTCTCGCAAACTGTTTTAGCAAGGGGCTGGGCAATGCCAGCATGGACATCAGCCTACACTGAGAGCGCTCATTGCCTGCTAGGACTGAGCCCTTCGCTCCCGCCCAGCTCTACTCTGCATTCGCAGTTCAGGGACAGGCTTTTATTATTAACATTTTTGTTTTGGGGGATGTATTGCCTAGCAAGCACTGTTGGTTTTTTTGGGGGGGAATACAGATAAATGGTTTGGCTGATGGCTCTACCCCAGGCCGCTTTTTAAATAACTTACAGCTACCCTCTGACAACAGTTGCCAGAAGACTCCTGAGCCGTGCCAAGGATCCTCAGCAGGAACAAAGCAACATAAGCTGCTGACTGCAATGCAGCTTCCTTCCAGCGAGCACGAAGCCTGGCTGCCGCTTACTCAACTTCTGACATAACATATATTCAGAATTATCTTCCTGACTGCTTCTCAGCAGTCAATACTGATTTTTTTGGAAGGAAAGGAAAGGGCAACTTTTTTTAGCTTTTAAACAAAATCAAATGTTATCCAAAAGTCCACATTGCTACCTGGCAATAATTTCTAATATGCCTTTTAAAATTTTTCCTATTTTAATCACTAATGATAGTCTTTACAGGACTTTCTTCTGTTCTCAACTGAACATTTAAGGTACTTTCAGAGGGAGCAAAAACTCTCTCAGATAATATGCAGCGCTTTAGCAGGCACAAAAGTATGGCTAACAATGTTCTTAAAAATGCTACAAGAGACGGAAAGAAAATGAAAACAGTCAGTGAGATCATGCCAGGGAAGAACAAACCCAAATATCGCTAGGAAACGGCAAATGCCTCAGCGTCTTACCTTGTCGCATGCACCCAATCTCTCTTTTTCTAAGAGTTTCTTGGTCTCCCTCTCCCAATAGGCCATCAGCGCTTCCCTGCTGAAAGTCCCCGTCGGTGTTTTCTCCGTCAGGCTCTTCTGCCGTTGTCCCACCGGAAGGTTACGGTCGGGCTCTATGTCCTCCAGCTCCCGCTCCAGCTCCTTCAGCTCCTCTTCAGTGAGAGACGCGAGGAGCTCATCTTCATCAATGTCTTCATATTTACTCAGCTCTCTTCTGTAGCCAAAGGTAGACATGGTCCCGCTTGGTCAGGCTGGTACAAACTTGAAGTGACTAGGCATTCAGGAGGGCTGAGGCAAGCAAGCTGTGTCTCGTTTGGTCAGCAACTGTTTGCCTGCGTAGCGGAGGCACCCTTTTAAGAGTAATCATCGGGGGCTTACGACAATGCACGAAGGGATGAAAGCATGCTCCGTTTTAAGCATCAGACGTCAGCGAGACATCTGAACAGCAAGAATGTCCCAACACTAGTGTTTGCAGGTCCCTTAAAGAGGAGGATTATTGACGGACTGGCCATGGCCATATTTAGAGCAGGCGGCTAGCGGGAGAATACCAGCCTCGCGGACGGGGGGGCGGCAGCAAATAAAACCCCGGGCGCATTTACACTGACTTCGCGTCCAAACTGCAGTAGAGAAAGAATAATGCAAATCCAGTTAATCCTGAGCTGCCACGGGGGCTGGAAATAAAACACCCTCGCTGGTGTTCACCGGATTTCCTCTCATTTTCACGGTTTTCGAGCGGAGCTGCGCCGCTACCCCGCCAAGGTGTTTGCAGGAGGTTGGGATCGGTGGGAAGGCAGCCCGAGGGGAGGAGGTGGGTGTGCCGGCACCCACGGGGAGCACCGCTCCCCATAACAAATCACACAACTGGATTATTTATTAATTACCCTTTTTTTTTTTTTTTTTTTTTTTTTTTTTTTTTGAGGATGATCGGAGGGAGAATCGGCTTGACATGTCCATTTGGAGCTCCTGTGAGAACCCCTTTGGCTCAGAGGATTGCGCTCTGCTGGGGGAGCGAGCAGAGTCCCCCAGAGCTTTAGGGGGAACCAGCCCTGGGTGGGAGCGGGGCTCTGCCTCCATCCCTTCTGACAGCCCCTAGTAAATGAAGGCCTCTAGTGGCTGTTTTAGTCCATGGCTGCTGCTTGCTGTAGCTGACTGATGTGCAGCTGGAGAGTGCCCTTCAATTCTTAATTTTAAATATATATCTACATTACCATGTCTGCTAATAAATGATACATTTTTCGGATATTATTTTTATAGACAGGTATCTGCCAATATAAGAAACTACAGAGTGACAGGTTAAACTTCCCGCTGTTTTTTCCTTTTCTCTATTAGCAGTGAACGATGGTGAACTAGCAACATTTTCTGGAACGTGCAGGCCAGCAATATCTGCAAACCTGTGTTGTGAGAGAGAGAGAGGGAGAGGAAGAGAGAAAGACAGAGAAAAGGTTGGTTTTGGTACAGGGAAGTAGGAGCATATCTATAACAACACTTATTAAATGATAACACACGGTGGGTTTACTTTTAGATAGTCAAGTCATTATTTAATGGAAATGTAAGTGAAAATAATTTGAAGTATTGTTCTTGTCCAGCATCATCTCTTTTTGGTTAGTATAGATTGGGCACCTGAACTGATGTATGATGTTTAGCCAAACTACTCATTTAGTTTTATTATAATGCACATTGTTTTACTGTTTTACTCTCAGAGAGAGGAGATTGAGTGTGATTTTCATAAACAGATTTGATAAAGAAATTACATTTTTTCTTTGATCATTTTTCTATATGAATTTCATGCAGTTTAGCTTGCTCAAGAAGTGGGATGAAACCTTACAGGCTTAGTCTTACCTAACACACGAAATACATTAATAAAGCAGACTAAAAATATTGTGCACCTTAAAATAAAATAAATATTTGCAGGTTGTCTACAGTGACCAAATCTTTGCATAAAATAAAAAGGAGGAAGATGCAAAACAGTTTGGCTTACGGAGCTAAGAGTGTTTCCTTCATGGTATAAGATACTGTGATGGGCTACCTGTGTCTAGACAAGTCAGTGGGCCAGCAGAACTTCTGCTCACTCTTTCAGCTGCGCTTGCAGAACTGATGCTTAGGCCAAATTCTGTAAAATGTGAAACAGCAGGAAAAAACAATAAGTACCTTTTTTTTCTTTTAACTTTGCATTGTGAATGTTGATGTTGGCATTAATTAAATCTGTACAACAGAAGTCCAGGCAATTTTATTTCTTCAGTATGTCTAGGACAATGGTTCACTTTGTTATCACTGGACTTAGCCAGAGAAGCAGCACAATAAAATTATCTTTCTTGGGCACATTTTTGCAGACAACATTTAGATGGAGTTAGAAAATTTGCACCAGACAGATTTTCTGTTGGAAAATGCTGACTGAAACTGAAATGCTTTTACAAATGTGCTAGATTTTATTAGTACAATGTTGAGATGTACAACATTGATATGTACAATATTAACAGCAAAAACATGCTGTTAAAAATTAAATCTATTCAAATATACTGTTTCCCAGAAAATTATGAGCTTTCTGCTTTTCCTTTTTTTGCTCAGATACAACAAAATTTATAAGTCTCTGAATTTTCCTGGGCTGAGAGTCCATAATAAAAACATACAGATACCTGAATCTTTTATTCAAAGTTTTCTATGTATAATTCAAATTTTCCAAACTCAAAGCAACTTCAAAAAGCAACATTCATTACGCACTTGTAAAATAATATTCCAAAGGAAGATTTAGTCCAGTCCTTGGCAGCCACATGAATATTACCTTCAATGCTACTCCTTGCTGAGGCATGATACAACACTGGGCCAGTGCTGATGTTTTTCTATATATGAAATGTCAGCGATGTCCATTCCAGCCATGAGATAAGAGAATTTAAAGATGTTACTAAAGACAGACAAGGTATTTTATTGTAAATATGTCCCCTGAAGCAGGGGGAAATTGGCACAGTTAGGTGAGGTTATGAGAGGCTTGGGTCCTTTCTTAATCCTGTACACGTCACTCATGGTAATTTAGGACCCATTCTTTATATGGAGATGGCCAAAGGTGAAGATCCAGGAACACTCTCTAGAACAATTTCAATAAAAGTAATAAGGCTGTAGCACATGACAAATTACACGCACAAAAAGGATGCTAAAACTGTAAAGCTAAGTACTCACACGTCAGAAAATGTGGGAATAGTATTTGTCCTTGCCTGTTGATGAGCACTGAAACAGAGTCCTTAATTCCATAGTTCTGTAATCCTATGTTTTGATCCTAGACCCATGAGTCCCCAGGACCTTTACTCTTGTTCAGTGTACAAGAGAGATCATGAACATTTAATAAACAGCCTTTCAGCATTTTGGTTTGCCCCTATTCTTCAGCATATCAAGACTACCAATGGCTTGACTTGTCCAGCGGCCCTTTCAGGAAACGTGAAGATGTTACTGCCTTTGTGAGGAGGAAGGCTAGAGGTACAGAGACCTTAAGATTGAAAGTACCCACTAATCTGGAGTTTAGGATTCCCTCTTTGGGGGTATTTGGCATTACGCAGCAGTTCAGCTGGGCAGGGCTCAGTTCCTGTGGGCACCAGCCACTGCTGAAGCCACCCACCACTTCAACAGGTCGGATCACAGGTTAACACTCAAATGATTTAATTACAATTCAATTGACTTGTCCAACTTCTGAGAGGAACTCTGCTGTAAAGACAGGAGTGATTGTGTTTTCCTGTTACTAGCATTCCTGCCTGAAACTTTTTGTTCTCATTCCACAGTCCTATTTCTCAGGCAACATACATGTTCAGATTTCTGCAAAAAACAAGCAAAAAAATAGCAGTCTGAGCATCCTGTTATATGTTCCAGGCTGTGTGCTCGATCACACCATTATAAACAGTTTAGGAAGACCTTGTGCTAGTGAGGTGGCACGGTGAACTTCCATCACAGAAGGCAGGAGAGCAGAGTGTGAGCCGTGTGTAGCATGCAAGGGCAGGTTTACACTGGCTGCGTTGAAGGGTTGAATCCTTTGAAGTGCTTTGCCACCTCCTAACAGGAAACCCAAACTCACCTCCCTAATGCCCTGCTGAAATCCTGTATGCAGGGAATAAGCCATTTCATCTATAGGCCATGAAAGCTCATCGCTCAATCAACAGCACTATTAAAAGTTTTGTTCCCTTCAGGACCTGGGCTAAGATGAGAGGAAAACAAGAACTGGGAGTGCTCATTTAATAAGAGCAGGATTCACTCTGTCATGGCAGATACTTGGCACCCAAGTTCCTGGCTTCGAGTGGGACGGAGCCCACTCAGTGGCAGCTAGATTGCAAGACTTTCAATGTTTTCTAGCCTGGGTAATCTAATTTCTTGTTTTTTAAAAGAAGAAACACTTCTAAATGTTTTTTTCTCTCCAAGCAATTAACTATTTCAAGCAGCAGCCTAGGAAACTTTGTTCGGCTTGTCACACGTCTCCACACATTTGGGCACGTTGGCCCAATGGCTGAAAGGACCACGAGCAACACCTGAGGGGTGGTACTCAGCCCCCAGTCGGAATTTTACTTCCACTTGGGTGAGTGCAGGGAAAACGACAGGCAAGCAAAGAGAGGGCTGCACAACCTTGTCCTCAGGCGCGGGACACAGCCGGCCCCAAGACAGCGGCTATTTCGGTGACGGCTCCTGAGGACAGCCTGTCAGACAGATGCGTTGGCTCGTACGGAGCTGCAGTCCCACGCTGCAGGAAGAGGTCCAATTGCCATAGAGCGCATTCAAAACAACGCGCCACAGCTCCTCTGGGCTTTCCCCATCTCTCCCGCTGCTCTTCTGCCTGCGGTGCTCGCTCCTGCCTCCCCCCCGCAGCTTTTTGCACCCCTCATTTCCCAACCAGCTCCTTCCCTCCTGCCGTCCCTTCACGCAGACCCGGAGGCGCCGGCCCCTGAGCTCGCCCACCTTCCCCTTTCCCGCCTCCGTGCTGCTGCGCTGCCTTCTCCATCCCTGGCCCTGCGGGCCCCCCTCGCCTGCCCGCCCTGCACAGCCCCTCGCTGTCCTCAGCTGCCTCCGCTGCCTCTTCCCTGACCTCTCCTTCCCTCCCCTCCTGCCCCCGTGCTCCTCGCTGCCTCCCCCCTTCCGCCTATGTCATACATATATATATATATGTGTACATGGTGTGTGTGTCTCAATTTCTGTACGCTGCTTGTACAGGCCCAGGTTGAATGCAGAGTCCAGATACGCCTGGAGAGACAAAGGGTCAGCAACCTGGCATCTAAACAGGACGGCGAGGCAGACTGATGGGACAAGCTGTAGCTCCTTCTCCCAGGAGACCAGCGTAACTTGTGCAAATCGTGCGCGCCGTACTGTTCCTGAAAAGGATGTGTCATCACCTACATTTAACAGTGGTATCAGCAGAGCAAATGGGATAAAGCATGCACTGAAGGCATTTGAAGGAACAATTTTTCAGCTGCTTTTCTTTATGCCAGATGATTCTGTTGTCCAGTCCATCTCTCCTGGTGATGCTGTAAACAGGGAGTCACACGGGAGAAAAAGATCTTTCCCTTCATCCATGCTGGGGAAACAAAAAGTCAGGTAGGTTTAAAGATGACCCTGATCCAAAAGCAGTCTTCGCTTGGGAATTGGACTCAGCATCCTAACTCAGAGATGGATTTTTCCCACTGATCCCCTGCAGCACACCCCAGGCTACCGGGAGGGCAGATTCCAGGTCCAGATTGTAGCTTAACAACCCAGACCCATCACAAACAGCGATCAGCTTTCACTCAAAAACATGTGCATGTGGGCTGCTTTATTGCTCAGATTAGTTTTGAAAACAGCATGCCCGACAGCTGCTGGGGACATAACCAGGAGTCTATATACAACGCTATATATCAACAAGCCATGGGGCAACCACTAATCTAATGTATTTTGATGGCAGGGGTGTTTGGGTTGCCTTGCTTATCAAGAAGACAGAAGAGTCATAGTGAGTGAAGAAATGAGTGGGCTCTGATAGTGCTGCTGACGGGAAGAGTGTAAGGATGCATCTTGGAAGGGGAGTCAAGAGGTCGACCTGGCTGCAGGGAAGCACCAGGGGAAAAAATTCATCTGGGTGCAAATAAGAATGTTTCTGGACTACCAAATCCCTCAACCTTTGATTAAAAGAAGGAAAACTCAGTGCCCACATTGCACAGGCGCCCGGTGTCCTTCATGCACAGATTCTGAAGGTCTATTTGATTACACAGAGGCATGCAGCTGGCTGCCAAGGGTGCAGCAGACTCGGGGTTTATTGCCCCTTTTGCCTACACTAAAATAGGGAAGGCAAGGGGGACAAATAAATGTTACTGAATAAACGTCATTCCCATTCCTAGTTTTCTTTCCTTCCTGCACAATACTTTTTAATCACCTTGTGTCAGTACAATGTCATGTTCTGTAATAACAGAGCGAGATGAACCTGCTTATCTTTGACAGCACAAACTATTCCTGCCAGGGTTTTGCTCAAAGCAAGTGCTTCTCCACATCTCTGCAGACTGGCCATTTCCTCAGTGCCAGTTTCTGCCACATCAGAAAGATAAACTGCCTCGTACACAACGATGATCTTAATGCTCTTGCTTTCATATAGCTGCTCTTATCCCTCAGGAAGAATCTCAGTGTGCTTTACAAACATTGCCAACAGATTTACAAACTATATATAGAAATCATTTCACTCGCTACTGATGTACAGACATAGGGTGACCACAGCAGCTGTTTGGAATTACATTGCGATATTGCTCAACAGGTTTGGACAGGAAGTAGAGGCCACTGTATTGCAAAGAAAGTAGCAGAGGAACTGCTGCATGTACAAAAAATGTGGGGTTTGGAAGTGCAGTTTGAATGCGATGCCATTTAGGCATCTGCAGCTAGCCTATTCTTTCCCGAAAAAGCATGATAAAATAGGTAACATCTGCCAATGTAAGCATTATATTATTTGTGGTGGTATTTGCAAATATACCATATTTGCATGTCCAGGTCCGGCAATTATTAAATTCTAATTGATTTTAAAAAGTGCATGGACTTAATCCTTCGTTGAATACCTTAGTCCCAGATAGTTCTCCCATGTAGCTTAGCCAAACCTACAGTTTGCCATTCAGATAAAAAATGTGCTCTATTTCTTTATACGCTGACAGCAACACAGGTACTTACTTCTACATTCAGCATTTCCTTGGTTTTTGTCACTTTTTTTTAAGTGTGTGTTTATGAAGATTTTTTTTAAAAAGGAGATCCCAGCAATATGAACAAGTGATGTAGTTCATAGGGAATTAAATACAAGGCAGCAATACTAAGTAAATTCTCTACTTTATTGTCTTTATTTATGTCTATTTTTTAAATAGTCCATATTAATGATGATGGAAGTTCTGGGCACCATATCTACCATGCGCATAATATGCAGAAAAAAGGCAATGGTTTTGCCTGATCAAATGTAGAGATTTCTACTGAAGATGTGAATTTTGAAAATCAAATGTAAATACCTTGTACATGTCACCAGAGCTACACTGTTATATCACTCTTAAGACTACTAACAATTTACTAACATATTTTTACAGCTTTTCAGGAGAACCATGAAACATAGGTTCCTCAGGGAATATTTCTCCTGATCTAAGCACCTCTTCTGATGGTGTGAGTGACACTTAAGGGAGCATTTCAGAGAGAAAATGCTTCCCATTGCAATATATACCTTTAAATATTTATACAGTAATTTGGTGCATTTACCCATGTACTTCTTTCTGGTTTACCCAGCATTTGTCCTGGTAAAGAATTGGGATGGATTTCTTTGAAAACTGCTCCATGCATTTGGAGACAGACGGTGTATTTTTGAATCAAGGTCATTATCTGTAGGGTGCAGAAAAGGCCTCTGAAGGATAAACACCTTCGGTGGTAAGGTGCCAGTTTTAATTACTGCAGCCTAAACAAACAATTTCCAGTGGAAAGGTCAGGAAGAGAACAAGCCAGAATAGGTGCATTAAGGCTGAACATCACTTTGGCTGGAATTACTTTTCTTGATACCATTTTCCTGAGCAGATATCTATCTGTCCTAAGGCTCAAAGGAAAAAAAAAAAAGTGGAGGAAGGCTTCAAAAGGACTAATTCAGCAGGCAGAGTACACCAGGGAGCCAAAGCTGGCTACACAGAAGACACAGAGGTGAGGGCAAGAGACTGTTGATTAGGCGTATTAAAGGGAGTGATGGAAAAGCAAAAGAGATGAGACCTATTCTACAGAGATAAGTGCTCGTGAATTTATGCCACTTTTCTCCATGCAAACCATAAACAGCTGGAAATTTTAGAAGCCTTTTTTCTACCCCAAGTAAGGGTCAGAAAAAATCCCTTTGCCCTACACCAGGGTACACACACAAGAGCTTTGCGACTGTGTTTTTCCATGCACGACTCCCATACTATCAGCAATAGCCTGAGAAAGGGCAGCTCAGGCACAAAGAGCCCGAGCCAGAACACCGACTGCTGCAGTGAAACAGTAAAATTGTTCCCCCTTTATACCCGTAACAAGGATCTGCTGTGCCGGCTCCCAAGATTAGATGGTCGCTAGTGCACAGAAGTTTTATGGAAGGCACAAGACATTATCGGCCCTACAGGAAAGAGCTGGTCATATACAGAACTCATGGCTATGGTTCGGTCCTTCACCGAGCTATGAAAACACAGCTACAAAGTCCATCTTGCTGGTACTGCAAAGGCTGACGTAACCACTGTTGAATGTCTGGCTCCTTAGAGAGCTCATCAGTCTGGTGCAGCTGCTTGTGTCAGATTTTATGAGAAACAGAGACCAAATGATACCTCTGCTTTCAAGTATTTTCCCCAAACCGATAGGAGTCCCTACCCCAGAGCATGCCTGAATCAATGCCAGGGCATTTAATTACTTCTAGCCAACACCATCCATGGGGTGGACATGCCATGGAATTGGGTTGCGGTGGAACACCCCATGAGTCACACCCAAATAGCAGAGAAAATTAAATCCCAGTGTTGCAAGGGTTCAATCACAGTCTAAGCAGGGAAAAAAGGAGTAATTTTTTTCCTACCAACTTCTTCTTCCAGCTGGGGCTGCTGCCTTTGCCTCTTTTCACACAACCACCGATCCTGGACCAGTAACATTTCCTGCTACCACCAGCACGTACTCAGCTCCATAAAACTAGTATTCAGTGGTCTGGCTGCAACACATGGGAGTTGAAAGACTTGTGTTCAATTCCTAGCTGTGCCATAAGCATGTCCTGGGGTAAACAGCTCCCTTTCCGTGTCTGTCTCACCTTATATTCCATTTGAATGTCTTGCCCCTCCTGCCTCCATTCAGTTCACAGATGCCTTGAAAGCATTAAAGATGCTTTCTCATAATGTTGCACTTCCTTTAGCATGGGGGGTAGGGGGGAAGTTTTCAATAAATAAACAACTTTAATGTTGAAGGACAGAAAGGCTTTAAAACAGGATTAGGCCACCTCCTATAACAGGCTGCCAAACAACAAAAAGGGCCCAGATGTATTGTTTAAAAGACAAACACAATAATACCATGTCTTTTTAGCTCACCTAACGATATTCTAAGGACTAGTTCATGATATTTTAAACACTTGGGGCAATGCTCTGTCCTAGAGCTGAATGCTTTGATGCCACGGGCAATGTAACTATTGCCTGAGGCGTGTATGAAGTCCTAAATATAAACCTTGGCCTATGAACTAAAATTACTAATGGAATTTGGCTCTAGCCACAGAAAGGGTTTAAAATCTCCTGTCTAAAGCCCTATTTGATCATGTTTCCTTTGCTGGTTGCAGTATACTGTATCAGATATGTGACTACCCAGATTCTTGTGTTATGGTCACTGTATTCATTAAAATTGCTGCTATTTAAGACTTCTTATTATTAAGCCTGTATTTCTCTTTAGGAATTCCCACACAGAAATACCAGTTTATAGGTTATGCAGCATACACGCATTCAGCCTGGTATGTCCAGGATGTATCGGCCGGTGGAGCCTTGCCTGCAGACAGCTGCGTTGGGTTCACTGGGCACTCTCCGCTCGAGCCATGCCTGCAGTCACCAGTCACCCGGGGCACCCTCCTGACAAGGGCCTGGCCCAGATGCCAGATACCTAGAAATTTTTCACAGGTGACCAAATTCTTCTTTTTCATCCTGGTCAAAATTTCTGGCAAAAAACCAGAAGACATATCTTGGAAAGCCAGATGAATAGTAGCCCTAGCGAGAGCAGAAGCAGCAATTAAACCTTCTGTTCAACCCTCTGCATGTCCCAGAGCAGTGATTCACACTCCTTCCATTTGCTCCTGTAAATCTGCTGTGAGGAAGGACAGACCCACAAAGGGCTGATATAGCTGCCTTTGGAAGTAGAATTTACATCTCTGGCTGAGGCGTTAATAAATTATATATGACAATGACATCCAACAAGTAAGAAGAAGTTCTGAAGAACAGGGAGAGCCAGTGTAGGGAGCAGAGCAGAAGGATGCTTGAACTGACGTTTGGTGTGAGCGTGTGTATGTGTGTGATGACCAGTGTATCTTAAATTACATGTTTAGCTAAACCCTGACTACGCACTACGTAATTCTGACATCCACCAACTGAAATCTTTTCTTAGTTTAGGGGGTTTGGATTCTTTTTTTTTTCCCCTCAAGATGGAAGGGATGGTAGAACAGCAAAGAGAGTAAGGGCAATCCACTTTTAATAGAACAATTTAAAGAATATTTAATCAGATGTGTTTTTCTCTAGATGTGCAGAAGCATACTGCCAAGTGCATCACGGCATGACTGAGGGTGGTGTTTAGTTTGGTTGAGAAGTGATCTGTCAAAACTCTGCAGGAACCATAACTAAAGTTATGACATTGCAACATTTCTCAACCAAAGGGATATGCTGGTCAACTTCCTGGTTTGTTTGTCCATCAAAATCTACTCTTTCTTTAAAACAGCCTACTTAAGGTCCCTCAAATTTTGCCAACCCTTGAAACATGCAGTACTGGCACACACAGCAGTCGTATCTGGGAGCAAACACTTTGCAAAAATAGCTAAAAAGAATCTTTTAAGTGTTTGGAGAATTTTGTAATAGGATCATGATCTTCAAAGTACAAAATGTGCTACATTTCAGGCCAATTACATGACAGAGACGTGCATTTAGTGGTTTAATTTTCTTTGCCAAGCTACATTAGACATTTATTTTCTTTTACAGATAAACTAATGCCACAAACTGAGAGCAGCAATTGTATTGATCATCTTCATTGGGAAGTCCATCACAAAAATTCTTCTTTTATCCTTTATTCATCTGAATTCCCATTTCGAGTGTACTGTTCTACACAATTATTATAGCGTCCTTATTCTGATTTTAGCCTATACTTGGACAGTAGAATGTTATGTTAAAACATGAGCTTTAACATACTACTTTTGAAAAAAAAATTGTTCCCATAAAAGAGCTTTCTACAACAAATATCAGAATGTTGTGAATGAATATGAAACACCAAGCAGCTCTTTAGCTAGTAGAAAACAGTGAGGAAATAAGTCAAATCACAGACTGTATGCAGTTATTTTTAAAAACTATTCTAAATGTATCCCTTTTCCATACAGATCATATTCTTTATATAGGATATAGTTCTTGAGAACTGGTGGAAGTGGAAACTTCTTCATGGATGACAGTCTCTGGAGTCTCCTTAACCCCAAGAGTTTACGTATTTTCAGACGACACAGATGTTTCAATGGGCGAGGATTATCTAAAATAATAGTGAGAGAGAAACAGTGGAAAAATCAATGCCATTAACAATGATTGTAAGCCAGTTCTCAATCTCAAAATATGCTCTAATAAAATTAATATCAAAATCTATTACCTTGGAGCATTATTATTTTGCCACTTCTGAATAAAATACCATTCTTTTCACTTCAGAATTGTGATGATACACAATGCTGATATTAATCAAACTTCTTCTGTCAGATATCTGCTTAACATTATTGTCTCACTTTTGGAAATATGCACACTGTACTCCATCTCCAAAGACCCATCTGAACACCTAAACCAGGGCTTTCTTTAGCATAATCAATGGTAACTGATGAACGATCTCTCCTTTCCCCAGATGCACCTTTTAAAATTTGCATGTTGAGGCCAGCCATGGCACCTTCCATTTCTGCTGTATCAATACGGCACCAGGACCAGACCTTACCATGCTTGGGTGTGTTCAGCCTTCTAAACAAATACTTCTCATCAGAATTTACATCAGTCAGAGAGCTCAGTTAATTTAGCCTTCCTGAACATAACAAAAACTTTCACCACATTTGAAATACCAGTAGTTAAGACTACCAAATTATTTGTACGTTCCTGTGACAGTAAAAAAAAGGAGTTCCTTTGAATGCTTTCAGTAAAATACTGAAGCAAAATTAAATATAGGGTACCAGTTTTAAACCTAAATATTTTTGGGTTTTAACAGCTGGTGTTAAATAAAATTCTATTTAAAATTAAAAGAAAATAAAAAGTCAAAATTAATTCATGCAAAGAGAACATTCAATACATTCCCCAACAGATTTTTTTAAGTTAAGGTGGGTGAAACCTCTTTCTGGTGCCACCAGTGGTGGAAGGTCCAGGCTAATGTGTAGAACTTCAAAAGTAAAGCATACATAAGAAATATTATTCAATTACAGTATTAGTAATGGCAACTCTAGATGTCTATCATGTAAATCAGAGAGAGGAAATGATGGTACACAGATTGCGATGGCACACTCGTCACCCGCCGCCTCAAACATAATGGGATTTAAAACATGCTCTTACGTTAATCCTTGAACGATTAATAGACTTGAGAGATCAAGAGAGCAAACAGAAGGATGGAAGTGTGAGCAGTATTCCTCAATATAAAATGTTATGCCCCATAGCTGTGCAATGACTGGTGTCACATGGGTTAATAAGGAGTTTGAGAAGTACTTCAGTGGTCTTGCTTAACTAAAAGGGCTTCCCACACAACAGTGACATTCCTTATGAGATTAATTCTCACCAGGTGCAAGTTTGCCATATTCCAGTCCAATTAACTAATTCATGACCAGTGGCAATAGGTAAAGATCTGTCTCAACCTGCGGACTGCATGACAGGCACAACCTGGTTCTTAGCTAGTACACATTTGGACTGCTAAAACACTTTGGATGAATGTCACCTGACATAAGCAATTAACGTCTCCTATAATAAATCATAACATCAGTAACTGGTAGTTAGATATTTACCCAATATCTGACGTATCTCTGTCCATTCTTTCTGTGTTTCTAAGACAAACTTAATCTTTGTGCATAAAGGAACATAATCCACGTAATCTATAAAAACACGAACCACTTTTCCTGCTAAATGTTTCAACCAAGGAACAGCAATAAAATCACAGAACTGAAAGGGAAAACACATCAAGTCATAATTTCAAAATCTGTGCAGAGGAATGCCAAAATAACACATTTTAAAGCAATTACACAAGATAATTTAAACAAATTATTAGCAATGACCTTTAACAGTCATAAACTGATGCCTAGGTAGGTTACTTTAAAAGCCATTTTCCTCCATGCTTAACTTTTGTGATCACTTAATTCATCTGGGCAGGCCTGAAGGCCAATAATTATTGTAACATTGCTGTAATTTGCAGCACTGTTTTGTTCAACAGTGATATCTCTTTGGAAACACATCTACTCCATTGGTTAGGATAGGAACAGAAATTCCAGAACCTGCCTCACGATTTCTTAAAACTTCCTTCCTAGATCTCTAATATATGAGCCCCAAACTAAAACCACTCTGTATATAATCTCTATCTCACAGCAGAAAATGAAAAATGGCTGTTTTATTTTTAGGGTGTTTTAAAAAAGGATTTTGCCAGTATGTTAAATCTTAATTCTGCACAATAATCTGGAATGTTTAAAGCTGGCTAATGAAAAGATCAAAAGGAAGAGAAGGAAGGAAGGTTATGTATTTACTGGATTATCCTTTATTACAGAAGAAGTCCACCCAGGGAGAATCTCTTCCTCTGGAGTTGACCACACAAAAGAATTTCCAAAGATATCTTGATGCATACAGTCAAAACACATCTCCACATTATATCCATGATTGAGCAACAGCCTCAGCATCACTTCATCATTCAGAGCATACTGAATGGCGCTGGGGAAATGTGTATCATTAACCAACATAAAGTAGCAATTCACATTCGCTCCGTAAGATAGGAGCAGCCTTACAATTTCATGGTTGCCAGCTCTCACTGCCACAAGGAGACAGTTTAAAGGATCCTTGTTTGGATTTGCACCTGCTTTGAGCAATATTTCGGTGCAAAGAATGTCATTGTTAGAAACAGCAAAATAAAGTGCAGTTTTCCTTTCGTCATCGTAACTATTTGAAATGTGTTCAGCCAAGAGAGTATTGACATCAAAACCATTTTCAATGAGGAGCTCTAGACACTGCGAATTCTGGCCATCTGCTGCTGAATGAACAGGGCTTAACCCACTTTTCTGGACTGCAGTTTGGGATGTGACCGGAATGAGATACTTCAGGGCCCTAAAAAACAGTGAATAGAGGTAGTTAGGCATCGCTTCCCTGCATGAAGAAAACAACCCTCATCCAGCTATGTGCTAAATTACCAGCTAAACACTTTACACAAGAAGATCCAAACACAGAAGCACCAGTTTTGAGCACTGTCAAATAGGACCTTGTGTTTAAGTTGTTTCAGTGGTTTTCACTTAGAACTAAGGAGTATGTTTTGCATTTTGCTTTGTTTATGCTAAAAAATCCTTAAAAGTTAATTCAAACTAATGTAACATAGGCACTTCTGAAATATAAATGATCTATGCATTTGCAAGTTTACTACGCTCTTCTTCAATGTGACCTTGTGCCACACTGTATCTTAAAGAAAACGTAAAATCCAAGCTCATACTCACAGGTAATGCCCCTCATAAGCCGCTTTGTGTATGGGAAGCACTCCTGCCTTATTAGGCACGTTGCCACTTCCTCCATATTCCAAAAGAAGGGCTATGCAGTCTGGATTACCTCCTCCGGCTGCTTCAAACAGTATCGATGCACCATCATCTGCTAAGGCCTGGACATCTCCACCTTGAAGGAGGAGACAGAGTTTACAATTATATCCAAAGTGACTTGCAGATCATCATAAAAACAAGCCCAGAGCACCTTCCTCTTCATTTTCAGATGTATTTAAGTCAAAACTTTACTAAAACAAGAAATAGCTCTTCTGGCAAATTTAAAACTCAAAGGCAAAACAAGAGTTGTACAGATACAAGTTCAAAAGCTCACCTGAGTGGGACCTGCTTTGACTGTAAGTGTTGGAACTGAGGATTTTCAAAATTCTGGTGTATATCAAAATTCTGGCATATTTAAAAAATACTTCATTTCAGTAATTAGTACCAATATAATTCGAAGGGAAGGAGGGAGGGAGGGAGGGAGGAAGGAAGCAAGGAAGGAAGGAAGGAAGGAGAGGGGAGTAAAGAGAAATAAAGAAGGGCAAGAAGAGCATGTATAGCAGTAAGTCCCTCCTTGATTGAAATGGATTGGTATCAACTCTGCCACTCCCCTCACATGCATTATGGAAATGTGTAAGCATCACTCCAGTCTAGCAGGAACACTCATAGATGCTTCCTTTCCTTCCAAACAACCAAATCTCCTCATTCATCACTACTCTTTCTTTCCTTTTCCATGATCACCCTAAAACACCTCAGCAACCAGGCAAGACGTATGCCAGTGCAGAGGTGTATTTCCCTTTTACCTGACTACATACCTTTATGAATAAGATGCTCCAGCACATCACAGTGACCATATTCAGCAGCAACACCTAATGGTGTTACCCCATATCCATCCTTAAGGTTCACATTTCCGCCATTCTTCAGAAGAAGAGCAACAATGTCTTTGCGTCCCTGTTTTGCAGCTTCATGCATTGCTGACCAACGTTTTACACATGGCTGGTGGATACTACAGTTGTGTTTAATCAGAGTGGATACCATTTCAAAAGAGCCCCTTCTTACAGCTTGAAGATATTTAAAAAAGGAAGAAAATAATACAATTACATTTTCAGGTATGTTGCCTTGAAAGTTAAAGGCATCTACTAAGTTTAGAAAAGCTTTTCCTTGTGTACCGGAAATTAAAAAGATTTCCAGTCCTAGAATCTAGGAATCCAATTTACTGGTAAATAAATGGTAATGTCAGCTGCTAGGAAAATCAAGGTAAACCAACACAAGCTGGAAAACATGTCAGTTTGGAGCATGGAGGGTAAAGCAGCACCACTTTGATTCTAAGAAAGCAGAAGCAGGTGTATCACAAGGAAAAGCAACAAAAAAATAACATAATATTCAAATATGGTCCTTACTTCTAAAGTTTGTGCAAACATTACAGTGTCCCCAGAAAATTCCACTTGTGACTTTGTCACCTGGTAACTCTAATCCTCATGTGTACTCAATGGCTGTTGTCAGCCAAAGTACAGTTGACGTCTGTCATACTTAAAGGCCACGTTCTGCCCTTTTGAGGTTCCAAGTTTGAAATTTTCATGGATAACTACATCTGCAAATTATTTACATATAAAATAGTGATCCTGAGTAAGAGTCTAATTTTACTTCTGAACAACCCTTTGGAATAGCAGATCTCTCCACTGACTGGTGGAGCAGCTGAGGAAGATCAGCATCATAGGGTTAACAAATTTAACTTTTATGAATGTCCCATTATATAAGTAAGAAGGCTTTTAAGAGGTAATAGTCTTCATAATTATCCACAATTGCTTTGAAGTAGAGTATTACCAAATGTACCTGGAAGCAGAAATCACCCCACTAGATAGATACTTCTTCAGCATTTACCTTTGTACTGAGGAGCTCTTTAATCCAGAGCTTTAAAATTAAAAGAAGTTACTAAATCATAAGCATCACCTAGTAAGTGGTAAGCACCTGATCCTCTATTTCACTGAGACTAAGATTGAAATGTATGATGCACAACAGTATCTACACCCACATTTTCAGTGCTAAGTGACACAAAAATATAAAAAGCATTAAATAAACAATACTTAGCTGATAAACCTCATTTTCAGGAGTTTGTATAGAAAAATATTTAGGAAAATAAATTGGCATTATAAGGGGAAAAGACCCTTTTCATAAGGTCTAGTTAGCTCTTTGTAGGATTCATTAAAAGCAAATGCTGAAAATAGCTTAAAAGTTTCATAGACTTACAAGTATTGAAAAGAGCTGAAAGAATGCAAAGTAAGACACTGCAGAGGAACCCTCTAGAAATGCCTCAGGGCCTTAACATGCTAATAAGGTAATAGCATCTAATGAAAGTTAACAGAAATTCAGAGAACTGAATATTTTAATACTGATAATTGTATTATATATTGTATTTTCTTATATTGTACTAATTTCACAGATTGATTCTCTTCAGAAGAATGGAGATGTTTCAACATTCAACAGAAAGTAGAAGCTAATATAGCTAAATTACTCATGTATAGTAAAGCTCAATTAAGTCTACCAATAGCACAAAATCTTCCAGAGGAATCATCTTTCTTTAGATTGGGGTATTACTTAGAAATGCAGTTGAAGCTTATTTTCAGCGCAAGAGGGGAGGGAAATGAGATGGGAGATTTTGAAATTGAAAATACCTGCCTACTTCTGAAGAAACCATCCAATAAAACTAAAAATCTCCAATAACCTCCAGACCTCCAGAAAAAGTACATTCAAACTAAACCTTATTCTTGTACCATACTTGCACCTTAAGATGGTCAAATAGGACCAGGTTGGGGTAAAGGTCTTACAGTATCTGAGGACACCAAGAAGGTGCCTTGAACAAAAAAATAGGTCCCATTTTCTTAGGAACAGCTCAGCAATCACCTAAAGCATAAGGAGCATCTTTAAGGGCAGCTCAGTGATCACTGGAAGCATAATGAGTGCTGAACTGAAGGTTGGGTACATTTCACTAAGTGCTGGGCATTTAGTTTCATCTAAAAAGATGACCAGCATCTAAACCCACAAGCCAACAGGAGTACTCGGGTGAGTACTTAGTGAAGGGGAAGTGCTGCCATTCACTTTGCTTAAACCCAGGGAGAGGAGGCAATTACCAATAAGAAGTGGAGTTTCTCCTTTGTCGTTTGTGGTATTGGGCCAAACACCCTTTTCCAGTAATGTTCGTACATTTTCCACAAAGCCAGCTTTTGCTGCCAAAGTTAACGGTGTTTCTCCATCGCATGTTTTGTATTCCCACATTGTTTTATAAGATGCTAGAAGTAAGAAAGTGAGAAAAGATAAAACAAAAACAGCACAAGGCTGTTAATACATATACATATACCAGAAATCCTTAAATGCTAAGTCTTTATGAATGTTACTTGTAATTATGTTTAACTTAACCTAACTAGTACTGCCAAACACACCGAATACCGAACAGTAATTTTTGCTCTGTCTGTAGGTTTCTGAACAAAATGTTAAAAACAGTCCAAGTTCTTTGCTGGTGTAAATTGATGCAACTTTCCCAAAGAGAAAATTTGCCTGAATATTTATACAACGTAAGCAAGATGCTCCATGGAGGATTTGATCATACTTTTTTAGTAAACAGTTCTAGCCTGTTGTTGTGGAGAGCTGTTTATTGTTCTATGATTCTTTGCTGCTCCCCTTATCTTGTGGGATATTTTTACCTTACTCACCATCTAAAATGATTTCAAGTATTTGCTGGATTGGCTGAGCTGCAGCCTCATGCAGTGGAAACCATCCTCTTCCATCAGCTTCATCCAAAGCATATTTGTGTTTCACAAGTTCTTGGAGCCCAAATACTTGACCTTAAAAAAATCCAACAGATAAACAAGATGCAGTTGGAAAAATAATATAAGGGAAGCCCAATTTTGCTAAGGGACTGTTTTATTTTAGGGTTTTTACCTTGCTTTATGGATGTTACAATTTTCCTATTTTCCTCACTAGGTGGTACAAAACTATCCAAAAAAGAGCAGAAAATAGAAAATATAAACAAAAAGTACATTAATTATTTATTCAATATTTTCCATTAGGTTCTCATCTGCACCAACTTTCCTTGGAATACATCAGCTACAATCTTGATGACCCTTGTGACCTCCTAAGTTGCACCTGTACTGTGGGCCTTCAGAGTATCCAAAGTTCTCCAGTTAGGTGCATTTTCTGCCACAGGCTGACCTGATAAATCTAATTTAGTAAAGAATTCTGATGTGGACTAAAAAGCTGTATTTGCCCCACACTACAGAAATGAGCCCTTCAGATTCAGAAACCTTAGACAGTGAATGAGAATGCGATGGTGTCAGAATATCAATATTCACTAATGACGGACAGTTTGATGGTATCAATGGTACCATTTTCACTGAAAAAGAGTTGTAATGTTTTTAACAATACCATTTAAACCTCCATGAGATGGAAGTTAAAAGCTGGTGCCTGCTAGTTCTTTGAGATATTTTGGTGATAAAAGCATATTAAAAAATAGATCAGATTTAATAAAAAGAAAAACCCAGCCAAATAACAAGAGTACCCAGTGGTTATGCTGACAGCCTTCAGTGAAAAGGGAGATTCCAGTCCTACAACAAGAGCCCCATGAGGACCCAAACCTTCATGAGATCCCACAGGAAATGAGGAAAGGTTAACAGTCACCCAAGCCTTACAGTTCTACGTCTTCCCATTTTAGACAGGGCAATCTACAAAATGTATTTATGGGATTATTGCCAAAGAACTTCTATTAAGACAAAGTTTAGCTTTGTTTCACACATACACTTTTCATAAGGTAAATGGCCTGAAAAGCTAAGGGGAGTATTAGTTTAGCCAAGTGAAACTCATCTCCCTAAGCTCTCATCACCCCACGTAGCTCAGCTGAGCTCTACATTTCCTAATCACGGGAACCACTCTTAACCGTAACATTAATGTCACGTATGAACCCTTGCTGGAACACCCCTGCAGGCTTTTTGTTGTCGCTGTTCTGGTTTGGACTTTTCTTGTACACGTATGTATCTGAATACACAGGGAAAGACTGGCACACAGTTACAATTACAGAATTGACAGTACCTGTCATTATAGCTGGAAGATATTGGTGGTTTGGCTCCATTTGATTCTTGAACGCTAAGCTGTATGGCATAGTCAGTGAGCAGATCTTCAACCAAATCTTCTCTTTCGTCCATTTTTTATGGTCAGCTACAATGATGAGCTATTTTGAAATACACACAAAAATATACTGCAAAGGATCATATCCTGCTTAAGGTATTTTTTTATAACAAAATCAGGTGTTTCCATTAATTTCTTTTAATTTAATAATGCTTTGGTTAGTTTACTGCTACTTAAAAATGATAACATTCCTGTTTAAAAATGGTGATAGAAAACAAACCTGGAAACATTTAGTACTAGACAGGCCATTTAGGAAAAGGTCTTTTTTATTGTTCACATACTACGTTTGTCATCTACAAACACTGGACAATTTGTGAACCATAAAAAAGAGACTTTTCCTCTTTAGAAAGCTGTGGTCGTCAAGTCAGTGAATATATGATTTCCCTACAAGCATGAATAATGAACAGTAAACAAAGTTATTGCCTCATGAATGATTCCTAATCAAACACAGGCATTCACAAGGAATTCAAGAACGTAAACGCAAATACATATACATTTAAAAATTACAGACACAAAAAAGAAAAACACTCAAAATTGTCTGAGAATTATTTGCAGAGAGGAGGGTCTGCAGTTCAGAATGAAACACGTGACCAGTTCTAAGGGTCATCACACATCGTACTTATTCACGATTTAAACAAATGTCAAATTATTTCAGAGAAGCTATGAACTAACTTAACTCTTTTGCATGGGGAAAGAGCATTTTTCCCCACTTCCTTCAGCCAATATGGCACTTGGAGCAGGTATAGGATGGATCCACCGACTAGTGCCATTTGGACACAGGATTTCAGCGTGAGAAATCCCATGGCATGTCACTACAGTTTAGGTGGTGACATGTCATTCAGTTCTGAATTTAAAAAAACTTTACTAGAAATTAGTGGGATAAAGAAGAGATTTGAGAGAGACAATACCAAATGCAAAACTTATTTTACGTTAATATAATAATGTGTAAGATTTTGGACTTCATGGATAGGTAGTTGTACAACAAAACATTACAATGGTCCTGTGTCATTAATTATCACTTTTAGTCATCATTAATGTACTAAAAAAAAAAAAAAAAAAAAACCAAACAAAAACCACCTGAACCACTTGCAAATCTTGTTTTATTTTTACATTGCCAAGGCATGGTCTAGCAAAGCAGACTAAAGACTGAGTCTGTGCTACTTCTGCAGTCATGAAGTTTAATGGACATTCACAGGAGCTTGATGCACAAGCCCGGGTGATGGTCAAGGTGTGCCAGTTACTGTTTTCAAGATGTGAGAGTAGTTGGAAAGCTCAGTGGATCAGTAATGGAGTATGTCAAACCTTTTAACTGTAGTCACCAGCTTAAATTCAGCCTGCTCGTATCACCAACTTTAGCTGTGGATTATGTTCACTATGCTTTTTGCTAGCAATACCACATCAACCAAACACCTTGCTGGTAAATTATAATTGGAAGGTCAGGAAAGTTGCTTTTTACACCCTCTTCCTGCAGGTTCTTTAAGTGTAAAATGTGGTATTTATCTATCATAAAAGTTATATAAGGAATAAAAGGTTAATATATGGATAACTGTACCTACCTACCTTTTCACAGGTGAGGTTCGGGTTTTGCCAGAATTTCTCTGTTTGATTCAATCTTAGTAGTCTAACATGTTTGGCCTTTAATCAGACTGTGGACACCAGATGTTGAATTTTTTTTTTAAACAATTAAACTACTATTCCCACAGTTTATGTAGTAATTTACTGTATCTACTGCATAGAACACTTATGACTGTCAAAGTGTTGCACAAATATTAAACAATTATACTAATCATCTGTTGTACGTTTCTCCCAGAACAATCATTGTGGGGTGTCTTAGTCATTTTGCAAATAGAGAAGGAACATTGTAGAAATTATTTGGAGGCCATTTTCTGAAAATGATCTTCAAAGGAAAGTGCTAATCAGATTTCTTTTTAGACTAATTTGTACATTGTTCCAGTAAATAATAAGTCAATCAAAGTACCATAGCCAATATTATAATCTTATCCACAAATACTTTACTACTTAGTATGTTATGATAAAGCTTGCAAACCAAAATTAAATTAGTAAGGGCTTAGAGTCAGATTGTCTCAGAAGCTAAAGGTCTCTTGGATTCAGATTCCTGCATAATGCAGATTCTCACCTCTTTCAACACGTACTGGAACCATGGCCCAGGTTTTTATCTGCAAGGACAGACGATCTGAAGTGGAAAAAAATCCCCACTTCAGTCCCATTTTCTTTGAAGGAAAAAATATACAACTTTGGTCTTGACTGCCACCTCTGACTGCAAAAAACACTTCCACAAACAAAAAAAATTTCATGGGCACATTTTCTTTTTTGGCGTAGAAGAATAGACCTTTATGCTGTTCATAACAGACTGATTTTCTCACGGGTTCTCTGTTCCTTCCTTTTGTGTCTCTAATCAAGGCTTCAGCATAACAGTCCAAAATCAGATTTCACACACAAGACAGACTGATGGAAACATTAAATTATTACTCTACCCTTAACTGGTTTAGTGGTGGACTTGGTAGTGTCAGGTTAATGGTTGGACTGGATGATCTTAAAGGTCTTTTCCAACCTAAATGATTCTATGATTCTATGATTCTATGAACTGGTCAGCACAATGCAGACACACGTACCAAAGTCTTTCAGATACTGCCTAATGTTAAATCTGCTGCACGTCATATTAATGCTCAGAAATTCTGGAAGTTATGTTTTGGCATACTGTTTAGGTAGAACTTCTCATGCAAAGAAGGATGTCTGAAATGACCAAGAGCATTGACTGACTGACATCCCGTTGGACAGGATGGACAATACGAACTTCTCCGTAATTCCAAAAAACAATGATAATGATGTTCTGAAATCCTTACAATCAAAACAAGCTTATGAAAGCCTATCAAGTTTGTTGCAGCAAAAACAAATTAATAAAAAGTGCTTTTTTTTTTTTTAAATACAGTTGCTTTATGCAGAAAGGAAGGTGCCCCACATCAAACTTCCAAGGTGTAATACAAACCATAGAAACTTTAAAAAGCTAAACAAAATAAAGCAGCTGACCATATTTTTTTCCTAAATGCTGCCACAAGTTTCTTATTAACCCAAATGTAAATTTTTCCTCATCAGCAATAAGGCCATGAAACAGCCTCTCTTCCTCATCTCTTGTTGGCACTTGGTTGACAGGCAGAAGAATTCTGAGTCAAGGTGCATTTATCTTCCTATTTTCATAAACACTCTTCTAACTTTGATGGCACCTTAAAGCTCCCATCATTTAACCCACAAATATACGCTCTTCTGAAGACTGACAAACCTTTTGGACAGCAGAGATAAAACCTCTCTTGGACTAGCAGTTTTAGAAGTGTATCTCAATAAACATATCTACAATCTGTTCTTGCCATCAGCTAAAGGAAAGTACATTTTGGAATAAATGTAAGACTTCACTGGCAGACGGAAGGTGCTCCTAATGAGACTAAACAGTTCATTTACGTAAGACAATTTATTAAGGAAAAATGTGTAACATTCATAATCTCGTTTATCCCACAGCAGCTTAAACACAAACAGAAGCTACCCTCCCTTTCTTCCCATTTTTCCTTTTGTTTCAGAAACCCTCCATTTGAAGACTTCATGCCATTGCTGAAGTTTTTGAAGCATCTTTTTTATGAATCATGCTCAGCCTATCAGACCTGCATGGATGGACCTTCATGTCCTACAGAAGTTGCTGTCCTTAGAAGAATTGAGACAGAAAAGTATTATATTACAGCCCATCATATTATACTTACCCTAGAGCCTGAACCAAAAAGACTCCTGAAGACTTATACAGGCCTTAGATTAGACCCTCACATTGCAAACTTTCTGAAAGAAGGCTGCTTTTATGTATTACAGTATCTTTATGACGATGTTCACATACGGTTTAGTCCTGTGAAGTGACCAATACCCTCCAACATCACTGGTTCCAAGAAGAGTTAAGAGCACAGAGCATCTTGCAGGATAGTCATTTAGTAAGAAAATCCTTTTATTTTCATAAAAATGGTACCGCCTTTCTAGCTCCCCTTTCTCTCCAAAAGATTAGAGGAAGAAATCAGTTTACAAGTCAACACAGAAACTTGTTTTCTTTTCTCTGGTCATATAACTTCCATACCCATTTGGTCACCTATCTCCTGCTTTGCCGTATTCCCCAGACTGATTATGCCACAGGCAACATAAAGCTCTGCTTGAACACAGACTGAACCAGAAAAGTCTCAGATAAGCAGTGTTTCAGAATTGTTGTGCGTACTGTTTTCAAATTATCTTATCCCACAAAAATTAATAATATATTAGAAAGTTAGTAAGGTAGCAAGTGACTGTGACATGGTAGAGTAAGTATAAGGCAAACAGCTCAGCACAGCACAAGTGCTGGACACATTGCCAGGGGTCTATACATGCTTCGAGAGCCTGATTTGCTATATCACTGCTGGTAATACACTGCACTGAGGTGACAAGGTCCGACTGAAGCGTGGATGATCCACCAGGATCACAGTGGAATATAACAGCATGGCTGGTACACTCAGCAGCAGCAGAGACATCCCTGCTACATTACGTGATGTGGCAATGAAAAGGCTAAAAAGCTCAGCAGCAAAACCTTCTTCCATTCACCTATGGAAGTTCTGCAATTACCAGACCCAGGCACTAGATCACTAGAAACAATTGCAAACGCTTACTCTAAACGAGCTTTACTTTTTGTATTACCAAGAATATTTTCCTTAAACAACATTTTGAGTAGTCTGATATTTTTCTCTTTTTTTTTTTCTGTTTATGCCTGAAAAACTAGGTATTACTTCTTGCTGTTTTCCTTAGAAAAAAGTTTTGCTCTCTTAAGTTACTGTTTTTTCATTGAAAAATATCTGAATTACTTGCTAATCGTGGAAGTTGTGTCTTTCCTTGGAAAGAAGTGTATCAAGCAGTCATTGCTTTTCAACACACAGGTATAAAATTAAAGTTATGAGTGTTAATATTATTCTAATTTCTTATCCTTAAAATAAACTAGACAATCCTAGCTTTGCTCTCTATAAATAGAAGGCCCTTAGGCATGCAAAGAGGTTACTCCTAGCAATAAAATAATTAAAAGCAGTCTAAATTTGGACTCAGTCTATTAAATATTACAGTTTTATACTATTTCTCTGTTAGTCTAATTGGCGAGCATACCATATATTCTCACCTTTTCAACCCATTATCTTGCCACGGTTACTCTGGGGCCTGCATTTTGAACAGCCAGGAATGGTGCCCTGCAAGCTGTGTCCTGTGATACTTCTAAAATTAAATACGCAGTTGCTAGATAAATTAAGGTCTGACCTTGTACAACTGTAACATAAGCAGACTCGACCCACAGGAAAGTATTACACATGACTTCTCTAAAATCCTGTCAAATATAACACGAGGTCTGGATGGTATAATAAGATTATCTGTGCCCTCATTGGTTCAACAACTCTCATTGAAAGAAAATAAATTATTTGCCAACTTAGTCTCAAGGGCTACATTAACAAAATCTGGTAATATATTTACATAAATTAAAACAAATCTGAGAAGGTTTAGCCTTTAACTAGTTGTAGATCCCGCCATATTACATCACCAAACACTAATAATGTCTTTCTCTGAGGCTGATACAATGCAAAGCTTTACAGATTCAATGACAGCCAATTATAGTACTTATTTGACTAGATTTAATAACTTAATTAATTGGACAAAGAAGTAGGAGGCACGGCACCACAGACAGCAGTGATGCAAAAGCAGAATAACCCAAGAGTCGCATCAAGAATAGCAGTACCCAGTAAGGTAAATCACAAGAATGGGATGAGGAAGAAGCTGGATTTTTTTTTTCTCTAGCTAGACATACATATCACTGATGCAACACCTGTCTTCCTTTGGTTTTAACCAACTAGTTACTACCTTTACCAAAATGAAGAGACAAAAAGGGAACATAACAAACCGAAACAACAAACTTCCAACTTATCTTTAATTGTTCCAATGACATGAAATTGTACACTGTGAACTCCTCCGTGCCCCATGATTCACTTGCATTTATAGAACCATAAAACTGTAAGCTTAACTAAGGCACTACATGCATCTCATCTTTGGACACAAGATCAAGAAAACCATTTAATGATGATAAATAATATTCATTGCAACTTCTTTTGCCAGTGCGACCTAAGTAAGCGTGCCGAGCCTCCAAAAAAAAGCACAACAGAAGCAGACAAACAGGGCTGAGACGCTGCCCTACTGTTGGCTAAGAGCTGATTAGAACAGTAATATATTCTTATATAATAAAAATATCTAAAATCTGTATTTATAATATGTATAAAGAACACAAATGTTTTAATTGCTTACCTTGAGTTCTTTCATTTTCTTTACATAACCAGGATATTATCAGAACTAGTACATACCCATATTACAAGCACGATATTCTTTTGCTTTTCAGATCTTTTTAGTACCATTTTGCATTGCTATGTAAACAGTGTCTGACTCTGTCTTACATAGCTACTACTAATAAATCCATCAGTCAATTATGTTCCACCCATGTAAAGCCAGAATAAATAAGACTCTTGCCCAGACACCAAATCGTACGGCAATTTGCAAGACTTCACAGTGAGATAAATTCATTGGTGAGACAAAAAAGGGAAGAGAAGTCACAGCTATACCAAGGCCTTCTTAGGGTGCCTACACACTGTATATTAACACACAGGATAATACTCCAAACAGAGTCCCCAGTGTTAAACAGATAATAAACTGTGAAACGTTGTCTGGGTGGTTTGGGGTTTTTTTTTTGTGGGTTTTCAAAAATAGGTAATTATTGTATGTACTCTGATAATACTTCTTAGGTCTTAGAGTTGTTATATTTTAAAATAAATTATGTATTGAAACAGAGTTTGGCAATTTGGGAAACTTCCTACTGTATTACTTCTGGATTGATTTAATGAACTGTCTCATCAGCGTGGCTTACTGTTTTTTACTCTTTGTATTAGGATGTGGTAAGGACACCTACATTCTTGGGTTGTCTGAACAGATGGTTAGAACTAGTGTTTGAATGATGTGAACTGAGCTAATTTGGCTAAAGAAGATCGCCAGGCACAGAACAATTTGTGCTGTGGTCTGTTAGTGTAATCAGGAGATAGATCATCTGGTTGGACCATAAAAGAGATGGGAAAAATACAGGGATGATCCAATAAAAAAAGGCTGAAATTTTTAAAGGTCTCTCTGATGCAATCACAAAGAACACCCGGGAGTGGAGAAGCACAAAGCCTGAATTCTGATATAAACTGTATTAACCACTTTGCTTTAGTTACGGAACGGAGGTAGTGCGTTTAGTAGTCTTATTAAAAAAACTGGCTTTCAGTGAGAACTCTACGATATTCTGAAACTTGGTTTGTTGGGTTTGCTTACCAGTTATGCAAAAGAGGAGCTCAAGAGCAGGCCAAAGGAATTATAAAGAAAAATTTGGCCAGAATAAATACAATATAAAGTTATAACACAATTATTATCAAATCTTACTCACTGTGCAAAACTCACCCTTTAAATTAGCAGTGAGGTCATAAAGATAAGACTTAATATAAGGCCAACTGGATCTTCAAACGAACATCATGTTTACCTCCACCTGTAATTTAAACTGTCTTTATTACTCTTTTCTCCCATTCTATCTCAAGTCCCTTAATTGAGTTTTCTACTTTCTGTCAGTATTTTACTGCTTTTTTGCTTTATCAACTGATCACATTAACTCATAACAGACTATTTGCCACATTCTATTACAGTGATCCTTATTTTTGATTCTGCAGTTAATTAGCTACTTTTAACACAATTTCCTGGTCAAACCAATTTCACAGCTAAAATTCATAGAAGGTATATGCATGGTTCTGCTTATTAGACAAATTCCAGAATACTTATGACTATTCCCTGAGGCAGAAAGTTATCAACCTCAGGAAGACCTGACTGATAAATACATGCACATAAAACCCTGTAACATAATAATTTTGCTAAAAAATATATATATTCTAATTGTTTATAGGTTTCTGTATTATTTCTAAATATTCCCAGGCATAAAAATGCTGTTATACACTGCATCACTTATCAATCAGAAGGTATTTATTTTTTACATGTATGTAAACTAGAATTCAGGTACTAGCTTCTGCAAACCCTACATATGTAACTGTTTCATGAAAGAATGACGGAAGCTGACACATACTCAAATCACATCTTCTACACCAAAAATCTCACCTTGAGTAGACATAAATAGCTTTATTTCCAAGTACACATCACACAAAACTGCTGTCAGCAGCTACCAATCATACTTCTGAAGCTTCAAGGCTTGACACACTTGTTTGACTCACAAAAGGGAGCTTTGAAATCAACTCTGAAGGCTGGATTAAGCTTGGACTCTGCAAAACAGTTTGGAAAATAAAACAGATCAAAAACTATGAACCTGTAATAGTTCTGAGAACTCATTACCGGCAGTTAGTTATCACCTGGCAAAAATCAGTTGATTTCATGTATTGTCACCAGCCACACAGAACACATCAACCAAATGTGTATTGCGTCTTTACTAGAAACATGCTGAAATTATAAATGCAACACACAGCGCTTACGACTTCTGCGTGATGCATTTCTAGTAACAAATCTGTCATGAGTAGTATTCCTTATGTAGAAACTGCCAAGTTCTGCAAATTGATCAAAAGCAGCCTTTAGCAGTCTCATGTGGACAACTTCACTAATAGAAAACGTTTATATTTAAAAGGGGATATTCAAATCTACGTGTAAGTGCAGCAAAGCACGAGCTGTGGTGTACTGCTATAGCACACCCAGCTCATCTAAAAGCACTGGCCTCCAAACTTGGGCTGCCTTCTGCTCGGACACCACTGAGTAAGCACCGCGCACGGGCCGCCCTGCGAGGGTTTCAGGGACACGGCTCCCAGCGAGCAGGCCCAGCAGCCTCTCCCCACGCAGGGAGAAGCACAGCGGCCGAGACCAGGCCACCCTCCGCCACGGCTGGGCTGCCCGGCGCCACACGGGCGGCTCCACAGGCAAGGCCCAGCCGCCTGCCCGCCGCACCACACAGACAGGCAGACAGGCAGACAGGCGGCTCTCCTCAGAGGGGTAACCCCCGCCGGGCCGGGCCGGGCCGGGCCGGGCCCAGTGCACGGCCGCCGCCCGCTGCGCGCATGCGCTGGGGGCGCGGCGCGCCTCTGCGCACGCGCCTCTGCCGCCCCCCCCCGGTGCGGCCGCCGCGCATGCGCGCTCCGGCGCCCTTCGCCGCGTCCTCGAAGCGGCGGCCGCAGGCGGCCGGTGCCGCGCATGCGCCCGGCTGCCCGGGGGCGGGGCGTGTGGCTCAGCGCGGCCATGGCGGGGGCGCTGAGGAAGGTGAGGTCCTTGAGGCGGGCAGCCCGCCGCGGCCTCGCCCTGCGCGGGGGCTCCCTCCCCGCCGTGCGGGCTTCTGGGGAGGGGGGGCCTGAGGGGGGGAGCGCGGCGCCCCGCGGGGAGAGGGCTGAGGGGAGCCGAGTGCTCGCGGGGCTGCTGCTGTAGGGGAGCGGGCGGGCCCGCCGTGCGGGGAGGGAGGAGGCGGGTAGGCCGGGGTTCCTCCCTCCGGGAAGGCGCTCCAGCGGCTGCTCGGTAACGCGAGCCGCTCCCGCTTTCCCTCCCCGTGCGCGCTGGTCAAAACGCTGCAGATCGGTGGGGTGACGTGTGTGTGGTGGGAGGCAGGGGCTGATGCCACAGTGTGGCCCTTGCCAGATGTATGTTGAGCCAAAACAAAATAATCAGATAGCGTGGAAGCACATGCCTTGGTATATTAAATGTGTTTATGCTCTTTATGCAGACCACTGGGCTTGTAGGCTTGGCTGTAGCTGAAAACCCTCATGAGGTATGTCACGCGTCTTGTTCTGTATTTAATGGAAGTTGCCAGCGAGATCAAAGGTTTTTGCTATGTATTTGCATATGTAGGTATGCTGTGTACCTTAAAGCGGTGCCAACTTAATGAAAGTGTAAAAATGTTCCAAAGTGATAAGGGAAGAAGGTTAATTCTTAAAAGGTTTAATTCATATCATTGGGAGTTATTTTGCACATGTACTTTTCTGTTGCATGTGCTGATTTCAAAAACCTTCTTTGTGTAAGTACTTTTAGGAACCCATATTTGATTTTTCTCATCTCCATTGCAAAAACAAAGAACTCTTTAAATTCAGTTCTTCATAAATGTAATTTCTGCTTCGCAGGCATACAGATGTCTGCTGCCTTGCTGCGTTGTGTTTCCAGCAAGTACTGAAATAACTTACAGCTATACTAAGGGGTTACACTAGTCTTACATGATAGAGGCTAACCATGTGGTGCAAAGCCACATCAAGGCCCTGTGACGGCAAGCACTGTTGAGACTGGAATACTAAAGTGGTTCTTGGGAACCACGTTAGGTGGTTCTTGTAGCGATTTGGTACTTTCTTTTCACCTCCTCAAGCTCAGTAATGAAAGTATGTTTGCCACATCTTGCTTGCTTATTCAGGAGGCATGAGCTTTGAAAGGACTTCAGTAATGCCACAGTTTGTCAGCTTTGAAATTTCCCACTATGCAATGATTCTATTTGAAAAATGCTTTTACCACCAATAGTTAGGAATACTGTCATAAAGAACCATTGAAAAAAATCATTACTGTTCTGTACAAATGGTTCTAGCTGAGTCTACAGCCTTGTCAGGTGCCTTCTGGGTGAACTTACTACATTTTAGGTTTTTTTCAGTGACTTAAAGCCAAAAGTCAAGAAATCAACAATGCTTTAGTTGGAAGTATAGATTCTGTGCCAGTCCCCTTTCGTTTCCTGGTTTTTCTTTGTATTTCTTTGACTGCAGTGTTCTGCTTCTGTTTCTTACTGTTCCTGTTGGACATCCATTCCTCTTCAGTTAGATACAGTTGCCCAGCCAACATATGGCCCAAAAGTTGCAATTTCTTCACCCCAATGTGTCTTTTATCACTGTGTTTAAATCCAGCAATAAAAGTTTCAGGTTTTAGTTTAATTTAAATCTGTCTGTCACTCAGAACTTTGCACCAGCATGAGAAGTGCCAAAAGAAAATATAATCTCGTTATGCTTTGGTAGCTTATGTGCTTCTTTGTATCTTTCCGAGGTAATTTGTCAGAAACTGATGGGTTAGATGTGAATTTGCCTCACTTTTAAAAAGTATGGTTAGTATTAGAAACACAGCTTTTATTGTTTCCATTTTGCATCAAATGTACTTCAGATTGCAATTTTTTTTTTCTTTTTTATCTTTGAGGAATCTGACAGTGGTAATTTACCAGTCCTGATAAATCCCAGTCTGACCCAAGACAGAGTTCTGTGGTTCAGACTTACTTTGTTAATCCTACATTTCTGAATTGAATACCATAACCCTCTATGTTTTGTGTATAGATAGTTAGCTAGTAGGTTAAGTAGGACAAGAAGTTAAATAATTCTAGTTGTATATTTTAACCATGTCTTGTGATCACGTCAGCGCCTGCGAATACTGTACACAAAAATCCTTGGTGTCCTGCAGACCATTCCCAAAGATGCAGCATATAGGAAATACACTGAGCAGATTGTAAATCAGCGATTTAATTTGGTGCAAACGGTAAGTGCAGTGCTGTTTCATAAATGTTACACACAAAAAGATTTTTAGGATGAGAAGAATGATTTTCAAAATGACTGTTTTTCAGGAGTATATGTAACTTTCAGGTGTCAGTTCAGAAATAACTGAAGTCTTGAGGTTTATTTTTGTTACTGACTGCAATATTTTGATGGTCTATTAAAGAGTTGTTAATTTCTTATGTTTTCTGTGAAAATTAGAAGAAAACGTAGTTTTCTGAAGATTCATAGAACAGCAGTAATTTCTACACACTTGCACAAAAAATGCACTTGCTGTTATCAATGTAGGATCTTAGCACAATCCTTGCTTTTGATGTTTTAAAACACTTTTTGGTACATTAAACTATGCAATACTGGTATTATGTATTTAAGGTGATAATTGGAAGGTTCCATGTCATTTTATAAAAAGATAAGATAAAAATCTTCTTTCAAGATCGATACTAAAGCCCTTAGCTGCTAATTAATGGATGTCATTAAATAGTATTCATTTTTTGTATTTATCATTGAGAGTTTGATGATGATATCCAATAAGAAAAGTGTGTGAGATTTCTTTGATAATGTCAAATAAGAGAAGCGAGCTACTTTGATGGTAGTTTTGAGGAAGACTAGAGTATGATCTGGTTAAATTACTGGTTTTATGCTTTATCTGGGCTTTCTACTTCTCAGTAAAACTAAACATTTGTTCATATGTATTTAAATACACAGGAGACTGATGTGCAAAAACTAGAGGACAAACTGAATAGTGGTCACATAGAAGAAGTCATTGTACAGGTAAGGCGGGCAAATTTAAGGTTAGGTTCAAAAGGGAGCAGCAGTTTTCAGCATTCCTTTGACTGAGCTCCTGTTCAGTTTTCAAACTGGCAGTTTTCCATATCTTCCTTTGCTGCAAAACAAACAGTCAAACAGGGGGAAAAAATCTGAAAATGAATTGTCATATAGCAATTGGGATGACTATAAAACCTAACACAATTAGATGTTTGCTGTATTATGCTTACATATATACCATGTGTACTTCCATTGCTTCTTGCAGAGTCTAAATCAGTGGAAAGGGTGGAAGATGATTGAATAATATTGGGGGATAATCCAGATAGACTGGAAAATATCATGAAGTCATCATTGGGAATGACTAGGTGAACAGACTGTCTGTTTGGGTATTTGGAGGTGATTCAGTATGGTTTTTTCAAACAAAAATCAAAATTCCCAAAACAGAGTTCCTTTTGATATTTATAGATGAAATTTGTGGTAGTCCCTGACCATGATAGGTAGTAACATCACCGAGGTAATGAACTAAAATAGAGGTAATTTAATACTTTGGCAATTGTGTAGAATTTAAGAATTTGTGTGTGGTGTTTATTAACAGGCTGAAAATGAGCTTTCCCTGGCAAGAAAAATGATACAGTGGAAACCATGGGAGCCGCTAGTTGAAGAACCTCCTTCTGACCAGTGGAGATGGCCAATATAATTTTCAAAATGGTGTAACCTCTTGAAAGTGTAAAAAAAAAAAAAAAAAAAATTAATTATTAATCTATTGTTACTGACAGTTGTCTTTAATTTAAAGATAATAACTTCATAACCATGTTTTGTCCTAATGTCCACTAATCTAATGTCCAGTAATCTAAAGACTGTTTCCAATTTCTTGCACAAAGGGTTTTAAGAAAATTCTTCAGCTGTTGTACCACCTTTGGTTTATTTCCTTTTGTAATTTATTATTAACAGGGTATTTGTGCCTCGTTCTCAGTTATTTTTATAATCTGTATGTTAACAAATACAGATATTACAGGCCTTTTGAAATCAAAATCAAAGTTGTAGAAAAGTATGATCCTGCCTTTCTCTCCCACCTTTGGTTGTGTATTTTTGCCAGCCGCTGCCAATGCCTTTATGAGCGTGCAGATACTGAGACCAGGGGTCTGATGTAACAAAAACTAGGCTTACCAAAAATAACAGTTTTTTAGATTTCAGGTGAATCACTGTCTTGAACTGGCTGACTTTGCCCACATAAACACTAATTCTGACTCGGGGGAAGTGCTGGCAAGACCCAAGAGTGGAGAGGTGAGGGAGAGAAGGAAGACTACCCCGTAAGGAACAGGTGTCTTGGTTAGCAGGTAGGTTACCACGCTTAGCATAATACACAGGGCACAAACTTTAGTATTGGAGTCTTATAAAGGCTTTGTGTATAAACATGTATACTTCATAGATTTACTTGTATATTACTGATTCAGACCTTGAATATTACTTAGCAATATGAAAAAAAATAGTGGATCTTTCTTGACGCATCTGGGTAGGTTCTTTCAAACATCTAAATGGAAACAGTGGATGCCTCTTCTGAAAAGTTTTGTTTACAGATTTAAGCTTATGACCCCCAACTAAAATACCCAAACTAGATCTGAGGATACTGTGCAAGTTTGCCTTTACTCACATTTTTTCAGTACTGTTAATAAAGTTCTTGCAAGTTTAAAGATAACAATACAGCTGTATGGCAAAAATCTGCGGTTTGTTAAGCGTTTAGGATAGAGTGCTGCTGCACTACATTACATAACATACTTTGTCATAGCTGTTTTTTCATAGTTATTAGACCTATAAGTTGTGACATCATTATTATTAATGATTAATTACATCTTTATATAATATTTCATACAATCAAGGTATTAGGGGAGTAGGATAGTGGAAGAGAGAAACAGTAAGTATACGTAGGGTATTGACTCTAGCAACTGTTTTCACTGCATTCACTGCAACTATTATTACTATACTTACAGAAGTTTTTAGATTTTTGAAAATTTAAAAAGTGAAAAGTATTTTGCTTCATTGGTTGAAGGCTTTTTCAGTCTTGAAAAAGGTAGAAGTTGGTGTCTTCTGAGATAAAACCACTAGATGGCATTCCAGAAGAGGACTTTGCTAAAGTTAACAAACACAATTTTCACATGAGAAATATTAAAGGATTATAAACTTGAACGGGGGTGAACAATGTCAGATGAGAAATGAAGATGAATGGTTTTAGGTAGTAAGTATTGAGCTGATGTGAGAGGAAGAAAAATAAAAAGTAAACAAAACCCCCCAAAGTCTAATATGAATGATATTGGCATGCAATACTTGGGGGGTGGGGGGGGAGGGAACACACGACACGAAGTTGCCAGACTATGGTGGCAACTATTGGAATTCTTTCTACTCTTTCATAACTGAGACATTAGTTGAACTCTCTTTTTGCTCACTTATTTTCTCCACTTCTAAAGCCATATTTGTCGTGGGGCTTACAATAGCTCTCCTAAAAGCTCACGAGTTCTGTTGCAGGGGAGAGGAAGTCTCTTTTTGGTCCATTGCTGCTGAAATTTGATATCTGTTCTTTTAAAACTGAGTTTGTCTGATCAAAGGTGTACTTGCATCTTCTTCCTTTCACAAATGCACAAATACATCCTCAGTACAGACACTAATATAAGTTGAGGGGATTTTTTTTTTTTTTAAGAGCTGTAGCTCCTAATGTATATTCTCAGTGATTTTTCTGGTCTATAAGTGTTTCTTTCATGTGTCTCAAAATAGGATCATTTTCTCAATCTTTCTATCCAAAATACTGGATTAGCCTTCACAAATGCTTTAATTCAGGAATCAATTAACTTGAGTCTTAAAAAGGTTCTACTGAAGCCAACTCTAGGAATTGTTAATAAGGAATTTTCAGCTTTCTCAGCTTTTTATCAAATTCTCAGAATGTGTTACAACTTCATTATTTTATCATTGGTTAAATTTGGTTTCATTATCTTAACATAAATTAATCATCTGCTACATAAGATTACTAAATTAGTATTATGTTATAGCATCAACTTTAAATAGCAGTTACTGAGAACAAAGGGAGGAAAGAAATGGATTGCAGTTTTGAGATGTAACGGTGGATGCCTTTTGTACAGTGTTGTGTAGCTCACGTCATCCTTGTTCCTGGCTAATTTAAAAATACATCTTAGCTAAGAAGAGAAACAGTAATTTTTACCTTGCTATTAACTGTGTAACTATATATATCTAATATTTAAATCCACACTGTAGCAACAAAATGTATTTTACAGGCAAGAGAAAATCTATATTAGGAGTTCTGTGCTGCAAATAATTTATTTTAAGATGAATATGCTAGCAAGGCATAATTTGGAGACTGACTGTAATGATTTTGCTTGATTCCCCCCCCCCCCCCCCCCCCCCTTAACTGTGTTGGAAATACATGATGATGCAAAAGATTTTATCATTATCTGCTACAATATGGTAAGGTACCTCACCGCAAGTCTTAGAGTTAACAAACTTTAGATCTTTAAAACACTTTGAGATTGTCTGCTTGAAGTCATTATGCGAGTGAAAATGACCCTATCTGCAAGGATGGCAACTAATAGAGACACAGCCTGCTAAACCAGAAAAACAGCTTTCAACAAATTGCCAGGTAGCAGCAGCACTGAGGTTTTTGTTATTCCCAACCTGCTATCTGTGCTGCTTAACCTGTTTTGAGTGGCTGTGTTCTGAACAGGACACCGTTTTCATCTTTGACATAATTTCTGATTGTATTAAAAGGGGGGGTGAGTGAAAGCTGCTTTTTTTTTTATTATTATTTACAACATACATGCTATTTCATTAGGAAAAAAAAATCATCTTGCAAACTGAAAATGAGTTTGAACGTTTAACCAAGTTGACTACATAATGACACAAAATAACATAGCTTTCTGTAGAGTTACTGCTGGTCCTATTCTACCCTGAGTTCAAGCTCAATCCAGGTTTTAGAAAAAAGAGCATTAACAGTAGTAATGGGAAATTTCTGTCCTTTTGGTGGGAAGCAGGTCCATGTTCAAATGCCTAACAATGTCCGTGAAAGATGGTAACTGATCGTGGCATACTGATACTGAATATGGATATACTGCTGAAAGATAACTTTTTTTCAGGATTCTCCCACAGTTGTGACACAGAAATGGATATTTCACCTCGGCTGTGGATGTCATTTACCTGGACTTTAGCAAAGCTTTTGACACCGTCTCCCATAATATTCTTCTTGGGAAGCTGGCAGCTCATGGCTTGGACGGGCGTAGTCTTCACTGGGTAAAAAACTGGTTGGGTGGCGGAGCCCAGAGAGTTGTGGTAAATAGAGTTAAGTCCAGTTGGCAGCTGGTCACGAGCGGTGTTCCCCAGGGCTCTGTTTTGGGGCCAGTCTTGTTTAATATCTTTATCAATGATCTGGATGAGGGGATCGAGTGCACCCTCAGTAAGTTTGCAGATGACACCAAGCTGGGCAGGAGTGTCGATCTGCTGGAGGGTAGGATGTCCCTGCAGAGGGACCTGGACAGGCTGGACTGATGGGCCGAGGCCCACTGTATGAGGTTCAACAAGGCCAAGTGCCTGGTTCTGCACTTGGGTCACAACAACCCCATGCAACGCTACAGGCTTGGGGAAGAGTGGCTGGAAAGCTGCCTGGCCGAAAAGGATCTGGGGGTGTTGGTAGATAGCCGGCTGAACATGAGCCAGCAGTGTGCCCAGGTGGCCAAGAAGGCCAACAGCATCCTGGCTTGTATCAGGAATGGTGTGGCCAGCAGGAGCAGGGAGGTGATTGTGCCCCTGTACTCGGCGCTGGTGAGGCCGCACCTGGAATACTGTGTCCAGTTTTGGGGCCCTCACTACAAGAAGGACATTGAGGTGCTGGAGCGTGTCCAGAGAAGGGCAATGAAGCTGGTGAAGGGTCTGGAGCACAGGCCTTATGAGGAGCGGCTGAGGGAACTGGGGTTGTTTAGCCTGGAGAAGAGGAGGCTGAGGGGAGACCTTATGGCTCTCTACAACTCCCTGAAAGGAGGTTGTAGTGAGGTGGGTGTTGGTCTCTTCTAACACGTAGTTAGCGATAGGATGAGAGGAAATAGCCTTAAGTTGTGTCAGGGGAGGTTTAGATTGGATACTGGGAAAAAATTCTTCATGGAAATGGTTGTCAAACAGGCTGCCCAGAGAGGTGGTGGAGTCCCCATCCCTGGAGGTGTTCAAAAAATGGGTAGATGTGGCACTTGGGGACATGGTTTAGTCTAGTCTACCCTTGATTGGTTTAGTGTGGACTTGGTAGTGTAGGTTAATGGTTGGACTGGATGATCTTAAAGGTCTTTTCCAACCTAAACGATTCTATGATTCTAAAGCGGTTGTGTGAAGCGAGTCTCGTCTCAGTTTTCCTGTAGTGGGCTGAAACATGAGTTGTCTCGGGAATCACACATCAAACACCAGGAAATCCAGTTTCATATGGTTTTAATTCTGGTACAAGTGTCTTAATCTGCCCTCCACAGCCTCAGTCCTCGCACCTGGTTACCGACATCCAAACGTGCCGACTTCTCATAATATCCCGGAAAGGGTTTGGGGTGTTGGCAGCATTCCTGCTGCTATCTGCAGGAGACACTGAAGGGAAAACATGGTGTTTTACTACGTTAATGCTGCTATAAGCTGCTAAGAGTTCATCTTCGCCTTGCTACGGATCGATGGCCGGGCAGCCCGGTGTGCCAGCGCTGCACGGCGCCGAGGCACCGGTACCGGCCGAGGCAGCGGCGGAGGCAGCGAGCACGGGCAGCCGCGGGCGCTGCCTTCCGAGGCGCGGTGGCGCTCCCGGTAGCGGCGGCGGGGCCAGGCGGGGCCAGGCGGGGCCAGGCGGGGCCAGGCGGCCCGCTCAGCCGCTGCCCTTCACCGCTGCCCGTTCCCCCCCCTCGCGGGCCTTGCTCGTCCGGAGGCGCGCAGGGCCCGCTGCCCCCGCAGTGCGCATGCTCCTGGCCCTGCGGCCCCGGCCTCCGCGCGGCACCGCCCGCTCCCGGTTGCCATAGCTACCGCGACGCCGCCGCCACGGAGAGCCGCCCGGGCCGCTGCGGGGGCCGGGGGGGGAAAGCAACGGGTGCGGGGCCGGGCCGGGCAACCCCACCCCTGTGCCCAACCGCGGGCGCAGCCCTCCGGCCCCCGGCGCTCCCCGTGGCGAGGGCCGCTGTCCCCCGGGGGAGCGGCCCGGCCTGGCGGTGCCGGCTCGGCCTGGCGGTGCCGGCCCGGCCTGCTGGCGGTAGCGGCCGCGTGCCTGGCTCCTGCGGGAGCTTCTTCCCGGTTGCGGCTGGGTTTTTTTTAGTGAGTATGGGATTTGGATTTTTCCAGCCCGTGTCATTTCGGTGGCAGCACGGAAAACCTTGAAGGTGTGCTGTCTCCGGGCGATACTGCTCTGTATATATGTCTGTCTCATTATATATGCATGTAGATACGTATAAAGAAAGAATTACGCTGACTACCTGCTGGCAATGCTATGGAGTATTACGTTTGTTAAACACCGGTGAGAAGATGTGTTTTGGTGGAAGCAAAGCCCTCATGCTATTCTAAACAGGCTATTTGGGAATAGGTGCAGAAAAAGCTTTTCAGGGTGTTAAGTCACCCCTATGTTTGATAGTAGCAATGTGCTAATATGCAATTTTAAATAGATACTGTGATTATTCTTGCAGAAAGGTTAAAAACGTGCAACTGATACTTTAGGAAATGGAAGATACATCGGGTAGTTGCTTTGAAGTCGTTACAACGGAGAGGTCAGGTGCAGAGCAGCCACCTGCATCCTTGGAAAGAAGAGCAGTCGGAGAGGGCAAGAATGGGGACCTGGCAGAGAAGCCTCTGCTTCCAGAAGCTACAAGCACTGTACAGTTAGAGGGCTGTGAGCAGCAGTCTTCTCTGGAGCAGTCAGCTCTGAAGGAACAGGAGCAGTCAAGTTCAGCACAGTGGGAATTACCCAGCAAAGGACTAGGCGAGCAAGAAGTGATCACAAATAACGAGCAAGACGTATTTGAGCCAGGTGCCCCATTCAGCGCATCATCTGAGAGCACATCACCTGTTACCAATGAGAATTTCTCTACTTTACTTGAATTAAGAAATTCAGAAAGGGAAGAACAAACATCTCAAAACTTAGTGCTATCAGAAAATACTGCAAGTGGGACAGTAGCAGGTAAAGAAGTTATTAAAAAGTTGGGCATCAGGGCTTTAAAGAGTTGTTTTTTTTTTTTCTTCAACTTCATTATGGCTTCTTGCACCCCCCACATCCTCATTCTGTTCATGTTTGCTGGGTTTTGGTCTTGAAATGACTTTTTAAATTCTCATGTAAGTGCTTGAAAAAGTGAGGAATGTATTCTTTATCTCAAGTTGCAGTAGTAATTTATAGACTAATATGGCATTTTATAGAGTGATCTTCATTTCCAGAAATGTGTGTATGTATATGTCTTGTACACGCATTTGAAAAACAGCAGTGCATAATTCATATGAATACGTGGGCTACTAACAGTGTAGACTAGGCCATAGCAATCGCTTTACTATTTTACATCTCTTAGATTCCCCTGTAACTTACCTGCCACCCTTCTGTTATCCGTACCTTTCACCTGCAGTCCCCAAGACACTCCATCATTTCCTGCACTTGTTCCTCTCCATTCTGGGTGTCCCGTGTTACTTCCTCTTCCCAATTCAGTGCCCCATTTTCTTAGGTCTTCAGAGCAGAAGGCAGCGCATCCCATTCAGCAGGTGAGCACAGTGAGTGACCCTTCGGAGTATGGAGCTGCTGACTGCCTTCCTCTTGGCTGGGCTGCATTCAGATGCTCTCATTCTGAGCAGCTGGCGATCGCTTCCTAGGAAGGGCACTGTGCCAAAGCCAGATAGACTTTTATCAAAAAGTCTTCTTTTATCAAAAAGAAGTAATTTCTGGAACCTCAAGTTAAGTAGGTTCAGAATGTAGTCTTTGAATAAACACTATGTCAAGTATTGTGTGAAAGACAACAATGATTCAGCCATCGTATGCTTAGATCAGGTCTAATGGAGCAGGTTTAGGTAAGATTTTTCAATAAAAGTTCACTGTATAAATGGGTAACTTTGGTTTAAAATTATGCATTTGCAAATAAAACATTTACTTGTTATAACTTTTTAAAAATTGTAGTTTGAATGACTTTTTATGTGGTGACAGTGTTACATTGGATATCTCTTTAAAAAGTGTATGACAATACTGTTTCAGCTTTCAAGTAGACTGTCCTTCCAGCCCAAAAATCTATGATTATTCTGTGTTGCAGTGTTTCAATAAAATCATGTCAGGGTAAACTTGAGTTATTTTATTTACTTGTTTGTTTTGAGAAGCATATTAGGAATTAATTTTGGTTTTATTTTTAGGAAGCATGATTGAGGATGGTAAAGCTCTTAAGAGGACTAGGGCTAACTATGATGAGACTGTCGAGTCTGAGAAGTTATGTCTTGGTCAGGAACATTTTCCTGAGAAAGCAGTTCAACAGGATTACCACATGCCTGATGTCATAACTGTCAGAGTACAAACAGGTAAATGCTGTTTTAAATGTGTATCGATGTACACAATCGTGCTCTAATCTCAACCTGTTACTAAAAGAAACAATATTTCTATCTTGGAACTTCCATTTTAACAGATACTGATTCATTCCAAGATGTAGTTGTAAAAATTGAAAGACCTACCTGTCATAAACCATTTCTGGGTGGATTTAAGAACAGGATAACAGGAGTGGAATTTCATAACGCAGGATCACAAACGGTACCCAAAAAACGACCTGACAAAGGAATTCAATTATTTTGTAGGGAAACACAGGTAATGGCTCTGTAGTGTCTTTTTAGAATGTTGTTTTTGCCAAACAGACTAGAATGTTGATGTAATTATTTCCAATAGGAATGAGGAAATAGATCAGAAATAAGTGTGCAATTGAATGTATTTAGTGGATGAATATCATTAGTCTTGTGATTTTTGTTATAAATAGCTAATTTTGCCACTTATTGTAATGAGGAAAAAATCTCTGTGTATTTTGTTATAATCTGACATGCACTTTTTTCCCCAGACCGTTTTTGAAAAAAATAAGCCACAACAAACAAAAAATACAACATCAACACAGATGACAAAAATTGGTTTGTATGTGTCAAACATGACTGACAAACTAGTAACTCCTGGAAAGTATCTTACAGCGGATGAATACCATAAACGTAGACTTGAAGCAGTAAGTTCTCATCTGTTTGTATCTGTAAAGGAAAGTATTACGAAGGTTATCTGAATATTTAATGTGTTCAAAGAGTGAATTTAACAGTGAACTGCAAAATGTCTCCTTAATCTTCACATTTTGTAATCATTCAGATATGGGGGAAGCATATGTCTGCTCATTTACAATATTAGTGTTTTTAATGACCTTTGAGACCTTGTGGGTTTTTTAAATATTAAGAATTGTGATTTTACTGGCTTCTGTCTTACAGTGACAGTTAAGCTTCCACACAGAGCATTAGGGATTAAAACCAGCTTGTCCATATGGCATTCTCATGATCTCTTTAGAAGGACCTAAGCTACAGACTAGATATAAGGAAGACATCTTTTACAATGAGGGTGGTGAAAAACTGGTACAGGCTGCCCAGAGAGATGGTAGAGGCCCCATCCCTGGTAACATTCAAGGTCAGGTTGGACGAGGCTCTGAGCAACCTGATGTAGTTGAAGATGTCCCTGCTCATTGCAGGAGGGTTGGACTAGATGACCTTTTAAGGTTCCTTCCAACCCACACCATTCCGTGATTCCATGATTCTACATACTCAATATATGGCCTCAAATGAATAGTGTATTGGGTTAGGATTTAGGAGACCTGCATTCAGCTTATGGGTTTTGTGGTTTTCGAGTTTGTTTGTTTGTTTTAACAGGCCTGACAGGTTACCTTTGGCATGCTGTTCTGTTTTGGATTGTGTTCAAGCTCCTGCTTTGGCATTAAGGTAGAACCTGGCTGTTCAAACACATGCAGTCCATCTGTGGAGTTTTTTGGTGTGCTGAGTCACGTCATGCAGACGATTCTGATGACAGATTCTGTATAGTCATTGTGTGGAGGATGCCATTTAGGCATTCCAGATTGCTTTTTGAAAACCACCTATTCAGTGACTACGCACCTAACTGAAGAACACCCAACATCATGTTAGGTTACGGCTTTGTAAATGGCCTAGTCATTAATTTGATCGCTTAAAATAGTCTGAATCTAACTCAATGGAGAAACAGTTGGTTCCCCATGTGTCCAAGTAGGATAATTATATTGACGTGGCTGGCAAGATGCTTTGAAATCTTCTGGGTAGAAGTTTTCTGTAAGAATTGCTTATTTGGTCAGCATCAGCTGATGGCAGTAAGCGTCTTGTAGAAGTGGAACCCAAATAGGTAGCCATTTCCTCAGGGGTGCCAGTATGTTCTCCTCTGATCATTACTGCCACTTACTGAAATCTGTAATGTATCTGTAGGTAATCTATAATGCACAGTAGAGAGATATCAACTTGGTGTTGGTTGAAGTTGATGGATTTGCACAGTGCGGCGTAGTTCCATATTGAAATACTAGGTGAAGACATATTCAAGAGAAATGTTAGCTTAAGATATCTCTAGAGACAGTGTAACTATATTAGTGGGGTTTTGTGCTTGACAGCGTTCAACGCTGAACAATACGTATTAGCTCATGGTATTGACCTGGCTAAACTGCTTGAGGTGCAAGTGCTAACTCAGCTGGTGGAAGCTCAGGCTTGTGCGTTGTGCTCCCTTAGCTAGTATAGACATTTTGCTAGTCTTTAACGGCCAAAGCTTTGGAATGTGGATTTTTTAATTTTCTTTTTTCAGTTCTGTCGTAACAGCATTGGTAATTTCACTTTCATTATTTGTTTACAAATGAAGTGCAGTTGATTTTGTGTGTATGTGTGTTGATTTTTGCCTTTGCAAATTCAAAAGAAATTTTGCAAATATGTGTCTAAATTCCCAATCTAGACACTATATAAATGGATAGTAAAATGAGGACCTCTGCCCACAAAGCTGAAGAGAAAAGAATAATACATGGCAAAAGGTGTTTTTTAAGGAGAGATTTGAAAAAGAAAAATAGATCTTGTAATTGCAGTTTATACTTTAACTTGATTATTTGATCCTAGTTTCTCCACTGTGCTCACTGATTAAACTCCTGCAGTTACCTACATAAATAAGCATACTAGTGTTTAGACTCGTAGTACATGACTGTTTTTGTAACATTTAGGTTTGTTTGACTACATGACAAATCTTAGAAAATGTAGTTAAGTGGCTAGAAAAAAATAACAGTTAAGAAAAAAGTATTATGCTGTATTGTTTTAAACTCACAATTCTTTGGTATTGTATCACATATAGGTAATAGTATTACAGACATATTTCCGTCGTTGGCATGCTATAAATGTAGTACAAAATCTGAGGGAAGAAAAGAGGTTAAGGCTGGCATGGGAGGCACAAGAAGAGTTACGGAGAAAAAAAGAGAAAGAAGAAAAACTGAGAAGGGAGCATGAACGAAGACTGAACCCTAAAACAAAAGAAGACTTTGAGCTACTGTACCAAGCTTTAGAATGTAAGGTTTTTTTTTTAAAGGGCTACTCTTAAATCAGCAAAAGACTACAGTTTGTTTAAAACAAACTCTTCTGGTTTTGACATGTTTTTATAGATACTTACTTGATTTTTTTGACTTACACTGGAATTTCTTTCATTTTTAAAGAATTATTTGACTTCCATATATTTCTAGAAGCAGAAAAGGCCTTGACACTGTGTAAGCACTGTTTAGCAATACATAAAACATCCCTGTGTTATCAACACTGTTTTCATCACAAATCCAAAACATAGCCCCATGTTTGGGGCTGGAAAAATAAGGTGAATGCTGCAGATATTTGACATAACTTACAGGAGAATAATGTTGCAAATGTAACAAAAATCCTAGAGTATGTCCTTTTGGAAAAAAAAAAACCAAAACCAATAGAAAGCAGTGGACTTGTAGCAGCATGTAATGAAACTGCAAGAGTTCTTTTTAAAATGTCACCTTTTAAGCAAGATGCTTGCATTGTGACTTGTAACAACACATATGTTAATACAGCTATAGTGTTTGCTTATGACATAACTCTTCGTCAGTTTGGACATTACTGTACCTATAGCAGAACTGGCCTAATGGATTACCTGCTTCATTGCAAAGCCACCTGACCTACCTTAAACCATCCCAGGTTTTTCTTCCATGGTAAACTGAGCATAAAACTGGTGGCGTGTGTTATTCACAGAGTTTAGGATCATGATTCAAGAATTCCCAAGTTATACGGTAATCTTTTAATACCATCATACTTCGTGTGGCATTGAACAGATCCTTTTGTCTGAGTGTATAAATGACTTATAAGTATTACTGTTTGTGACGAATGTAAAAATTATTACTGGTCTTAAAATTCAGAATTTTGGGAATAGTGTCTTCATGAGATTTGTGGTTTGTTAGGGGTTGTTTTCCCCACCCCCTTTTTTTCTTCATAGATAGATAGCTCTTCACAAGAATCAAGCCTTTTAAAGGTATGTCTGACTAGGTAATCAACTCATATAATAATTTTTTTCCTCTCCACTTATGGCAAGTGCTACTATTTGGTATCTAATTTCCTGCACTATTTTCTTTAAAAAAATGCTTCCTAGCTAGTGTGCTATCAAATGTATGATCCACTTTTTTTTTTTTAAAGTATGATGAGTCTTATTTGCAATAGTAACAACAAAGCTGAGTTAAAGTTGTGAATGAATGCTGCTATTCCAAATATTTTTAGATTTAAAATTTAAGGTTATATAAGTGCCTCTTTTGCTTAATTTAATGTCATTGGATTCACAAATAATAAAACTTTCAGCTTTGCATGTTCAGGAATTTAATATCTAGACAACCTGAAAAAGCACGTGCCACTTCAAAACTGGAACAGAACAAACTCCACTATTTGAAATGTCTTTTTAACGTTTTGTTAAAAATAATGGTCTGGTATCAATCTTTTGGGTTTGTTTTTGTTTACCAATGTTGACTAGTTGCTTCTCTACATGGAGACTTGCAGTCATGCTCTTTATTTTAATAGAGCTTAGTAGTTCTAGGAAGTTTTTTTTCTACCTGCATCTGAAACTACTTTTACATTCTTATAGTGTCAACAGTCTACACAAGCTAAATCATTGTGACAGTAATAGAATGAGACTATTGTCCTCTAGAGATCTGTGAAGGTTATTGCTGCTGATCACAACAGGGGGATACTATTACAGGGTCAGCCAGTGCAAGCAATTCCTGTTGGTACAAAAACTTGCCTGTTGACTGTATGGTGCAAATGAGACGTATATATATATTCAGTGTGACTGCATATAGAGACATTGATTTTTTTATTTGAAAAGCATGAACTACTTCCTTTTATAAAAGCTGGAATAAAATTTATAATGGCTAAAATATCTGTAGAACAGATAATCTAAGAGGAATGTTTTTAACTTGATTGCATGTATATGGTGAATCAGAAGGTGAGTATTGATGATACCTGACAGCTTCTTCATTTCTGTAAGTACAAAATTGCTTACTGTATTTATTAGCTCTACCTTTGAAGTTGCTGCCCCCTTCAGGCATATAAAGCTTCATGTAAATTAATTCTATACAGTGCTTTTGTTTGCTGAAATGGCTTTATTTAAAAATATCTCTTGGGGTACTCAGAACTTGTCAGACAGCTGTCATATTAATACTAATGCTTGGAGAGCCTTAAGGAAATGAATTGAAATATTTTTAAATGGAAAACATAAAGTATTGTAGATAAGGAAGCCACAAGCAGAAAATAAACCTTCTTCCTTTCCTTCCTCCTGCCTCTAATCTTACCTGATACAGGATTTTATAGTTTTTTTCAGTAAGTGTGCATTGCTTATTGGATTGTTTTCTTTACACTGGGTTTTGCTTTTGCATAACTGTTCTGGAACAATAACAACACTTTGAGATATTATTCAGGAATGTTGAATTGTTGGATCTTATAAAATTCCCTACAGAACTCCAGGTGTATTTAAAATGGAACAGACTCTTCAGAAAAGCCAAGAATTGCTACAGTGTATGCAAAGGAAAACACTATTCAGTAAACACAATTTGATTTTACTAACGGATTTCTGTAAGGGCATATAGTCTGTGTATCAGCACTTAGTCAAAAAATGGGTACTACAAAATTAGCCATGATAGACACATATGTATACATCTGAATGTTTCTGTCACTAAGTAGTCTAACTTACAATTATAATTGTAAGTGCAGCAGGTACCTGTGGTTTGGTGATTTGACCCTAAGAGTCAGAAGGCCAGGTTCTTATACAGCGTGTACTGATTCACGTATTCATTATTATCTTCTGGTCTGCACACCACTTCCACTTGAAGGGTTCTGTTGTAGAAGAGTAAAGGGGGAGTAAAGCAGTGACTGTCTAATTATTAATGTGCATCCATCTGCCTTAGATGGCGAAAGATGATACTGCTCAAATATTCAGTGTAAGAACTGGAATTGCTAAATGTGACTGTCAGTCAACTTTTATCTCAGTTTTGGAGGACTTCAAGCTTCTTTAGATTTTACTCATTTATGCAGGGAGAAGCAGTAATATTCTCAGCACTGACTACTAGTGGTACCACAGTAAGATGCTGTCCTTAATCTGTTGAGAAGATCTCCATGGTATCTTTTCTTGTGACTTTGATGAGCAATTGTTTAAGAAGCTCCTATTGCTCATACCTTTTGGAGCTCTTTGAGTCTCAAACAGTTATTTTAGATGCAAAATCGTGAAGAAATAATTTAATCACACGTTTCCACAGGAGCTAAATTCTTTTTCTCATATAAAGCTCCTTTTTCTCCTCACCCATTTTTGAGTCTGGAGTAGGAATTGACAGTTTGGAATTGATGTACACACACATACTCTCACAGAACACCTGTATAATTTTCATTCATTTCTGGGCCGTTTTGTGTGTATTGAAAATATGCGTAACAATCAATTCCCTAACGTAGAAACTGGCTTTTAATGGGTATTGAGAATGAAATATGTTTTTTCTTAAATATGAAAGTAGAAGTTTCACTGGAAAACATCTTGTTAAAAATACCCAAAATATTTGTATCCGTAGTATGGAGGCAGGAGGAGACCGAACGGATTAACAAAACTTTTACTGGAGCTGAAAGAAAGGCAGCATTTTGTGGACTTCTGGAACAAGAGGCACAGCTGATTGCTTCCATTGGGAGACACAAACTAAATGCAGATGAGGAGAATCAACAAAAAGCAATACTGCACTTTCTGGATAAGGTCAGTGATGAAATTTTAGGCTGAACATAAAGAATACCAAAGTACAGGAACAGAAAAGACATCTGCAAACTACCTGCCAAAAGTAACTTTTGGAGCTTTAACAGTTAATCATGGGAATGCTAATGTTATAAGTATCCAAATTATCTAGTTGTTCTTGTCAATACAATTCAGTAAATTTCTTTTTCCAAGCTCAGAATTTCTTAGCTCTATGACTGATTGAAGGACTAACGGTGCATCATTAAGACTGTTAACTACCTGTGTCTATGGTAAATCTCAGGTGTGTATATAAAATATGAAAAAATAGCACTGAGTGGATTAATTTTGTATTAAGTAACTATTCTGCATAAAGAACATGATTCTGATGGCGCTGTTAAGAGCATTAAAGGCTCAAATTCTAACAATTCAGAATGGTTAATTTGAGGTTATAAAGCTTCAGGATATTGCATACCATTCTGTATTTTGTATTGTGTGCATTACAGTGATGTAGGAATTCATGCATGAAACTCTGCTCTTTCCTAATCTGTTTTTGAAACTTTAAAAATTTGGCTACTAGTTTCTCTTTAAAAAAATACTCAGTTTCACTAATCAAAACTAATGACTAAGTGACTGTCCCTCTGGTATGTTCTGTTCATTGTTCTCTATACTGAAAAGTTTGCTATTGCATTTAAATTTAAATGCAAAAGTTTAAGCAAGTATTTGTAAAATTAAACTGTAACCCTGCAGAATGCATTAATTCATTCTTTTATTTTTTTATTCTTCCCTCAGAAATGTTATCCTTCAGGCACTAGATTTATTTCCCCATTGAGCACAGGCCTCTAGTCATCCTATGTCTGTCTTTAAAGAAAGCATTTATTCTGTTTTCATGTATAGGATAGAAACCCAGAAGAGCTTTGACTGAATCTTTTATCATATTGAACTCAGTTATTAATTCACTAGTTTCAGTTGCATGAGAACTTTATCTTGAGATTTTATTCTTGTAAAATCTTTGGGATGAAATTTAATGCAAGCGTTGTTCAGGCTTTCATCTATAAAACAAAGATGAGGATTCATTCATACAAAAAGATGATTTAGAAAGGCATTAGATTCAATAGCACCTTAATGTAAAATACAAAAAAAAAGTCTGTTTCAGGTAGACGTCCCAACAAACCATCCCCTCAGAAAAAAGAAATTGTTTATTTTCTGGCTGTTTTCATAGTATATGACATAATTATGATAAGAAATACTGCAACAGAAATAGGTTTTTTACTGTCTAATTTTTTTTTTTTAATTTTGGCTATTTAGTGCTCAAAAGTAAAAATGGCAGTTTTGTCCAGAAGAGACTTTTTTTCATTCTTTTTATTACTGATGTATGGGAACTGGACTGTAAAAAATGATTTGATAAAATCTATTACCTTTCTTTATTATGAACAAATTATTTATCTGAAATGTTGGTGGAACTGTTACCAAGTTTATTGCTGTGATGTGATTGTATTCTCTGTTACTGCTTTCAAGAGTGCAAAAAACCAGAAAACTAAATATTTAGAAATGATATCAAAACCTGGAATAATTTCTTTGTTGAATATTTGCTTCTACTATTTACAAACTGTTCTGTTATCTTCTCAGAAAAAGAAGCCTGGTACAGTGAGTCTCTATTTTTCCTTTAAGAACTGCTTTCCAATGTCCTACCCTATATAGATTACTTCCACTATATATTCTCACAAGTTGAACAGTTTTCTTACATCTAGGAATTGGAAGCAAAATGTTCTTCACTACCAGAATTCTTAGTGACAATTGATGCTTGGAGATTCAGGAGACACAAGAGACAAGAGATGCTATCTCTTTCCAAACAGTGTACATGTTTCTGAAGCACTTACTACTAATTTATTTATTCATATTTTAAATTTATAAATTGTGTTTTTCATTAAAGAGACTGATTTCTTTTTAATTTGAAAATCTCATGAGCTTCTGAACTACTGCAACTTTTTCTTTCCATGTTTTTTTATCATGTCAGCTATAAGGTTTTGAGTGTTCTAAACTGTTGCCATAGATAGCAGCCTAACTCAGAGGTAAAGAAAGTAACAATTTCTGCATTTCTTAAAAAATAAAATAAATAAAAAATAATTTTGGAAATCTCAAAATTAAATGGATGGTTTGTTATGACTGTAACAGTGCAATTTAAACACTTTAAAGTGTAGCATGAAATTTATTGTTGGAGTGCTAGATTATAGATAATTCAGTTATTTCTTGAACTTTGAGCTGATAATGTTCATCTGGACACTTGCCAGTTAAAGCTGAAGTAACACCTTTCACATCTGAAGACTGGAAGCATTTCACTTTGCTGCAATAGCCAATGTGATATGAAACTTGCTTCTCCATGGAAACCTTCATTCCCTTCTTTGCTACTTCAGGCATGTCCCTTCTCATGCATGTGTGCTTTTACAATGGTTGCTACTGGTTGTGCGCGCACTACGTTCTAGGGGGTTCTTTTCTTAGCTGAGCTCATTCTTCAGCATTTGTGTTTGGAAGTACTTGATTAAGCTTTTATACAGCAATCATATTTTCTTAAAGGAATTTGTGTAATTATTAGCTGTCACTCAGTTCATACCTTTCATGCTTTGTGCTATTTCTGCACCCACCCTATGGATTTTTTTTTTTTTACTTTTCTAACCTTTTTCTCTCTGTGTCTGTGGTGGTGTGCTTCTCTCCTCAGGTGCTTTTTTTCCACTTTCGTGCATTGGCAGCAGAGTGCAGTTATAGTAGTCTTGCTTTCTGAAGTAATACAGATAACAGAATTATTGTAAATTTTGCAGCACTGCCAGCAGACTAAAAGGCAAAAAAAGCTGGCAAAAAATCTCAAAGTTTTAGTTTCTCGCATCAATCTTGAATACATGAAAATAGTCCTGAAATCAGAGAGCTTGTGATTCTTTCTAAAATACTGGAAATCTTCATATTGATGAGACCTCTGGGTTGGTTTGTTGGAGGTTTTTTTCAGTAAAAAGCTGCATAATTTCTGTCTTTTAAAATGATCTTATTTTATGTAATACCCAGTTATGATGAGGTAGAAAGAAAAATTACAGAAGTTATAGATATGATATCATGCTTTGAATAATTTAGATATTATCATAATATAGTTGGTCTGTGTTAAGGGTCATTTGCAGAGAGGAATACCAAAACTGCTAGCTCATATATGGGTTGTTGCAAATTTATCAGAAGAACCTAGTTTTAATAACCACTTCCTAGGGTAAACTCTGCCCATTGACTCTCCCTAGCATAAGCAAATGACCTTTCTGTCTTATGATAAGTGATTTCATTGAAGAGGATCAAATCATAGAATGCTTTGGGTTGGAAGGGACCTTGAGAGATCATCGAGCCCAACCCCCCCTGCAGTGAGCAGGGATTGAACCTGTGAACTTGCATTATTAGCACCATGCTCTAACCAACTGAGCTAACCCAAATGTAGGTACTGAATTAACTACTCTCTGGAAAATGGTGATTTTTGCCAATCTACCTTACAAAGGAGTTACAGCGTGATATAGCTTCTAAGTTGGTTGGGTTATTTTTGTTGTTTGCTTGGGTTTTGTTTGGGTTGGTTTTTTTTTTTTTTTTTTTTAGTATTTCTAGTACTGTACAAAGATAGCGAAACAAAGTCATGAAGTTACAGTAGAATGCTCCCTTTTTATGACAGAGAGAAAATTGCCTCTCTCTAGTTTTGCAGAAGTTCAAAGATTTCACTAAGGAATTAAGAGTTTTATTTTCTACTAATGTCTGGTTTTGCTATTGCATTTCTTAATCAATGGCTCTGAATTGTGACCTTTGACTAACAATACCTCCTTTAATTAGAGTTCCACTACCACTGATAATGTAATTAAATGTCGGTTATTCAGTGTTAAATCCTTTTTCAGTTATTTTGTCTTGCTTACCTAACTTTATAATTTACTTATTTAAAAGTGAGGAAAGCTCTATTTTGATTGTGGTGGTGACTAATCATATCTGTTCTAACTATCTAATGTTCTTGGTATTTTTATGATTCATCACCATAGGAAGCCTGTATATTTGGTCAAAATAATGATTACATCAATGCTGGGGTCATATCCAGAAAACTGCTAGGCATGTGAATGCTGCATGAAGTGTTGCTGTAGTTAACTCGCACGAAGACTGCGAAGTGAATTTCACAACTGTTTTTGAACACTCAAGTTCCAAATACAGTGAAAGAGAATAATTAATACACAGAATGAAGTTCCAAATAGTTGTGCCCATTAAGGAAAGGGAGTGGAGTTAGGTAATGATGGAGAGAGGGTTTTGAATACTATCTTTCTAATGGGTTTAGATACTTACCTCACTATATAACAGTGTGGTTTGCCACCAAAACCAGTCCTCTTGAAAGGAGACTGGACTTAAGTGTTCAAAAAACGGGTAGATGTGGCACTTCGGGACATGGTTTAGTCTAGTCTACCCTTGATTGGCTTAGAGTAGACTTGGTAGTGTAGGTTAATGGTTGGACTGGATGATCTTAAAGGTCTTTTCCAACCTAAACGATTCTATGATTCTATGACTTTTCAAACTAAGTGGGGCAGCTGACACCATGTAACTTTTCACTGTCTATAGAAGTTAAAGATGTGCAAAGAGGCAGTTGACGTAGTAGGCATATGGCATGTGGTTAAGTTAGCAAGCAACTTCACCAACTAGGTGAAGTGTCCGGTAAGGTGTAGACTCATACTCTGCTTTAGTCAGGTTTAACAAAATCTGTGCCTTCTATCCGTCTGTATAGCTAGCATAAATAGAACAGTTCCCTGGAGATATTTTGTACTGCAGTAGACTCTGGGGCCTTAAATTTGCAATCTTTACACAGCCAACAGTCCCATTGATTTTTACGGATGGTTTAGAGGGATTTATGTCTGCAAGATGAAATGCAGAGCAAACGTGTTCTAACACTACTGTCAGTAAATTATTTTAAAGAAGTAGAGCATATTCCTGCAGGAGAATATTATTTACTTTTAATATACTGTAAATAAAAATTTTCATGACCTGCAACGTTAAACAAAGTGTGCAATTGAATACTTGCTGTGGTGGAAAAGGTACTGTATAAATATCGGCAATAGAATTAGCCTTTTGTATTAGTCAAGCATTAATGTTAAGTCCCTATTTGCTGTGGTGAAACTTGATGTAATGTAATGCACTTGTTCAGCTGGTGATCAGTTTATAATAGCTCAGAGTTATACAAATTGTTTCTCAAGTGTGCACAACCTAAGAGATGGAAAGCATATGATGGAAAAATCACTGAAATGGATACACAGTACACACTCCGTGCCAGAGAACTATTTGAAATCTACCGCAGCATTAGCATGAATGACATCCCAAAAGATGAGAGAATAGATGTGCTGTTAACACTCAGACGTACAGTGAAGGTATGTTTTATTTTTCTATTTATGTTTGGCTTGAAGCTGTAGTTCCCAAAGATACAGTGACTTAATTATGTTGACACATAAGCAATGCTTCTTCTGGTAAACAGGTGCCAGGATGATCAGCTGGCAGCAAGAGAAAGCCTAGTGTACTGCCTGGCATGAGAGTATAATTTACATTCCAGATATACTCTATGTTCATATTTCACTTTGTGATGTGCACATTTTTCTTCAAGTTGTGTTACAATTTTAACCCTGTGGCTTTAGACTTTTTTGTACATTAATACATAATACAATTTTAGTACAAAGTTTAGCTTAATATTTACAACAACTTGATGAAAACCATGGCAGAGATGTAAGTGACTATTACTATTTTTTTTTTCTCAGTTCTTTGAAATGTCTGTTTAGAGCCTGATCCCCTCTGTTGGTTTGGGTTACTAAAACTGGCAAATACTGATTTTTTTTTTTTTATTATTTATTTTTTTTATTTACCCCCGCTCCCCACCCCCACTGCTGCTGCCACTGTTCCCAGAGAATTAGAAGCTGGCTGCATTTCTCTTAGTCTTTCATATTTGTTTATTTACTTATTTATTCATGTGCAAAAAGAATAATATGAGTTTCAATGTACTTTCGGGATCGTACTGTTGACATCAAACTAGAATAGAATGCTGCTTCCTGGTCTTATAAAAGCAAATGAATGTCTTGCTGTTTGCTTTGGTAGTACCAGAATTTGTTTTAAAGCTAATATAGCATTGGGAGTATTGCTGGTTTATAAACTCCTGCCCATCTTAATACAAGTCAATATCGCTGTAGTGAACAAATTCTAGAATTTTTGTAAAATAGCACTCTATTTTAGGTAAGAAAACATTAGACTCATTCACCTCTTAAACTCTCTCTGGAGAATCTCCTGCTAGGCATTTGAAATACTGAAATGACTAATTTCCAAGCATGACTTTTGTGTGGTGGGTTTTTTTGTTTGGGTGTTTTGGGGTTTTTTTTAACCATCTACTGTGTATATACATTACACCTCCTATCTCATAGCCAAAGGAAGCTTCTTAGGGAGATATTTCTTAGGGCTTTTGGAGACTGAAAATTTTGCATGTGTTCTGTGCCTCTACTTAGCATTTTTTAATGCCTCCAGGTTTACAGTTCCTCACAGCTTTGGTAAATATACAGGCCTCTTAAAGCAGGATATGTAAGCATTCTCACTTTTTTAGTTCTTTACATTAGTTTTCTCTGTTTTCCTAAGACACTAAGGGGTTCTTATATGAACGTGTTCTTACGTGAACCTGCAGAGGTATGAAAGATTGGCAAAGAATCTATAGTTTGCTTTTATACCTGCGTAAGAATTATTTTGTTTGTTTGCTTCCTTATTGTTGTGGAGTTTGTTTTCCTTTTTCTGTGTGTTTACTTTCAGGAACATGAATGTAAATTAACACAGGAAATAGTGGAATTAATTGACAGGGAGGTTGATCTTATGTCGAGAGAGGTGAAAGAGTGCAACTTAGAAGGACTGAGGAAAAGAATTTGTACCTTATTTCTTCAGTATATTAAAACTCCAAAGTTCAACCCTGAAGTCGCTCAGATGCTTAAGGTATTGTTCCTATTTTGCAGTCTGACATAGTGGCTATCGAACTAAGGATGGTGGAGAAGGGGAATGGAAAACAATTAAAGCTTTTTTTTATTTTAGATTTTGCTGGAGGATTTCCTCAAGAAGTAAAAAGTAGCAAGTACACAGGCTTCACACAAATAAGCTTATATAGTCATATATGAAACATGGGGCAGACATGGGTATAAGAAGCTGACAAATGGCTGGCAGCACTGAGAGCACCCAGGAACACTATGCATGAAATAAAAAAATCTGAGAATTGTAAATGGTAGATCTTATGGGATGGTAACAGTAAATCGTAATAGCAAATGGGGAATCAATAGAGAGAGCAATTACCTTTTCTCCACTGGGCAAGAGGCAGCATCCCATGTGTCCAGAAAGAAAGATCATTGCCATTGTCAAAGTGATGTCTAATGAGCTTGTGCCTAAGCAAGAGCTGTTACAGGCTTCTGTTGTACAAGCAGTTGCTACCTCATGAGAAGCAGATATAGCTATGAAGTGGAGATAGTGGTGGACACCTCTCAAGTTGTGTGATTGCTTTTCTTTTCTGATTACAGATTACAATTAAAAATGTCATTCACCATCATATGTTGCTGCTTTAGGCAGCAACATGTATTCTTCATCTATCAGAAGAGGATTCCTCTTACAGTGGTTGATGGTATCTCAGGGGTAGAGAATCTGTCAGTAAATGTTAGTGGGATTTAGAACCAACCAGCAGTTATATTACACTAGGTTTATGAACAGGGTTACCTAGATGGGTCGTAGCAGAGACTGGAGATGGGAGATCTTTGGCTTCTGTAGCTTTTGGTTAACTCTACCTTGAGTTGAAGGCCGAATTGCACCTATAGTTGTATTTGAATCTTGTAACCTTCTGTAGACCATAAAAAATATCGCAGTTCATCAACAGACAGTCAAGGCAACCAAATCCTCAGGTAATTTCAAAAAAAGGCAGATGACCACAATAGGTAGCTGAACTATCAGACTACTCAAACTATCCAATTACAGCCTTGGGCTGTCTGCACAGACTACATTAAATTCTCTCCAGAACCCATGAAGCTGTATGAGGGTGAGGAGGTCGTTAGCAAGTTTAGTTTATTATTTTCTCCTATATTGTTTTTGGACATGTGGCCCTGATGATTTTATATTATGCCAAAATATTAATACGCCCATAATCTCAAGGTTTTATCTTTGACATAAAAGGCAGATTCTATAAGAAAAATTAAATGCAAAAGAATTAGTTTCTCTTTTCTCTGTGTTGTCAACTTTCCAGAGTGGCTGATAATCTGCATACATAAAAGTGCTAGCAAGACCACTGGAGCATAATGTCTAGGATCTTCATATAGCTTAAAAATTAATTGACTGATTTGTATAAGTAATTTTAACAACTAGAGTAAGAAAACAGAATGGCTTTTGGTCTTCTATTTTTTTTAAAAAAAAAAAAAACCTATTGGGGATTTTAAAATAAATATTACTGGCTTTTACATATTAAAATACTTGCATGAATATATGTAAAATGTATTCCAATAGAATTAGGGTGACACACAAGTAATACACACATACTTTGTGGTAAATTAACTTTTTTTTTTAAATCTTTTAGGTTCCACCAGATCCCTTAAAGCTTTATAAAAATGTTAACTTCTGTCATAGTTGCAAAAATTACTTGCCATCTTCTGAGTTTCCTGTTCCTGCTAATTCCCGCACCATTGGCAGATGCCACTTATGTTGCAAGCTTGATAATGAGGCTCGGCGACGAGAAGCATTTTTGAAGTACAAACTTATACTCGAAAATCTCAGAAAGTCTGAAGCTGATTATCAGGATGATGCTAAAATTGTTTTCTTAGTTCAGGTACTGTCTGAAAGAGCATTGCTAGTAATGGAAACCAGTGGCTTTGACTATAATTTTTTCTTTATTTTGTGTATGTGGTTGACAGGTGGCGAAATAGGCTAAAAGCTACAAAAACTTCTTGTGATATGGGATATTCCATACCATAAAGAAGAAGCACTTAAGCTTTTGAAGTATAGCTGTACTTTCAAAAGTGGTTACAAGCTATGCATTAAAAGAAAGTAGAAGTCCAGCTGACAGGTCAAAGAATCAGATGCTCCAAATTCTTCTTCTGGTTCTGCTATGGCCACCCTGTTGCTTAAAGATACTGGCTTCATCTGTAAAGCAACAATAATGTTTTTGTGACTATAATGTTCAAGACATAATGCTAGTAAAACATTTTAAGCCCCATATTTGGACTGGTTTAGTAATACAATTAAATTGGTTTGTGTTCTCAGAAGGAAAAAAATAAAGAAGCTCACGTTTTGACGTTCCTGTTCTATGTTAGCAGAATATCTGTATAGTTGAAAGTTTTACTGTTTTGCATATATTAGGAGAGAGATTCACTAAATATTTTAATTTTCTAATTTTTTACCATCATCTGTAATCATCTGTAATCTTTTGCAATATTACTATGTAGCTAATGTTTCTTAATAATCATTACCAGAACAACTCAGTTCAAAGAACTTCTTGCCTCTGTCTTCAGCAAATTCCCTCTTTGAGCTGTTATTACTTATTTTGCCAACAAAAGAATTTGACATCCAGTATCCACTAGGAAAGTTTTAAATCTGAGGTAACTGCAAAGTGTTATTTATTGAAAATACTGAACAGCTGAGATTTATTTGCCCTTTCTGAGATTTAGCAATAAAAATCTCTACAACATCAACATCCATAGAACAGTTTTTGAACTGTATTTTCAGTATGTCTGAAACAACAACCAAGCAAATAAAAGCCAGTCATCAATATCCCGCTGCTACCAAAACAAGCCATGCTGTGGTTTAGCACTTTGCTAATGGCAGCTGCCAAAAGAAAGAGTGGGATTCTTTAATTATCATGCCTGTGTTAAGAAACATTATCAATGAACCTGGATTTTGTAGATGTTGTTCATCCATACTGGTTTTCACTTAAGCTGCAAAGTTTTTGACTGTGTCTAACTTAGTTTATCTTAATATGTAAACATCCTTTAAAATCTTCTGGACCTCTCTCACATGACATCACTTGTGATGGCTGGTGGCCATTTGATGCACTGAAACATGACTGCTTCTTAACTGCTGACACCGAAAACCCTCACTTGCAGTTCCATTTGTGGTTGTACCACTGAAATCTCTAGATACTGTGTAATGTTCATCCAAATTAACTTCAAGTTCTTCTCTTTAGAGTTGTAAATATCTAAACAGAGGTTTGTATCTTAAATCACTAATTTCCTTGTTTTTTTTCCTAACATTTCCTTAAATTATTAAATTTCGTGCTACTTGCATTTTTCCCTTCCCTTCCCAACAACCATCTGTCCTCTACTCCACTTATATCCAGAAAACAGCTCTAAGGCATCTAGAAATGACTTGGGCACAACTAGAAGTCCTTTGCGGCAGCTATGACAGCTTCATTCATTGCCTAGTGCAGTACCATTACTGGCTCTGACTGTATTGTCTGTGGGTAGATGCAAGACTTTTGTGAGAAGAGAAAAGATTTTTGGTTTTTTAGATCTCTTCCATACTGATTCTAACTGTATTTGGAGCTCTCCCAGGTGCACAAGAACCTGGGAGGGGGCACAGCCAGGACAGCTGACCCAAAGGGCTATTCCATACCATATGACGTTATGCTCAGTATAGAAACTGGGGGGCTGGTTGATGGAGAACCACTGCTTGGGAACTGGCTGGGTATCAGTCAGTGGGTGGTGAGCAATTGCATTGTGCATCACTTGTTTTGTATATTATTATTATTATTATTTATTATTTTGCCTTCCTTTCCTGTCCTATTAAACTGTCTTTGTCAACCCACAGATTTTACTTTTTTTTTTCCCATTCTCTCCTCCATCCCACTGGGGAGGGGGGCAGTGAGTGAATGGCTGTGTGGTGTTTAGCTGCCTGCTGGGTCAAATCACAAAAATGAGCAACATTCTAATGGGAATGTCATATTCATCTGAAGTTACAAATACATTAAACTCCTTTAGCGGTTTGCTGCCTACCCTCTTTTCCCAGTCTCAGCTGCTGAACCTTGCTCCAAACCTGTCAGATGACAGTGCTGAAGGCTATTTATGTTTCTTGTGAGCACAGAACAAATTATTCGGGGGGTGGGAGGGAAGCATCATTTGAAATGAATTGACTGTAAGATTTCACAGCAAAATGCACACCTACCTTTAGAAAGTGCAGAAGAATTCTCTTAAATCACACCCTTCCCCATAACCTGAGAAGTTTTAACATAGAACAATCTTTTGCCTATTTTTCAGGCAGAAAAATAATTGTAATCCAGAAAAAAGGAAGAGTCAAATTATGGATCTGTTTTTCATGGACCCTTATATGCCTCAATATAGATTTTTGCAAGATCTGGTAACTTTTTTGATGTATAGCTTAGCATGCAAATAGTAGTACTTGCTAGTATGTCTCCTTGCAAATTTCTGGCTTCTAAGAAGATACAGAAGTTAGTTGAAATTTTGTGAAAAGGAGGAAGTACTGAAAACAGAAGCCAATTAGTGAAACCTAATAAAGGAGGCCCTGTAGGACCAGATTTAAGACCAGATGTAGGAGCAGTCCTACGTTCCCGGAATCAGTAGGCACAGATTTATTACCAGTGGAGTTTCTAAGCCCAGCTTTTATCTTCCATTTTCCCTGGCAAGAATTTACATGGGCTTCTGGATTTTGGAAGCAAGATGGATGAGAATACATGAGGCTACATTTCACTAAAGCACTGTGTTTGTATAGTTTCATTTATTCTTTGTCAGGAATTTAATAAGTAACATGTAAGCACTATTATTTAATTAAGTCAATCAAGATTTCTTTTTAGAGGAATACGGCTTCTTAAAATGTCTAGCTTGGAGGAAAACCTATTTAAAAGTCTGTTGTTTACAGACTGCTGTAGGTAAAAATCTTCTAATAATTTTCTATGACTAATACAGAGAAGAATTAATGGAGGGTGACAGAAAAACTTGCCAAAGTTCAGTGGTAACAGCTGTCCCAATTTTTTTTTTTTTTTTTTTGTCATTCAAGAGGCTGCTTTTTATCAAGGTTTAGTAGTGATTTCAGATGGCTAGTAATAAATTAAACAAAGAAAGCTTGACACAAATTAACCTTAGACATAAGGTAAAAGTACATTTAAAGGCCTTTCTGTACTACAGAACCTTTATAAACAGACCTTCTATTATCTTTTGTTAATATTGTAGCATAGCTACCTGATCTTATAATCTCATCTGGCAAAATGAACAACAGTATCATGAGCACAATAAACTCTTCATATGTCAACAGCAGAGTGAGGGGAAGAAAGCAAAGCAGGCAGTGATTTGGGGTCTGTCACAGGTGGGAGTTTTTCTTGTCCTAATTTCCCACATTTTCCAGGGCAATTTATTCTGATGATATGCAAACTTTAAGTAATTTAGTAGTGTAATAACTAATTTATTGAATAACATTAATTCTGAACCAAAGAATGAAATGGTGAAGTCATCTCAGTAATGACAGAGATGGATTGTTGTTATTAACCAAAAAGATCTGAACAGGCTTAAGCATGCTACATGAGAAAAAACATGAGATTTAAGAAGCTTTATAAGAGCAGATAAGCAATCAGGTTGTCAATGGAAGATATGAATTGCCATTGGCAGGGACAATCAAAGTAAGAATGTAGCATTTTAGAGATGATACAAGAAAAATGCAATAAATAATTACACCATGCTAAAGGAAGATGTGTATGTCTAGGCATTCTTTAACCAGGTGATTATATGACATATGCATAGAATTACTCAAAGCTTTATTTGGATTCTTTTATGGTTACAATGCTTTTGTTGTAGAATGAAACATCCTTCTTCCTTCTTAACCGTGTTTTCCATTTCAGCATCAAGACCTGCAGTACATGATTGAGAACATATGGGGCTGTCAGTCAGCTCTCAGTGCCTGCCGTGACCTCTATGATTTGGTTATGGTCAGATGGGATAAGCAGCGTGAGTGGTCTCCGTGGAACACTATTCTCCTCACTAAAGATGAGGCAGGTGCACATCTTGGGCTGTGTAACCTTCAGGAGGTAAAATTTGATGGATTTAGTTTTTTACAATATTTATGTTATGTTTTAATTGAATCCTATGACTAATGATATTTGGCCAAATTTAGCCCCTACACTCATCCATGTTTAAATTGGCCCATTGTGACTATTTAAATGATTGCATCTGTACTATTAAATAAAACAGGCGCCAGTCCAGAGGGCAGCTGACATAGTACAGCTCACATCCATGTACTTGAACTCTGTCTTGCCCCAGTTGTCTCTCCTGAAATGCAAGAAGCTAAGTGGCCTGTGCTCTTCCCTCAGCTGAGATCAGACAAGACCTGGCCTGGATGAAAAACATCCTAAGGACTAACCATAAATACTGTGACAATTGCGTGCCTGTGGTCTTGCACATGCTCTGGCCTCATTAGTTTCCGGCCTTATAAATTTCTCACTAAATAACAGAATGGCTCTTTGTCTAGAACTTAACCATTTGTCATAATAAAATTTGTCTCAATTTACTTTCTTACATAGATGTCATTTAAGTACCCCTGACAATGTAATCTTATAGTTTGTAGTTAAGCAATAAAAACGTAATTGCTCTTCTGAGTTGAAAAAACTTAAAAATTTGTTAAAGAAGTCATTGGGACTGTGTATTTTTATACCACTCCCCCCAGATTCCATATCTAAACATGGTAGTCTGCTAAATACCTCACTCCACTGGACATTATATTGTAGAGTATTTAGTTTTCTAAGGCACAACAGAATCCTGTGAGTTCTGTTTGTCCTGCAATTAGTAATGGATTATTAAGCCTTTCACCTCTAGGTTATTGGTTTATGTAAGTAGTGATCTGAGGTCATTGTTGTATTAGTGTCCTTTTGTTCAGGGTGCTCTTAATTCAATTTCTAGCACAACATGTGTGCATCACAAATCCAACTTCATCTGTTACTCGTTGCCCTATTTGTTGGAAGTCTTGAGAGTATCTGGTACCTAAACTGACAGAGCAAATTAATTGCTCTCTTAATGAAATGTTTGTTTTGGGCATGAAATATATTAGTCAGGGAATTCTAAGGGTAAAAGGAATTCTGCCATCCATGATATTTTTTGTGTGTGTGCCCAACTTGTGTCTTCAAGCACTTACATGTTTATGTGAGCATTAGCTTTAAAAGGTAAAATCAGTTTCAAGCTGGAAATTCCTTTATTGACTCCTCTGTCTCACTTCCAGTCAACAAGGCTGCTCAGGCAGTCTGAATCTAGCGATGCCTCTCTGCATCCATAAATTTATGTTATATATATGTTATTATTACCATTATGGCAGGCAAAGATTCTGATTATGCACTTGTCTGGTTTAACTTCCTAAGTCTGGATGTCATAGTCAAAGAGATGGCATTAACTTGATTAGGTCCAGAGCTTCAGGGGAGGTGGGAGTTAGGCCAGAAGAGCAACAGGTAAGGTAGGCAAGCCTACGTAAAAATCATAAGGTATTTTCACTTAGCTCTGCTTTCACCTGCTACAAAAAGAGAAGCAGGACAGCTCTAGTGAGGAGTCATCTTTCTTCACTGGTAATGGCCGAAGCTCTATTTCAAAAAAAATGAGTGTGAAATAAGGAAAATGAGGCAAAGTTAGAATGTCATAAGCTGAATCATTGTTTTTCATTCACTGAAACAAAAAAAGGCCTCTCAAGCACTTTCTTTAATAGAAATTATGCATAATGATGACTATAGCGAGAGCAAGGGTTTTTTTCAACTAAATATTCTGGTTATTTATTACATCATCTGAACTACTACTAATTACTAGAAGTTTAGGAAAATGTCACCACTGAACTCAAAGGCTGATTGAAATGCTGCAAAATGCTGCCATGATTATTTGTAAGTAATCACTCTGATTCTTATGAAGGAAATTTCCCGTAGGCATCACCTTGCAAATGTTGATATTTAAGCATTGCCTTTTTTAATTTTCAAAGGCAAGTACAAATGTTCTTACCTGGAAAAAAAATAAATAAGTATTATCTTGAACAGATTAAAAAATGTCAGAAGTTTTTCTGGTTTTAAAATATTTCACGTGGTTAGTAATTTTCACTATTGGGCCATAAGGTAGCAGTATAGAACTACAAAATACTTCATTATGTATCATACATGAATAAATTATCTGGCTTAGTTTATTGAAGGGTCGCTATTTATACTGTGTAAAATATGAAGCAACATGTAGATTGCTAGATATTGTAATTGTATTTAATGGGATTTGGATTTTTTTTTCCTTTCAGGCTTATGAAGCGGCATTTATTCACAGAATAAAACATAAGCATATCCGGGCAAAAACCTACTTTGCTCAGATTCCGGCGATGGCATCATTTTTGCATAGGAGTGACAATCAGGCTAATGCAAATGAATTTTTAATAGCTACGCCTATTCCTCCTGGTAAAAAAATATAAGTCTTAGGCAAAGTTAACTGAAGTTAAAGAAGTAAGCTGAATTACTGATTAATACAATTTCCTTGGTTTTAAAGAAATGTATTTTTTCATCAATACCTTAACTGTATTACACATATCAAAATAAACTTCTGAGGATAAAATAGTTCGATCCTGACCAGTCAATATAACTGCATTTCATGTTTCATAACCTCATTATTTAAACATAAAAATGTTGTTGATGAGCTTTGTAAATTCTAAATTTTTAGAGCAATGACTGTCTTTCTGTGGTGGGTTGACCTTGGGTGGCTGCCAGGTGCTCACCAAGCTGCTCTATCACTCCCCCTCCTCAGCTGGACAGGGGAGAGAAAATATAATGAAAGGCTCGTGGGTTGAGATAAGGACAGGGAGAGATCACTCACCAGTTACTGTCATGGGCAAAACAGACTTGACTTGGGGAAAATCAGTTTAATTTATTACCAATCAAATCAGAGTAGGGTAATGAGAAACAAAACCAAATCTTAAAACACTTTCCCCCACCCCTCCCTTTCTCCTAGGCTCAACTTCACTCCCAAATTCTCTACCTCCTCCCTCCAGCAGTGCAGGTGGATGGGGAGTGGGGGTTGCGGTCAGTTCATCACATGTTGTTTCTGCCGCTCCTTCCTCCTCACACTCTTCCCCTGCTCAGCATGGGGTCCCTCCCATGGGAGACAGTGCCCCACAAACTTCTTCAGCATGGGTCCTTTCCACAGGCTGCAGTTCTTCGTGATCTGCTCCAGCATGGATCCCTTTGATGGGACGCAGTCCTGCAGGAGCAGACTGCTCCAGTGTGGGTCCCCCACCAGGTCACAAGTCCTGCCAGCAAACCTGCTCCAGCGTGGGCTTCCCATGGGGTCACAGCCTCCTTCAGGCACATCCACCTGCTCTGGGGTGGGGTCCTCCCTGGGCTGCAGGTGGATATCTGCTCCACCGCTAACCCCCATGGGCTGCAGGGGCACAGCTGCCTCACCATGGTCTGCACCATGGTCTGCACCACGGGCTGCAGGGGAATCTCTGCTGCGGTGCCTGGAGCACCTCCTGCCCCTCCTTCTTCACTGACCTTGGTGTCTGCAGAGTCCTTCCTCTCACATATTCTCGCTCCTTTCTCCAGCTGCTGTTGCCCAGCCGTTTTTTTTCTTTCCCTTTGTCGCTGATGGGCTCGGCCTTGGCCAGCGGTGGGTCCATCTTGGAGCCGGCTGGCATTGGCTCTGTCGGACATGGGGGAAGCTTCTAGCAGCTTCTCACAGAAACCACCCCTGTAGCCTCCCCTGCTACCAAAACTTGCCACGCAAACCCAACACACTTTCTGTGTATGCTTGTGTTGCTTGGAACAGTCTGTCTATATTGTAATGTTCCTCTTGGGGGAATTTAGCTAATTTTTTGTCACCTTTTAATTAGAAAAATAATACGATAAACACTGTATTAAATTTATTTCTCTCATCTTAAGCATATGAGGCAGAAAACCCCTCAAACCCTAAATTCCAACAGAACAACAGAATTGATGTGCCTTTCCGAATATAGCTCCTTTGCCTTGCAAACATTTTTGCAAAAGCATAACTTTACTTTTTATAGCCCGTCATGATGGTCATAGTGGAACTGCCAGCATGTAATTATTGTTTCCAAGATCTTGAAATTATTGTAAATCAGACTTATAATTTGAAATACACAATGCAGACTGTTTGGAACATGTTTATTTTTTCAGGGGCTTGTGTTATTTAAAGTAGAAGTCAATTGTCTCTGTAAACTTATTTAGTTATGTTTGTGTTTGATTATAGTTACAGAGAAAAATACGATATGGTGAACATTCAATAAAGTCCTACAGAAAGTTGCAAAGTTCTGCTTCCAAACTCTGTTCTAGACATGCTTTTGACCCAGGACAAAGCCTTTTGCTCTGACAAATAAAACTGTCTAGGAAAAAGCAATAGCATTTACAAACAGAAATAAGCATATATTTAGCAGCAAACAGCTGGAAACAGGATTGACTCCCTCAACAGAACATGAACTGTAGAACTAGTACCCAAATGACCAGTGCATTCTAACATCAGTGGAAGTCTTTCTATTGATTTTACCATGAAATCCAGATTCTGGATTCTAGAATTGCAGAACTGAGGCACACAAGCATTCCGGTTGACTTATGTGCTTTCCAGGATTTGAGTCTTAAGGTAGGAATGGCTGCTAAGTTTTGGCTTCTTCCAGAGTGATAAAAGGATTTTTGAAGAAAATTACAAGTTGAAGGGCAAGAAGGAAAACACAAGTTATGCAGATAGTAACCTACCTCTTCATAAATTTGTTGCCTTTCTTTTTAAACGGCTTTTAAATAACTTACATTACAACCCCAGAAGGATGATTCAAACAAACAGTAAGGAAACAGTTCAAACAAATGTGAAAAGCCACTAGTCCATTGATTTAAGTGCCATGTAGTGTTAGAGATTTTTGGAATGTACAGAATCATAGAATAATTCAGGTTTGAAGGGACCTCAGGAGTCCACCTCTTACTCAAAGCACAGTCACCAGTAAGGTCAGACTGAATTGCTCAAGGCCTTATCCATTCAGGTCTTGATAAACCTTCAAGGATGGAGAATGCGTAACCTGTAGTGGCAACATGCTCTAGTGCTTGACTGTCCTCATCTTAGAGAAGTTTTTCCTTTCCATAGAGTATGTTGTCTCTCATCCTCTTACCATTCACACCTGTAAAGAGCCTGGCTCCATCTTCTTAATAATCTCTTTTTAAGTCTTGGAAACCTGCTATCAGGTTTTCCCCAAGCCTTCTTTTCTCCAGGCTGAACAAGCCCAGTTCCCTCAGCCTCTCATTGCGTATCAAGTGTTTCTGCCCCCTGAGCTTCTTGGTGAACCTCTGTTGAACTTGCTGCAGTTTATCAAAGCCCTTCTTGATTTGAGGGGCCCCAAACTGATGCAGTATTACATACAGATTTATGCTTGAAGAGTTCTAGACTCTATATTCAGTTTGATATTCTCAAGCAAACAAATGTTTTGTCCTGCTAGACAATTGCTCTCACACAACATTTTTTTGGTTTATGCAGAAATCCACAAGGTAGTTGTCCTGGTTTCGGCTGGGATGGAGTTAATTTTTTTCCTAGTAGCAGGCACAGTGCTGTGTTTTGGATGTAGTATGAGAATAATGTTGATAATACACCGATGTTTTAGTTGTTGCTAAGTACTGCTTATGCTAGTCAAGGACTTTTCAGCTTCCCATGCTCTCCCAGGTGCACAAGAAACTGGGAGAGGGCACAGCCAGAATGGTTGATCCAAACTGACCAAGGGCTATTCCATACCACATGACATCATGCTCAGTATATAAACTGGGGGGGGATGGCCGGGGGGCAGCGATCGCTGCTCGGGAACTGTCTGGGTATCGGTCGGTGGGTGGTGAGCAATTGCATGGGGGCATCACTTGCTTCGTATATTGTTATTACTGTAATTATTATATTGTTATTATTACTACTACTACCACTACTATTTTACTTTATTTCAATTATTAAACTGGTCTTATCTCAACCCGGGAGTGTTTCTCACTCTTCCGATTCTCTCCCCCATCCCATCGGGGTAGGGGGAGTGAGTGAGCGGCTGTGTGGTGCTTAGCTGCTGGCTGGGGCTAAACCACAACAGTGGTGCCTGACAAAGGCAGTGCCAGTTAATCACACCATGAAAGCTCTTGTGTAAATAGTTAAAAATTTGTGTTGCAATTATTGTGAATCAGATACTTGACTAATATCTGGGACATGGGTGTCCACTAAGAAAGTGACTCCCTGTATGAAGTGAAAACTAAAGTCTTCCTTCAAGTCAGTGTCCAAAAATGGCTGTTGAAAGCATAGAAATTGAATGTTTTGGAGGACATGATGTATTGAAAGAGAGTTGTTGAAAAATGGAAAAAGTATTTTCAATATTTTGGATATCTAATTGAATCCTTTTGTTAGGGCAAAGCCAAGTAAAGCCAACATAAATCAAAAATAGGGTAATTTTTTTTTTTTTAAATCTAGTATAATCAAAATCAGTATAAAATCCTTCATGTTAGTTTTCTTTAATTGCTACTTTGGTCATCATAAATGTTTTGTTGATATTGTTACTGAATTTAAAAACAATTATTTTTTTTACCGCTTTTTGTCCACAGCAGTTGTAATTGTATTGCATTTTGAAAAGCAATTAATTTAAAACTTTTCTCTAATAGTTACTGTGTTGCTTCACCTGTTTATGTAGCTTACAAATTATATGAAAAAGGTACTGGACAAGTATAAAGAATGAAAGAATTCTCTGTATCAGGCAGTGGCGAATACTGGAAAAGCTGACTGAGAAGATGAGAGTCAGATTAAAGATATATTTCTAGGAGAAGTCATTGCATTTTATCAGGAAAAGAAAACTGTTCAGATAAAGGGTCACATCTGCTAGTTTCTATTAGAACTGAGTAAATTCTTTAAAAGCACATCTGATCATCTTTGCTTGAATTTCAGAGTTACTCACAAGATGCTTTTGGAACCTATTGGTAAAAAAAGCCTCTGTTTTGGAGCCTAGATCTTTCCTGGATAATGAGAACAAATGATTGCAAAGTGTCAGGGCCTCTTCGAAGGAGAATCGACTGTAAGATGAAATTCTAACCTTCTTTCTTCACTTCTGAGAAGTGGCTAAAGTGATGGGCTTATAAAGTCTCTTAAATCATAGCTTAGAGGTTGAGACTGTGAGGAGTCCACACTCCTGAAACACTGGTGAGAAATGCTGGGTTTGCCTCAGTTCTTTCCCAGATGTAGATGCTCACTACCAGGAAAAGGGGATCGATCCGTGTGGCTTGCATTCCTCCTTCTGCACTAGCAGAGACACAAGACCAATTAACACCCGCAGCTTCCCTCACAGGACTCTTTTGTGAGCAAGACTCTTCAAGCGTGAAGCAAAATTTGCCTTCTACCCACCTCCAACACCACTGGTAATCCATTTCCAGAGGGAAAACTTCCGGCTTTCTTCCTGCATGCACAAGCAGGTAGTATGTTAATTTGGCAAAGAAGAACATGCATTTTGCCTTCCCACTCCCAAGAGGAAAGTCCATACTTTTTCCAGGATGTAAATTTCCCTATTTATGTCTCAAAGGAAGAAGAACTCAGAGTAATTGCTCCCTCCACCTCCTTGTCCCAAAAAGATGTCCCAATGAACAAAGCATTAATTCCCTTCTTAGAACACAAAATGACTGGAAAAAGTGATAAACGAAAAATAATAAATAAAATATGTGAGGGTAGCAAAGTAGTTGCTGACCAATATTTGGCATGTGGAAAATACTTTTTTAATAGGAAATGGAGGTGAAAAAAAATTCCAAATATTGGATTCTTTTAATTATTATTTATCTTTTTAAAGAGCTAAATTTGAATATGTCTATTATCGGAGCTGGGGGAAGAGTTTCTTTAATACGCTGCTGTAGTACCGTGTTAGCTCCCAAACCTATTGCTCAAGGATCACATTTGCATGAAAATGGATGGCACTTATTTTTGTCACCCGTCTATAGATAGTTCTTTTGGCTTATCTTGCACTGTAAGCCTGACATGGTCCTAAATTTACCTTCATCCCACACAAATCTGGCATTCACACTTATTTTTATTCAGAATTTTTTACATCAGGAATGTAGAATTCTGAAGTCGAGGGGATTTTTATTTTTTTTTAGGGATTAATAAACAAAAGAAATTAAGCCTCCATCATCTTGGTCTTTTCTTCTCATTATTTTTCGAGTCCCATATTTCAGCTTTGACAGGATAGGAACTACATGGGATATGTGCTATGCGTACAATTGTAAAAGAAAGCACATATAAATCCAGAGAAATGGGTAGAATGTAAATACATGTTATGTCAATATTATAGCTTCTCTTAATAAAATTATTTTAGTTAAGAGGAGATATATAGTAATGGAGGTATTTTTTTCTTCATTGCAGTTTCATAATGATTTCGCAGTACCCTGAGTTTCAGTTTTTTGAATTTGTGTTGGATTTTAATAAATCTTCATGTGCAAACAGTTCTAAACCTGACTCAAGATCACCTATGGGTTTTCAAGGAAAAAGCCCTATGGAAAATGCATCAGTAAACTGTGTGTGCTTTTCTGTATACTGACAGACATCAATCAAAAGTGGGTTTAGGTTCCTGCTTACAGATAAAAGAACCACTGCGATTTCTTTGAAGTAGGTATATTTTTTTTCCTTATCGTTTGGCAAGAAATCTTTATTTTTAGGAGTGAAGAAAAAAAAAAGAAAAAGGAGCAAATATATGCAGATGCATTTGTAAGCCAAATTTACTGAGGGAGGCAAATTAAAATCCCAGTCAATGGGTTCTTCTCATTCCTTTTTTTCAAAGCTTTCTTCACTTCAGTTGTTCCCAAACTGTGATCTGTGGAGAAATATTAAATTGTTTAGAGTTAAGTTTGTTCGTAAGTAATATGGTAATCTGAGAGAAAACAACCTGATTTTGTTTCAAAAAGTTTTAAGATTGTTTATATAAGGCAGAATAAAGAGAGTATACCCATCAGCTGTGCTCCACCTCACTTGTGTGTGATTTGGTTAGCGTGTGCAAATGCCCTCCAGAAGATCCAGCTCAAACCAAGGGATAATCAGTTTTTGAGATATTACCAGCTGGAAAGACAATATACCTTTCTTTCATAATTCTCTCCCTTGTATTAGCTGCTGCTTCATTTGTTTTCATCAACCTACTTTAAGCCAACCATTTCAGAAACAAGAAGCCAGGAATCATCCTGGGTGTCAGCCTTTGAGTATGGACTTGTAAAAGAAGTTTCATATGCCAGCAGTGAAATTTTTGAAATAGTGTAAATGCTTTATCCCTATGAAAATGCCCTGTGATAATAGACTTGAGCACTAGTCACCCATTTAAAAAGTATGGAATTGTCAAATATTTAGTGATGAATCATTTGCTCTTGTGATGAGGTTCCTATCAAGTTATAACATGTATTTGTACAACACTATGTATTTGTTGGTCTTGACTTCCATACATTCAGATCAGATTGTTGAGGGCTTATTCTGATGTGGAAGTCCTGGCAGTGTTGGTCTTGTTTATCAACTGTATTAGTAATGGAGAAGACCCACTAGAACCTACTCTTCATTGGTTCATATTAGAAAAATAGTAAGATATGCTGCTTTCTTGCTCTGTTTCGCAAAGCAAGGATCTCTGCATTGTGCAAGCTGAAAAATGAAAGGAGTCACAATCTGAGAAGGCATGGGCTTAGTAGAATAAAAGAAAGTGTAGAAGCAGTAATGCATTATTTGTCTAGACTGCTAACTGCAATGCAAATCTAGTAGGTTCTGCAAAATTGAAAGATTTGCTGGAAATTCTGTGATTCCTTTAGTATTCTGTGGGCAACCACATTGTGCACTCTTGATTTATATAATGCTGACCTTCAATTTGTCTTCGTTTCTTATATGAAGGTTAATTGTAAGAAGCAGACAGGAAGAGTTACAGTCGATTGGCTTTGTGGGCAGGAGATGCACACAAAAACTGGCAAGACTATTCTGGACAGTTACGTGAGAAACCAGATCTCTCGCATTCTGGAAGATACCATAGAAAAGTCAACCACTTCTAGAATTACAAAGTATTTTGCTTGTGTTGACCGAACTATTCCAATTCATACTAAATTCTCTCTAGGGTGTTCCAGTTCTACCCCTGTCTTTGTGCTCTGAATTGCTGTCTTACCTATACGCACCCCTTAAACAGATGAACAAACACCGGCTTGTGAAAAGGGAAATGAAGGATTTATAAAATATCTCTGAGGAGAAGAGGGAAAAGTGCAATTAAAGGGTTAATCTCAGTGTTATGTACAGGTAACATGGAGAAGAAAAGGAACATGTAGATGATTGGTTTTATTGCTTCCCTCAAAATTATTATTTTTGTCTCAGAAATCTGATTTCAGATTGAAGTGATGAACAAATTGCCTTATATTAGACAACAGCACTGTAACAGTATGCTGTGAGTTTAAGGCAAATGGATTTCATTAATCAAGCTACGTGTGCTCAGATTCAGAAGTGCACGTCTTCTGACATCTGTTTATATCTCCTCTTACAATTTTCATTGTGCTTCCTTATTTTTCCCTTATCACAACTTGTTTTAACACAGCTAACAATTTTTTTTTGTGTATTATCCCTAACATCTTGTTCTGACTGTGAAGAGGCATCCGTGCCCTGTGCTGAACACGTGCCAAGTGACTGCTGCTGCCTAATGTAGTCACAAGGTGCAGAAACAGCTCAGTGCTTGGCAGGAGCAAAAAAGTATGCTGGAGGAATTTGCTTCCCAGCATGAAGAAATTCTCTATGACTATTTTGATCTTGCATGAGACTTGTGAAATACTGAAGTCATGTCAGGTTCTGAAGTGATTATAATTTGCTCCTGACTTTTGATATTTTTGATTTTTGGGACAGCATCGCTCCATGCAAAAGATAGCTGAACAATTCCATGTTTCAGTGGCTAGACTCCAAACGTACCATTTTCTCACTCTCTTCCTTCTCGCTGGAATCTGCAATGGATAGATTTACTGCAGATTTCAAACCTGTCAACACCCAAATGTGTGACACCAGCTCTCAATACATGTGAAAGAGCTAAGCTGAGGGACATAATAATATGTAGCAGGGGAAGAAGATAGAAGTGCTGCAGAATACATTTTGTGCAGTACAGAAAAGTTTGCTGAAAACTCCATTTTGAAGTTGAGCAATTCTGCTATCAGCCTGCAGTTATCAGGGTGTTAGAAAAGAGTAGGACAGGAGTCTGGACTTCATGACTCTCCCTTGTACTAGGGAATCTGTATGCTTATACTGCGGAGAGTTTTAGGAGCCGCTTAAATCACAAAACTGAAAGTTATTAAAAGTAGATGTAACTCCCAACTTCAAGCTGAGGAAGTCCGTGTTTTGAAAGTTCCCACTGTCATTAGAGACACCACCCAGCAGCCTGGCTCAATCCGGATAGCTGCAACTGAACCAGAAAGTGCAGCTGTGCATACACCCGGATTTCCTTTTGCAGCCGGCCAGTTACGCACGCCCTTGCCTGGAGTCGTGATGCAGCTCTACTCCGCTGCTCCAGCCCCGCTGCTGTGCACCCTCGCTGTGCTCTTCAAAGCGTCTCTGTCAGTGGGCCATGTACCGATGCTGCTTTGGTCAACTCAGAGGTAAGAAATCTAGTAAAAGAGTATCTCTACTTACGCTATTGCTCTGTGTGTGTGTGTGCGGAATATATTGTATATCGTCAGTTGTGGTAAATAACCTCTGGGCAATAAAATTACGCAATAAATAAATTTGCCTCTCGGCAGTCGAACAGCCTAACAGATTAATTTAACCAGATTTATTTATAATTTTAGTGATCTAAGCTGGGCATTAAGAAGTAAATAAACCCCATATTCTTCAAACCTGAAGTAGATATGCTTTATTCACCCTAAGGCAACCTTGAACTCCACTGTTAGAGATGTCGTGACTTAAAGGCACAACATAAGGCAGTTTCACAAAAAGGAACTGACCAAAAACTGTGGGGCCAACCTTAATACTTGCATTTCCTAACTCCTGAATCCTGATTTTTCACTTTAATGTTCTTTTTAATGCATTTTTTTAATAGAATATGCTGCTGCATGTATAGGTATCAGAAACAGCTGCAGAGTCTTGACAGATCCAAAGAGACACGTGAAATTCAGGGGTTTGCATATACTTACAAGACTTCGAACCTGTCTTGAAAGACTTCTTTTTTCCAACCAGGAATTTTATTCATGCAGACTTTAAGGTTTTTATATAATTACTTGGGATTTCCAGAAATACAGACGCTTGGGCAACGCAGTACCTTCATGTGGGGTACTGGATATGTAAAGTTGTCAGAGAACTACGCACCACTTATTCACAAGGCTGTCTCTGCAGGGCATACACATTGGTTTTGTCTAGAAAGTACTGCCCCAAAATATGGTAATCCAACGTCAGAGATTTGTAAGAAAAGGCTCCTGAGGGGCTTATGGGATCGCAGGACTGAATGGAAGGGCTAAAGGCAAGGTCCTGTTCTGAGTGGGAAGGCAACAACAGAGCTGCTGTACTCCAGGTTTGCCTAAGGTGTGCTTTGGCCTGAGTAAATCACTTGACTCTCTCCTCCTAATTCCTAAAAACTCCACATTCTTGACCTGGTTTACCTAAATTGTAAACCCTCTCATGGAGAGTCATCTCATACCCTCTGCAAGCACATATGTATTATACCTAGATCAACAGGCCTGATCTCAGCTGGGTATTTATTCATTTCTCTATTACAAATAATCCATAACACCAACAGTATTTGGAATTTGTCACAATCCAGCTGGGTGACTTCATAAGCATAAAATGCTTTCCTGTACTGCAAATAACCTTGGCGCACAGGTTAACCCTCATTTTTTCTGTAAGGATGAACAGGAGGGGCTGCAGTGATGGGGATTCCTGTTGGGTCTCTTTGTTGGCATGACCAAGCTGTGTGTGCCCGGGCAGGGGGACTTCTGCTTCTGAACTCCTCTGGTCATCAACTCTTGTCAGGTCTGAATACATAGGGTTTGATTCTTTCATCTCTTTATCGTTTTGTTAATTCCCAGAGTGTTGCTTGCGATTTACTCTTCTGTAAACTGGAAAAGACACCAAACCAATGGCTTCTTGGGAAGTAATTATCCTTTCAGCTAGTTGCACTGGATTCACGCTACCTTTCATGAGGCTTTGAGCTCATTCATTCGACACATTTGAGACACTGTGAATTATCTAGCTGTCATTAGGAACAGAATTTGACTAAATTCTGCTCTCATTTATCCTAGTGTAAATCTTTTGTCTTTAGGCAAGTTTATGAGGATTTAAGTCTGAGTGCTAAATCTTTTTAATATTTTTTCTTTTCTTTTTTTTCTTTTTTTCAGTTGCTTCTTAATATGGTAATTTTAAGACAGCAATAGGAGGATTCAGAAAATTTATGAACATCAGGAATTAGATTGATTCAGTTGTTCAGGAGATCTTTCTCCATGCATAGTGCCATACAGACAAGCATGCTACTTTTCTGGTTTTTCATATGTGATGCTACAATGTTGAGGGCCATGGAAAACAGATGTGTAGGAGGAGTTGATGGTGTTTATTTCATATGCATCCTGGACACAACATCCTTTTCCCAGCACTAATTAGCACCAGCTTTGACATACGTCTACCCATCTCTTAAGCATTTCCAGAAATGGAACCGTTGGACCCTGGGGAGCCGCAACATATAGGAATCTGCAAAGTTTGATAAAGTTAAATTACGTAATTTTGACCTTTTTTTTCCCCCCCCTGAAAGAAATAAACAGATGTCTCAACATCAAGGCTTTTTTATATTCCAAATACTTAATCTGTTCACCCTTATACAACACAGGCTCATGTCTGAGTACTAAACCTCTGTATTTAAAAGCAAAGTAAATATTGGAAAGAGTTGTTCTTAGGATATCAGTGATCCTTACAGTCTAAGCAAAGATCAGTGCTTCCTTTGTCCTACTTCCTAGTTTATATGAACAACACACCTGTTGTCAACATAAGCAAAATCTTACCAGTTAACCCAGGGTGGTCATAACGGCAAACTTTCCACCGAGATGCAGTTAGCAACTTGCTCTACTACAGATTGTTCAGGCTTATACAAATCTAGAGCAGGAAAATCAGGATAGTGGACTGATTAAACCAGTTTCATGTTTCCAGGAATAGAACATTTTCTGGAAGATATGTTCCTCCTACCACGACCTTTGTATTTTTGAAAGGTGAAGTTCTTGTGGGGCAGTAATTAGTTCTGGTGAAAGTCAATGAAGAAACGGGAAAGGAGATTTATGTTATTTTATAAAATAAGAAAGAGTAACAGTAACTTTTGTTTGCTAACCCTTTACTCTATGCTTTACATCTTGGTACTTTGCAGTAATGCAAGGTTTGCAGTGTGTGATCTAGAGGCTTATGAATTATGGAAGCTGCTATTAAGTTTTTTAGGAAGGATAACTACAGAAGTGCAGTGATTATCAATGGATTTCTATTCACTTTGTGGAAATACGTCCTACCAGTTTAAAACTTCAGTGATTCATTGATCAACAGAAGCTGAGATTCACCGATCTGTTCTACCACCCTCTCCCAGGTTATCTGATAGGATACGATATCGAATAGTTGAAGGAGAATATGTTTTGCTCTTCTTTAGAACTAGCTAGTGTTTGTACAGCCATATCTCAGAACAGCTATATTAGGAGAATGTAACGCTTTAAAATCTCTCTTTTATGCACTATTATTGTACTGTAATCATGCTATTGTACTGTAATCATGCTATTAAAGATAATGTTACATGTCAGATACAGATGAAACCTGCAACTGACAAATACATGCAGTGTGCAAAGCATAAAGGACGTGTGATATAAATCTTTACAGGGACATTAGTAAATCAAATACCTCTTCCCTCTAGAAAAAAAAAAAAACAGATCTTTTTATTTTACTTTAAAATAAGTATTTTCTACCACACAACAGTCTTTCTCCATCGAACTCAGGAAAAAGACAAAGTGGGAATAACCCAGTAGGTCACAGTGTCCTGCTTTTCACAAACTAATACTAATGTATCAGTGCACATTCTCCAAATAACTTTGGCCTGGAAAAAATAACCTTTATCTTAAATTAGCTTTTAATTTAATATCTCCTGGTTGCTTTTCAAAGCAGTAGAGATGGAGAGGTTTCTTTTGCATATCGTTCACAGAAGAAACTTGATTTAGCCATTTTGAACCAATAGTCTAAAGAATTTATTTCCCTCGGTAGATTAGAGAGGGAGCCTGAGGAAATAAATTCATTAAAATTAGCTTTTGTGACTGCCCCCTCATGTGTTTGTTCTAGGAATGATTTTTGCCTACAGTCACTGAGAATACATTACTACCTTCATGAAATGAATCCTTTTCTGGCAAATCCAGATTATAAGTGACTTTGAGAATGCATTAATGCCAAATAGTACATCTGCAGTATTTCTTAAAACTGCAAGGAATTTGCTGAAAGATCTGCTGAAAGAAGGTGGAACATAAAAAGGATACAGTGGAAACAGAAAATTGTTTTAACTGTAACTTTACTGGACTTCTGTGGAGATTCTATGTGCTAGCATGCTTGACTAGCTTTTTGAATTTTTTTCCTATAATCACGAGTTTTCATTCTACTGCTGCTACTAGTAATGGTGACATGTGAGTTTTGTGTAAAAGTGGTATTTAAAGGTCATTTCCAAATTTTTTTTAATTAGCTTGTTTACTTCTGCTGTGCAGGAGAATATATTATTTCTTATATGGTAATCACGAGGTAAGTGAAAGAGAAAAACTGACAAGAATAACTTGTAGGAAAGAGTTCAGAAGCCAGCCACAAAGCAAGAATGTAAGCTCACAAGTTAGAGTGCTAGAAGCCCTGTTATCTTACCATCTGCCCTTCTGGGATGTCCAGATACAAGAAATCTGGAAATCTTTGCCTTCATCAGAAATAAGTGCTCAAATCCCAGTTCTATGTAGAAAGAGCACTAGTCAGAGAAGAATCTGTATGCCTAAACTTGTTGTCATGTCAGAGCAGTTAGGGACAAGAAAGAAGCAAAATACCAAGCTAAGCTTTCTTTCCTCTCTTTCTTTAGTGCATTGTCTGGCTATTGGAGGAAAGAGAGAGCAGCTGAGTTTTAAGTTTCCTCCTTTTTAGCCAGCAGGAAAGCACTTACATTAACAGAGATGCTTGTCATTATCAGCCCCCATGGCTGAAGACCCCAGGATGGTTCTGCAATGGGGAGGTTAAGTCTGATGTGCTTGGCATGCAGATGATTGCACATGGCTGTGCATCTTTGGACATAAAATTTTGTGTGAGCAATCAATGGTAGCAATCAATATGTGTGTTGGCCTACTGCCTGTTTCATCCTGTGCCATCCCTTACTGATCTCTTGCTGCCTGCTTGAGGTGAAGAGTTCAAAGGGATGGACCAGTTCATTACATCCAGTAAAGCATGCCTTCAGCTTATCCCCGATGCGCTGTCTGTGGCAGTCACGTATCTCCATTTCACTCTGCAGTTCACAGTAAACCAGCTGGTAAAACACACCGACATTTCCCGTCTGAACCGTGGTGAGAATGTTGTTGCACCCAGCTGGCAGCAGCAGACCATTCAATGAAGTGTGTAGTGTAGCCTTGCCTACTGCCATCCATAGTGCTCAGCAAACTAAAAGAAACAAAATAAATGTGTGTGTAATATGGTGACCATAAGTATTAGGCATATGCTGCATTATAATAAAATTATTAACTAACTGATGTTGATTTATTTTTCTGATGATGATGCTGGAGTTAATAAAGTTGACTGCTTGGAAGCTAAAAAGTCTCACAAAAGGTGCTTTTCAAGGTTAGCTAGCTATCAAGATCTGCTTCAAGAACAGGGAATACCTTAGAAGTAAGTATGCTTTAAAACAGGATCATTACATTTCTGAGGTTTTGAGTTCATGACAAAAGCCTTTGCTCTTGTGCTGCTGCAAATAACTTCGTTTTGTTTCATGTGCTTTCTGTTATTCTTAATTCTAAGTCCCCAAAGCTCTCAAAATCTTCATTCTTTTCTAATATTAGGCATGAAATAGATTTATTTAGTTAACTTTTAAAATAAATATACCAAGATATTCACTATCATTTTCTTTCACACAAGCCATATTTTAACATCTCTTAATTTAATCTATTTTCTTTTCCCTTAATATCATTAGTATTTTCGTGTGGCCATGCAATTCATAAAGTCAGTATGAAAGTCAGTTCCTGAATAGTCATTCAAAATCTTTGGGAGTTTTTGTGTTTTCAAATATATTATTTTTAAATACTGTATTTAAATATTTGAGATTGTGAGGTTTGGCTTTTCTATAAAGTTGAGGCATGTCTGTTACAATTTCTAAGTTGTTGGGCTTCATAAATACAAATTAATATGGATTTCCAAGCACAAATTGACAAAGAAGTGATGTTGAGCAAAACTAAGAAAATATCAAATGATAATTTCTACCAAAGAGAAAAATTTCTTTTCTGCGCAGCAGGGTTTACTTCTAAAGCTTGAAAAGTGACAGACAGAAGGTCTACTAGAATTTCATTTTAACATCTGCAGCACTTTGTCCTGAAAGAGTCTTCCACATGTACTGTTTGCTCTAGCACTCTCCCAAAACCAAATTCTGAAGGGAGTTAGGTATCTAGTACTGCAGGACTGCACTGTTTTTATCTCTGCCATGGGTGCAGTTGGAAGCTTTTGATTCACTCTTCGCAATTGTCATTGGAATTGCTGGGAAGTCTTGAAGTGAAATATAGATTTTCCTTATCTGAGAAACAACATTGAAACCCCCTATGTGTTCATTACCCCTGTTCTGCCTCCATCTTAAGAGACTGCAAAGATTGTTCTAATTCATAAAATTTTGCTGTGCAAGGGTCATTTTTTAATTCCTTTTGGGTTAGAAAATTTAATAAGCATCTCAACTTCACCAAATTGCAATCATATAATAGCTGATGCTACAGCACACAGCAGTTCTCTATATTCTATTCTTTGTAATTAGAACCATTTAGAGGGTCTGGAATACCTGATTTCTCAGGCCTTAGCAACTAATGTGTGTTTGGGGAAGATGGGAGATTAAGCTTCAAGCTCTGGTTTTTCTACAGAATGACAATATTACCTTAGTCAAGACACCTAGGACCAAAATTTTCATAATAAATTTCATCCCTATGGACCCACATTGCATACTGTTAAAATCCCAATCAGGTGTTGAAAGAACAATGCCACCTCTTGTTTTGCCCATAACTGTTTTGTGTAGCAGTAAAACTAAATAGATGAGGTATTTCTCTGTCCAGTCCTCACGACAGGTTGGCACAAGAATCGTAAGCTTTCCTTGGTATCTTGAGCCGTTCTGTTCAGAAGAACTCCTGCTTCTGGAAAGGTGTTTTTTCTGAGTTCCTTCTGCAGAGTGGTTTCTTCATCACAAAAACCTTAGGAGAGAACATATTGTTTACACTACCACTGAAAAACCACTTTTACTTAACAGAAGATTTATGAAAAAATATTGGTTTATGACAACTTGTGGTCTAGCCTGAGTTCTCCCTCTGGCCACCAAGATGCCTGATGGCACTGGAAAGTGTTTTGGGAGATGGGATTCCCTTTGGGAATTCTCTCCGAAGGTTTTCAACATATTCTTTTTCATTCCACTTAGTAGCTAATTTTTTTAAAGAAGCTAGAGTGCTGTTGTACACAAACAAGAAAGTAGAGAGAGAGAGTTATCTTGATTGGACCAATTTCATTCCTGCTGTAACACAGTTAATGTGATATGGGCATAAATGGGCAAGTTCTTTTCCTCTTGAGTAGAATGAAAGTAAACGGAACTGTAAACCTGAGCTTAATCCAAAGATGATGATATCATTACCTGCTGCTGCATATTTAAAGAAAGAAGAGGTGTCATCATTGGCAGCAAATTTTACAGAAAAAAAATATTTCTTTGTAGATCACAGTGGAATCCAGACACTGCTTTACACGAAGGACACATCGTCTCAGCACATGAGCTGACTGTACTCCTGCAACCTGTTTTTACCCAAAATTCCGGAAACCTCATCTTGTTCCTGCAAGATACAGTATGTAACATTAATTCCTTTTCTCTCACCAATGCCGAGTGCAAATCTGTACCTAAATGAGATGCCATGTCTCCTTCTCACCAATCTACTCTTTGTTTTTCAGCTTAGCATAGATGATTTCACATACCTCAGTGAATCCTACGATAACAGGAATCCATTTCAAAATGTTCAGGCAAGCATTTCTCTCTTTTCTTTCTTTATATGCAGTATTTAAAATTAAAAGAAGATATAAGAAAGATGCAAACAAACAACAATTGGGAAAATTAATCGGAATTGCAGCAGTTTTCCTACTTAAATTATTTATTGAGACTATTTCAGTTTAAGCAGAAGAATTAAAGGAAATCAACTGAGTTTGCAGAAGTGTTTTGTAGCTATTTTATTTCTGAAAATCAAGTTTTCAGAACTCATCGTAACTGACAAAATTATTCCTAAACATGCGGCAATTTTGTATTGTAAAAACCAATATAAACTTCCATACTGACAACCCAAAATTCTGTTTTGAAGCCATAGGAAGAAAAGAAGTTATAGGAATCACTTATTTAGCCCTGATTTTCAGAACTGAACATCTATTTTATTTTCATAGAAATTGAAGCTCTCAACTCATGCAGGGAGTTAACTGTTTCATATTTGAATGTAGTTAGATATGACTAGATACTGCATTGCTTTATCTTTATGAAAAATAGGCATGCTACTTGAGTAATTTGAAATCAACTCCAGGCACAGAATCTAAGATGGAGTCCTCCTGAGGCAGTCAGCAACTTCCAACTTCTCACTCAGGAGGTTTACAGATTTTGTGCATGGTATCTCTGGTTATGCTTACACGACAGTTTGTTGAACTGTAATTAGATAAAGGAAGTGTTGACACGTGGAAGTCATAAAGGCATTCCTGTAGGCAGAGCGGGATGAATAGAGCTATTAGTAAAGGAACTGGTATCAGAGCACATGAGGAAGTATAAATTCTCAAGCTCCACACAGCAAGCTGTGTATGTAATTAAATACATAAATATTAACATATCACCTATCCCTACATCTGTGCTGTCTAAGAATGTCTTCCTTGTGTCACTGATACTGGAGATCTTCATCTCTTTGCCATATAACAGCATTATAACACCGATGCTGGAATAAAAACAACTGTTCAGGGTATGTACATGGGTTTTCTAAGGAATGAATGGGAGTAAAAGTAATACTTCTCTGGTATGCCTTATCTTCTCTGGGTTTAAAATCCATGCAAGGCTGTGTCTGGAGAAAATTTTGTTGCTGCCTGACTGCAAAGCTGGTTTGATTTTAGAAGCTGTGCGAAATGTACACAGCTCCTAATGATGTGGTAGTCTTATTTAAGCAGGCCCTGGATGTTTAAGAGGAGGGATATTAACATATTTAAAACTTTCTTCTTTTGCCTTGTAATCAGGACTCCATCAGCACTGTAGATAGACCTTATAGCCAAAAGCTAGAGATGATTTGAGAGATTGATGGGTTTAGAAATCGGGTGGTATACTGAGTGGGTTGGGGACCTGGTGAAGAGGTCCTCAGCTAAACAAAGGATCACATTTAAGTAAATCTTTGGTCTGTATCTGGCAGAGCAAAGATTTAAACCCAGGTTTTCAACAAGCTGAATAAATGTCAGTAACAGTTTGTTTGCTTTCTGACCTTGCCTCTCTTCCCTTTCTGTCTTGGAGCTAAGAAACTTTTTCTCATTACAGCTTGTTTAGAACTGGAAAGTTTCTTTTGTCAAATTGCTCACCTCAACTCCTGCACTTGCTAGATTTGTTCTGATGGACTTGGCAATCTTAATACTTTTCTAGCATAGTTTTGTGGGGGTGAGGTGCTGTAAGTTGAGTGAAAGAAAATGAGATGTATAAATTAAATATTTCTTTTTCACTTAGGTGCCCATATGGGAAACTTTGTCAATATCTATTGCATAGACTTATAGCTTTTAGGTCCAGAAAGGATCTTTATAATAATCCAATTTCATCTTGGATGTAACACAGGCTACAAAAATTTGCTCAGTTGCTATTGCATCAGTTGCACTCCACTTGACCTACTTTGAGAAAGAAATTTATTCTTAATCATGCTATGAAAGACTCTGTCATAACATTCACAGAACACAGGAGGAAGTGAAGGTCAGGTCTGAATTTTCTCACTGGGGAAATTAGAATCTTTGATGTTGCATAATCACAAATTTTTATACCTTCACACTATATATTATACAAGTGATTCATTAAGCTACAATAGAAGTTCCATGTCACTCGAGTATCCTCCTTTTGAACTTCACAAATGTAAATTTATTCACAAACCTAAACTGGAGATCTCATTTAGAATGCATATGTGCATGTAGCAGCATGGGTACTACAAGAAGGAAGTGTTACTTGTAAAAGAGTTACAGGCTTGTAAACCACAGAGACATTTGCGGATATTAGATTTGTTCAGCGACATTAGCAGCTGTTTTGCACTTTGGGGTTGTATGCAATCAGTGGGTTTGTATGCAATAAAAGAATTCTATTTCCAGTTAATACAAAAGGAATCTTATAGGTAGATCACTTATCTTAAACATTCAAAGAACTTTTAAATTAAATAATAAAATACAAAGATTAGCACTTGGGGAACTTTTTTTGTCAAGCAGTCACCTACTCTACAAACTATTTTTCTTTAATATTAGCTTTGGCTTTCCCCAAACAATGCTCAGCTCCTTAGAACTGCAGTGTATGGTAACACACTCCAATTAGTGGCCAGCTGTGCAGCTGCATAATTATTATTGTAAGTCATTGCCATTCATGGTTCTGTATCTCCATTGTATCCTCACTCAGTGGTCATAGACTGAGGAGTACTATTTAGTTGTGTGTGATACAGAGGTCCTACTATAGTTTTGATTGTCTTTGTTCCCTTTCTCTTTACCTTAGTTAGTTTTATTATATTATTTTTTGACAAGGGGGTATGCAGAACTGCATAATAATCAAGATAGAAGTTCATCATAGATTTATTTAGTGACATGATGATGTTTTGTTCTCTAGCCTTTTCCAAAAAACCCCTACTTATATTTGATTTTTCAATTCTGATCAATATCAGCCACTGAATTGACATTTTCAAAGAGCTGTTGTGTCTCTTAAGGTTTCATTACTGAAGGGTAACACTCAGTTTTGAGTCTATTATCTATTATTGTGTACATAAAATTAGTGTTGGGGTTTTTTCACTCTGTGTTCTGCTAAAATCAATTTGCATTGAATCTCATCAATTACTTTGTTGCCCAAGAGGCTGTACAGATTGCTTCTGCAATTTGTCAGCCCTTGCCTTTACTATCTTGAATAATTCCGTGTAATCAGCAGATTTCATTAGCTCAATATTTATGCCTCTTTACCAAATAATTTATGAACATACGGAATTGAACAGGCCCTAGTGCAGGAACAGATACTTTTTTCTACCCCTTCCTTGCTATCTCTTTACCTACTCTTTACCTATCCTTTACCCACCTCCATGTGAAGCCTGCCTTTCTCACACTAGGGCAGCTTAACTTCTTTAGGGGTCTTTGCTTCAAGACTCTGCCAAGTGCCTTTTGTGGATCCAAGTACGCTGTATCAGCTAGAGCTCCCTGGTGTACATGCCTATTGACTCCTTCAGAGATTTTCAGCAGAATTGTGAGGCACAACTTCTTTTTGCAAAAGCCATGTCAGCTTTTTCCCAGTATAATCCTTCCTTGTTGTGACAGTCTGTATTTCATTCTTTGGAATTGTTCCTCCCATTCTTGGACTTCAGGTTTACTTCTCTGTAGTTCCTCGGATCTATCTGTAACCCTTGAAAAAAACTCTGGTGTCATGTTTGCCACGACACAGTACAGTGGCATGGACGTTTGTTCAGCAATATTTTCAGTAGCTGCAACATATTTTATCAGCTAAAGTACATCAGGTCAATTTTCATTAAAATCAGAATATATAGCTTTATGCATACATTTTGAGAACACAGGTAAAGTGTAAAAGTCTGTACAATTCATACTAATTGGAAAGTTACAATGCAGCAATGATAATTTTCTTTGCAGTTCTTACTGTGTCTAGAAACAGAGGTGCTTCCAAATCTGTTTGAATAGATTTTTCTTTTTTATAGATAACCCATTGACCAATGCTGTAGAAAATAAATACAATATTTTAATATTTTCAATTACATACTCACAGGTAAAAGATGAAGATTTAAAAGATCTCTTTTACATGGAAAAGCCTGCTTACTTCAGGTGTAGGTTCCCAGATATTTTCAGAGCCAACACAGGAGCCTTTTTCCCAGCTAATATATTTATTATAGGACTATCTATCAGCTTCGGTGCCAAACATAAACTCATTGAGAACAATGAGTATGCCTACATGATCCTTTATAGATGCATGCATGAGTCTTTAACAAAGATTTTAACAATAGATTTCTAATGGTAGACCTAAATTCATGGGTTCATGACAGGCAGGTCCTGCTTGACCAACCTGATCTCCTTGTGTGACCTGGTGACCCGCCTGGTGGATGAAGGAAAGGCTGTGAATGTCATCTACCTGGACTTCAGCAAAGCCTTTGACACCATCTCCCATAGCATTCTCCTCAGGAAGCTGGGGGCTCATGGCTTGGACGGGCGTACTCTTTGCTGGGTAAAAAACTGGTTGGGTGGCCGAGCCCAGAGAGTTGTGGTGAATGGAGTTAAGTACTTTTGGCGACCGGTCATGAGTGGTGTTCCCCAGGGCTCTGTTTTGGGTCCAGCCTTGTTTAATATCTTTATCAATGATCTGGATGAGGGGATTGAGTGCACCCTCAGTAAGTTTGCAGATGACACCAAGCTGGGTGGGAGTGTCGATCTGCTGGAGGGTAGGATGGCCCTGCAGAGGGACCTGGACAGGCTGGACCAATGGGCCGAGGCCAACTGTATGAGGTTTAACAAGGCCAAGTGCCGGGTCCTGCACTTCAGTCACAACAACCCCATGCAACGCTACAGGCTTGGGGAGGAGTGGCTGGGAAGCTGCCTGGCCGAAAAGGACCTGGAGGTGTTGGTAGACAGCCGGCTGAACATGAGCCATCAGTGTGCCCAGGTGGCCAAGAAGGCCAACAGCATCCTGGCTTGTATCAGGAATAGTGTGGCCAGCAGGAGCAGGGAGGTGATTGTCCCCCTGTACTCGGCGCTGGTGAGGCCACACCTGGAATACTGTGTCCAGTTTTGGGCCCCTCACTACAAGAAGGACATTGAGGTGCTGGAGTGTGTCCAGAGAAGGGCAACGAAGCTGGTGAGGGATCTGGAGCACAGGCCTTATGAGGAGCGGCTGAGGGAACTGGGGTTGTTTAGTGTGGAGAAGAGGAGGCTGAGGGGAGACCTTATCGCTCTCTACAACTACCTGAAAGGAGGTTGTAGTGAGGCGGGTGTTGGTCTCTTCTGCCAAGTAGTTAGCAATAGGACAAGAGGAAATGGCCTTAAGTTGTGTCAGGGGAGGTTTAGATTGGATATTAGGAAAAATTTCTTCACGGAGAGGGTTGTCAAGCATTGGAACAGGCTGCCCAGAGAGGTGGTGGAGTCACCATCCCTGGAAGTGTTCAAAAAACAGGTAGACGTGGCACTTTGGGACGTGGTTTAGTGGACATGGTGGTGTTGGGTTGATGGTTGGACTGGTGATCTTGAGATCCTTTCCAATTTTAATGATTTGTAGTTTTTACTTTCATTAAAAATAATCCAGCCACCAAGCCAGGAAACATGAAATTACTGCTCTACCCTTAACTGGTTTAGTGGTGGACTTGGTAATGTCAGGTTACTGGTTGGACTTGATGATCTTAAAGGTCTTTTCCAACCTAAATGATTCTATGATTCTATGATAAATTTACTCCATTCCAGCTTCAAATTGCTTAGGTGTAATATCAATTCAGTTAACGTAAGACTGAAACCAGAGCTGGGCAAGTAAGTCCAAGCACAGCTTTATCATAGTGCAGTTACTTGGCTTCAGGATGGCTGGAAATGTGGACAGAGTCATCCCACACCTACCTTCAGAAAAACCTGAACAACAATATATATATAATCCAAGAGTGAAGTTTCTTGTAATATTTCACTCAGGAGAGGTGCTTCAGGGGACACTAAAGAAAGTAAATATAATCAGAGTAAGCTGCCCATAGACAGGTTATAGATTCTGGCATTTAATGTAGGAAGGTCTGCTATCCATCCAACAGCTCAGTAGGAGGTTTTCTTCCCTTTCCTTTTCCCTTTCCCCTTTCCTTTTCCCTTTTCCTTTTCCTTTCGCTCTCCCTCTCCCCATCCCTCTCCCTCTCCCCCTCCCTCTCCCTTTCCTAGCTACTGTGTGGTTGTACCTCTTTGTTTAGTCCTTTAGCAGAACAGAAAATCCGGTGTTTCTCAGTAGTCCTCTTCATTCTCCCCCCTCTTTTGGAGTTCTTGTGTTTTGAACATGTATGGTAGTTGAAATCCTAAAATGCGTAAAGCAACATATGGGTATTGTAAAGACAAGTGTGCAGTGGTCAAATGTCAAGAAGGCCAAACAAGAGGCATGGGATCAGAATGGCTGTCTGAGGCTAATGAGTAGATATCCAGCTGTGTCTGCCCTTCAGATGGAAAACAGTTGAATACCAGTGGCTGGAAGCTGAGACAGATGGCAGTGCAGGATTGGTTAGGAGCACAGGCACAATTCAGATATTACTCAGTAATGATGCATTTTATGTCTTATTCTACAACAAATGAGTAATCTGCTTAATATATATCCTTGGAAGAAGTGGCTGCTGCCATTCTGGCTGCTGCTAGGGGGCAAAGGATTAAAATATTGAAAATAAAATAAAATAATTGACTATTGCTCAGAATTTTAGCTCTAAATTCATATATGCCAACAAAATGAAATGTATCATCCTTTCCTTCCAGGCAATACTAAAAACGCTACTCAAAGACCTGTGAACCAGATCAGTGCTTTCTGCTCTATTTTAATTTCTGCAGTTATTTTTCTATCAGTCTGGCAAATCAGACAATATTGCATAAATCCTCCCTTATGATCATCTATAGAAATGTGAAAATAACTAGCCTTTGGCAGGGAAGGAAAACATGTGAGCAATTAGAAAGAACCAGAGCAGGTCAGAAAAGTGGTAGGCAGTCAGAGAACAGACAAAAAGGAAAAAGAGTAGGAGGAGAAAAGTGTTAGCAACACTACAACACTTGCATCAGTTAGAGGGGGAGAGAGAGTCTATAACAACTTGGATATCTGAATATTGGATCAAGTGACAGACTCATTCTAGAATTAAATGTAGAAAATGGGAAAGCAAAGTTAACAAGTTGTAAACTAGGACTCAAAAAAAAATCTTCAAATATTCATGTTAAATTTGAGGTACATTAATTCTGATCATCCTCAAGTCACCATCTTGCATTTTCTTTCCCTGAATATTTCATGTTAATTTTATTATCAAGAAGAACCTCTGGAAAGGAAGTTTTTCCACTATCCAGGTTTCAAATTCATAGAACAGGAATGTTTTTAAATGCATTTCACTCGAGTATTTTCATCAGAAACTCAGCTATGAGAATTACAGATAAAGTGATAGATACCCTGATGCTTGATTATTTGAACCAGTTCAGCCTGAGCTTTATAATTTGTATGTTGAGTAGAAAGACAGAAAGTACATGACATGAGGTTTGTTTGTGTGTGTCTGGAGGCTCTTGCAGCTCCTGAAACAAGTAACTTCCTTTAATAGCTACAAATTAGACACTTGTCTGTACCATGTGCTGTACCACCAGGATGTACACAAAGGAACGGCATTTATTATGCAAAGTATGAATCTGTACTGAATAGAGCTGCTGGAACTTGAGGTGTCTGACATTGATCCTTCTCACCTCCGAGGGCATTTAGTTAGATGGCCGTCTGATGAACTTTGCTTCTGGCAGTGTTCGTAACCTGTCTTTCCAATACATTCTTAGCTTGAGAACTTCTACATCATCTCTCTCTCCTCTTCCACCACATGTGTGGAAAGGACAGTAAAAATTTGATGTCAGTGACCGCCCTAAGCTTACCCCAAGAAGGTGCAGGAATAAGAGCAACACAAGTTTCCCTTCACTGCCCCTTTCCAGGAGCAGCCTGCAGCCAGCATCAGGCTGGTGAGAACTCACGTAGTGTTTACCAGGTTGGTGCCTCACCTTGAATAATAAATTAGGGATACGTAAAAAAAGGTTTGTATTTAATTATTAATCAAGTAAATAAACTGTTCATAAATTTATTACAGGAAATTCTTCAGTCTTTTCCTTCATCTTTAGTTTTGCCAGCTGTTGACTGCGAGGCTACAAGGTATCTTCTGAGCTTTCTTCAGGAGTCAGGAGACTGGAAGTTAACAAATGTAACTAACCTCGATGTCTCTCAGCTGGACATGAATACATCTAAATCAAACTTACTGGTGGTTCAGCTGCAACCACTTGTCAGGTAGGAGCTTGTCACAAACAAAACTGACCCACATGTGTGCATGATTTTTCAAGCTTTTGAAAATATTGTTTCTATTCAGGAAATTTAAAAACCAAAGTGGAAGCTTACAGGGTTAGCAAAGTTATTTTTCTTGCAAGGGTGAATTTTGTATTTTTTAAACTCCCCTGATGAGCTTACCAGGTGTAACAGATGAATTATGTTGAGAAAGTCAGTCAGGCATTCCTATTTTGTCTGCCTCATTATATGAGAACAAAGGGACAACTAATAAAACTAAATGGCAACACACTTTTAGCAGAAAGGCTGAATTATTTTATGCAACACATGATTAACCTGCAGAATTAATTGCTAGAAGGCATTCCAGGGGTCAAAAAACCTGGCAGGATAAATAAGCAAGCAAATAAACACAGAGACAAACCTGAAGTTATTATGAATAAAGAGACTGGTTTCCATCCCTCTAGAAGGAAGAGGAGGGCTATAATTCTTCATGTTTCCAGGCCTATGACAACTGTGATCTAATAGAGGTAGACCGAGACTGTTCCTTTAGGTGAATGTATATTTAGAAAAACGTAAGGCATGGGTGTATCAAGTCCCTCTGCTCAGCTTCTCCTGCTGTTTCTTCTTCCTAGCCTGTTACTTGGGCATTTGTACATGTTGGTATATGGTGCACGTATCAATGGGTCTGAAGGAAGTGCAATTATAGCTAACACATCACTACACAAAGTAAAGACATGATACCCACTTTAAGGAGCTCAGGTACAAACGTTAGACAAGGGGACAACACCAAACGAAAAGAGCGCTGCGCAGAGGTTGGTCAAAATAACATCAGTGGTCTGGGTTCTCTGCAGCTAAGGAAGTTTGAGGGGTTTGAGGAATTCGCTGAAGATGTGGTCCTTGTACTATTAATGGCTTTGCAGAAGAGAAGTGTCATAAGGAGGAGATGAGAGAATGATGGAGGGATTGACGCTGACAGTAATCCTTTTACTAGCCGGTATCTTTGTACATTTCTGGTTCACATTGTTCTTGCTTAGAAAAGATTTTTAATTATTTTTTTCACACTCTTTTTGTAGTGGTTTAAATGAGATTTCCACCCTGGAAGCAATTGCTGAAAATGGTAAGCAACATGACCAAGAGATAACTAACATTTCATCATTTAAGTCTGTGTTTTCACTTGAGCAGATTGTATTGTCTAGTTCCTGGGTTTTGCTGTAATACTACTATTTAAAGGTTTTCTTTTCCCCCATCTATAGTACTTATAAGCAGTCAATTATCATAGTGTTGAAGTACTGAGTGTCTGATTCAAAATCCACTGAAATGGATACAGCTCCATGACCTGAAACGTGATGATGATGCACCTCTGCTTCAGGCATGGGCCTTTGCTCATGCCCTGAGATCCTCCCCGTTCAGAGTACGAACGCTGCGTCTCCATGCAGCTCGGACTGCCTCCTTGGATCTCACCTCGCACGCCAGCAGCTGGAGGTGCCAGGTTCATCCAGCAGTTTGAAGGTCTTGGTCTCGACAGAGGGTGTCTGAATGAATAGGAAATGTTTTTCTAATCTTTGTAAAACAGTACTGATGCCCTTCACAGCCTTTGATTTTAGACGCTTCGATTGGTTTTGCAGGTATTAAAGACTACTTGTTGAAGTAGAATCTCTCCATATAACACTGTAATAAAACTTTCCTTGCCTAGCATCTGGCTGAAAAAGAGGTGCCATACACCAAAGAGGCACTGAGAGGCATCTATTTTTTTGCAGGGCTTTCGTTTATTACTCTAAATTAGAGATCAAGTTATAAAGTCTGCAAATCACTGTAGTGGTAGTTTCAGGGACATATAGTGTAGTGTAGTGGGCTGATAATTAAACAGTGTCTTTAGTGCCTATGACTGTTTCTGCCCAGAGATGGGGGTGTAAAATCAGAAGCAGATTTGAAAATCAGAGGAAAATACCGTAGTATTGAAATCAGTAGTGTGTCCTTTTCTCTTTGTTTTTGCACTAGTCCAAAGTGAGTGTGTTTTTTATACTCAAATAAACAGCTGGATTTCCATCTCTGAATTGCAGAGGGGTTGTTGAGTTCTCTTTTCTTGTCCCCAGATCACATTAGATAGGAAAAGCCTAGGCTTAATGTTGGCCTTGGCTAAACATTAGCTTTTTCTTTATGGGACATTTCTTTCAGTAGCTGCACAAACTCAAGAATAAGTTTACCAAACCCTGTCTCAGGCCGCTTTGTTTTGGAACAGCAAAGCTAATGGGGGACCTGTGGGATGATGGATGAACAGGCTATACCACCTTTCCAGTTAGTACCAACTAGCTGTTATCAGGAAAAAGGTGTGTGGATCAGGCAAGACATGCCACTTCGTGTGGAGCAAGTGCAAAACCTGCATTTAGTACTCTGTGTCTCAGCTGTACTCTAGAAAAACAGGAACGTGGGCTGAATCCTCACCTGGTTTATTTGCCAAAGCAGCCACTCAGTGCATTGCTGAATAAAAAGTGGAAAAAACATCAGCAGGAAGTTTTAATTCAAATGAAATTTACTGAGATACAGTTTCTTAAAATTATCCCACTGAAGGTCTATGCAGCAGATGGGAGAGACTCGGAAGAGAGTCATTCCAAAAGTAGTAGACAAGTGCCCCAACCACGGTCTTCCAAGTCATGCAATCTGGGCTCCAGCAGGTCTAGGTGTCTAGGTACTGTCTGCAGCACAGCCGCAGTCATTTCCCAAATATTGCTGTCAGGAGACCCTTCAAGGTCAGAACTGCTTGCAAGGTCATGAGTTATTGGTGTTTGTTATGGCGGGACAGCTGCTAGATCCTACCTGGGTAAGCAACAAAAAATACTATTTGTCACATGCCTGCAACGTGACAAAAGATTTGTTAACCCATAAATATCACTTGTAATTTTTTTTTTCAGTATCAACAGTAAACCCATAGAAAAACACTGCAGACCTGCAGTAGGCCACCTAGTTCACAAAGCCTCTTATGTTTGTCACAGTAACTTCTTTACTTTCCACTGTAAAGGGTTTTAAAATCTGATGTAATAAAATGTCAGAGAAATCTCTCCTGCTGTTTTACTTGCTGCAGACAGGAAGCTCTGTAAGACAGAACAAATGAGCTCAGATTCTGCCCAAGGGAAATGTGCTGTTCTAGAAGCTGGAGTAAGCAGAGGTTTTTAGCATGTTATTAAAATGAGGCTCATTACGAAATCCAAACTGGAATTCAGAATCCAAATCTGCTCAAGTGTCAAGGGATTCTGACTTACTGCTTTCTTTATGCTTCTTTTCAGTATTTCTTCTTTCTTTCTTTTGCATGAGGTAGATGTTGACATTATTACTCAGTTTTTTCCAGTTTTCCTAAGCGTTTCTCTGCTCAGGAGATGGTTGCATTCTGTCATGTCAGTCTTAACCTGCTAGATCCAGCATACCTCAAAATCAATGGCAAAGCTGCATATGACTCCATCTGCATAAGATAAGGCATTTTAATTGCTGTTGCATGTGTTCCTTTTTCCACACTGATTCTCAGTGCATTCCTCTTTCTGCTCTTTCTCTTCTCTCCCCTCCTATTTTCCCCCCTCTCATCTTTCTCTTTTCTGTTCTTCCTGTCTTGTTCATAGTTTATACTCTTCCTTTCTTTTCACTTTTCTCCTTCCAGAATGTTTCTTCTCAGTTCATTTCTTCCATCCCTTCCACCCATCTGTAAAAATCACACAAAGAAATTAAGGTGCGTTAGAAATTAATAATAGCACTAATCCTGTGCCCCCTGGTGAAACTCAAGGGATGTGTCTTCAATGAGTTAGAAAGGTTTAATCCTTCCACCAGGGCATAGTTGCAGGCAGTTATGCTAATTGGAAGGTGTTATCCTAGACAAACTGTTTTACATTCATAGATCTACGTAGTGTTTCCTTGATCCATGCTATCTAAAATTTAAAAAAAAAAAAAACTTCAACAGAACTACTCTAAAATCACTCTAACATCAATATCACCATCTGGAGGTGCCCCTTGTTCCATTAAAGAAAGAGCCTGTTCCCATGTAATTTAGGTGCTTAAAAATATGGTGGACAATCTGGGCCCTTTTCCTTGGAGAATTTGCAAGTACTTCATAAGCAAGGTAGAGCTTTGATCACAGGCAAACAAAGATCTATATCAACTCTGTTGTCATAAGGGTGTTCGCAGCAGCTTCTCTAAATGAAGGAATTGCCTCTAGAATCTTCCCAAGAGTTATAGATGTTACTGGTAACTATAGTTACACATATCTCCTTCCTGAAGTGAAATGCAAATAATGTGTTATTTCAGAAAGCAATCGGTTGCTTTAATGAAGGAAAAAACAAGACAATCTATGCATTTTTCTATGTATTATTTTTAATTCCACAAATTTTAGCTGAGGCTGCTGAGAATTTCCAGTCAGTTGCACTCTGTGCATATAGAATTCAAAATCTGCATTATGTAATGCCTTGGACCTCCACACCCAGTATAATTAGACTAGTAGTATATAAGCAGTTATTTTTCTGAGTAAGTCTGTTTCTTATACTAGATCCTTTTAGCAGTAATTTTTTAGAAGGAAAATTTACATAGCTATGATTCTTGACTGAGACAAGGAAATCAGTTTGGTTAAAACCCTGCAGAAAAACCAATGCTTGCATTTTCACAAAACCTAAACATTTTACTCAGCCAAGAGACCATAATTACTCTAAATAGAAGAGGTTAAAAAGGATAATAATATAAGCTCTACTTCCAGTATGTGAAAATGAAATACAATTTCTGTAAAGTATAACCTCGAAATTTGAGAAGCCTGAATGTCCAGGCTATAAAATATCCATTCACCAGACTGGTACACGGATGAGAAGTGGGAAGGCACTGAAACAGTAAATGTGAGTCTGCTTGCTTATTTCTCTACCAGTCCCAGTAACAACACTAATAATGGTTCTCGATTCACAACTCGTATGCTCCTTGTCATAAGCAGGTGTTAATATTTCTGCATACAGCTTGAAAACATCTATCAGTTGTAGGTATTTGTCACAACTGCCTGTGGTTTCAGAACTAAAGGAGGATCTTCTGTAGAGGCATCTTGGGACCTCTTTGAAAGGTCCTCTCTTCCTTACTTGACTTTTCCTTCCTTTTTCAGAAATATTCTACCATATTTCTCCTTTGGCCTCCACTGTAGTCAACAGCAAAATTTTCTATATCCTGTTGAGGGTGCAGAATCAGGCTTTAAATCCACTGAATCAAAAAGGAATATTGCTGCAACACTATGCATATCATGCCCCAAACTAAACACTAAGTTTTGAGTATTGTTTCTCAGTGATTGGGTCTGCGTACTTTGTAATTCAGAGAATAATACTACTTAACCTTTATTATTTATTTATTAACTGGTCATTTGACTAACAGTATATGCATCCTGCTTTTATCTCTTAAGAAGTGTCTTCTGCTCTGCTTTTAATTGCCCAAAGTTCAACCTTTCAGGTGTTTCTACGGTATTTACTTTTCAGTATCAAAATCACCCCTTTTTCTGAACTGCTGTAATGTATTTATTTTGTATTGTCTCACTGAAATTGTGCATTTTTCAAAACACTGAACATGTCTTATCCCATTTGTACCTATTGGCATATAAATGTTACGAGCACCTAAATTGCTTAAACAAACTAAATAAGCTTAAACATCTAGCTCATTACTTCTCCAGCTACTGTAGGATTTGAGGTTTCTCAGCTTACAGAGTTTGTTAAATTATGCATGTTTCTATTTATAGACAAAATAATTGGAAGACTGACCATGTATCTGCAGGAACGAGGGATCCATTTTTCAGTAATTTATACTGCAGTGAGACCTTCAAGGGTGAGTAATCTTCAGTGCCTACAACTGTCAAATTTTTGGCATCTAACAACTTGATGTTTACAGAGGAATGCTGTAGATTATTTTCAAGATTACACAAGCAAGCAATCTGTATTATATGAAGTTTTGACCAGAAATGATTGCATGAATTTTCATGTGCAAAAGATATATCACATAACTACTGAAGATTTACTGTTCTAGGAGACCATAACTCTGCCATTGTCCTTAGAACTTATTATTATTTTTAAGGACTGTAATTTTAGCTTTTTTCCATTTAATTTTAATGGTTTTACAGTAAGTTCTATGTGGAACCTTATCGAGCTTCTCAGTGTGGTTGGTCAGTAAAGAGGAAGTGTTGTTAATTAACCGAAGGCTACTAATGTATCAATTTTTAAATTAACTGGATTTATTCCTTTTAGTCAATACTTGGTATTTACAACTGGAAAGTAAAGTTTTCGCCCTTGCTGATAGTCAGAACATCATTTATAGATCACATATTATGTTAGCAGTAAGTAGCAATGCAGAAGAGTTATTTGTGCAGTTATCTGTTTTGTCTGACATACAGGTTGTAATCAAGAAATATTCAAATTTTATTTTTAATGCAAAGACAGTCATACCTTGAGGAAAACAGAATACCATTCCCACCTAGAAGAGAGACGTATGAGGGAAGGGCTGCATCCTAAAAATCAGCAACTTTGAAAGAAACATATCTATCTGTTCCAGTGGTAACACATCTGAGGTCCTAATATGATGCTTGGTTTAATTTGAATTTTAAACATTTGAAAATACAGAAGATATAATTTCCTTGGTTTAGTGAACAGGAAAGTCATTAGTGGGATTGTCTAGATCTAGTGTGAGCACTGAAGAGAGGATCTTGAGAGGCTGGAGGATTTTCAGGAGGGAACACTAAGAAAAATTCACAACTGTTCTTAACACAAGAACAAGACCTAGAAAATCTGTTTTAAATGGGTGTGGAGAGAAGTCCCTTTAGCTTGTCCAAAAGAAGAGTAAGAGGCAACTTGACTGCACTTCATAAATGTTCTTTAAGCGAAAAGTGGATGAGCCCTCCAAAGGTTTTCTGTGTTAGATCAGAAACGATCTGGGTTTTTGCAGGGAGGTAGGATCTTGGACCTCTGGCTATCCAACAAGATGATCAGAATAGTCCCTTCAGACTCTAATAAAAAGGCTAGTTCTACTGAAGAAAACCAGAACTTTCTTCAATAACCCACCCTGTGAAATTAATTTCCAGAGACTGGGTTTTGAAGACCAGAGTTAGAATACAAAGACAGAGCAGCATGAGGAAGCTCACATTGATATTCTCTGTGCTGTATGTTTCTTGTGGTAAAGGAGAGGACATAAGTCCAAGACTTTTGATCTGCCTTTTTTTTAAACACTGCATTACTTTTTTAACAAAGATCTAGAATAAAAATAAAAATTATTTAGTTATTGTGACTTTTTAGTGTTTGAAATCAAAGGGACATGGGCATTCTTAGCTGCAAACTGCATTTAGAACAATTGGAATGAAAAATGTTTTTAATTAATGAAAGAACTGGTGTCAAGAGAAGGAATTGTTTGAGCAATTTTAAAAGTTTCTTGAATTTTAAATCTATGCATATTTCAACAGGCTTTCTAAATTAAAGTGACTTAGTTTGAGCAACTGGAGGACTTTTAAATAATTAAAGCAATGTATTTTAAGATGTTCTGCATTTTTAAAAAATAAGCAATTTAAACTTTTCTTAATCCTTTAAATTCAATGCCATATAAAACCATTTGAAGCACACTTTTTCCCCCACAATAACTTTAAGTTATTTCAGTGCATTCAAGGTTATCAGCTTCTGTACAGAGCTAGAAAAGGCAAAATGGAAAGTACCTTTGAGGGTTTATCAGTCTGTACATTTGCATGTAACCTCTTCTTAGTATGTATTGCATATCTTTGGCTGTGCTTGAACTTCTGAAGATGTGAACTGTTTTGTAACCTTAAGCTAAAGGACTGACTCCCTTTGCTTAAGCTACAAAGAGTATGTTCCATGATCAAGAAGTTACAGGATCACTCCCCAGTGATAACCAAGATCACTATATATGAGAACTAAAAGGCTTTGATCATATGGGAAAAGAGTTTACATTGCTTACATTTGAAAATCCATAGCAATCATTCAGTATGAAAGATTTGCATTTACTAAGTTGACTTTTTCTTGTTGATGAAGGAAATGAGCTTTACGCATGACACTAAAAAAAAAAAGGACAGCTTCTTCTGATCAGATGAATTAATTTTATGAATTTTATGCAGTGAAGCTCCCAAACACTGGGGCTATTAGATACTTCTCTCCCGATAGCTCTACCTCCTTGCTGTTGGGAAGTTAATGGCTTCATAGCATCATCTTTTTACATTCGCTCATTCTTCCATTGCCTTAAGCAGAGAAAAATAAATGTGAGAAACGCATTTATTGGAAAAGATTCCAGACCAGTATTGGTTTCATGGAAAGTGAATTAATGAGACAGAAAGAAAAATTCCCCTATGATTGAGTCTGTTTTCTGATTTGAAGAGAAAAAGCTGTTTAGTTTAGTCAATGCAGCCACAGATCCCTTTGGGCTATCATAGTTATCAATTAATAGACCAAATGCATGATGGAGATTAATTCAGGCTGGTTCTTGTTCTGTTCCAGTTTCAGAATTTGAAGCTGGGAGGCAGAATTAAGACCCTGAAAGGGGGGCTGTTTGGTGACCTACATGAAATGGTTTCACTAACCAGTTGGTAATTCCTTGGGGTATCCCATCATGTTGTAAAAGAGCTGCCTTCCTCCAGCAAGGCAACTGCCACACCTTGCAGCTCTTGTTCTAAAATGCTTTGCCTTCACGGTCTGACTGAGTTGGTCTGACATTGACAGAGTGATTTGTATCACCTAATTCTGGGCAAGTGAAGTGTAAATGCCTACATCTGAAGTCATTAACCACGGTTCTCATTACAATTAAAGGCTTTTTAGGGTATAATCCTTCTGACCTACTTTGTAGGGGACTGCTGCAGGTTGAGATGAAACTCACCCTTTGTAATCTCCTTTGTCTCTGATAATCATAAAGGCAGTCATAGAATCATAGAATGCTTTGGGTTGGAAGGGACCTTTAGAGGTCATCTAGCCCAACCCCCCTGCAGTGAGCAGGGACAGCTTTAACCAGAGCAGGTTGATCAGAGCCCCGTCCAACCTCACCTTGAATGTTGCCAGGGATGGGGCCTCCACCACCTCTCTGGGCAACCTGTTCCAGTGCTTCACCACCCTCAGTGTAAAAAATTTCTTTCTTATGTCTAGTCTAAATCTATTCTTCTTTAGTTTAAATCCATTATTCCTTTTCCTGTCACAACAGGCCTTGCTAAACATATTCTCCCCATCTTTCCTGGAGGCCCCCTTTAAGTACTGGAAGGCCGCAGTAAGGTCTCCTCGCAGCCTTCTCTTCTCCAGGCTGAACAACCCCAACTCTCTCAGCCTGGCCTCATAGGAGAGGTGCTCCAGCCCTCAGATCATTTTGGTGGCCCTCTTCTGGACCCGCTCCAGCAGGTCCATGTCCTTCTTGTGCTGAGGGCCCCAGAGCTGGACGCAGTGCTCCAGGTGAGGTCTCACCAGAGCAGAGCAGAGGGGCAGAATCCCCTCCCTCGACCTGCTGGCCACGCTGCTTTTGATGCAGCCCAGGCTACGGTTGGCTTTCTGGGCTGCAAGTGCACATTGCCGGCTCGTGTCCAGCTTTTCGTCTACCAGTACCCCCAAGTCCTTCTCCGCAGGGCTGCTCTCAATCCCTTCATCCTCCAGCCTGTATTGATACCGGGGGTTGCCCCGTCCCAGGTGCAGGACCTTGCACTTGGCCTTGTTGAACCTCATGAGGTTCACAGAGGCCCACCTCTCTACCCTGTCCAGGTCACCTCTCTAGCTTGTCCAGGTCAATCATGCTTAGGTCAGGTCTTGACATATACATTTAGTCAGACAACTCTCACTCAACATTTCTCATCTTCTTTTCCATTAGAAACCAGAAATTTACCCCAAGAATGGAGGAGTCTCCTTCCAAGACCTGTCTTCCCCTTGAAACTCACTTGATAGCTTATTTTTCTTTAGAAGAATCAAACCCCTCTGCAGTCCTTGTTCCACTCTTGCGTCAGGAGTTCACATCAATATAGGAATTTTTGTGTTCTTGGGGACTCTGATCAAAGTCACCCCTCCTACTTGTGCTTGCTGCTAATTAGTTTTTTTGGCTTGTGGTTATTATGCATAATTTTACCTGTGCTGTTGGAATTGGAGAGGTTAAGAAGGCTGCAGTGATTGAAACATAGATGTGCCTCAAATCATAAATGTCATCATGTTTCCCATCCTTCAGATCCTCATAGTGTCCATGTCACATTTTTACAAGTTTGCTTCTGAAACTTCTGCAAGATGGTTTTATAGTTGTTATCTCTGCCAGTTAGATTGAATGCTGAGAAACCACATATTGCCAAAAGGAGATTTATGGCTACTTCCCAGCCAATATTCATTTTGCTGACTCCACTTTTTACAGATGCATTGTGAAGTGCTGTTTAAACCTTCTCTACAGCCTCCACATTTTCAGACAGCTTCATCTACCGTGGGCTTTTGACTGCTTCATTCTACAGGCTGTCTGTTCTGGTTGGTGTTGAAGTATATTGAGTCTTTGATCCCACTGAGACCCAAGCAATATGAGTTATAGGAGCTATATTCAGCCACAAGTAACATGGGCACCTGCAGCACAAGTAATTGCATTTGACTCTTAAAAAGTGTCTCTTGAAGGTGTTAATCCTCAGGTGCTATTGATATGCACCCCAGCTGAAAAGAGTATGAAAAGGTTTTATCTTTGACAAGTGCTTGTGGTTCCATTTTCTTTGTTTCTGCCTTCTACCTAATGCTTTTTTTTTTTTAATGCATTACATTTTGCAGTGCTGCATCTTCCACTTATATCCAGCTCCTCTCTTTTTTGTTGACTGTGTCATGGTTTAATCCCAGCCAGCAACTCAGCACCACACAGCTGCTCGCTCACTCCCCACCCCCTGGTGGGATGGGGGAGAGAATCAGAAGGGTAAAAGTGAGAAAACTCGTGGGTTGAGATAAAGACAGTTTAATAGGGAAAGCAAAAGCTGTGCGTGCAAGCAAAGCAAAACAAGGAATTCATTCACTGCTTCCCACCGGCAGGCAGGTGTTCAGCCATCTCCAGGAAAGCAGGGCCCCATCAAGCATAATGGTTACTTGGGAAGACAAACGCCATAACTCCCAACGTCCCCCCCTTCCTTCTTCTTCCCCCAGCTTTATATGCTGAGCATGATGTCATATGGTATGGCATATCCCTTTGGTCAGTTGGGGTCAGCTGTCCCTTCTGTGTCCCCTCCCAGCTTCTTGTGCACCCCCAGCCTACTCACTGGTGGGGTGGGGTGAGAGACAGAAAAGCTCTTGACTCTGTGTAAGCACTGCTCAGTGATAACAAAAACATCCCTGTTTTATCAACACTGTTTTCAGCACAAATCCAAAACGTAGCCCCATACTAGCTACTATGAAGAAAATTAACTCTATCCCAGCCAACACCAGCACATTTCACCACTCTGAGGAGACTCAACTCTGCAACAACCACCCTGCTGACCTCACAGCTTCTGATTAATAGAATGCTTTTAACCGTTTAATATACTCAAACATTATACAATGGAAGCTTCCCCTTGAACCAAATGTTAGAAAAATGCTTTTAATGCTGTTTGCAGAAGCTAGGGTTGTAGGGTTAACATCCTCATGCATCCTTGAATATAGGAATTGCCTTATTCATTTACTCTTGTGTTTTTTACATTTGAAGGAGCAATTATAGTTTGACACAGTATAACAAAACATCAGTGCTTGCAACCTAAAAGAAGAAACCACAGAAATTCCTCATCCTTTGGTATTTTCCTCTCCCCACTTAAAGAATTTCATTATAATAAAAAATAAACTTTAACTTGTAGATGAAGAATATGTACTTAATTATTTCCTAGCTAACTCAGGGTTTTTTTACTTACTAGCGGTAGAGTCTTTTTAAATAATTACAAAACAACTGCTTAAGGCTGGTTGAAGCCAGTTACATGTCACTCTAGAGGAAAAAAAATGAACAAACATTTAGCCACATTGGCTTGGAAGTTGAATGCTAAGGGTGTGAGAAAAGCTTGCTAGCAATTCTGTGTTATTCATTCCATGTGTCAGTGGGGAATTCAGGGAAAAATCTGAAAACTGGTGTTTTACCTTTAACCCTAGACTTTGCACTAGAGCATTAAGTTTCACTTACTTCAAACATTTTTGCAACTTTAACTTTCATTTTATATTTATGTTTATATATATATATACGCTTATTGACTTCACTGGGAAATGAAGGGCAGCATGGAACTAAGCTATTATTCTTATCTGATCAGAACAATATTTTTATTTTCAGTTGTTAACTAATGAAACCTATACAGGTGCTCCATATACACCAAATTACAAAGCTGCATTTATTTTGTATTCAAAACTAAGGTCCAGGAAAACTGGAGCAGAGGAGGGATGGTGGAGAAAGATAGAGGGGAAAATGAATTCTGTCTTAGGAGAAAACAGACATTGTTAAAATGCAGGTATAAAAATTGCAAAGAATACTCTTAAAAATACAGTCATATTTAGGCACAGGTCGTAGACATAATAATTTAGATAGAAGTTAAGATATAAGGCTAAAATAGGGTAAAATAGATGGAATGTGTAACTTTAAACAAGCATATTGATATGGCATGTTGGTAGGCATGCTAAAAACTTTCTGGAAGGAAAATGCAGAGGTAAAAAATTTGTTAGAGTGACAAAATAGACCTATACAGGACTGCTGTTGTATCTTAAAGGAAGTTTGGATTCAAGGAGACAAAGATAAGTATTCTGTGGATTCTAGAGTCCTATTCTAGGAACAGAGTCTTTGAAGACTGAGGCTGAACATAGCATCCAAGAGATATGACTTTAACCTAAAGATTGAAATGATCCATGTATCTGTGATTTGGTGAATTGCTTAGTAAGCTCCACTGATTATGTTGACTGACCCTATTTGTAGATGGCATGAAAACTGTTTAAACACAACATATTAAAATCTCAAACTATATGTCAAAAAACATTTTTGAAAGACTGCTTCTTTCTGCTCACCCTCCTCCCCACATGGAAACATCCCAAAGTGCATCATAATTAAACAACAGAGTGAAAGAGGTGAGGCTATTAAAGGTAATAAAGCCATGTTTCAAAAGGCAAAGACCTGTATGCATAGAGAAAATTAAAAGGAATATGAATTCTTCCAATTTCTGTGCAAAATCATATGGCAGACAAAAAGATTCAGAGGAATAACATGCAAAAGACATAAAAACTATTAATAAAAGGAATTCTTTCAGAGAGCATTGGATCTAATAAAAAAGAGGAACTCAGAAAAATGAATGACAACACAAATCCAAAAGAGTCTGCGTGTTGATCATCTCTGTGGTGGAACGTAGAGAAGTTCTCACTTCAAGGACTTTTCCAGTAATCATCGAGCCTCAAAATCTTTTGCTGTTACTGAGGTGATAGTAGAAGAGATTTCAGAATAAATCAATAAAATGAATAGTACCATATCACCAAGGTCAGATAATTTTCACCTAAGTTTTAACTAAAACAGATAAGAAACTGCCAGACTATCAACTTTCATGATTGCTAATGTACAGCTTATAAATCATAATTTATATAATATATATGTATATATAAAAATGATAAATTAGTTTGGCCTTAACTCCAGAGGAGCAGGAAGTGGCAAGTGTGACATGAGGTTTGAAAAGAGGCTCCATATCTCTGGAGAAACACAACCAGGAAACCTATCTTCTGTACTGACAAAATTGGTTGAAACTAAAGTAGTAAATATGTGGTTATATCAAGAAAATACAACATGGATTTGTGGTTCTTTGAGTGGCATAAGATACATAAGTAAGAGTGATCTGGTTGCTACAGTAAAAAAGGTAAAAAAATGAAAATATTTTTGGGCAGAAATAAAAAAAATAAAGGTAGGAAACAAAAGATAAAAATAAAGGATCGGTGCTTACAGTGGAGAGTAATTACCAGTGGAATTCCCTGGGGACTGATGTTGATACCTCTGCTGTTCAACAGAGTTGTCATTAGTATGGAAAGGGGGCTAAAATCTGAAGGTGCCAAAGTTTGCTGATGTACTTACAAGCTGGAGAAACCACTCACAGCACTGACTTACTGGGTGATAAAATGACAGATGAAATCCAGTATGAAAGAAAGTAATATACATAAGGAAAACTTTAAATATGCATATTATACTGTGGTGAGTGGTTGCGGTTTCTCAGAAGAGAGATTATGGTGGAACTGTAGGTAGATCTCTTGGAACATCCCAGCAGTCAGCAGTGGGATGAATAGTGAGCAGAGTGTTACCAATCCTTTGGAAAGGAGGAGGGCAAGGCAGCATGTGTCAATTAGTTAACGAAGCCCTTGGTGAATGCAAGTCAGCCAGTGGAATAGTGTGTGTGATTCTGGCCACCCCATCTCCAAAGGGATACAGTAGAGCTATGAGATTAAAATATTTTAGCTAGGAAAAATGACCATTCAAGAGGGAAATAGTAAATAAAAACACCAATAACATGGATGGACTAAACAGGAAATAATTACTCATTGTCTCTGGCCAGTATTCATGATTATCACCACTCACAGACCATAACACAGGAATTCAGAAGCACAAAATTCCTTTAAAGAAACAAACTATTTTGGGGTGACAAAAGTACATGGATATCAATGATTTGAACTAATGGAAGATAGGAAGGAAGTATGGAAGTAAGATCCTATTACATGTGTTCATTTGAATGCAATCTTCAGCTCTGAAGGTTTCTAACCCAAAGATTACAGAAATCAAGGAGGGTATCCTGGGACAAGTATTGTTTGTATTTACCCTTTTCCTATTTTTAGCTGCCAGTTACTATCAGTAGCACTGGCAGTGAGCTAGGTGGACCTTTGGTCTCACACAGTTTAGCTGGTCTTGTATCTTGGCAGTGGAAGGTTGGGATATTGACATAGCATTTCTCTGGGACAGGAATGTGAAACGTGATATGTAACTTATTTAACTAAAGGCCATGAGCCAGAGGAGGCAGCCAACAGACTAAACAAAGCTCCACTAAAGGAAGCTCACAGACTTCCCTCATGCTCACCTGTCAGGTTGTTGTAGAACTGCCATTTTTGTAAATGAAGATAATTGCCACATCAAAAAGAAAATGTCTGCTGCACATAAAGCATTATTCTGCTGGCAACCAGGAAATTCATAACAAAAAGTGACTGTGTCAGCTGGAAATTGGGTAGGTAGCACTCCAAACTTAGTGCAGTTTTCTCTGCTTTCAGTGTAGTGAAACAGGTTGGATTCTCAAGATCCCTGTAGTTAAGGATCTGCAAGTTACCTCCGGGAACTCTGAATCCTTTCCGCCTTCATTGCTAGTGGTGAGCAAAGAGACTTGTATCTTCAGCACCTTCTCCATACACCAAAGCCCATAGGCATGATCTTTTCCAGAGGCAGACATGCATTCCTATTTTGGGGCAGCAAAGGCTTAGAAACTGTAAATGATCCTGTCCACCCGGAGGATCACAGCATATGTGTCTCCTCCCAACACATCCCTAGGGCTGAAGAGCCAGGAGCTCGGTGCTGTGTGGCTAGGTAGCTCCTGCAAGTGGTCACAGCAGCCTTGCCCTAAACATCTACCTGCAGTACTTCTCGTCTTCCTTCCCTTCGTAAGAAATTAAATGAATAAAGATGGTAAAAGAACCAGCTGATGCAACCACAGGGATGCCCCATGCACTCGCAAAAGAACTTACATCCTGCATCATTTGATTTCTAGTGCAGCCTCCATTGTCTGTGCTAAAGGAATAGCTGTTAGAGGAACAAAGACACACTTTACCAACACATCACATAAAAATTTGCCAATAATCCATAAAATGCAGATCCCTGATCCTGGGAAGTTTTAGTGCATCCAATCTATAACACAGTTAAGACTAGTTAGAAGAAACCCAGATTATTTCATTTTAGTTTCAACTGGCATATCACATTCTATCTTCCTTTTTATTCACTCTATGTAGTGCCACAAAATGTTTCAATATTAGAAATTCGATGTTTTGTGGTAGGAAGACATTTTATTGCACAGTTCTAGATCTGCCATGTTTGTGCATGTAGTGGTTGTGTTTTTCTCTGCTTTCTAACTCTTACCCTGCCTGCGATCCCCTGAAGCATTAGACTCTGTTTAAAGCCATCAGCTAATGATTTTCTGCCATTTGAAACAGAAAAGAGGGGCTGGCATTATTCATACATAGCCATTGTGCATATGCAACCATTAAACCCATAAATATAGCATACGTGCCTCTAAAATTAGGATAGAGGATGATAAATTTTTGTGTAATTTTCCAGCATATTTATGACTCTAACAGAGAAATATATCCTTGTTTTAGTGATGGATAGTTCTATTGAAATGTTCTCTCTAAAAGTTACCTTTATTAAATCCTACAGGCTTTTCCATAAAAATCCGTTAACCTGGAATTGCATGCAAGCTTCTATTCACAAAGATTGTACATTAGAGTTTTAGCAGAGAAAGCTAAGAACTAGGCCAGGGTGTTAATAAAATGTTGACAGGCTGTTACGGGAGTGTTTGTGTATTGAAATACAGATCTTTCTTTCTGAGGGCCATATTACCCCACCCCTTGTAGCTAACAACTTTAAATTTAATCAGATTTCAGTCAATTTAGAAAGTTGTCAGACTTTTTAGAAAGTTTTCAAATTAGAAAATTAACTGCTTACAGAAACTTGTGGTGCTAATATCTTTTGAGGAAATAGCCCTGTACAGTCAAATCCCTGTGCAGTCACCTGTGTTTGCACCAGCCAAACTACAGCAGACCCAGAAACAGTGGTGGGAGGGCTCTGGGACTCACCAGTCGACCCCCAGACTGTTAGGCTGGTGAGGTACTAGGGTGCTGTAAGAGAAGAAGAAAATTTGCCCAGCATGAGGTTGACAAGGCTTTGTTTCTTCTGGGATCCATCCTACTATCATAGCATTGTATTGATCCACGTAAGCTTACCAGCTGACTCCAACCTAGCATAGAAATCTCTATTATCGGGCTGTTGTATGACATATGGCCTTAGTGTCACTGGTAGGTACACCCCCAATAACAAAAGGCAAGAAAACTACCCTTTTCCTGCCAAAATGCTACAAGCCTCTTCTAAATTTGTTAATGGAAACATTGCTGTAAAAGCCATACATAAAGTGGTGCCTGATATCAAATTTGATATTACATGGCATATTTTGTTCTTGTACTGTCCTTGCCATTTTACTAAAACCTCAATGTTTACAATTTTATTGAATCATTGCAGCTGTTCTTCTATGATGGGATTTCTGGTTTAGCCCAAATGATTGAGTGACTTCACAGATAGATATTTAATGAATCATAAAAAGTATCATTCTACATTTTAGTACACTACAGTATGGAAGTTAAACCCCAAGTATTCTAACAGCTAGATATCTCTGCCTCTGGGGCTTTCAGCCGAATCACTTTCAAAATCCTGGAACAGAATAAGGAGGGTTTCTTGCCTTACATTTAGCAGAACCATTGCAAGGTGAATGTTAGATCCCCCATTACTTTCTTGCTGTTGAAAACTCCTTCCTCCTCCCCAGGACACTTATGACCCTAATGATATTCCTTGCTACTGCTCCACCATTTTTCACAGGACCTGAACTGCCAACAGAAGCAACTGATTGTGGTTGAACCAAATCCCCAACCAGGGTTGCTGTTACCTGGCAAGGGAGACCTGGCTAACGGGTAGGAGCAGCAATAGGCATGAGGTTGCTAAAGCAATCCCACAGGAGTGCTGGAAGGAAGTTGGTCTTTGTTTTCCAATACCCTCACCTTATAAAGTTCAGTTTTTCAAAGTTTACTGTCAAAGCATTGTGACAAGGGTCAGTTACAACCAGCCACAGAGGTGGCAGTCACACCTAACTGCTGGCAAAGGTTGCATGCTTTGGTCTCATTTTGGTGTTGTTGATGGGCTAGAAACTGGTAGGAGATGAAGGAAACTATGAAATTGAGATTGATCACATTGGCTGAGGTGTGTAACTGGAAGGGTTAACTAGGCTTTGGTGGAAATACATCTATTTTGCGACAAACTTGGAAGGGGAAAAAAGGTTTATAGAGAAAAAAAAGCATGGTAAACTTCAAAAGCGCATGGATGTTATTTCTAAGATTAGCTTTGTCTAGACATTCTGATGTGGTTTTCATTTATATATATACCTTTTAGCTTACATACACTACTGTCAGAAAAATTAAGTGGATACTGAGTGCAAGAAAGCAGAGTAGAAGGTAAGCACCTTTTTATTGGTTTTCTGTGAAAAAAACACTTGTTTTAACTTCCTTGTCAAAGAGATCAAGTTTGCTAGAACTATTGGCCTTTGCCTTTTGATTCAGCAAAACTGTAAGACAGAGCCAGACTCCCCTCACCAGTTCCTGCAGTGCAAGTTCTGACTTTCTCTGTTTTCTCTAAATGAGTTGTCACACACAGATGGAGATGCTGAAAGCAAAGAATGGTGTTGTCACATTGAACACAGTATCTTTACAGGAAGAATCTGACCATCTGAAAAACATACTGGTATTTAGACTGTCATTACAGACAGACCTGAGGAATAGTAAGCATGATGTGTAACTTTTTAAAGTTAAAAATTAATTTCCTTGAAGTATCAATAAAAAATTTGAGTGTAATATGTAATGCCATTGTCCTGCTAACTGACTCATCTCTGCACCATATTGAGTTGCACAGAGTAGTCACATTCTCTGCCAATGACAGTCAAGAGATCTCTTATACAGCCCAGTGCTGCAAAAGGGCAGGCCTGTGAAGAAACACATCTAGCCATAAACATGCAAGCTGACACTGCAGATTGTGTTTACTCAGGCCACTGGACTGAGAAGCATAATAAATATTGCAGTTTTATTGTCCCTTGTAACAAAAGATCTCCAAGCGCTTGGTCATGACTTGGGAACTCTCCGCAAGTCATAACAGTACTATCAATTATAAAAGAGAACATTATCTTTTACAGTGAGATCATTATCTCTTACAGTGAGACTTGTATTTTGACTTTAACATTCCTATCCTAGCCTCGCTTTTGTGAAGAACCCTGAGAGATGCAGAACACCAGGCAGGACCTGAGTGTCACAGTCCCCAAGCCATTTGGCTTGCTGGTAGAAGTATGCATGGTTGGACAGGGGAGCCATCAGCTGATAATGTGAGCCAGTAAGCTTGGTCATATATCCTGCAGGGCACTAAAATGATAGTAAACGCTGTTAATAAAGGATTGCCATTGATGTAATATGTACTTAATTTCTGTGCATTCTTTCCCCCCTGCTTTATCAGAGTATTAATAAAGAAGGGAAAAAGAGGTGAAGGATTCCTCTGGGCAAAATGTCATGCTATTGACATTTATTCTGATGTCTCAGTTATGCTTACAGTTGCTTTACAAACATGTGAAATAACATGGAATTCACTTCAGCGTGATAGCAAGAGGTGGCCTAATGATTCCCTACCAGCTGCTGAAGTGGAAGTGAAAAGGAGAAAGTATAGTATTAAGAAGGAGACCATCTTCTGGAAGTTTAATTTCCATTTTCTGTGAGGAGTCCATTCTAGTTTCAGCAATGCAAACTTAATCCTGTTTTGAAAACTTTTTTATTTGTGTGTGCTTTTAAGTATGACCACTTTTAAGATCCTTCTCTCGGTCCTCTTGTAAATGCCCTCAGATCTGCCTTCTCCATCTGGATCTACCTGTAGATCCATGCAGTCAGCAGGGAAGAGAATGAGATTTCTGAGAAATTCTCCATTCTGAGTATATTTCCACTCTAATCTTTCTGTATGTGCCTATGTGTGAATGCACATATGTATGTGAGCGATACAAGTATCCAAGTCCATACTTATGCCAAGTATTGTCATAGTTCAATTATGCATGGATTTTGAATTAGATGATCCTTATTTTAAAGCATGTTTCTCTCTTTGCTTATAACTTGGAACAAATTTTCTATTTTGTGTTTCACTGAAGAGAAGTGTGTTACATACCTCCTTGCTTTTTCTGTGTAGAATGGTGATTCTGGTCAGTTTAAAGTTTCTACTTAGGAAAAAAATTCAATAATGTTGACAGGAAATATGTCAGAGTAAAAAATGTAAGGGCTTGGTTCTCACAATCCAAAGAGTTTACTGTGGCTTATACATACATACAAAAATTTATTTTTCTAAACGAGGTTTCTAAATTTTCCTGAATCTACTCAATGAACATTTTTACCTGCTTTGTTTCCCCTGAAAGCTGTATTGTAGCTTTACCTCATGCTGTTTGCATTAAAGAGAATTAATGTGGAAGGAAAGAACAATTTCAGAAATTGAATTCTGGTTCTGATAACACCTGCAAATACAACTACTTGGCATTTCTGCAGTCTGTAGATATGTAAGTTTTACTGTATTATATGCAAGTTATAAAATTTCAGGTGATTTCGTATGAAAAGAAATTTCAAATTTGAAAAACTACCTTGAAGCTGTGATAACATACCACCTTGAATGGGATAGGTAAATGAGTAAGAAAGGTGTAGTCAAATGAGCTTCTGGTAATTCCTGATAAGCTAAGCATCTCCACTGGAAATGTTTGGGGGATTCTGAGTATAACCAGGTCACCCTACAAACATTCCTGGTGGAAAATGCAGTTTAAACATCCTCTGTGTTCAGTTGCAACGGAATAGAGATTTTGCCTCTGTCAGTTTTAAAGAATGAAAGTCAAAATTAGTTGCAGGTAGGTAAGATCCTTTGCAACAAAACACAAAAGACTGTAGCTGCTGCATCAAAGCTTGCATTTGAATTTGAATTTACTCAAAATTTTGTGCTGCTCTGAACCAGTGGGTTTTTTCAGTACTATGCCTAATTTCATATCTTTGTAGGTAATGGACAGACAGTTTCTCCTGGTTCACATTTTGTACTGATAAGTTAATTCAAACAATAAGACTTGGAAAAAGTAGTAGGTAAAATCTGTGTAGTTCACTTAGTAGGCAGGAGAATACATACAAACAAGATCGGGCTTCTATATCTTTTGAAAACTAGGAATCTAGGCTTCGACCATTGTGATGAACAAGCCTTCCTCATCCTGCATCCTACCAAGGTCATGCTGAGGTCTAGATCTGTAGGTGATTTAGGACTGAATCACACAGAATCACAGAATAATTGAGGTTGGAAGTGACCTCTGGAGTTCATCTAGTCCAACCTCCCTGCTCAAGCAGGGCCACCTAGAGCCAGTTGCCCAGTATCACATCTAGTTGGATTTTGAACATCTCTGAGGATGGAGACTCCACAACTGCTTTGGGCAACCTGAGCCAGTGTGTGGTCACCCTCACAGTAGAAAAAGTGTTTCTTGGTGTTCAGACGGAATCTCATGTGTTTCAGTTTGTGCCCATTGTCTCTGGTCCTGTCTCTGGGCATGACTGAGGAGAGTCTGGCTCCATCTTCTTCACAATCTCCCTTCTGGTAATTATACACATTCATGATCCCTCTTGAGCCTTCTCTTCTCCAGGCTAAACAGTCCCAGCTCTCTCAGCCTTTCCACATAGGAGAGATGCTCCAGACCCTTAGTCATCCTTGTGGCCCTTTGTTGGACTCTTTCAAGGATGTCCATGTCTCTCTTGTACTAAGGAGCCCAGCACTGGGCACAGCACTCCAGGTGATGAGCAGAGGGGAAGGATCACCTCCCTCGACCTGCTGGCAACGCTCCTCCTAACACAGCCCAGGATACCATTTGCCTTCTTGGAGGCAAGGGCACATTGCTGGCTCATGTTCAACTTGGTGTCCACCAGGACCCCCCGGGTCCTTTTCCACCAAGCTGCATTCCAGTTGGGTGGTCCCCAGTGTGTACTGGTGCCTGGGGCATTTTCTCCCCAAGGGCAGGGCTTTGCACTTCCCCTTGTTGAACTTCATGAGGTCCCTGTCAGCCCATTTCTTCAGCATGTGGAGGCCCCTCTGGATGGCAGCATGACTGCCTGATGTATCAGAGGATGAATCCAGGACGAATCCAGTCTCCTCAATAAAACAGAGGGAGCCTGCTTAAGGTTTCTATGGAAAGCAAGATTCACCAAATCTAGGGCCAAAATTGAAATTATATTTTAAGATAGCCTAGAGTGGAAGAAAAAAACAAAACCCACAGAACATTAGAAATCATAAAAACGTAAACAGTTCAAACTCTCAAAAATAGAGATGATCGGTAACTCTTTGCTTAATGTTCTAGATTTTGACAGCTCAAAGCACTGTTATGCTACAGTCTTGCACTGACAGATGAAATAATTGTAATCAAATACATTCTTTCTGCTTGCTATACATGTGATTTTATAAACGTGACACTGCAAAGAACATCTTTGTGGTTATACCAAATTCTAATGCTTGCCTTTCCAATTTTTGACCTTTAGCAGTGAGATACAAACAGCCATTGCCTCTGTCACAGATTTGCATTACAGTGTCTTTCAGAAAAACTGATGTATTAGCAGCAGTGGTGCTGATTCTGTCTTTAGTGAGGCCATGATGCTACATCAGTTAGGATATACATGGAGGAAAACTGACCTGTTTGTGTGGGAAGGAAACTGAAATGGTAATTTCAGAAAAAAGATTTGAAATGTGCTGATACTTGGCTGGAATGTGAATGCTGAGTGGTTTCTGATGTGCTGCAGCCAAACCCCAGCAAGCAGCACGATCTGCCATTCTGCTGGGAGCAGCACCCCTGCACTCAGCACGCGGCAGCCTCCTAGTGTCATTTTTTAAAGGATATCTTGTGAAAAAAGATTGTAAATATCGCTGTTAAAGTGAATTGAGAAGAGGCAAGCGTACAGTCAGCTTGGTATCCTGTCAAAAGAATTACTGATGGTACATTATGGGTAGATGCAGTTCAAGCTACCAAACCCAAAATCTATTTCAGATAGCCGGTATTTGTCTTTGGGGTGCTATGGGAGCAGTTGCAGTGCCTGCCCTCCCCTACTCAGACATTACACCTTATGATTCAGGACTTCATAAGTGACTCAAAAGGATTCCTTGGCCTCTCCTTTCACAATGTATTTTGAGCTTTTGTCTACACTTGCGTGCCCTAATTATTTTCAGGCTCTTTTCTGAATTTGTGAAGTTTAATACTATTAAGCAATATCTGGTTCTTATACTGCACTTTTTTTTTTAATAGAAGCTAAATTTTTTATGTAGTTTTTGTGATTCCAGCAACTGGTTTAATCATGTTATGACTGAATTTGGAAAAACTACTATTTGCCATCTAACTAGGGTATACATGGAGAACGCACTGTAGTGCACAGTACAGTATAGAGGCAGGGACTATGCTAAGATACAACCTAAAAAGAGAAAGGGAGTGGACCCTTCTTCCTCCTTGCCTCCTTCCTTGAAAGTACAGAAAGACTTTCCCCTTCCCCTAGCTCTTACAATAAGAGCAACAACTCCACAGAGAGGATGTGATCATAGATCTATACTGTTAGAAATTAAAAGGAGCAACAAGCACCGCCAGGACAGTTTTCTTATTCTTGATGTGCACACCTAAACATAGCAATAAGAAAGTCAAGAAGTATAAGACTGAAAAAGAAGGCATAACCATCTGTTGAACTGATATCCAAAAATCCCACGTTGAAACTAGTGTGAAATGTAGCCTGTTTCTATGGTTCATTACCATTCATCATTTCAGCCAATGAAAATTTTATTTTCCCAGTATTTTGTATTTTTCTCCTATGTGTCTGCAACCATTCGATTTATATTTGTTTGTAATCTCAAATATATAAAATGGTCCCAAATCTTTTTTCTTGTCTCTAGCTGCTTTATTTTGGAACAGCCAACAAAACTCCAGCAACAACAACAAAACAAATTAATAATTTTGGATGTAAGGTCTGTTTGCTTTGAAAAAGATCAGTATGTTGGTGCATCAAAATGTTGCCAGATCAGCTGCCTTTCTCCTTTCCAGAAGAGATGATTCTGAATTAGGAGGCTTGCAAAACAGATCAAAGGGAAGAAATTTGTCCAGGCTACTTCTATTGCAGGTTTAGTTAGTAATTACAGTGTTCAGTTCTGGTCCAGGACAATGTAAATGGCACCCTTTCTTTTCTGTATCTTATTTAATTAGGTCTTGTGATTGTTCACTGCATATCTGCGATCAAAAATGTTATTGATAAATCCAGAGGAGCAAGACAGTGACTCACACAACCCATGGTTCAGATTAGGTAAAGGTGAAGGGGGAACTAAACAACAGAATAAAATATGGTTTCATGATTGACAACACTGCCACTATGGGTTGTTCCTAAATAATGTAATTTGATTTACAAGAATTCAATGTAAATATAATCCATTTCTCAAGGAAGTATCTTGTCATTTATACTTTAGCATGAAATATATGGCATGAGGAGAATGATTTAGTGCAGTAAGCTCATGTTTGTGCAGCAACAAAAGAATAAGAAAATGTGCCTGAAACAGAGAGGCAGGGAGGTACTGGGGGAGCTCTCAGCTTCCCACTGCAGGTCAGCTGGAAGGAGTGACTGCTGTCTTCAGGCCTCCAGTCAGTCCCAGCTTGGGGGTGTTTCAGAGATCCTCCTTCCAGCATCAAGACTAATTTTTCTTGAATCTCTGTGAGGTAATGCTTTCTGATTTCAAATGTGCTAAATTACCTCACCCACAGGTAACTTACAGAAATGCATCTTCAGGCTGAAAGGATGAATATACAGGCTGGTAATTGTTTTGGGGGACATTTCTCCAGAGAACTGATACTTTCAGGCTCCTATTTGCTGTAGTCATCCTGCCTGCCTACAGCCGCACAAGTGAGGACTCACTGGGCTGCACAGTCCATGACTGCCTGTATTTTCAGCCACAAATATGACCAAAACAAAGCCCACTTTTAGAAATGTGTTTGGCAAGCTGTATTGCTTCCCTTCTTCAGCACGGGTACATTTGTACAACTGGTTTAATCATGGGAAAGTAGTGGATTTCTTAGTCCCTGACATCCCTTCTTTACAGGCAAATTGGTTCGTGTACTTTTTCAGAGACGAAAGGGACTCTTTATATGAGAGCCTCACTGCAAAGTACTGGCAGCAGAGCAATAGAAATAAAGCTGTAGTCTCATGATTATATTCTAATAGCTTTCTTTTTATTTTAAGATACTTAAACCTAATCCCCCAAGTTAGCCCGATCACCGTCTCCAATATAGCCTTGTTTTCAGCTATTAGCAGGTGGTTTTTAAAGCCCTCTTTAGATGATATGCGGGGCCCACATAGTGAAGTCAATTGTTAGACAGGATATAATTTAGACTTCAGCTCTTCTTCTCAGTTTGAAATAAAATGATTACATTTCAGGAGAGCCTAAGGGAAGATTAAAAGTTTTATATCAAAAGTTGAATATTTTCTTTTGTTGTACACTCTTCTTTTAAAGAAAATGGTATTCATTTAAAATAATGCATGTTCTGATGTATTTGAAAAGGCACTACTCTGAATTAAAAAGAAATTCATAAAGTATGCATGTATGGGAGAGGAAGATTGCAATCTTCATTTGAGCATTTAGTCAAAGGTTTTTAACTCAGCCCATTCTGCTTTGTTCGTAGAATGAAGTATCTGCAGAGACACGTTGTAAATAACAGATGGCCCATAGCGTTTAGAGAGCAGCGGTTAAGGTGACAAAATCTTCTGGGGCTCCTATCTACAGGCAGGTTATAAAGTGATATTATAGCCTCTGTTCCAGACTGGAAAATGGTCCTTGCCTGTCTTTAAACCTGTTAAAAGTGGTTCCAGGCAATCACTCCACATAATTATAGTTCTGGTAACCCCTGTGATGCCTCTCATTTCTTGTATCCCAAAGTTATCCAAGGGCAGAGGCCACTTGTAGAATACAAAGTTGTAAAGCTGACATGGGTCTTAAAAATAGATGGAATAGCCCAGATATGAATAGAGGAAGAAGTGAAAAGTAAGATATGAACAACAGGATTAAGTTATTGTCTGATAAGGTCAGCTAGCTTTTACCATTGATATCAATGGGGATGTTTTCCCAAGGATGCCCTGGGGACATTTGTAAAAAAGCATTACCTATTAAAGGGAATTCCTGGAAACCTCCTAAAAGCAATGTATATATGCAGTGAAGTCTCTTGTAGGAGTTCACCACATCAGCCAAATGAGCATAGATCTTCTTTTTCCAGAAGCCATCAGATGAGTCTAAATATAACACTGCTGTAGTTAAGTAGCCTGCTTTCATGGCTGTTAAAATGAAGAGTGCAAAACCTGTTATTGTTACTAAGGGGGATGGTCACTGAACTGGCAAGTCAAAGTTTTCTTGTGATTTTATCACAGAAAAAAAGTTAATTTCTTTCAGTATATTCATGTGTTAAAAAAAAAAAAAAGTTCTTTTACCTGTTAGCACTAATGTATATTACTATCTTAAGGCAGCATTAACAATATGGTTTTAAGTTCATTTGCCTAATATCAGTGGTGCTGGTTTTTACATGTGGACACCTGACCTAGGTTAACACCACCTCATTAGCCTCCATACTGCCAATTAAATAGACAGACAATAATAAATTTTGAGGTTGACTGAGGATTTAAGGATGGGTGCTCACGGTGCAGAATGGTGAAGGTCCGTGTTCAATTGCTATTATCCCTTACAAAGAAGATGAATTGTTAATGTGCTGTTATTCCAGATTTCTAGAAGAACTGATGTGGTGGGGGAATTAAGACGACAATTAATGGCCACTGAGGAAGAAGACAGTTTATCATATCCTCCTCTGAATGTGACCACTGGAAATGATGTATGCATCCTCTTTTATGCGAGCAACTTCAGCCTTAAAGCCAACAGTTCAGTTTTTATAGATTTGACAAATGCAACATTTGTAACACAGAATGTGGATATTTCTTCCTCTGAGTGCTCAGACATCAACACGACGTGAGTAGCACAAGAAATTTCATATCATAATATATGTGATTCTGAAAACTAATCAGAAATGGTGCAATGTCAAGTTAGTACTAATTTTATTTTCTTCTTCTAAAGCATCCAAAATAAAAAATACTAAATTGGATATTCTTAGAAGATTGAGCCAAGACCACAAAAATTGTTCAGAAGCATGCTCTTATTTTCACAATGTTTTTCCTCTTACTTTCCTTACTTCCTTGTTTGTTTATATTTGGTCCAAACAGGTTTCCCTGTGCTCAATCTCACAATCACAAAAGTCTCCACTGGCAGTAATGAGATCATCATTTCATTGTAAAATTCCCTTGAAGGGGAGTATTGCCAGTTATTAAGTAGTAATTCAGCTGGAAGTACATTAATGAAACATGATCTCTGTTTTCCTTTAGTTTGAAGCACCTGCTCTTGGGTAAAAAAACCTCTAGAAATATTTTGTCATATTTTTCTGTGTACTGAACCTTTGCTATATGACTTTTGTAATTGCCTATTGATTTAGAATATTCCCTCCGATTGAAATGTCACAATGATCTAATTAAAGCTGACTACTCTAACATTAAAATCTGTTTCTTATTCTTAGACTGTCATTAAAATACACAAAGCCTGTGAATGGAATCAGCAGCCTAGAGATAAGGTAACTTATGATTTATTCTTAAATAGATCTCTGTGATGTACAAAGCCTGTTTGTAAATTAGGAGCAAAAAAAGAGGAGGAGTTAAGTGAAAATGTTTTTGAAATTATGATTTGCTTTCTATTCTGAGGAGTTACTATGCAGGATAACAATAATACAGTCTTTATATAGAGAATATATTAATATGCTCAGGCAAAGTTCTGAAAAAGTGGTGTAGGCAAACAACCATCCTGTACAGTACTGGTATATGCAACATCCTGGTTTGCTAATAGGATCAGACCACGATTCTGTCTCAGGGAAACCTAACTGTGATTTGTGAACAGTTCTAGGGGCTGAAGTCCACTTGCATGGCCAGGGTTGTATTTACTCCTGATGAGGATTACCAGTGTACTCTGTCAGAGCTAGCCTGTGGCTAATGAGAGGTGCAAAACCTCATAATTTTTCTGCTCCATGGGTGGTAGCAAGACCACATTTCTCCTACCATGAGAATAGGGAAGAAAAGTTAGGGAAAGGGAAGACTTGGGATGAAAAGTCAAAAGGAGGACTTGCAGCTGTTGCTCTCACTAGTGGATTCTAGGGATGGGAAAAGCCTCTGCTACGGTTTGAGGGCTGCCATAAAGCTGCTAGTCCACAAACCTCAGTTCTTTCCTCAGCAGCAAGAACAGCAGTTAAAATTATTTTCTTAAGCTCTGGCAAAGATAATGTGACCTGCTTTTTTTCATGTAGGTACCTCAGTTAATTGCTTAAATTTACTTGGGAAGGACTTGGGCCAGGGAACCTGCACTGAATTAAATTTGCGTGTATCAGAAGATGAACTGGATGTTTGCTTGGGCAGCAGAAGGACAAATTACTTTTACCATCTAAAATGCTTCTGACATCTTGAAGAAGGGAAATTGAAATCCAAGGAAACCAAAGAAAGGAAGTTTAAAGTAATAATGTAGGAGACAATCAGAGCTTGAACAACATTTTGGTAGGAGAGTAAAAGAGCCACATGCACCAGGATGATAAGCGCAAATGCATAAATACTATTTTTACACTGAGATAGAAGGACATTCTACATTTAGGTAAAAGGACCCCCAGAAGGATTTGTGTTGAAGAGAGTCAGCGATGTGTTTGGAGTTTTATTTGGAGTGCATAGGGACACTTGCAGTCATCATCAGAGACCACAGTAGGTGGCAAAAAACCAAACACGCTTTGTTATATAACATCTCCCCTCCCCCCCAAGCATCTAGAGTTTTGTGAAGGAAAATAATGTACACATAAGATTGCTGTTAGTGTAGTATTTTTACTTTTTTGACTACTGTAGTTAGCTGTGTATAGGAGCCTTGAGACTTGTCCTTGGAGTCAAGCATTTCTTGGTTTCAATACTGTAAATTATCAAAGGTGCATGCATTTCCCTGAACACCATGGGGAATAAAGGAAACATTTTCCCTGGATCCCATTCCAAAAATACTGTTCTCAAACCAAGACTCTGCCCAAGTTTTGCATTTACTTTTACTCCAAGTCACAAAATACCACTTTCTCTGGTGCTGCCCTGGTGCTTCTCTGTCTACCGTCTGCTGTTCCTGTCTCACTCTCATACAGACAGACCCACGAAAACAGTGCCCTGGATTCTTATTCTGTGTCTTTGCTCATACTAGTGAAGGTCTTAGCTGCTCTCCTGTAATCTCTTTCTGTATGAAGGAATCTGGTTGCTTTCTACATTTGTCCAGAATGTGACCATCCTCAGCATAATACCATGCTTTCTAGTAAAATTACAGTTCCAAGAAAATAATATGAATCATAAAGCACTTGAAAATCCTATGGAGCATGATACTGTGCTGCAAAACTAGCTACCAAGTTGATTGATAGATCTAGAGGGGTTGTTTTCTTTAAAGTAGTCAGCAGGTTTTGCTCAACTATACAACAGCAAATTGCAAACCTTAGGATGCTACTATAGAAACAAAATACTTTGGCAGTTGAAACATTTATCTTAGATTTTGATTGCTGCAGCAGGCATAAGAAGATCAAATGTGATGTTAGTGCATGCATATGGACTTAATGAGGATTATTCAGATTTATGTCTACTCATCTGTTTGTTAAAATCTTATGATTTTATTTAATTATTGGGAGAAAACTTTAATGTGGTCATGAATCTGAGGTGCATTTGAAGACAAGACATTTGAAGCAACTCTGCAGACAGACTGACTGTAAATTAAAGGAGAACATCAGTACAAAAGGTGAATGGTTCATGTTTTCTCTCTTATTCTAGAATATTTTTTTTACATCCTTTGAGCCTGTTGTAGTAAAGGCGGAAATACTCACAAAGTTTCTCTTGACCTGTGCTGCTACTCGAATGCATTATAACTAAATACCAAAATGCATAAACAGCCCTTGAAGCTGGGATAAGAAACTCAGGCTCCACAATAGGTGAGGACTTGAGAGTAGGTGAAGTCCTGACTGCTGTCATGCCCAGCGAGTAATTGAAGTAGCATAGGCTGGCTGTGTTTTGCAGGAGAATTTGATTTATTCCATTGGGCTAGATGTGATCCAGGTTTTTAATAGCCCCTCAGGGCATTTAGACACAAAAATGCCTAAATTGATTATTTTTTATGTGTGACACAGGTGCTTAGCAATAAAAAAAAGAATAGAGGAAGAAGGTGGGGCTGGCTTCCAGGGTAGTCATTGCTTGGGCATTACTGTGCATTGGCCTGCTTGTGGGAGGTTGAGAGCAATTTGCTTCTATATTGCTTATTTTACCCTCTTTTCCTCACTTATTAAGCTGTCTTTACCTTGATCCACAACTTTCCTCATTTTTTCTCTTACTATTCTCCCCCCCCTGTCCTGTTAGGGACGGGGAGTGAGCAAGCAGCTACATGGGCACTTGGCTGCTGGCTGGCATCAACCCACAACATCTCAGAAGCCTTTATAAAGAAAACTTTCTGCTAAAGACACACCTGGTTATTTGTGCTGTTTTCTGTTGGATTATCTCTTGATTTAAGAGACAATTGTGTCCTTCTAGGCCTCTATTAGCTACCATAATACAATATTGCATGGCATATAATGCAAATAATAAGATATACTCAGCAGAACCAGAACAATCCATTGATCTTTTCATGATTCAGGAACACTTTATTCACCTTGTTTACCTCAGCATGTCTATTGTCAAGAGCTTCTAAAACCCACAGAGATACATTACAACCTCTGTTTTCCCCTTCTGGTTCACTTTGATTACATTTCTTGTTCAAGATAACTCCTTGGTAAGATTACAGTCTGCCTCAATAAACAGGATACAAGCAGGGCAAAGAGGTGGGAATGAGCAGAGCTCAGAGCCATGATGACATTTTTTCTCCCCTGTAAAGGCCATTTACTTAGGTGTAGGAGAGCATCCCTTGAAGATAGAAAGCGACACCAGAGAGGATCACATTCAAATAGCTCAACTTAGTCATCAATAAAAGAGGCTCTAACTTCAGCAGTATGAGCTGGATTTAGAGCCTACTCTTACCACCACTAGTCCACCACCTCGTGCTGAGCAGCTAGTCATATCCCACCACCTACTAGCAGCTGCAATAGCTGCTTCATCCTATGCAAACAGCTGCCATCTCTCTCTCCCTCTCTCTAGCAAGAGCAGCAGTCCCAGTCATCCTCCTGCACTTGCCACCGAGAGGTGCGCTGTTAGGGAGTGGTTGTAGAGTGTTTCTGGTTGTGCTAGTTTTAGAAAAATGAACTACTGCTGCAGCAGGGGTAGGAGCAGTGGGCAGCAGGTTTTGCTGGAAGAAGCATCGTCTCGGCTCAAGGTTCAAGGACCTGTCTGTCATCTTCTCTGGGAAAAGGTCTCAAAGTGGATGGAAGAGCAGAGTATTAGTATTTTTCCCACTTACGTTGCTAAGTACTTGACTGTTGTTGCTCATAGCATGTATAGAAAAGAGTTGACCCAAGAACCATGTTTTAAAGTCTTTTGCCTAACAGTTGTGTTTCTCTTTGAATCTTTGAAACAGTACTAATTCCAGACAGCTTCTTTTTCAGAAATATCTGTCCTTGTAATGAATAGCCACGTGAGATGGTGATCTGTAACAGGTGGTGGCATTTAGAGTTCATATGGTTATCTGGCACAAAAGGAGTCTGGCCTATGACCAGGAATTGTTTGTGCCACAATACATAAAGTACATAACGTCTGTGTGAAAGTTTGCTTCCTGTATTGGCTCTAGTGTTTAATACAAACATTGCATTTCCTATAAAAGCCAAGGTACTTTCAGTTCTGCACATAAAATCTTTGTTATCTCTCCTCCCCTTGTCATTCAATTGCTATATTGTGCTCATTCTATTTACTATCTACTCATCTGAGAAAATATTAAACTAAATAATTATATTGATTTTTGTTGTTTGAATATCTGTTTTGTATTTTAATTAATTATAGTTGTATCGGTTATCAGTTAAGTGTGTGCTTGTTGGAGGCTATTCATTATCCATTTTTTCAGAAAAATGCTAAGGAAAAGCCTGTATTATTAAGTTAGCCATGCTCTACTAGTTCACTAACTAGAATCTTAATTCTCGTAGATCTGCAAGTAACATAAAATCTTAGTCTTTGGTGCAACATCAAGAGACAGTGTTCTCTTGGAGGTCACTTTAGACTGTACTCTACAGTACTGCAGAGCACACCCAGTACCTGTGGTTGGCACAACCATTTAAGTAAACTTCTCTGTGCTTATAACTGGCCTTCATCTAGTGCCTGTAGCATTGATACTGAGACACCTCTGGAAATTCTGTTCAGATTGTGCTGTATATCAGGAAAAGATTCCTTTCTTCTAGTAATCAATATCTAGGTTAATACATGTTTTAATTTTGTAACTTTATCACTAAAACAATAGAATATTTTCCATAAATACTTGTGAATGTGTACTAGATTAAGTTCAAATACTTTTGCTTTTTCACTGATGCTTGCAGCTGAACATTGTATGGAAAGAACTGTTTAGGCTCAAAATATAAGGAATGGAATAAAACAGAACATCCTTTTCTCACCTGAATGATACTTTGAGTTTTAGGATTCCTTCTGAGCATTTTGAAACTCTTGAGGATTATGAAGTTATAGGAATCAAAAGCCACAGATTATTTAAAAAAAAAAAAAAAAGAAAAGGCTCAATTACTGCAGTAACCTAACCTGTGAAATTTTGTGTGTTACTCTGAAGGACCACTGTTTGTGTTTAGACTCTATGTTGTGTGGATGACATGCTACTGAAAGCAGCTGATTTGAACAAACAAGCAAGATTCTGCAACAGAGATTATCTCTCTATATACATATACCCTATAGAACATAAAATATTCTATATTGTGCCACATTTGTAGATGACTGCTTATTTTTCAAACCTGTCATAATTGCATCTAGGTATTACCCTAATTCTAAAATCTACATACAGTGTTACCCATTGTGGATAGGCAGAATATTTCATTTTTTAGCAAGTCTCACTTATTGCTAAAAAGATTCTTCTTCTATATTCTTTGTGGTTATCAATAAGCAAAAAAAAAAAACCTTCAGCAAACTATATAGAGCAATACATACATAGACCAAGTAGGGTTAAAGTATTAAACAACATACAATAAGGAGAAAAGTTTATAATTTCCATATGAGATAACTTGAATACCTAAAAGTAACTGGCTAAAAAGTGGTAAAGACTAGGACATAATCCTCATCGGTGAAGGATCAGGCTGTACTTCCGGTTGTTCTCAACTATTTCTGTTTCAGAACATTTGGGAAGTGTTCAGACTGCAGTGGTAGTAACATATATATAAATCCCATGATTATAAACTACAGGAAACCGCTGCAATATTGCACATACACAGACCTTTGCAAAATGAGAAAATAGTTATTTGTGCCTAACCCACTACAAATTGCGAAACTAGGGCTGACGACCCCTCCCCACCCTCCAGTGGGAGAAAACTCTGTCTTCTACTCCAAATTCAGACATTTGCAAAGGAAATTGTCATTTAGGCATCTGAGCCAAGGAAGAATTGCAGTGATAAATCAGAATGGTTATCATGCCTGTACCTATCATAAAAGTAATTTTCAAAAAAACCCATAAAATGTTTATTGAGAGCTACTGCAGGCCTACTGACAGTCTCTCAGGTTCTGCTCCACTGATTATAAACTGTTGGTAACTGATGAGCTACTGCACTGGCAGAGGCCCTTGAAGAATGCAATCGCATTTGCTCCTTGCCTGCCACAGCTATGGAAAGCTGTGCTTGTGAGATGAAACTCTAAGAAGTAGTAAAAACATGTTCACAAAGTCTCTTCGCTTATGAACAATCCTAATGACATGGGAGGCCAAGCTAAGATACCAACTGTGATGTTTGCAGCTAGCAATAGTGAACCTTTATCTGCCACCAGTACTTAATCAAATGAGTATTAACTTTTTCCTTCTGTCATTTTGACTTTTTTTTTCCCCTCTGTTGTCTTTCTAGGTTTTTAATGACCAACACGTTCTATGGAGGCTCGGCTAGAAATTGGTCCACTTTAGATTCAGTTGAGATTGTACAAGATGGAGAAAAGTTTGCTAAATTTAATGTTTCTGTCATCTCTGCTCCTGCAGAGTATTCATTTCATTGTCAGCTGGTGGGAACAAGCAATCTCTATCCTGCAAGGCTGATTCCATCCAACAATGAGGCAAAAAACTGGGATGTTTTCATTTCCAGGTTGCAAGTGAGTACACATTGCCTTTTCAGAGATAATTCCAAGAACTATTACTTGCTATTGTAGGTGCTGAACGACACACATTCATAATGCCCTTACTTTCATTTCAGCCTGAGGGAAAATGTAAAAGAAAAGCTGTTCCCCCTAGGTGAGCTATTCAATAAAGGGGTAAAAAAGACGGCAGTTGCTGAACAATAGGAACATGAAAGCACAGCTTTGAAAAAAAAAAAAAAAACAAACTATGAAGTTGTCCATAGAAAAGAAAAAAGAATAAACCCAAATGCGCTTAATAAGGCAAATCCCCATGCCTGTTTAATGAATTGGGCTGCTATTGGAAACATGGGCCTCTTAGGTGGGTGGCTTTATGCTGCTTACTTTGTTTTTATTTTATTTCTTTGCACTTTGTTTACCTAGGAAAGTACAGCTTAGTGTGGTTACTGTTTTCAGTGACATAGACTGTCTGTAGTCCTACAGACAGAAACAAAGCCCAGTGCAATTAGATTTAATGGAAGGTTTGCCATGGACTTCAATCGGGAGCAATACTAGGCCCAGAAGGGAAGCAGTTAGCTTTTTTTTTTTTTTTTTTTTGAATGAGGCATAGATTTCCCGTGTATTTAGTGCAGTAGTACAGACTACATATGTGAGGTGTAGAGGATTGCATCTTTATTGTTTTGAGCAATAATTTATTCACTATTGGTCTTGACTTAGGAGAAGCGCATCAATATTTATATCTTAAAACCATACTGCACTAAGGGATCTCTTTGTTTAAAGAGATCATGGAAATGATAGGAATATTTGCAAACTGGACTCTGTTTGTCAAAGATGAGCTAACCCCATGATAACCGGATACAAATGCTGATATAATTGTATTTATGATTTCGATAACAAACCAAATCTCAATAATCTGAGTCCAGATTTGACATCTCTGCTTAAACAATGGACATCTCAAAGGAAGAGCATTGATGCTGAGGTTTATTTTCCACGAACTCCAGGATCAAGTCCCAGAGTTTTTTGAGAAGCAATGTAGTAATACACACCAATGTTGTGAAGGTTCCTCCTGATGGTATTTTTTATGGAAAGGCCTCAAAATATCTGAGTCCACATGACTGCACTTTGCCTAGTCACTCTTTGAAGTAAGACTTTGGCATCACTAGGCTATGAAAATACAACGTGTCCACTTACGACATATTTTTTCCTTGACTTTCTGTATACATTGATACTGCTGCCTTCTCAAAGCTTAGAGAGAGGCCTTGCTCCATCTTTAGTAGGCATCCTTTCACTGGGGTCTTGATCAAGAGTAGAAGCAGCAGGGTTCCCACCTTCCTTACTGATTTGGAGCAGCAGCTGCTTCCACTGTTCAGACAACAGAACTTCCAGTTCCTCTTGGGAAAGGCCTTTTTCTCTGATCAAGTCCTAAGCATGGAACACAACCTGAAAAGTCCTGTTCTGATCCGTTCTGTTGTGTGAGAAAACAAAAAGTCACCATTCTGGGCTCTTTTCTAAGTTCGAGCTGAACTAGATCATACCTTTCCAGGTATCTTCCACTGATATGTAGTGAAATCTGATTGATCTCAATATCAGTCTTTGTTCTAGAATGAGGTTTAGAAACCCTCAAGCTTTGTTGCACAGTGAAAAAGGCACGTGGGATGTGCTTAGTGGTTGCAGCCAGCACAAAATCCTGTTGCTGAAGCTGAGGAACATGATTTTCATGTCAAAGTTATGAAATGAATTAGAAACCAGGATCCAATGCCAATCTAGCTTGTACAATTGCACTTTGCAGTGTTGGCTCCTGAAAACAGTATCGCTGTATTAGAGGGACACGGCATGTGCACAGTGAAGACTTCCATAGCTTGTTCCAAGGCAAGGCTGAACTGATGTGGCCTTTTACTTTAGTTCTGGAGCTAGCTCAGTGACTGCCACCTAAAGAACTCTGTGAGATGGTGTGCCCATAGCCTAGGATGTCACCACTCATAGCTCTACACAGTACCAAAACTGCTCTGGTTTTGGTGGGCTTTTTGTTGGTTTCATTGTTGTTGCTACAGTAATGGTTGTTCTATGATGGTGTTTTTTAATCTTTTGAGGATCTCAGAACTGTCTATGAAGCTAAAGAGGAGGCTGCCACCAAAAGCACGGCTTTTCTTTAGTATGTGTCACAGTGCTTTAGAAGCCCCTTTGTTCCTAAGAAAAACTGCCAAAAACTTTAAAATCAGGAATATTAGGATTCTTTATGGCTAAAATATTTCTAAGTTCAAAAATTAGATGTTCAGTGTACACTTAAGAGCCATGAAAATAACAGTTTTTACTTGAAGGCTTTGTCAAAGGTCAAATGATGAGAAAACTCCATTCAAAAAATATTTTAAAAACTAACAGTAAATGCAGACTAGTATAACCAAGACAAATGACACTGGTCCAAACACTAAAATTAAGACTTCCGCAATACAGAAGCTTGTATCCAAAAGGCTTTTACATTGATAAAAATTAGAGAACCATATGTAAGTATTTTTAACTTTTCTATAGGTAGAAATGCTGCTAGGAGTCACATTTTTATCTCCCACCTGGGATCTAACACCCCCACAGAAATGATAAAGCTTCAGAAAAACAATAAAAGAACCCTGCATGTACTTCATCTCCCGCCTAAAAGTAGACGTAGCATTTTAAGAACGTACAATTAAAGCTTTCACCTCGAAGGTTCAATGAGCATAATCCTGCTTCAAAAAAAACCCCAATAGGATTGACATAATAAAATTCAGTATTTCTTGCTCTAAATCAGAAGTGGTAAAGCCTTTCCAAACCAAATATACCTGTTAAGTGCTTCAGAGGATTCTTGTAAATGTGGTAACAAGTGTGTATTGTTTTCCAGAATTTCAATCAATTTTTTGAGCATAAGTGTCATAAATCACCTGCTTTCTGTTTTTATTGTAAATAAGTCTTTCAGACTACATTTCATGACTCCTATTCACATTCTCATCTGTTGTCAAAGCAGTGGCTTAACAAGTGAAGGCTTTGGTAATCACCTGTATTCTGTAAAACTGTGCAAACAGTTATCCAACTCAAAAGCTTGTTTTTGCTAATCCTGCTTTAATCAGAGGTCTGACTGCCTATAGTGAAATCAGGCAGTATTTGCAAGTTAGCTACCATGATCTGACTTGGAAAGAGTCTTCTAAGAGGCCCAGAAAGGCTTGAATTGCTAAAATTGTCTTCACCTCCACAGTACTTAAATAGCCCTTAGTTCTGCATATGATAATAGTTTTATTAATCAGCATTCTGGAAGGTATAGACATTGGTCTTAACACACACATGGGGTACACATTAACTTTAGGTGCCTGAGCCATGAATGAACTCAAACCCAGAGTGCTTACTGGTGTAGCGTGGTATGCAAGTCACAGACTAATTTCTTCAATATTTGTACCAACACCTTTCCTAGGAAGTACAAACTCTTTTATTACCACAAAGCTTTCCATTTAGTTTATCATAAAGCATAGAATAATCACGGAGTGGGAACACAGAAAAGCAGAAATCCATGGTCTTCTGCTTCCTTGCTTATTGCCTGGTGAGGGAAGTGATTTAAATAAAACAATCCTTTTTTTATTTTATTCTATAATATTTTATAGGAAATAGTCAGTTTTAAGGTCTTGTTTCTTTACTGGTGGATTTATGATGTTTGGTGCTTTCCTTACACACCCATTTCAAATAATCTGTAAATATATAAGAATCCCAGTCTTCACTTTTCTTTATAAAATTATTTAAGAAAGACTCAAAACCACAGATCAAATTAATTCTTTCCTTCCTTCATTTTCTTCCACCAGTTAGATTCCCTTCCTTCTGAGGGAATCAGTGCTTATGTCCTTACGTGCGTGTGTAGAGGGGGGATTGTACTCCCTTTCTTCATAGTTTTCTAACCCTTTGACTGGTTTTAACAAAATTTTTAGAAGGATGGTGGTCTCAAAGGCATTCGGTTTGTTGATACTTTTTGCAAAATTGGTGGCAAGGCAGAGGATAGATCCCCAGATTAGTTGATTTTTCTGAGGAAAATAATATGGCAGTTCAGTCAGTGGCAGTCCTCAAGAATCCGGTTGAAGGAGAGACTACAGATTTTTCTAACTGCTGGAAAAGCTTATATGGGTTTCATAGTTACAAGCCCTCTCTCCTGTTTTGAGTCTCTGATGTCTAAGGAGGCGGGAAGAAAGGTTTCACAACTGTTTTCTCCTTGAACTTTCACTAAAACTCAGCCAAAAAGGTCATCATCATTAGATGCATTTTAAAGTAGGTTCAGGAGTTCTGCTTGTCAATGAGTTATTAGCTAAAAATTTCAGGGTATTTCAACAAATCTTATGATGTGGGGGACCTTAACTCCCATGCTTTGGGGTGCTTTGAGTTTCCTGATTCTGTAGTGGTCATTGAGCAATACTGATCAGACGTCCCATTTGGGACTTTACTTCTAAAAGTAACACAAATTTCTGAAGTGGGAAACACAACCTACCTCTTTCCAGACAAATGACTTCTGCATCTTTTATTTCCTGTGTGGAAAGGAGGCCTGGAAAATTGTTATGCAAAGGATTTGGTTCTCACTCTTTTTTAATGGGCAGTGTGAGTGATAATTAACATGCAGTTTTTGTAATTCCCATATAGATATCCTGAAAGTAGGTCCTATGCTCCACATTTAATTGCACTCATCTACCTACCTTTCTTTATTCTCAGATTCAAGGCTTCAACATTGAAAACAACCAGTTTTCCTATGCAAGTGACTGTACAGGCTTCTTCATTCCTGAAATCTGGATGGGCTTGGTGACATCTATACTTTTACTGTGGATCCTGGCCTATGGAATCCATATGATCATGCAGCTCACAACAAACAGCAGATTTGATGATCCCAAAGGTCCAGCTCTGTCAGTTCCTCAGACAGAATAGCCATGGATTGAGTTAATGCTGCTATGGATTTTCCTGGTCGATATTCATGATTTTCGTAACCTTTCTACTTCATAACATGTGTAACCTAAAAAGATATAATAGCAGAATGGGATAATTAAACTACATATAAAAAGAATCCTTATGTTTGGCAACAATAATAATTCTACTTGTTATTACTGTCATTGATAGCTATCTGTGCTATGGTTCTGAAGTGGGGCTGTAGAGGTTATTACTTTATCTGGCTATTAGCATAACCAGTACAAACTGCCTTCAGATTAACTATTATCGACAAAGAAAGGATATCACAACAGAGATAAATGGGAAGGGTTTATAAATAACTTATTCAACAAGAAACTATGTATTGAAACTACTAGGCTCTTTAAAGGCTCTTTAGTAAGCATAGCATCTTGATGCATCTTAAGAAGGCTGAACTGTGTCTTGTCATTTTTTCTGTTGAGAAAACAATCCAGAAATGTACAGAACTAATAAGGTATAAGGCATGAAATAAATGGTCTTGAAATATCTTCTCAAAATACATCACTTTGTTCAGATGTGGTATCACAAATGAGAATGGATGGATTAAGGCTTATCTTCCCTCTAATGTCAGCTTATGCCTGTGAGAATTATGTTGAGTAATCCTAACTCATGTGTTTGTTTTAGCCATGGACAGCTGATGGAGTTACTAAGCAAGATAGATCCTTGTCCAAACTGATCACAAAATTGTATTTGGTGTGATGGCAATGAACGCAACTTTTTAAGCTCATAACCTAGTATGATTCAATGTGCCAGTGCAGACAGCACCTTAACAGAGATAAAGTAATTTCTTAGCACCCCTCCTTTTTCAGGTGTCTTTGGAGTAGTTATGAAGTTTGTACAAAAAAGGAAAACAAAATTATATAAAGTCATTAGAAGCACTGTGCTAAAGTATTGATTGAGTCTGAGCATGTTTATGGTAATCTCAGTGATTCCAGGAGCCTGAAAACATTCAGAGTGTCCTGGATTTTTCTGCAATTAATAAAAGACTCTACATCATTTCATTGAGCAATCTGACTATGGAGTGCATTACTAAATGTTATGAAAAGTTAGGAAATAGTAAAAAAGCAATGGTAAATTGGTAAAAAGAATGGTAAAAATAACATGGTCATTCTTTCTTCTGTAGTGTTTTGTTATGACTGTGCGTGTTCTATTAGTAGTTAAAGATCAAAAAGATATCATTTTGACAAAATTACATTGCCACATGAGAAAAATTCTAGCTTTTCTGATCTTGATCCATGTCATAGGACAATGAATGATACAGAGGAAAGACAGTTAGAATCAATAATTTAACTAGACCAACACTAGTTTCTACCCATCATTCCTGGTTGTCACATTTTTATTATGCAGTCAAAGAGCTAAATTAAATGCTGTCTGAAGCTATTCCTTCTGAATCATTCAATCTTGACCTGGAAAACAAAAAGCAAGCTCGCATGTAACTAGCAGAGGTGACTTCTCTGCTGTAGTATCTTTCCCAAATGTTTTTCAAAACCTCAAAGAATGCTGGCATTTGATCTACACAAAAATGCTGTGTTAGAAAGGCACATTTTCTTTGCAAAAATGAGTTGCCAGGAGAGACAACCGGACTTGTTTTATTAATTCCCCCTTCAAAGCAAGTTACATGAATGTGACATTGAAAATTGACATAATAGTCATGTAACTGACAGCTAGAAGAGAGGAAGGCTATTACAAAGGGCTTGGTTTGTAAAAGACAGCTTTCTTATGACTTTTATCTAGATTCAATAAAATTGGGAACAGATTTTTTTCAACAGTGACAATATACAGGAACCAAAGAAGAGCTTTACAAGGCCACCCAGCTCAGGATCCTATCTCCAGCAGTGGTTTGACAAGTGGTATGGCAAGCATGTGGTAGTACTTCCTGCAGATGTTCCACCAGTCTCCACCATTTAAGTTCAAGGACTTCCTCAGCCTCAGAGGTGGTGTCTTTGTATTTAATAACTCTGGGCATCATTATATAGCCCATTAATTTGTCCAGCCTCCCCTTGAGCCTGTGACCTCTCCTAGAGCTCACACTGTCCTGATTGTAGTGTGGCACTGGATATACCTGTACCCTCCCTTGCTTGCCTGGGCTGGACTCGGGAGAAGAGGAGGACGAAACAGTCTCATATAGGCTGTACCATGGTGAAGAGATAATCTTCTTTCAGAAGAGATCAAGCTGGAGCAGATATTGGAAGAGGTGTTTGTTAGATTAACTTTGTGCTGATGCAGTAAAACTGAGGAGGCGCTCCAGGTGCCTGAGCAGATATTCCCCTGCAGCCTGTGGTGAAGACCATGGTGAGGCAGGCTGTGCCCCTGCAGCCCATGGGTGGAGCCTGGGCTCCTCTCTCCGTGGGTCCACAGGTCCTGCCAGGAGCCTGCTCCAGTGTGGGCTTCCCATGGGGTCACAGCCTCCTTTGGGCACATCCACCTGCTCTGGTGTGGGGTTCTCCATGGGCTGCAGGTGGGTATCTGCTGCACCATTAACCTCCATGGGCTGCAGGGGCACAGCTGCCTCACCATGGTCTTCACCACGGGCTGCAGGGGAATCTCTGCTGCGGTGCCTGGAGCACCTCCTGCCCCTCCTTCTTCACTGACCTTGGTGTCTGCAGAGTCCTTCCTCTCACATATTCTTACTCCTCACTCCAGCTGCAGTTTGTGTCCCAGTGTTTTGGGGTTTGGGGTTTTTTTTTTTCCCCCTTCTTAAATATGTTATCACAGAGGCATTACCACTGTTTCTGTTTGGCTCAGCCTTGGCCAGCAGCGGGTCCATCTTGGAGTCAGCTGGCATTGGCTCCATTGGACATAGGGGAAGTTTCTAGCAGCTTCTCAGAAGCCATCCCTCTAGCCCCCTGCTACCGAAACCTTGCCACACAAGCCCAAGACAATGCCTGAAGGAGGCTGTGACCCTGTGGGAAGCCTGTGCTGGAGCAGGCTCCTGGCAGGACCTGTGGACCCACAGAGAGAGAGGAGCCCACGCTGGAGCAGGTTTGCTGGCAGGACTTGTGACCCTGCGGGGCACCCACACTGGAGCAGTCTGTGAAGAACTGTAGCCCATGGGAAGGACCCACATTGGAGAAGTTTGTGAAGAACTGCAGCCTGTATGAAGGACTCATGTACGAGAAGTTTGTGGAGAACCATCTCCTGTGGAAGGGACCCCACGCTGGAGCAGGGGAAGAGTGTGAGGACACCTCCCCCTGAGGAGGAAGGAGCAGCAGAGACAACGAGTGATGAACTGACTGCAACCCCCATTCCCCACCCCCCTGCACTGCTAAGGGGAAGGAGGGAGAGAAAATCAGGAGTGAAGTTCAGCCCTGGAAGAAGGGAAGGGTGGGGGCAAGGTGTTTTAAGAATTGGGTTTATTTCTACTCTGATTTGATTGGTAATAAATTAAACTAATTTCCCCAAGTTGAGTCTGTTTTGCCCATGACAGTAATTGGTGAGTGATCTCTCGCTGTCCTTATCTAAACCCACAAGATTTTTCATTATATTTTCTCTCCCCTATCCAGTTGAGGAGGGGAGTGATAGAGTGGCTTTGGTGGGCACCTGGTGTTCAGCCAGGGTCAAATCACCACACAGGGAAAAACAGCAGAAAAGGAAGGGAACTACCCACAACCCTAGCAACCTTGGGGGCCAGGTAGACTGGGCTCTGGGACAATGGCCAATCCCTCTTAGAAGAGGATCAACCGCTCTTTGTCCACATGTAGTGGGTTGACCTTGCCTGGCTGGCAGGTGCCTACGCTTCTCCTCTGGTCTCTTCTCACAGAGGCCACCCCTGCTGCCAACACCTGGACATGGACACTCAATACACCATGTCAGGGGGCCATGTGTGTTTCTGGTGTCCCCATGCCATCCCGAACCCCTGCAGCTGCATATCACACTGCCCTGTGGTTGGAGACAAAGACAACTGATTACTGATTTCAGCAGGGCTGGATTCCTTCCTTTTAAATAGGGCTGGGCTTCAAGAAATTCTAGCAGGATTTTCCACCTGTCTGTGTTTGTTTACCTTGCTGAATAAAATTAGAAACCTGTCATGGGCCTTCCAGTTCTGTGTACTTCTGATTTCACAATTCAGCTTAATCACAGGTGTAATTGTTAAAACATGCCTGCTCTGGGAGCTGTTCCAGCCAGAATATTAGCACTCTCTAGAAGGTGTGAGCCTTTAGGACTTCCCCCAGAGCTCACTGAAGCTATCAGAACCACTGACTTCCGTGAGTGCTAGCTTATTTCTCTACAAAGTACAAAAAAAGAATTAATAAAGATGGAAGGGATGATGGGAAAGAGCATCAGTTAGAAAAGAAGAAGCTTTTTTGCTTTCAAATGAAATTTTATCAAGAAAAAATATCAGAAACTACCAAAAAACATGGCACAACTTGAAAAAATCAATTTAACTGTGAAAAATCAAGATTAAAACCAGAGAAACACCTAACCTAAACACAAAAGTCCTGGAGAAAACCCAAACCTAAACACAAAAGTCCTGAAGCCATAAGTTAAGGTATTTCTTCACAAAATTCAGCAACGATCATTTGTTGGAGGGGAAAGCTGAAATGGAGCTATAATCTGAACCTCCTGACCTGATGTAGGTTTACTTTGTGTCCTGGTCTGTTGGTCTCTCTGCTTGTAAAATCCCGTATTTTACAAACCATGTGGAAACCCAGCAATGACTTACAATGAAACAGGATTATCATAGAAATACACCGAGAGTATGTAGGCAGTAAAGGAAGAGAAGTCATTCCATCTGTCAAGGGAAGACTCCATGAAGTAATTGGCTCCTCTTTTCCTTCTGGGTGCCTGAAAAATAATGAATATGCAAATCTAAATCAGCTGAATGACTAGGCAGTGTCCAGGCATTAGAGGGCTCTGTAATTATTTCAACATAAGCTGTGGTCAAGCAGGGGAAACCGGAGATGCTGAAAACAAGGAATGACAATGAGGCACTAACTCCTAGGATAATCAGAGATACAAGAGGAAGCCTCTGTGTTGGATACTGGTCACTGCTAGCAGGTGGTGATGATTGTGGGGGCAAGTGTAGTGATAACCTTATCCTTACATTGAACAGGAGGATGAGACAACCCTCACAAGGGGGCAGGGACTCCTTCTGCTGCAGGCTGTTTTTCCTGTTGCCTCTTGTGGTGGGTTGACCTTGGCTGGCTGCCAGATGCCGACTCGGCTGCTCTCTCAGTCCTCCTTCTCCTTCTCCTCCTCCTCCTCAACAGGACAGGGGGAGAAAATAAGATCGAAAAGCTTGTGGGTCAAGATAAAGAAGGGGACACCACTTACTAGTCACCGTCATGGGCGAAACAGACTTATGGAAAATTCATTTATTGCCAATTAAAATTGGTTGGATAATGAGAAACAAACACTAAATTAAAACAACACCTTCAGTCTGCACAAATGCCAAAAAATCCAGTGGTGTCTGATAATTTCCAGTAAAGGAATCTGATCTTCTTCAGTTTGCTAATAAAGGTTCTGCTCTCAGATTGGTCCATTCTCTATGAAAACTTAAGGCAAAATCAAGGAGAAAAGAGCTGTTTCTTCAGAACTCAGATTTCTAAAGGCTTAAAAATTATTGAAATGCAGGGGGGAAAAAAAAAAAAAGACAAAAAAAGGAGACAGACATGAAATCTTGCCAAGGGGTGGTTCCCTAAGTAAGTAGTCTCTCACTTCAATGTGGCCAGTGTCTGTCTCAGTCTTCCTACCTGAAGTGGTAGGAAGTGGGTGGAAAGGAAACTTACAACAGTGACTGAGCCCAAGAGCAAATCATCTGCTATTGATGTCCCACAAATGAAGTGGCTTCCTTATCTTCACCACAACTTTTCATATGCCTCCTGTTTGAACCCAGGCTCCCTGCTCCAGATTGGCTGGATTTCTGTATAACCCCCAGACCTGGTATGTTCTTGAATTATTATAGTTGAACTTAGTTTTAGACTACTTTATGTATCATTCATTGTTGCCATGATAGAAGATAGTTTACTGAATGATCGTATCTTTTCTGCTTTGCAAATGGCAATGTGGGTGTCCAGTGGAAGACTGGGAAACCCGTTTTGAGTCTATCTTAATACTCCTTTAAATAGTTGTGTAGAAGTAACATAAAATGAATGGTGTACAGTCACCATGACATCATATGCAACTTTCTTTAGTTAATGAAAACTGTGAAAAAATAATGTTTGTGACATAAAAAAACCCCAACAAATGCTTTCATAAAGGTACTTTTGGAAGGTGGATAAGTTAAGGGCTTTCCAATGTAATGTTTGAATTGTAATTTCGTGTATCCTATTTATTCTGGATAAATATGGATACATATGGATAGCAGAGTGATCAGTTTAGCTGTTTAACAGGAATCTTTCACTGAAGCATACTGGCATGATTTGAGATATTACTGTCCCTATCTACCCTGCCTTTCATTCACGTATATCTGTGCCTCAGCTGCTCATTAAGTTCACACTGCTGTGCCCTCTTTTTCCACCAAGGATGTAATATATCAGATTTTGCACTAGAGTAGCTGAGATGCAGGTGCTTGTGTGGGTCTGTCATTCCTGCTGCTGAGTAATAAAATCCTGGCAGAGGAGCAAAGCAGATAGCTGCAAACACTGATGTCTCAACACATTACAGTGAATCTGGGGAAGGATTTTTATTATAGCTGTCAAAAGGGGAAACCAAAGCATGCAAGCAGCCATGTGCCTTGTCAGGGTCAAAGACCACATTGCTGATAGCCTGAGAGGCAGGACCAGCTCCAGTTTGGGCAGTGTGTTTTCTGTCTCCGCACGCCTGAACACAGTTCAGCTAATAACGTGTTAGGGCAAGCAGGGATGTCCATGGCCAAAGATACCTAGAGGGCACCAAGATCCAGCTGTGGCCTTCTTCTCTCACTCTTTATCTTCAGACTGCAATTGAACAGGGATGTCCCAGGCCCCCAACGGTCTCAACTCTTCTCTTCAGTAAAAAAGAGGAAAAAGAAATGTGGAAGAGGAGGGGCAAAACAGATCATACTCTTTTCCTCAATAGACAGCAAGAGTCCTTGCACTTCTCAGTGGTCGCCAGAGTCCTACACCCCAATGGAAAAAAAGGCTGGCACCAAGGGGCCCTGCCACTGCTGGTGAGGGTGTGCACACCTGTGTGATGCTGGGCTGTCTTGGAAGGTCCTCCAGGTCTTCAACTTTCTCTCCTAGAACCACTCTTTGGGGCTGCCAGCAAGCTAAGGCAGGAGCTGCCTCTTTGGCTGCCCTGCAGAAACTCTGAGGTAGCTGAAAGGGAGTGGGAGGAGGGGACACTGCAGCTATACTGCATTTATCTTACCACGTGCACAAAGTGACAGAATTGGACCCCAGAGTGCTCAAAACTGGCAGCTGGATTCTGAATGGAAAAATCTGAAATTTCATCTATCTTTTTATAACTAGTATTACAATTACAAAATAGATGGTCTGCTTTTGCTTGTAGGGCTTTCATGGATGTGCACCGATGTGCACCTATACAGCAACAGTAGAACAGTTGCATCAGATTTCATTGGTTTAGATTATTCACAGAAGTTTTTGTGGGTGTACTGGTTGGTTTTGAGGCCAGAATTTAGACCTTAATGGCTTACTGGTACCCATTTGTGTGGTCTAGTAGTGATTAATAGATACTTAAATGGAGAGAAATTAGTATCAGGTTTTGGGGTTTTTTTTGTTTGTTTGTTTGCCTTAAAGAGTGCAAAAAATTCTTATTGGATATATCAGGGAATTTAAAGTTTGCTCCTGTTCTGACACAATTTGAACCCATTTCTGCTATAATTGCTTTTACAGCACTCTGAAGTTTAAGGGGGAAGAAAGGGTTTAGTGGTGACAGATTGCTGGGCTGAGCATGCTTCTGGCAACAGGTACATGAGCTAAAGATTAACGGTCAGTTTTCTTAATTATAATATCTGAAAGTTTTCCCTGGATAAAATTGGTGTCTAAGAATTAAGAAAGACATAGGATTTTGCCTAACAAATGACTATCTTCTGTTTGTTATGAAACTCTTGGCTAACATGTGAGCTAGTTACTTTTACCACCTTACCTTATCAGAAAGGTGAAGGACTCCTTTCAGTAGGGTCATTGTTTTCATATGGAATAGCCAAAGGTTTCACTTCAAAGATTCAGTGAGATTGCATGTTACTCATTAAGTAAAATCTGTATCTTGTCTAATCAGCAGTGTATGCGTCTGCTGCAAATCCAGGGCTGGATTCAGCTGCAGTGCAATGGGACTCTCATTCTGAAAGCTGGCCATTGCTGTATCTGGAAATTACATAGTGATCAAAATTATAGCTATGTGTTCCTCTTCTTTGGTACTGTAATATATTTGACCTCCTGTCTCAAAGTGTTAGCACAGAGCTTCAACTGCAATAGAATCTGTGCTCCAGCCCTTTGCATGCTTTGTGGTAAAGAAAGTCTAAAGGGCACTTGCAACAGAGGAGATGATGCCTGTGATTAGTCTTCTAAGCAAAATAATTTCATTATTGTCATTACATATTATTGTTTTAGTGTATTTGGAAGGAAGATGATCTTTTCCCTTTAAACACTAAGTCCAATGTTAAAGAACTACGTATTAGATACTTCTAATCGTGCTAAGGAACTTAGTAATCTTGCTCTACTGGTGGTGCTGTGGTGGCAGTCATTTCATACCAGATACTAATACAAGCCTCTGATACAGAAAGGGTCTCCAAATCAAAATGTATTGATGGAAGTTGCTTCATCTGTATGGAAAGACTGCAGCTTTTTGACAGAACATAACCTCTATTTACTGGCGTGCTACAGCATGGTGTGAAATTGTCTGTTAAGTGAACACAGCTTATATCTGAGATGACACTGGTTGTACATGCCATATGGTTTGGCCAAGACACTAAAATTAGCAGTTTTCCCTAAACACCTGAAGGGTTGATGCAAAGATTATTCAAATTTATGTCCCACTCCTCTGCAGTGTGGTGCTCCCACCACCTTTCAGAAATGCTGGTGTTCCAGTGCCATTCACCAGTACAGCTCCCGGCAACACCCACGCAGTCTGCTGATCTCACTGACTGAGCCTGACCTTGCTTAGCTTGTTCAGTCCTAGCCAGGGTGGTTAGGACTGGAGATCATGAGTCATTGCCTAATTTTTCTAAAGTTCAGTTTTTGTAAGCTCACCAAAAACACAACCCAGAACTTACATCTGCTTGAAAACACTTTAGTCAAAAAGCTGGAAGGATAAATAGTCAAGGGCCAGACCTTAAGTCTTCTTCTGATGAAAGAGCTGTACTTGCTCGCATCTAGATAAATTCAAACTGAATTAGAAAATGGAAAAATTGAAAAAAAATTCCTTCTTATATGCATGAGCTCTAGAATGAGATTGGAAGACCTGCACAGGATACAGGACTTCTGTATAAATCTATGAAATGCTACAAAAGTTTAAACAAGAAACCTGTAAAGAAGAAGATTAAATTCCTCTCTCCTTCCCAGTTTCCTTCCTGTGGGGAATAATACGTAAATGAATAAATGGGAAAACATAGCAGCTGCTTTAAAATGTCAGGAATGTTTCTGTCACCAGAAACTTTGTTCAGAAGGAATGCCTATCTTGTGAAAAACAACACGCAAACAGATTTTTCTGAGTTAAGCTTTTATTCTGAGAAGGGATCTGTGTCTACTGAAAAAAGTGAGCACTGCTATATTTGTTCTTTGAAAACAGACTCCAAGGGAGACTCCGCAGTGTCGGACTGCTCCCAGTTCTCCTGTTCATTTGCTCTGAATGCATCAGGCAGGGAAAACAAACACCACGCTGCGCCGATCAGGTCCACCCCCTTGCAGACCGAGGGCTGGCTTGCCTCATGTTGTCTTGCGCTTGAGGGAGCGGGGAAGCAACGTGTCCTTCTCTCCCTCTCTACTTTTGCAAGCAGCAGGTACATCAGCAGTATCCATGCTCTCCTGAACGCAAAAAGTGTTTCTGAAAAGCACATCAAGTGATATTAGCCCTCTTGTCCAAAAAATCAAGGTACCATCCTGCTCCCTAACAGGCAGTTGAATATTGAGCCTTCTGTTGTTTCATCCTTTTTCTTCATGGGGACATGCTGTCTACCTGGACATCTGACTTTAAACTTTGCCTGAGTTGAAGCTCACCTCGTTTCCCCTTTTCTTCATGTTTCCAATTGGCCTGTTTGCTAGTAAACAGAAGAGGTGAGAGGTGACCTGATCTGATTTGGAAATACTGTGAAGTCAGAAACTCCAGAACATCCTCCTTCTGCCCACACACAAGGCAGCACCTTCTAGCTGGTCCTTCCTGTTAGGTGACCCAATTGCTTAGAGCTGAGCTCAGTGCTTAAAACCATTTGGCAAGTGCGATGCATATCCGAGAGCAGCACAAGTACCATTTGTGGTCCCTTGCAGAGGGAAAAGCTGCTTATTTGTTTAGGAAATAGAGGCTATAGTGCTTAACTTGTGATATTTCAGTCACTTCCATGGCAACAGGCTCTGAGAGAACAAAGCAGAACTTCACCAGATCACATAACAACTTGAAAATGGAATAGAAAAAATTTTACATAGCGACACTGCGAAGTTTCCTTTAACTTGAATTTTACCTCTGTTAGTTAACTGATGATTTAATCAGTGAAGTAATTGCTGTACTGCCAAGCAGTTATGAGCAAATTGGCATTGATTTCTTTCAGTTGTCAGGCATCCCGTGTTTCTGTAATGACAGGGGATGTGCCAGCACAGCGTGGTGCCCCTCTCCCCCTCTGCCCAAGGATAATACACACTATCCAGCAGATTCCCTGCGATGATCACTGTATTTAAGGGGCAGCATCAGCTAGAAATGATGGCCTGGTTCAAAGGCATTGGAATTTTTCCATCTTCTGTGGGCTTCAGTTTTGGCCTGATTTTAGAAATTTGGCATAGCCCATTGCATGGTCTACTGAGTAAGAGGTCTCAAAGCATGTGGCTGAGTGATGGGATTGTGAACCTCCTGTGTTCAAAGGCAAACCCTTTATATTCCCAGTCTGAATGAGATCTGGTCACTGGGATTTTAATCCCCTCACCACAGGCAAGGAGAGGGAAAAACTACTTCACCCCTCGGGTCCTTGTGTTATGAGCATCACTTGCACCGTTTCCTTTGGCTGGCTCACACAGGTAGCGCCAGAAAGGGCTACAGTGCCCATGTGTAAAAGTGCTTATTGTCTGCAGCTGCCTTTCTCAAAGTTTGGCAATGCAGTTCAGATTCAGGATAAAATGTCAGCCCTTTCAGAGTTTGTTTGCAGGGAACAGGGCTGACGTGCATCACCCTTGTGTGTGCAGGAGGTGGATAGGCACGGGGAGTCCTGTGCTTTCTGCCTGTGCCATCAGGCTCTGCATGGCCCCGCATGGCCCCGCAGAGCCCCACGTCCCAGCCTTATGCTGGCTGTCCTTGCTGCAGGCTGCCCTGTTCTTCAGGCTCTGCAGAGGACCTCAGCCTTCAAGAAGGCATCTAGGACATGAAGCAGACTGCTGAGGTGACAGAAATGTGGCAGTGATGGGAGAGCCCTGGTGATGATGCCTGCTCTCTGTGACCTGTCAAGAGACAAGACAGGTGAGGCAGGTATTAACAGGGTTAATGGCTTTTAGCGGGGCTCTTGACAGCACAGTTCCCTTTGCCTCCAAGGCTGAGCAGCAGGGTCTAACTAATCTTATCCTGAGTGCTGGCACCAAAAAGCTGTTTGGTCCACACAGTTGAGAAGTCTTGAGCCAGGCAGATTTGACATTTGGTTTGTTGGTATGGATGTTTTCATGCTGATCCTTTAAATAGAAACTAGGTCAGCTGCAGCCAACTGGAAAGAAGGCAAGATGGGGGAAATTGCTCCTGAACAAGGGAGCATGCTGAGGCACCAGGAAGGTGCGAGAGCTGGCAGGGAGAGGCAGTGAGGGAGCAGGGCATGGAGCTGGGAACCTGCAGCTCAGAGATGGGAACCGCCATGAGGAGCAGGGAGCAGCCGGCCAGCCCCTGTCGGGGTCAGAGAGAAGCCTCTCCAGATCAGGGGAATCTGTGCAGAATTTTCTATGGTAAGGAAACCACAAAACCAGCTAAACCAAGCCCAGAATAAAGGACTGAGTTGGAGAGGGAGAGCTATGTATAAAAAATATTGTTTATATATTTAATTTTATTAGTATCTTACCTAGCTGATTTTTTTTTTTTTCTATTTAACATGTTAGCTGACTTACTTTATATTATAATAAAGTCTGGTGGGTTTTTTTTTCTTCTTCTTCTTATCTTTTTTTAAATTTTAAAGTCATATGGTTGCCTTTGAGGAGCCCTATAAGGAAGCTGTCTAGGGAGGGGACTTCAAAGCTGTGGACAGCTTTCAGGCTCATCACCTGGCTGTGGTCAGCTATTCCCCAGCCCCAGCAACACAAACTTGAGCCTGGCTGAAGAACAAATTGTTATAATACAGAGAATTTCTCTCCCTGGTTGCTCTGCAACCAGCAGCAGCAAGTTTCCTGTTATTAGATCACCCTGACACTCTGCAAAGGAATGTGGAGGCATTGAACCTTGTGACAGAGGAATTTGCACACTGCTTGATTAGCCAGGAGAGACTTTCCAGCATCTGACAGAAACTCTCATTAACTCCTCATTGTTGTTTTTCAGAACACCTGGGGAAAGGGGTGTGTGCCTGCATAAACACACTGCATAGATATCCTGTAAGGGAGAGCTGTCATGATCACCCTTAGCGTGTTTGGCTATAGTGGGTTAGCAGCGCCTACCGTCTGTACTTAGCTAGAGCACAAGGACCCTAAATGAAATGGGATCCCGTTTGGTGGATGCTGTTAACACACACGGCAGAAGTCTCTATTACAAACTGTCTGGGCCTCAGCAGTCAGAAGAGACAGATCTGCTTTCAGAAACCATAGGACAGGCTACCATCCCTCCTCTGGACCAGGGCTGCAGAGTCGGCCACGGCTCCCAGCTGGCAGCTGTGGGCATGCAAGAGGAATTTGGCTGTTTGGGCAGTGATTGCTGTTAACCAGCAGTTGCCCCTCCTCACAGAAAAGCAGCAGGCCCAGTGGAGGTGTCCCACAGGAAAAACTGAGGTGCAGGATGAGCCAGTGTTGAGCTGCGCAAATCTCAATACCAGAGACAGAAAAAAGGGAGGTGTATTGCTCCTGTTGGGGGGTTAAATGTAGAAAGCCTGAATAGTTAGTAGAGTGTCAGTCTGGCCTTGAGTACCAGAGCTAGGAATGTAATTCTTGTTTTCAAGAAGTATTTTCTTTGTATCGAACAAATAGGTGTGTTATAGTGAGATTTTAAACTCTTGAGTCAGGTAGGAAACAACATTTTTCAGAACATAAGGGAAGTTGACCAGGAATTGTATGGGTGGGTTTTTTTCCATGAAAGTTGCTGTGTCACACAACAGGAAAGGAAAGAAAAGGTTAATTTCATTGAAATGCTGACAATTTGTTTCAAGTGTATCCAACAGTTGTCCAAGAAGTTAATTTAAGCTACTACTGTTCAGTTCACTTTGTAAGAATCCAGCCCTTGAGAGCCCAGAGCTGCTGTGTCTTGCTACTCAGCAGCACAGACAAATACAGTCTTTTTCCCTGAACTATTTGCTTCTGAGCAAAGTTATAAACACTCAGGATATGTTTTAGAAAAAATGACCCTGTTCTGAAAAAGTCTTACTAATATTTGGGGGGGGGGTGTGGTGTGTAATTATTATTCCCCTATGGCTGGATGAATTTTTTAAATTTTCTTTCTTTTTTTTTTCTTTTGAGGGTTGGGAAGAGAACATAGTCCAGGATTTAATTTGGAAAAACCAGAAAGACAGGAAGCTTGCAGGGATATCTGGAGCTCATTCCTACAATCTGAATCTGTAAATATTTTACAGAGCTATATATGTAAATTGGCTGACTGTTAAACATTGCAAAGATTAAGAGTAAAGGTAGTGACCTGAAGCAAAGTTAGAGGGTACAGTGATTAAGGTCTCTCCATAACTAATTTCAGTAAAGAATTCCGGACTGCCATACTTTACGTATTTTTGGAGCTGTATATCTCTCCTTCATATTTTCTTGGGAACTGGAAATATACGGCTAATGAAGACTTTCATATAAATGTAAATAATTACCCTTCATTTGTAAGACGTTTCTGTTTTCTGACTGGTAAAGTATGTTTTGTGTCAATTTATTCCTGATTACACCCACTGGATCTGGTGATTTGATTTGCCTGACCTAAGCAGATCCTTCAGGCAAACAGCTTATTGGAGTGGGTCAGTAGAGCAGGCCAAGGCAGGGTGTTTCCAGTTCACAGGAGCTGTTAATGTAAAAACTTTCCTTTGTTTTGAATCAGATTGAAAGTAGATTAAAAGCAAAAAAGTCTTGCGGGTTAGAAACTTAAGAGGGGGAACTCTTGTTTCTGAGGCATGAGGTGTTTCCAAAATTGAACTGTCCAGCTGGCATTGGCAGCTGGCAGCTGCTGCGGGAAATGTAGCCTGGCTACCTGAACAAGTTTCTATGCATCCCTGTTACTGATACAGCAAGATCTAGAGCATAAAGTTGTTCATTCCTGCTTCACATCTGCTGCACAAAGGTAATAGCTGACATGCTGTAAATCCATCTCCTAAATTTTGCTGAAATCACTTGTTGGAGAAGCCTTGCCCACCACTGATGTAAACTCGTGCAAGCCAATTGACCCTGGAGGCTGGAGGCTCAGCCTTGCGTGACTGAGCTGGCAGGGAGCTGGGGAGCTCCAGGGCTCTGTTAGGAGACCAGTTTCTGCAGAATTCTGCTGGAGGCTTGATGAAAATTTGTCACCAGGACTGAGAGGCTTCTGCAGAACCTTCTCAGGTGTTGGATGGGGGGTGTCCAATAAAACAGCACGTCTCAGAAGTCCTAGCCTTGCTCCTATAGCTTTTCTTAGCCATTTCTGTAGGGAATCACCATGGTTTCTATCTTTTCTTCCATCAAGGTCTGCTCCTGAGGGAATGTTAATATCCCCCAAGACTGCAGTATAACTGAATAGATTTGTTATTTATTAGGTGCCCACTGTGTACTGAGAACTCCTCTTGCCTTCAAAGGATGACACGGATAGGCTTTAAATGAACAATTGCTGAAGACCTGGAATGCACACACAGGAAAAAAACCTCTTAAAATATCTTAAGATCCTAAGTACAGGCTCAGAATATCTTCTAATAACAACAAAAATAGCCTCTTTCTGTGGTTTTTATATATCCTCTTAGGTACAACTAAGAATAATTCTGAATCTTTCCACAAAAATGACATGGACGTACAATATTAATTTACAGCTTGCTTTGAACCTGAAATAAGTAATTACTTCAGAATAAGGGAGAAGGGGATGGGTGCTAGCCAAACCTCATGATTCGCCCCCCTTGATATTTCAAGCTACTAGAGTTCAACATTGATTCAAATTCAAATGAAGCAAATAGGAAGAGCCTTAAAACCTGGTTTAGTGCAACTCTGGACCTGGTTTCTGAGCTTGGACTATTTTGAAAGAAAATATTAATGGTTAAGCAATTACTGATTAATATTTTTCTCTTCTGAATTTCTTTGTATTACTTTAATAAACACATTACAGGATTCAAAGGGAGATTTATAGTGTGTTTTCACACCTGAATTTTAGTATTAAAATATGTTTTCCTTGAAATACATGTTTTCATTGAAATACATGTTTTCCTTCACTGTTGATTAAATAACATTCATACAAATATGCTCTCTTGTTGTGGAACTGCACTTGTATCCCACAAGAAACAGTATTCTTGAAAGAAAAAAACTTGCAGCATAGCACATGAAGTCTGATGTTGCCTATCTCATGACACGTTAAGGGGACTCCCAAACTCAGTGAAAATGCCTGTAAGATAATAAGTTGCAAACACTTTGTTTATCTAAGTTAAGGTAGACACTTGCTGATTTGTGCAGATTAATTCCATGTTTATAAGACCACATTTACATTTGGTCAGTTTTCATCTCGGAAGCATTACCCTTTTCAAAAATCACTTCTCAGGTGATTTTTTTCCTGCCGCTACATTACTCCTTTGGAGAATTCCTGTGATAATGCTGAAAAAATAATCTATGAAAATATATTCTTATCAAGCGGAATTTACTCTTCAAAGTTGAGCTGCTTTTCTTTAATGTGATAGCAGCGGGTTTTGCTGCGGCTGCAAGTCACAGCACTCTTGACATAGACAGTGTAAACACTGGAGCAATGTCGTTGTAGATGCAGACTTCCCAGCACTGCGTCTGTATTTTGGACTATTCTTCAGACATGTTGTTAATGACATAGCTGCCTTAACTTTCTGTGAAAAAGGTTAAGGGTTCCACCCTGGTGGAAGTTATGTGGCTGCAGCTTTCTCTCATCGTTGCAGTCTCAGCCTGAAATTTAAACTTCATTAACAGGAAAATTCCTTATGTGACATGTGTGCTAGTACCTTACTTTATCCCTCAAGCAGCGGCTTGCTCCATGAGCCTGGCCGATTTCACTGGGACTGCCTGGCGTGGGGCACGTTACGAGCCCACACTTACAACCAACAAAGCATTCAGCCTCCTGGCAGCGCAGGAGACACTCTGCCAAGCCAAGCTGGTACAGTGTTTACTAGGTGTTGACAGAGTTCCCACTGAATGAGTAAAAAGAGGAATATGTTCAGCTAGCTCCAAGACTTCACAAGCCAATTCTATTGTAAGTGGAGTTTGTTTGCTGCAGCGTGGGGAGGTGGGAGTAGTTGTGTGGTTTGTTTTGCTGGCAGATGTCATAGTTTTTTTCTGAGAGTCTAGACTACAAAGAATCCCTGAGTAACATATCTGTATGTTTATTGTCCAAAAGTAGTGAAGGATTAAGAAGTAAAGTCTTGATTAAGATAAACACGGCTTTTATCTGGCTATGAAATATTCTTAGGACCTTATAAACATAAATGACTGCCACAATTTTATTGTTGCTGATAACTGGTCACTGAAAGAGAAACAAAGGATGGCTGAAAATTGAAAGAAGGAACAAGGAAACTGGGACTGAAGATTAGCTAAAACATATGCCTGTCAATAAGAAGACTTCGGATGAGCTCATCTAGCCATTTGGTAAACTTTATAAAGACAAGAAGTACATGAGAATATTGTCAGGGAAGATACACTTCCAAACTCAAAAGTATTATGAAGTCCAACCTTTACACATAACTAACCATTATAAGGTGTATATTTTCATGTGGTTTTGCATGTGGATGTTTATGAAAAACAGATAACATTTTGGAGAATAAAGTATTAATGTGAAGTTTTGGCCCAAGGCAGGAGAAGATCTAATAAAGAATTCAAAAAATCTGTACCAAGAAAAGAAAATGGAATTATACTCCTATGGCCTGAATGTGGAGAGCGTATAGTTAACATAACAGAGGCAAAAAAAAAGCATTTATTTTCCCACAAAGTTAAACGTGATGGAGGAATATTAAATGAAAGTAAGGGCTTTTAAAGTGTATAAATAAAAAGGAAATAAAAATGTCTTTTACTGAAAGGAAGCAAACTGTTAAAGTTATCTGTGACTATGAAATGAAAAAAAAAAAAAATTATGTTTAGGAATGATCAGTTTAGAATAATTAGCCCACCAAGAAATTTCACATAGTGACATTGATCTGTTAAAACTTCCTACATATTTTCAGGAAACATTTTTATTCAATTTTGTGTTTTATCAGAATAAATTTAGTACTCTTCCTTGCAATAATTTATCTTCTGTGGCTTCCAAGGAAGTTGAACTTTGTTCTGAGTGTAAGTCAAATGTAAGAGTTAATGGTTTTCGCTGATTAACAGCTTTCCTCAACGATAACACAAACTGATCAAACATCTTAGAAAAAAGCCAGCATGGTTGATGACATTAGCATGTCATCAACACATAGACATCAACTGCAAAAAGTGTAATTATACCACTTCTAATTAGCTCTCATCACCTGAAATAATTAAACAACACAAAGCTCTTAAGAGCTAGCAAACAATTGATGAAATGTTTTAAATATTATCCTTTATTATGTTGCTTCTCAACAGACATCATTATGCTACTATTGACTCAAATTTTAGTTGATAGAAGACCATGTAAAATAGATTTTGCTGTCACGAAGGAAACAAAGCCACATTTTATAGTGACATTCTAGGCAGACTTTTTTTCCTGCTGCTTTTGCATTGTGTATGAGGATAAACGTAGAATGGCTTGGGTTGGACCTTTAAAGATCATCTAGTCCACCCCTCTGCTGTGGGCAGGGACATCTTTCAGTAGGTCAGGTTGCTCAAAGCCCCGTCCAACCTGACCTTGAACATGTAGTCTTCCAAAAATGAAAACCCTGATCTGGGACTCATATCATGCAATTAATTTTAAAGCAAAATTCCTCTTCCAAAATGATAAAAATCAAAAGCATAGTATGGTGTTTAATCAGGTGGCATCTGCTTTTTTGTAGCTCAGATTGTTTGCTGAAAATCATGCACTGTTTTCAGAAATATATTTTGAAATTCACTGTCAAGCTTGTGTTTTGTAAGTTTGAAGAATATTATTAGCACTTCATGAAATGAAGAGGCTTACAAATCCACATTTACTCTGGCAGAGTCTCTATCACTTTGTTATATGAGGAATGTACACATTCCAGTGGGAAGAAGTCGGAAAAGGCTGTGCTAAAATATCCAGGAGAGCACTAGACTGCGGTGCATGGCAAACAGATCTGCCCGTATAGCCACTCTGGTGTGCACACAGACTTGCCCAGGCTTTGGGAGTGTCCTTTCTGGTAGGAAGATTTGTCCATGCAGATCCACTGCAGGTTAAATGTTTTGGTGCACACAGCAGTCTTGGATTCACACAGTACCAAGTACACAGCCATCATTCAATAAGAAGAAACATGGAGGCCATATTTTAGGGAGGCAAAAAATTGTTAAATAGTGAATTAGGACTATAAATGATTCAAGGTTGGTGTTCTGGTTTTGTGCAGAGTCACATGACAGCAACCTGGAGGACGTGTCTCTTAAAGAATGATATTATTGCCTGTTTTGTCAGTGAGCAGGATATGCAGGAAGATGGAAAGTTTTTGAAGGATTGGGGTTTTTCCATCACATACTGATAATTGGCAGGGGAAGTTGGCCAGAATTTAGGAGCACAGGTATCAGTTGCCCAAAGGCAGAATGACTGTTGTCCTTAAAAGGAGCACATTAGACAACCATGTACAGGAGGCTGAGGCATTCAGTGAAGCCTCTGGAACGAGGGTGGAGCAAAACATTGGACAAAGTGGAAGCATGGCAGTTCCTTCATCAAGAGGACCATACTGAGCTCAACAGAGAGGTTCTGGCCAAGTAAATAACTTATGCTGTGGAAGCTGAGTAGCAGGTTCCTCAGGCAGGCTTCCAGGATGGGTTCCAATATGTGGAATTGTACTCACCTGGTTAATGTCATGCTCCATCCAGGTAACACTCTCAGCAGAACTTATTTACTGTAGGCACAATATTACATTGATGAAGCTAAATTACTTCCAGTTCTGAAGTTAACTTGCTTACAGCTAGTTCAGAGGTGAAGAGAAGCATTATCAAGGAGTTGTTTGGGAGAAGCAGACTGATGTAGAGACAGACTTAGTATAGTGAGTCTTCAGTAACTGGGCATTTTTAAGCTTTCAGGGTGTGCTTCAGGTATAAGAGACCAGTATCTGGGCTCTTTATTGGTTTAAAATCCCATTATTCATATGTATTTTACATTTCTACAGGAAGTTTATATGTGGTTTACATCTTGGAAATACTGCTTTGTGTCACTGGCCAGTGATTCTGGTGGGAAGACTCACAGGAATAGAGTACCCAGGAAGAATAATGAGTATATTGGAGGAGCTCTGTAGTATCTAGTGTCATAGAAGATTCTGCTTCAGAAAGATGGAAGATAACATAGTAATTGCTGAAGCACTTGAACTGGTTCAAAGAAAAAGGCTGTAAGTATAGGTCACCTTGAAAAATCATGGCACTAATGTCTTTTGGGCACAGTGGGTTTCTATTCAAAACTAAAAGGAATGATATAATGTGCTTACAATGAAGAGTGAGCTTTTTAGTCTTTAAAACTTTCAAAGTCAAGTCATTGGGTTTTGTTTCTTTTCAGTTTGTTTGCTTTCATGCAGTAAAGGAGTCTGGAAATGTACCGAACATGTCAGGTTTTGTCCATTCAGAAATACAGCCTGAATGTAGGTATGAAATGTGTTTCTTCTTCTCTCATCACATACTGAAAATAGATTTCATCTGGTTTCTGTGAACTGCTTCTCCAAAAGTTGTCAATAATCTCTTCCAAACAGCACTTTCCCAGCAGTTCTGTAGTTTAGAAACAGAAATGCAAGGAAAATTGGAAGGAAAAAGTGGTTTGTAGGGTTTTTTTAACTACCACTCTTTAGCAAATCAGGCCAAGATCACAGGAATACAACATCCAAATTATTTCAGAAGCTTCCATCCTCAGTCTGGAGATAAAGCTCACATATTGTTCAGAGTCTTGAATCTCATGCTATTAAAATTCCAGAAAGGTACTTTTTTTCTGATTGCTCTGCATGTCAGTTTACCTCCTTTTCCATACAAATCTCATTGTCCCTGATAGAATTCTGCTAAGCTTAGTAGTGACTGTTCCTTAGGAGACAGTTTAAAAAAAGACGGCCAATGGAAAAATGAAAAAACACAGTTTAAAATGCATTTCCCTAAAGATTTACTAACTTAGTTTTTAGAGCATTTAGAGTTGTTGGAGCAGTTGTATGTCATCATGTTGGATATTTACTTAGAAATGGGAGCACTTCAGGATGGGATTTCATCTGACACCCCTAAGTGCTAAATCCTAGACATGCTATTACATTTTCCCAACATCTGTTGCTTTGATTCCCTTGTGGCTTTTAGAGAAGCAAATCTTGATCAAGGCCCAGCACTTTCACATCATTGTTTCTCTTCACCACTGATTCGATGACACTGTGTCACACCCAGTTCCACCACTGAGCTTCGGTGTAATTCTGACTGTTTTCACTTCCCTGCTTTCACATCTGTAACAGCGAGAACAGGAGGGAGAAGGAGAGTTTCATTCTCTTCAAATGGATTTCCTGGAGATGCAAATAGGATTTTCAGTCCCAAAAGCTGTTAGACTTTTGAGGAAAAATAATGAGCGGTAACAATGAGAAGCAGCCAGGCAAAATTTCCTGAGCTGGTTAAAAGCTTTGCAGAATATGCAAGATCTTGGGGAATTAGTGCCTGTGATTTAATTTCCATGCTTTCCATTTAGTAAACATTTATTCTCAATGGCAGCTTTCAAAAGGTGGCAATCAATGTTGGATTCATACTGAAGGTATTTAATTTTTCTCTGATAATAAAGAAACCCCTTCATCCCAGCCACTAGTAAATCAATACACAAATAAAATTAAAGATGTTTTCCACTTTTTGCAATGATGAGGAGGGAGTGAAAGCTAATTATTCAATAATAATAATGTAGTTTATAATTCTAATGCAATCTTGTTTATTGATGGGTACATGCTATAACCTGTTTGCTTATAAGACCCACGGAAAACAGAGTTTTTCTCTGCCCAGTGCTCCAGGTATTTTGCAGCCATTCTTGACTTCAGATAGCTTTTTAAGACTTTTTCCCAAGCAGGCAGAAGATAGAACACATCTGTCCTTGCACAGACATCTAAAAGTTAGACATCTTGCTCCAAACCATTTGCCTAGGGCTCTTTGTAGTCAGTTGGAGCCTTACCTATGAACCACAGTCTATCTAGGGGTATACCTGCTGCAGCATAGACTCAAAGCCACAGTTGCTTTGAGGTGCACCTGTTCCAGCATGGCCTTCTCCATGGGCCACAATGCCTTCAGGGATATACCTGCTCCAGCTTGGCCTTACCCACAGCCACAGTCCTTTCAGGAGTGTACCTGCTCCAACTTGGCCTTACCCATGGCTGCAGTCCCTCCAGGGGTGTACCTGCTCTATCGTGGCCTTATCCATGGCCACACACTTTGAGGTGCTCCAGCATGACCTCATGCACAGCCATTGATGCCTCAAGGTGTACCTGCTGCGGCACGGACTTACCCACAGCCATAGATGCTTCGAGGTGTACCTTCTCCAGCATGGACTTTTCCTTGGGCCGCCATCCCTTCAGAGGTATACCCGCTGCAGCACAGACATAACCATGGCCACAGACGCTTCAAGATGTACCTGTTCTGGCATGGACTTATCCACGGCCACAGACGCTGAGGGGTATCCTGTTCCTGCATGGATACAGCCACATGTCAGTCTCTGACTCGAGTTCATACTGGAGTTCCAGCCTCTCCAGTACAGCAGCACAGAAACAGCATCAATGCCCTGGCCATCTGTCAGCGCAGGCGCATCGCCATTGCTGTTACCAAAATGTTCCCAGGTACAGCACCGTAAGATGATCAGCAGTACAGCAAGCAGTGAAAGGAAAAAACAGCCACTAATGAGCACTAGACTCTAATATACAGTAAGGCAAGCAAGCCCCATGGCAAGCACAGGAGCTTGTCAATCAATAGCTAAACAGCAATAACAGCTATAAATTCGATCTAGCACATTCCAGTCAAATCTGTGGTTTTCTTGAACCCTTCAAGTCCCACAGTGGGCGCCAAAAGGACTGTCATGGTTTAACCCCAGCCGCCAACTAAGCACCTCACAGCTGCTCACTCGCTCCCCACCCCCCAGTGGGATAGGGGAGAGAATTGGAAGGATAAAAGTGGGAAAACGCATGTGTTGAGATAAAAACAGTTTAATAGGGAAAGCAAAAGCCACACATGCAAGTAAAACAAAATAAGAAATTCATTCACTACTTCCCATCGGCAGGCAGGTGTTCAGCCATCTCCAGGAAAGCAGGAGTCCACCACACATAATGGTTACTTTGAAAGACAAACACCATCACCCCAAACTTCCCCACCCTTCATTCTTCCTGAGGCAAGACTAACCCACACTCTCTTCCCCAGCATATTTTTTAGGTGCACTACAGGGACTTTATCTCCTTCTACAGTACATAAAAGTTTTGATTGGGCAGGGCCAGCTTGACTGTCAGATCCCCTTGTGTTGACTAACCAGGTGGCTTTTGCTAAATGTGTATCCCAATGTTTGAATGTCCCAACATCCATTGCTCTCAGGGTAGTCTTTAACAGTCCATTGTATCGCTCGATTTTCCCGGAGGCTGGTGCATGATAAGGGATGTGATATACCCACTCAATGCCGTGCTCTTTGGCCCAGGTGTCTATGAGGTTGTTTCGGAAATGAGTCCCATTGTCTGACTCGATTCTTTCTGGGGTGCCATGTTGCCACAGGACTTGCTTTTCAAGGCCCAGGATGGTGTTCCGGGTGGTGGCATGGGGCACGGGATATGTTTCCAGCTATCCAATGGTTGCTTCCACCATTGTAAGCACATGGTCCTTGCCTTGGCAGGTTTATGGGAGTGTGATATAATCAATCTGCCCGGCCTCCCCATATTTATATTTCAGCCATTGTCCTCCATAGCAGAGATGGTTTCACCTCTTGGCCTGTTTGATTGCAGCGCATGTTTCACATTCATGGATAACCTCTGCAATAGTGTCCATGGTTAAGTCCACCCCTTGATCATGAGCCCATCTATATCTTCCATCTCTTCCTTGATGGCTTGAGGTGTCATGGGCCCACCGAGCTATAAATGATTCACCCTTATGTTGCCAGTCCAGATCCACCTGAGCCACTTCAATCTTAGCAGCCTGATCCACCTGCTGGTTGTTTTGATGTTCTTCAGTGGCCCAACTCCTGGGTACGTGAGCATCTACGTGACACACTTTTACAACCAGGTTCCCGGGCAGCAATATCTTGCCACAATGCAGCAGCCCAGATGGGTTTGCCTCTGCGCTGCCAGTTGCTCTGCTTCCATTGCTGTAACCACCCCCACAAGGCATTTGCCACTGTCCATGAGTCAGTATAGAGATAAAGGACTGGCCACTTTTCTCATTCAGCAATAGCTAAAGCCAGCTGGATGGCTTTCACCTCTGCAAACTGACTCGACTCCCCTTCTCCTTCAGCAGTTTCTGCGACTTGTTGTATAGGACTCCATATAGCAGCCTTCCACCTCTGATGTTTTCGTACAAGACAACAGGACCCATCAGGGAACAGGGCATATTGCTTCTCATTTCCTGGCAGTTTATTATATAGTGGGACCTCTTCAGCAAGCATCACCTTCTCCTCTGGTGATATTCCAAAATCTTTGCCTTCTGGCCAGTCCATGATCAGTTCCAAGATTCCTGGGCGACTGGGGTTTCCTGTTCAAGCCCGTTGTGTGATCAATGCAACCCACTTACTCCATGTAGCATCAGTTGCATGATGTGTAGAGGGGACCCTCCCTTTGAACATCCAGCCCAGCACCGGCAGTCGGGGTGCCAGCAGGAGCTGTGCTTCAGTACCAACCACTTCCGAAGCAGCTCGAACCCCTTCATATGCTGCCAGTATCTCTTTCTCAGTTGGAGTACAGCGGGCCTTGGATCCCCTGTATCCCCGACTCCAAAACCCTAGGGGTCGACCTTGAGTCTCCCCTGGTGCTTTCTGCCAGAGGCTCCAGGTAGGGCCATTCTCCCTGGCTGAGGTATAGAGCACATTTTTTACATCTTGCCCTGCCTAGACTGGCCCAAAGGCCACTGCATGAACTATCTCCTCTTTAATTTGTTCAAAGGCTTGTCGTTGCTCAGGGTCCCACTTGAAATCCTTCTTCTGGGTCACCTGCTAAAGAGGACTTACAATCAAACTGTAGTTTGGAATATGCATTCTCCAAAAACCCACAACACCTAAGAACGCTTGTGTTTCCTTTTTGCTGGTTGGTGGGGACATAGCTGTTATGTTGATCACATCTGCTGGGATCTGACAATGTCCATCTTGCCATTTTATTCCTAAAAACTGGATCTCCTGTGCAGGTCCCTTGACCTTACTCTTCTATGGCAAAACCAACTTTCAGAAAGATTTGGACTATTTTCTCCCCTTTCTCAGAAACCTCTTCTGCTGTGTTGCCCCATACAATGATATCATCATCAATGTTCACCCTGTTCCAGTGCAGTCCGGATCAGTCCATGGCAAATGGTGGCGCTGTGTTCCACCCCTGGGGTAGTTGATTCCAGGTGTACTGGAATGCCCCTCCAAGTGAAAGCAAACTGGGGCCTGCATTCTGCTGCCAAAGGGATTGAGAAAAATGCATTAGTGGTATCAATTGTGGCATACCACTTGGCTGCCTTTGACTCCAGTTCATATTGAAGTTCTAGCATGTCTGGCACGGCAGCACTCAACAGCAGTGTGTCTTCATTCAGACCACAGTAGTCTACTGTTAGTCTCCACTCTTCATTAGACTTTCTCATTGGCCATATGGGACTGTTAAAGGGTGAGCGAGTCTTGCTGATCACTCCTTGGCTCTCCAGTCGATGAATCAGCTTATGGATGGGAATCAGGGACTCTCGGTTGGTGCAATATTGCCACCAGCTCACAGTTGTGGTAGTGATCGGCACCTGTTGTTCTTCGACCCTCAGCAACCCCATAATAGAAGGGTCCTTCTAGAGACTGGGCAAGGTGGACAGCTGTTTAATTTCCTCTGTCTCCAAGGCAGCTATACCAAAAGCCCACCGGTACCCTTTTGGGTCCTTGAAATACCCTCTCCTGAGGTAGTCTATGCCAAGGATGCACGGAGCATCTGGGCCAGTCACAATGGGGTGCTTCTCCCACGCATTCCCGGTTAGACTCACTTTGGACTCCAATACGGTTAGCTGTTGGGATCCCCCTGTCACTCCAGAAATACAGATGGGTTCTGCCCCTTTATAGCTTGATGGCATTAGGGTATGCTGTGCACTGGTGTCCACTAGAGCCTTCTACTCCTGTGGGTCTCCTGTGCCAGGCCATTGAATCCGCACAGTCCAGTAAACCCAGTTCTCCCTTTCCTCCACCTGGCTGGAGGCAGGACCCTTCTAGTCCTGGTCATAATATTCATTACTCGCTTCTTGTAAATATGAATCAGAAGTCCCGTTATTGAGATCAGGGGTAAGATCAGCCCCTGGTCATAATATTCGTTACTCACTTCTTGTAAATATGAATCAGAAGTCCCGATATTGAGATCAGGGGTAAGATCAGCCCTTCTACTCTGTCTGGGGAATTGCCCACTGGAAACTGGAGCAGCAATTTTCCTGCAAGAACCTCCTTTTGTGATTGTTTTTCCTTGCAACTCAGGTACCCATGCCTCCAGGGTTGAGGTAGGTTTTCCATCCCACTTCCTCCTGTCCTCTCCGTGGTCACGCAGGTAAAACCACAGGGTGGCCCGTGGTGTGTATCCACTATATCCTCTCTCTTGGGTAGAGGGACGCTTACTCCTAATGGCTGAGATACTGGTCCGTACAGGTGGGGAGTAGGACATATCCTCTTTGAGTTGCTGGAACTCTTGGGACAGTTTTTCGGACAGTCTTTCCACAGCTGAGACACAGGCCCATACAGAAGAAGAGAGACTTTCTTCACATTGCCAGAGTTGGCCAGCCAATTCATCCACTGTTGGTTCCTCTCTGTCTTTCCAGATCATTACTGCCAGTGAGTTTGTATGTGATGATGGTGCACTCCATACAAACTTCCGGCACATGGGCTGTGTGCACCTAACTTCATCTGGATCTTTGGATAACTGCTCATTGTTCAGGTCACTATAAATCACCTCCAGCATGGCTAATTCTCTCAGGTACTAGATACCTCTCCCCATGGTGGTCCACTTGTCTGGGTGACATGTAACATCTTCCTTGATGCGATACCTTTCCTTCACACCTGACAGGAGTCGTCTCCAGAGGCTGAGGGCTTGCGCCTCCTTTCCAATCACTTTGTCAATGCCCCCTTCCCTAGAAAGGGATCCTAGCTCCTTGGCTTTCCTGCCCTCTAATTCCAGGCTACTGGCCCCGTTATCCCAGCATCGGAGCAGCCAGGTGATGATGTGCTCTCCTGGACAACAACTGAAATCTTTTCGCATATCTCACAGTTCACTCAGGGATAGGGAGTGGGCGGTTACCTTCTCATTTATGGGTTCTGCCTCTTCCTCCTCTTCTCATGATGGCCCTGGTTCATCTTCATCCCTTACTAAATGAGCCGATCTTCTTGTGTATTTCTTCTTGTGTATAGGGGTGACTGATACTGGCACAGGTTGGTTCTCTAGTTCAGCTGCAGTGCCTGTCGCTGGAGTTTGAGTAGCTGCAGTGTTTGTCACTAGGGTTGGAGTCACTGCAGCACCTGTCGCCGTGGTTTGAGTAGCTGCATTGTGTATTGCGGTGGTTGGAGTAGTTGCAGCGCCTTTTCATGGGGTTTGAGTAGCTGCAGTGGTTGCGGGGTTTTGAGTAACCACATTGCCTGTTGCGGGGGTTTGAGTAGCTGCAGTGCTTTTTGCCGGGGTTGGAGTAGCTGCAGTGCCTGTTGACGAGGTCTGAGTAGCCGCAGTGCCTGTTGCAGGGGTTGGAGTGGCCACAGTGCCCGTTGCGGGGGTTGATCCCTGGATGATGTTCTTAAATAGTTCTTTAACCCTAAACAAGACCTGAACTGCATTCAGGAGACATAGCAGTAGGAGGATGCTGGTTTGAATATCCTAAGGATATTCAAAATTCTCAAGAGCTGTGGTAACTAGCCTGAAGGATAAAGAGACAGTGACGGAGTGGGAGGAGCAGGGGAAAGTGTCCCACTTTGTCTGCCCAATAGATATGTTCTCCGAGAAGAAGAGGTAAAAAGTGTAATTATTAATAGTTTCTGAGAAATGGCTCCTAAAGCTCCCAAAGTACGGGAATGACAGCAGTGCTGAGTACCATCTCATGACCGATAATTTTAATCATACCATAAACCAGTGTTACACAGTACAGCAAAGTAATAATTTTAATCCAGCTCCCAGAAGTGATAAACAGCACCACAGGGAATGCAAACAGGAAGTAAGGTGTTACACAGCACAACTCTATGCACAACTCATAGCACAACAACTCTGAGAGCAAATGAATCAACATTGCGACCAGCGACTATTAAACTAATATAACGAATGCTTATCACAAATTTGTTTTAGCATGCCATGGTCAGATATGCCATTGTCTTGAACCCTTCATGCCCCATGTTGGGTGCCAAAAAGGACTGTTGTGGTTTAACCTGGCAGGCAGCTAAACACCACACAGCCGTTCACTCACTCTCCCCCTCTCCAGTGGGACTGGGGAGAGAATGGGAAAAAAAAAGTTGTGGGTTGAGATAAAGACAGTTTAATAGGACATAAAAGGAAGGGAAAATAATAATAATAACAATAACAACAACAACAACAATAATAGGCAAAATAAGTGATGCACAATATAATTGCTCACCACTCGCTGGCCAATACCCAGCCAGTTCCTGAGCAGCAATTACAGCCTCCCAGCCAACTCTCCCCAGTTTATATACTGAGAATGATGTCATATGGTATGGAATAGCCCTTTCATCAGTTTGGATCAACTGTCTTGGCTGTGCCCCCTCCCAGTTTCTTCTGCACCTGGCAGAGCATGGGAAGCTGAAAATGTCCTTGACTAGAGTAAGCATTACTTAGCAACAACTAAGTGTGTTATCAACATTATTCTCATCCTAAATCCAAAACACAGCACTACGCCAGCTACTAGGAAGAAAATTAACTCTACCCCAGCCGAAACCAGGACAGGCCCATACTAGCTACTATGAAGAAAATTAACTCTATCCCAGCTAAAGCCAGGACATCGGTGAAGAGAAACACTCAACTTTAGAGTGTAATTAACCTCAGCCTGGTATAAGCAGCTCACTTAAGCAGGGTGAAAGTATTACATCTCTCTGCAGATTGTGAAAAAAGGTTATGGTGACCAGTTTAGATATGGATGTGTAAAATTAGAAGTGAATCCCACCACAGTACTTACTCAGGCCATTTCTGGAGCTTTATTCTCTGCCCCTACATATTTTAGAACATGATAACTTCAGAATTCAAGCTCTCAAGTTCTTATATAAAAAACTTAACTTCGTTGATAATGCCTCTCAATTTTGTTATCAGTAAGTATCATCCTGAGAATGATTAATAAAATTTTGTAGAAGTATAAATCCCTCAAATTTCTTTGAGAAGATACTTTTATAACATAACTTTGCCATGATTGTTCTTCTGCTGATGTCTTCCCTTTGGACAGTACCTTACCCATCTTACAGCCCTTGTAGTGATATATAGACTTTCTGTTACAATAATTAGTCATATATTGGTATAACAAATACTTTTCTGCTAGATTAGATGTGCTGCTTTATAATGTTGCTTATCTCATTCTAAAAAGGTATCCTGCTAATCCCATATGATCAACCTTTGACAAGGAAATACTGATTTTTTTTCTCTACATTTCAAAGCATCCCACCCTGCTGAACAGAGTACTGAAATTTTGCAAGTTTTTGAAATTCCCAGGAAGTATCACTTAACTGAAGTCTTCCTCTTAGTTTTGTATGGTAGTATTACCACTGTGTCTGTGATGGTCGAAAGATAAATGCATGGTAAGATAGAGAGGGGTAATGTAACTTACAAGGCCATTAACAAGGTGTGGTGTGTTGATCCAGTTCAGCAGCTAGGCACCACCCAGCTATTCACCTGCTCTGTCCCCAGTGGGACAGGGGAGAGAATAGCAAGAGCAAAAGTGGGAAAACCTGTGGATTGAGAAGGTTTAATAAGTGAAGGAAAGCGGAAGAAAAAAACAAAATAAAACAATTGACACAAAGGTAATCGCTGACCTCCTCCCACAAGTAGACCAATGCCCAGCCAGCCTCTGAGCAATGCCTCCCTTCCCAAAACACCTCTCCCCCTCAGTTTTTATTGCTGAGCATGTTTTTATATGGCATGAAATATCCCTTGGTCAGTGTGAGTCAGCTGCCCTTGTTGTGTCCACTCCCAACTTCTTGCACACCCCCAGCCTACTCACTGGGAGGGCAAGGTGGGAATGTCTTGATGCTGTGGAAGGACTGCTCAACAATAACCAAAACACTGGTGTGTTATCTACACTTCTAGTCACAAATCCAAAACATCACAGGATCCAAACCAGCACCATATGGGCTGCTATGAACAAAATCCATCCATCTCAGCCAGACCCAGTGCAATCTCCACCTCTTATTCCACATCATTTATGTCACAGTCAGGTCTTACACTATCCAATACACCCCCATTAAGCACCACCCTCCTTCCTGTCATGTGATACAGATACACAGATATCATTCCCTTAGTCTATGAGCTACCCCTATAAAATGTTCATAAAATGTCCATTGAGTTCATTTAATCCACACCTTGGGCTTCATGTGTTATGGTGGTTGCCCAGGACAGGAGAGATGGCATATTGTGTTAAATTATTGTCTCGGGTTGGGTCACTGCTGTACTTGCCTGGCTTCTTGTGAGGCTCATTCTCCTTTGGTTTGGGTGATTCTTGATGTAGTACTTCCTATTACACGCAACTCAGATCACACATTATTTTCCCCCAAGGTTTAATCTCCTTGGGGTACACACTAGATTTCCCCGTTTCCCCATTCTTCTGCATTACCCACCAACTGTACCCAGGTCTTTGAGTGAAATGCCCTCTACCCCTAGCTCCAAAACCTTAGAGCCTCTCTCAAGGTGCTTTCTGCCACAGGCTCCAGTTGAGGTCATGCTCCCTGGCAACAGCATAGAGAACATTTCTCACATCTGGTACTGTCTGCACTGGCCCATAGGCTACTGCATGAACTATCTGCTGTTTGATCTGTTCAACAGCTTGTTGTTGCTCAGGGCCTCCGTCAAAATAGTTCTTTTGCATCATTCAACAGAGAGGACTCACCAGCTGACTGTAACCTGGAATATCCATTCTCCAGAACCCCATAATGCCTAGGAAAGTTTTCAGTTCTTTTTCACTAACTGGTGGGGACATGACTGTTATCTTTTTGATCATATCTATTGGGATGTGACGATGCCCATCTTGCCATTTTATTCCCCATAACTGGATCTCCCATGCAAGTCCTTTGATCTTGCTTTGTTTTATGGCAAAATCAGCTTTTGGAAGAATCTGAATTTTTGTTTCCTCTTTCTCAAACACTTCCTCTGCTGTGTTGCCCCACACAATGATGAGTTTCTGAGCACACAAGCCCTTCTTCAGGTATGAAAGAGAAATAGTAGTCTTCAGACAAGTTGCAAATACAGCTATCTGGACAAAGCTTCAGCATAAAAGGATCATCGCCACAGGCTTTTCTGAGGTCTGTGAACCACAAAACTCAATTCAGCTACTGAGAAAACACACAGGAGTTGTCCACAGTTAACTCAAGACATAACAAAAATAAATAAAGCATTCCAAGATGGCTAGGGAGTGAGGGATCAATATTGACCCAGATCAGCTAACAGTGGCTGGTATAACAAGAAATATTCTTTCTCCCTGAGAAATACTCTTTCTCCCTACAAACTTCACCTCTGTTCTATTTTTTTTGTTGTTGTTGTTGCAGACATGTCCTTATTTTTCAAACTGGATTTATTAGGCTTTTCTTTCATTTAATTTCATTTAATCATTCAGTAATACCTCAAATCACATTAGAACCCCTTTCCTCTTCACATGCAGAGCTGTATGTTTAAGATCCTTGTAAGCAGCTTTCCATACCCTTGCTTGTTCCTGGTTCCTGACTATAGGAAAGTTTTGTGCCAAATTCCATGGTCTCTCAGAAAGCCTTCAGTCTCTCAGAAAGCCTTCAGCCTTCCTCCACTAAACTTACTCCACTACAAATTTGTTATCTAGCCGAGCGTCTATCTGCTGATCCATTCTCAGGCTACCTGTAAAAGCTTGACTGCTCCAGAAACACCTCAGCATAAGTTTGGAAGGAAAACTCTTCCTTTTAACTCCTAGTTTTGCCCTGGCCATCTCTGGTGGCTGACTGCAGGTCTCACACCGGGACCCTGCAGACAGGCTTGAGAATGTCAATGCTAATTCTGCAGGCCAATTTCTACTGCCTTATCAGCAATAATTCACTTGGATTAGTACTGGAATTCTCTTTCCCTTTTCTCTTTTGTTCTGAAATGTGTACACCTATCTCCACATGACATTTTGCTATAGCCATGATGGTCAGAGAATGCTAAAAAACAGCCTTTATGGTCTAATGTCAGCTAGATGGTATTATCTTTGTCCTGCCCATTGCTAGTTTATGATTCAAACCACTAATGGGCTAGAAAATTAATCAGAATAGACTCCTTAAGGACCCCATTTGATATATCATCTAAGTCCAAATGTGAAACATTTGTAACTGCTCTTCAAGAACAACATTTTTACCAGTTGTGCACCCAAACAAAATTTCCCCTGGAGCATTTGTTCTGTGCTTACTTCTGAATTGCCCTTAGTTCATCTAAAAAGTATTTTAAAATCAAATAAAATGCATATGTTTTATATCTTCAATCACTAAGCTAGTTGTCCTATAAAAGAAGAAAATCGGATTAGGTTCATGAGACATATTAGCCATGTTTCGTTTCCATGTATGCCTGACCAATTTTCTAGAAACTTGTAATCCTTCACAGTTTTTCAAATTTATGGCATATCAGAATATATTTAAATATATTCTAAAATAGTTCTCAGATTACGGCATCAGTTCTCACCCATGAATTATGGGTAAATTTCATCTGGAACTGCTGACTTGAATACATATATTAAATCTAAATATTCAGCACGCCCACCAGCACCGTGCCCATAGTGCATTCCCTTTTCCATGGTAAAATTAATTTCATTAGAAAATTGACTGCCATTTACCTGTGTGAAGACTCAAGCAAAGAAAGTGTTGAATACTCCAGCACTGTCTGCAGTTTGTCTTCCTGTTTACTAAATTCCTCTACTCTCCTCTGTTTTCTTCTTCTGACATTTTTACAGAAATTTTCTTTGACATCTCCAACTGAAATACATTTCGCATCAGAATCTTCCTGAATTTTTTCATCTATGTTTTTGTTATTCCTTTATAGCAGTCCTCAGACACATGCCAGTTTTTCCAGATCTCATACAATTCTGTTTTCATTTTTGGATATTTGAAGCTTTCCTGATGCAGGCACCATAGTGTCCCTCTCTGCTCACTGTCTCTGAACTCTTTAAACCAGGTTTGTCATTATATATTTAGAATAGCCCCTTTCAAAAGCTACCAGTTCATTTGAAGTTCTTTATCCCTTACATTATCTTCTCAGGAGGTCTTAGTCTCAGCTCCCTAGGTTGTGTCAAAGCTGTTTTCCCAGTTCTTTCTGTGAGTAGCAAAGGCTGTTATTTCATTATTACTTTCATCCCCAAATTATTTCACACCTTTGGGTTTTCAATCAATTCCTTCCTGTCAGCTAGATTTGAAATACTGCTTTTCTAGTAAAACTGAAGTCCTACCTTCCTGAAACCAGAAGTTCGTCCGCAATACTGGCAATCTGATCACTTGGTTTGTCTGTACCCTGACACATGGGATCCTTATAATCAAAAAGTTATATGGATAGTAAAAATATACCTTATTACCTGTCCTTTGGATGGTTCTGATGGTAGCTCAAAGACTCCTTCATCTGTCCCCTCTTCCAATTTTCTGCTTCATGTAAGATCCTGAGCATGAAACAGTGTGTTCTTTCCCCTTTTGATCTTCACCCACAGATAATGTATAAGACTCTTTCCTACCTTTTCCTCTTCTTTATTTGATGCTATTCTGTTGTATTACAAAGACTGTACCAAGTTTTCTTTTACTGAAAACAGGAAAATTCAGGCAAAAAGATTTATTTATTTTTTACTTTTGCCTCAAAACCTCTCCTACTCTTAGCCTTCCTCAAAGCTTTATATGATGTACATGGAACACCTTATCTTGTTTCTGCATGAGAAGAGAAAATGAACTATCATACACTCCCTGACAGGCAAGACAGAAAAAAACCCTTGTTTTTCTCATGTATTTCAAATTCTAGACAGATAGAATCAATAGAAAGACTAAGGCTGGAAGGGACTTCTGCAGGTATCTAGTCCAACCTTTTGCTCAGAGCCGAGCAAAATTCAGAGCTAGGTCAGGTTTCTCAGAACATTGTCTTATTGAGTTTTGAATACGTCCACAGATGGAGATGAAGATGAAGATGTTCAGTAAAATAATCTTGCATACGTTTTCACATATAGCCATAACTGGCTTTGAGCATATATTTTATATATATTAGATATTTTGATTTCCTACTGAAGACAATAGTGACTGGGAGAGCACCCGAAATTTTTGGTAATTTAGTTGTAGATGCCTACCAAGCTGCTCTATCACTCCCCTTCTCAGCAGGACAAGGGGGGAGAACATAAGATGAAAAAAGACCTCGTGGCTCAAGATAGAGGCAGTTTAATAGAGTAAAAACAAAGGCCGTGTGCGGAAGGAAAGGAAAACAAAAGATTTATTCTCTACTTCCCATAAGCAGGTGATATCCAGCCCCTTCCCGGGAAGTAGGGCTTCAGTACGCATAGTGGTTGCTCTGGAAGACAAACGTCATAATAATGAATGCCACCCGTCCTCCTCCTTTCTCTAAGCTTTTATTGCTGAGCAGACGTCATGCGGTATGGAATATCCCTTTGGTCAGTTTGGGTCAGCTGTCCTGGCTATGTCCCCTCCGAAGATCTTGCCCACCCCCAGCCTACTGGTGAGAGGGGAATGTTGGAGAGACAGCCTTGATGCTGTGCAAGTACTGCTCAGCAGTAGCCAAAACATGTTGGGATGTTATCAACACCTTTCTAGCTACCAATACAAAGCACAGCTCTATGAGGGCTGCTATGGGGGAAATTAACTCCATCTCAGCCAGACCCAATACAACTTGTTATGAGGAAGAGCAGGGAGAGAAAGTCATGAGGCAGCTGACATCTAGCCTTGGTTTATGATGAACACTTATCTTATCAACCTACTGTTAATAAACTCACTAAAACAATAAAGAGAAAGATTTAATTTTAACTTGGTTTACTGGCCTTCTTTAGCAATGGCTAAAGGTGATAGCTTGGAAAAATATTAATCAGAGTCAGTTATTTAAAGTCAGATCTATTTTCTGGCAGTGTCTGCAGCAAAGTTCATCTACCAGCCATCAACCATGAAGATACTTAGCTACCTTCTGGTTTACCGAAGGTTCCTGCTCATTGTCCTCACCCCATTGCTTTTACTTCCACTTCCACTTATCATCAAAACCAAAGTAAGTGACCTGCTTTGAGAGGTAATTAATATGCACCTGTATGTCAAGCCTGAGATTTCCAGATCTTTTCAGAATCATAGAATCATAGAATGGTTTGGGTTGGAAGGGACCTTGAATGACTTAATTATGTTTGCATTGTGGATTTTCTTTTTTTTTTCTTTTTTTTCTTTTATTTTTTTTAATTTTTGGTCAACTCAGAGTATTTGCATAGAAATGTAGAGAAGACAAGAGCTTTAGTGTAAGACTCTGTGCTGGTTGCATGAAGTTCTGAATTATCTATTTGTTTTCTTATTCAGGAAATGTTTTTCTCATTTAACATCCTCTAGACTACCTTGAAAATCCTGTCCTTACTATTACATTTTGGCCACTTTTAAACAGTTCTATATGATTGACAATAGAGATGAATTGTCAGGAAGACAGCTGCAATTACCTTATTATTTGATGATGGATTTTGTTAAATTCATCATATATTGTGTTGTCCGATAGCAAATGACTAGAATCAATCATCTGAGAAATTCCCTCTGGTTCCTAAATAGAGCAAAGGTTATGGCAGGACACTTTAGTTTTATTTTACTTGAAATAAATTCTTCTGGCATTCAATAATTCTTGTGACAACTCCAGGCTGATGAAGCAGCTATCTAAAAATTTTATTAGTGATTCTATTTGGTATAGCTCTGATGTCAGCAGAATGAAATGGAATTCTCCTGTGATGTGTTATCACACATGCATTATATGTATCATACATAACAATACATGAAAGTCTATTTCAGAAGTCCTTGCATCACAGACAGATAGTGGTTACAGAGCAACATGCTTCACACTGTCTCACATCACAGTTTCAATATTTCAGTTTCCTCTCTGAGAGGAAATTCTTGAGAAATTCTTAATGCGGTAGGACTTAAGTGAGATGAACATTTGCCAGGTGATAAATGAATTGACGCTATCAAATTGTTTCATACCTAACACAAGCTTCCCCCCAAAAATAAATGCTAGCCATAGCTGACTGACTTGGATTTAACATTGCTGGTTTCCAGTCAGAGGTTCCCAGAGCCATTTCATTAAGCTATTCCTTTCCCAATACAAACCATCTCTGCTGCTGTTGAGTAGTTTCATGCCCTAACCAGTGGCATTAAAAGATCTAAACCATTTTCCTCAAGAGTAAATAAATAAACTACAAAAAAGAGGTTTCTAGCACTCTAGAAGAAGCTAGGCTTACTTGATCTCATTATATTTGGTTGGGGCTGCATTTTATGGGCAGCACTGAAGTAAATTCTACTGAAAAAAACTCCTGTTTTCCAGGAGTTTAAATAAAAGATGCTCACTAAAATTACAGGTCTTAAAAAAAACAAATATGTTTCTTGTCAGTCTTGCACAATGCTTTTTATATTAGATAATACCCTTGCCTTATTGATGCTGATGGCAAAATTTCATTGATTACAAGACAGACAAAATTTGACCTATTATTGACTGTGACTACTCCTAGAGGTTTAAAGGTTTGCTTGCAACTGCAGAATGTTTGTGATTTATGTTAATTCATGGTCTGAGAATGCTCCAGAATGACCTGCATTATTAATTGTGCTTGAAGAAAAAGGTAACTGACTTTTTTCCCACCTTTCATAAGTGGTAGAATTTAAGTAATTTTACTATCTTTAAAGAAAAGAATCTTTAAAGCTATTTTACAGACTATGTTTCACATCTTAGCAGGATCACCAACAGCAGAAAATAAGTACCCTAAATTCAGGTCCCTTGACTCATACTTGTTCCAGGTGGGGGGAATCTCTTTACTGACATAGCAGGACTTTTTGCAATTGTGATTTTTTTCCTGGATGATCCACTCATGTTTTTGTTGGTGTCTTTTGAATTCTAGGAAGCAGAATGTGCATACACATTGTTTGTAGTTGCCATCTTTTGGCTCACAGAAGCTTTGCCACTGGCTGTTTCAGCTTTGCTCCCTGCCTTTATGTTCCCATTGTTTGGTATAATGGAATCCAAGGAGGTAAGCCTTTTTTCCTCTCTATGATATTATGGATTTCAATGATAAAATCTCAAAAGAAAGAACCACATAATGTTGAAACCTGATGGGCTAATCCATGGATTTGCTAAGTGTCAATCACAGTAGGTCTGCCTCAAGACTTGCTTACATGCTTTGTCCTCAGGACTTGTTCATATTTCTTTGAAATTTTTTTTCTAGATTGTGATTCAATGCTTAGATGCTAGTCGATGGGAAAATGCTAGATAGATATAAAATACCCTTAATGTTACAGAAGAGAGATGACACACTAAAGACCCCATGTGCAATACGCTGAGTATATATCTTCACGTCAAAGAGAGGATACCACAGATGATCATACTCTAAGTCTATGTTTAAAGTTGTTCTTTTATCTGTCGGATAGATGACTAAATTAACAAAAACAACATTTCACTGATGACTTAGTTCATATGTGAGATGTGACTGATGATCTTAAGGTTGTTCATATCATAAGCCTTATTTTTCATTTTGTTTTAACACTATGCACTTTAGTGCAGTTACCCTTGCATCATTTTGTTAAATGAAATCAACAGTTTCAATTAAATTAACAGTCTAAATTTAAGCCCAAAACTTTTCTTGATATTTATTTCAACGTATAAACTTACTGATTTTTTTTCATTACACTGATAATAACAAATACTAATAGAAAGTCATCATTTAGTTAACATTTTTTTTTTTTAAATTTCAGGTGGCATCTGCTTATTTTAAAGACTTTCATCTGCTGTTGATTGGAGTCATTTGTTTGGCAACGTCAATAGAAAAATGGAATTTCCACAGAAGAGTGGCTTTAAGAATGGTGATGCTGGTGGGTGTCAACCCTGCATGGTATGTGCTAAACAATATCTTGAAGGACAATAATACTTGTGGAAAACTATGTATTCCAGAAATAATTCCCTACTGTTTTTTCTGTAGTAGAAATTCAGCCTTTCTTTTCTACTGAAACAAAGTAGATATTTGAAATTATATGATTGATTTGTAAGTGACAGTTTATGATTTTGCTGAAATCCTAATTGAAAGTTCCCTGCGGTGATTCTGTTCATAATAGGGATCCTTCTGAACAAAAAATCTGATGAATTTGTGAATAACTTAAGGGTCCTGTTTCTTAATGGTAGTAGTACATTACATACATGGTATCTACAACTGAAAATCTGTGCTATGCTTCTTATTAATTTGTATTGCAATACTGTTTGCAAAATTCTGGACAATTCCCCAAAATACAGGAAGAGTTCAAACACACAATGAAGAAAAAAAGTCATAAAATTAAAGATGTGGTGGGGAAGGAAAACCACATTAAGCACAATGTTTTTATTTATCTTTTTTTTTTTTTCTTTGTCTACCTGTGAAGAAAATATCAAAGGAATAGGAACTTCCCCAGCTGGATGAGGTGATGAGGGAAATGAAATCACACACTCTATTTACTCACTATCAGCATATATCTTATGAAGTGAAAACTTTTTTCTTTGCTTACTTTACAAGCTTGCAGAAAAGCTTTAGGCCCACAGATTCATCTGTCAGCACACCAGTAAGGCTGCAGATAAGATTTGTAGAGCAAGTCTGGTTTACCAGAATACATGATGCTTATGACTCCTTGTCAGGAAGCAGACAGTGACAGGAAGTAAAAAGTCAGAAAAATAGCAATGCCAGGTCTGAAAAATAAGATGCCTCTTAGGTGATCTAACTAATAATACCTCATGGAAATCGTGGATTATTTCTATTCTTCAGTGGTTTTTCTGTCCTAATTTTAAATATCACATGTATTTTGATTTTTCCTGCATCTTTTGATAGCCGGTAGCTTTATTCTTTGATGAAATGCTCCTTATATTCTTGTTGAACTGCCTCCCGTTATCTTTAGCTATATTCTTGAGGAATGCGGTTTTAGTTATTTCAACTTCTCTTTTTTGATCACTCCTAAATCCTTACCTTTTGGCTGAAATCTTGAAAGGGAGAACACAAATGGATGGTGTGCTGTGCTGAGCTGAACACGGCTGGGGAACTTGCTGTGGACACAGAAGCACTTAGCCAGCTGCTGAGGATACCTAGAGCAACTCCACAGACAGCTTTGTAACCCTGAGGAAGCAGTATCCCTCACATCTGTCTCAGCTCTATCACGTTTCCTGGTCATGACAAAAGGCTAGTAAGATTATGATAAGATGATCTGTGAAGGAGAGGATCCTCCCACCTCTCAGCATCTGCTGCTCGTTAGCTGTGCCCACTGCAAAGTTATGCAGGCTGTTCTCTGTGCATCGCCCCCCTCCTCTGTTAACAGGAGTCCCCAGACAGCCTATGCACATCGGAGCCTCATCCAGCCCGAGGCAGAGATATCATTGTAGGAGGTGTCTGCATTAGAGGACATGTGGGATGCAGCTGTGGAAATAGAGTAGCAGGAGTCTTCTGCATTCTGCATTCTGCATTCTTCTGGGGAAACTGGCTTGTATCAGAAATAGCGTCAACAGCAGGACTAAGGAAGTAATTATCCCTTTGTGCTCGGCACTGGTGAGGCCGCACCTGGAATACTGTGTCCAGTTTTGGGCCCCTCAATACAAGGAAGACATCAAGGTGCTGGAGCGTGTCCAGAGAAGGGCAACGAAGCTGGCGAAGGTCTAGAGAACAAGTCCTGTGAGGAGCAGCTGAGGGAACTGGGGTTGTTTAGCCAGGAGAAAAGGAGGCTGAGGGGAGACCTTATCACTCTCTACAATTACCTGAAAGGAGGTAGTAGTGAGGTGGGTGTTGGTCTCTTCTCCCAAGTAGCACGTGATAGGATGAGAGGAGATGGCCTCAAGCTGCACCAGGGGAGGTTTAGATTGGATATTAGGAAAAATTTTTTCACGGAGGGGGTTGTCAAGCATTGGTACAGGCTGCCCAGGGAAGTGATTGAGTCCCCATCCCTGAAGGTATTTAAAAGATGCGTAGATGTGGTGCTTAGGGACATGGTTTAGTGGTGGACTTGGCAGTGTTAGGTTAACAGTTGGACCTGATGATCTTAAGGGTCTTTTCCAACCTAAATGATTCTATGAGTCCCTAAAGGCTTCCCGTCATTTGAGCTATGCGGTCTGGTCTGCAGAGTAGCAGGGAAAGGTGGATACATCTATGCAACCTCCAAGGACTAGAATGAGTAATAAAATATTGATTGTGCATTAAATAGCAAAGAGTGACTTTATATTTGACTGTAAATGAAGTTATCATCCAAGGTTCCATGCAGAACATTTTTAACACCACCACAGGGAGAATAATGCAGAAAATCTGGGGCTGAACAGGTTAGGACATATTTTATTATTTTTTAAAAGTAATTTTAGAGTCACTCATTAGAGTACACCGCACTGTACTAAATGGTCACCTGACCGTCAGTCTGTCAATTGCTGTAAATTTATGATGAACAGGTTTGAAACACATTAGTGAATGTCTTAATTTGCTTTGGTTTTAAATCCTTTTGTAAGTTGTACTAAAATTCTATTTTTCTACAATATGAACATTCATATTCAGTGCGCTTAGCCTGACCAGTTTTTTTCTGCATAAAAATTTCTCCTGAAAACAGAATTCTTCCCCAACTTCCATATGAGGACTTAATCACAAACTGCATGAAGTTAATGGGTTTTACACTACTGATGACAATTTGTGTTGTATCAAGTCCACCACTTCTGGGACTGCAGATCATTTCATCAATATGCAATTAAAAGTGCACAGAGAACAGACAAGGTGCCCCTATTGAGGAAAAAATCAAGTTTGAAATGTTGTTGCTATTAGCTGAAATGAAAGGCTGTGAGAGGCATTTTGAATGGTATTTTTGTGTCATAAAATATAGCTTACATTATTTTTGTATAAAATCTTGTCTTCATGTGCTGAGTAATCCTTACGGTTTTGGGGAAGCTTTTGATCAAGACTAGTCAAAGAGCTTTACAAATTGTACAAACAACTTCTCAGAAAATGCTGCAACACCACAGCCCCTCCACTCACAGTTGTCCTCTCATTGTGGTGATGCATGGCAGATGTTTAATGACGCTGCCAACACCTTGGGACACAAAGTCAAGAGGACGACTCTCATTAAAACTCCAAGAGATGCATTAAAAATGACAATGTGACCTGTATTCTAAGTTTACTGTGCAACTTCACCAGATATGATATAGAGTATTTCTTTTTTTTTAGTGTAAAACTAGAGTGACTCAAGTCACTGATGCAATTCAGTGCATTGCATTACTGCAATCAGGAATTGCACAGATGCAATTCCTATTTGTAGTAAACTTAGCATAAGCTGTGCCAAGACCAGACTAAGACATTGTAATGACCTTCACTTTCCCATTTAATATCAAATATGATGTTTATTGAAGCACAAATAATCCCTACACCTGTCTTGGGGCTCTGATTAAGAACTAAGTTAAGTACCACTTCCTGAATTGTTAATATTTCTTCCTATAACACCTGGATTGGTATCTAGAGGACTTACAGCCTAAGTGATAAGTCCAGGATTTTGACCTAGCTTGTACAATATGAGATTAATATCATTAGGAGTATAGCCAACTTAATTTTCATTTGAACTTGTGACATACATGGTGCTTTTTCTTCCAAGATGATTCAAATACAGTGTCATCCTGTAAACAAATGTTATTTCTTCTGTTTCAGTTTATAATGCATTTGATCCTTTAACTCTAAAATATAGAAATTTCAATGTCTTTGATCAAGATTATTTTAATTCATAAACTTCCTCAGAGGTCAGTTAAGAGCTTTAAATTTTCAGTGTTTCCTACATTCAGGTTTTCTGTTGAAAAACTTCCCATTTATATTAAACAGAGTGATAGGAGGTGTTGCTGTAGCAGCCACAGACTCTTCTCTCCTGTTCCAGGCTTACGCTGGGTTTCATGGTTAGCTGCGCTTTCTTGTCAATGTGGCTCAGCAACACCTCTGCTGCTGCCATGGTGATGCCAATTGTAGAGGCTGTAGCTCAGCAGATCATCAGAGCTGAAGCAGAAGCTGATGCGCTGGAGATGTCTTGCTCTAATGGCTCCATCAACCCAGCACTGGAGCTGGACGGTAGGCATACAGTGCAGTTTTTGTCTTTGCCCACCCTCACTCTGCAAAGAGTAAACACCACATAAAATAAAGTTGAATGTCTAGGGAAGTACCAGCATCATTACATGCTTCATTGTGAGGCTTCTCTTGGATTATTGCATGTGAGGTCTCTCATGTTCACAAAGATTAATTAAAACTGAACAGGTGCAGAATATGGCAGTTATATGAGAGGAGGGTAGAAGAGAAGAGGCTGGCTTGTTCAGCCTAGTAAAATGTCTGAAAAGAAATATGACTACATGCTATAAATACACCGAGGGTTGAAAGTTAGCAAGAGAAAAGAGCTCTTTAAGCTCTAGGGTAATGTTGGGAGAACAAATGAATCTAAACTGGTTACCTACACACTTGGATTGTAAATTAGAAAGATTTCTCCTCATTAGAAGATTCAGACTCTGGGGAATAGGACTCATGACGGAGTAGGACACAACTCAGCTGTTTTTAAGATTGGCACTTGTAAATATATTCATGGGATGATGTGAAGTGATTGCATGGAATCAGACATGCTGATGGAGCCTTTCCAGTTTTGCTCCCTTAAATACTTATCTGTCTTTGCAACAACATCTTACAGAAAATATAGAAGAATGTGAAAGCAGTGACTGGAAAGAGAAAGAAAAACAAGTTAATGGGTAACAGTTATTCATTTACTAAATTCTGTTCTAAGAATTCATCTAAATAGAATATCTGTTTATTACAATACATACCTTTGTTTTTCCAGACATGACAATGATGTGGGTAGTACTGTGTGCACAATTGAAAAGGAAAATGAAAAAGAAAAGGAACAGGTACTTAAGGTGTCTTTTTATTATGCAGCTAATGTGTGTAACTTAGTTTTAACCTAAATCTCACTTCTGTGTAACACCTAACATGGCACAGCTAGCAATGAAGCTAGTTTCATACGAGTAAGATATATGTGTAGATACACACGTACATACAGTTTGCTTACGTAGTTATTTCATTAGTGGTTTTGTGCTCCCAGCCTATTTTACAGAAGTTAAACCAACAGCATCAGAGTACAAACTCTATATATCAGGTGTGTATATATAACAGCATATATAAAGGATGTTCTTGTGTAAAGACTGAGAAAGCTCAGGAAAAGGACTTCAGGATTTGACTCTCCCTCCTTTTCCTTTGCATAAATAATTGTAGTACCACTGTAACAGCAAACCAAAACACACCACGTACAGCTATATTGCCAGAAAGTTGTCTGGCTTTTCTGGGATATCCTTGAATCCTATTTTTCTGCTCAATTATGCACCCTTCTTATATATTAATTTGTTAATTGGTGTATATTCTTTCTAAGCAGAACCCACCACCTGCTGAAACAGGGAGAAAAAGCAGAGAGGACAAATACAGTGGGATTTTCAAAGTGATGTGCTTATGTGTTGCTTATTCTGCTACCATTGGAGGGCTGACCACAATCACAGGAACATCAACTAATCTGATTTTTGCGGAGCACTTCAATACGTAAGAGACTATATTAAATTATTTGTATTCTTCTTAATCCAGAATTTTAACTGTTCTTTCCTGAGGTATCACATGGCTCCCCTAAAATGCATTAGAGACCTTACCCTTTGATTTGATATTATTTGATTCTATTACTTTCTTTTTGTTATTTTTTGTTAAAGAGAGAAAATGAAATTGCATGGTTGTATTTGCCTTACACTGGGACAGGCTATAAGTGATCACTCAATACATGCAACAGGACGACCGTTCTTTGGTTAAGTAGTACTTTACCCTTTGAATAGCTGCATGGAAAATGACGGGCTTATCTGAGGAGGAAGACAGTACTTAGCATGAATATGACAAACACTATCTGGCCTTAGAGGACTGTCACTCATTTCTAAGTACAGCAGGAGATAAGTTCGGGTCTGCTTAGCAAAGAGCATCAGGAGACTTTAAGGAGGGTATGCTTTGTGCATTGGTGAAATGAGGAACTTAGGTCTGTTAATCAAAGAAAAAGCAAATCATTTCAAACCAGTCTGAAACTTTGCATTCAGTAGAACACTTTGTTTTGAGGTTATTAAAAACTTTATTTAATATTCCTTTTCTTTTCTAAATAGAACTGCTTTCAAAAGAAAATTGGCAGATTGCATTCCAAAGCTTTTGAAAAACCAGTAGTTCTTGCTGAACTTTTTTTTCTTCTGCAAACTACTCATTGCCAGAAATATTCCTACTCTAATTTTAAAAGACAACAAAATAAAGCAGTCCTTTTATTACTGTCTGCCCACTATTCTGTATTGCACATGGCAAAATGGTTAAAGACCAGTTATTGATAGATTTTCTTCCAACCTGTGTTCTGTGAATGGATGAAATTTGACTTTAGTGTGTTGCTAAAGAGAACTGAAGTGGTACAGTCTGTAAATCAGCCTGTACTAAGAGAACAGCAACAATGGATACAGTAATGAAATTATAAGAGTGCCTGTTACTGGGGCTAAAGACATACACAGGGCAGACTATGCATTTTAAGTCCTTCAGACTTAAACTTTTAGACATACAAGCATTTCTGGTTCAAGCAGGCTTCACACTCAGGAGCCTAGAAGAATCCAAGATTGATTACCAGGGGTAAGAACTGTTCTTGTTCACTTCCCTGAAGTTGTAGGAAACTTGGAGAAAAACTGGCTTCCAGCTGGTTTTTCAGTTTGTCTTAGCTGTTAACAATCTCCTCGAGAATGCATAAGCAGATTGTTGTTCTCTCCCTGGCTCTTCACCCTCTGCTAGGAGCATGGGCTGTACATGGAGAACTGCATGTGCAATCCAGTTGTATACCCCATCAAGATTTTGTTTAATCTTTACACAACCACTGAGCCTAATCCTTAACTTAAGCTCAGTCTACCACCTAACTGTGCAAATATTATCTTTAACTATCTTGCTCCCCTTCTCCTTAGAGGTCTTGTTTGTATTTATGCCCTCTGAAGTGGGAATTGACCTGTTAGCATGACTTGGAAACATTTGCAGTCTACCTTCATGTATCATAAGCATCTGAAGTAGATTAATCCAGCAAAAGAGCTGTAGATACACCATATTCCTGGGTTTCCCACTCAGTGACAAAACACTTAAAATGGCACTGCAAAATTCCATATTCCTCATATCTTCCCAATTTCAGTATTAAATAAGTTGGAATTAGTGTTTACTGTTCTCTACTTCCCTCCTTGTCATTTGTCACATGAAGAGGAAACCGGTATATCTGTGTTAGCACTAGAGCCTGTGTATTGCTGGGAATCCTCAGCCTGCTGTTGATTTAGGACATGCAATTATGCTGTGTTCCACAGGGCAGAAGCAAACAGTGGAAATGTTGGTGCGATGCTAAGCATCCCTGCCAGCGAGGCCAACTGCCATAAGGGCTCCTTTTCAAGACAGTATTGTTACTGATCCTCTCAGGGTCACTCTATTCATTCTTTAATTGTATGCAAAGGAAAAAGAAAGGAAAAAAAAGAAACTATTGGCTAACATACCAAGAAGTTGCGTAACCAGCTAGTAGGCTAAGCATCAGTCTTCTCACTACTGCCCATAAGATACCCAGAAGCCTTTACTGGCCAGGGAGGCATCAGTGAGGACGAGATGGGTTGGTCCTCACTGCTCCTTGGAACAGAACCTCAGTGAGGCTGGGTCCCTTTCTTCTGACTTCGTGTGTTTTTCCGTTAGTATTTTATCCCTTTCTGTATTGGTGTTTTTCTTCTTGAATCCTTCAGGCTGCTGCAGATCGCAGTGTCAGTTATCTCACACCTGCAGTTTTACCTGTCTAATCTTACATAGCTCTGCTGTAGAGACTTTCTCACAGCTCTTTCCCACACGAAGCAGTTTTTTCAGCACTGCAAGCCAAGGTTCACTGCTGGGCCCTATCAGAGCAGGGCTGTGGATCCTAGGAGCACAGGCAGCTGCACCCCAGGGCAAGGGGAAGGCTGTGGGGAGATTAGAGAGAAAGAGTTACCAGACAACACTGTGTCAGGGAGATAACCGAGTTCTCCCATGCTTGAGGAAGAGTAAATCCTACGATGAAACCCTTTGGTTCTCCAGTCAGGCTCACTGACAGGTTACTCAATTTTCTGAATTCTGCTCTGGTAACTAACTTTGACCTCCCACCATGAAGAATCAAACTTTGCCAACATTACATTATTTTTGACCTAATCAATTTTATAAAAGTCATAAAAAGGAATAATCTTATCTGGATTTGTTCTATGAACCATATTTGTTGTCATTTGTAGTGTTTGCCTGGGAAAAGTTTATTGTTATTGGCACTGAATCACTGTAAAATGAGGATTATTAAAATCAATCACACTTTTTCATTTTACAAAGGAAATAAGTCTAGAGAATAAATAGTTCAGCATGTCCTGTCCATCCTTGCCTCAGGCAAGACCTGTGGTAGATAATCCAACAATAGCAGATAATCCAACCAGCTCTATATAATAGATCACTTCTAAAATCATTTAAATTGATCATACAGTCTACCTGAGGAATATTTGCTCTGGAGATGAAGAATACCTAACTTTAATATTAAGATTACTAGAAATACATAGATATTCAGCCCTGCACAAACTTACTGTGAAACCTGACCACAATAAATTCACATTTTATAATGGAATTGACTTTTTAGTATAAAGTTTTAAAGAGCTTGTTTTGTTGTTCAGGAAGGAATTATCACACATAATTCAGTAAAGATCATAAACACTTTAGCAAGTGATGAAATGCTAAGTCATTGCTATGCTGATGTCAGTTTTTTCCTATCTTGGAATTCATACATTCAAAAATTGATGTGGCTAACCATGTAATAAGAGCTAAATAGCCACATAAGCAGTAAATTATATATAATAGCACAAAGCCTTTTCTTGTTCTGGTTTCACTGTCTCATCACTATGTACAGTTGCAATTTAGACCATCACCTCAAGAAGTGGGTAGGAGTTTTGGTTCAGTCCCTGCTGATTGCAGTCCCTTTAATTGCAATATATGTAAGCATCATAATAAATATAGATCAATCCTAAAATTTGCACAATACTTAAGAGAGCATTTATAATAAGCATTTACTGCCTCAAAGACCTATGTGACCATCAGAATTCCTTTTCTTCTAGCAACGCCTGAAATACAAAATATTGGCTAATAATTGGAAATGGTCATTACAGTCTCTGTCTGGACATTGTGATTTCCCTTCCATCTGATTTTTGTGTCAAGGAGGAAGGCTATTCAAGCAGACTAGAATTTTCTCACTGTTAGCATTAAAAGCTTTCTCAGTAGAGCTGAAGATGCTCAAAGGAAGAATAATTTCTGTTCATAAAGTAAATTGGAAAACAGGACTTGTTTACCTGGCCTTTTTGCCTATCTGGCATCTATCTCATTCAACAGTAAACTCATTTCTTTCAGAAAACCAAAGCCTATTTCTCCTTTTCTTAAATGCACATGGCAGGGAGAGCTCTGGTTGAATGGCTCACATCTGTAAACAGTAGTTTGAGACAGCCTCAAAGAGACAGGGTGACATGAGAGGCAATTCACCTAATAAATGAACATTCCTGCCTTTCCTGGAAATTAGTAATAATAATTTTGGGTTTAATCAGTTTTGAATCCCTTATGCAACCTTAAGCAATACAAGTCTCAATGTTGTCTCTGCTGTTGCCTTCTAAGTCCATTGGAGCTTGTTCATTTGAATATATTTTCTTGTGCTAAAGTCTCCTCTCAAAGAACTGCTTTTCTTCAAGTTCTGTTTCTTCGTAGTCCTAATGGTCCTTAACGCTGTGAGTGGCCCTTCCTTGCCCTTTGAAATTAGGTCAGATGCCTAGATCAGTGCCAGATCCCCAGACGTGTTGCTGATCCAGTGCTCAAGTAACTGGCACAGCTAGTTCTTGTAGTGGTCATGATCAGGAACAGGACTGGAGGGTGAGGGAAGAGGACACCGGAGGCCACCTTATGCTGAAGTCAGCTGCCAGCCAGAAGCACTCTCTTGCAGCAAGGCTTTCTGATACTTCTCACAAATCTTCATTCCTTTGCAAAGCTCAACTGAACTGTTTTTTACTTTCATCCAGACGTTACCCAGCTTGCCAGTGCATCAATTTTGGATCCTGGTTTATCCTTTCCATCCCCATCACAGTTATTATTCTGTTGCTCTCCTGGGTCTGGCTCCAGTGGCTTTTCCTTGGGTTTGAGTAAGTAAATGTTGTAATCAATAAAACTAAATGCTGATTATATTAGAGATACTTTGTACGAGGAGTAAATATTGCACCTAAGTTTTACAGGCTTAATATAAGATAATGCAGCAATAAGTTAATGCAGCAATAAGATAATGCAGTAACAGTGATTTTGCACCCTTGATTAGTATGGCTGAGTCTCTTGATGGGACAAAAATTTTCCAAAATAAGGATCCTTGACTACACAGCCCAAAGTGAAAAGTCCATATCACAAATGATGAAACCCATTCCTTCAGAATATGCAGACATTAAAGAGTGCAGGTGTGCAAGACAGAAGAATACTGAAATTCTATACATTTTTGGTCTAAGACTGGAACGTTTATAGTCAGGATGTTACCTTTCTCTGGAGTCAGGGATTGGCTTGAATACTTGAGCAATATCCATGTTATAAACTGGATGACTATACCGGTAAATGTGAAGTAAAAAACTTCCACTTTTCCAAAATTTATATGTGGTGGTATGGTGGGGTTTCTTTCCCCTCAGAGCTTGTGCTTTTAAGGTTTTGGAGAGGACAATACTTCTTTTGGGCTGATTCTTTTAAGCCTTGTTCTCCATGAGTTCACTAACATCTGCAGAGATAACAACAAGGACCCCTGTCTTCCACAATTACAGGCCTATGTATGCCGCAAGAGATGAAGAGTGAGACTGTCTACTCTAAAGCAGACTTAAAAACATCCCATGCTTACCACTCCCTATACGAACATTTATTGTTTCATTTTTTTGATTGTTTTGATAGTGTTCTTTTTAACACTGTGTAAGGGTCTTATCCAAGAATGAAAATCTAGCTCATACCAAATAGTCTGCTCATCAGTATGCAGGCTACTTATGAGATACAAACTTTTTCATTACAAAACAAAGTGAAGCAAAGTCATAGATGACTTTCATTAAATAGCCAGGTTATGTATTTCATTGTTTCAATTAGTTCCCATGATTAAAGTTTCATCCTTCCTAGGCAAATGAGCTAGTCAATAACAGGATGCATTTTGTTGCTGCCTCTGTCAATCTCCCATTGGGCTTTGTCAATTAATTCCAAAATGCTCAGTTTGGTGTGTGGTAATTCAATGGGCGATACTGCATTGTAGAGTGAAAATTTTACTTTTGTAAAGTGCTACTGGTAACTGGAAAGGTTGGACTTTTTTTCCTGTATACACTGTTAATTCATTGTTGAATATTGCTGATTTACATTCCAGTTTTAAAAACATGTTCAAGTGTGGCAAGAAGAAAACAGCTAGAGAAGAGGCCTCAGCACAGGTGATTCAGGAGGAGTACAAGAAGCTTGGACCAATAAGGTATGTCAAACTATAAATCTGCAATCAAGAGCAAGTAAATCCAAGTGCAAATTCAGGAAAATGTATAACCCATTTTATTTCTGCTATAGCTACCCAGAAATTGTTACACTTGTCCTATTCATTCTAATGACCCTGCTGTGGTTCACCAGAGAGCCTGGCTTCATCCCAGGATGGTCTTCACTTTTCCCAAAGTAAGTAATCTTTTTAATACACCAACAAGAACTGTACTGTGTCTTAACTACATACCTTCTTTTCTTCTCAATTAAAAAATATATATATACATCTTCAGTGCTTCCAAAATATTCCAGACTGAAGTTGTTGAAAACCTTTGTACTGTATACAGAATAGGTAAACTCCAGCAATTTCATAGATGTATGTGTGCAATATCTTAAATGTGCTAAACCCACTACAGGATAAAATGAAGTGCCTCCTAAGACAGATTATGCCTAGTTTTTAGACTTGATCCAGTGAGGGAGAACGCATTATGATTGATGTTACAGTATCCTACTTCCTTATCAAATCTACAATTTCAAGAAAAAATCTTTGGTTAGAATTTTTTGATCTACTGCCCTTAGTGACAGCCAGGCTTGTATGCATACAGGCCAACATCCCCTGCTTTGATATCTCTAATTAATGAGATAAATTACTACCTGTTCATACATAACTCTTTCAGCATCACAGTTCAACTAACCACCAAAAAGCCAGGAACTATTGAGGAACAATTACATTTTTTGCATGCAGCTTTATCTTCAGTCCCTTCCCCAGGATCACCTAGACTTTTTTCCCCAAGAAATCAGTCGCTCTTGCAAGAACTTTTAATACTGTGATATCTCTTGTTCTCTTGCTGTAACTACTGGAATTCAGTTCTATTCTGTGGTAAAGGTCTGAGTTTTGTTCTGGAGTACTGGGAAGTAGTTGCAGGATTGGGATGAGCAGGACTTTGTGTTGTTTAGGCCCTTCTGGATTTAACATTTGTCACTGCATGGGTCAAAGGCCAGTGCTGGACTTGGATGGTAATTTTTCCATTTTGTTTTCCTGTGTGTCTGTCATAAATGACATGTGAACATGCATCCATCATGCCTCCTCTCTTTAAATATACTCCCACCATTCATACACACACCCCGACACACCCCCACACACCAGTGCTCTGCCAGAAAGACTGGTAGGGGATATTACAGGAAATAATTGTAGCCCTTTGAAGATTTAAAGTACAAAGCAAAATTGTTCTGTGTAAAAAATAGCATTTGAAAGTGCAATAAAAAATAAGATTGTTTTAAAGTTATTTTTTCATTATCCAAAAAATTGCAAAAGAACATTTTTTCCCCTTATAACAACAGCAGAGCTGATGATCATTGTCTCATATGAAACACTGTGTTCTTGAAGGAGTTTGGGAGTGTTGACCTAATCAAAGCAATCAGCCAGCTAAGCAATCAGGCTGGCTTTGTTTCTCTTTCTGCTTCATATTAGCATTCAGTGCTCATCGAGCACCATTTAACAAGATACATCTGATACTGAAAAACAGATATTGTAAACAACCTTTCAAATTTGAGACTTATGGCTCAAATGGATTATTTCAGTCCAGAGATCCCCATTTTCCTATTTGAAATTATCTGTTTACTGTTGTCTGAGGATTTTGTTCACTGGCAGGGAAAAGCAGAATAGTCTTATAATAAGTGTGGTTACAGGTTCTGCAGGGGATGTTACTTTGTGGATGCCCTCTAATGTTTTCCTTGGAAGGGAATGCAAGCACGTGTCACGTCACATTAGGCTGAATCATGCTATAATTTGGGTGAGGTAACCTGAAGAGAAACAAAGCTTGTGTTACTTCCTAACAAAACCTTTAAGGGGAAATTTCTAGATAGCTTTAATTTATCACGCAATTGCATTATTTGGCATAAACCCAAGCAATTGGGTTTTTGCTTTTCTGAGCAACAGAAAACTTCTCAGCCAAGATACATGAGTGGGGCAAGGAGCCAGCACAGGTACAGCTGGAAGTAGTAGTGAGCCCTCTTCTTTAAAGAAAACAAAGCAGCAAACAGGAAACAGAACTCAAACCCCAAGAACTGTGGTTCTGTCAGTGGTTACATTGCACTCATCACCGTGATGTCCAAGAGGCTTCTAGCAGTCCATGAACTGCGGCTTACATCTCTTGTGCATGTGTTCCCTAATGCCTCTGTGTACAAAATTGTTCAGTGTTTTGGATTTAAGTATACTGATAGGCATGTGCACAACTTCCTTAACTATATGTTACAAAGAACAACTGTAAGGAAGTATATTAGAAACCTGATTTCTTATCAGAAACCTGATAGTACTTATTTTGCACAGGACCTTATCCCACAGTCTCAAGCCAGCCTCAGGGAAGTTCTGTCATCTGCACAGATGAGCTTTGTCCTTAGGAAAAGCTGCAATGTCAGAGCTGTAAGTAACCTTGAGACCATCCATGGCCAGTGAGTGGGTCCTATTAGCTATTAGTCCTATTAGAATCATATTCACACCACTCCCAGGGTCTTAAGCCAGACAGGACTGTCAGTTCATTTATTCTAACATGCTGAAGATCAAAAGATCTACATTATTCTGTGTTAAGCTCAGTATAGATTTATTTTATTAGAACATGAATTCCCAGAAAGCAACCAGGCTTGGTTTCAGGGTGGTAAAGCACAGGTTCCTCAGATTTTGGAATTTACCTTGATAGTCTGTCTTGGTGGATAATCATCTCTGTTGCCAAACTAAACAAGAGAAACTCACGCCTCGTTTTCTGTCTGAATATAGCTTCCAGCCATCTGGTTTTGTCTTTCCCTGCTGGATTAAAAATTTTTCTGTGATAGGTGCTCTAAGGATATACGTATCTGGTTTAATTATATCACATTATAAGCTTTATTTTGACAAACTAAATGGAATGTTCAAAGTTTTGCTTCAAGAAACAAATTCCCATCACTCTCACCACCCATGTTCATGTTCTCAGCCCCTTGTGTGCAACCTCACAAGCTACTGAACACCCCTTTAAAATAAAAATACTGATTTTTTTTTTTTAAATCCCAGCAGAAATATTGGTATTTAGTGATGATACCTCCCCATTTTTTAAGGGCTACTTTTTGAAATGTTAGCCAATTTTTAACCCACATTTGTGCTGTATCAGTATTGAGTAGAGCTAATTTTTAAGCAGCATGATCAGATGCCTTCCAAATATACATTACCTTTACCAGTTAATTTTTCTTAAGAAAATTTTGTAAATCTATTAAAGACTAATCCTTTACTGTCCTGCCCTGAGCCCCTGTTACCTCTCTCTGGAGGCAGACAACAGGATGTTTTAATAAATATTGTGTAACCCTACAGAGAGCCGCACAGGGTAAAAATGCCTGTTTCCTCCCCATCTGTTGACAGTACAGGAACACACATCATTTCTGCTACAAGAGTTTCCTTCCATGTCCTGGCCTGATTCCAGGCTGTAGGGTATTAACTTCAATTAGAGGAGTTTCAAGTTGGCCTTTGGCCAGGACTTTATGAACCTCATAAACAACAGAAAGTTCAACATTCGGCTGCAGCTGATTACAGCTGGTGTATGCAAAGTGGGCTTTCCTCATGCTTCCTCAGATTATTGCCTGAGTGTATTCTTTCTTGTTTTCTGCATGGTTCATTCCTTTCCTTACTGCCAATACAAGGCCACTATGTACTTTTGCCCACAGCTCTAATCTCTGCAATGATCTCAGCTGGAGTCATTGTGAGATCTCCTAAATCAACAGCTTTTTTGCTCCCTTATAGGACAATCAGAGTTGCAGTGTTACAAGCAGGTAGATGTTGTATATGCAATTGTATTACAGCTTGGATAAACGGGCTTTGAAAAATGTTTATCTCAAAATTTGACAATGATTGAAAAGATTCTGTTCGGAATGGTGCTATGTCTGTCTTCATAATAGTATGACTAACGGTAGGATGTTGTGTGTGTCCCAAGCAGGTTTTCTGAGAATTGTGTTTTGCATCAGGAATACTAAGTTTTTGTGAGCAAAAAATAGCACCACCCTAGTTCAACAAGGGGAAGTGCAAAGTCCTGTCCTTGGGGAGGAACAGCCCCAGGCACGAGTACACACTGGGGACCACCCAACTGGAACGCAGCTTGGTGGAAAAGGAGCCAGGGGTCCTGGTGGACACCAAGTTGAACATGAGCCAGCAATGTGCCCTTGCCGCAAAGGAGGCAAATGGTATCCTGGGCTGTGTTAGGAGGAGCGTTGCCGGCAGGTCAAGGGAGGTGATCCTTCCCCTCTGCTCGTCACTGGTGAGGCCACACCTAGAGTGCTGCGTCCAGTTCTGGGCTCCCCAGTACAAGACATGGATATACTGGAGAGAGTCCAACAAAGGGCCACAAGGATGATTAAGGGTCTGGAGCATCTCTCCTATGTGGAAAGGCTGAGAAAGCTGGGACTGTTTAGTCTGGAGAAGGGAAGGCTGGAGGAGCATCTTGTCAATGTTTAAAAATACCTGGGAGGGTGCAAAGAGGACAGAGCCAGGCTCTACTCAGTGGTGCGCAATGACAGTACAAGAGACAATGGGCACAAACTGAACACAGAGTGTTCCTCCTGAGCATCAGGAAACACTTTTTACCTATGAGGGTGACTGAGCACCGGCACAGGTTTCCCAGAGAGGCTGTGGAGTCTCCATCCATGGAGATATACAAAAGCCATCTGGACATGATCCTGGGCAATTAGGTCTGGGTGACTCTGCTTGAGCAGGGGAGGTTGGACAAGGTGACCTCCAGAGGTCCCTTCCCACCTCAACCATTCTGTGAAGCAGCAGCTGCCTAGAAGAAAATGGCAGCATGAATTGTTTCTGTATCTAAATCTTGCCTTCTTCAAAACTCCTAGCGAGTCTTAAAAGAGTGCAGGATAAGATTCTAGAGGAAGAGATTTTCTGCTCTTTAGACCCAGTGCGTCTGGTCCTAGGCTAAAGGTGATATATAGGCAGAACCCTCTGCCTTGAGAGACCATAAAAAATAACAACATGTTTTTTAAAAGTGTTTTCTGTGCTAACAGATAATAGGAAGCAGGAGACAGAATATATTAGAGAACCACTTCAACTTCTATGGCAGCTTCATTTTGTGACAGTGTTAGCTAAAACTATGCTGGTTGTGGTGTCAGTGTGCTATGCATATTAAGGTTTTTTTAATCTCACCTAACACTGTTGTTAAAGCAAAGGGATCTACCAGATTATGCAATTGTAACATATAACTGGGAGATGATTTTACCCTCTCAGTGAAAAGACCTGGTTTAGTATAAAACCTTAAGCTGCTGGGAAGATCTGCTAGGAAGTTATGCTTGGACCTACTGTAGCTGCATATGCAGAAAAGCATATGGTATGAGGCTGAGAGGACAAATATATTGGTATAGTGGTTCAGAAAATTTACAGAAAATCTTACAGAAAATATAATAAAATAAAATAACAAAGCTTAAGAAAGTGTTGGTTTTAACTTTCTTCAGCAAAATTCTTATTCATTTGAATGACCGTCTTGACTGAAATAAGACAGACTGGGATATGTCACCACCTAACAGTGTGTAGCAGAATCAGATGGATGTGTTAAAATGGCCTTAGATCTCAGCTTTGCACTTAGCTGATCATGGGGCTACTCTGTAGAAGTGAGTAGAATATTGGATCAGTTTAAGAAACACTAGTGCAAGCAGTTCTCAGGCACTGGAAATGACCAAACTAAACATGGCCTTTGTAGTAACAGCCTTAGGAGGATGATAATAAAGCTCTGCTGCCTTCTCTTAGCTACAAAAGCATCATCCTTTGTGAGCATGCACAGTACTCTTAAGGCCTGTTGGACTGAATCTATTACAGAGCATAATAAAGTTACTAAATTTATCATTGAACTGTGAAAATTAGTTGTTTAAGCATCAGCTGTTCCCAAACATTCCCCTCCCCCAGCTTATTTCTGTGTGACAAAATAACACATGCTTACTCAAGATGGTTAGTTATGAATTTAGAGGGCTTGCATCTAATATTTCTACAGATGTGGTGAATTGACCTTGATTGACTGCCAGATACCCACCCAGCTGCTCTCTCACTCCCCCTCCCTTACAGGACAGGGTGAGAAAATAAGGTCAACAACCTCATGGGTTGAGATAAAGACACAGAGATCCCTTACTAGTTACCATCACAGGCAAAACAGACTTGATTTGGGGAAAATTAATTTTTAATTTAATTGCCAATTGAAAATAAAGTTGGATGGCAAGAAACAAAGACAAAAACTAAAACACCTTTCCCCTACCCCCTTTCTTTCCAGGCTCAACTTCACTCCTTCATTCCTGACTCCTCTACTTCTTCCCACTGCACCAAGCAGTGCAGGGAGTGGGAAATGGGGGGTTGTGGTCAGTCCATAACAGCTCCTTTCTGCCACTCCATCCTCCTCCTCACTCTTTTCCCCTGCTCCTCCTGACTATTTATATTTATGTGGTTTTTTCTTTTTAACTTCTCCTTAGGTATAAAGGCTATGCTACAGATTCAACAACTGCCTTAGTGATAGGCCTCCTGTTCTTTATTATTCCAGCAAAAACATTTTCTAGGACTTCAAATGGACAAAACAGTTGAGTATATTTTGATGTGGATTTTACTACTATAAGGTATCTAAGATGCAATGATAAATGTAACTTATTGCACTTGTTAGAGGAATGTTGTTAAATACTAATGTTACAATCTTAATACAGGATAATATCTTACTGGGATATAAAGCATTCCTGGCCTGGAAGTCAGTACCAACAATTAAGCAATGTGAGCAGCAGGAGCCAGTGCTGTGCAGGAAAATGCTACCTGCAGCCAACGGTCACCAATGGAAACCACCTTTCCATTGACTACAATGGGCTTTGAATGGGACTGCACAGGGCAGGGTTGGGTTTATTTTTTGAAAATGTTACTGCTTATTTAAGGTACTCTATAAAATTCAGCATGGTAAATGAGTCCATTCTCATTTAATTTTTCCCCTTCAGAATGGAATTTACCCTGATTATAGTATACCTTTGGCTTGTCCTCTTTATGCATTCAGTTCTGCTGCTGAAATCAATGAGACCTGGGGGTTCACAGAGAATGCAAGATCAGAACGTAAATGAGTCTAAGTGAAACAGCATTTGCACAGCAATCTGTCTTAATAGTGCAGTTTTATTGAATAAATTAAACTCATTGATATCCCATAGCTATCTTTTACATGGCGAAGGAGGGGAGAGGAGACAATGCTCTGCTGGTGGAAACTGTTGTAGCTCTATTGTCTTCAGGCTGTGACAGTTTTTACCAGCTAAGGATCTGTTCCAGGAAGTGCAAGTTGTTCACGTCAAAGATTTTCTTCATGTTATAATGATGAGATTTTGCCTTTGAATATTCCCCAAGTACTTCCTCAGAGAGATTATTTCAAGATGTTTTTCAATATGTTTTTAAATGTTGGTGGGGTTTTGGTTTGTTTGTTTTTTTTTTTTAATTTTTTTTTCTCTAGCTGTTTTTGGTTACACTCCACTGATTACTTGGAAGGAATTTCAGTCATGCATGCCTTGGGAAATAGCTATTCTTGTTGGTGGCGGGTTTGCACTGGCAGACGGCTGTGAGGTAATGCAATTTATAGAAGATACTGAACAATTAGCATGACCCACATCAGGAGCAATTCAGAAATACAGTGAATTCACAGTTATTCTCTTGGTTTAGCAAGTTATTCTGTAGCAATATTGAACACAATAAATGTGATGAATATTCAAGACGTTCAGAAAGCAGGGTTACAAAAAAAGTTTACTTTGTCTTCAAAAACTATGCACAATGATGACTACTGTTTGTAATTTAATTTAAACCTGATGCTGGTAGGAGTTGTACAGACACACTGTTTCCAAAGCCTTGGGGTTAACGCCCCATGTCAGTGAGGGACCTCCCATGTGGAGCCCTGCTGGCTACGCCAGAAAATCAAGCAGGTTTGGGCCCAAACTCTGGTTATGAAGCCTGATATATGCATATTACAATTTTCTGATTATGACTCCTCTAAACATCTCAGAGGTGCAAATATAAATAAATGGAATATAGTTTGCATGGGTCCCTATAGGACACCACTGAATTAGAAAAATATGCTTAAAAACATGTTGTGAAAATATGGAAAATATTTCAGATTTTTTCTCTTTTGCACAAATACTTCACAATTAGCAGATGAGCTACACCGTTAAATTTTCTTTTCAGTGATTTGTAAAACATAATCATGTTGTCATGTTCCTTATGCAGGTTTCAAATCTTTCTAAGTGGGTAGCAAGTAAATTGACTCCTCTAGGATCATTACCCTTGTGGCTGGTTATCCTGATATCATGCCTTATAGTTACTTCAGTAACAGAAGTGGCCAGCAATCCAGCTACCATTACAATATTTTTGCCTATACTATCTCCTTTGGTGAGTATAACACAGGTTGTTTTTAATCAGAATCTGCTCTATCATCCATGTAATAATACAACTGCTCAAAGAAGTAGTTTTTAAAAGTCTCCATAAAATACTTAATGCATTTTTATGCTGTGCTGTGTTGTGCATTGGACACTTGGTTGTTTTGGGGCTTTCTTACAAGATATGCTGAAAATTCAGTAAAATCAGGTCAAAGTTCAACACTCAAAAATCAATGCTGTTTATTCTTATTTGCTAATAGTCGAAGCATTTAAAAAGGACAGCTCTCTTAGCGTTTCTTCAGGACTGCTTCTTCAGCGAAAATGGTTAACACTGCAACTTTCAAGCTATCACCAAAGACAACAGAGGGCTAATAGATCTGTTTTATATGTGATTCTCATTTCTCCTCTCTTAGCTCAGTTGTGTCCTTTCTTCTCATCATCTTTACCAAAACACCCAGTACTTCCTTCTTCAAAATTACTGATCACCTTCTAGCCTGTAAATGTTCCTCTTGGCCAGCCTAGACACATGTTAATGCCCTTTCCCCCTCTTACAAAGAAACCTCAGTCCTCATTTCATTGTATCCCTCCTATGTATTATATACAAATTCAACTTTATCATCTTTCTTGCAGTGTTTTGCTTTTAGTGCTTGTGCAGTGCCCACACTCTTAGCAATAGGTTTATTTTATGGACTCAACTACAATTAGAAAACACCAGGCGTGAATTTAAAGTTCAGTAGCTATTCTGTATTAGAATCACCTTTTCTCCTCTGAAGCATTCCCAGATGTAATCTTAAAAATGAGTTATCAGAAATGGTTATTTCTCACTTTTTAAACCGGCAGTTCTGTTCACAGTTCACTTGTGTTAATATAATCAGTTTGTATTTATGTATTTCATTTGGCAAATATGTCCCCTGACAGCTGTTCTCTCTCTCTTATTTTGCAATAGGCTGAAGCCATTCGTGTGAACCCACTTTTCATTTTGATACCTGCTACCTTGTGTACTTCCTTTGCATTCCTGCTTCCTGTAGCAAACCCAGCCAATGCCATTGTATTTTCATATGGTCATTTAACTGTTATGGACATGGTAAGTTTTAAGCAAAACTCCCTGAAGGGGATTTTTAGCATTTTAAAAACTCTTCAGTGCCTTGATGTGAGTTTCTGCTTTCTTTTTCCTCTCCTTTAGGTGAAAGCTGGTTTGGGTATTAACATCATCGGAGTTGCTGTAGTTATGCTTGCGATTATGACATGGATAGTGCCTATATTTGATCTCTACACTTACCCAAGTTGGGCACCAAACATTTCTTCTACAAATAGCACTGGGCTGTAGAAAAAAATAATCCTGGGGATTGGTTTGGATTGGTTTTGTTTCTTTGCTTTTCCACTGACATGTGGTGAGTCACTTTTTGTTGCACAACAATAGGGATCCACATTACTATAAATGCCATATTTCACAGTCCCAGAAACTGATGGTCCAGTCTGGGAGTCTAATCAGAAAGAGTGCTAGACTTCCTAAATATCATAAAGTTAGATCAAGTTTCTAATCTAGTTCAGCCAGTCTGAATTTTTATATCTTCGTGTTATGAAGGAAAAAATAAATATGCATAGCCATTATCACTGGCAGTTTGCCCCCATTCTCAGGGTAGTGGAATAATAAGACTTAGATTTTATTATTTCAAATACCTTTTCTTACTATTACTTTGGTGATATTTGGGGTTTGTCCAAGAACATATTGGTTTTCTGTTTTCTAGATTCAAACACTGTTTGAAATGGTGTTGATCACAAACAAAAGATCAGGCAGGGTATTGTCTTGAACACGTAGTTTACAGACCTGTCAAAAATGCACAGAAAATGGAGAAGAGCAGCACGACCACTTACACAGCACTTTATCTGTTAAGCACCTTGTAATTTGGAAGGAGAATATATATTTAAGCATATGTTTAGTCTACCTCCTTCCAGGACCTCACTGAAACATGTTGTGGTCGTTCAGTATTTTTCTGGAGAGACATGTATTGGTAGATCTGAGTTGATCTATGTGAATGGAGACTAAATTATCACCATACCTCTCTGCCAAAAGTAGAGATATATCCCCTTGATGAATGAAAGCGCAATATAGAGTGCTGAAGATGTGACACTCAATCCATCAGTCAAGACTACAGTGCATCTTCACCAGGAGGCTCATGATCTCTACAGGACAGGTGGCAGTTTAAGGTTCCTAGCCTGTGTTAACATTGTAAACGCAAAACAGTGCAATGTAGTCAGAAAGGAGTTGGAGTTCAGTTTGGAGTTCAAAGACATATTCAAATAATGGTTTTTTATATCGTTGTTATATATTTTTCACTGTAAGGACTACAGCGTTGTTCTTTTCACCTGTTGGGAAGACCCGTGACAATTTGTAAAGAGTGTTTAGTTAATAGTTTGAATCAAAGCTGCATGTATTTAGCTTGGGTCATCCGCCGGGGCACCTCTATGATGGTTGTAAACCTTAATCTGTCTTTTACAGATACTGTAAATTATCCATTTTTCCTAACAACAACAGCAACAACAAAGCGCTTTTGTTTTTTGATTAGATGGTTTACATCTATTTTTGATAGTGCATTTTTAGAATACAGATGTCAATCATGACTTCTATAATGCCAGAACACAGTGTATAGGATTGCTACATATGTAGTTTGCTTCCATTAGCTACTGGTTGCAGATTCAGCTGCAATGAGATATTAAAGAAGCACTTTTTCTTAATGATGAGGTTTTTGTGTAAGTAATTGCTATCTGTACATGCCACCACACTTTTCAGTCTGACTGAGGCTGCTATCTCTTTAGGATGCCTACGTCCCTTTTTCTTTTTTTTTTTTTTTCTTTTTTTTTTTCTTTTTTATACAGTGCTTGGAAAAATAGGGCTATGTCCATGACTAGGCCAGTCAGAAGCTGTCACTATGCAAATAATGTTAACCAATCCCCTGCAGTAATGATTATGATTACAGAGATGCAACACCTGGCTAAATGAAGCCTCTAACTCACCAGGTACTAGAGGGAAATGCTTATGCAAGTAGCTAATCCAAGGCTTAGGTCTTGGATTATATCATATGGTGTCTTCCCAGAAGGATGTGCAACACAGAAACAAGGAGCTCATGGTTTATGTAGGCCTTTGGTCCTGCAGGCATGGAGAGGAGAAACAGTTAAAAGAATGCTTTTACTTTAAGGTTCCCAGGTATCACCTTTCCAGTTCTGTCAGTAATTTCCAGATTATTCAAGAGCAGTTGAAACAGTGGATCATAGACTGTTTCAAGTGGAAGAGATCTCAGAAGACCATCTCATCCAACATCTTGCTCAAAGCAAGGTTAGCACTGAATTCAGACCAGGTTGCTCAGGGATTTGTCTAGTCACATCTTGAGAATCTCCAAGATGTAGACTGCGCAATTTCCCTGAGTAATGTTCTCCAGTGCTTTACTGTCCTTGTGGTGAAACGTCTTGTCTTTAAACGAATGAAAAAACATATATTCATTTTAGTGAAATAGACTCATTTTTCTTCCTTTTAGTTGGGATAGCTTTTTTTCTATGTGTAAAACTGGTTTTTTTTATTTTTTAATGAAACATGAAAAAGGGAGACAGTTCTCTTTGTGGCCTCATGTTCACCACTCCCAGCAGACATGATATTTTGAGTCTCCACTGGTCTGCTCTGCAAAGAATCACCAGTATTATAACCATGTGGGAACTGTTGTTCAGCCAGAGCAAATTTGTTAACTGTTTATGAGCTATCCCCCAGTTTTATTAATGTTCACAGTACAGAATTGGCTGTTGTAATCTCAGCCTTGAATATGACATTGTGGTCTACAGAGGTCACTATGAATACACTGCTCTGTGAAATCATGCTTTGACACCTGTATTCTCTCTTCAAGTTGCATATCTTCATGGAAGAAAATATTCATTTTGCACCATTTAAGAGAACTCTTCAGAAGTTGTCAACTGTAGTAAGTGATACAGTTTTCAGTGTAAGTTGAAGCTCAGTTTGTGCTGGCTGATTTTCAGCTGTTCATTTGCTTTATTTTTTGGCTTGTTCATAGGTTCATAGACAATATGATAAGAAAGGGCCAACATGTCTGAATGTCCTGGTTTCGGCTGGGATAGAGTTAATTTTCTTCCTAGTAGCAGGCATAGTGCTGTGTTTTGGGTTTAGTAGGAGAAGAATGTTGATAACGCGCTGATGTTTTTAGTTGTTGCTGAGTACTGCTTATGCTAGTCAAGGACTTTGCAGCTTCCCATGCTCTGCCAGGTGCAGAAGAAACTGGGAGGGGGCACAGCCAGAACAGTTGATCCAAACTGACCAAAGGGCTATTCCATACCATATGACGTCATGCTCAGTATATAAACTGGGGGGTGTTGGCTGGGGAGCAGCGATCACTGCTTGGGAACTGTCTGGGTATCAGTCGGCGGGTGGTGAGGAATTGCATTGTGCATCACTTGCTTTGTATATTGTTGTTATTATTATTATTATTATTTTATTGTTACTATTATCATTACTATTTTACTTTATTTCAATTATTAAACGGTTCTTATCTCAACCCAGGAGTGTTTCTCACTCTTACTCCTCCAATTCTCTCCCCCATCCCATCGGGGCAGGGGCAGTGAGCGAGCGGCTGCGTGGTGCTGAGTTGCTGGCTGGGGCTAAACCACGACACTGAAGTCTCACATAATGCAGACCACAGAATTTCCCTAAACTATTTTTTTCAGGAAAGACAGCGTGATAAAGTATCTTAGCAACAAGAAAGAAGTTTCAAACTGTTTAATGAAGGATGCACTTTTAAAAACTATTTTCACTACAATCTGTGTATGCAGTGAATATGCAACGAGAGAAGGGAGGGATTTGTAAAGTAAAGAAAGTTAGTAATCTGTTGGACCATGTGTATGAGCTCTGGAGCCCTCAGCACAAGAAGGACATGGATCTGCTGGAGCGGGTCCAGAGGAGGGCCACAAAAATGATCCGAGGGCTGGAGCATCTCTCCTATGAGGCCAGGCTGAGGGAGTTGGGGTTGTTCAGCCAGCAGAAGAGAAGGCTGCAGGGAGACCCTATTGCGGCCTTTCAGTACTTAAAGGGGGCCTACAGGAAGGATGGGGACAATCTTTTAGCAAGGCCTGTTGTGGCAGGACAAGGAGTAATGGATTTAAACTAAAGAAGAATAGATTTAGACTAGACATAAGAAAGAAATTTTTTACACTGAGGGTGGTGAGGCACTGGCACAGGTTGCCCAGAGAGGTGGTGGAGGCCCCATCCCTGGCAACATTCAAGGTCAGGTTGGACGGGGCTCTGAGCAACCTGATCTGGTTAAAGCTGTCCCTGCTCACTGCAGGGGTTGGGCTGGATGGCCTCTAAAGGTCCCTTCCAACCCAAAGCATTCTATGATTCTATGATTTATGTTATCAAAATGAAATGCAGAATTATAAATAAACTGACTTTCAGTGACCAGCATCTTAACTGTCATAATGTGACAAATTAGTGACAAAAATGAAAAAATCAAGCATGAGTTTTTTGAATGATTGTATCCTGTAAGTAAACCAGTCATGAATAAACGAGTTGGTAGTAGTGGGAATGTAGGGTTTCACCAGGATTTGTTTTCCCTTGTTTTGCTAAAAGTTTAAGGAATGGGTCAGACACAATCTTTGAGCTGAGTTGTTATTATTGCTAACTTATTTTTAAAGCTTTTAAGAACCTTTTAAGTCAAAATAAACAACTCTGCAGTGCAGAGGTTAATATTGCTAGAACCTCCTCACCTCAGAGCATTGAAATGGAGGAAAAAAAGAATTCCAAAATGGTCGGCGCTCTGGGTACCCAACGGATGGATTTGGCTCTGACTGCAGGCACAGAGCACCATGCTGGCTGCCAGCAGAAAACATGCTCTTCATACGTTGCTGTTATATTCATTGCTTTGTCCAAAGTTTATGAGTATTGTGACAAATGGTGGAAATGCATCTATAATTATTTTAAGAATTGATTAATATATGATGACTACATTAAAATGTTTTGTGCATAATTTTCATATAAAATGGTGTGTTTTTTCTTTGTCTCAGCTGAGTCTAATTAGTCTACTGTATCACTACATAAGTAATATTTATGACTTACTATTTATTTATTCCTGTTGAATTAAATAGAGCCTTTGCCATCTACTTCATTAGGGGAAATATGCCAGGTCTTTGTTCTCCTTTCCTATGGCTGTGCTATATTTAATATACTTTCACTTTTCTTTTGGAAGATGTGCTTTTAGATTACCAGAAGCCACAAAACAAGTGAACCCTGGAAGAAGCTTCTTGACTGTTCTATTACTATGATCAGGTAGTCAGATCAATCTTGCAGTGTAAATCCCCTTATGTACTTTTAAAATGAAATGTCTGTGTTTGTTTACTGCAAGAATCTTGCTTGTTTAAAGTCAACCAGCCTATAGCCTGAGGGCTCGCTGAGGAGCAACGCAGCACAGCAGCTCAGGAAGGGTGTAGTGAAAAAAAAATGCTTTATACCCTGGCTCTTACAACTTTTTGACTAGGTGTAGACACCAAACCAGTTTGCATATTAATTACAACAATCAAAAGACTGTTGTATGTTATATGCAGTTGCTGACAGGACCAGAAGGCTTTTAGTGACCCCTTAGATGCACGGAAGCCTATTCCTGCCCCCGTCTCCTGCGCTGCTGCTGGCGGCCCACAGTAGGATGCTGCTGCCCTGATGGTGACACCCTGCTGCCCTGGAGCTCCCAAGGCTGAGGACATTCCCCAGGGTCAGGTCTGTACAGATTTCAGATTGCTTTGCAGCTATTAGTGGTAAATGATAATTTCAGTTACCAACTTAGTTCTTTGTCTCTGCAAAGTTGATTTAATGATTTATGGTTTTTAACAATTACTGAACTCTTTGTCAGTGTTATTCCTTAAGACTTTTGCCTTGTGTTTTTGGAAGCTTTTGTATGTTACTTTACCTCCACAATGTTCAATTTCTGTACAACTTTCCTTTACAATACTGATCTACTATTTTGAAAATAAATATTTCCCAAATGCTGTACAGTCAAACATGTATTTAGTGATAAATTAACAAGAGCTAAAATTGTGATCTGTGAAGAAAGGTTATCTTTCTATAAAAGTGCCTGAGATTTCTTAAAGCTTTTTTATTGTTACAATATCTCAACACCTAATATACATGGCAGAGTACCTGCTGAGAATAATTTAAACTTACTGGATATTCAGAAAGTCAGCCTTTAAAAGAATTCAAAAAGGAGAAAGGTCTTTAACTGCTTTGTAAAGCAGTTAAATTGAAATTCTGCTCTCTGCTAAGAAATGGAATAAATATATCAGGGTATCTAACTGCTTGGTGCTTCACTAGGAAATAAATCTGCATATACCTGTGCAAAATAGTCCCTGAGTGCCTGGTACTTGATTCAGTGCCCCTTGAAGTCAGGAAGAATCATTTTAGGTCAGGGTGCTAGAGCAGACCCACAGGGATGGCTGGAAGAGTCACTTCCAAGCATTTCATTTGGCCATTCTTCGATGACGGGCCTCAGGTTCTGCTCCGTTCAGTTGTGACAAATGTGGAAACTTGGGTGTCAGGCTCCAAGAGTGGACTTCAGATTGCTGTCCTAAGTTCTCAAAACCCCTGGGCAAGATATGGGGAAAAGCCAGTTACCACATGAGGGCTGAAGAACCAGCAAGCTGATACACCCAAACTATCCAAAATAAAATAAATAAAATGCTAATGAAAAGCATGTGCCTGAAACTCTGTTCTCGGGCATTGATCCAAGAGTCCTGCAGGGCATTTTTGTGCAACCTGCTTCCTTCACTTAGAGATTGCCGTTTCCATCCGCCAACATCCTCTAACAACACAGGAAGCATAAAAACTTCTTTTGTGATCCCTCCTCAAGCGCTGAGTGACTTGAACCCACAGCTTGCAAAATGTTACCAGGCTATAAGATGCATTCTCCTCCTGACAGACTCTGTGTAGCCAACAGAGAAAAATTCATGAGCCCCAAAAGGATAGCTATAAGCCCATAGCATGGGTGATCAGCTGTGAGGGGAAAGTCTGGGTCTGGCAGCTGGGACCACAATCACACTTTCACACTCTCCCACTGGCACACCTCCACGGAGCGGGGAGAGACTTTCACCCTGGGCACCTGAGGGTGAGAATGTCTTGCCATAGCTGCATTGTGGTCCCACACCCCACAGAGACACATAGGCACAGTGACATTCAGAGATGCCTAAAGTAGGAATCAATCCGAACAGTTTGAGAGAGTAATTTAATATTTTCAGGACCAAGCAGGCAGTCAGATTTGCGGATTTTTTCTTTGGATATAGGCCTTTGGGTAAGTAAGCATGGCAAAAAAAGAAGTTTGAAGCCTGTGTTAAAATACAAAAGTTAGATCTTCAGGTCAGGTGATTTTCTTTAATTAAAAATAAAACAATTTTTTTTTAATTATAAGTGGGTTTTAACACAGGATTCACTAGGATTTATCAGGCTAAGAGGCTCAGCCTTTACAGTACACAGAGCATCCCCTGAGCTGTTCTTCACCTCAAACACTGTAATTCATGCTATATGATGTCCATCTTCACCTGCACACATCATGAGTGTAGCTAGCAAAGCAAACATAAAGTGGCAAGCATATGCACTAAAGCTACACAACATAAGCATTTCAGGTATGTGCAACTAAGCCACAAAGATTTGATAGTTTCTACTATTTGGCTCAGCAGAAGTAAACAGAATAAAAGTCTCCTGTTTATTGTAGCACTTGCTTGAGTGCATAACAAATGGCAAAAGCTTTTTCTGCTCTCCTAGACGATTTCTCTGAACAATTGTCCTTTATCATACTTTTATGTTGTCTTGCAAAACCCTACTTCTCATTATAAAGAAATAAAAGGAAGAAAAGAAAAAAGAAATGAGACAGGCAAGGGAGCGGGGAGAAGGAAAGGAAGGGATGGAGCGGGGAGAGAAAGAAGCTAGCCTACAATCTGCAGTTCTGACTCTCACCTTTCAAAACTGGTAATGATCCATGTAGAAGACTGACAACTTTTGCTGGCATCCTTCGCGGATTTGAAAAGTTCAGTCTGCATAATATAGAAACCCATGTGCTGGCTAGTTCTTTCTTTAGATGCTATTATAATGCATCAGAAGAGAAGGAAATGGATGGCATAGATAGTACCATAATTTTCCCTGTTCACACTGTGAAAGCAGATGAAGTTTTTGCACCCATTAAGAACAATTCTTCAATTCCAGTAAGCCATTAACCCTTTCCTGGTTGCACTGCATATTTTCAGTGTAGCAATTCCAGAATTCATGGCTTAGGCAATATCTCATGAGTGATATTTTTGAACACCACTCTTGAAATTCTTAGGTGTGGAGCACCCTTCATATAATAGTGGATTATGACTAAAGCCTTATAATCAGAGCCGAACTTCCAGTGCCCCCCTGCAGTCACTTACCCCCTTACTCTCAAGTTGCATTGCACTTCCAGGATGGTTTTACAGCCCACATGGATAGAATAGATTGTGTTACGCTTGATGCTGACAAAGTCAATTAAGGCTATTATATGAAGTTGCCAGGAGCATGATTTTCTGCTAAATCATAGGAAATCTAAACCTCCTTCTAGCTAATGGGAGACGGAAACTCCCATCTGCTTTGGTTCTCCTTCAAGGCTAGCAAAGCACAAGAATGGACAGCAGCTCTTGCTCCAGCCAAACAAGTCTTTTGTCTATAATGCTCCCTCAAACTCTGTCAGAACCAAAGTTAGCTAAATGTTAGCTGGACCCTAGCCCAGCCTCTTGCCATGGACTTTACCTTGCTCTGTCATCTGGGAGCACAGCTCTTGGGAGAGCTCTGGAGATGCTCTTCTGACACTGGATACCACTATAAGCAGCTTGCAGTCCAAGGAGACATGCTCAACCTGATTCAGCTTCTGCAACAAGCTCCAGAAGGAGTCTACCCTAAGCATATCCTGGGTCTTCTTCCTTGTCCACATCTGAGAAATGTCAAGCTATCTCTGATTTGAAATCACTGGGGTGTTTTCCTGACAAGTAGATAGTGTTAGCAGAAAAGTAAAAAATACTAAGGAAACAATAGTACTAATTAGTGCTAGCTACTACCTTGTGTAGGGCCTTAGCAAAATTGCGAGTGTCTTTTAGGTTAGCAAAGAAAATGAAAGTAAAAAACCTTTTGAGAAACTGGGGACAGACAACAGTGATGAAAGTTTTGTGCTATTTAGCAGTGGATCAGAGCTATAGAAAATCCCACTCATTTTGCTCGTAAGAATAGTTGTAAGCCCTTTCAGTGTGATTACCCAAGGTTGTGAGTCACATCCTGCTGAAATCCATTTGTAAATAAAATTCATAAACTTTTCCTACATAAATAAAATCACATCACTTGATTATGGTTGTAAATTAAATAGAACTGTTTCCCAAAATACGTGCTCCCCTAGGATAAAATGATGCATCTCAGCAGGACCAAGCAATTCATTGCCAGCATTATATTGGCTTCTTTCTTAATTGTGAAAATAGCTAAAGATTGATTGGAATGAGGAATAGGTTTGGGCTTTTTTCATGCTTTTTTCCTGTGGCTACTAAAACCTCTAAGCATAGAAATAGCAAAATATTTTTGTAGCTACTTTGTACTACAGATTCAAAGGGGAAATATTTCTTTGTAATTATGATTATAGCCAAGACAGTAATGAAATTGTATTAACAATACTTGTAAATGCAAAAAGTGTGGTAAAATAATTAAATAGTTTGGATTCAGTTAACATATTAGCATTTGCAGGTGATAATGCTGCTATTAACTTCAGGAGGTACTACTCCAGCTAGAAATTAATAGCTAATGAGAAAAGAGATCTGCATTCAGATAAATGCCAAGTCCCTCTACTGAATCATTCAACAAAGTAGACTTTGGATAGCATATTATAGAAAATTGTATAATACATATTCTAATCCCTGATATATAATCTAAATTTTTCTCACGTAAATTAGTCACATTTCAGCTAGCACCAGAGGACATGGTGACCAACTGGTCATTGTTCCCCATGAAGGATTCTTTTTTTGTCTGTTTTTAACACTTAGAGCTGCCATTCTGCCCCTTACTCAGACTTCTGCTTTCTAGCCTAAACAGCTAAGATGTTTCTGTATGTTCCTGGGCATGATGCCAATGGCCAGTCATGGGCAAAGAAATCAAGCATGTGCAAAGAGATGGTCTATACCTTACTCAGTCTGATTTGCTGTACTGCTCACGTCATTATCAGTGTATGGTGGCAGTAGCTCCTTTTTGAAATTCAGTAGCCTGAGATCCTGGGTACCCAGAAAAAGTTGACACAAAAGTATGGGAAAAGCCATGTATATTTTAAGTAAAGTGTAAGTATTTAACTGATAAAGGAAATCTTTCAGTAAGATGCAAGACTGGTGGGTTTTATAGCATCTGACCATTTTGCAATGCTAAATCACCTCAGTTCTTTTCCACTTTATAATAATTATTTTCCAAACATTTTATCTTTTTTTGTTGTCTTCTGGACACTGCAGTATAGTCACATCCTTCCTGAACACTGGGGTGCCCACAGAAGTGGGTTTCCCTGGGGATCAAATAATATAGGCAGAAATACCTGACAAATCTATATAAGGCCTCATCAGTTCTGAGTGCAATGCAATAATTATTTTAAACCTCACACCTCTGTTCATACATCCCAAAATGAAGATTTTTTTTTTTAATTGCTTTTGGAGAAGAACAGAACAGAACAGAACAGAACAGAACAGAATAGAATAGAATAGAATGTTTCAGTTGGAAGGGACCTACAATGATCATCTAGTCCAACTGCCTGACCGTTTGAGGGCAGACCAGAAGTTAAAACATGTTGTTAAGGACATTGTCCAAATGCCTCTTAAACACTGACAGGCTTGGGGCATTGACCACCTCTCTAGGAAGCCTGTTCCAGTGTCAGACCACGCTCTCGGTAAAGAAATGCTTCCTAATGTCCAGTCTAAACCTCCCCGGTGCATCTTGCCCTGTTTATGATCCACTATAGACCTTGGACCTTTTCTGTCCTACTGCTGTCCAGTTAAGAAGTCTTTAACTTCATGAAGTTCAATAAGGCCAAGAGCAAGCTCCTGCACCTGGGTTGGGGCAGTCCGCAGTATCAATATAGATGGGGGATGAATGGATTGAGAACAGACCTGCAGAGAAGGACTTGGGGATACTGGTGGATGAAAATTTGGTTGTGAGCAAGCAACGTACGCTTGCAGCCCAGAAAGCAAGTCATATCCTGGGCTGCATAAAAAGAAGCATGGTCAGCAGTTCAAGGGAGGTGATTCTTCCCCTTTATTCTGCTCTCATGAGACCCCACCTGGAGTACTGCATCCAGGGCTGGGGTCACCAGTATAAGACAGACACAGAGCTGTTACAGTGAGTCAAGAGGAGGGCCACAAAAATCATCAGAAGGATGGAACACATCTCCTGTGAGGAAAGGCTGAGAGAGTTTGGGTTGTTTAGCCTGGCGAAGGCTCCATGGAGACCGTATTGCAGCGTTTCAATATATAAAGGGGGCTTATAATAAAAAGGAGAGAAACTTTTTACCAAGGCCTGTACAGACAGGACAAAAGGCAACAGTTTTAAACTGGAAGAGGGTAGATTTAGATTGGATATAAGGAAGAAATTCTTTATGATGAGGTTGGTGAGACACTGGAATAGGTTACCCAGAGAAGTTGTGGCTGCCCTGTCCCTGGAAGAGTTGAAGGCCAGGTTGGATGGGGCTTAGAGCAACCTGACCTACTGAAAGATGTCCCTGCCCATGGCAGGGGGGTTGGACTAGATGATATTTGAAGGTCCCTTCCAACTCAAACCGTTCTATGATTCTATCATTCTAAGTCCCCATTTTTTATTTTTACAGTTGATGTTGCCTTGCTAAATACAGCTGTCTGCACTTATCTTAACTAAATTAATATATTTTTTAATTTCAGATCATTTACTCAATTTAGGAATACAGTTTTGGATTCTAAACCTGTCTCCAAAGAGCTCACAACCCATAAAAAATCTATGTTAACCGCAGATTTTATTATATCATTCACTTACATGTGATCTAAATCACAGATTAAACTAATGCTACTGGAACCCTGGAACCACAATATTCTCCAAGGTAACCTACTTGATATATGCCTCCCCTTTTTTGGCAAGTGACCTATGTTTTTTGAGTGCAGATTTTGAACACAGATGTATGCCCACACTATATACTTTTCCTGGAGATCATATCACCCTATTTTACTTAGGAGAATGTAATGGAACAAAAGCCTTTCTAAACCCAAGATACATTACTTTTACTGCTTCTTCATCTATGAGACCAGTCAAAGTCACTGGGTAGTCAGAGAAGGAATTGCTTTTTTTGACATGACTTCCTCCTGACAAATTAGTGTTGGCTGTTTCTTATCAAATTATTATCCTCTAAATATTTAAAATTGATTATTTAATTACTTGTTTCAGTAGCTTTCTGGATATCAGAGTGAGTTTGACACATTTAGTTGATCTTCCTTTAATCCTGGCAGACCTCATCATCTGCTATGAGGTCTCACAAGCAAGTGCTAATTATTCAGAAATTGTTTCATGTAAATTCCTTAAGTACTCAAGAGGGCAAATTTGATCAGTTAACCCTGGTCTGAGTACATTGTAGCTATCCAAATGTTCTTTCACCTGTTCTTTTCCTATTCTGGCTTGCTTCCTATACCCTTAATGATTTCCATGTATTGAGCATCTGGTCACAACTGACCTTTTGTATGAAAATCAAAACAAAAGTAAAAGGACTGAAGATTTTATCTTCTTGGTGACATCTTTAATTGCTCCTCTTCCATGTAAGTTATGGCCTATACTTTATATTCCTTCTAATTCATTTGTTAAACAGTTTTTTGTCTTGTCTTTCATGTCCTTTGCTACTTGTAATGCATTTGGAATATTGGCTGGAGAGGATTCTGAAAAGGCAGGAACCAGTAAGTAGCTGTCCTAGTTCATGGCTTGTGCTCAGCTTGATCTCTTTGTACATGTCAGGCAGCAGAAATGTGGGCATTACTGGACATCTAGTCTTCAGGACCCCGTCACTGCAAAAGCCATGGGAACCCAGATGTTGTATTCAAAGGTACCCTTTATGAGTCTGTTCCTCAAATGTACACAAAAGTGGAATGGATGTGATTCGTCGCTAATTTCTAAGGGAGACAGGAAGTACTTACATTCAATTTATCTGTGAAAAAATAAATTACTCTCTGAAGTTTAATTAGAAGTTCAATATTTTACATTAAGTCCTACGGTTTTGTTTTTACTTCACATATGGCAAAAATGTGGTTTAAGGTATGGCTTTTCTTTACCTGATTTCTTTCTCATTGGGCCACCTGTGCTAAAGGAATTTTGCTAAAATGAAAATAGAAGAAACATTCTCAGTGTGAAGAGACACATAAATGGGCTTTTCATCACTTCATGTTTTTCTGCTTCAGGATGCACATCATTATTGAACTTACTATTCAGGAGCATGTTGGAAGTTCTTTAAACAACTGAGCAGAAATTTAAAGGTATCTACCTAGGATGTAATGGAGCAGCAATTTTGTATGTTTTATTTCTGAGGAGTGTCCATATTTATCCATGCTTTTCTGGCTTCACAGAACCTTGATGAAGTGCCTCCAAGAAGCAAGCAATGGCATCTAAATTATTTAAGGAAACATTCACAGCACTATAATGACTACTAACCCTTCTCAAGAATAAAGGTCAGTAAATCTATTAGGGTCCTTGAGCTTTGCCTTGTTGATATTTCCAATTCCTCTAGCTCATTTCCCTCTTATTTTTAAGAAAGGTAATATAATTTGACCTTGAATTTATTAATGGCCTATGCCACCGATTGGACTGCAGGTAGCAGTTTGAAAAGGACAAGGAAGATGAAACTAAATAATCATCCACACACTTGTTTTAGTTTCAGCTTTAATTGGTATTACCTCAGCTAATCACAGTTAAGTGAAGCAAATATGCAACATTACATAGTTATAAATATATTTGCATCAGAAGCTTTTTAATGGATCTGTGACCAAATAATAAATTATATTAATGTAGCAACATGGTATTCACTACTCGGCTCTCACGGGGAAAAAAGTTCATGTACAGAAGTTCAGTGTAGTGGCTAAGAGAGGACCCTGAAGTAGGAGACATGGGTTTCTCTTCACTGTTTTGCTATTGTCTCATACTAACCAGCAGCTCAACCTTCCTATGCCTTTTTTTTTTCTGGCTGTACCAACACTATCGAGGATGATGGAATAAACCCCTCTCTCTCACTTTCTTCTAAGAGATTTCTGACATTCAAAAGAAGTTGCTCAATATTATTAGAGTTAGAATTAATATTTTCATTGGAACAAGGAGAAAAGCCAGAGAAAATGGAGATTTATGAAGGTCATAAGAAGGTGCTTTGTGTGTTGAAAATTTTACTGTATTCTTTTGTTTAATCTATACATAAAATAAAAATTCTCCCCTGTCAGGATAATACAATTCAGTACATCATACCACTTCCCAGCTTTAGCAAAATGCAGCCAACCTCAGGATGAAATGTGGAAGCTCTTCAGTAGTAAAGGGAACAACACTTCTTAACCTGGTCAGAAGAACTCAATACCTGGAAAAAATGCAGAGCCAGGTATTATTGAGAAGGATGGCATGTTTCAAACAGATAGAAAAATTAGGAAAAAATGATGCAGCACTGTCCAGCTGTAGCTCAAAATGTTACTGCTTCATTCCACGTAAGCAGACCACAACTATTAATCACTCACACCTGCATAATGCATCAGCAACAAATACTAATGGTCAGTGCAGGACTTCTCTGCCTTAGCCAAATTGTTCAATCATTTAAATGGGCTTTAGATGACCTGATCATAAGACTGATTTATATGAAGTTGCTTACCGAACCCATATGTATACTGTGACATGAATGTGGCTGTAAAGAAATATAGTATACCACTTGCTGATAATTGAGTAGTGTCTCAATTATCATTCTGTTCCAAAAAAAAGGGAAGCAGTGCTTGCATTGTCTTAAAGTAACTCAGGTGAGACTTATGTTGAGGATGATGTGGTAATATTGTATATTATCCCGGTCTAGCAATAGCAAAGTCAATTAAGGTTAACTCTTCCCCAAGCTGAGAATTACCCACAGGTGAGACAGCCTCCTCTTGAGACAGTAGAGCCTGGTAGGACCAGGCATGATCCCTAGACCTCACATTTTGAAGCTAATAGAAAAAGAAAACCTCAAATCCCTTTTAGCACCTAAACCAAGGAATGTTGTAAGCTTCTGTCATGGTTTAGCCCCTGTCAGCAACCAAACACCACACAGCTGCTCGCTCACCCTCCCCACCCTGGTGGGATGGGGGAGAGAATCAGGAAAAAAAAAGTAAAATTTGTGGGTTGACATAAAGACAGTTTAATAATTGAAACAAAATAATAATAGTAATAAAAATTGTAATGAAAAGGAGAACAATGAGACAGAGAAACAAAACCCAGGGGGAAAAAAAAAAAAAAAAAACAAGTGATGCAAGCGCTCACCACCTGCCAACCAACACCCAGCCAGTCCCCGAGCAGTGGGGACTTAATTAAACCAATTAAGGGCAGAGTAATAATTTCACATTTCCTGGTTTGGTGGCTGGATTATTTTTTAATGACAGTAAAAGCTAGGAATCATTAAGGCTGGAAGGGATCTCTAAGATCATCAGTCCAACCGTCAACCCAACACCACCATGCCCACTAAACCATGTCACAAAGTGCCACATCTACCCATTTTTTTAATACCTCCAGGGATGGTGACTCCACCACCTCTCTGGGCAGCCTGTTCCAATGCTTGACTACTCTTTCCATGAAGAAATGTTTCCTAATGGCCCATCTAAACCTCTCCTGACACAACTTGAGATCATTTCCTCACGTCCTATCGCTAACTACTTGGGAGAAGAGCCCAAGACCCACCTCACTACAACCTCCTTTCAGGTAGTTGTAGAGAGCAATAAGGTCTCCCCTCAGCCTCCTCTTCTCCAGGCTAAACAACCCCAGTTCCCTCAGCCGCTCCTTATAAGACTTGCTCTGTGGTAGGGTGCATTTTTGTTGTTATTCTAGTCATTTGGGTTGAAGTGGAATGAGAAAATATCCTTTTACTTCAAAAAAAGCTGGGGGAAGAAAAAGCAACTGCTGTCATTTATGGTAAGCAAATGACAGATGTGAAAATTTAATAACATGTTCATAACAAGATGGAAGAATTAAGCATATATTCACAGACAGAATCTCCAGGAATCCTAATCTGACAAGCTATGGCTATATTTCAGCAACAGCAGCAATGAAATATTGACATCACAGAAATGCACATTAGCACTCCCTTTTATGCCATTCTCTTTATCAAATACAGATTCAAAAGAAGTGAATTATTATTTATCTGGATGTTAGACTGCAGGGAGAGCAACGATTCTGCTAACTGTGTTTAGCACTGAAAAAAAATGGGGAAAAAAGAATAATCTAGGTGTATCTTCAATACATTTTGGTAAAGTAATATTTTTTAATCAACTACAAACAATTGTCTTTAAGAAGCAGCCGGACAGTAGTGTTGCAGGGCCTGTCAAACTGCTTATCACTGGTTTGTTCCTATACGCTGCTGGGTACTCTGGCTTGAAACCAGGGCATCGTGCCCTCAAAACTGAGCAATCTGTGAGTGCTCTACTGGATAGCAGCCAATGATACCAGGCAAGATAAAGTCCATTGAGCTTTTAATGCTGCAGTTGTACAGTTAAAATTTACAGATAACATAAATTGGACATACCCAGGAGTATTTTAATCTGTTCATCTTATTTGGGAACCTACCCAAGTGTTTTCCTTTCTATTTATTATGAATACATTTACTCTGAAGGCCATGATATTTGTTCCTTTAAATTTCACCTGTCCTGTAGGGGATCCAGCTGCCTGACAAGACAAACACTTCAAAAAAAACAAGCCTAAGTACATGTAATAAGAGATATTCTCTTTCAGTAGCAGTGATGACATTTTTAAGCTCCAAGACCATCTCACTCAGTTGTTTTTGCTTTCCTCACAGTCACAGAGACTGTAGCCACATAAGTAGGGGGTAAATGAGTTAATATTTTTTCAAAACTTATCTAAAAACTGTAAAAAGATGGCCAGAGGCAATTATTCTCCTGTTTTCCCATTTCTTTGACTCCCTGTCCCTCATGTGTGTTTTGATTTTGTTTCTGTTCTTGGCCAGCCTCTGGGCTGCTTACACACTTTGTACAAACAATACACTAAACCAAAAATAACCTGAATTAAATATTTAAATATTTAATGACCTAGGTCCAGAGGCAGATATGAGTTGCTGCTATATACCCCAAAAACAGTATGTTTCATGGTGGGAAAGCAATTTGAAATAAGGAGGGGAATTTGTGCAAAATCATGGAATATCCTTGAAAAGGGATATTGTTAGAGCAGTCAAATTGGAGATAAGGGTGACACCAGATTTGAAAGAGAAACAAATAGCTCTTGCACATTCACATTAACTTTTATAAATTTAGAAGTTTAAATTAATTTTCCATTAGAAAAGTCCAAAAGGACACTAGTGCTTGCCAAGGAGTGTTTCCCTTACAATTTCATAAATACTGTGGATATGCCTTAAAGAAAAAAAATCAATATACACCGACTATTGGGAACTCTTCTCCAAGCCCTGCTGGATGTCCATCACCAGTGATGCCTTTAATCGGGTGCTCTTCCTGCTCCCAGGCTCCCGCAGACTCCTAATGTTGCCTTGGAGAGAGCACTCAGCTTTTGTTTCATGCACTTACTATCCTCCAAATTTTCTTTTCTTTCTCATCCACCTCTCCCCTTTCCTGGTATCACAAGACCTGGGCTCTTCTCCCTTTCCCAGCTTTTCTCTTCTATGCACACGCTATATGCAGAGCAAGGGAGAGCACTTGGGAGCTGAGAGGGGACAGGACCTTTTCTCTGCCCCCATCATGGCCTGAGAAGGTCTGGGTTTCTTCCTGCAGCCCTTGGCAGGAGGAAACATTGTCCGTGAGCTGCTATCAATTAAATGCAATAAATGAGCATGTATGTGAGCATGCATTTAGACAATTGCAGTGCAACCATGCTCTGATGCCTACAGAGGCCTACCTGAGCTTTCTATCACAAATAAATTAATCAAGAACAGCTCATCCATATAAAAATATTATCCCTGCCATGCAGCCAGGAACCATGCTGTCTGCAATATTGTGATCAGTTGAATCGGTTCTTCCATTGCAAATTAAAACTGCCTGAAGGAAGCTTTATTTCATCTAAAAAACTGTTTCATGTCTTCATATAAAATGATAAAGAGAGACTATAGGCATGCTATTGCTTTTAACTGAGTTTATTAAAAGCAGTTTTGTAGCCTCTTTTGGTCGTTGTCCCCTTCTTAACATGTACAAGATAAATAATTCACCTTTAAAGCCACAGTTAATGTTGAAAGAAAAACAAAATCAAGCAAAGGTATGGGCTGAAGTAGGAGCTGGGGTATTTAAAAGTCTGCTATTGAAATGGAGTGACATTTTTCTCTGCATGAAATTCTTCTCACTACATTTTGGCCATCTACAGTATAGGTGTTTCAATTAATCCACTTGCCTGGAGTCCCTTTCCAGTTGAGAGGTAAAGAGAGATGCCCCCAGAAGAAGATTCACTTGACTTAGCAGTTATCCTACAGTGCACAGCTTCAGCCCTCTGAAATGGCTCCTTGCAGGGGCAAGGGAGAGAAACTGGCAAGAGGATGCTTCAGCTAAGATGTTTGACAGTAAAATGGCTAAAATTTCAACCTGCTTCAAAATAGTGCCTCAAGCTATTTCTCACAGAGAGCCAAGAAACATCATCTGCTTAAACCTGGTGGCAAATGTCATCAACTCAAAGCGCCCCACAGGTGCGAGCAGGTTGCAGAGGATGGCCGGGCTGTGCAGACCCTGACCCGTCAATACCAGCACGTATGGCTGTGGTCTGGGAGAAAAACTTAGTAAGTAGCCCTAGACCTACTGGTTATTGCCTTCTCCCTTTTTTTGGCTACAAATAACCCCCTGGCAATGCTGCAGTGATACAGAGCTTATTACTGGGTCTTTACCCATCCCTTTCCACAACTCCTTTAGGGCATTTTGTAGTTTAAGACATGTAGGAGAAGCAACTGACAGTCAGTAAACTATGGCAATTTTCAGGAAGCCTATGGCTCCTAAAATGATCATTGTCAGTTGGTTTAAATAACAGAAATCTTCAGGCTATTTTATCAGTGTCTGGATTTCTCAGGGTTATGAGAAAAAAATCAAGGATATTTTCTCCTCTGCTCAGTCAAAGGAAAAGAAAATTTCTCCCTGTAGGTTAGCTTAAGACAAAACAAAAAGGAAAAAAACCCCCACCTTTCTCATCAATTTCGTTCCTATGAGCAAGACATCAAAATCTTAAGTAATGACATTAGAATCTTTTTGATACAGTCTCCAGGGCTGCAGAGAAGCAGAACAGAGATGTGTACAGCCTCACACAACTCACACCGTGGTCCCAGCTTGCTCCAAACACTATCCCATCAATCCCGATTCATGAAGGCAGTTCAACAGAAGGAGGGAGAAAGACATTACTGATTGTTCAGTGTTTCATCCCAAGTTACATTCTCTCAGAAATAATTTTTCGATCCACAATGAGCGCATTAAATGGCACTTATAAAAAAACAAAAAGAAGTTTGAAAGATTTTTTGATTCTGTCATTGTACTTCTCTAACATTCACCCAGCAATTTATTTAGCCATAAGCATAAATTAGGTACCTGCTAGCCAAAGAGCTCTTAATAAGTGAAAGTGACAGAAAGACAGAAAGACTGAGATTAGCTGACCAGTTCTTTTCTCCACAGAACCCATAGCTCTAATTTTAAGTCATATCATATTAATTTGCTTTTCTTTCACAAATTATTTTTAGCCCCAGCCCTTTCAGATTGATGTGTACAGATATAAAACAAGGCAGGTGCATGAGCTCCCTCCTTTTTATTCCTCAGTGTTACATCTGAATATTTACCAGTGGAGAAAGTAAAAGCCAACAACGAGATTTCAATGCAGGATTTCAGAGTACCTCTTTGGAAAGATACTTCTATGATTAATAATGGTTGTTGAAAGTACAGGATATGAATCAGCCTCTATGTCCTGATGATTGGCTCTGTGAGAAGAAAAAAATCATCATACCAGGGGGAAAAAAATTATTTATGAAAAATTACTGGAAGTGATTTAAAGCAATCTACTTGCTGACTTACTTAGCTAGGTAATCACTACAGCTATGGTCTAAGGAAAGAAAGATTTCTGGCCTGGCTTTGATTTAAAAATATGAATTGATATCTCAGAACATGATTCCTGAGCGGGTCATTTCTGCTTCTTATGCACTGGGCAGATTAACTGCTCAGTGAAAGGCATAATTGCTGTGAATGCAATGTCCCCAGCATAAAAAGGAAGACAAAACCTTATTGCACAGATCTGAAAACTGGTGCAAATGCAGACCTACCTGAAAAAAAAAAAAAAAAAAAAAGAAAAAGATGCTGTCTTTGAATTATCTTGGATCAATAGCGAATCTCTGACTACACACTGCAAAACAGGTATTCCTGTGTATTTTGTGATACAAGCAATTTGTGCTTGTTTTTCCTTTGGTAATAGATCTTATCTAGAGAAAAGTAGGGATGAACATATTCAGTTAGCTTCCTGAAATACAGTGTCATTGTTTCTTTCTCCTACCTTTTTATCCATGGACTTTTTCCCAGTCATTTTTAGTTACTGCCTCCTGTGGGCTTGTGTAGCAGACATGCTGACTCCTTAATTAAAATTGCATGCCAGGAAGTAAGTAACTGCCAGCTGAATGCTTGCCTCCTACTGTTGCATTCTGTCAGCTCAGGGATGGTTTTCTTTCTCCTCCCCCCTTATTATTTTTTTTAAGGAAATGTCAGTTGCTGTTTCTGAAAGTAAATTTGGGAAACTCTGGAAAATGCACTTAATCTGGTGATTAAATCTAGAAAATGTCATTATTTTTTGTGTAGAAGAAAAACACAAGCACATTAGAAGTATGATGTCAGTTCTCTGGGTCTGAATAACCCAAAGACCATGCAAATGAGTACTGGGATAAAAACATTCATGGACAAACCAGAGTGGCTTTCTCCCTGTAGGTTAGCTTAAGACAAAACAAAAAGGAAAAAAAACCCACCTTTCTCATCAATTTTGTTCCTCAGAGCAAGACATCAAGATCTTAAGTAATGACATTCGAATCTTTTTGATACAGTCTCCAGGGCTGCAGAGAAGCAGAACAGAGATGTGTACAGCCTCACACAACTCACACTGTGGTCCCAGCTTGCTCCAAACACTGCTGCAGGTTGGTACCCATCTGGGGACATATCTGTGGAACACCCCTGGAATTAAGCAAGAAGGTCCCACGTACATGTCCCACCCCTTAGATATTTCTCTGTTTTCCTGGAGGTAAAGTCCTGTTTGGGGAGAAATGAGAAGTGTGGACACCTGCCTGAAGCTTCCCAGGCTTTGAGAAGAGATGCAGGGCAGCAGCTGGTCTTCAAGAAGACACAGGTGAGGCACACATGTCTCTGCAAAGCACGCAGGTTTGCATACTTGCGGTGCCTCTGCGGGCTATTGCCGAAAGGGCCGTGGCTGGGAGGCAGCAGGAGGCTGGCTGCCCCATGCTAGTGTCCTTCTGGATGCTGCTGCTTCTTCTCTGTGCCTGTGCACTGAGTTTCATCTAGGATTTTTCCTTTTGAAAAACAATCACACTACCTTTGCTGTGAACCATGGTGGGGTGGAGAGTTACAAGCCATTCCTAGAGTGGGAAGGTTGAAGACACAATCATTAGGGCCAGAATTAGCCTCTTGAAAGCCTCAGGTAGAGGCCAAGACATCCATTCTTCTCTGCCTACACCAACATGTGTTGATTTTCACCATTGCTGCCTGTGATGCCATGCTCAGGCAGTTGCCTTTGTTGCTTATAGGAGACTGAGTAAGAACAGAAACCTTCTCCCAAAGAGAGGGAAATAAAAGGTGTTTGGCAAAAGTTCCTCCTGTCCTTCTAGTTCTACCTTTCTTTATATTCCTCATCCTGTGAATATAAATTCACTTACTGTTCCAAAGCTTTCCACATACCTACAGGGATTTGAAACAGGCTGGTTTGTTTGCCTGATAAGTGGAATCCATCTCTATGCGGGCTGCTTGAGAGCCTGAAATTTCATCTTTGCTCTAATTAGAATACATTCCAGCATGGACCAAGACGCAGGGCATATACCAAAGTGAACAAGCAATCATGCTCCTTGGCTTCCAGTGTTTGTTCAGGCTCACCTCATTGCTATGAGCAGAAATAAATGTGTTACAAGCACAGCAAAAATTCCAAAATAAGCATCCTTTTCACTACATTAGTACATTTGCAATGGCTTGTACCATACGGCATTCGCAGTGATTGCTGAACACCATTGATGTTAGAAAGGACAAACAATGAGAACTGCCGACTTCCAGGTACCTTCTGCTCTACCAGCTCCCAAGAACGGAGCTCCTGGGCAGCTGGAGGCCTCTGCAGTTTGCAGTTCACATGTGTGCTGTGCTCCACCGCTTCCAGGGAGAAACAAGAGCTTAGCAGCTGTGATAGCTGGCTACTTTAGCATTTCATATCTTCAGGGTATGATTTTTTTTACAACTGCCTTTGTTTTTTTCATTTGGAATAAAATCTTGTCCCCAGGAAACTTGATAGGAATGTTCCCACTGATTTTTGCTAAGCTAGGATGTCAACTTAATATTGTAAAATGGGAAAGCGAAGCAAAGGTTTTAGAGACAAGTAACATCTTTTATTACAGTAACTGACACAGTTGGAAAAAACAGGTAAGCTTTTGGGTGAACAAAGTTTATAGTTCATATTGCACTAGGTTAAATATTCGTCTGACGTTAAAATATACATGAGCATAAGCTAAACAGAGCAGGATGAATATTTTAACTAATCCACAAATTAATCACACTTTTCAGAATTAATTTTGAAAATACCACTCATTTCAGGCTTCCATTTTTAGGTTGAAACTGATAAAGCACAAAGCTCCACCACAACCAAAACACTGAAAAGGAAAATAAATAGAACAAAGACTAAAAATACCCTTGTGATTTGCTCTAGGTTATTTTCTATGCCTAGGCCATCACAGTGCAAATTGAAAACCAGCTAAGAATAGATCCTCAAGTAGATGAGATAGCAATGGCTCTCTTGCTCTGGTTTGTATTTTAGTTCTTGTTCTCCATGTTTATTGCGAGCAGGTAGGTGCAAAGATTATGAGTTCAGATGTCTGGCTGCATTCAAACTTTCCTGAGTTTGTATTCCAGTGAGCAGAAAAGGAGCAGAGAAAAACATGGATAAATACATCACAAAATTTGAAACAAAACTTTTAAAAACTAATCATTGTTGCTAAGTAACAAAAACATACTTAACCTTTGTTAATAATTAACAAACCTCAGAATTCACATAAGCCAGGAAACAAATAGCAAAGGAGTTTTGCAGACATTCTTTTGTTTTGGGAGTTTTCCAGGTTGCTTACAGTTTTTGCTCTTCTAAAATTTGTAAGGAGATAAGAGGGAGGAAATTACCCAGATTACGGAATAAAGAAGGTGTTGTTCCCCTGTGAAATACTAGCAAGTGATATTTGTGTTCCGAAGATATTTTTTTTTCTCCCCTGAATGATACTCATCCTGAAATGAAATCTGAGCCTGAATATACAAAGCTAGCTTTAGGGTAGGGGCCTATTTTTACAAGCCTTATGTCACCTACTCATCATTGCAAAGCCACTGCATAACCTTCACTTTGACTGTTAAGAGTCGATTGATGGTAAGAGTCTTCACAGAATATTTTCCCTGTCAGGTTTTTATCCTTTTTCTCTCAGCATATGTAATCACAGATATTGCTTAAACACTATTATTTGTGTCCTTGAAAATGTCTTATTGCATGCACTAAAGCTCATCTGCATGTCTCTAACAATATATAAAGCTTTTATCGCCGTTTTGCTAATTTTCTTGCAAACTTCCCACAGAGTAGTATATAAGGGATCAAATTCATTTTTCTCTAAGGGTCAAGCTGTTAGATATCCTAAGGTTGTACAGTGAGGTACAAGCATCAGGCCATGAAAAACACGTTCCAGATTTGTCTTGGATATCCATGAGACCATAGTTCAATCCACAGCTATCAATGCCTCCAATGCATAGAATCATAGACTATCTCAAGCTGGAAGGGACCCATAAGGATCATCGAGTCCAACTCCCTGCTCCTTGCAGAACTACCTAAAACTAAACCATACGACTAAGAGCATCATACAGGCATTCCTTGAACTCTGACAGGCTTGGTGCTGTGACCACTTCCCTGGGGAGCCTGTTCCAGTGCCTGAACACCCTCTCAGTGTTACTTCCGAAGTAGTTTTTGCTTATAAAAATGTCAGGAAATCAGAGACTTTACAAGACAATCTGTCTCCTTGCCTATCTAATGAAGCCTCTGAGTCTGTTGTGTGTATCTGCCTATTTAAGAATGGGAGAAGCAGTTATGAAAGTGGTGAATTTGTGTCTGACATTGTAAGATCCTTGATCTCTATGCATTTCTGCAGTGTGATTCCATTTCTGCATCTAGTGAGATCTTTTTATTATTGTTTCCTTCTCTACTTTCCCTTTCTTTCTTTCATTAGCAGGCAATACATCCTCACAGGGTACATTGACATCACGTAGAGTGGGTGTCCATTACTATCACACAGCCTTTGTTTGGACTGTCAAGGACGGGGGAGCAGGACAGAGCTTTCTTATTATCTCCAGCTCAGAATAGGGTGTCACACACCTGTTTACCAGAAAATAAGATAGTCAGTAAAACTGGTTGGGTATTTTGGGGATGATATGCTTTATTTTCAGAAAAATAACAATTTATTGAAATTGAAACATTGAAAAGGCATGGTATTGACATTTTTTGATCCAATTTCTTTTATAAAAATACAAATTCCAGTTTCCTGGTTTGAAATTATATTTGGCTTCATAATTTAAGCTAACAAGAGAGATGTTAAAAATGAACCAATATCTAAAAACCATTCAGAGTTAATTGGAACACTATATTTTGATTGCCACAAACTAACAAACACAAATATGATCATCATTGTGCCAAAAACTTTCAAGATGTCAACTATTTATCTTGAGCTTGGAAAAGAAATTCTTTTGATATCACAAAAACATTCTTGGGATGAAAAGGTTACTTCCTGGAAAAGTTGAAAGAGAAGTGTGGCAGTATTTTTTCTAAAAAATAAGCCAAAGGACAAACACACTAAGAACAGGAATGCCAGACAGATCACTAATACCTTGACAACTTATGTCTTTATCAGTTCTCAATTTAAAAGCTTATACTCTAGTAGGTGGTGATTTAAGCCACCCATGGACTAAGATACTAAAGATGAATTTCCCCTGCCAATCTTCAGAAGACCCTCTGAAGATCTAGATTTGGAGGACGTACTGCATATCTGAGATCCAGATGTAAAAAAAAAGGTTTTGTAAATCTGTTCAATAGGTGTAAAGCTTATTTCATTTATTTGTGACATCTCTAAGTTAGACACGTAACCCTTAGCTGATGTTGTGCTCTGCTCCTAATTGAGGGATAAAAAGAGGTACCTCTCACTGATGGTTTATCAGGCTTGTATTAGAGATGTATCTTAGAATAAGCTGAATTGCTCTGCTCACATATTTGCCCATGTAGATGTTTAAGGCATGTAGGATATCTAGCTTAGGCTTAGAGGTCTAAAGTTTAGGCACCTAAGTAAAAACAGATGATTTCTCAAGCTTGTTTGTTTTATTTTGAGAACATACATGATCAAGGTGATGATGTCTTTCTCAGATTGTCATGATGGTTCAAAATATCTCTCCCTCAGGTACATGCTTTACTGGAGAAACACAGCTGTGTATACTACTTACTCATCTCTGGAGAAATTATTAGAGCTTCATGTAGCTCTAGATACAATTAATTACAAATGCAAGAGTTTTATTAGAACTTCCAATGTTCTAAAATGCTTCCAATGTAAGCAAACAGAAATTGCCCCAGGATTATAGGTGCTATCATAATAGCTTTGAAGCTATTGCCTTGCTTTATAATAGTGCTCTTTTTAAAAGCATTAAACTTCTAATTGATTTTAAATGCCAAGATCTGAAAGCAAGAAGAAAGTTATAACATAGATTCATTTTACATAAATATTTTTTGAGTTTTAGAATTTCTGAGAAAAACTGAACTAGCTAAATACACTCTCCTTACTTGATATTTACTGTTAAGAACCCACATGAAACAGGAGAAAAAATTGGCCACATCCTGATTGGGTTTATAAGGTAGACAGAAGAATCAAGGCTGATGAAATTAGGTAACAGACTGCTACAAACAATAAAAACATTTTTAATGGGTTCTCCTTTTACTGTGAAAAGTTATATGAAACTAGCCAATGCACTAGAAAATGAAGGCACTGATGGGCTGGAGGAAGCATGATGCATCAGTTGCTAAATACTCCAGATGTAAGACTTTGTACTTTTGCAAGCTATAAGGAGACACCACTGAAGAGAATTTTCAGGCAGCTAAAAAATTGTGCAAAATAAGTCACCAGGCTGAAAGGCTTCCTGCAAAAAGTTTCTGTAGAAAATCATCAGTGCCATGGCTGAGATATCAAGCTTTGTGCTATCAAAAGATTAATCCTATAAACTTCTAAATAAAGCATGGCTCTCCTTATTCAGTTAACCTATAAGAAATGCATAGAAATACTCACTGGTCTATGCTCTTAAACAGAATAAAGCCCCTTGTATTTAAAATATAGTTACTTATATTTCCAACACATATATGCCAAGTAAACTGAGTTGACGAGAGGTTAACATGACACCGTAAATGTCCTTGCACTCCTGTACACTCTTTCCCTGGCACACTCAAAATTTTGCCTTCTATACCAGAAGTCTTACATTTGTTATAGAGCTGGAAAATTTTTTGTGGGCTTGCACTGGGTAAGATGAGGGGAGAACGATGGGGGAGAGTCAGAACTCCAACTCATGAGTTGAATTGTCCCCCTCCAGATCTCAGTATCTGAATATGAATTATATCTCGTTGCCCCCTTTCTGCCCCCTACATGTATACATACACAGCTTGTTGCTGATAATTTCTAAACTTATAGCAGTGCCTTAAATTAATTTACATTTTCAAGGGGCAGTTACTCTTAACACTGAAAGGGACTAGAGATTTAGTTTTTCAAACAAGCCTCTTCTTGCCCCTTGCAGCATCTTCACAGGAGGGGGAATTCCCTGCTCTGGCACAATTCAAAGTCTAGTTCTGGAGTTATGTTCAGAATTTAAATGGTCTCATACAGCAGTCTATAGGTGAAACTCACTCGTAACAGTTTATTTTTCAATATTGTGTTTGAAATTTTACATCAGCTACCTATGTTCCTCATTAAAAGATTAATTTGTTTTCAAGAACTGTTACCAGAACTCCAGGCATCATACAAAAGCAAAGAAAGCCTCTTAGAAAGCAGTAGAAAAGGTTTACTATCCTGAGGAAACATGGTCTTTGAGCCAAAATCCTGGGTCAGAGTGGACTGAGTATCTGATGTACACTGGGAAATATATGTTCACAGGCCTGACAAAGAAAAGACACTGAGTGATATTTTCATGCCTGACAGAAAATAAACACTTTATTTAAAGAAGTTTAATTCTTTTATCACAGAAGACTTAATCAGCCTCCTACTTTGCTACATTCTGTGCTCCAGAGCCAATCCTTTTTTATGTATAAAGATTTGCATGTGTGTCTGTACAAAGGAAAGCTCCCCCATGATCTCCTCTAAAATCTGATTTCATTGCCAAAGCGTCATGGCTACAGGACAGCTCAAACAGAGGCCAAAGAGGGATAGACAGGCTGATTTAATCATTTGCCTGTCAGAATAGAAAATGAGTTCTCAGTTCTATCAGCATTAGCATTTCAAAGAACGTGTGACAAGCATATGTAGTTTTAAAAAAATAATAATTCTGTTTCTTCCCAGATGCAGAATCCAGCTGCTTGAAACTAGCACCAAAAGAAAAGCAGAGTGCATCACATATAATCCAAATGTGCTGACATCCCTGATCTCCACTTAAAGGCTGGATATGACAAAAATGTTTGAAATTCCATTTGATTTTTAAGCTATTAATTATTTCAGGAACAGTAACACTTCGGCAGAATCTGACAAAGCAGTAGCAAAACCACAGAGGTTAAGTATGAGATACAAAAAACCTACCCATGCAGGATAGCATTTAAAATGGCCATAAGGCATAATCCAGTACTTAAGATCAAATGATCCAAAGTGAGCTACTACTGAATCTAAAATTTGCCAGGTGCTTTTATTTAGGCCCTGAAAGTTCTCCTGCCTTTGGCACCTGACCTCAATTGCATGGAGTCACCTTCATCACTGGGAGCACCAAGTCCTACAAAAGGCACAGCTGTTATCTCTCAGACTCACAGCAAATGAAGAGGTGGCAGTGATTTGTACAGTTGGATCCTGCCAAGTGCTACCATCCAGGAAAGCAAGATCAGGGTTTAATTCCCTCCCTAATTTGATGGGATTCAAAGCCATATCCCCCACAAGAATGTTGCAACCACTATGCTACAAAATAGTACCAAGTGGATGGAAGCATGCTATGAGCAGACCCAGTCCATGCCTTTGCTAAGGACAAACAGGAATTCAGATACTGGTTGTGCTCGTTCCTCTATTAATTAGCTACAAGCATCTCCTTTGCAAAGGGATTTTCTGTAGACCATGCTAAGACAGCCAGATGCCTCAAGTCACTCATCACTGAATCATCTTTATAAGGAAACTTTTTTCCCTGACTGTATTACAAGGAATAGAGCGGCCCTAGTTTCACCCTTCAAGTTATCCTAACTTCCAATAGTATTTTGGGTAGTAATTCCTAAATACTCACTGAGGATTTAGGATAATACTTCACTCTCCCATACAAGTAATAAACTCCATTGACTTTTTTTATAGTATAATAATATATTTAAAACTAATTTTATAGTGTTGCAATATTTGATTTGTCAGGGTTTAAATGGCTTCTTTTCATCTCAACCTTACTGCACAAGGCCCTCAAGAGATTCCTGCAGAGTGGAGATAAAAATGTATTCCCTGTGGCTATATGGGAGTTTTGATTTTTTTTTTCTGTAAATATGTCCTTTGGCTTTATGAATGCCTCCACAGGACAGAATTTTGTGTGAATTACCCTGCATCAAAATCAAAAGGGATTCCAAAGAAAGAAATCTCATTTCTAACCTGAATGCGTGAAAAATAAGTTCCTTCATTGACTGAAAGGCTTCTTACTGTGGGATCTAAGCATGTTGTTTACTTCTGTAATTGCCATATCACTAATTACTAATTGTCTTATCCTGTGTCATATCTGTGGATGCTTGGTGGGTACCCTTAATATTTATGCATATGTACAAATTCTTTCATCTTGGGAGGGGGGGCTGTTTGCACTCTTACATTGATCAACATTTTCTTTCACAGAAAGAATTTCTTGCACAAATTAAGGGCAATTATTATGGGTTTAGAAACAAAATGCCTCTGCACTGCCGGTATTTTCAGAAACTGGATACAGATCAAATTCCTGGCAAATAATTCCAGGCAACATATTTGTGTTCCATTTATTTTCTGCCATTGCAGTATATGATCTCCACTGTTCACCAAGGCTGACGTACCTTTTCATGTTGTTGAGACTTTTGCTTCATATCAACATGTAAGACAACTGACAGTTAGCAAGACTGGCCAGCTTTCTACAAATCCACCTTTCTTGCTCAGACTGATAACAGCTCACTGTGTTCCTGTTATCTTGTCAATTTTCTATTGACAAATTTTGTCCTCATTCATACCAAAAAAAGACAACGGAGTTTATTACTTGTATGGGAGAGTGGGATATTATCCTAAATCCTCAGTGAGTATTTAGCAGTTACTACCCAAAACACTATTAGAAGTTTGCATGTTCAGATTTTATAGCACATCTTTTGGCATCGTGGACAGAGTGAAAGATTCAAGCTCCATCTCCATGCTGCTAATGGTGCAACTGCAGCAGGGTAGGAACATCAGGTTAGCCCAGGTATATCTATATATGTTTGACATCGAAAGCAAAGGAGTCATAGAGGCAGAAAATGAAGCCCATAGCTTAGGCAAGAAATCAAAACAGTAGTCCAGAGTTCAGATATATCAGAGCTGCTAGTTCAGAGGTGTATAACACATCTCTCATTGTATAGACGTAGCCAAAAAGCAAGACTGAGTGCAGCATCCTTCTGGCAGAAGGGCATGTCACATCTCATGTAACTTCTGCTGGATCACACAAAAAGCTGCTTGCAAGCACTTTAGTTCTTTCTGTTAATTCAACCCCTATTAACCTGGGTTTTATGCCTGGTTCTGCAATGTGACTTTGGGGAAATCAGCTTTGCTTCCCTGGGTCTCTGTTTCCCTTCCTGTAAAACGGAATAATAAGAGCTAGCTAAAGTATTCCAAGACCTGAGAGGGAAAGGAAGTACAGAAAGCAAAGCACTGTTATTACTTCACCTTATCTACACTATAACTCTTCCTCCAAACAGTGTTTTATTCTAAACAAAAGAAATTCATCAGAAGTTCAGCATTATCCTTGGTCCATCATGTTTCTATGGTTACGGAGCCTGTGTTTTTCATCTGTAGAAACTAGCAGGAATTTTCCCATTTTAAAAGACAGCCGTGCCCTGTCTCTCTGACCCTCCCTTATCAAGGACTGGTTATTCTCATTTTGCCAGCCTCACCAAGCACTGCACTGAAAGCATCTCCGCATCAGACTGCAGGACAAAGCACTTAAATACAAAGTAAGCATTATTTGCAGTAATACTCAGGAATGTCATCACAAAAAATAGAAATGTAGGAAGGGATGTTAAACTTTATCCCTGAAGGTTTATCCAGTCTCTGTTTTTCAGCCGATTGGGCAAGCCTTTGCATGATGGAGGGAATACAGTTCTCTTCCTGCCAACAGCTACGTGCCTTGGCCTTCCTCTCAAGCCTGTTGCATAGCTCATGTCAGAGACAAGCCACCAAGCTTCAGCTCAGATCCAATCCATCTTGGATATTTTCTCATGCCATTTGATTTTCTATATGAAGTGCAATACAATGCATATGCAAGCATATATATTTTTTTATATATGTATATACAGTCACAGTACATAAGCAATACATGTAAGCACGCACACACACAAGCCCCTTTACTACATGAACCACCGTGAGGCAGTACAGATCCCTTTTCTTACCCCCAACTATTCCTTTCAACGATAAGGCAGCATGCTTATGGATTAAACTTAATCTTCCCTTAAGCACAAACTTGCAATTTCCTTAGCATCCTCTAAAAACACTACTTCTTTTCTCTTCTCTACTCTCCTGTGAAGAAAAGCAACCCTTCTCAGAAAAGAAGCAAAGCCCATCCCTTCTCCCTCTCTGACATCTCAAGGTGATGTCAGAATTTGGCTGCTGCTGAGCCAGCTCCCTCTTTATTCTCCCCGCCTCCCCAACCTGTGTATTCCTCATTTGCTTTCCTCTCCTTCAGACATCTGCAGGATTTTATCTGTTGCTGTAATGTTAGTGCAAATTACCACATAAAAACTCAAAGTTAGTTTGGTGCAGTGATCTTCCATGACTACTTCTCAGCATGGTTAATGGAGGGTTTTGTGATGACACAAAGAATAACCTGCACCAGTACTGTGCAAGATGTTCAGTGTGCTCTTGAAAGACTGATACTGATGCTGGATGATGTATCCATCTCTCTCCCATCTGAGGGGAAAACATGCAAGCTCGCCCTAGGCCAATCACGACCATGAAGCCCCCGCTTGCAGGCTTCGATGCAAGTTTGTCCATCTGGAGTTGTCTGCATGTAAGCTTTGCTTCCATGACTGCATCTCTCTAACAGAAACCCCTACAAGTGCTTTTCCCAAGATTTATTTTTTTTTTTTTTTTCCCCAGAATTCTTTGGGAGCTTCCATCCTCCTTGTAAAGAACACTTTACTGAAATACTATTTCCCTGATCATTCCTGGTCCTATTCCTTATTTTTTTGCTGGACTACTACTAACTCCACAGGGAACAACCAGGACTTAAGGAACCTGCAAGAGTGCCTGAAAGCAGAAGCCTAGGAAAAAGTATAAAGCAGAATAAGCAAATATCCTCCCAAGCTTCATTAGAGGAAATGGAGATTTCCTCTAGTTCACTAAAAGCAACTTGTCTATGTCTAATAACTCTTACTATACTTTTCTTTCGTGAACCAACACAGGCTCCCGTTGAACCCATGTCAAACTTCCACAATATCCCAGAGCAAGGAGTTCTGGTCAAACTAGGCATGGGGTGAAGCACCTCTGCCTTTTGTCTGGCTTTGTACAAATCTCCACCATGCAATTTCAAAGCATATTTCTTTGGACTATATCTTCAGTGCTAGTTTGCGTGAATTCACAGTGAAGAAAAGAGGAGTAATAAATCAATAGCTGGCATGCTGTTCCAAATGATTGGCACAAAGGTTCAACTGAGCAGAGGCTGGCACAACCAAGACGTCATTAATTTAAGAGATAGATCAACTAAAACACACAGAATAATAAGGTGTTGTTCACCTCTTCTTCTAAACTACAGAGTTTAGAAATAGCATAAATATTTAACTGTGAAAGAAGGTTTACCAGGGCAACATTGGCCATAAAAGGGGTAGGAGGATGAGAGCAGGGGTGCCTTGGAGAGAGACGTGTCTCGGCCTGTGTCTCAAAAGCTGCTGGTTCAGCACAGTAACTAAACCCAAATGTTCTACTATTGCTTTGCGTTATGCTTGCAGATCCTTAGAAATACTGTCAGGGCCAGACAGCTGCTCAGCCTAACTCAGAAACTAGCCAGGACAGAACCTGCTGGATAGGGACTTCTGGGGAGTAAGAAAAGGACTGTTCTCCTACAAACCTTCCAAGATGGGGAAGGATCTATTTCATGGTGCTCCAAAGTGCCATCAGAATTTGTACTACTCCCGTCTACATATTTGTGAAGGAGGACAACCAACCACTTCAATTTTTTTTCACCAGAAATGCAGCCACACAAAATTTATAATACTAGATAGAACTTCAGAAATTAGTATTTGCCAAAACTGTATCAAGACTCAGCTTCATTGGTATAACTATAATCATTAATAATTAATTATTTTGCTCTGGATTTTCTCCCCCTTTTAAAAGCTTTTGTTGTTAAGCTGTCTGTAGACTAGAGCTAAACTAAGTCTATCAATTTTAGATTGTAAGAGTTGAAATATAACTATTTCTATAGAATCTGAATAAACAGCAACACCAAGGTCAAAGTGTATTTAATGGGTTAGTTTTTACTCTTTTGGAGTCTTTGAGGAAGGACGTAATTTTTCTGGAAAGTTCTGAGATAAGATCAATGAATCCCATTTTCAGCTGATTGATGTAAATCAGCAGAGAAAGGCTACCTTCTGTTGACATCCATTTTTATACCAGCTGTAAATTGGGGGCCATAGCTTTAGGTCTGGTTATGATTAACATTTATTTTTATAGCTTATCAAAAGCTTAAATGCAGTTTTAATTAAAAACAAAACATAGTTTGACGATGAAGAGGTTGCCAATTCCTCCTTAATTATCACATTCATCAAATACTAGAGCTAGCTTGTCAGCATTTTGAATTTTCTAAGTGGAAAGAAGGAGAGGAAATAGATAAGATGTCAATTACAGCAAACTGCAATTAAGATTATTGGCAGATGAAGACCCTCAGGGAACTAGAGTCCCACATAGCAGTAAGCTTGATAATCAGATGGTCCAACCTTGCACTAAAGAAGTGAATGAGTCATGTTACACAATACAAATGAATCATTTAAAAGAAAAGTTTAAAAGAAAAATAAGATAGAGAAATACACACACAAAACCCTCCCAGGTTTTCTTGTCTTCTAACGGACAAACACGTTTCTCTTCTGATCACAGGTTTCTTGACTACCTGCAGAGCAGGGAAGCCAGGAGCTCCTGGCACACACCAGCTGTGTCCCAACTCCATAGCAGAGTGAGACCTGGGTGTGCTCCTGCCCGAATAACATCCAACAAGGGAGCCTGAGCATGCAGTCCTTAAGGAGAATAACAGCTCCCCAGCTTGGGGGGGGATCTGCTGGGCAGCCTTGCAAGGTTGTTGATGTGACCTGTGTGTCAGGACTCACCACATCACACCAGATACTGCTTTTTCCTTCTGTCATTAAACCACAGCAAAAGCAGCCAGCTGACCTTCTATGTAGATTACCGTAACAAAAGAGACACCTGAGGACTGATATTGAAGACAATATCAGAAAGTAGGGAGTCTTCCTGGATTACTACTTTCTGTGGCAAATTAATTCAAAAATCACTGCAGTGAGAGAGAAAAACCCCTCTGATATTGAAGACAATATCAGCTGTTTAAAAATGGTGGCAATCTTTCCACCAGCCAGCGACCTTGTGCAATAGCACTTGTGTCAAGTCAGAAGCATGAAAACAAGACTGCTTCAGTTCCTATTTCCTCCCACCGCATCTCTCTCAAACAATAATGAGGCTGGGGAGAAAGGAAGTTATTGTAGTCTTAACAGCTGTAATAAAACATTCACACCAGCAGATACCGCGAGGTTAAACTACATGAGATAACTCAGTGTTGCAAACAGCATTTCTCTCCTTAACTGTGTAACTGCCACCGAGGCTTTGCCATGAGAGATATGCTGTGCTGCCTTTGCATTTCTTATTCTGAAAGGGATGCACAAAAGGGAGCTCTCCCCATTTTCCTCCCTATTAGTACTGCCTAAGGGGTCGTATAACTCAGAAATACTCATATGACAACCATAGACTCCCTCTCCTTTCAGCTTGGAGCTCCATGAATATGTGCTGTAATACCTTTTTATTCACTAAAGTCTGTTTTAAATCAAAGTAATATGTTCCTTTCAGTATTCAGAGTCCCATCTGCTTACTCAGGGGACGGGAGAAAATTGTCATTCCTTTAGTCAGCAATAAAGCACCAGCACATTTCAGAGAACATCAGTGTTTTAGTGGTTTTTAGGGTTTTTAGCGGTGTTTAGGGTTTTAGCGGGACTTCTGCATTATCCTATGTTAGCTAAGTTCCCAATAGTAAAAGAAATTCTGCCCTCAATTTTTCCACTCATAACACTGTGGTGGCAGGGACCATACAAACAATTAGCTTTTATAGACAGCCTGATAGACCGCGTAGATAAACCAGAAGAGATATAAGTTCACATTGTCTCATGCATTAGTAAAATTTGACTCTGAATTCAATTAACAGAAAATATATTTTTAGTAAAACCTATGCTGGAAAGAGTAGAGCTCAAGTTCCAGAACTAAGAGGAATTCAGCATAGAAACTGCTGTTTTGGTTCACAGAGGCAAGACATTGCCACCATGTCATTGCTTCAGTGGTTACTTGAAAGAACAGGGAGCTTAGCGCCCTGTGCGCAGAAAGAATGAGAAAACTTGGCAATTATTCCTAACAGTCATCAAGGATGACAGCTGCTTTTTTGCATACCTGACAGATTGTGACTTCCAGCATCCGCCGCAGATCATGCAGTTGTGCAGGTGACATCCACATCCCAGTGACTGGTCTTGGGCCACATGCTTAGAGGGTAACCGGGAACCATGGTGTCTTATCCGTATGTGGCACGCACATTGTAGTTTTATAATCTGCTGAAAAACGCCACTTCACCAGGCACAGGGGGGCACAGTACCCTTCCTTGTCCCATCTGCAGTGGTGGGAAGCTGTCCAGTGTTAGCGCAGAACGGGAGAGCGGGCTCAGAGCTCAGGCTGCTCCAGGCAACGTTTACTTCTTTGAAACTGTTTTTCATTTTGAAAGAACCGTTATAGGTCTATACAGCTAATTAATATTGGCCCCAAACTCTCAAGTAACTTCTTTAATTTTTTTTATTTTTACTAAAACTTGTGACACTACTCTGTCTTGGGAACTGACACGTCTGCCAGCCTCATGCTGGTGACCTATTACAATAATACAGCGTAGGAATGACAGGTTCACTTAAACAGTATCAGATTTAACCGGCATAGCAATGCCTGGCAATTGGTTGGAATTATACACTATACATGTGGGGTTTTTTTAAGTAAGCCTAACTCCGGAAATAAAGTATACACAATCAACTGAAAGGAAGTGCAGGTTTCCCCAGTAATCATTAATTATACCTTCTGAGGGACAAGACACGTTCCGGTTTAGAAAATAAAAAATCATTGTGATGAGAAAGACTTTCTGTTTAACCAGTGATAGAGCACATGAAGGTATTGTAGTGGATTTTCCTTTATTTGAAATCTTTACATCAGAATTATCTTTACAAAAGACACACTGTAGCTTAAATGGAAAATAATGGATTTAGTGCAAAAATTCCTGGCTCTACTAAGTTGAGTGGTTAGTTTACTTGATCGTTGTGTCTCTCTACAGTTGAACACATGTAACTTGCTGAATAAAGTTGGCCAAGCTTAGTTAAGTTAGTGATGTACATAAACTACAAAGGCGTTGCAAATTATCAGGACAATTATTTCACTAATGACCAATCCTACTTTGTAAGTACTCTTACTTACTTAAGATACTCCAGCCCAGATCTCATCTTTTCATTAAATAATAACTTAGCAATAGATTTAGGAAATAGAAAACTGTTTATTTTGGTAAAAGCAAAATGTATAAAGTGATGCAGAAAACAGAAAATGAATTAGTAGTAATATTTAAAGGTTTTACTTACTTTAGTTTGGATCAAAATGAAGTTTTAAAGTCCTAAATTGCATTATGCTTCCAGGTTTTTTTCATATAATTACTATTGTGCATGACATGAATAGAAAACTGCCTGTAAACTGCAAATTGCGAGCATCAAAAAGAATAAAATAGTTGAAAGTTTGCGCCATAAGTCTTCACAGAATTTTGCATTCAGCCACAAGTCAGGGAGTCACCCGGATAGAGCACTTACAGAACCAAACTTAGATTTATGTTAACTAATTAGGTTAACCAACTGATTTACAGCCTTATTTAGAGATTTGCATTACCCTCCGGAGTTCTCTGCTGTTTTCTCTTGGTGAGACACCTAGACTACCAACTTCTAAATTAGGTCTCCAAATTGAGCTTTTGTGCTGTGTTGAGAAGATTCAAAACAAAACAAAACAAAACAGAACTCTCCGAAAGAGATTTGGGAAGGAAAGGAGGGAGAGGAAGATTAAAGAAGTTTTGAGGTAAGCTGAGAAAGAGATTTTCTGGAGTGTTTCAGAAAAGCTGGATCCAATTTTGTACTTAACCTCAGGGAGGAAAAACAAACAAATTTTGAAGAGACAATAGTTATGTTTGAATGGAGCTAGAGAGGTTTTGATTGCAAAAGTCCTTTTAAAGATATATATATATATGCAATTAATTATTTAAGTCTAACAAAATCTCAGGACTGAATGTAGAATTCTGATAGCCTCTCTAAAGTTAATATTGAATATAGCCTTTCTATATGCATTTCTATATGCTTCTGGTATTGAATACAGCTTTCAACTTGCGTCCTCTTCTTCCAATTTCTATCAAAAGAGAAAAAATATTACGCAATTTACATATAATAGCTCATCCCAGACTAGACAAGTTTTGAAAAGTTTTTAAAAGAAATTATGATAGTTAAAGTATTTCTGTTTATTTTTTAACATTTTTTGAACTTTGTTTTCTAATTTTCTGAAAATGGCAATGGGAAATAGCATCATGGGGGAAATTTATTTAAATGAGTACAATTCCTCATGAACTCTATATCCTTCTGAAATTATATGAGAAATATCTTCTTGGAAGTGATTATTTGGAAAGTGCGGGTCTATGAGGTCAAAACTGGGAGCTAGTTATTACCCTAAGAATAGCTCAAAGTCAAAGCCATCTTTTGGCTGTAATGGGTATTAGCTGATAATTTCAACACAGTCATGAACTAGCCTCCCAGTCACACCTGTGAGTGGTTTATCTCCTTTGGTTGCTGTAAATATGTCCAAAGCAGGTACACACACGTGCTTACATGTTCCTCTCCAAAACAGGATGCACGTTGTCCTCCCAGTGACGTGGGGGCAGTCCAGATAGTGGGCAGCACAAAAGCTGCAGGCACAGCACATGAGGCTTGCTGTTCCATCCCTCCATTTCTCCCCAAAATGTATCTTTTTTCTTTGCCACCAGCCACCACTTGGGAAACCTCCTTCTTCAGGGAGTTCATTCCTCTCTTCAGTCCCTCAAGACATTTCAGTGGCTGAGAACTAGAGGCTGTCTAAAACATCCTCGTATCTCCTCCTTCCTGATGGAGGAAAGAGGAAGATCCCACTTACTGTACTGTGCCTTTTTGCTAGTCCTTGCTGACCCACTTGGTGATCTGATTGACCAGACTTCTATGGAAAAATACTATCCTCTCCTCTTCTTTGTATCAGTCCAATTAAAGCTTCTAACCTCTTTGAGGCAGGAAGACTATCCATTCCCTGGCTGGGGAGGTGAAAACCATGGCATGGCAACCCCTCTCCTGTGTGTTTATCCCACGTGCAAGGGGCAGACTGTGGGGCTGGAAGCCTCCCCCAATGCTTTGTCTGCAAGAACTGCAGTGTCCAAACAGCTCCCGAGATTTACGCTGAGAGCATATGCTGCCCTGGGATTTGACCAATATATTCTGCAGGGCCATCATGGCTTTAGAACAGGCATGACTCACAGTTGTGATGGTAGAAAGCCTGTTATCATGCTAATAAATGCAATATGGAGGAAGCTTCTAGTGCCGCTGTTGAAATGCTCTCCTGTATGAAGTGTCCTACATCCACATCCTTATCCTAATGGATCGCAGATAAAATTGAATGCCTCTCAGTCTAACTCTTTCCATCCCATTCTCTTCATACTCATGCTTTCTTCTTTAGTCATGCTTGTCAGATCCATGTTAAGTGGATAGTCAAAGTTTACAGATTACAACCTAACCTTTTTTTCTTTTTTTTCCCCCCAGAATATGGTGACACCCTAGCTGGCCTATCTTATGTATATAGCTGTACAATACAGCTTTACAGTTTTATGCATAGTTGAACTGTGTTGTCCTGCATCTGCCATCAAACAGTGTTTGTACAATTCTGTTACCTCAAACATAAATATAAAAAAACATATTTAAAGGAGTAGTTATGCAAATTTAATAAAATGTTCTACAAACCATTTATTTATATCTAAGCTATAATGAAAGCACATAGCAGAGGTTATCTTGAAAAAAACTGATAAACGTCTATTTACATTATACTAATTTTTAAGATAGTCATTATTAATAAATAATATTGAAATATGATTACAATAAATACTTTAGGAGTAAATTAATAGTAGTTACTAGTAACCATTATGTAATTTTAAAAAATTGTTTTCTGTGCATATATTTATACATTAATCAGTGATGACTGGGTTTAAATGACTTTTTAATGACTGTAGTAGTACATTCACCCTTCATGCAACTTTGTCTTTTTTTTTTCATATCATTCATTCATGCAATATATACTTTATATCATTTATGACAAACTTTTCCCTTACACTTATCAGCAACTTTTCTGGACCATTCAAATCTTTTTCATTTGGATTCCTCTAGGTCAAGCATTTAAAGACCTGATCCAGAGAAACCAAAATCAAGCTGAATATAATCAATTGACCTCAAGGAGGCCAGCAGCATCCCATTCACATTAAAAGTATTCCCTTCTGGCTCCTGTTTGAATCTTGGTATTTCTGAAAACCTTTCACCAGTCTGGAAAGGGAAGATGCAGAGAGGAGCAATACAGAGAATGGAGAGTTTTGCAAAAGCCCAGGGCAATGGGCAACCTGCTGGCACAAATGTGGGTGCAGATCCAGGAGGCAAGCAGCCTTCATGCCTTGCAGGGCTGGTGTGACCTTCTGCTGCTGGGAGGCAGCCATCAAGCATTCCCACAAGTCACATCAGCTTAAGCCACCCTCACCACCACTGGCGAAGCAAGGCTTAATTCAATCTCTTATCTACCCTCCATGAATACAACTGGAAGTGTTGCTTTCTTTCGTGCTTTCCCTCTGACATTTAGCACTAAGGATTTCTGTTTGGCCTTCAGCTTGTTATCATCCCTTTTCAGCAAACCCATCCTCTCCTTTCCTTTCTCTCTTTTTTTTTTTTTTTTTAAATTTTTCATATTGAATTTTGGTAGTAAAACAGAAACCACACTTAGCAATTCCTCCATGGGTTCTTCTTTCAAGTAGGATTTGCAAAGCCCTGTCCTTGGCAGCAAGTGCTTTCTCCACTCCAATGAAACCTCTACTGAACAGCACTGCTTACCTGTGTGACGGCACCGTCCTTACGGGAATCAGGGACATAGAATCATAGAATTATAGAATCGTTTAGGTTGGAAAAGACCTTTAAGATCATCCAGTCCAACCAGTAACCTAACATTATGAAGTCCATCACTAAACCAATTAAGGGTAGAGTAGCAATTTCACGTTTCCTGGCTTGGTGGCTGGATTATATACAATGAAAGTAAAAACTAGGAATCATTAAGATTGGAAAGGACCTCTAAGATCATCATTCCAATCATCAACCCAAACACTACCATGCCCACTAAACCATGTCCCAAAGTGCCACATCTAACATGTAGAAAGGTGCAGAGTTTAGCACCAGCGCTTGTATGAATATTGAGCTTAACTATCTATCTCAAGCTCTCACTGCCATAATGAGAAAAGGCTTCCAAATATCATAATGAAAAAGAGTGTATATGGCTTTCTGGGAAATGTCTAGCAATCTCACTTTTAGTGAGAGTATTATCATTTCTTTCTTACACGTTTCAGTGTTGTTGTTGCTACTTGTAGCAGATGGCTAGTTTATATCTTTTGCCCTTTGCACAGGAATTTTTGTTGTTATTGTTTGATGAAATAACTGGCTTTCAACAGTGTTTTAAATTTAACCGACATACTTTTTGGGAGATGGGTGAAACTTAAAAATGTTTGTGAAAGCAAAGTGTCTGGTCACAGACACATTTAAAATGAGGAACATGTACAAGGCAATTTGGGTAGGATGTTCAGAACAATGGACTGAAAAAAGCTGCTGTTTATAAATGGCTATTTACATAATCTGCCATTTCTGTTATCTGCAACATTCTGCACAACAAAATTACTGTGAGCAAATGAAATTTAAATGTCACTATATGAACTTAGCCAAAGCATAAGAAATTTAAATTAGCTCATAGTTAAAGCAGCTTCCATGACACACTTAGAAGATGAAGTAATCTTTTCAGCAGGACAAGGATGGTGGCTCAGCCCTGATCTTTGCTCAGCTGGTAATTTGGCCATCCCCCCATATTTTGAAGGTGAGAGGTGTCATTCTTAGAAGGTGGCACAAAGGCCTGCCAAAATAACACACTTCTCACACAGGGGACCCACCTGCAGGTCACCTTATGCTTCAGTTTGAACTATTGAACAAAGAGTATATTCTCCTTTAACTGCACAATAATTGATATTGTCACACCTGGGGTAACTAACCAACAATGCGAAAATGTTGAACATTATGGGTTCAGTCCCTGCAAGTGTCTTTTGGCCCTGATTCAGCAAAGCAATTAAAGCTATGCCAAATGGGAAGCGTGTGAGTAGTCCCACTAAAATTTGGAAGTACCTTTTGCTCTTTAAAATAAGCACGTGCTTACAGTCTTTGATGGATTAAGGCAAGAATGAGCACAAGTTTGTGGGAGCGAGCCTGTGTTTTGCCTTGTTGATAACAAAATACTTGTTCAGCACTGTAGGTTATGTGCTCCAACCAGCCATCAGCAGTCTTTGCAGCAGAAGTGATTTTTAATGAAACCAGGTGGGGAACCCTCTCATGAATAAACCATAACCCCCCATCTATGGGGGTTGTGTGGGGCAGAGAGAAATAAGATGGTGCTGGATGGTTCTCCCCATCTTATCAATGCATGTCTTCTAGCTGTCAAGGGCATTCCACTGCATCAGCTGATGTCCCTCATACAGCCTGTGCACCCCCTAAGATCTCTTCCTGTCTTTCTTCATCTCCAATATCATTACCCACATCAGGACACTCTGTGAATCTCTGTTCCTGCATCACACCAGAGATGCGCACTTGCTCACCAATCCTTGGGGCTGCTGCAGGTAAGAAAGTCCCTTCCTTACATCCCCACTGGCCTTAATGGCTGAGGAACTCAAGAGCAAGGCCTGGATCTTACACTACAGCATCTGTTTGTGGACACTCAGCACCCATTGCAGAAGCACATGGACCACAGGAGATACAGCCTTCTTCTCAAAGATCTCGTCCAGATCAGCATAGCATGGGCAATTATGTTCAGTTGCAGCCAAGAACCACACCTGTATGCATGTGTCCCTCCTCTCTTTATTTCTGGATCCACACTGCGATTCAGTTTGTACAAAGCCAGCTCAACCCAGGTCACACAGTGCAGCTTCACACTAGGAGAGGGGAAAGGAATGAGAGAGAGAGAGAGAGGAGCTTTCTAACCCCCAAATCCACCAGTATGAACACCACTTTTGCAGATGGTGACCATAGTTCTTTTTTCCTCCTATACCGGTCCTTAAATATGCACACATTCTGCCATCCCATATAGAATCATAGAATCATAGAATGCTTTGGGCTGGAAGGGACCTTTAGAGGTCACCCAGCCCCACCCCGCTGCAGTGAGCAGGGACAGCTTTAACCAGATCACGTTGCCCAGAGCCCCGTCCAACCTGACCTTGAATGTTGCCAGGGATGGGGCCTCCACTACCTCTCTGGGCAACCTGTTCCAGTGCTGTTTGGTGACTGCAAGGCGAATAAGAGTATACATCTTTTTGTAATGGGATCCATATATGACTGAATGATAATGACACAATCACAGAGGTAAATAATGAGGTTACAAAGTCTGCTGATCACACTGAGGTAGCATAGACAACTGCCACTGTAAAGAGGTGCAGAGGCATCTTACAGTCCCAGGTGAAAGGATGAAAAAATGGCAGAGGAAATTCAGTACAGATAACCTAACAGAGGTGTATGAAAATAAACACTCTTAACTTTATACATAAAAAGAATGAGCTTTGAAACAACTATTTCCAAGCAACAAAATTTGGTGTTATAGTAGATAGCTTCATGAAAAATAAGATTTCCCAGTCTTTAGAGGACCACTTCCCCAGAGAGGAATAAATCTGTTTGTTATTATACGTAGTCTTACAGAGCACTTTGTAAAATAATTTGTTATAAGAGTATTACAATCATACTTTAATAGTTTTGTATTTAAATTGATATTGTGAGATAAAACTAATGCAAATTGTTTTATTGGATTATTTCCTGCATTTTATCAATTCCTTGTCAGGTTGCTTGTAAAGACTATGGAAAAATCCCGAGGGTACCGTAATTATGTTTCATAATACGGTAATTATATGTGCATAACTTTAAAAAGGAGAAATCTTTAGGGATATCTTCCTTTTATAGACTGTGGTATTATCACAATCATATACAGTCATCTAGAAATTTAAATAATTAAATGTCTGAATTTGCTCCTGTTTTTAACTTTTTCCACTAACCGTGTCACCATGATTTGTTAGTACATATTTTTATACCCACATATACTTTTATACCCACATATACAGAGCTTTCAGAGAAAACCTACTTACACATGATTAACATTTTGGATTAAAATGACAGAATTAAAATCAACGTTTCCTTTTAAATAATACCTCTTTTAAATAATAACTCTTTTAAATACTTTTATATATATATATATATTAACTCAGGATGGCAGCAGGTACTAGATCAGTACAACTGAAATGAGTTTGCTTTTCTGCAACTGCATTACAGGACTAGATGACCTCCCAAGTCCCTGCCAACCTGCGTTACTCAATGGCCCTGTGATCACCGCCTCAGAGTGAGCCTGTGGCTAGCTATAACCATCAGACCCTTTCCTGCCAGTATTCCCCCCAATGGTTAAATACACTCTTTGCTGGAGGAAAAAGACCTGGCCAACATTTTTAATTTCCACCTTTCTTTGTGAGGAAATGAAGAGCCACAGACTAATCCCAGCATTATAAGCAGAGTCTGAAATGGGTCTGAGTCTTGTATCAGTCTAACTCTGTTTACTTTGGCTGCCTTTTACAGTGGCATGAGTGTGAAATTCATTGTACCTTCTATTTTTTGTCACCATGCCTACAGCCAAAGTCAAGTGATACAGATCAGCCAACACAAAGGGGGACAGCATCTTAAAAAGCAAACTGCTAAGTTACGTCCATACCCTGCTCCTAAGCTGGAAACTGAACATTTCAAGACTGAGATGAATAAAACCAGGAATGGTGAGAATCATAAGGGCTCTGGCAGAGAAGAGGAGTGTCCCTGAACAATGCATGTTGTCTGGTCTCTGTGCCTTTTCAAGTCCTGCAATAGAAAATTGTCATACTACTACCTGTTACAGAAAGGAGTGGTAAAAATCAGTGAAAGAGGAATTATAGCCTTCCTTGGACTGCAGTTTTATTTCATTTAATTGAACTACTCCACAAAACTGAAATAAAGTTTTTAGCCAGTTAAGTGATCAAAGGGTATATTTATGTAATAACGTCTATAAGGCTTTGGCATAACAAAACTCAGTCAACACAGAGTTTGTCCTGCTTAACATAAACTCTATTATGAAACACTTAACAGCGTACTGATTCATTTGACCTGCTTCACCATGATAAATGGAGACCCATGCCTGTCCATATGCAATGAATCTCTGCAGCAAAGGCCTTCATACAATGAAAACTTGTAACAGTGGGTGTCACTGCATTAACAGTATGAAAAACTAAAGGAGAAAAAGCAACACAACCAGTCTTAGAAGACTGTATGGTGACTGTTTACTGATTTATACTAGAGTATCGAGTTTTGATATGTGAGCACACACAGCCATAAGGAATTCAAATGCATAAAATAGATGTGTCCTGGAATACTAGATTAATGCGCAGGTAAAGGCTAAACATTCATTTCCAGCAAAATGAATCAACTGATAGCAGAAGATAAAGCTCTCTCTCTCCAAGAAGAACCTGACTTATGATGAAGTGAAATGTGAGCTAAACGGAAAGCCCTCTGGTAAAAAAGAAGGGTCCAGGCATCCATTTACTGGACTACTTAAAAAAATTTAGAGGCTGAAGACTAATTTCTAATTTCACTTTCATCAGTGTAAACTCAAAGAAACTCTCCCTATTTCAGTGGAGTTGTTCCAGACTTTTAGTATTTTTAATGACAAGTCTGTCCTTGAACTCTCCATTTGTCAGAAAGATTAATCTTTTTCCTAAACCCTGAGTGCTATTGTCTGGTTTTCAGTGCTGTAGAAGTTTTGAATAAGATCAGTGTTTTATTTCTTGATGTTCTTTTTAATATTCCAGGCTACCAGATAGTTCCTGTAATGTTCTGTGCAGATGCCTCCATAAACTGTCCTTATTCTGAATTCATCGACCAGGTGTTATTTTTATACACCTGCAGATGGTAAGGCTACCAGAAAGGACATCAAAGCAAAGCTAAATAGCGCTTCTGATAATATAATGCCAATTCCTCATTCAGCATAAAACTATCATGAGTAACTTCAAAATGGGCAGGCTCCAAATGCTGAAGTGGACTTAGATGGAGTAGTGGAGATCCAGAGTTAGGAGCAATAGTCAAGGAAGTCTCTCACTTTCTACAGAAAGGTATGCTTTTGTTTTACACACAGGAAGGAATACTTATCAGAGCCTCACAAAAAACCTTTCAGAAAAAATAGTCTCATATAAAAAGATGGTTTTAATTTTGGTAACAGAACAGCTTGGGGCTTTCCTTTATTTTTTCATTGCTATCTTTTACATATATTGTGTTATAATATTAAACAAAAATCAGAATTATTCTCTTCGATGTGTTTTGAGGGAGACAAGACAAGGCTGTGACTTGCGAGGAAAAGGACTTCTTTGTTGTTCTGATTTATTGGGTGTCTGGCTGAAGGTGTCTCCCCAGCACTGGTTCTTTTCATGCTTCTGATAATCACCATTTTTGACTAGATGATGTCTTAACTGCTCCCCCTCATAAACAATTGCACAGAGTCAAACTGATCCAAAAGCTGCTATGATACAACCTCGTTACCTCAGGCTAGTGCCTTCTTGCATCAAGAGGAATGTGAGCTTCTTGTAGTGTCTTAGAGATGACCTTGCACCCTTTGCCTCCTCCCCACCACAGTTCTGCTGTTGGAGGCACCTGAAGTTCAGGGGGTTTACTTGCGCTACAGGAAACTGAAAACAACAGTTTCTAAACCTATATTGGCAGTTTTCATGGACTGGCTAAACTTCTATATGGGATGAAGAACAGGACAGAGGTTATGGTTTTCACAGCAAAATACAATAAAAAGTTATGTCGATCTGAAGCAAATGGAATGGCCATTCTATTGCATGTAAAACAAGATGCAGTCTGCACCTTGGATTTAGGAAATATTTAACAATATTTACAGTACACAGTAAGCATTTTGAACTAAGTTATACTAGCAGACTCCGTGACATGAAGTGCTACTTGATATGTGCCAAACAAAGCAGGTAGACATTAACAAAGCCTTAAAACGTGTAAGAAAATAAAATTATAAAAATCTAATACATAAATCTTAAGGTCAAGATATGCAGAAGACCAACAGATATTGATTTAATTTCTTAGGCTCAAGTGCTGAGAAACTTGCACATTTTTATTTTTAGAATATGCTACCAGCAGATCAGGTCCATGCATAACAAAGTAATAAAATACTGGGGTTTTTGTAAGGACAATGTTTCTCCAGTCCTAACTATAGGAAAAATTTTTGTTGTTTTAATGATCAGATCCAACTAGCACCTTTTCTCTCCAAAATAAAACTACAGTATTAACAGGGCGATGGGGTTACACAGCCTTGCTTCTCTCCCACTATTTGGCACAAGGCAGTGACACAGCTGATGGATGTCATTTACCCTGCTGGCAACACTTCTGCGTCAGAGATCAATCCCTCTATCTACAGCCAAGTCTGAACCAGCATTGGTTTATGTACAAATGAATGTCTACATGGCTGTCGGGGATTAAAGCACATAAAGAGTAAAGTCATAGCCACTGATACTACAGGAGTACTTTGGGGAGAGAATACATATATTTACCCAAATTTGCATTAGTCAGGATACATGCTAAAAATCTTCACTTCTGATGTTTTTTGTAAAGAGATGTAAATAATTCTACTTCGGTCCTCAACTCAGTCACATTATCAGCCTCGGATCCAAACGTATTTCTAGTCATTAACTAATAGTGATCATGATTTTAATGAGCTTTTCATCAACATTGGCCATAAACATTTTACTCTGCCTGAATGACTCTTAGCATTCTAAGGCTGCAAGGGAATTGTCTGAGAAAAATTATAAAGTGCAGTCTGGCCATTCACAGCAGGTAGGATTTGTCATGAAAATACCAGTGAAGAATTCCCAGTTGATTGTTACTTACATTAAAATGTTATTAACTAACCTAGAGTTTCCATGTAAGCAGAGAGAGAAATAACCTCTTGATTTCCAAAGTTACTGGCTCCCCAGTGCAACGCACCAGAAATCTGGATAAATGATATTCTAAGGATTCTAACCAAATATAACATTTCAGGCAAATAACCTAAGTTGTAGAGGTATATGGTGAAACGAACCTTCCTCGTTACTTGATAATGAACATTAAATAAAGATAAAGCTAGCTTAATCCTGATTGAAGTATTAGGTCCTGAAACTGATATGTTATTTATCAAGTGCAGTTGGAAAGAACTCTAGACCAGCACCCAGACCTGAATATACCTGCAACCAGGTGAACAGGCAGACAGATTGTGCAAGTACTCACATTCAAGGCCAATTTTCATTTATGACCGAGTCCTGAATATGCATAGATATGAAGCCTTGGAAAGGGAGTTCTGTATTCATGTGCTTGTTTAATACACAAATGCAACACCAGCTACATTTAGCAAGAAAGCATAATATTTTATTAGGCAAGAATAAGAGCATATAAAGGGAAAGGAAACATTATTATCCCAATTTTACAGAGCATGAAATAATGAACAAAGAACTTAGTAGCTTATCTTGGGTTATGTAGGGAGTCTGTGGCACAGACAGGAAATGGAACCAGGTCTACCCGCTTCACCCCTGTTTCTTAGCACAACATCTTCCCTCTCCTTTAAGTCTGCATATCTGAAATCAAAGGCATACACATTCTTTCAGATTAAATCAGGGAAGGTTTGTACAGCTCTGTCCTTGCCAAGTAGTAAACTTTTAACTTAATCTATAATTGAAGAGGCAGCATTTCCAGGAGGCGAGCCCACGCCAGGGCACTGGTTCAGTGCAGAACATGGCCACTCACTAAATTTTTAGTACTTTTTCTAGTATCGCTTCTGTAGTCCTTAAAGTTTTCCATTTGAACTCACTATATCTGGCCATAACAATGACCATAAACAATAGGGCAGCAAGAAAACGAAGCAATAAAGAATATCATGGAAATAGTCTGACCAAGAGACCACTAGCTTTTACAGAGCAGAACAAGTATTACCTAATTAGACCTAAGGCCAGAGGTTTGTAAGATGAAGTAATGTTGACAGGTTATTGGCCAATGTAAAGTCTTGCTGGACATGTCTCTACCGTGAACTGTACACCCACACAGGTCCCTGTTACACAGGTACCTAGATGTCAAGACTGAGGGACCCACTGAAGACCCCTGCCTGGCCACTCTCTTTCCTTTCCGAGAAAACCGGGGTGCACAGAAGAGTGATGTGGATCGGGTTTGCCCTGATGTAAAGTCTGCAGGTGGCCAGACCAGGCATAGCTACCGTACTACAGCCTTGCAGTACATACACAGCTGCTAAGGCTCAGATCTTCCACCACACCTCCTGAATTTTGATTATGCTTGGCTCATCTCAGCACTAAGAATTTTTTTAACCTCTAGCTGCTACTAGATCTTTGTGAGAAATATTTTCACCATCTGCGAAGAAGACATACCAGAAAAAATATATACCTGAAAATACCATTTTTGAATAGTTTTTCCCCCAGTGTAAGACACCCAAGGCAAAATAAATGAACTTCTGTCTAAATGCAAAACAAAATTATGACTGTAACATATCTGTGTTGTTATGTCTTAGAATAGTTGCATGAACTACTGTTGCTAACAAAACATACTTTGAGATCACTCAATATAATGGATTACAGAGCAAATACCACTGAGTTAAAGAGTTGGTGCTACAGAAGTATTTTATGAATGGGGAATCCATGCAGGCAGTTTCCATTAATATCAGTGACTTATCAGTGCCATTGTTTACTTGTTTTCCTGAATGGACTGAGAGTCCCTGCTAAGAAGAATAGATTCCTCACCTCAAAACAGGCAATAAAAAACTAAGCACAAGAGTCATACACTCTGCATATAATTACTTGTTGCTTGATGGATGTTAATAGAATTGCACTAGCTGATGAGTTGGTCCCTTATAAGCATAGGACTGCATAATCTCAAGATTCATACATTATACATAGCTGGATAAATATATGTACAGAACTAATGCACCCATACTTTATCATTACTACTACTATTATTATTGTCTGTTTCCCTGTCATGCACAGGAGAGACATAGCTCTTTAGTTATCATACAGTCTTTACAGAGAGTAAGGCAGATTTTATTTCTTTTTACCCTTTCCACTTAATCTTAAAGAAGCTCTTACCTTCTGGAGACACGCAGGAAAAAACGACTTCTAGGAAAGTTGCATTTTCACAGCCCGCAAAGCTCTTTGGCCAAGAAAGCCCTATTGCAGTCAATGGAAGTTACCCACCCATCAGTCCTGCACAGGGTGCAGGGCCGCAATTCTGTTTGCTTCTGTATCTGAGGCCTTCAGAGTGGAGCTTCATGTACATATGGGGAGCATTTCAGTCTCTCTGGGGTCTAAGTGGAAGCTTCTTTTAAAATCCTTTCTATTCTTTCTGCCCTAGCATCTCTACTTGAGGAGAAATGTCGGAGCAGTCTCTACCCACCTAGATGCCGCACTCCCAGGGCCTCCCACTTCCCACGGTTAAGTGCTCTACCCCAGCTGCATGCCAACTGTTAGCTGACACCCAGGGACCTTCCACCACGTCTTCCAGTCCATTAGAAGGAATACCACAGATTGTCAGCTAGTTCATTAAAGTTCTCCCTGTTTTAATTAAGAACCAGTCTACACCCCTCGCTGAACTTCAGGAGCTTACCACAGTCTTGACATTGTTTTGCATCCCCTTTAAAAATCTGGCAAGTTCACCCTGGGTGATTACAGGGGCTTTCTATCACTCATTTGACTCCTCCATGCTCATTGCTTTATCCTCCGCTCCTCACTCAGCCCACAGTTTTGATTACAATTTTCCCAGCTGCCACGGGGCCACACAGCTGCCTTCGTTCTCAGGAAGCGCTGCTCTGCTCTGACCTCCTCGTTCCTCGATTGTCCTCCATCTCCCACATCTTCTCGATGTGGCTGCCTGTCCTGGCCTCATCAACTTTTTCTGCTCAACCTCTCTATGACTTTAAATCTGAGAGCCTTAATGACTTCTCATCAGCTCTTGATCCTCTCCCGCTTTTTCCGTCCCTTAGTTTGCAAATGTGGTAGTTGCTCCTGTCTATGTTTATGTCTCCTCCAACTTTGGTCATCACCATGGAAACCACCTCCATCTTGCCTGTCAGTCAAGCCCATAGCACAGCCAGTGCCTTTGGCAAGAACTCTGAAACACCAACAGTTTTTCTAAATAATACTTCTAAATGATGATCTTTCTTACTATCCTCCAGCTAAATATTTGGCCAGATTCTTATGATCTCAATATTTGATTGCTGTGACATATTTTTTGCTGATTTTGACATGTGTCTTCTTGCCCACTTGTACCTATCAAAATTCTTATTCAAGGAGCACCTTCCTGGCTTGTGGCTACAGTAGCATCGCTTTCCTCTCTGTCTCTCCATGGACCCTCCTTTTGCTGCTCTCCAGCTACAGACCATGCATCTTGAATTCCTCCCAGCCTCTGTCTATTCCACCTGAACCTATTATTCAGTGTCAGGAGTTAACTCACAGCTTTGATTTCCTGGAACAACAGCTTCCACCATGCACTTGCTAATTTTTCAAGGAGGCACCTTTGCGTTGTCTCCTCCCAAGACTTGTATGAAGCTCCTGACGGACATCTCCAGCAACATTGGTCAGCACTGGCTGTTGCCACTGCTCTGCCTTGTGTCAAATCTGCTGTTTCTTATGTCATACTTGAGAGGCCACCTTTAATATTCTCTGTTTATTGGGATTAACAGATCTGAACCAGGGCTTCGGGCTCCTGGGCACCGTGGTGATGGAAATAATATAAATGTTTCAAGATCTGAGTCCTAATTCCTTTGTTGCTGAATTTAATGGTCCCAGTAGACTCTCTGAACTTAAACCAGATCAAAGGAGAGCATGAATCAGTCTGTGCATTGTAAGCTTTGTTTTAATCTGCATAACATGGTTCTGGTCTGGATATGGTTTTAGAGCATGCAAGGACCATTTCTTTCCTACCGTGTACATCTTTAGCTGAGGAAAAATGAAGTGTTGTCACTCAATCACAGGATTCCTTCCTCACCACAAATTACATATAAAGTCTTGTTATGATGTATTACACCTTCTAAAAATAAAAATAAATATCTGCACTCACATGACAACATGAGTGATTCCAGCTTTTGGGCTTTTCACAGATACCTCTGCTCCAACCTTTTAGAGTTACCAGTTTAGGTTTGCTTAGTACTCTATAAAACTTACCCAGGAAAGGTCCATTAAAACATTCATCAAACTCAATATTGGATGACTTAATTAAATCTACAAGATAAAGAAATAAGATAAAGTAAGCAAATGAAACTGAAAAGCAGTTACGTCACACAGCAGGAGAACTGCCTTAGTCTCAAGGGTTTCCTAAGTAATGGATTCTTAATTTCTGTACTGGGATAATACATGGTTTTGTGTGCGACTGCTCTCTGCTAACTAAAGAAATGCAATTTATCCATAAGGTGAGGAGAAAACTTGGGATTTTATATAAGTCATGGGAGCAAAACTACTTTGTGTTATAAGGCTAGCAGGTCCATGATGATGCTTGATTATAACCACAATCACCCATTTAAAACTCTGTGAATAGTTTTTCAGCTCTATTTCCTTTGTGATCAGGTTGTTAACAAACAGCGCAAAGCAAAGTTAGTCTGAAACAACCTCATTACTGCTGATATAACAGCAGTTTAAGAGAAGTCCTCCATAAAACCAAGTCATAACAGCAATGAACTGACCTCGGGGGGGACTACAGCCCACATTTAGACAGGTGACACAACTGCACCAGAAATCGCTGGCTCGCAGGCAACTAGATGGCACTGTTCTGCTTAGCAGAGCTGCAAACAGAAATACGTTTGCTTGCCTAGCAAAACACCGTAAGTCCTGGCTGAAGTCGCTTTCATCATCAGTATGAACACAAAAGAAAAAAAAGCCAAGCTTAGTATCTTTTTATATGAATGCAATATATTTTATTCTTTTAGTGAAGAATTTTGAAGCCCTTATTTATTATAAGGCTACTTAAAGGTAACTATGCTTGAAAAATAGGTAGACAGGTTTTAGGTATGAAGAGGTATTACCTACAGGTCAGTACACTCAGTTGTAGGCTGGTATAAAATCCAAGCAGAATAATGGTTTGTAACAAAGTGTAGCTTTTAATGGTTTAAGACGGTTCTAATGGTTTAAGTAATTCTACACCATATTTACTAGCCTGGTAGTCTTGGATATGCTTTCATCAGCTAACTCTTTAATTTATTACAGAGTCTGAGTTAAAACCAATCTGCAGTAAGCAATGACAGTTATGTTAAAAACATATTTTTCATGTAAGTGTTGACGTTTTTAAGATGAGCTAATTTTAATATGACTGATGGTCTAAGAGGAAGGCAATATCCTCTGTCATTCAGAGGGAGATTCAAAACCAATTATATATGTGAAAAGTAATTGTGTGTATGAAACAGGGGAACTCAAGGGACAGACCCAAAGGACAAAAAAGTTAACAGTTAAATGATGACCTTTCTCAGTGCAGTGTTTGAACTAAGATAACTATGATTAACAAAATCAGGGTTTAACTCTGCTTTGCTAATGTCCTAGGGGAATTTGTGGACTGTACTTTAAGGCCCTTTGCTGACCTGCCCCTGCAGAGCTAGCTGGAGCCACAGACCTATGCAGAGGCACCAGCTGGAGCTCACGGGTTTTCCAGCTCTGGTGTAATGAGAGGTGAATTGTTCATCACCCAATTCAGGCAGAACCAGCCAAATTAAATCAGATCACCTCCTTAGCTGCTCCAAAGAGAATGCTTGTGTGATCCCATCTGTTCAGCAGAAGGGCTTGGGAAGCAAGTATCCCCAGAAGAAAGGCTGCAATAAATGCTTATGGGTTAATAACTTTTTCAGTTTTTGCAGCTGTTTGCAAAGTTAATGTCTGTGCTTGACATCTTCTTTCCTTTATAGGGTTTGGCTGCCCAGGGGTTGGAGAAGACCTAATGTAATTCAGATTGTATGGGAGGGGAGAGAAAATCTTTATAATTAACACAGCCTTTCCTGGACTGCTTCTGTCACTATGTGCAATAACCACGTACACCCCCCCCCACCAACTCGGACTCAGCTTTTCTTTTCTGCCAAAGCTGTGAGGAAGTCTTCACAGAGAGCTTGATGTGTTTATGCTTGGCAAAAGGAGAATCTGCCACATGCCAAATGCAAAACTTTTAGGATCTCATTCCAGCACTTCAGCCTTTTTAATCTGGAATAAAAAAGCCAAAACAGTGGGTGAGGACTTCTTAATTTATTCAGACTTCTAAGGTATCCTTTTCTACTACATGAAAGAATGCTGCAGACTGTTACGTGACAAAGGATTTGTCTGGTTCATCAAACCTTTTGCCTGGGGACTTCTGTGCCTCTAGTATTTACAATAAGGCACCTTCAATTTCTAGTAGCTACATTATTCTTTAACAAACCTTTGCCCTACTATTACTATAGTCCTAATGTAAACTATTCAGCTATGCCCACAATTAACCACAGAATGAATTGCCTTGCAGCACAGAGAAAGAAATGATGACACGAAGACCTTTAAAATCAATTCAATAAAACTGATAGAATGCTTCCAGCACTTTGCCTGGGAGCAAAGCATTTCTCAGCAGGCCCATCAGGTCTGACGTGGGGAAACCAGACTGCCCGCTCACGCTGCCTCCCGGCTGGGGCTGGAGCACACACATTTATGCAGAGCAGCCTTTTTTCCAGCCTCTGATCCCACATGTCAGATCCAGTTAGATGATGGGTCACTCCTGGGTGTTCAGAAGAACATTCAGTTATTGTTGTTTTGGGTTTTTTTTTTCCCCCATTGCAATTCTGTTATACGTAGCTTTAGTGTTAACATAAGACATTATCGTCATTATTTGGTTAAGAAGGCTGTGAGGATGGTTCGTAAAATCCATAAGCATTCTGGGACCATTACATTCTGTTAAACCTGGATTATCTGGGGGGTTTATTATGATTTTTCTTCTCTTTTTTGTTGATGTGGTGTGCTTTAACCCACTTCAGATCCTAAGTCCTTTGTTGTACAGCTGGCAGGAGGCTGACTTAGTACAAGGGAACTAATGATGTGGGGATAAGAAGAAGCAGGCATGCGAAACAGTGGCAGGGATAGCTTTTCCTACGGCAACGAAGGGTTATTCTGTCTTGATGTTGTAGCAAAATACAGCCTTTGCCTTAGAGGAGAGTCTGTTGCCCAAGGTCCTCCTGAAGCACAGGATGGTCAGGCGTTTCACTCCTGGCAGAGGTGGGCAGTCTAAGGTCAGAAATGCGAATAGCACAATGGCAGCGAGCACCGTGGCTCTGTCTCACCAGAAGCGTAATGCTGCAAAGTGCTCCGTTTTTGCCCAGGTATTCAAAGCTCATGAGTCAACCATCAAGCCTGTGAGAGTATTTAAAAGAGTAATGTAGCAAAGGGTTGTTTACTATCTAATACCTACAGCTGGGATATATTTCAAATCTCCTTTTTCTGTCTAGAAACTCCTTAAATAAATTAAAACCTATTTTTCTTTATTAGCATAGAAAATCAGGAGTCAAGAAAAATGCCATTACCACAGTTTTCAGCATAAAATTCTGTAAGCTGGCAATACTGAGTGTATGAGATGCTACCTTCTGAATTACCAATTAATTTTGTGTTATTTTTCTGCCTTATTTCCAGAGTAAATCCATCTTGCTGCCTCACCAGCCCCGCTCCACTTTGCTTACGAGCTCTCACAAGATCACAGCTTGAGGTAGGGTGGTTGCATACAATAGACAGAACAGGGTTGTGATCATGGTAATTGGCTGAGACATCCAGGTCTGTAACTGCTTAATAATAACCATATCTGGTCTTTTTTTGCACAGCAAATCTTGTGTTAAAGTTCTTTCTGACTGCTTAGCTAACTAAGAACTGTGGTGCACAAAGTAGGGCTGCATGCAAATGGTGTGACAAACATAGAAAAGATATGTAAAATACTTCAACTCAGGTGTAAGAGACAGCCAGCAGAGAAATTCCTGCTGTGGAAAACCAAGGCTTGAGAAGCCCTTGGTTTTCTGAAATAAAATAGTACTTAGCACTACTTAGGAAATATAGTTCTATATTTCAAATTATTGTTCTATACAACATCCTGACAGATTTCAGAGAAAGGCATATTGCCATTGTTAATTTGTGGCCACTTTTTAATTTTTCTTAATTGTTTTTCTGCAAATTGATCTGACAGTGAATCCCCACTCCTGAACATGGTTACTTTAGTTTCTCAATGCTATTCATTAAAGAATGCTATCTGGTTAGGAAGAGAAAGTCTTGGAGAAAAGACTTTTGTGAAATACCTTCTAAATTAAACTGGTTTAAGGACTGTGACCGATTGGCATGAATTTCTGTGGACCAACCACTAGTCACGTTAATTTTAGCAATAGCAAGTCCTGAGGATATTCAGATGACACTTTTTAAAATGCAGAAGGAAATTAATGTTTGGGACAGGTTGTCAAGTAGCAGTTGTATATGTCACCATCACTTTGTGTGTGTGTAATACATGAATTGGACAATTGTACAGAACAAAATGACAATCCAGATGTGAAAGTTAGACAGAAAGATATACAGACTCAGATAAGTCACCTACCTGCCTTTTCTGATGAAATTTTAATATTTTAAATTATATCCCAAGACAATAAGCACAGCAATCATATGACCAAAAATGCAGTCTAGCTATTTTATTTAATATTTTAATGATGAGTTTCTCCATATATGCCTTTTTCAGCACTGAGGAGTACCATTACAATGTAGAGAGTGCTACTGAGGTGAAACTAAGAGGACTAAGTCAGCTGGTTGCTCAAAAGTACTTGAGAAAAACCAGATGTTTGCTTCAAAACGGAAAGAAGTTAATTCCTGTTAGCAGAGAGAGAAGATTATGAGTTTCTACGTTTAAATCAAAATAGTTATGCACAGAGAGGGTGATATTAATATGGAATGCAACAGCTGTTCAGCTCTGGTGATGACAGGAACAGCAGCTGGATGTTCAGGGCTTAGGGACAGGTGGAGTAGATATTGTAGCAAATGACTGGACTGTGCAGAAAGCAGGTTATACCTGGCATCAGATTCTCCAAGTACTTTTCTGCTTCTGGGGTGATAACAAGCTGTGCAAAATGATGACGATGTGCTTAAATCAAAGTGGTCTACTAATTTATACTTTTGCCCGTGGTATGTTGCTATGGTCATAAATAACTGTGCAACGTGTGCATTACAAGAGTGCAGAGATGCACAGCTGCAGCTACAGGAAAGAAAGGAGGAATAAGTCAAACAAAACTAGCTGGCTTGAGGGCGCACATAGCTGTTAGGCTTCCTGGTGTTCTCAAACAGACTTTGAAGCTGCACACTTCTCAGTCTGCTCAGCAGCATTGTATTTTACAAACTTGCTAATAGATTAGTCTAAGACAAACAGCCCAAAATCTGTAGCAGCTGATTTCGTTCTCTAAGGAAGGTTTCTAATCCTCAAGTCCAATCTTTAAAGAGTTTTTGGCAATTGTAACATTAAAAAGAAACTCCTCCCAGAAATTTCAAGCAGGAACAGAAAAAGGAATTGCTTTTACAGGAATTGCTAGTTTGATCAATCTTGTACTGCGTGAGCTTTCCATACTTAATCTTTACCCATCAGATCAAAAGACTGAATTCTTCCAGGCTGCATTGAAATTCTTTATTTTCTTGCAAATAAAAAGGCAGTAATATCACAGAAGAAGCATGCTGTTAATATCTGAATAGATTTTGTGGCTCACATAATTACATTTAGAAAAAAAAAAATTAAAAATCTGGGTTCTCATGTAGAGCAAATGGCTTATCAACCTTTCGGAAGTTTTACTTATAGAAAAGCATCTTCTGCATTCAAATCTGTAAAGCCTCAATTTTAAATTGTGTGTAAACAAATAAATTCCTATGTTGTAACTGAAAGCACGTTCATGTTGGAAACTGAGGATTCTGCAGTTTTAAAGAAATCTAAGTCATGCAATGTTTCAAGGAGTTTGTAGACATATTAATGGGCAGACTCAAATTATTTAAGGGATTACTGGGCCTCCCAAGTCTAGGTGTCTAACATTGGTTCAGTTGCTGGACTTTAGTGGGAATAAATCTAAGGCCATTATTGGGGACAATATAAACACTTAAACATGGTTTTATGCAAATGCCAGGACATGAAGTCATACATCTCCTTAGGCCAGTGTTTTTTAATTAGATGGATCTGAGTTGTCTGTCTTAGGAATATTTTCCCAAATCAAAGCTTGAAATTATATACCTGCTGCAGAATGTGTAAATATACCTGGTGGGTGTAGAGGATGTTCTTGCATCCTTTGACTCCTGGCGCTCTGCTATGTGATCAAACTGCCACTGATGATATTTTCAAGGACAGCTAATCACACTGCACTTAAATGAACAACACTATACAGCTACAGAGTGTTGGAAAATCCAAGGTTATGAAAACAACATAACACTTGAAAGGAGCATAGTAACCATTTTGTAGATTCAAATTCACTGGCAAAGTTAGGGAGCTTAAAACTTAGAGACACCAGCACTTCACGACCCAAAGACCATTCACACACAAATGTATATTAAAAGAAAAAGAAAAAAAAAAAAACCCAAACTGGCTGTGCGCAAGCTACTCTTGTGTGGCAAAGCATGCTCTTTTCTTTGCAATATACATAATGAAATACAATCCCTCGCCAGTTCATCACTCAAAGAGCTAAATCTGATTTTACAGTGAAAATGCAATTTCATCTCATCAGGTTCCATAGTGCTGAAATACTAAACTTAACAATAGAAACTGATGTGATATGTTTCAAATTAAATTGAACCACTGCAAACAATGGGTTTCTTTAGAGGCTGGCCTTGACTGAATATGTTTTTACACTTCATTTTGCAAAGAAATCATCAAGTCTAATGGCTTCAAGCAATCTAAGTGATGTGCAGGTTGAATGAAAAAAATAAGGAACATCAGTGAAAAAATGCTGCACACAAAGAGAAATTATCACACACTGCACTGAAGGCCTTATCACTTCCCCAGTCCATCTGAGGAGCTTCTAACCAAAGCAAGGAGACCAGCCTTAAACCAGTGAAGTCAGTAAAAAAGATTTTGATTTTTTAAATCCCTGGATAAGGCCCAATGTCTGAAGAAAGTTGTGTGAAGTTAGTGTATGACCTGAAAAGGTGGGTACAGAGGCATGAGTTTGAATTTTTTATCAAACGTCAGATATTCTCCGTCAAGAGAAAAGCAGAGGAGCAAGCTCTCAGCCCACAGGAAACGCACCTCGGAGCCAGCCTGACAGGCATCTGTGGCCAAGGCCAGCCACCACCCATGGACAGCACGGGCCATGAGCTGAGTGGACGACTCTGATCGTGCAACGGCCCGGATGTCTTCCATACCATACCGCTTCCTTCTCTTAGGAGGCATAAGAAGAATAAAGGCTGGAGCTAGGCATGCTGGCAATATCTGAGTAATGAGTACACTGACCAAGACTCCAGTGACTGGGGTGGGCAGGATTAGGGCTGTGTCGCCCACAGCTGCATCGTCAACCCCTTCTGCATGGCTGCTTGCTCCACACAGAAGAGTCGGGCATTTTCCTCTAAAGGCAGAGAGTCTTACCGAGATTTTCATCAACTTTCCCTGGAAGAAGGGGACAGTATAGGCCTGAGAGCATGTCACTGATATATAATAAAAAAGGGTTTGTTTAAGTCATAAAAAGTCATTACAAAAAATTACAAGTAAACCAGGAGGCATCTCAGTCTGAATTTAGTCTTCTGTGGTCTTTTGCTTCCTTGCAGATACTGTGAGAGACAGGTTTCTTCAATAGAGTCAAAATTAACTGATTATTATTTTTTTTCCTGTGCCTACAAATAAAAAATAAAAGGTGGAGAGGAAATACCCAGAATTGTTTGTTTCTTTTAGAGCTGAACTGCCAGCCAATTCCTCCTTTTGAAGCCAGATGGTTGTGAGCTAATTCCAGTATCAACTGCCCAATTCATAGATGCCTGTTTGACAATATTGTTCTTCTTTATTTGTTTACTTTAGGAATAGGTCTGCAGGGAGGTTTACGGTCTCTATCATCCTCACTTAGGGGAAAACCTATGTGAGCAAAGAAAGAGTTAGGAAAACAAAACCTGGGAGGTTTCCCAGGGAAGGCTTTCTCCTAATCCTTCCAGGAGAATAATGAGCCAAGTGGCTTATTGAAAGCAAAAGCACTCAATTGCCAAACAGCTCCAGTCCTTACATCATATGGATATCTAAGCCTTCCCTGCAGGACAGTGTTCTCACTTCAGAATTGAGCTCCACTGCCATCTTGTTGGCCTTCAAAGCCCTCTTGCTCAGTGACAGGTTTCAGAGGGCTCACCTCAGAAGCTACAATGACTTCTGAAGAAGTTCTAGGGGAAATATGTAAATCCCCAGAAACCAGTTTAGCAGCCCACATGGGAATCCTGCAACAGCCAGGCAGTGGGCTAACATCATTACTGCAGCTGCTACAGTGGGAACCCAGTATTTACATAAAACAACAGTTATATATTGACGTTTCTAGGTTCACCTTTTCAAAGCTTGCCAGAGTCTTTTTCTTGGGGTATTTTAGCAATGCTGACACATCAAGCTTGTGAAGCTTATTAACCTGTCTAAGCAACTAATCCAAGGGACACTCAGCAATTCAGCTGATAGAGTTTGTCTAATTGATTGTAGATATGAAAATGGACCTACAAGAGTTTGTTGCTTATCCTTTATAAAAGTATATGTTATGCATCAACCACTCATCTGATCAAACTACTCTTTATTTTCCACAATCACGCTCAGGACAGTTAAAAACTGATATGAAGGGATTTGACTGATCACACATACTCCAAGAGGTGTTTCACTAACTCCAGAACAGAAGCTGTGAAGGCCCTAGACTTCCCTCCATGTCTTATAGCTAGTGTTTAGCTCATAATTTCAACAGATATATCAGAACAGTGTTAATAATAATGAAATTTTGCCTTCCTTCTACATTCATGTTCTTGCTCTGGGTAAGTTATACAACTAGTGTGAAAAAATGTAGACCTGCTACACTCAGTGAGCTAAATTAATTTCTACCAGTTGAGAATCTGACAGATGATATATCAAGAATACCATATGGGTCAAACTAAGACATTTTTACATTTACAAATAAAAAGATACTTTAAAAAATAAAAATATTGTCCATTTCCTACCACTCTTACATTAACAATTAGGCTAGCTTTTTTTTTTTTCTCCCCATGGGTAACACTTGTGAAAAGTTGGCAAGCCAGTTGTTATCCCTGGCAGCACAGAATTTTCACTATTTATTTTTTATATGATTACGTCAAAAGGAAAGACTGCTGAAATAATAATGATATTGTTCTCCTGTGATATGACTGGCTTTTTATTTCTAGGAAATGAAAGAAGCCTAATGCAGTCTGGAAGAGTACAATCTATTGATCAAATGGGTAAAAATTAAACACGGAAAGCTCACACAGCTAACTGCCCCTTTATACATCATTTTATCCTGGTGAAAATAATTTTGCAAAATGGCAGCATCTCAGCAACTTCTACATCCAATGTTCCTTTACAATGAAACAGACAATTTTTCAAATGGCTGCCCCTGGAAAGGCAACCTGTTAACTGGGGATCACACCATGATCCTTTTGATTTCTTCCAGCCATGTTGCTTGGTGGCAATGTTTCTGCAGGTCAGATTCTGCTTTGCTTATGTCTATGCAGCTGCAGTGATTTGGAAGAGTGTCAGGACCAGAAAAGGCAAAAGAGATAACAGAAAGCATGAGATAGCTTGTGCTCTCTTGGGACAAAATTTTTGCAGGGCTTCAAAGGGAAGGTTCAGTTCTATGTAATAAGAGGAAAGATAGTAATTTAGGAATCATGTGTCTAGAGAGCCTGGAGATAGAGATGAATTTTGGAGCACTCTTTTGGTCCTGCTGATAGGAACAGAGAGAGTATTAGGGTGAGTGACTAAGTTGCCTTGGGCAGGAATTTTAATGGTGAGGGAGAGCAGAATTTGGAATGTTAATCAGGAAAAAGCAACAGAAATTTGAAAGCAGGTTGATCTTGGGGAAATAGAGACAGTTGTTAGGGAATATGACCCCAATTATATATATTACCTTAGCAATATTTGTTCTTAAACCAGACATTATATATCGAATGTGTCATTCTTTATCAGCCCTTTCTGTTATATGAGAAGGGCTATACAAATAATGTCTTGAAGTTAACCTGAAAATTCCCCTTTTCTTTTTCTTTTTCCTTTTTTTTTTTTTTGGCAATCAAAGACTTTCTAACTGGTGAACAAAAGTAATTGGCTTTCACACAGTAAGTAGCAGGGTTTCATTCTGATTTGATAGGGGATTCGTTCAAAATTGAGTTTTCAATGCCTTCTTTCTTAAAGTGATACATTTTAAATATATACATTTTCTCCATTCTTATGTTCATACAGTCTAATTAACGGTAACAGGCTTAAGCTTTTCTTAAAAGTTGATAAATGTGAGGTTAATGAGCAGTGGAAGGAGCAGTTTGAACCATGCAGCCACAGTACGTGGTTCTAAATTAACTGTAACCATTCAGGAAATGGACTTAGGAATCATTGTGGACAGTGCAATACAAATCTCTGATCTGTCTGTGAGAGCAGTTAAGAAGCAAACAAATTGCTAGAATTTAAAAGGAGCAGTGGGAAAGTAATAACAAAAGTATAATAATGCAGTTCTCTGAATTGACAGAATGATGCATCTGGCTCTAGTCTCCCTATCCCCACAAAAGACACTGTAGAAAAGTAAAGAGCTCAGAGGTAGATGATGAGAATAATTAGATATAGGAAAGAGAGATGGGAGAAAATGGTACTGTTTTCAGGGAAGAATTGATACAGGTATGCACAACACTGAATGAAAAATGTCTTTTAAAAAATATTTGTAAGTTGCCCCTCTTTCCAAAGGATCTATATTATGGTGCAACCAGTCCTGACAGTTTCCGTACTATACATACTTCAGATCAGTCTTACCTAATTCCTGGGTGATAACACTAGCACCAAGAAATCTATATTAAAGATTTTCTTTAAGCCAGCCCTGTCGGCACCTTGCTATTTAATGTGTCTTCTACATTTGCCTGTGACCTGTCTCCTATCCCTAATGAGGCCTATTGATGCCGTTGAAAGTAACTCTTATTGGGAATCCAAATCAGCGCATACATGTTAGCAGCAGGTGAGCCAATGACACAGGTGTGCATGGTAGTGCTGTGCAGATGACACACAGCTCTAGCTATCCTTCAAAATGTTTCCTCACGTCAGTGTCAGTCAATTGCCTGGTCCTTAGGCGTATTCTCTTCCGCATAAGGACCAGCAGGCTGGCTCCGAGTCCCGGGGAGGCAGGACAATGTTAGCAGGCAGATGCAATCACTTTGAAGAATTTTCCGTGCAGCCGTCTGTGGTTAGAGGTACATACTCATTACGGCCAATTGAGCCTGTTGCTAAGGCATGCTCTCTCAATTCTCGGTGTCACTAAACTCTCACAGCCAGCATCTCCGACCGGCTTCAGTTGCCTGGGAGACCCCACTCCATCCCGGCGAGCCGCAGCTGGCCTCCCTTACGCACACCTTCACGGTCTCTCTTCCAGGCTACAGCAACCTGCCTCGGCACAAAGCAGTTGGGTCAGCGGCACAAAGTGCACTTGCCCATCCCTCCAACAACCTGGGTAACTGTGGAACACCACCGTTGCGTACACGTACAGCACCGATTTCCCACAGAGTACCTTTCAGGTTCACAGGAGCCATACTTTTCTTAACAATGCTCCATGGCACAGGCCCAAACCAGCTGGAAAATCCAGGATGAATATCATGGTTTATACCTCAGGGACAAAATAATTTTGTTCCTAAATTATTACAGAGAACTCAGATTTTTCAGGCGTATGAAAATGTGATATGAATTCCCATAGACAGTAAGGTCAGCTGCAAACTTCACCCCGTTGCTTCAACTGCAAAGAAAATAGCTTCAAAATTACCTTCTTTTAAAGTAAACAGCAGATTATATAATAAAAATTAAATAAATAAATAAATACATAACCTTAAACAACAATCCCATCAAAGCAAAGCACTGCGCTTCACACATTTCTCTCCTTGGAGAACAGATGAAGAAGGGAATGAACCACTTGTAATTTTGGCCAGTTGGGTCATTTAAAGAACTACTGCCAAAAAGCTGGGAGAGCTTGGCTGTGACTCACATTTTCTATTAAAATCTCATAACGAAGAACCACACATTTGTGACAGACCTGGGCTCCTCAGTAATAGCACATCACATAATTGCTTGAATCTTTGGGCCTTTCTTATTTCTAAACCAAATTTCTTCAAGCTCATAGATTCTAGGGGGGATTATGGCTATTTTTCTGAAGAACCTAACTTGCATAAGGCTTTTCAAGAAAACTAAACAAAACCCTGAAAATCCACAAAGCGTATCTTTTGCTATCACAACTAAAAAAATCTTCAAATAACCTAGATCAGTGTTCTTTATATCCAAATAAAGTTATCTGATATACTGTGGAACATTTTATAAACTTATTTAGATCCTGTTGAACATTAGACATGCAAGGGATAGAGATGAGATACTCGTTTACATTTCCACTTTATCAGAATTTATTGAAATTCAGTTAGGCTTTTGAATTGCCCATACAGATACATTTCCTTCAAATTAGCTTTATTTTTTTTAAAAAAAAGTGCCCCTTTAAACCTCAATTGTAATCAGACTTGAGATAAAACTTCCAGATGGTAGTTTTGTTCTAGACAATCTGCTTTCTCGAGTGCCTCTGTAAAGCCCAATGAGCATCAAGTGCATTTATTATATTCTGATGCAACTCCTAGCACAAGTTTACTTTTCATCTAATAATATATCAAATATTTTACATTGTAATAATTGATGCAGTGATTGCAAAATTGCTGTTCAGCAGAGGAAAAAAATGCCATTACAGAACACAACCAAGCACCCTGACAGCATGACGTGAACCCTAATGAATTAGCTGACAAATGAGCACAATAAGTTCCGCTCAAGTGTGCTCTCAAAGCAGCAATTCAGCAGATCTGCTTTTCACTGTATTTTTCCCTTGTAAGGCTAAAGTCCATGCAAATTAGTTCTCAGCTGGGGTGTCAGGTGAAATGTATTGAAAACATACAAAGAGCAGCTTCCAGTCCCCCTTCCAGCTCTGTGTTATGCTCAGTACTTCCTTTCTGTACACTAAATACCTCCGAGACTCTCAGCAGTAGCCATGCTTTAACACTTCTGGGCTATGACACTGAGAGAGATAGAAGAGATGGAACATGGACATTTTGACCACAGCACAAACCAGGCTTTCATCCTCTGAGATGTGGCTCTCTTGGCCTGTCATAGCTTTTGTCTCAGAAGAGTCCTACTGTAGCCTCCCAGGCCCGTTCTGCATCTCATGAAACCTCCACTAAATAGAATCTGCTAAAGACATTTTGAAACTCTCTACCCCAGTCATAGTGTAAAGTCTGCCCATCAAGTGCTCTGCAAATCTTATGATGGCAGATTTTGACTCAGGACTAGGATGCAGCCCTTAGCAGAGGATTGCACTTCATCATTGCAGATAACGTGGCACAGGAATCAAACTAGTTCCCCACCTCCTTAAGGAAGTCCATACATTCTTTGAAAATCACTGTTGCAATATTTCCAATCTTAAGCATGTTTTTACAACCAATTCAGTACTTGCATTTCCTCCACTCTGTCACAGTATTGGGTAGCCTGGATGGTTGTTGGTTGTTCTTTATGAATTCATGACAGTGTTCACCACTCTCAGTGAGTCTTCCATCCACATAGAGAGAGGACAATTCTCCACCAGACCACCAACCCACAGCTTGTCAGAAACCAAGGTCCCCCTTCTGAACCATCAGGAAAGACTAGCAATATGAAACTGTAACTGTAGGATCCAGTAGCTTTGGGATGAGATCATTCTTCATGACACTGTCCTCTACATAGCCTGAAGATCTCACATGACAACGGACATAAAAGCCAATATATTTTGGAGGTAAAGATTCCTTTGCTTTGCTGGTGGTTGGCAATAGGAATGTGATGGGTTTGACCTTGGCTGGATGTCAGGTGCCACCAAGCTGCTCTATCACTCCCCTCCTCGGCAGGACAGATGGGGAGAAAATGAGATGGAAAAAAAACCCCGGAAAACCCTCATGGGTCAAGATAAAGGCAGTTTAATTAAAACAAACAAACAAACAAACAAAAACAACCAAAAAACAACAACAAAAAAACCAAGGCCACACACAGAAGCAAAAAAAAAGATTTTATTCTCTACTTCCCATCAGCAGGTGATGTCCAGCCACTTCCCAGGAAGTAGGGCTTCAGTACGCATAGTGGTTGCTCTGGAAGACAAACGTCGTAATAATGAATGCCACCCATCCTCCTCCTTTCTCTAAGCTTTTATTGCTGAGCTGACATCATATGGTATGGAATATCCCTTTGGTCGATTCGGGTCAGCTGTCCTGGCTATGTCCCCTCCCAAGATCTTGTCCACCGCCAGCCTATTCATGACGGGGGGGAAAATGTTGGAGAGACAGCCTTGATGCTGTGCGAGCACTGCTCAGCAGTAGCCAAAACACTGGGGTGTTATCAACACCTTTCTAGCTACCAATACAAAGCACAGCACTATGAGGGCTGCTATGGGGAAGATTAACTCCATCTCAGCCAGACCCAATACAAGGAAGAACTTCCCCGGTCTCAGCAGCCCTGACTGCTAAGGTCACGGGGACAAGCAGATCAGCAGCCACCTCTGTGGGATGGTCTTAACTCAGAGTGGAAGGAGATTAGCTCAAAGCTGCATCCATATTTGTAACTGCCCCTCAAATACTATCTGAAAGCTAAATTCCTTCATCATCCTCATTATCTCGCCACAGGAGGGCCTGACAAACACACCAGGAATACTCAGGCACAAAAGCACGAGGGAAAGGAGAGAAGGCTCAGGGCTGCTCAGCCTGCCACAGTACTCAGAAGCCCTCTGCCCAGAGTGCCCCTTGGAGATGACAGTGACTTTCCATCCATCTGGAAGGAGTGCCTCTGGGAAAGCATTTTCAGGAAACCGAATGACAACTGTCACATAGGAGACTACTGATGACCTTGCAGGGAAAGCACTGCAATTGGGTTTGATGGTAGGTAAAAGTGGAAAAAAAAATGGAGAAGGCCCATGGTCAGGCCACAGACAGCAATTTTCCATTGCAGAATTCCACTTGCAGAGGAAGAAAATATACCTCAGAAATGACCTTTCCCAGAAAGACTGTGACAGAGAGGTCATATATGTGCATGGAAAAGATGCTGTGAAGGCTGCCCAAACTTCAGCCCCCATCCACTTCCAAAGACAATGGGAGTCCAACATCATATACCTTTACGCAGCTACAAGTCTCTGCTTTCTACAAGCAGCCTGCTAAGGATGTCAAAGATACAGCAACAGGCAGCCAGGTGACCTCCACCAGCACCAAACCACTGGTGTCTACAGAAGAAAGGGCGTAGCTGGAGGAGTTTGAGCGGCAAGCCAGGACATGATGAATAACGAACATGAGCAAGGAACCTGTCCAGAGAAAAGAAGTGGTGGTGTGTGAAAGGCGTGTTGTGCACCTGCAGGTACACTGTGTGCACCTCAGTTATGAGGCTGTCCCACCTCTCTTGGACACCTGCCCTCTTTGCCTCTCAAGGCACCCATCAGAGCTGCAGTCTGGCTCAGGGAGAGCCGGGCCATAGTGATGAACCCACAGGAATGGGCCCTGCTCCATCCCTGTCCCATACACAGATGCAGTCTCTCTCCAAGGCAGGGCCAAGCAGAGACACAACGCTACAGTCCAGGACAGGAATGGTCTAAGTGATGGAACCTCATGGAAACGCCATGAGGTGTCTCCCAGCTGTGGTCACTGTGGGTACCCAGGGAATTACAGAGGCACTGTAAGAGTGTGTAAAATAGATTCAGGCTGTACTCCAGCCTGGGATGTCCTCAAGAATCCCTGCATCAGGAACAGAGGATAATACCTAAATATTCTTAATGGTATGGGACCCGATTGCTTGATTCACTACCTCCCTTTTGTATTCTGTCACAGAACCTGAGTTCAGAGGAGTGATTTGCTTCTGCTGTTGCTGTTGCATGGGACTTGCTAATGTCCATCTCTCCAGAGGGGACCTTCGCTCAGGGAACCTATTCCTCATGTGACACTGATGTCTTCACTTGTCAGAAAGACTGTTAACTGCAAGCATCTATGACTTTTATGACATATCTTATAATTCATTTTAGAAGTTAATTCTGTTTGTATGTCATTTATATACCTACTGAAAAGACAGTGTTTAGTCATCAGCTCTCCTGGAGATGGCTGCTTTATAGAACAATAAAATAAATACATTCCAGAAACACTTTACTCTCTTCCTTTTCTTATTGTGATGATGTTATATATATATATAAAGCAAACCAAGAATTCTGTCGTGTTGAGATCATAATGGATGAGTTCATGAGTTCATCTTTTTTTTAATAGGTCTTCTTGGTTTCAAATTGTCTAACAAGTTTCATAAAGTGAAAAAGACAAAGCCAAGGGGCATTTTGGCACTGCTGCATATATATATAGCTTTTACCCTGAATTCATGATTGCCACTGAAACATTCCATCTTTGTAGAAATGATGTGAGCACTTCGCTTTGTTGATGTAGTACACTACCTAATGTATCAAATGAAGGAGGTATCAGGTGGCATTATAATAACAGAGCACATCAGCAGAGTTAGCTGTCTCTGTAATCTGGTCTTGCATCATTACACCAGAAAGCAATCAGAATGCTGCTTGAAAGATGGCACTATAGGCAGGAAGAAAAATTCCTGAAGTGTGTTTAACAAGAATTCACAGGATTAAAGTAAACCAAAATATATTGACAGCATCTGTTACATGATGCAAGGTAGAAGTTCTAGCCTTACATTAGCATGTAGCCTCTTGAAACTAATCCTATAGCATCTCATGAACAACCTGGCATACAATACATTTGCTTTATATATGTATATTTTTAGCCTCCAATTTATATTAGCTCCATTAAAGTAGCTTATGCTTCCCTCTTTTCCTCCCTGATCATCTGAACTGGTTTGAGAACCAATTTGCCTACAGAGAGGTGTTATCATATGATCATGTACTGTTAAGAATGATATTTCAGGTTTCGCTTCACAGCTAAATAGCAAGGAGAAAAATGGAAATAACTTTCAAGTTTGTGCTGTATCTTCCACCAAAAGTAGTGATATTTTTTTTGCAATCTAAGGACCAAAGTTAGGGGTATAAGCACACAGGTTTTTCTACATAACATTTACTGGTGAATGACATTCATTAGCCAGCTGGAAAGGAGTTTCTGTCCTTCTAATGAGGTAATCAGGGTCTCACTAGGTCTGGAATCAACAAGGTCACAGGTTTATCCAAAAAGGCAAAGGAGGGTGATATCCGCAGAGAATATCATCCCAATCCCTCAAAAACAGAGGGAAGATGTTATGAGTCTCTTACTGGCATATTCCATCTCCTGGTCTAGCCTGGATCAGCTCAGGTGCACTGCCGACACTAAGTGTTCTCGCTTGAGCATGGACAAGTCATTCGCCATTTCCTTTTTTCCTTACCGCCTACGGCATGATGCTGCACTGAATCCATCCTTCCTTCTTTCTCTCCTTCTGCATCAGCCATTTTGCATATTGTGTCTTCCCTGACTCTTGTTTTCAAGGAGAAAAACTGACTCAGACTATGTACAAATAACTCCAGAAGTAAATGCATAACTGATATAAATTATATTAAGAACCAGAGATTTATCAGCTGATCAGTTGCTCTTGTCATCTCACACCTTCAAAGAAATGAGCAGGGAGAAAAATGTATGGGCAAACCTGAATGATTCATGCAGGCAAAATTCCCAATGCAACAAGGTCTTTGGAGCATTGTAGCCTTCTAGCTGAAACACACATGGAATTGCAGGGACCTTGGCAGATGTGACAGCCTTTTTCCTTTCGGCAGCCTCTTTTCCCTCCTCCTGTCAGCAATTTGGCTGGCTTGGGCTGGGAGCCATGGTACCACTGGCTCAGCCCTGGCTGTGCGTTACTCCAGCCATGAGATGTGGGGGAAGGCAATTACTGAGCTATAATCCACTGCCCAGGCTCCAGCGGGATAATGCTGTAATTGGTTGCTCTCCAGCCAGTCCCGCATTCCACACTATTGTTCTCACCAAAATCCTGCAATATCGTGTGTTGGCTGCACATGAAATTTCTGCTCTTGCTGCCTGTGTGGGCGGTTATAATGTCTCAGATTCATTTCTCCCACGGTCTTTTCATTTGCTGGCCAGATTTGGCCATTATCGCTCATCTTACCCCTTTAAATAGAACCCCCAGTGTGCAGTTTTGTCTCTTTTTCCATTAAAGTCGTGTCTGGAGGAGTCCTTGGGCCATCACTTGCCTTTAGCAAAAAAGGATGGAATGAAACTCAGTTGTGAAAGCAAGCTACTGGCAGCCTATATCCCAAGCACCACTGAAACTACTAGCTGGTTTTATATTTTTCAGGCTTGAACAAAGATGCTGTGACTAATATTTTAATACACGTAAATTAACATATTGGAGTGACTGGAAACTAACATTTGCAATATGCCTGCCAAAGAAATTGTTACCGACACTCAGCTTATAACAAGAGCTCTAAGCAACAATTGCAACATACTTTTTATTTTTCAAGGCAAATTACTCTGGTCAGATTTAAGATACAGCACCATCTTATGGATATTTCTGTATAGATTAATGAGTGCAACTGTTTCTCTGTTGGCGAAGTGTTCCTTTGCCAAGAAAACATAGCAAGGCAGAATTATCCATCACTGTGCACTTTCTATATATGTGAAAATTCAGAATGAGCTCTGGGAATGGGAAAGGACTTTGTTCTGACACACTCACTTTGGCAAATTTTCCATTTAACTACCAAGTCTATGATCAGGATGCCAAGTATTCCCAGTATTCCAGTATCACAGCTTCCAGTAAGTACTAAAATTTCATGTAAGAGATCTCAAAACACTTGAGATTCATTTCTTAATCATGATATTAAAAAATACATTTGAATCTCATTTTATTTGTCTCTTGGTTTCTGGGCCATTAAGAGGCAGTAGGGTCATATTTTCAAGATTTTCTCTGTAATTTTAAATAATACTGACTATCTTTTCCAGTTTTCTTTCCATGAGAGTTTAAGTTCATTCCTATTTCAGTGATTCTAGAAGCTCCAGGAAAACAAAACAAAACAAAACAAAAAAAACAATTCCCCCCCCCCCCCCCCCCCCCTTCAAATAGCAAGGACTGGAAATCCTGTTTTCCAGTTTAACTCCTCACTATTTAAGGGATCCTGTAATTAAAGGAGGTGTAAATGTTTACTCTTGTTTCAGGCATTTTTAGTCATAAATGTCATAAAGAATCTTTTGTGTAAGCAAGAGCCAGACACTACCTTTTTTCCTTCTATCAGCATTACAAAAAATTAAACTAATTCAATGTATTTTTGCCACTTCTCACCTGGCAAGCAAAGCATTAGCTGAGTTTAATGCTTTGTTTGTTAAAGTATTATATAAAGCATGGGAGACCATTGAGTGCCTCAACTTATCAACAGTGATCTTGTATGCAAATCCTGACACCCTCTACTAATGCAGATCTGATTATAGGGAAAGAAAAAAGAAAACGCTGCTTTGGGAACCCAAGTAAGCATGTGTTTAGCCGTAAATCTAGGTTTTAGTCTCATTAAACTCAACAGTCTTAAAGTTTTGTAGGTACTTGCTTGACTTAGGGTTAAGTTTACATGTAAAATGAAGTACCTTCCTGAACGGTAGAAAAAGCGTATGTAGGTTGTATGTCTGTGTGTGTATCATACACACATATTTTAAATTATATTATTAATATCAACTATGTTTTATTATAAATACATCTAAAATCACATCTAAAATACAATCTAAAATTCTAGGCACCCTGGCGATTCAGTAACAATACAGTACATACAGTGAAATCCTTGGAGCTTTGAAACATTAATTGATTTCTAGAATAACTTATGTCTGGGATTTTGTTTCTCTAGGAAGCATAGGCTCCCATTAGACTGCATCCTTGCAGCCTTCCTGAAATGTCACCACAGAGGGGCATAGGAGGAGAAAGGTTTTCTTTGTTTTAGACCATTAAGAGCACGTTGCTGGCATCTCCCACACTGGCCTATTCCATGCCACTTACAGCTTTGTGACTTACAATAAACATCTTAAACTCCACTGGAAACCATGACAGCCAGCACAGTATCCTGATAACAGACAACAGTGTTGAGGCTTCACATTGAAACAGTAAGAACACACCTTCACCAGGTGATCAGGCAGGTGGTGCTGGGGATCAAAAACCCAGATGCAAAACCTAAAAATGAATTGCAGGAGAATTTGGCATAATTCCTGCCATTCCATTTTGCTAACTTTCCATTTAACACTAATCTTATGGCATAGTTTAGCAACCATCCCCAAAGGCTGTAATCCAAAGCAATGATTGCAAGATGCAGGACAGCTGAAAGAAATTATATTTGTATTTGTTGTTTGCCTTTGGAATTAATTTAACACAAATATTTAAACACATTCAATATGAAGAAAGTGTGTCACCTTCTGCTTGCATTATCTATTGTTAAGTCAAATATATTTCAATAAACTTGTACTGAAGCATATGTTTTAATCTAGGACTCTATTCAAATTAGTTTTTGTAAAAAAGTAGAATTAAATTAAAACAGCTGAATAAATGTTAACATGTACTTGGTAAGTGCCCACTTTACTTAAAATACCTATTATATGTATGAAAAGATGCAAAAAAAAGGAAAACAAAGTATTACCTTTGCTCATACATATGTTCTTACTTTAGAAGCAAATGCAAGAATTATTTATCTGGTAAATGTTTCCAGCTCTCCTTTCAGCTTACTGCCAGACAGAAAGTTGGTAGTTCCAGAAAAATCACATCAGAGCTTCATTCAAGATATAAATCAAAATCTTACCTGTCTTGAATGATAAGAAGAGTGAATTTATTACATCCTCCCTGACAGAGTCACCAGGATGCTACAAACACAGTTCCAGTAATGACAGTGGAAAGATGACAAAATGCTGAAAAGCCAATGTGATGTTATAAAAAGATGCACACAGCCAAACGCAGTAGTACCAAGCTCAAGTTCTTGGGAATCCACAATCCCAAATCATAATATTGCCTTTAAAATCATTAGATCTGGAAAAAGCCAGACTCATATTGCACTCTTTTTAACCACCTCCTTTTTGACAAGCCATTAGAGCACTTCAACTTCCCTCCATAAGCGGAAGGACAGGGGTTTTTAGGAGGGGGTGGGGGAATATGAAAGCCGAATTCTCACTCAGTATACTAATTGCAGTTGACGAAGTTAAGCATACTATAACCATATATTATTAAGATTATGGCAAATTGCATGAATAATGCAACTTCATGTTGTAACCAAAAATTTCTAGGAAAAAGGAATTGTCGGGTCCACTGTGAGGAACAAACTGAACCGTATTAAATCTGCACTGAAACTGTACTAAAACAACTATATTGAAATCAAACCTTCAGCTAACCCAAGGCATCGTGTTAGAAGACCAAGAGGCTGAGAGCGTAAGAAAGCAGAAAATTTTCACATGGTGATGCAGAGAAAAGAGTGCAATGTCACTTCCACTTACATGGTTTAAATTACTGGGCTGGTTGAAAATAAAACCTAAAGAAATATATGATTCAAGTCTAGCCACAGGATAGTAATTTAAAAAATGAGTGATTAAAAATGGTTCCAGCTTGCTAGGTCTAAAAATATCCCCCTTCAGAAAGGCTATAAGAAGGTCTTCTAAATGATAAATCCAGACACTAACAAGACTTCTCTTATCCCTGGTTTAAAAATTACGTTCTGGCATATCCAACTAGCAACTTCATTCGGGTTCAAATGCAGGGCAGAGTTTAGGAGCCTTTGGAAAACAAATGGAGAAAAGCCCACTGAAGAGAAAAAAGGGGCTATTTCTGTCATCAGTGGACTTTGAATCAAGTCCTAACTTATCAGGATTTACATTCAAAACATGGACAAGTGGGTACGATTAGAAGGCTTTTCAAAGAGGCATAATCACAGTGACGAGCTTTCTGCCCTTCCCAGAGCGCAGCCTTTGGGTATGCTCAGTACAGCTGCCTCTATCTGTATTCTCTGCAACATTTTTCTGCGCAATAAAGTACATAAGCTGTTTGCAAGGAATTCTTCTAGAAGAAAATATATCAAATTCAAGCTCATACATCGGGATCTGAGCAGATTTTGACTGTCCGAGTGCTCAAAATGCAGATTTCAGCCGTGACAGCAGGGATTCTTTTTGTTTTGACCATATGCTGTAAAAGGTCTGCCAACGTGTTCAAACACTCCCTTCATCATGAAACTGAAAATTACCGTATATCACTCCAGAAGGGTTTGAACCAAGCTGGTTTCCTTGCATGCAGTGGGAAGACCTGGTCATAACCACAAGGTTCTCTTGTTGCCATTTCAAGTTCTTGAAGAAATTTCCATACACTCTCATCATCCTTGTGGAATGGTTTGATTAAACAGCTAATCTTGTTTTGCCATCTAGGAATATTTTCTTTACACAAATCATTTAGCATATGAGTTAATGACCCTCTGTACCATTTATTTCATTATCCAGATTTTGACAAAACAAACATTGACTCTGGGTTTTTTTCTAGATGTTAGGGCACCAATGCTCAAAGTTAATCTGTTTTCTTTTCCAGAAGGGGGATTCCCCACTCATCTTCCTGGGGGTGCAGAATAGGGCTGTGTTAAATGACAGTTCATTTCCATAACAAATGGAACAGAAGATATGAAAAGGACACTGTCAATCCACCTGAACTCCAACATACACCTTAAAGGAAGACAAATTCATTGTAGGTGACTAGACTGAGACTGAAGTCCAGAGTTTAGAACAAACAAGAAAGGATCTCCCTGAACTATGCAAGCAGTCATCCACTGCACTGTTCAGTTAAAGGCCTGGTTCCTGGTAAGAGCCCACAGAAACTTCATTTTTAGTTAATTAATTACTAATGTACACAGCCAGGAATCTGAGCTCATGCATAAAACAAAATTAACAGGATAATAATGACCTCAAAATATTTTTAAATGGCCAGTACGCAAAACTGCAGGCTTACATAGTGAGAGAAGGAAGAATTGGAAAGGCTGAGCGCCTCCTGCATCCCTGTTATCAGTCTCCCCACCTCACCCCTACTCCTCTCATGCTCACAGAGCCATTCTTGCTGACAATAGCACCACACAAAATCCCTGCTTTGACTGGAGAGCGGGGCCACATTTCTAATACAAGCAGAATGACATCGGTGGCTGCTCAGCTCATAGTGTTAGGGAAAAAAGGCAGCTCTGCCATTGGAAGTATTAAAAGGACAGTCATATGTAAGCTCATAAAGTATTCTGTCTGTTCAGCCTGATGTGGTAAGGCTGGCTTACCACTGAGAGTGCCACTTCAGGAAAAGTGTACTTCAACTGGGAAGAAACACGGATAATCAGAATTTGCACCCATCGCCTACACAGAAAAACTGAGGGATCACATAGCCCACAGAAAGCCGAGCAGGAGGAAAATAATTCCTTTTTGTACAAAAACCTTTTATAAATAGGAACGGAATAAACTGTTTTCCCTGTTTGCTGCAGACAGACAAGACTAATAGGTTTAAATTGCTCAGGGACATGGTGCAAATTTCAGCAGCTCCAAGCTCATTGCTGGCAAGAGGCTGAAAACTCCTTCTCTTGCTCTTCCCCCTGGCATCTCCCAGCCACTGTCCCCTGCCATTCCCGTCCTCCTCTCTGCAGGACTAGGACCAAGCTCCAAGGCAATGATGAAGGGAGCCGAAGAATGAGCCACTTGGTCTCCTCTGCTCCAGCCCAAAAAGCGCCACGAGTCCTCGGCAGGAGCACACCCGGCAGCAGCTCCTGGAAGAGGGATGGGGCCTGGCTCAATGCATGCCTGACCTCTACTTGCCTCCCTGAAAGCCCACCCTGTGCTTCCTTCTCCACGCCCTGGTATCAAGCGGACAACCAGGTCAGGCCCCCTTTGCAAGTGCCTTTTCTCTTCAGCATAAACAGATGGAGATCTGGGTTTTTTTCAGATGAGCCCCTCTTGCACCCAGAGAGATTCCCCTCAGTGTCTTTCCCTCCAACACAGGAAAAGCTCTTAAGGTCTGTCCTTGTCTAGACTGAGCAGAACAGCTCCCGTAGGGAAGGGAGTGGAGGCAAAGTGCTTTTGTCTTCCTGTGTGCCTAGGAATTGAGAAAACGCAGGGCAAGCAGGTACCGGGTTTGGGATCATTCAAGCAGCAGTAGAAGAGGCTAGGCTGCATGCTGCTATGCATGGTACAAGTTTCCAGAATGGGATGCTTAGGGTAACGCTAAGACAAGCATCTGAACTGAAAGAGTTCAATGTTGGAACTGTTTGCCTAGGGAGATGAAATACTAGAAGGTACTAAGGATAAGGTTAGACAAGTGTCACTCACAAATGAGTAAGGTGTAGCAGATCTTATTTGGGAGCAGAAGTGCAATCCCAATAACTTCTTAAGATCCTTTCCAAGCCTACTTTCTATTATTGTTTATAGACCTGAACAGGGCTTAAGCAAGCACATTCCTCTGGAGATGTGACAGGATTCACTGGAACTCACTAGCAATGTCTGGCGGCGTCACATGCGCAACATCTGTAAGAGATACCACGTTCCACTATATGGCTCACAAGACTCCACACCGCTCACATCAGCAAGTTTTGCGTCATCTGGGCTTGCTGAGAAACCAAGTATTTCAGAAAGCAGTAACAATCCCTAACAAAAATAACGCTACCTGTGTGTTAATGATAACAACCACATGAAAGTATTAACGTATTATGGCTAAACAACAGCTACTTTATGGCTCTGTGCATTTCTTGATGTTTCTAATTCAGAAGTTCATTAACCTATAACAAGACTAATTTTAAGATTTCCACTGGCATTATTAAGCTAACAGCACAATAGACTCTGTGATGTATATGGGCTTAACAACCTTTGCCAATAAAGACAGGTTGTGGGGTAGAGAGGTTTCTTGCGGGTAGAAACATTCCTTTAAGAAAAATGGATTTGGGTATTTCTTTAGAATTTTAAAGGAGATATTAATGTCACTTTTTCAACCCCACACTGAAAAATCAGATTGCCTTAACTGCTTGAGCTTACGGTATGGAGAACAACACTACATTTCAGACACAAGGCTACCCTGAATCAAATTAATTCAAAAATCTCCATTTTTTAGAATAGCTTTTAGCACTAAGTGGTGATGTGACATAAATTTTAATCTGGCCTCTTAGCAATAACCTGCTCATTACATTGATGCTGCACAGCTTGTGAGTAATGCAGTGCCTCCAAAATGTCAGAGCAGGACATATGATTAGCATTTTCTCATATATTTCTGTACATTTACATACATATATGCATGAACTAAACCTGAGCTACAAAACCGGAAAGTACGCGTGGAAATACTTGGATCTAACTTAGGTTTTTTTCTTTATATGGATCAGCTATTGACATCCCTTACCCTGGTCGGCTGCCCCTGGGGACTCACATGAGGAGAGGATGGGAATTTCTCTTAAGGGCTAGAAAAGCTAGTTAGGAATCAAGCATGTGGATGCTTTTTATTCCTCCCTATGCTCTCGTCTGAGACCTATCTAGCTCATGAACACTGGCATCCAGTTCTGGCATGCCAACAGGAAATATCAGGACATAAAGGCCATTTTGTTTAATGATTACTCTTAGGGAGTCAAACCAAATGGAATAATTTGGGAGGTACACTTTCCTAAGCTCTGCAATTCTGATATAGGTCAGTGGAGCAAGGGTGTTTGATTTAAGTAGGAGAAGAAGAATATACTCCATCGTCTGCAAATGCAAGAGGTTGTGGTGGACAAGAAAGACTTTGCAGCAGAGTAACAGCATGATGATTGCTGCAAGAATGCAATAAAAACATGATGTAATGTCTTCTCCATCTTCTAAGCCTAGGAGTGTTCTGCCACTTGCTTGCGTGGTTGCACAGACCAAAAAAATAAATCTCATTTTTTCAGGCATCAGAAAGAAGCTGTGTGAATATTTATGCAGAGAGTTCCACCACTTATATAGTGCTACACTGAGACCCGCTACGAAGTAAATAGGTGGCAAGCCTGGTTTTCAGGGAAAGCTCCGTTTATTTTGTCAATGCAAGCTCAAGAGCTCCGTTCATTGCAACACTTAGTTACTACTGCCAAACCCATTTTAGGTATGGCCAACACCACAATGTCAGTTAGTGATTTCTTTCTACAAATTCCCATCCAAATACTTGAATCTGCACAGAACACCTGCAAGTAATGGAGAGGTACCATCTGACATGCCTCTGCGAGAAATGCGTTCCTGAAATGAGATTAATTTATATTCCAGAAATGAAGCCTCCAGAAATTCTAGCCACCTCCTGCAAACTCTTCACAAAGGAATAAAATAATCTGCTGCATGGAAAAGCTGGAGGACTGGGAAATACATCAGCTATGCACAAACTTCTCACACTGTAGAGCTGAGCACTGCACACTGGTAGCACACAAATGCTGATAAATTTATCATTATGAAAGACCTGTTGGACACTGCTCACCACAAAGAATGTAAGCTCTTTTGCACTTTCAAACTTATACGCTTCCAGGTGGATTGTAAATCCACATTACCTATTCCATACACCCGTACAGCATCTCCATTATGTGTTCTTGCCTGCGCAAAAACTCATACATATCAATGGACAATAGTGTCAACAGTCAGACCCCTTCAGAAACTGAAAGTCAGGCCACAAAAACAATACATGCTCAGCTTCACCATCATATTATTTAAAAAATAATCATAAAAATGTGGTTATTTCTTCTACTTCACTTTCAGGATCTGTACTTTTCTGGCAGTATTCTTTCATGCTTTCAAATTTTTCTCCACAGGTTCATGGTGGTCACAGTGGGTAAGGCAAAGGAAGAGGCAGTACTTCATCCACCACTCAGTTCTGCCTGGGGTAGCACATTCCCATGGTAAAGCAATTACAAAGCACCTTAGAAACATCACTGTTATGTCTGTCTTTGGCTATGACCTGTTTACAAATAGCATAAGGTGACATTCTTGCTTAGTCACATGATTTGGTAATCCAAAGCATTAGGGCAAAACAGTACAAGTGTCTAACCTGGCAATGCACTGCATGAAGCTAACACTCATTACTGTGAACTACTGAGCCTCAAAATAATAATGAATTTATGACCAAAAGACAGTTTACAAGTGAATTACAAGACACTGATTCTATAATAGGAAATCTTTGCTGAGCATAAATATATTCTTATACACTTTACTCTTAGTCACATATTTTCCCAAATGAAGGACTTGAAAACATAGCTAAAATTTTTATCTGCATCTTGAAATAAAAATCTTACATCCATTCAAATCTGTGTTTTTCACCACTAACTATTTTTACTGCTTCTCTTATCCCCTAAATAGAAAGCTTTATTGACAAAATCCTCATTTCATTGCTATATAAAAAAGGACAGTCCAGTTCTTAACACCATTTTGTTAAAATAAATATGCTCTACAAGCTAAATTAGGCAAAATATAACATCTAAGCAGAAAAAATTGCACTTGAATGAGTGCAACTGTAAATAAACCTGTGCTGAGGTTGGGCAAAGCGAAGAGAAAGTACAAATAACCAGGGTTTGGTTAGATTATCTTAATGAGAACTAATGAATGACTTTTCATTTGTTGTGGCTGGATTTTTAAGCTTATAGGTATTTGAATATAAACATTTTGCATTGACATTAACCGGTTGAGCAGCATTTGAACACAAGCATCTGAGGAATTCAGGGACAAGTTCTGACTGATTCTTACAAGATTGATGCCACCAACGTTTGATGGTAGCATTATCAGTAAAGTAGACAAAGAGAATTCAGGAAGGGTGGCTTTCGTGGTCTGCAGAAATGCTTAAAATATAAAAGAAGATACTCTACATTTAAACGCACCAGACGAAAAAATAGCACCAAAAACCAACAAGAGAGCAGAACCAAAAACTCAAATAATGTTGGATGCGAGTGGCTTTACAGAATGGAAACACACGATACCAGATAAAGTGCTGTGTTAAAAGTAGCTGCAGAAAGTAAGACTGTTCATCCTAAGTTGTTAGATATGCTAATAGGTATTGTCAATTCGTTTTATCGATGCAGTCAATTCCAAACTGAGAACATTCTATTTTGAGCCTGGTCTGATAGAAAACAAAATCTAAATTGTTCTTGTTTCTGTCTTTCTCCCCAAATAAGGAAAGAAAAGGTAAGAAAAAAGAACGATGGGCCAGTCAGCCTCACCTTGACCCCTGGGAAGGTGATGGACCAAATAATCCTGGAAACTATTTCCAAACATATTCAAAGCAAGAAAGTGACTGGGAGTAGCCAGCATGGATCTATGGAGGAGAAATCATGCCAGACCAGCCTGACAGGTTTCTATGACCAAATGTCTGGCTTGGTGGATGAGGGGTGAGCAGTGGATGTTGTTTACCTTGACTTCAGCCAGGCTTTCAGCGCTGCCTCCCATAACATCCTCATAGACAAATTGATGAAGCGCAGGCTAGGTAAGTGGGCAGTGAGGTGTAGTGAAAACTGGCTGAGCTGCCTGGCCCAGAGGGTTGTGATCAGCAGCACAAAGATCACCTGGAGGCCAGTCAGCAGTGGTGTACCCATAGATTGATACTGGGACCAATACCATTTAACATCTCCATTAATGACCTGGACAATGGGACAGAGCACACCCAGTGACAGTTTGTAGACACCATGAACTTGGGAGGAGTGGCTGATACACCACATGGTTGTGTGACTGTTTAGAGGGACCTCAACAGGTTGGAGAAAATGGCAAACAGGAATCTCAAGAAATTCAACAAAGGGAATTGCAAAGTCCTACACCTGAGGAGGAAAACCGCCATGCACCAGTACAGGCTGGTGGCTGACTGATAGGCTTTGCGGGAAGATTTAGGTCCTGGTGGACACCAAGCCGAACACGAGCCAGCAATGCACTCTTGCAGCAATGAAGGCTGACAGCCTCCTGGGTTGCATTAGGATGAGTGTCGCCAGCAGGTCAAAGGTGTGATCCTTCCTCTCTCCTCAGCACTGGTGAGGCCACATCCCGAGTGCTGGGTCCACTCCTGGGCTCTGCAGTATAAAGGGGACATGGACGTACTGGAGCAAACGAAAGGTCAGGAAGGTGGTTAATGACTTGCAGCATGTGAGCTATGTGGAGAGGCTGAGAGAGATGGTGGTGCTCAACCTGGAGAAGAGAAGGCTCAGGGGAATCTTATCAATGTATAAAAATAGCTGACAGAGGGGAGTAAAGAACACAGAGCCAGACTCTTCTCAGTGGTACCCAGGGAAGGACAAGAAGTAGTGGTCACAGAAGCAAATACAGGAAATTAATTCCGTTTAAACATAAGAAAAAGCTTTTTTACTGTGAGAGTGGTCAAACACTGGCACAGGTTGCCCGAAGAGGTTGTGGAGTCTCCATCCTTGCATATATCCCAAACCTGACTGGACTCAGTCCGGGGCAACTTGCTCGAGGTGACCCTGCTCTGGGGGTTGGACTAGATGATCTCAGAAGGTCCCTGCCAATCTCAACAACTCTGTGATTCTGATACAAAGCATGAAGGAAAATAAGAGATATCTTCCCTCCAAAAAGGTGCAGGCAGCTAGTGGAGGAAACATGATCTTTTCTATCAAGAAGAATCTTGTAATCTTATGTATGATAACACTATAATCCTGGCCATAATGCAGCAGTAGTTGTGACGTGACACTGCTGGACTGAGCCATTACATTTAAAAATGTTTGGGACCCAACTGTTTTGAAGTTTCAGAGCGTTCCTATCCCAACTGGTGCTTTGCATATCTTTGGTGGCAAGTTTGTTACAGTGTTACTTTATTTTTATTTGCCATTAGAATGCAAACAAGTTATTGCAAAACGCACCCACAAATCTGAGTACACATTGTGTTCCTCTTAGCAAAAAAGTAGTTTACGGTAACCAGTTACATATTTTTTTATGGAACTACCTCATCTACTACAGGACTAGCACTATTTGCAATGATACACTGGGAACACAAGCACTGACATGTAACTGGTGGTGGCGGTACCCATGAAAACTGGCCCTATTCCTGCACTAAGGAAATGTGACCAGAGATGTTCAACAGATTGACATTCATGCTTTTCCCTGACTGCCTTTCTGCGTTTCACAAATTTTGCCTACTATTATCAGTTAATGTTAAGGACACGAGCCAACCATATAAATAACCCCCCTATTTTTATACGACTGCTACACTTAGCACCCAAACTTCCAAGAAAGCCAGAGTGTTTGTCAGCATGGCTCTCCCTCAGTGCTCCACCTTATTCCCCTGGTAGAGATCCAGAGGCAGAGCCCAGGCTCCTGGTGCTTACCACTGCCATCTAGCCAACAGCTGCTGCCCACAGCAGGAGGAATTTCACCTTCTGAAAGCTGGCTCACTCAGGAGGTAACTGCCAGCTTTAAAGATCCTTTCCTAAATCTCCTACTGCAGGACTGGGCACTTCAAAATATTGGTAATGGACCAGAGCCTTTCACCACTCTAAACCCAGCCCAGCTCATACAGTGAGAACGGCGTAGGCTGTCTGAGTTTTTGAGTTTCCATTCAGGGCTTTGAAAATTTGCCACTGCTAATGAGCAGAGGCCTCGAGCTGCGCGGGCAGAGCCTCCGTTGCCATTGTTTTAAAGCAGCACACAGGGACACTGCCTTTCTGTGAGCCAGTCCGTCCCTCCAAGCTCTGTCCTCCTGGCCCCTGGTCCTTCCCCGTTCCCTGGTACCAGCGCCACCATGCATGGGTGCGTAGGGAGCAAGAGATGGACTTGTTGATCCATGCGCAATCTGCTGTGCCTTCCCTCCCCAGTGCTACCTTTCCACGGGGCCCTGATCAGACTCCAGAAATTCAGCTTTCACATTGTGAGGGCTTTTAAATTTCATTTTAGAGAGTGATAGTGGTAGGCTTTCATGCGTTTCTCACAGCCTTAACTGTGAAGTTAACCATTGCGAATATGAGGCTGGCTGGATCCGCAGACACCCCGGCACAACCATTTCAGAGGGATGCGAACTACCTATATTCGCAGCAGCAGGCTCGCAACAGGGGTACCCTGTGAGAGCAACGCAGGCTTCAGCCCCAGCTCACTCCCCGTCTCGGGAAGGCATGGTTTCGGTGGCTTCCTTCTCTGGAGCCAGTTGAGACGCCTCTCGTTTTTCCCCCACGCTACACGGCAGAGGATGCCAGCGAGCTGGGGGTCGGCGGCGAGCCGAGCCGTGGCGAGCCGAGCCGAGCCGTGGCGAGCCGTGGCGAGCCGAGCCGAGCCGTGGCGAGCCGTGGCGTGGCGAGCCGAGCCGAGCCGAGGCGAGCCGGGGCAGGTGCAGCGCGGCCCCGCCCGGCCCAGCCACCTGCGGGCCGCTGCCGCTCGCCGGGGCGGGCGGAGGCGCTCGCCCAGGGCCGGCCCCGGCCCCGCCTCCGCCGGGAGCCGCTCGGAGCAATTCCCACGGCAACCCAGGCTCGACCCCCTTCCCAAACCCCGCCTCCCCTCCCCGCCCCTCCGCTCCCGCCCGGCGGCCGCCGCCGGTCGGAAACAGTCCGTGTGTAAACTCGACGTGTCCGGAAAGGTGCGCGCCGCTCCCCGCCTCGCTCCGCGCCCGGCCGCGGGGCGCGCCCGCCCAGCGCGATGCTGGACCCGTCCTCCAGCGAGGAGGAGTCCGATGAGGTGCTGGAAGAGGAGCGGCGGGACGTGCTGGTGGCGGCGGGGGGCGGCTCGCTGCTGCTGCCGCCGCCGCCGGCCCGGGACCCGCGGGGCAGGGAGGGCGGCGCGGCGCGGGCGGCCAGCCCCAGCCCCAGCCCCAGCCCCAGCCCCTCGGTGCTGAGCGAGGGCCGGGAGGAGCAGGAGCGCCTGCAGCGAGAGGAGCGGGAGAAGCGGCTCCGGCTGCAGCTCTACGTCTTCATCGCGAGGTGCATCGCGCACCCCTTCAACGCCAAGCAGCCCACCGACATGGCCCGCCGGCAGCAGAAGGTGAGCCCCCGCCGCCCCCGGCCCCCGCCGTGCAGGAGCCGCCGCCGCCGCCGCGCTGGGGCCCGCAACAGGTTGAGCTGGGCGCCGGGGGGGTGGGGGGGCCCGGCGGCGGCCCCCGGGGCCCCGCAAGCGCAGGCGGCGCTGGAGCCGGGCGCTGCGGGGCTGGGGCTGGCTTCCAGCGCGGCTTCTCCGCGGCGGCGCCTGGAGCTAGGAAGGCGTCAGGGGCAAAGTCCTGGAAGTTTTGCGAGCCGCGCTTCAAGTCGGCGTGCGGAGGGTGCGGGCGGCGGGGCGCTGGGGCCGGCTTGCGGCGGGAGCGGTGCTGCTGCCGCTCGGCGCGGCGTGGGGATGGAGCCCAAGCTGCCCCCTGCGCGGCGCGCCCCGGCCGTCGGCGCCCACCTCCAGCAAATCCAGCCGTGAGGCAGAGGTGAGCGAGAAGACCGCTTCGTTAATTATTCAGGGCGGTCTGTCTGGACAGAGAAGCAATTAACACGCGTGTTTTGTGATGCGAATGGCCTGCCAGTGAAGGCTGACCACAAGTATTCTCTGCGTCTTGTACATCCGAGCCGAGCTCCTGAGAAGGGGCAGGTGTGTGGTAGGTGTTTATGCTGTAACGGTGCTTATTCTGTTCCTTCTGAGCTATTGAACAGGTAGAATACTTAAAAGTTTTGAACCAAGGCACTGCATTTCCAAATAACCACTTAGTTCTTGAAATGTTTGGTCTAAATAATTTGTTTGTCTGTTTTTTTTTTTTTCCCTTTCAGTTCTGTAAAACAAACAAACAAACACAAATCAAAACAGAAGAGAAACAACTCCCCCTTTCCACATCACTTTCCAGAGGGAAAGAATTCAGTTCCACTTGGCTTTTTTTGATCTTGGTACTTCCATATCTCTAAGGGTTTGTAAAATCCAATATTAAATGTTTTGGGGTGTCTGAATTATGCCTGCTATAGGTAGTTTGTGCTTAGTGAATTCTCTGACAAGTTAGCGTGGTGGTAATAATAAGATTATTTCTGGAAGAACATTTTGTTTTTGTCAAGTGTTAGGTATTTAAACCGTGAAGCCTGTATAAAGACATCTTGTAAGCAGGAAGTCAAAGAAAACCTGGCAAAACGAGAATTTTCACCATGCCACTGAGGACTCCCCGCCCCAAAACAGAGTCATCATAGAAATGCTGTTTTGAACGGACAGCTGGAGGTCATCTGAGTGTGACCTTCCACTGGACAAAGCCAAAGCTGACCTGATGTAGTGGTGGTATTAGTCTAGGTTCAAGCAGGAGGCTCAAAAGCTTCCAGAGGTGAGATCCCGCAACCCATCCGTGTGACCTGCTCTGGTGCTGCATTGCCCTCTTCTTGATGAAATTTTCCTAATCGGCTTCCAAGTTAAAACTTGCGGCCATCGACTGCAGAAGATACTGAACATTTAGAAGTTCTCACTGATCTCAGTCACTAAGTATAGGAACTGCGTTTTAAAAATAACTACAGTATTAATTATTTTTATTAATAAGATGTATGAAAAGAGATTGCTGATGTGCAGCAAATACAGAAATACAACAGTTGTGGATTTAACATATGAGCCATGAACAAATTGATTGACCGAATTGACTTTTGATACCTAAAATTAAATGTTACTCTTGCTAATTACTGTTTTTAAGTGAACTCTGACTTTTGGTTTAACTACTATATGTAGAAAGAGATGTTTGTCATGTGTAGGAATTTAGCTGCAGAACAAGGATGATTTGTCTTTTGCTGGTCAGGAACTAGTGTTTTTAAGTAAAACATAACACAATAAAGAATTCTGTCTAGGAGTTGCGCTTCTCTCTAGAAGTAATGAAATGCACATAAACATCCTTCCCCTTATTTGACAATTTGGTATACTACCCAATGAATTACTGAATGTAGGGTAGCAGAGCTGGTCCTGAGTGTTAGGGGTTCAGAAAACCTGCTTTGATAGTTCAGGAGCACCGAGAGCCATACGAAGGAGCCCTCTTCTGTGCTCTAATTTTTGCACTCTGTGCTGCCCGGTGGCCCCGTGTCAGCCTTAGGAATGAGAGTGCAACCACCTGTCTTACGCTGTGTCCTGTAGTAAGAAACTTTTGGATTTGGACAGCTGGACTTGTGTTCCATTGGGTAAAAGTCTGTCTTATTTCCTGAATGAATTTTATCATTACCAAGATGCGATACAGATGTGGACTGTCCCTTAATCTCTTGCTCTCTTGCTTCGCATCTGACTTCAGTTATGTGGCTGTCTGTCCATTGCGAGCTGGACTGAGATTCCCTACCTGTGTTATTTTACTGGAGCCGTTAACTACCACACGCCCTGTCCATCATCAGTGGATAAGGGATCCAAGGTATGGTTTCGAACCAGAATCTGCGATGCTCTGTGCTTCCAGCCTCCAGCCCAGTCTGCCTGTCTCTGGTTGTGCACTCTTCGTAATGCTTTTGCACCAGCAGTCTTTCTGATAACCCAAGAATAGTATCCACCCTGCTTGAGAGCAGAAGTAATTTGTTCTTTCTGCCAGTTCATTTGGCATATTGCTGAGCAAATATTGCAGAATGCAGTTTGCTTCTTTTTTAATGTGGAACATATTATCCAGTAAGGGAATGAGATGGAATTCACAGATCAAATATCCTCAATTGCATTGTAATGTCAGTAAGGAAGCGGTTTCCAATATGGCTGGCTTCTTATGTTCTTGCTTCAGTATCAGATTAAAATGTACTATACGGTATCTCGAAACCATCATACTTAATGGACTGAGTTATGCTAATTAACATAAAGAATTTTAAATGCAAGCAGTGTTTCACTCCTCTGCTGTCTTTTCTCATCCTTCTTTCTTCTCGCTAAGTAAAATTAGCTCAGCTCTATTGTGATAGATAAGATTAATTTAAAAAAAAAAGAAATCAAACTTCAAGAAAAAAAAAAGAGCTATCATAATTGACCAGAGTCCATCAACTCTGCTAACTTGGTTTTAATGCCAAATTCAATGTAATTTACCCCAGACTTTGCTGAAACACATCCTTTTATAATCTGGCTGCATTTCTTTTTAATCTGTAGGATATGTGGTAGAAATACTCTCTTTTAACTGTTCAGAGTTAGTTGGTGACCTACTATTACATCCTGTCTTACTTTGTTTACTGGTAGATTTGTGGTGGAGAAGGAAGAATAAGCTAATATTGGAGATGTGGAACTGAAGCATGGCGTGATTTTTCAAGGTGGGGTAACGGATCCTGACGAAGATGGGAGTTAAGTTCTACAGAGTAGAACTAATATGTATTTAGTAACATATTTTCAATAGATATTTATGGACACTTGGTCATGTATTCTCCAAACTTTTAGAGAAATATTAATGCATCAATGCACTACATGCCTTTATCAAGCAAGGTTTGTCTGTCTCTGGCTTAAAGAGACTTTGTCACTTTTTTGTAGTTTCCATTTTAATGAGTCCTCTGGAACGTATTTCAGCATCTTTCTTCTTCTGCCTCTCCGCTCCTCTTCCTTTCTAGTCCAGCAAAAGAGAAGAGAATAGTTAGCTAATCCCATTCCTCTTCCTTCTTCCCTCCCACCCCAGCCAAACTGAATCTCAAACCAGCAGATTGAATTTGTCCTCAGAATGGGATTTTACGTGGTGAAAAGAAATGCATTCCCAGTGTGGCTGTCCTCCATCAAGGGAAAGTGGTGTATGTGAATGTACACAGCACCAGTGATTAGATGATGACCGTGGTAACTGTGGTTTATACTAACCAGTTGTACACTTGTCTGTACATACTTGGTTTTACTCGGGGAGTGTGTGCCAAAGGTGGGTTCTGTATCTGGGAGATGAATCGGAGTTACAGTTCCTGGGGAAGGAAGGGACAATAAAGTGCTACAATTAACTGACAAAAAAGGTGTTCTTCCAGTGTTTTTCTTCCTCAGCATTGTAAAATTTACTCTACTAATCAAGTGGTCACACAGTAAACCCAAGACTGGGAGAGAAGTAACACTTCTATGCTAAACAAGATTTCCTGATGCATGAAAGGCTTAGTACATCAAAGCTGATAATTCAAGTCTTGCTTTCATAGTTGATAAGTAGCAGAAGTAATTGAACTGGCTGTTTAGAAATCATAAATAAATGAGTTTACTTCCTGAATATATGCCGACCTGTTTTCCATCCATTTCTTTTCTCCACCTCCTCAGTCATGAGTATATTACAAAAACAGTGGCTTCTAGTTAATACTCAAAAGTGGGAGTGGTACTATTCGGTAGTTTATTTTCATCTGAACTCCATGAGTTTGTTCTTTCCTGTTTCTTGGGCTTTACCTCTGAAGGAGAGGTTTGTAATAATACATGTCCGCTAAATAACTTTATCAGGAAAGTGTTGGTTACAGGGATAGACTTCATTCTCTGGATCACAGTTTTATTCTTAATGTCTTTATTTCTCCTGCCCCAAGCCCCACTTTTTGTTGCTTTTGAGCTGGTGATGTGTATCTGCTTATTGGTTGGCTGAGCAGGTTTTGGGAAAGAAAAATTGCCTCTTGGCTTCTGAGCTTGCTTCGTAAGATGCTGTTTTCCCCACTGCTAAGATAGCAAGGAGAGCGCATCAAAAGCCATTGTTGCCAGAAACTCTAGACACATTTCAGAGGAAGAGCTTAGCTATAAAACTTGGCCATCTGGTCAAAATTCTGCTAAAGGGCTTTCTAGGAAGATGTCTTCCATTTCTCCCTTCAATGTTTCCTTTACAAATTTTAATTTTTTTGTGAAGTGTTTCAGAAAGTAATTTTGAATCAAGTTTATTTGCCTCTCTGTTTTTCCCCATCACAGATGCCTTGATAACACCTTGTCATGATGCTCTAAGCCACGTGTATTTTGTTTCAGTCAAGTTAGGATAGAATATTCTGGTAAATCCTGTCAAAGCCCATTAAGATGGTGGCCTACGCAGCTCTGTATATGTTGAGACAAGATTATTGGCAAACGGATCTTTTTACCGCAGTCAGAACTTGCTCTTTGGGGAAGAAGTTGTTCTTGCCTGCAGTAGGAAAGTTGCTCATGATGGGTAATTGAGTCAACCGTGGCTGAAGAAATAATGAAGGATGATGAGAGAAGCAGAGCCTTCTAGTTACCAATGCCACTTCAGAAATGACAATCCGTCAGAGTTTTGTCTTAATCTTAAAACTGTTCTGCTGCCCTGCCAGCTCAGCATTTATCTGTGCGGCTTGGCCAAAAGCTAGGCAATGTGCTGGGAAAATGAGGCTTTGGTAAACAGCTGTGTAATGAAGTGGACACATAGGGACAGTCTGCAAACCTAGTTTTACTATGCTGAAAAATCCATCAGTCTCTTCTTTTGCTTGCTTGGTTTGTTTTCCCTGCCTATTTTACCCATACTTGCCTTTGAAATTTGATTATTTTTCAATTATTATTTGAGAGGACAATTTTAAATTTTTTTCTGGAATGAGTGACCTCAGGTTGGTTGTTTCTTTCTGTCACCCCCACAGTTTGACAAGTGTGTTAACTCTGTTGGCAAATACCCCATTTTAAAGTGCTTGAGGAAGACTACTTATTAGTTTTTTCTACAGGGGAGCTGACAGGAAGGGAGTTTGAAGAATCAGCTGACTGTTGCCATCTCTGCAGGAACAGTATGGGGGAATTGGCTGGCTGGGCTGCCTTGCATTTCTCACCTTTTCCAGGCAGTTTTTATTCTTGCATTATATTTTGTGTATCTGAACCACTGGTAAGTGGTGACAGAGAAGCAGAAATGCCAAATCAGTTCATCTTGTCCTTATAACTTTCTCTGACATCATCTGAGAAACATACTCATTGCTGCCATGGAAGAACAAAGCTGGTGAAAATACTCTTTTCCCCTCTGAACCATACTCCTTTCCCTGTATCTGGAGAGGGGCAGCATATCAAAATATTCATTACCTGTGCTGTCTTTAACTGTAGAATATTGCCAGAGCAGCAAGTACTTGTTGGTCACTAGTTGACTATTCACTGAGTGATGTACTTCTGTAAAAGCAAATATACCACTTCCTCCCTTCTTCCCCCATGCACACCTATTGTCACTAGTTCACGTTTGGGGACACTACTAACCAGTCACCTGTCCATTTGCATGCTGCTTATTAGACATGGTTTTTCTGTTTCTGCCTTTGTACCATTTCTTTTTAATATTGGTGAATATCGTCCTGAAGTTGGTTTTGGTATATATTGTTTTACTTTTTTAATGTACCTCCATATTCGTGTTCTATTTTCCTGTTATCCTTGTTTCTTTTTTGTGTGTAGATGTCTCCTACTTTGCTAGCTTAACACATCCCTCTCTCCTGCTGCTTCCCTTTTATTCATGTGCTTGCTAGAACTGGAAAACTAATAGCTCAGGCACAGAACTTGCTTCCCATTTATCAACCCAAGAGGTGTCCATGGGGGAAGGTGGGATGACGCATCTTCTTCTAGGAAAGTGCTTGGCTCTCCTCTGCTGATTGAGGGATGGGTGTTGGGGTGCTAGTCTTTGTGCCTTGACTCTGGTCCTATACTTAGTTGTACTGAGCTCTGGTAGTATATGACTCTGAACTGGGTGCCAGCCTTTGAGGTTTTTAAACTTTTTAATCTTTAAGTCTCTTTTCATACAGTTTTTTTGGCACAGTGGCTGTAAAAATGCCTCCTGTATTTCTTTCCAACTTAGTCCTCTTGCTGCCTGCCGATGGCTGTGGTATGTACAGGTCTGGCGCTCAAGCTTCTCCTTGGTTTCTAGCTATTGCCGTTCAGGAGGGGCGGCAGGGAGAGGAACAGCATCTGCTGAACTCCTGTTCCCTTTGCCTAGTGCCTATCTCCAATGCCTGCTTCTGCCTAGAAGTGCTGGCACCAAATTGAAAGCAGCCCAGTTCTTGTGCGTTGCAGCTGATTCCCACAGGTTTCAGAATAGCAGCTGTGAAAAGGCAGTTTTCAGTTTGTTGCTGTGTGTGGGAAACTCTGAGCAGCAGGAGAGGCAGAGTGTTTGTATGGGGGTACCAGACTGCATCAGCTTAGGTTTGCGTTTTGAAGGTTATTTTCACAGCCATAAGCGTTGAAGGCTTTTCATTTTTTGTTTAAAATTCTCTAGAAGTTGATGGTACTTGCCCAAAAGAATTTATTTCTGGTTCTTATTTATTTTGCAGCGAGGAGATAAAGCATATGCTTCTCTTCAAGCGTGATTACTTGTATGCATAAGTTTAAGAACGTTCTTGAGTGTTTTTCCTGTCAGGAAGGGGAAAAGCATTAATTAACAGCATTGTGAAGAATGAACAGAGCTACAGTGAGTACTACTTTAGCTACATGACCTGGTGAAGAAAAATTAGAAGAAAGGGTGAATGTACAAGAATTTTTCTCCAGCTCTGTTTCCATTTTTCTCTCATGCATTAATTATTCATTTATGTTCAATTGTCTTGGCTGTGGGGTTTTGGAAATAGAGGCCAGCAGCTTCTGTTTGATGAAAGTGCTAGAGGGATACTCTGAGTGATAGTATAGGCACACAAAAAAAATCCTTAGGATACTACTTTGAGACTTGTTTGGGCCACAGACAAGGACATGGAAGAAAGGACAAAGCTCAGATAGTGCATAAATGAGATCTCCAAAGAGATGACGTACATCTACAAATATCAGGGGAGAAATGGAAATCAGTGATGGAGAGTTTCATGGACTGGGTTGAAGGTACTGAGAAAGTACATGGAACTGAGTTAGTTTTAGAGTAGAGGAACTGTTCAGGAAGGACAATGACAAAGTTAAGAGGAATTAATTTGTAGCAGAGAAATCCACTGGTCATGAGAGTTACGCTTTTCAGTATGAAACAGAACTGAAGAAGGAATATCTTGGGTAAAAGAGTTTGCAAGAAAGATATTGGGCTAGGAAAAAGAGATAAGGATTAAGCTGGGGAAAAGTGAATAGTCTCAATATCCGTGCCGGTGTAATACAGAATAACAAGGGCAAAGAGTTGATGAGAAACTTGGTGCTCAGAAGTTGGGTGTCCATGCAAATCAGAGTGGTAGGATATAGTACCTTGGGGAAAACAGCATTTTCATGGTCCCAGATTTTTTTTCTGTAGAAAGTTGCAGTTGTTTTAGGTGTTCAGGTTTTTCTTCTGGTGAATGCACGAGTTTTCTTTTAAAAAAAAAAAAAAAAAAAATCCACCTCCAGACAGTCTACGCCAAATATTTATCTTGCTGGCTCTTGATGGGGAGCACCCCCAGTTTGTGCCTATTGCTCAAAAGTTCCTTCATTTCTAAATGATGTATGCTGAGGCCTTGCAGCAAGGTACTGGCATCTGTTTCGGGTTCAAAAGTGTTCTACGAGTGTTTCACCATTCCAACTGTTTAATACATCAAATATGCATTAGTGTTAAAATATTAATATTGACCAGTTTTAATTTTTTTTTAAATTTTGATCTGCTTATGGATGGAATATAAGCAAAGAAAAGAAATAAAAATAAAGAAGAAGTGGTTGTTTGATATAGATCTGATATTAAATCATCTTAGCAATCAGTTCCCCTCTGACTCTCTCTTCCTTCCTACAGTGTCATTAAAAGGCAGAGGATTTTTCAGTCTCTTACCAGTGGGGATTGAAGAGGAACAAATAGCAGTAGTATTTGGAGATGGAAATTAACAAACTCCGCCAGAAATTTTTGTTTCTAGTAATCTTAAACTTGCAGAGTCAGAGGGTTTGCCTGAATGGACAGTTAGATTCAGCTTGTGGTGACTTAACACCAAATGCAGTATCATTCTCATAATCACATATATGCTATAAATGGTGGCAGTTCTGAGCGTGCTAGTATGTAATTATGAAGTAATTAGAAGCATTTTACCTTAAATACTCTGTGATACAAATTCTACCAATCTTGTTTATATGGTTTGGGTTCTTTACAGAATGCTTTGGCTCCCAAATTCAATTACTTTAAAAACATCACTTGAGATTTTTAAGGCCAATTTTTAAAGTTGTCTTTTCTCTGCCATCCAAGTTTTTAGCTATCCTTATTTAATGCTTCCAGGCCTTTTTCCATGGTAATAAATGTTAGAAAGTGACTACCTATGCTTTGTGTATATAAGCCTTCTGTTTTACCACTTGGAACATAAAAAAATGAACATCCTATAAAGGTAATCTGAGAATTATGAGATCTGGCAGCCTGTGGATATATAGATATATTTTGCTCATGTGTTGCTGAAAAGGAAATAAATTAAGAATGTCATTCTTAACCATGTAATTTAAAGGTGATCTGCAGATCTGTCACCCACTAGTATCAGTGTACGTGAGTATTTTTGTACATGGCTCTCACTTGGGCACCCTGTCTGTAGGATGGTTAGTACCTTATGGGACTGCTGTTGCAGCGAGATGAAGGTTTGTTTGCCCTTTCTTTGCCCCCACCTCCCACAGGCGGGGGTGGGGAATTTTAGGAGTAGTACTTGCTTTTTACGACCTTTTTACTTTCTAAATTGCAAGGAAGGACAGTGGTATAGTGTGAACAGAGCTTGGTATTATTGGTGGTCCTTGCTTGGCTCTTCCTCAAAGTTAGAATCATAGAATCGTTTAGGTTGGAAAAGACCTTTGAGATCATCTAGTCCATCTGTTAACCTAACACTGCCAAGTCCACCACTAAACCATATCCCTGAGCACCATGTCTACATGTCTTTTAAATACCTCCAGGTATGGGGACTCAACCGCTTCCCTGGGCAGCCTGCTCCAATGCTTGGACAACCCTTTGGGTGAAGAAATTTTTCCTAATATCCAATCTAAACCTCCTGTCCCCTGGTGCAACTTGAGGCTGTTTCCTCTTGTCTTATTGCTTGTTACTTGGGAGAAGAGACTGACACCCGCCTCGCTACAACCTCCTTTCAGGTCTCCCCTCAGCCTCCTTTTCTCCCAGCTAAACAACCCAGTTCCCTCAGCTGCTTCTCATAAGACTTGCTCTCTAGACCCTTCACCAGATGCGTTGCCCTTCTCTGGACACGCTCCAGCACCCCAATGTCTGTCTTGTAGTGAGGGGCCCAAAACCTAACACAGTATTTGTGGTGCAGCCGCACCAGCGCCGAGTACAGGGGGACAATCACTTCCCTAGTCCTGCTGGCCGTGCTATTCCTGATACAAGCCAGGATGCTGCTGGCCGCCTTGGCCACCTGGGCACACTGATGGCTCGTATTTAGCCGGCTGTTGACCAACACCCCCAGGTCCTTTTCTGCCAGGCAGCTTTCCTGCCATTCCCCCAAGCCTGTAGCATTGGATGAGGTTGTTGTTACCCAGATGTAGGACATGGCACTTAGCCTTGTTGAACCTCATACAATTAATTAGCCTTGGCCCATGGATTCAGCCTGTCCAGATCCCTCTGTAGAGCCTTCCTACCCTCAAGCAGATCAAAGCTCCTGCCCAGCTTGGTGTCATCTGCAAACTTCCTGAGGGTGCACTCGACCCCCTTGTCCAGATCATCGATAAAGATATTAAACAGAACTGGCCCCAGTACTGAGCCCTGGGGAACACCACTTGTCACCAACTGGATTTAACTCCATTCACCATAACTCTCTGGGCCTGGCCATCCAGCCAGTTTTTGTACCCAGCGAAGAGTACGCCCATCCAAGCCATGAGTAGCCAGGAGAATGCTGTGGGAAATGGTGTCAAAGGCTTTACTAAAGTCCAGGTAGAGAACATCCACAGCCTTTCCCTCATGTGCTCAGCGGGTCACGTTGTCATAGAAGGAGATCAGGTTAGTCAAGCAGGACCTGCCTTTCATAAACTTACGCTGACCGGGCCTGATCATCTGTTGTCCTGTACGTGCCACGTGATGGCACTCAGAATGATCTACTCCATAACCTTCCCCAGCACTGAGGTCAGACTGACAGGCCTGTAGTTCCCTGGATCCTCCTTCTGGCCCTTCTTGTAGATGGGCATCACATTTGCTAACCTCCAGTCAACTGGGACCTCCCTGGTTAGTCAGGAATGCGGATAGATGATTGAAAGTGGCTTGGTGAGCTCTTCCACCAGCTCCCTCAGTACCCTTGGATCCCATCTGGCCCCATAGACTTGTGTGTGTTGAAGTGGTGTAGCAGGTCACTAATCATTTCCCGTTGGATTATGGAGGCTTGATTCATGCATTGGAGGAACTGGATTACAACACTCTTTCTCCTACTTTAATACAACTTGCTGTCTGTAGATGAAAAGCATCACGTAAGAATGAGAAGTATTACTTATTTAAAGTGGCGACAAAATTAGTCAGTTTTTCACTGAACTGCTAGCTGTTTTATGTGTCCTGGATATTTAAAATCTAGTAGATTATTATTAACACATTAATTTGCTGACTACAGTTGTCAGTCAGAACCTGGTCTGGAATGGGCTTCAAGAGGTCACAGAGATGTGATAAAATTGGTAAACTGGCTAAAGCCTCCATACATGACCCTCTTGCTGTATTACAAGCTGTATCTGTTACAAGTGCACTTAATTACATAGAGCAGCACACAAGGGAAGGAGGCTGTACAGGCTGGCAGAGTTCTTCCCGTATTATAAAAATCTATTTCTAAACCTGACTGCTTTATTTTGCTAATCCACGCCTGATGGTGTTGGGCTGATGTGCAGTGGTCATGGCTACTGTCCAGTAGCTGTGGAAGTATGATCTGCTGAAATGATCGAGACTTTTAAAAAGTAAGACTATCCCCAAAGGTAATGGATGTAATCAGTGAAAACGTCATCAACTGCACCACCATTTTAGCTCAGATCAAGAGCATCCTTTGAAGTCACCCTCCGTGTCCCACTTGCAGAGTTCTGGTTTGGACCGCGTGAATATGACTGTGTGTGGGCAAAGCTAAACCAGAAGTTACATTCTGGGAGCACATGAAGTCCGTGCAACCGGACTGAGGTAAAGCCTCCTGAAATGCATTTAGGGTGAGTGTTAGGTCCTCAGCATGAACTGCTTCACTGTACAGATGCACTTCTCTGGTGTCACACTGCTTGCCAGGGTAGATGTGACTTCAGAGAGAGTCAGAGAGATTTAAAATATAGCAACTAACACAGAGGCAAGAGAGAGAGATGGAACCTAAATGAGATAAATAGCACAAGAGGGCAGTCTCCTTTCTGAGCCAGTAAAGCAGGACAGAATATGCAATGCAAACATAAAAACAGCTGAAGTAACAAAGTAATAGAGTCTTGCTGTGTCTGAAGTTAATTAGGGGCAACAAACTGCCCCTAATTACTAAAAGTGTGGGATCCTCAGCAAAGCTGCCTGGGATACTAATTAAAAGAACTGATTATAAGAAATAGAATGCATAATTAATGACTGAGAAATCATTTTCAAGAGTATCTTCAGACAGCAAATGAATTGCCCTTGGAAAATATTGTGACACCCTGAGCCATCCACTGAATCTAATCCCAGAGATAGACCTGAACTGATTTGCAAGAGGTTGCTGTGCTTACACTTTCTAGTACTGAGGTAGAGATTAATGGGGGCAGAATGACAGGTAGAATAGGAATACTATTTCCATTTTAATATCAAATACTCTTTTTTATGTATGACTTCAATAGAACCTGCTTATGAAATATGGTGACATACTGTATTTTGTTTTAATAGTTGGCTTTGCAATAGTCTACTGCTCATACAGTTGAGTGAGGTCTTTAATGCTTGGAGAGGGCCTTTGGGTAGCACCCTCTCTGTGTTGATTAGTAGCATGTGTATGCGTGGCAACTGTTTGCTGTCAAGTGTGCGGGCCACCAAATGGACTGTGATTTCTCTTTTCTAGGTTCTTGAAAAAACAGCAATCTGAAAATTACATCTGACAGAACAAAAATGGAAATTTTAAAGATTCATCTTCCTTGCAAAAGAAGAAATCTAGCCTGATTAATGAGCTTTTTTTATCCTAAGCAATTTTTTAAAGGGGCTAATCAGGGGTTAAATTTTATCCAGACACCTGTTTGGGTGTTCCTGCCTAATTAGGCACTCCTTAATTTATAAACTTGGAATGTTTTTAATAGCCCTGGTCCTCAATTACTTTGACATGTTTATAGAAACTTAGATTAGGAATAACAAAGCTGTAAATGCTTGGAAGCATTGAACCCCATGTGTAATTTCCTGTGCTTCTAAGCATCTGCCAGAGGCCAAGGTGGGAGGCTGGAGGTGCCCCGAAGTGCTGGGGTGAGCATGGAGGCAGCCAACAGTGCCTTTAAGTAATTAGGCTGTGAGACCAACCCACTGCTGTATGATGTCCCTCCAGACAGGCATTACATTTAATTCTTGCTGATTGATCTGCAAGGCCCCCCTTTACGTGGAATTCATGTTCACAGAGGGAGCACACCCAGAACTGAAATATCCATAACCTCCATAGTATCTTTTACTTGTTCTGGGATTCAATAAACTAATCAGTGTCTCTTCAGTCCTGTAAGGTTGTGTGTTCCAGTAAATACATTAGTATCTCTTCAGTCCCGTAAGGTTGTGTGTTGCAATAAATTCGTTAGTATCTCCTTGGTCCCATAAGGTTGTGTGTTGCAATAAATTCATTAGTATCTCCTTGGTCCCGTAAGGTTGTGTGTTGCAATAAATTCATTAGTATCTCCTTGGTCCCGTAAGGTTGTGTGTTGCAACTCTGAATGTATTCATATACTGGAAAAGGGGAATCAGTCGGCTCCTGTGCGCTTGAAGTGAGACTGGGACCACGTCGTGTGACCGAGGCAGGGGGGTCCTGCTGCTGGTGGTGCACCCCTGCTTCCCTGCACCCTGCCAAATTCCCTATGGGACATGAAAAATACACATATGTATGGTTATATATAAAAGGAGGGAGAGAGTGCGTGTGTGTGTGTGTATGCATGAGAGGGGCAGGGAAAAATGCTGTAGATACTGATATGAGGGGAGGAGAATGAGTACTCCATAGCATGTTATGAGCTAATCTATTTTAAAGAGGTTACACATTGAGTGTAAAATGCTGAATACAAATCACTTAATACTGTTACTTTTTCAGAAACACCTTTTTCTGGGTTTTTTTTGTTGTAAAAACTGTAAATTGCCATTTACTTTCTTTAAAAATGAATGACACCCACTCACCACCCCCCCAGACCAAACCAAAACAACAAACCCAACACCCCAGACCCTGCAGATCCGTATTTCTGGCTTGGCTCAGTTTGGTAGCTACTTCATATAAAATGAAACTCCTAAAACCTTGTGATAAGGAAGCAAAGATGTTCCTGTGGCTTCTATTAACAGTAGAGATTTTATTTTTTATTAATATTGAGCTTTCAGAATTGATCTGATTCCTTAGGGCTAGCTCAGAGTGTGCCCTGTTGAAATTAGTACACTGAATTTCTACTTTTCTGTTTCTGCTCTTTAAGTCTTGCAGGCAAAAGACTTAAATATCTGATTTGGTTTTGTATTTGAGGATGGATTTATACCTTGGCTCCAGAAACTTGCTCTGGATTGAAACATAGCATATGTGTTCTCAGTGTGAAGGATAATTTATTTTCCTAATTTGATTCAACTTGTATTTTTTTGCCTACAGTGGAAAAATAATTAGTTCCAACAGGAAAACGACTATGCTGATTGTGTGGTAAAGAAAGAGGCAAAAAAAAAAAAAATTAGCCCCCTGCACTGCACAACTGTGCAGATAGCTCTTACCTTTTTCTCATTCTGACTTCACTGAGGCTACAGTGCAACTAGCACGGCTGTCATAAGCCACTCTTTGAGGGGCAAAGAAGAAGTTGGCCATTTTATTTTTAATAGTGATGTGGTTAGAGTGGAACAGCTTCTTCATATCAGTGATCAGAATCACACTGCCTCAGTGCTAATAACGTAAATGGGGTAATGCATACTGATTATAATAGCTGGAGTGATATGTAGACTGAGAGATTGAGTAAAGAGGTGTGAGATGTTGAAGCTCTGAGCCATACAGATGGTCAGTGATGCAAATCCATTTCAATCCGTAATGCTGGAGAGCCTGGGAAATGGACAGAATTGCATAATAACATCAGAAGAAGATAGGTAGCCTGTAACCTTTTCTTTCAGTAAGGGTGAAGGATTCAGAGTGAGAAACTAGATTGTTTTGTCAATAGAGTGAACCCATCCTTGGACAGTATGTGCATTTGTGTGTTTAAGGTAGGCGTCAGGGAATATTTATTCACTACAGCCATTCATATGAGTAAGTAAAAAAAACCCCAGAACTCAGGGAACTATCAAAATTGTAAAATGGTATCAAAATGATTGTAAGTTGCTTGCTAATTTTAAGCCTAATAATTCTAAGCCCAATAAAACATTGAAATAATTCAAGTTTCTTTTCTGTAGGAAGTAAATAAATCTGTGCAATTCGTGCAGAAGAGTGAGAAAGATCAGAATGGACTAAACTAATGCAGTTTTAAAAAGGGGATGGCATTTAATGCAGGAGAGGTTTTTTTAAGAGGAGTTGTAAACTTGTGAATGCTTTGAGATAGGCTGAGTTAGGGACACTGTTTCTGATGCAGGAGCTTCTAAGCAGTTTCAAGTTTGTGTTTGCAAATTGTGTACATACAACTTAGTAAACCAAAATAAGGGCTTTTTCTGAAAAGTGGCACAAATAGGGTATCTGTAGGTTTCCCCTCAATAGTTCTTGTGTTAAAATGGGTGTTTTATCCACTTGCCAGTTCAGAAGATTCTTTCTGAATCACAAAAGAGCTACCAGGGAATAGCACCGCTACTGCCAAACAGCTCTGTTACCATATTTGTGCCTTTCCTGATACCTGTTTGCTTAAATGCTTTGCTTTTGACAGAGCATGTAGCAAAGCTAGGCTAACAAAGCTTGGGTACACCTAGTAAGTACCCTGGTAGGTATTATGGCTGAATGAAATTACTGCTTTGCTGTGGGATGGAAAGCTTATCTTGCAAAATTATTGCAAAACTGATGAATGCCTTCAACATGCAAACAAGTTACTGTGTATTGTAGTTTTACTCCAAATGGACCTGCTGGGTTGAGGCAGTCTCATTTCCAAAAGAGAGACCTGTTGTCTCTTTTATAAGCAGGTAAAACTTCAGTTAGTAGGTATCCCCGCTGTTTTTCATTAATAGTTGTGAGAATTCTGTTTCCTGACTGAATGCATTTGAAGTTTGTTCTATACCCACTTGTTGTTCTGTCATCTCTGCCCTTCAGTTAAAACAACAGCTTTTCCTTCCTGAAGGATTTAACAGAGGATGTTGTCTCATTCTGCTATATGAAACAATCCAAGCTCTGAACCGTCCCTCAGGCAGTCATCTCTCTCCTCCTCTGATTATCCTAATGGCCTTTCTCTGTGTGTTTTGCAGCTGGAATTAATGCACCCTCCTTCTCATGTCGCCTTTCACGTTAGCACAGTGCCTGGGGCGTGCTGAGGCAGCGCATCTGAGCCTTCAGCTCAGAGCAGCCAAGGAGAACGAAAATCTCGCAGAAGTTCTTGTGAGTCCTGGCCTGAAGTGTGGGGTGCTGAATTTCACCTCGTTTCTGTTACCGCAGCTCCCATGCTGGCTGCGTTTTCCAGTACGGTTTTCTTATCCACTCGGTGTGCTAGTGCATCCCAGCCTTGAATTTCAATATCAGTCTTCCAAATCAGAAGATTACAATGTCATGTTCCTGTGCTCTCTGTCATAACAAGTACAGAAATACTGCATTTATGTTTAATTTGCAGGTACTGTCCTCCAGAACTTTGCAGCTACCTTTCTGGAGGCTTGCTGTTTCTCCTTTAATACTTACCCTCATGTTTTCATGGTTTTTGGTTTTGTTTTATTGTTTTCTTTTTCCCCCTCCCCATCTGTGGCAGTATCTCAGCTGCTTAACTCTTGTCTAGATAAGATCTACAGCATTCTTTTAGCCAGAAAGCAAGAAAAAAAAAGCAAATGGATTACTTGATTTTACCGTCTTTTAAATAATTCTGGCAAACCTGTGACTTTGTATGACTAATCCTTCCCATTCTTGGTCAGATGTTGCCCTGATTCTAAGCTTATTTTTATATCCTTCTCCTGAGGAGTCTGTCCTCCTCTGAATATAGAGACCTGCTGCCCTCCTTTGGGAAGGAGGTTTCTTTGGGCAATGCTGGACAACTTTCACAGTCGTCTTCTAAAGAACTTCCATGCTGCCTCATTCAGGTCTCTCAACTCTTCAATCTAGACGACTGAATTGACTAACTCCTCTTAATTCCTTGATGTAGAGAATAAATGATCATGTCTCAGTTTCCAGGCTAAAAAGATCTTTCTGACAAAATACAAACTACTGAGACCTGATTCATGTTCCATAACCATGCATATCAGCAAGCTCTAAAAATAATGAAATGCTACAGCGATAAAGAACAAAGACCGTTCAGTGGTACAATTCATATGCATTCAATTGCAGCATTGCTGCGTGCCTTCCTTTTAATTCGTTTTTAGCCCAACTGCTGTCAAAAGTCCTGAGTTCCAGGTCATCCAATAAGCATCTAAAAAGGCTGGTTTTGGCATTCTGCACTGGCCACATTTGGCATGCTGCAGAGCAGAGTTTAACAAACATCTGTTGGGTCAAGCTTTTCATTGACCACGGGAGGTTAAATAGTCATGATGTGCTGATTTCTCTACAGAATTCGTCTAGACTTCTGAGTTTTTACTATACTTTTGCTTAGGACTTGAATGCTTGTAGCAGACAACATGTATAATGATGCAATTATGCTGCAGTGTTAGGAGTTAATTCTCCCCTCTAAAACATTATCCAGCATACTTGAGCCAATGTTTTTTTTTTCAGACCCACTGACACGTATATACATTGGTTTTCTGTGCGACAAAAGACATAGATTCGTGCTTCCTTCCCAGCTTCCTTTGACACTACAACTTCGTGGCTGAATAGAGTGCAACAATGAGTGACTTCTGTGTCTGCCTCATCTTCTATCCTGCCTGTAGTGCTATAATTCAGGCATCTCCCAACATTGGAAAATTGGAAGGAACCTTGGCCTGTCTGCCTTACTCCTACTCAGCACTTCTAAGTAATTATAATTTTTGGAAAAGCTGGTACAAAGAACATACTGTGAATTATTCTGAAGGTCAGTCATTATTTCTGTGCTTCTTGGGAACAGTGCTCGTGGTTGTGCTAGGGACTGGGTGAATCACTTCAAAACTCTGGTCTTGTTCCTGTGAGGTTCACTTGCACAAAGTTAGGCAAATGTCATTCACCACAACTCTCTTCCATTTCTCACACTCCTCAACTATACTGGATTTTACGGAGCAGCATGTGTGTCTCTTCTTTTGGTTCAGGATTGTGTTGTCTGCTCCTTTCCACCAGAAGAAGAAAAGCTTTAGAAAGGGGAATAAGAGGCATCCTGTCGAATTAATTCTGTAGTCTCAGTAGAAGAGTGCAGAACTGGGAGGTGGAGGAAGGAATAAGCTCAGTCTGTCCCTCTGAAAGCTCTGGTTTCTGTGTGCTTCAGTCCTTCATTATTATGGCCTCTGCCCAAAACATGAAGCATAGCTAAGTATTGGTCCTCTACTGTCACTTTGCAAATAATAGAAATATTGAAAGTTGATTTTTATCTGAAGTTTGGAACGGAAATTGCATCTCCAGAACAGCGGACACCCAACCCCGCCCCCCCCGCCAATTCACTATGCAATAGCTGTGCAAGAGTGTCAGCTCTGTTCCTCTGGCGTGTTCCTAATCACTGTGCCATTTTTTTTTTTTCTGTGACAGTGAGAGAGATGGAGATCAGGAATCCAGTTCTGTTGCTTTTGGTTAGAAACATAAATTGCCAGCACAGTGTGTACTGAAATCTTCTTAAGCAGCTTTTGCAGGATAAAAGATAAGAATCCACCCCCGACTTAAACGAGAAAGGCCTGTGCTGAGCATCTGAAGATCTGTTGCTCAGCCCCTCCTGGTGATCCGAGAGGGAAGGGTACTTGATAATTGTACGTGACAAGGTTAGTCCCATTTCTTTTTTCCAAAACTGAATTGTTACTGTTAGAAAAATTCCCTTTAAAGCAAGTGGATATTATAAAAAACAACAAACAAACAAAAACCCAACCTCTAGATTATGCAGTGTTTTGGGGAGGAAAAAAAATGCAGGTTTTCTACTCCTACTAGTTTGAGTAAGCCTTGGTGTCACTTCAGACACTAATGGGTTGACTGGGTACCTCACTCGAGTTAACTCATCAGAGGTTTAAAAAGACATCTGGAGACACTGCATTTTCGTCCTACAGTTTACCGCTCCATTCATGAGCAGAAAGCTACAGTTCAGCTGTCTCCTAAACTTCTTGTAAAACCACCTGCAAAGAACTTAGTGGTAAGTTTATTGCAAGGTAAGGTAATTTTTTTTTTTTTCTTCTGTTTGAACTTAAATGAAAGATCTGAGGACAGAAAATAAACCCTGAACATAAACTGCGGCCCATCGGTGGGTTCTCATTGGATTAAAACAGGTCCTAACCTTCGGGGGAGAAAGGTGCGGCTTCCCCCCATGTTTAAACACGATGGAAGGAAAGACAGTGTCACTCCCTCACACACATGAGGGGAAGAGCAGTTGGTTGCTTTTTCTTGGCCATAGACTGGAGATGAACAGGGCCTGTTCACTGGGCAGTGAAGCATATTAACCTACCAATTTGGGATTTTGTCCTTGCTGCCTGGTACCTTTGTATTCCTGCTCTGTGGTGCATAGGTGACGTGCCAGTCTCCTTCCCTGGGCTCCCTGGTAGCTCTCCCCGTCACCTGGAGGGATTGCTCTACAAATGCAGACCTGTAGTGGTCCGTGTTTGAAAGTGTCTTTATTCTCCCTTGGGTTTGGATTTTACAGCTTTCGTTCTACTCCGGTCATTTCCCTGTTGGCCTGTTTTTGTTAGGCTTGTCTTTGCGCGTGGTTGTGGTCAGCAGGGAGGGCTGGGAGGCTTTCAGCCGACTTCCTTTCATTGTTTCTTTCAAACATCTGATGTTATCTCATCTGCCTTCATGTTATAAAATATGTGTGCTGTCCTGGAACCGCTTAACCTCTTCCCATTCATGTGCCTGCAATGCCCTGCTCAGATCCTGTCCTTTAGGGAACGCAAGCGAACTTTTTTTGTTTCAGTGGGATTTTACACAGGTAGATGCTCTGTGAATATATTGTGAAGTTGTAACTAAGCATTTAAAGAGAGTAATAGCTTTAAGACTATTTTCTTCTTTTCTTTTTTCTTTTTTTTTTCCCCTTTTTAAGAAGGGAACAAAAAATGGTCACACCGCTAAGCTCTAATTACAGTAGCTTCAGAGAGACCTGCTTGATTTGCCTTTTGAGCTTTGTGCTGTGTCAGGTAGGTTTTGATCAAATGCATTCCTGCCAGCATTCAGTCATTAGCATTCAGTCTAAGGTAGTCGCCAGTGAATTATGGTCTGTGATATGGTCCAGGTCCCATTGCTCTAGTTCTTTTTCTCTTTATTGATTTCCATTCTCGTTTTCATTATTGCCCTGCTCTCTCCCTGCATGCTTCCTAGTGCTTTTATTTTATAGCTTTTCAGAATGAATATCCGTGAGTCATGATTTGAAATAAAATGCTAATAATGACATTATGGAACACTTTGAAATAAACATTTCTGAGATTGTTCCTTAAGCTTTTTAAGTGGTAGACTTTGAGAAAATTCATATTACTCTGCAATGATAAGGCAGTAGGGGGAAAGGAAAAAAAGGGCTGATAAACTTTAACATTTTAATTTAAATACCTCATTCTGGAATAGGTTTGCCAGCATCAGGCAGAGACAGAAAACTTTCTTGGCCACTTCTGTTAAACAGAAATCAAGTAATTTTATCATAACTGGTGCAGAATTAAAAATACAGAGCTGAAAAATGGCTAAATAGTGTCGTGTCCCCCTCCCGCTGGGTTCCTGTCTCTGTCAGTGTGCAAAAGTCAAATGTCGGCTCCTCTTAGTTGTCTGGAGGGATGTAACATGGTATAGCTACAGAGCCAGCCATTGTATTAAAATAGGTAAGTAAGAGCAGAGACTGTTAAAATACTCAAAACTTACTAGTTTATCACTGTCTCTAGTCAGATGTTGGGTCTGCGTTTCTGGGTTTGTTTCTAGACTGAGAGATTTCCCCATTCCCTTTTATTTCAGTGGTTTGTTTCTCCCTGGAAGTGATGTTTTAAAGACCTACTAATGGCAGTGGGGAACACTTCTGGTAAATGTGTGTCCCTTGTCTCCCTTTTCTTTACAACAGCTGTCTTGAAACTCAGTGAGATGACGAGATGCAGCTGCAGCTGTCTATGTTTCGTGATATGCTTTCAAGCAGTGCAGCTCCTATCCTCACTCCTGATTTTTAATGAAATAACTGAGATAATGTAATCTGAATATTATAATTTTGATAATGAGTTTCCAAGAGGGAAGTCTTCTCAGCTGTGCTTGCTATCATTGAGAGAGCAAATCTGGCAGCAAATAACTTGATGGACTTGGTGACTAAAACTTTGGATAACTTGTCTTTAAAACAAAACCCCAAAACTAAACAAATCCTTCAAGAGGAGCAAACTATCTCTTACCACTCTTATCTCATGGTGTTTTCATTAATTTGTTAATATTTTTGCAGCAGGATTGGTATATCAGACACTTTCTGAGCTTTGTTCCTTTGGTTGACATATTTTGAAGGTGTTCTGACTGTGCAGTTTGTTCTCAGCGATGCACCTTGGTGTGAAACACGTTATTACTTGGACAGAAGCCCTCTGCTCGCTCTGCAGTGTGTGCTGGGAGGATCTTTCCTGCCTGTTGCTCTGAGCAAGGCTGTAGGACAAGAACTTGAGAGAGAGAGAAATTTAGGACTAAAGCAATTTATCTTTTTTCTAAACTTCTCCCTACCTTCAAAAAACTTTGATATTCAAGACTAGACTATCCTCATTTTGAATTACCGTCAAAACATATTTTAGGGCCCTTGAACTTTATGGCTCAAGGTCTAAGCCTATCTCTTTATTACAGGATGACACTTTTATTTAAGGCATATTGCCTCCAGTCTATCATAAGGATCTTGCATCTTCTGCTGGAGAACCTGGTGCTAGTCTTTGTCACCGATAGAGTACTGGGCTAAACTGGCTTAGTCTGAAACAGGGTGGAAATGCTTTTGACCCCTTAAGTGTCATGGCTGAGGGAATGTCGTGGTTTAGCCCCAGCCAGCAACTAAGTGCCACGCAGCCGCTCGCTCACTCCCCATACCCCGATGGGATGGGGGAGAGAATCGGAGGAGTAAGAGTGAGAAACACTCCTGGGTTGAGATAAGAACAGTTTAATAATTGAAATAAAGTAAAATAGTAATGATAATAACAACAATATACTAAGGATAATAATAATATACAAAGCAAGTGATGCCCAATGCAATTGCTCACCACCCACCGACTGATACCCAGACAGTTCCCGAGCAGCGATTGCTGCTCCCTGGCCAAGCCCCGCCAGTTTCTATACTGAGCATGACATCATGTGGTATAGAATAGCCCTTTGGTCAGTTTGGATCACCTGTTCTGGCTGTGCCCCCTCCCAGTTTCTTGTGCACCTGGCAGAGCATGGGAAGCTGAAAAGTCCTTGACTAGCATAAGCAGTACTTAGCAACAACTAAAAACATCAGCATGTTATCAACATTCTTCTCCTACTAAATCCAAAACACAGCACTATGCCTGCTATTAGGAAGAAAATTAACTCCATTCCAGCCAAAACCAGGACAGGGAAATAAGCAAGTCTTGAATTTTAAGCAGTACTGTGAGATTCCGTAAAAGGTGCCTATGAACTAAATACAAGATGTAGAGGAAAACAGGCAGAAACTGTAAAATGCCTGGCATGTGAGTTTCTACACGGTCCCCAATAGGAATCAGAATGAGAAATGCTGGAGGCATGTGCAAGATGATGATAACACTAGTCTCTGTTTTCAGGAAGATCTATAGAATGTCATTGCAAGAGAGGAGTAGTCTCATCAGGAAAGGGGAAAGGTTGGAGGTGCCTCAGTTTTGTGTAGAGGTCCAGTTATCCTTTGCTAGAAAGTTGGTGAAACTGCTAGTCTGATTGCTCTGCATCCAGAAAGCCCTTCTGAGACTGAAGGTTACAGCTCCTCTGTCCTGCTCCAGTGGGTGGCTTGGGGGAAGGCTCCAGGTGTGCAAGCAGAGCCTGCAGATCTCCCATTCGGGGTGACTGAATGAGGAGCAGGCTAAGTATTACCAGAGGAGTCAATACAAGGCATAAGGACGGGCAGATGAAAGAGCGAATAATTTGTTCTGGGGGAGGCAAGCTGGATTTTCCCGTACTGGTAGTGATGGACACCCTTCCTTGAATGTTTTGACTTAGGAGAAAACTGCAGGAGGGTTAGCAAAGGAAAATTGTCAGATTTTTTTTGGCAGAATTGTTCAGAACTCAGTATACTTTTAATTTGAATAGTATAGTGTTTCCTAGAAATTTACATTTTTTCAAAAATGAATTTAATTGGTTTTAACTGTTTTGACAACCATGCCCTGTGCTTCTGAAGGTCAGACATAATTAAAAAAAACCCACCAAAACCTGTCCTTTCCCCCCCGCCCCCACCCCTTCTCCTGCTTTGAGGATACTCATTTAGTCAAATTAATAGGAATGACAAAACTGTTGGTGGATGGGAGCCTACTGTATATGACTGTGAAGATAAAAAGCAGTATTAGAGAAGGGACAAGCATCTGAAAGACTTGGATAATCTAAACACTGGTATCAGACATTAGTTGTCTGAGGCAATTCTGTTGTTGTTTGGCATCAAAATGCCTGTTGAGCTCATATACAGCTGAGCAGTTACTAATTGGCCTGTGACATAAGAGCAGTGGGGTAACCTGGAAGTAATGAAAGGATTTCAGTGTTGTTTGTGTGAGGCCACACCACTGCGAATGGGAAATACCGCACTGAAAAGTAGGTGTGTTGCAATAGCAACCCATGACCAGATTCTAAAATATGCTTTGTTTGGGTTTTTTTTAATTCCTTTCAGCCTCCTGTCCAGAAACAGGTTTTCTTTCTGACTGCTGTCAGAAATGGACAGGTTGCAAATTTATCCTCATAAAATGTGTTCGTGAAGTTGGCTTAGAGAGAATTGTTGATTTTTGCTAGGTGTGTTCCTCTTGAAAGCACAGTAATGTATTATTCTTATGTTTATACAAGATTTCTGGGTGGAGGAAAAAAATACTTGGCTTTAAACCAGATGGCTTGTGGAGAGAGTGAATTTATTCTTTAACATGTGACTCTGGTACTTCATTGTATATAAGCAACAAAGTTATCGAGATTTTTTTTTTTTAAGATTCTTTTGTAGCAGTTGTTCATAGGAGCAATATGGTGTGGCTATGCCTGAAAGTCCTACATCTGGTTGTTAGAGGTTGGGAATTTAGGCTGGATATGCATTATTTCTGTAGCTCTGAAAGTTAGCAGAAATGGAGATCAAATACTGGGGAAAAATTCCCTTTTCAAAAGATGAGGTGATGTTTACAGAAGGCTCTGAGAATCTTGCTTTCTTTTCCTTATTTTTCTGTTGTTTCATACTGTTTATGATTAAATAATTCATGAAATGCTGTTATCAAATACTCCAATTTTTGGCTTACACAGAATATATTTTCTAAAGTAAGAGAGGCATTGGTCCTTAAGTGTTACTCCCATTAAGTGTGGGTTTTCTGCAAGTTGTAGATTATTGTGGATGTTGTGAGCATGCTTCTGTCTTGTTATGAAACATCTGGTATTTTGAGTAATAAAATGTTCCACTTTCAGAGAATCTTGTAACCTGCAATGCTGCATCAGGATGGAGACTGAGAGATGTAAAGTTTTGTGTCAGCCTTTATAGTAACTGTACAATATTTGTGTCCTTCATGCTATGAATGAATCTGTGTTCCTTATGCTACCATGCACTGGAACTATACTACATATATTTTACAAATAAAAGAATGGAAAATTTGCAGGGAATATACCTAATTATTGTAAATTACAAAATCATCCATACAATAGGATTATTTCTCTCACTTGATATGTGAAGAGGCTTTATTACTTCTCAAGTGCTGTAATGTTGAAGTGGCAGATATTGTCATAGATGTAACCAGTGTAACCAAAAATGAGTTAGCTAGTTCTCATGTTTTTATTTAACTGGAGAAATTGGTTTGCTCATGCAAGAAGAAAAGCTTGGGAAGGGGGGAGGTTCAGTAAGATCTGTAACTTTGGGCACACTTGTCTGGACTCCCATTTAGATAGTGGTGATCTGGTCAGGAGAGGCTAGCACGCATCAGTTTATTCATTAGGTCATCTACTCATTTGGGCTACTTCTAAGGCGTCTGCTGCAGAGTGAGGTGACTTACCCATGCAGTCAGCGTAGCCAAGTGAGCAAGATCTCCACTGAGTGTCCAGGCAAATTTGAACACCTCCAGGGATGAAGACTGACCTCTCTGGACATCTGTTCTGAGGTTTGACCACTCTCACGGGGGAAAAATAATAATAATAAAAAAAATAATCCATATGTCTAGAGAAGAACTTCCCATGCTGAATTCCCCAGCTGTAGGCACTGTAGGTGGTGATACCGAAAACTACAGCTTACGGAAAATCTCCAAGACTCATCTTGGAGCTTTAGAAAGCAGGCATTCTTTATTTATGGCACCCGATGCACGGGGGATACTTCTGCCTAACTGCACAACCAAAGACATACACTTTATGTAGGACAGAAGTACACATATTCATCGTATTTCTTGGAAAAGGTGGTCTTAGGATAATGAATCCCCAGAACTTATTTACATATTCTCTCCCCAGGTGTGCATGCTCAGTGATTTGGGTCTGTGGTCCTTGGGGGTCCCTAGTGGTCTTTGTAGAGAGGTCTTTCAGTGTCCTTTCTATGAACTCTGGATCCTTTTCCCATATATTGTCTTGAGTTGGCTCACTGAGCAGCTTGTCACAGCTTGCTGCAATATGTGCAAGTTTTAACTAGTTTCTCTGCACTTATCTTGGGTGATAAGGCCTTATTGCAGCCTTTCAGTACTTAAAGGGGGCCTATAGGAAAGATGGGGACAATCTTTTTAGCAAGGCCTGCTGTGACAAGACAAGGAGTAATGGCTCTAAACTAAAGAAGAATAGATTAAGACTGGATATAAGGAAGAAATTTTTTACAATGAGGGTGGTGAGGCACTAGAATGGGTTGCCCAGAGTGGTAGTGGAGGCCCCATCCCTAGAAACATTCAAGGTGAGGTTGGATGGGGCTCTGAGCAACCTGATCTAGTTAAAGCTGTCCCTGCTTACTGCAGGGGGCTTGGGCTAGATGACCTCTAAAGGTCCCTTCCAACCCAAAGCATTCTATAATGATGCTCCTAGTTCTTCTGGCCTTGGTATCTGCCAGTTTCAGGCTGTGATTTAAAGAACTTGTTCAAGGTTTGTTAATCTTGTAACAAAGAGATATTATTTTAAGTCTCTAAACAATCCTAGAATCATTTAGGTTGGAAAAGACCTTTAAGATCATCCAGTCCATCCAGTAACCTAACATTACCAAGTCCATCACTAAACCAATTAAGGGTATAGTAGCAATTTCATGTTTCCTGGCTTGGTGGCTGGATTATTTTTTAATGAAAGTAAAAACTAGGAATCATTAACATTGGAAAGGATCTCTAAGATCATCAGTCCGATCATCAACCCAACACCACCATGCCCACTAAACCATGTCCCAAAGTGCCACATCTACCCATTTTTTGAACACTTCCAGGGATGGTGACTCCACCACCTCTCTGGGCAGCCTGTTCCAATGCTTGACAACCCCCTCCGTGAAGAAATTTTTCCTAATATCCAATCTAAACCTCCTCTGGTGCAGCTTTAGCCCATTTCCTCTCATCCTATTGCTGACTACATGGGAAAAGAGACCAACACCCACCTCACTACAACCTCCTTTCAGGTAGTTGTAGAGAGCAATAAGGTCTCCCCTCAGCCTCCTCTTCTCCACACTAAACAACCCCAGTTGCCTCAGCCGCTCCTCATAAGGCCTGTGCTCCAGACCCTTCACCAGCTTTGTTGCCCTTCTCTGGACACACTCCAGCACCTCAATGTCTTTCTGGTAGTGAGGGGCCCAAAACTGGACACAGTATTCCAGGTGCGGCCTCACCAGCGCCGAGTACAGGGGCACAATCACCTCCCTGCTCCTGCTGGCCACACTATTCCTGATACAAGCCAGGATGCTGTTGGCCTTCTTGGCCACCTGGGCACACTGCTGGCTCATGTTCAGCTGGCTGTCTACCAACACCCCCAGGTCCTTTTTGGCTGGGCAGCTTTCCAGCCACTCTTCCCCAAGCCTGTAGTGTTGCATGGGGTTGTTGTCCCCGAAGTGCAGGACCCGACACTTGGCCTTGTTAAACTTCATACAGTTGGCCTCGGCCCATCGGTCCAGCCTGTCCAGGTCCCTCTGCAGGGCCATCCTACCCTCCAGCAGATCGACACTTCCACCCAGTTTGGTGTCATCTGCAAGCTTACTGAGGGTGCACTCAATCCCCTCATCCAGATCGTTAATAAAGATATTAAACAAGCCAGTATTTTTCTCTTCTCTGTGAGTTAAAAAAAAAACCCAAATGTCAGCTATAAGCTGTAGGCTGAACCTTTCGAAGAATGTATAGATCTTACATTCTGTATTAGTGGGACACAGCTGCATGGATCTCTGGCTAGCGGGAAGTGCTGAGCTGGGGTGTGATGGCTGCAACCCAAGTTGGTAAGGAATATCCATGTGACTCTGTGATAAGGAAATATATATGCTGCGTTCTGAAGTGTTGCCAAACTGTTTACAGTATAAACTGTATATAGAGTTGAATTTGGGTGTTGTGTTCATTTTGCTGGTCTGCTGCATTTTTGCCACATAGAGTTTTTCATGGAGTCTCTTCCTTCAAGACCAGAGTTCATCAAATCCAAAGTGATTAGGACTCACACAATGTTATTTTGCTTGCATGTAAGGGGGATGGAGAGGCGGGGAGGCCCTGAGAAACCTCTGCTTTCTCTTAAGAAAGCAAACATCACTTCTCAAAATGATGTCCCTATACTTACTGGGACAAGCACTAGGATGAAGCTACCCCATTTAATTTTTGCCAGGTGATGGGATTTAAAAGTTTCTGATCTAATGGGAGTTCAGGAATTCCTTGAAGGTGTATCTCTTTCTATCAGCTTGAATCTTTGTTTCCATGTGTACATCAATGTTGCTGTAGTACACTGCTGTAGACAGGCATTTCTCAGCTGGTAGGCTGGGATGCTCCAGGGTCATGAAATACAGTTAAGCCTTAAGCTTGAAGGCATACCATGCTATCTGAAGTCAAGAAAATTTCACTGCAGTACACTTGACTAATAAAGACAAGTGTTCTGTCAGTTGTTGTCCTTGTTTCAGCTGGGATAGAGTTAATTTTCTTCCTAGTAGCTGGTATAGTGCTGTGTTTTGGATTTAGCATGAGAATAATGTTGATGATACACTGATATTTTAGTTGTTGCTAAGTAGTGCTTACACTAAATCAAGGACTTTTCAGCTTCTCATGCTCTGCTGACTGAGAAGGCTGGAGATGCGCAGGAAGGTGGGAGGGGGCACAGCCAGGACAGCAGACCCAAACTGGCCAAAGGGGTATTCCATACTATATGACGTCATGCTCAGTCTAGGGAAATATATATATATTAGGGGAAAGCTGGCTGGGGTACCGCTGCCGGGGGACTGGCCTGGACATCAGTCGGTGGTGGGTGGTGACCAATTGCATCGTGCATCATTTGCTTTGTATATTCTTTTATTATTAGTAGTACTATCTTATTTTACTTTATTTCAATTATTAAACTGTTCTTATCTCAACCCATGAATTTTCTCTCTTTTCTGATTCTCTCCCTCATCCCACGAAGGGGGGAGTGAGCAAGTGGCTGTGTGGTGCTTAGTCGCCGGCTGGGATTAAACCACAGTTGGTTACACATGCTTTTCTATAATAGATATAATAAAAGAGTTAGAATTAGAAAGTGCACTTATTTGATTAAGAAGTATGACTTTTTTTGGTAGCTTCTTTTGTGCTTCATGTTGATAATTATCTGCCCCAGTTAGGGTATTTTTCCCTGTACCTCTTCTATACCTCTTCCGATTTGCTCTGTTGTATTTGAAGAAAAGAACAGTTGTGTTTTTAATGTGTTATCAAATTATATTAAACTTTATTTGGCAAAATACATCTACACTTTTTAATAAACAATTGTTTGACAGTTATTTTCCCCTGGAAAAGTGGCTTATTCTGTAGCAGCTAGTGTATCAGTTTTGGGGTTTTTTTGGTGTGATATCTTTTTGTTTGGTTGGTTGGGTGGGTGGGTTTTTTTTGTTTTTTGGGGTTTTTTTTTGTTTGCTTGTTCAGTGTTGGTTGCCTGCCTGTTCCTGTTCTTAGGGCTTTAGAAACACTGTTTTGAAGGAAGAAGTAATCTCTCATGATGAGTTTCACTTCCGTTTTTTCTCCTGCTGGATTGAGTGGTCCTAGAAAAGATACTTCTCCCTAAAATCTTCTGTCTGTAGGGAAGTGGCTACCACAGCACTGATGTTTTAGCTTTGGCAGTAGGTGTTAGGCTGTCCAGTTCTTAACTTTATATTAGGAGACGATAGTGCTTGTTCTACCTATGCTAATTCATTCGCTTGAAAAACAGAATCTCATTCTTTATATGATTTGTTTGCTTTCTGCTTCCTCGAGAGTATTAATCTTATTTTCAGTCATTCTCCTGAGAGAAAATCCTTTCAAGGTAGCTTGCTGCCTCTGAAACCTTTTATAATAACTTCATGCTACAGCTCCTATTGCTTCACAACACGCTTTCATATGTTTGCCTTGAAAATAAGAACAGAAGCTCTACCTCCCTTTTACAGCTTTTAGAAGTATACTTTCTTGGGATGTGGGCTTTTGAAAATTAAACTTGCAAGTTTCAAGTTTTATTTCAAAGGAAAACATAATGCCTTTATGGGAATGCTTTGCTTCCGTGCAAGCTTCGACTTCTTACACATCAGAGGCTATACCTTGGGGAATCAGTGTTTTGTTCAAAGAAACAGATGTGCAGATTATAATGAATTCTAATATCAGGACAGATTGTGAGGTGGGATTTCTGTATTTCAGTAATGTTAGAGCAGAATTGTCATTAAAAACTTACTAATTTCTAATAATTTTTGTTTTGTTTTCAGCTGGCTAGCTTGTAAAGCCAGGTGGGATTACCAAGGAGTTTTGAAATGTTATGAGAAAGACATCTGTAAAAGTGAATTATTTAATGAATGTAGCTGAAGGTGCACATGAAGTAACTAAAAAAGATGAAAACTAAAATACAAGGTTAAGTAATGCGCTGCCTTTAGAGAACAGGACCATAATCTGCAAGACTGAAAAGATGATGGAATATACCTCCAATATTTTAGTAGTCCATACTTCGTAAAAGCCATGTTATCTTGCTGTAGATGATTCTTTCCATGACCAATTCTGGTATATTATCTTTGTGCTGCTGTGGAGCTCGCAATCCCTGTTTTCTTGTTTTCTGGGAGCTGCCATTTACTTGTATCACCCATGGCACACTGCAATAGGTATGCACCGTTCTGCTGGAATTTCTGGTCAGAAAAGCTTCGGAAAGTTTTTGTACTGAGTTCTTGAGCTACTTATTCCTGTGTTCATAGAAGGCTGTCTTCCACTGCAGAACCTAAATGCCTTTTTTTTTTTTTTTTTTTTAAATTATTTTGTGTTTCTCTCTTTACTGCATACCACTATTGTTGCAAGTTGGTCAGCTTGATGAGCTTATTTTGGAGCCACAGCATAAAAGGTTTTTCTTTAAAAAAGAACAGAGAAGTCAGAACTTAAATGCATACATTTGTGAAGTCTCAAGCCATATTCATAGGTCTTCATATGGCTTTTTGTTTAAAAACTGAAACAGAGCCCTAACATTATTCACAGATCTTTGTGGGGAAAAAATCATTTTGTTTAGCAGGTTCTTCTAAATGGCCTTGCCTATGGGGAAAGATCATTTTGGCGCTAGGTTTAATACCTCTCTCTTTTTTTGGAGCCTTTTGTTTGCTTCTGTTTTGCTGGAATACAGACCACAGAAGTTAAAGTGGTGACCCTGCCAAAGCATGCCCGGTGCTCTGGGTTTGGAACTGCCTTCCATTCCTTACAGATGCAAAATTAGTCTTCACCTATGGGGGGACTGAATTATAGCTCTGTTCGCTTGAACTCGGACTCGTAACAACGGTCTGCCTTCAGCACAGGGTTGCAGTTACTTAGAGGAGACTCTTATAAAGTGGGAAGAAGTACGCCATGGACATAATGTAGCGTTTCTACTGATCTCTCTTTGTGTTTGCGGCAAATCTTGTGTTCAAGTGTAACATCCTTCTAAAATCTGGCACTTGAGAATTTGTAAGAGCTCTTCCATCAGTGTTGCTGCTTGTCTCGCAAGGGTAGAGATGCTTTCGATGTGTTGCCTAGTAGTCTGCTGTGCAAACTCTTTGCTATCAGAGAGTTCACTTAGGTGAGGGAAGGAAAAGAATAGGCTGTTTCAGAGGGATAAACAAAAGTATGGTAGAGATCTCGTCTTTCAAATAATTACTACTTGTAATACAGTGGTCTACAGCACTTCAGATGATGTAAAAAGCTTACATGTGACTTAAAGCACAAGAACAAATTGGCACCATAATAGCTAAATTAATATTTATTGGAATCCATGCTCGCATCAGACCTGAATGCCAATGAAAAAGCAGATGAGCAGCTTTATGAAGGGTTGTAGCTAAGAAGATGACATTACTGGCAAACATGGGCATAGTCCTACAACTGAAGTTTCTTAACTGTATTAGAAGTTAGGAAGGATGTGGCTGGTGATATGAACTGCGGTCTTGGGAAAGCTGGTGTGCAGTTCTTGTAGTCTTCACTCTGCCCAGAGTAGTGAGGAGATGAGAGGCTGGAAACGTGGAGTGGGTCCAAGAGACTTGTATGGGCCATGAGATGGAAGGGGAAAACTTACATAGGTAGCTGTTCAAAGGCCAGAAACCTTGTCACAAGTGTTTTGCAGCAAATCAGTGAAGGAGCTTCTAACCTTACATCTCTTTGTTATGTGTGCTTTCCTCCTTTTCATACCACTTGACCTCTCTTTTGACTTTGAATGACTATAGAGCAAAATAAATAACTTTGAAAGCACAGTAAGCTCCTTTAGGAAAAGATTAAGAAGCTAAAACTTCTTAGTGTTGCAGTCTTTTCACATGGATAGCACAGTGATTACGTTGTCAGAAAGAGAGGTTTGTGCAATCACTTAATTTACTGTGTGGGTGTCCTGTCCCCCCCCCCCACCCCCCTCCCCGGTAGCTCTTTATCTGTAGAAGACTCCATTTAAAAAACAGAAAAAATGCTGGAGGATGAGGAAGATGCTGTTTTTCAAAAATACATAAGTGAGCATAGCCACTCAAAGACCAAGTGTAAATAGTGATTAGTATATAATGTCACTCAGAGTGATGAATAATCAAGTTACTTGAAAACTCAGAGGTCACCTACCAAATGTCCTTTGTTACATCCCCATGGAGTCTGAAAGCATTAGAGGAGAAATGGAAGCAAGCAAAAACTGAAGAAAAAACTTAGATTTCATGTATCGTGAAAAAGCCCCACATAATTAATGGCATGAGTTGCATTCATTTTTTTTGCATTAATCATAAGATTTATTTGAATTATTAGGAGTTATCAAGGATTTTTTTTTTTTAAACAAATGATGTTCAATGCAGTAGCATTTCCCATTGTGTTTACTGAATTGCACAATTTATGATAAGCAGTTTAAGACTTTTGTTAAAGTAACTGTTTGTGGTAACATACTGGGAAATTAATATTAATTAATGCAGAACTAGAGATGGCAAAGGGGGGCATTTCAAACCTGCTGCAAGTTCGTATTCATTATAAATGATCTTGAGTTTATTTCCTTCAGACTGTTGGTATTTCCCTGTGTCCTGATTCAATACAACCGCAGTAACTATTTCCTAATGATAACCTGTTACTTGATAGCTTGGTTGTAGGGGTTTTTTTTATGCTGGGAAGTGGTGCAGGACTCTTTAACGATGTGTAGGTGGGGGTTTGGTTTCCCCCCATTCCCCTGCTGGGGATATTCACCCTTTTTAACCCTGCAGTTCCCCTCACCACCCTGGTGCATGCATGCTGCCAGAGCCCTCCACGCAGCATCGTGCTGGGAGCGTGATGTGACTTGGGCTGCAGCCACCTTGCAGCAGAAGGCACCGGTGGGGGAAGCCTCACGCAGCTGCCAAGCTGCGGTGCTGTCAGACTGCCCCAGCGTGTGCCAGGGCCCTCTTTCTTCGTCATGGGGTGCCTGATGGGCCACCCTCTGCCATCCTGCCTGGCCGTTCTGCTTCAGAGGGGACGTAACAGTGATAAGAGCACTGTGCAAACCATCATCATTGCCCATGTGGCTGGGGAGGAGGAGCAATTTGCTGCCAGTGAGCGCGGGCTGGGTTTTGGCTTTGGTTTAGCCATGGTGGACAGCTGTTCCCTTCTGCCAGTGCTTGCTGCTTCTCCTGCACATGTTGATGCGTATGCCATAGGACAGGCGTCACACAGACAGCAGCCCTCCTTATTTCACCAAATTGACTTGTGGGGTTTTTTTGACCCAGTTCTTGCTCATTTTCCAGACTAATTTTGCTTTCCTGCTAAGAATCATGCAGTAATGGAGCTCTCCTGCCAGTCTTGTCTCCTTGCATTGTACTTTTTCAACATCCCTGTGCTACTTCCAGGTCCTGTCTCAGCCTCATTGCACAACCTGTCCCAGCTCTAGTTTCCTGTTCACCCCAGTTGTCATCTCCCAACCTTTCACCATCATCTCAGTCTCTCTCCTTTCTTCATTCATCAGGTCACCTTCTATTTTACCATCTCTGAGCACCTAGTGTCAAGGATACCCTGAGCTGAGGAGGGTGGTCTCATTGATTCGGGGGGTGGGGTGGGGTGGGAAAGACTGGCAAAGGCACCATTGCTGTTTGGAATTTTCCCTTCTAACTTGTGTTAGCTTGTTAGCTGTGTCAGAAGGCAAGCCAGCACCTTGGGGTTTTGCCTGCAGAGGGAGGCTCTAGCTTCTGGAGGTTTTTCAGGGTACGCAGCTGCAAAAGACTTGAGTAGACAGAAACAAGAGTTTTATAGCTGTGCTGGGTTGACCTTGGCTGGCTGCCAAACACCCACCCAGCTGCTCTCTCACTCCCCCTCCTTAATATGACAGGGGGAGAAAATAAGCTGGAAAAGCTTGTGTGTCGAGATAGACAGAGAGATCACTTACCAGTTACTGTCACAGGCAAAACAGACTTGACTTGGGGAGAATTAATTCAATTTATTGTCAGTCAGAGTAGAGTTGGATGGTGAGAAACAGAGATGACAACTAAAATGCCTTCCGCCCCCATCCCACCTCATCTTTTTCCCAGGCTCATTATCACTCCTTCATTCCCAACTCATCTACCTCTTCCCCCCCCTGGCCCTGAGTGGCACAGTGGGGGGCTGTGGTCAGTCCAGAACAGCTCTTCTCTGCTGTTCGTTCCTCCTCACGCTTTTTCCTTTGCCCCAGTGTGGGTCATTCCCAGGGGCTGCAGTCCTTCAGGAAATACCACATGCTCTGGTGTGGTCTCCATGGGCTGCAGGGGGACAACCTGCTCCACCATGGTCTCTCCATGGGCTGCAGGGGAGTCTCTGCTCTGGCACCTGGAGCACCTCCTCCCCTCCTCCTTCTCTCACCTTGGTGTCGCAGGGCTGTTTCTCACATTTTTGTCCTCACTGCTGTGCAGCGTTCTGCCCTTTTCTAAATCTCCTTTCCCTGAGGCGCCGCCATCTTGGTTGCCGGGCTGGGCCGTGCGCTGCGGGGGGCGGTTGGAGCCGGCTGGAACCGGCTGTGTCCGGCGCAGGGCAGCCCCGGCCGCCCCTCACAGCAGCCGCCCCGCAGCCCGCGCCCGGGCACCCGCACCCAGCACAGTAGCTTGTCTAAAACCAGTGGTTGGTTTTATGTATATGGCAAAATACCTTTTCTGGACACAGGGGACATTCTTCCATCGTGCTCTAAAATCCTCTCTCAGCGTACAGAGGTGTTGCAGCTTTTCCAAGAAACGCATCTGTACCGGTAGCAGTGAGCTTTGCCCGGGCCGCCCCTCTGGGCGCTGCTGAATTGGCGTGGTTGGGAGAGGGGGATCACTGCAGGCAAATATATGGCTGAAGTTGCAGCCTAAAAATTTGTTTGACGTTTTTGCCAAGTGATCCAAGTGAGGGGGTTTCCAATACAGTGCTGTCAGTCTCGCTTACGATAGCAAAACATCTATATAAGTATGTTTGATCATGCATAAGAAGAGACAGATTTATTAAGAAGTGAACCGTGCGTTTACACAACACAGCGATTGCTTATTCATTTGTGCTTTTTGTTCTCTATGCATTTGAGAGATTTTCTGGTACAATAATAATCTTGATTACTTTCTTCTGATAACATTTAAATCTACCTTCCTTCCCCTTTTCTTATTTGAAAAGATGTAATTAACTTTTTGTTTGTTGTTTTTGGGTCTAGGTTGACTGGATATTATGCTCTTTTTATTAATCTGCTGCAGCAGCCAGAGAAGGGGTAGTGTTCAATGAAGAACTGCATGGTCCTTTGTCATGTTGCTCCTTTTTTTTTTTTTTTATTTTTTTTTTATTTAAAACAAAACGATTGGTATAAATAATGCAGGAGGAAAAACCAGTAGGCTTTACAGAGATTTCATTTTTATTCTGTCTACCAATAAAAGCTTGAGGGGGGGAAGCTTTTCTGATAAATATAGTCACTTAAGCCTCCTTGTATTAAATGTTATTGCTTCACGACAATTATTGCTGTTCTTCATGATTCATCTATAATATTAAAAAGAGGGAGGGAATGCGAGTGAAACTTGGTCTCCCTATGCATGAGGCTGGAGCAGAGGTTCAAAGCAGGCACTGCTCCCTTTGCATGCCGGTGGCATTGGTGGGGTGTTTTATTTTGCAGTATCTGTGCCACAAGAATTCATACCTGAACTGGATATGATTTTGAGAGTGGAACATGAGAAAGCTGTTTTAGTTGGGGATGTCTTAGGAGGCTACTTATGTGGTTTTTTCCTCTCCCTCAGGTTTTATCTATTACTTGAAGGAGACAAAGAAACATGAATGTAAAAGTTTCTGTCCATTGTGGCTTTGATCGGTTCCAGGAGGCGAAATAAGAGCAGTGTTGCAGTGCCCTGTGTCTAAAGTTGACCCTGTACTTCTATTGGAGATCAGAGATTGACTTTCATCCCTCCTAGCTTGTAATGTGTCAAGGAAGGAAGAACAGGGGACCAAACCTCTTTGCAAAAGCTGAGGGTTTTGGTGCTTTGTTGCACAGCAGAAATTCTTGCATTTTCTGTTCTTTCCTCTCCTGCAAAACTAAGCACTGGAGGGAGTCCTTAGTTTTGGGCTGGCATTGAGAAATAATAGACAAGTAAAGCTGATGTGGAGAAGGCTGGCTATCAGGGCCATAACAGGTAGGGGAGAGTTCAGTGCTTGAGATGTGGGAGAATTGGGGAAGGATGGAGCTCCTGCCAGCGCCTGGAGAGCTAACCTCAGCGTTACTTGTACAAGGATGCAGGCAACATGAAGTTCTACATCCTACATCTGTCATGGGGTACGTTGGCAGCTAAGTTGTATTTCTGGACTTCAAGACACTGTTTTTATTGTTCAAAATAGCAGAGAAAGCCAGCTAGGTATATCCAATAGTCTGGTATTCAAGCATACAGAAAGGTTTGCATGTGAGCTTGATTCTGTTCACATTTACATTTGTTCTTGTACTTCCCTGCAGAAAGGAGGAATTAAATTCCTTTGATTAAAATCAGGCTGAAACGTTGACAAGGAATGGAATTAGTGTGTTACAGTGTTATCTGAATAGTCCAGTTGACTTTGAGACTGTTGATATGCTTGAAGGAAAAGCTGTATTGAAGTACAAGTAATTTTGCTGTAAACTCAGTTTTATTGTTTCTTAATAGCTCACTCTTTAGCACTGAGAGATCTTACTCTGAAACAATAGAGATCCTGAGAATTATTGTAACTTCCTTCATACTATTGAGTCTTTACAATTTGGGTTTACGTACAAAAACAAACAAACAGAGTAAAATCCCCGATCCTACGAATGCCAAAATCTTTTGGCAAGTTAAACTGTAGTTCCTATATGTGTCTGATGGAGGGGACTTCAAAACCTCGTGTGATGTAGAAGCACAGAACTTAATACTTTCCAGCAATAACCACTGCTAGAGAATGTTTAATAGTCAGAAGTTCTCGGGCTTTAACTGTGGTAGTGCAATGCATAGATGCATGATGTGAGTTTACATTGTTCCTCTTGCTGGAGAAGTCACCTTGACTTTTCTACTGTAGGTGATCACTTGAAATTCAAAACAAGGGGAAGAAATTATCTGTGAGAAGACTACATCTGTAAAATACGGTAAAACTTCAGGAAGAATCAGGAAGCTAAAGAAATACAATTAGAAATGCACTAGTAAACTACAGCTAAAAACTGAACAGTATGCAAAAACATGTAGTAGTGCAACTTGACATTAGGTTGAAATTGTTAATGAATTTTAACCAAAAAACACCTCAAATAATATTTGTCTTTCTAAATCAGGAGTTGGATCGTATTCCTGTTATTGCTTACTGATGCAAATGATACCACAGGTTCCTTTTTAGATGCAGTGATTTCAGCTGGACCTTTCTGTAAGTGTAAGGGAAAAACAATTTTTTAGGATTTGGGTAAGATTTTATTTGATACTTAGAGTGTGGTCATTTTTAATGGCTTCTTTAATTGAAATCTCTTTTAATGTATAATTTTTGACAGTTTGTGAGCTGGAGGATGATTTTTATGTAAAAATTACATTTACTTTTAAAATAATGGATTTATCTTGTTTTATTTTTTCATGTTTAAGTTTTAGTAGTTATGTAAGGGATGAGGGAATTGGACTGTATATGGCAAACGAGTGGAATTCATCCTACTAAGTGGTGATGTCTGGCTGAACGTGTACTGCAGGTCACTTTCCATCATCAGGAGAGTAAAAGCAGGCATTTCTGGGCTGCAGTTTGTTTCATCTGTAGATACCTGCATTAGGATGAGCAGATTGTGCTATGCCTGTTTGTCTCCGCTGACTAGAAGGGGCCTAAGCTGATGGTTCAGCTATGGACATAAATATATATTCAAGGCATCTCAGTTAGATTAGATGAATTATGCCTCTGATATTGGCTGTGTATTTCGGGTTGTTCTTTTGAAGGAGAGAAGGGGAGCATTATAGCGTGTGCTGTTACTATTGTGTTAAGTCACCGGCTTTCTAAACAGCACCCATGATGTCTGAGAAGGCTTGGGTTTTCAGTGTCATTTGCACTTCTTGTTGTAGAAGCTTAGTCTGTCTTTACTGAGAAAAAGTAGTATCTTCTTAATAATGATTTTCATGCTCCTAGTTTGTCAATGTTTTTGCAAATGCATTTGCTCTGTTGTGATTTTTTTTTCTACAATGCTTGTAGAAGTATTTAAAATCCTTCTGCAATCTAAAAAAAAACCCTAATAACACATCTAGAGTCACTAATTTAAACACTTGTTACTGTCTCCTTTTCCTGTTAATGACTGCCTTATTTTGCATTACTTGAGTGGATCAGGGGCTTTCTACTTGTGAATTTAAATGAGTTCTTTCACTTGTCCAGTCTGGCCTCAAGATTTGATGTTTTTCCTCCTACCTTTCTGCCTCAAATTAAAAGACAGAGCCTAGAAAATTCCTAGGATGTAGGTTGTCTATTTGAATCCCTGAAAGCTCTCCCAAAACTTTATGAACTTAGAAATCGGTGTCTTGACATAACATATGCTCCTGAATCTGTGGAGGGAAATTGTCACTGGGAAGGCTTTAAGCTGTAAGACTGTGGACTTCTGGCACAGGGATTTTATTGCCAGACAAGTTGCTGTATAATTAACTGATGAGTTGGAATCACAAGTTCTTGTCAGGAAATGAACTACTACATCATTCAGAATTAAGTGAGATCTGTTTGTTTAAAAACAAAGTAAATTGTCCTCTGCTTCTTAATACTTATGCTTTTTTTGTGGTTCTGTTTCTTTAGGAAATGGAATTTCTTAAAAATTCTGAATATTTGGCTTATCTTCAGTAATTTGCATTTAAATGCAAACTATGACTTTCGTCTTTCGTCCAAGTAGAATATAAAGAAATGTTGATAAAGACATAATTAGCTAGCACTTTCCTTTAAGATAATGGTTTGAGGCTTTATAACTGCTTACTACTAGAATGTGGGAGAGGAAAGGAAAGAAAATTGATAGTGGTGTGCTGTTCCTTTCATACAGTCTTCTTCCATAATGCATCCGTCGCATACCCTGAAGTTCAAACCAGAAATCTTCTCCACTGGTACGCAAGAGTTTTAGGGGAAAATTGGCCTTCATCCTTTCTAGTCTATGAAAGAGAGAGTGGTGGTCTGTGAGACTGTGAATATGTACACATATAGAATGTATTGTTTAAGCAAGATACCATTTAGCAAATTGCTGGTTTTCCCCTTCCTCTACTCCCTTTGCTTTTCCATTATGTTAACACTTAGATTAGAACTAAACAGTCATCTCCTCGAGTGCATTTTGTGTGAATAAGCAAAGGAGGGTGGGAAATGACTGTTGTATTATTCCCTCACATGCACTTGTAGAGTCACTCCAACAATATAAATGGTTTTGACCTGTATAGTATGTGTATCTGTATGCGTATGAATGAAATGGCAGAGAGTGTAGCTCTGAATACTTAAAATACTGTACTATTTATAAAATGCACTCCTAATACACACTACAGGAGCTCTGCTATGAAGTATGTGATTTTGGGAGAGATGTAAGGAAGAAAAAACAGAGGAGGCAAAAGAAATAGTAGAAGTAAGTGTAAGAAGAGAAGATAGCCACACACTGTCCTCTGTCTTTGGGGAATCTTCTGTAAGCCAGGAGATGATGAGTTTCTCTGTTGCATGTATGAACACTTTTGGTACTTTCAGTAGTGTGAGTAGAAATAGACTTGAATCCTAGAGACCCTGTTTGCTGAAAGTTGCACTGGTAGATTATTTGCTTTTGAAGTAGCTGTTATGATACAGTGCGGGTTTTGGTTTTTTGGGTTTTGGTTTTTTTTTGAGTTTTGGTTTTTTGGGTTTTGGTTTTTTGAGGCTTTTTTTGTTTGTCTTTTTGAAAGACAACAATGCCTTGAAATGTCTTAATATGCTGTGGTGGTATGCATTTATAGGGTATTAGGTATTTAGAGGGCAACTAAAATATTTGATAAGGAGACTTTTCTTCTTGTCTAAACAGCCCAGATTTATGTTTTCATAAAACATTTGTAAAATCATTTGTGCTACAAGGTGGTTGAAAGTGATGTAAACGGTAACACATTGAAGTTTCAGCTAGTAGAATCTACTTCCCTAATATTAAATAGAAGAGTATAAGTAAATGAAGAAGTACTCTAAATATAGATTATAAAAGAAGAAGAAATGAGTTCTTGGAATTGTCTTCACGCTGGTAGCTCTTTGATCGTAGTCTTTCAGTCCAAGAAGTTGAGAAACATGAAAGAAACAATAAATTGCTACCTTAGAATATCTTCTGACAGCCCACCCCCCAAGACTTAACTTCACTTTTTAATTTCTGCTCATGGTAAATCATAGACTTGCTTGAAAATCTTTGAATATCTAGTCAAAGCAGAATGCAGAAAAAGTAATAAATGTTTTTCTTTCTACTGTGCTCAAAACAATCCAGCTCGTTCAAAGGCTGTAGCTGTATTTCTGTGGTTTTGGACACTTGCAGAACTGTTCAAGATTTTGTGTATTACTATCTTGTGGGATGCAGCTGTTAGTTGCCCATTTTACAGTTGAAAGCTGTAGGCTTATATGTGGCTTCACGCTGAGTTCTGAATAGAATTTAGCTTTGTAACTTACAGTGATTGTCCAGCACAGGAAGTGTGGAGGCTTCTCCACACCTTTCTGCACATCAAATAAAAAATGGTGCTAGGCTCAGGATTCATGATTCACTTTTGGATTTCATAGTGACTAGTGAATCTTACCTAGAGACGACAAACAGCTTTGGCTGTTGCAGTAGTTCACTTCCACATTTTTCCACCTGCTAAAAGTTCTTTCTCAGAGCATTTTTCTTTTTTTTTTTTTTTTTCCTTTGCTTTTATTAATTACCTCCTATCTAAATTAGGACAATACTACAGTGTTTCCCTGCATCCCTTTTATTTATTTTTTTTTTAAGATTCTGAAGAATTGGTGAAAACTGGATTTTAATTTTTTTTTTTTTCTATTTTAGGTTTTGCATAGTTAATGTGACACAAGTAGGAGTTATCACTTTATAAGTGAAGAATAGACGATTATTATCATTTTACTGTCCTAAGCAGTCAGCTTTTCCCAAGCCCACTTAATCTTTTCTTGGCTGGTGTTTTTGAGCACTTTCTGTGCTAAGAACTATTTGGAATTTTTCTGCTTTTTGGCCTTCTTGGAAAGATTAACAATGGAAAGATTTAACATTGTATTTAATAATACACAAATTGTTGCTAATTGGCATAATTTTAAAATGTACCATACATTATTTTAATTTTATTTTTTCTTTTAATATATGTTGTCTTTTAGACAGAAAATGCTGGACTGCATTGCCTCCAAATTGAATTCATGCAAGGAACCCTTGGCTGTATTAGTGTGCCTGTGTGTTTTTAGCACATTTAGCTGTTTAGTATTCTAGCAGGGGATCATGCCTGTTCTTTTCCCACAGATGACTCTAATGGGATATTTTATAATTGGATATGCTGCCTGCCATCTTTAGACCACACTCTGTTCTTGGAGCCACGTGGAAACATCTCTTACCCTGAAAATTCTGCTACTGTCACAAAGTTAGTGGTTTCCTGGTGGAGCATATGCTGCCCATATGGGCTTCTCTACATGCTGCTTCCCCTCCAGTCATTCCTATCAACTGTGTTGTGGATCTGAGAGTTTTAAGTTCCAACACTGGATGACCTACATAAGGCTGAAAAGTAGACTACTTCTTTTTTTTTCTTTCTTTTTTTTTAAGCTACTATACTTATTTTGGCGCAACTGTTGAAAGTCTTTAGAAGTTGTATTTAGAAGTAAATATGTCACACTTGCTTTGTGCAAAAACACTTGCATTGTGTGCTTTTGGTTAATGGTGTTTGTTTGCTCAGACCAGGGAGGTGCGCTTTATGGTCTTGGCAGCTGACAGAAGGATGTGGAAGAGCCACAGGTGTGGCAGGTGCCTCTGTGAGGAGCGAAGGATGGTCTTAGACCAGCACTCCCCTCCTGCATTCGGCTTACACATGAGCTTCATGCTGCACAGTGAGGTGGAGAGGTGCTGGAGCATATAAGCATAAGAAAAGCCAGGCTGGCAGCTGTCCCAGAGCCTGGTGGCTGGCACGGAGTCTGTCACCAGTGCTGACCGGAGGAAGGGAGATGAGCCAGGGCACGGACTGAAATGTGAGCTGAGCTGGATGCTGAATCCACTCTGAACACCAAAAGGACAGGAAACGGGGAAAATGAGTTGATGGAAAAAATGTTACATTTGAAAACCATCAGCTGGGATTGATGAGAAGGGAGTGATAGCAGAGGACTGATAGCAGGGGGGAACAACAAAGAGGTTTCTTCTACAACAACAAAATATAAATTAAATTAATAACTGCCTAAGCAGTTTGTATTACCAGGCTCTGAGATAATTCACCAATATAATAAAATCAATGACATGCTGCAGTTCCTGTAGCCAAATATTTCTTGGGCAAAACAAACTAATAAAACACAGCACCGAAGGGCCATCTGCTAACGCAAGACACTATATTAAAACCTGTTGTATTACCATTAGCATGTGTGCATATATATAAAATGGGGTCCTAGAATTCTTTAAAAAGGAAGAAAAAAAAAGAGTAATATTATTTGTATCTGGTGAAAAAGCTATTAAAATACAATCATTCCAATAATATTTTGCAATTCCCCTCGTTGATGTACGTATTTGTGACTGTGTGGGATGTTTTTAAGCAAGAGAATTCAATCCTCTTTCCAAGAGGTAGAAATCGTCAGCATAAAGAACTCTTGAGAAAAGACTTAGCACCAGCCTCTGCTATTAACATAATGTTCAGTAATGTGCTAACTTTTAATCTATGTTGGCAATGTAGGGGGAAAAAAAGCCCTTCTCTGAGAGCTCACTGCATATCTCTGCAAAAAAATCACTTGTAGATGAAAAAAGACACTGATCAGGAAAATCATCATTTTTTGGGACTGGGCCTCTTTGACTCAACTGATACAAATCATGCATGGTTCTTACAGACTCCCTTCTGAAGCTGGAAGATCATTACGCACTGTGTGCATTACCTTTGCTTTGTTGTCTTGCTAAAGTTTCATTGTTTTTGTCATAGTGATAGGAATTTATAATTAATCTCAAATCAACCTCAGTAAGTACAGAAACTTTTTGTTCTTGTAGTGGTTGCACTGTTACTTGCTGGCCTTTGTACTGTGAACAAAGGAATAAACCCAAGATTTTTGTCACTTGCTCGGTGGAGTCTGGATTTTCACCAGGTCTTAACTGTGACTTGTTCCCACTGTATCCTGGAGCCAGATGATCAGTTATTCAGTTCTGTCTGTTGTAATGAAGGAAAAGCATTTCACTTTTTGTTCCCTGTGTGTTGCTTATACATCTTGCCTGGAAAATTAGGCAGCCTCTCATCTGTAAGCCACCTTCTAGAGGAAGGATGCTCTTGGAAAGAAGCCCTGTCTAGAACAAGAGAGGAATAAGCCTCTATTAAGACTGATTTCTCCATCTTTAGAAATGTCTCTTCAGTGACTAAGGAGTCTGAATTCTTCCCAGGAACTGGGATCTTGATCAGTATCCTAAATTGCTGAAGGATGTCTCTCTTCACTGAGCAGTATTTTAGGATCTTGCATAGTAATACTACCCTGCTGTAGGGATAAAATGAGGGGTAGAAGCTGGAGTAGAAACTAGTCCTTTTAAGCAATGTCTTAGGAAGATGGGGGAAGATGGCAGATCTTAAATTTTGGTTTCAGTGGGGCTTTCCTGTACAAATGTAAATAAAACTGGGAATTACCTGTGCTGATGTAAACACTAAGACTTGAAAGCTATGAAGCTAGTTTTTGTTCTCCTCTGTATGTTTCAAATCTTGTCCTCATCAGGAAAATAGAAACAGCAAAACCCCCAACCCTGTCAATTAAAAAAAAAAAAAAAAAAAAAAGAAGAAGAAATGGAATCCTGGTCTGTGTCCCCATATGGAACAGGGAGAAGTGACCCATATTTGTTTCATTCATGTTTGTTACTTGTAGGATGCACTATCTGTTCTGTAGGTACATCTGGTTTTAGCTCTCAATTTTAGCTTCTTTCAAGGTACAGCTCGTTGTTTTACCTCTTTCACCCAAATTTACATTCTGTATGCTTTCTGTACCTTTCTTGCCACCTTTTGCGTTCCCATATCTCTGCCCTAAATGCTTCTATGAAATCTTAGAAAGAAGGTATAAACTGAGATGTCCCAAAGACACTGGGAGAGTTACCTTTTCTAGTATTTCCTGAGGTAGTAATATTAGGGAATTTACAGTTTTATTACGATTGCTGGTATATGTTGGATTTTTGGGGATTTTTGCAAATTTATATTGACTTTCAATGGCTGATGAACTCCCAAATCTAACAGTTTCATATGTTTTAGGTATAAGATTAAACATTTTTTCACCATTTTTTTGTAGGATGTTGTTTCTTTTGGGGGAGCAGGGGTTGGAAGAAAAGAGGGAGGAAAAAGTATATTTTCTTAAGTATTTCCCAGTTTTAGTGAAGCAGATAAGATTAGCTGATTTGTCACAATTTTTCAGTGTATAGGGAAGAAGGGGATGGGGAGAGGGACCACTTTATAGTAGTCTGTAAAAACAGGCAATTTTGTGTTTTTTTACAATGTTATACAATAACGACTATGAAAGTGGCAAACTACCACATACCATGATTCCAATGCATTTAACAAATTAGGACAGTACAAAGACAGTGTCTTGAGATACATCCGAGATGGCAAATACTGGATCGTTTTGATTGTCTCAGGAAGACATGTAAATACTAGTCCAAGACTACTGACTAGACAGACAAAATTTCTTTTTTTTTGATAACTTTAAAGGAATTTATTATGTTTTTTTCTTTAAACCTTTCTTATTCATCAATGTGGGACTCAAAAATGAAGGATTTCTCAGTTATCCTGGATAATTATATCCCTGTTAATGCTCTAGACAACTTGATATATCTTCGAAGTTAGCTTTGTTCTGGTCCTGGGGTTACACTAAACGACTTCCAGGCATTCCTGCTGACCTAAATTTCGCTATGATTATATTGGAACAACGGATGGTTACATGATTACATTCAATTGATACTTCAAATTAAAAGTTCCAGGACTGCAGACATGATTGATCGCATGTGTGATTGCAGATTAGGCAACTAATTTGTTAAATTCAGTTTGGAACTCATGTATCTTTGGAAAGGACAATTTGACTACTCTGAAATAAAGGCTAATTTTTCTAGTTGTTAATAATATCTACTGCTGTCTTAGAATCTTCAACCTGAACTCTAAACCAAGTTTCTAAGATTCAGAATTTGTCACTTGGATTGATGTCTTGTCCTCTTTGGACTGCAAAGATGTAGGGAGTTCATTAACTAGTTGTTCTGCTTCTTTCAACACTAGTATGTATCCTTTACAGTCAATGTGCTTGACCAAACTTATCAACCATCATTCCTTCCTTTCATTAATAAGAATACTAATGATCTTATTCTGCTGCCTGCTCCCCCCCCCCCCCGCCAAATTTCCTGCTAAGAAATTGGTGAAGCAGTCTTGCACAACAGATTTGGATAATAAGACTGATCTGAAAATACTTGGTTCGACTGCTTGGTTCAGCTCTTTTCCACAAGTGCTTATTTATTTAAACTTTCTCTTGAGATCCAGCTTCATCTGTGTAAATGAAATCACCGTATCACAGAAAAGAATTAAGTGATTAGTTGGATTTCCATCAGTTATTTAACTGCCTGTTTTTACAGCAACAAATGGTATACAACAAGCATTCTTAACCTCATCCTCACTGAGGTAATCAGATTTTGGGACTGAAAAACCCATAGCTTCTGTCCTGACAAATGCTCTGTTTGTTGAACTAGAGTTGTGTCAGTTGATAGCAGTTTTCCTGACAATTGAAATATCTGCTACTTTTATAAAACTTTACTGAGCTTTTGATCAGACAGCTTAATTGTCTGCACAGTCAACAGCTGAATTTGTCATTGGGTCACTGGAGTACCTCAGGATGGGAACTGTCTTCTAGATAGATACCTGACATGCATGGAAGGCAAACTTACAGACATATGTGTGTATGCTATTTATTAAGGTGAATGTCATGTGAGAAAAATATTTTGTGACTTTTTTTGTGATGTCAGTCAGTGTGACAGTAGCTTGTATAGATACAATGGAAGCAAGCTAAAGTGGTAACTTTAATTCTGTTTTTTTTGAGTCCTTGTTTTTTGTGATTTGAATGGGTAATTTAAACATAACTTCAGTATACAGTTCCTTATCTTTTAACTAATAAAAACATGTTCCATAATCACTCCACTTTAAACCTCAGAACAAGAATTCCAGTTACAGAATCACAGAATGGTTGGGGTTGGAAGGGACCTCTGGAGATCATCTAGTCTGACACCCCTGCTAAAGCAGGTTCACGTGGAGCACATTGCACAGGATTGTGTCCAGGCAGGTTTTGACTATCTCCAGAGAAGGAGACTAATACCAATCTGGGCAGCCTGTTCCAGTGCTCCATCACCCTCAAAGTAAAGAAGTCTTCTCATATTCAGATGGAACTTTTCTGTGTTTCAGTTTGTGCCCGTTGCCCCTTATCCTGTTTCTAGCGGCCACTGAAAAGAGTCTGGCCCCCTCCTCCTCACACCCACCCTTAAGATATTTGTAAGCATTGGTGAGGTCCCCTCTCAGTTTCCTCTTCCCCAGGCTAAACAGACTCAACTCTCTCAGCCTTTCCTCATAAGAGAGGTGTTCCGGTCCCCTGATCATCTTCATAGCCCTCCACTGGACTGTCTCCAGTAGTTCCGTGTCTGTCTTGAACTGGGGGGCCCAGAACTGGACACAGTACTCCAGATGTGGGCTCACCAGGGCAGAGTAGAGGGGGAGGGTAACCTCCCTTGACCTGGTGGCCACACTCTTCCAAACGCACTCCAGGATACCATTGGCCTTCTTGGCCACAAGGGCAGATTGCTGGCTCATGGTTAACTTGTTGTCCACCAGGACTCCCAGGTCCTTCTCTGCAGAGCTGCTTTCCCTAACCTGTACTTGTACATGGGGTATTCCTTCCTAGGTGCAAGACCCTGCACTTGCCTTTGTTTAACTTTATTCCTCTCAGCCCAGCTGTCTAGCCTGTCCAGGTCTCGCTGAATGGCAGCACAGCCTTCTGGTGCGTCAGCCACTCCTCCCAGTTTTGTATCCTCAGCAAACTTGCTGAGGATATGCTGTGCCCCTTCATCCAGGTCATTGATGAGTAAGTTGAACAAGACTGGAACCAGTACTAACTCCTGGGGAACACTGCTAGCTACAGGCCTCCAACTAGACTCTGCACCGCTGATCACAACCCTCTGAGCTCTGCCATTCATCCATTTCTCAATCCATCTCACTGTCCACTCATCTAACCCACAATTCCTGAGCTTACCTATGAGAATGTTATGGGAGACAGTGTCAAAAGCCTTGCTGAAGTCAAGGTGGACAACATCCACTGCTCTCCCCTTATCTACCGAGCCAGTCATGCCATCGTAGAAGGCTATCAGATTGGTCAAGCATGATTTCCCCTTAGTGGATCCATGTTGACTGCTCCTGATAACCACCTTTCCCTCCACATGCTTAGACATGACATCCAGAATGAGCTGTTCCATCACCTTTCCAGGAGTGGAGGTGAGGCTGACCGGCCTGTAGTTTCCTGGGTCTTCCTTCTTGCCCTTTTAAGATTGGAGTGACATTGGCTTTCCTCCAGTCCTCAGGTACCTCTCCTGTTCTCCATGACCTTTCAAAGATAATGGAGAGTAGCTTAGCAATGACATCTGCCGACTCCCTCAGCACTTGTGGGTGCATCCCATCGGGGCCCATGGATTTGTGGGTGCCCAGTTTGCCTAAATGATCTCTAAGCTGATCCTACTGGACCAAGGGAAAGTTCCTTTCTCCAGACTTCCTCTCTTACCTCCAGGGTCTGAGATTCTTGAGGGCCGGCCTTAGTGGTAAAGAAGCAAAGAAAGGCATTCAGTAACTCCATCTTTCTTATCCTCTGTCACCAGGGGCACCCACCTCGTTCAGCAGTGAGCCCACATTTCCCCTAGTCTTCCTTTTGCTACTGATGTACTTGAAGAAGCCCTTCTTGTCATACAGCCCTTCTTGAGAGCATACTATGAACTGCCTGCAAAAGCCGGGTTAGCTCAGTTGGTTAGAGCACGGTGCTAATAACACCAAGCTCACAGGTTCAATCCCTGCTTACTGCAGGGGGGTTGGGCTCGATGATCTCTCAGGGTCCCTTCCAACCTAAAGCATTCTATGATTCTATGTCTGTTACTACAGAAGAAGCAGGCTAACGGTGCTGGCTACAGAAGGAGAGGCATGCTAACGGTGCTGCTATTAATATATTGACTGTGCTTGGTCCTCTGTATGGTCAAACATCTTGATACGCACACAATTTTTAGTTTCTACATGGGAATCCAGGAGACTTTCGGATGTATATAGCTGCTGAATCTAAAGAAAGCTTTAGGGCAAGCACAAAATAAATCTGAAGTCTAGGGCTGTGATTTAATTTCAAGGATTTGCTGCAAATAATGTTGAGATTCAGAGCTTCTATGGGATACTGCATGTATCTTTTCTAGAAGGACAAAATGTTAGGCAGTGAAAATTACAGATCATTACCAGCTGCTTCTTTACTTATTTGCAGGAGTAGTAAATATTTCAAAATACTGATATGAGAGAAAACTACATTGGGTGTGCTATTTTATACAAAGAGCTAAAAGCAATACTGGAATCCTGACAGCTTGCAACCTAGCTAATAGGCATCAGTTCTTTCCTCCAAACTGAGAGTGTTTAAAATAGGTGTAATGTAGCATTATTGGAGAGAGTTTTGGCCAAAAATCATAAAATGATTCAATCACTTGATCTAGTGAAGTGTTTCTGTTTTTTTCTTTCTTGCCTTTTTTTTTTCCCCAGTGGAAAATACCAGATGCTGAGGAGAAAAACAGGAGAGTGGGGAAAAAAAAAAACCCCAAACAAAACCCCTTAACAAAAACAACACACCAAACTAAAACCCTGTGTATGCAGCTTTCAAATAATCATGCCTTTTTCTCTGTCGTCTCTCTTCAAGCCAAAGTTTAGCAAGCCTTTGAACTTTGAGATTTATTTTCCTCATTGGTATTCAAATTGTTGCTTTTGGGTGGATGTTGGTATGGAAGCAGTGGTAACTGATAGGCAGCTCTCAGCTGGGGCGTGGCTGTAGTGCTTTGCTAATGCTTCTGCTTTTTGCCTTTCCTCCTTTCTGTAAGTTTGTTATGAATTGCGGGTTTTGTACTCCCTCCATTGCCGAGATCAGAGGGCCTTTCAGAATCAAGTATTCCTGCCTCTGCCACTTGTTTTCTCTCTGGCAAGGTAGTAGGAGCCAGTACTGCCAGCTGGTCATCTTCTGGACACAGTGCCATCCTGCTGATGAGGCATAAATATCTGAGGCTGTGTTTTAAAGCACAAAACCATACCATTTTGTGTGAGGGCTTTTCCTGCTCTCCATATTGCTGCAATCCTGCTCTTACTGCTTGCTTATCTTTGTTCTTCTGTTGAAATTACTGTCCTCTGTGCTGGCAGAGACCTGGCTGGGCTTGTGTGAGGAAACCGTTTCTTTCTTCTCTTTCAAGGGTAGATTCTGCCAGTGTTGAAATAGTTGGCATCTACTCTTCTGTAGTCATGGATGCTGGAAAGCCTCGTTCAAGATGGATGGAAGTTTGGCCTTTGAAGTCAGGGAGAAAATCCATGGGAGTGTGGTGGAATGGACTAAAGACCAATAACGTAAGGCTAAGGGACCGGAAGGGGTGGGAAGATCATTTTAGGGCGGAAAGTCATTTTAAGGGAACTAGAAGATTCTAATCAGTACTCTTTTAATGTCTTTTTCAACCCAGTTGAAAGATCCAATTGCTCCGTAAGAAGCTTGTCTGCTTTCCTGTTCTATTCAGCCTCTGAGTTAAAATTCACTTGGACTATACCAGTCAAGAACTCGCTGTCCTCTTTCCTACATTTTCTTGCAGAATAAGTGGAGAAGGTGATAAGGAATTACATAGTGATGAACCAGAAAAAAACCTGAATTGGTATATGGAGAGTTTTGGCAGACGTTTCTTACTATAGTTGACATACGCTAACTGTGCTGCAGATGTATGACTAAATGTAATTTGTAGCTGTGAACATACTCTGTTTCTCTGGTCAGGATGATAAATTTCAGATATGTATGCACAATATCAACCAAACCATGCTCTGTTGTTAACAAAAGAATCCACATGAAGATTTTTAGGCAAACTGATGCTCAAAAATACTGGAAGAAAATATATTCACCTGTTTATCCAGCCCACACAGGCAGAACATGAAACTTAAGTTCTTCAAAAATAAGTAGGACTTTAACATATTTTGCCATCATGTCTAGTGATGTAGAAGCCTTATGTAAGGTTGAGCCTTCAGACCTAAATCATTAGGGAGTCTTTCCTTTAATTCCTTTGCAGTTTGAGTGTAATTTGTCTTGAATAAAATAAGCAGGAATATTCTAGTCAGGTCACTGAAACCTGAAGACTCAATATTTAGCAATCCAAGTCAGTCATACTTCTGAATAACTAGGCTAAGCACTCAACTCTTCTGAAACAGCATCCCCCCCCTTAATGCAACCCCTCCTGCAAGAAATAATTAGTCCTCCACAGCTACTTTCCCCATGCATATGGTAAAGGCTATGATTTGACAGTCAGGACATTACTTCTGAAATATTCATAATGTATTGGTGTTTTTTCCCTTTAGGAAAAAAAAATCACTGCTGTGTAGTAGAATTGGATTAGTAACTGTTAGAAACATAGTTAAGACATCTACCGAGCAGTTGTCTTGTTCTACTGTGGACCATGCAATAACTGGTGCTTTCAGACACACTTTGACATTTGCTCCCCAGTGAGTTTGATCTGACCATAACAGAAACAGGAGATTCATCATGTTTTGTGTTTTTTCTTCTGTGGGTGATGCCGCGGGAATAACTAACTGTGTTTGAGTGCCTTAATCATACTTTTTGCTTTTAGTCTTAAGTTTGGATTTCAACATAGGTAACTCAGAATTTCAACTATTTGTAAGGCACAGTTCTGAAGGATGACTGCAGAATGTAAGCTAAGAACCTTGTACTGGCACCCATAATTCCAATATACTGCGACTCTTCCTAGTTTTGAAAATCTTGTTAAACTACTTTGCATAGAGAAACACAATATCAGAAATTCAGTTCCTGGTACAGGCAGGAGAGATGAGATTGTAGAATCAATGTATGCACTTTTAAGGGCCTTAGCACAGGATCTCCTGTCTGTGGTACCTTGAATGTGACGTCTGTGTTTTCTGCTATTGCCAGCGTGGTTTGGAGATGAGAAACGTTTAAAGAATGCAAAGATGTTTGCAAGGTAAGCTACCCAGAGAAACCTGAATGTGTGCAGTATCCCTCAGACAACTAAGTACTTAAGAGTGCTGCTGCTTTTTTTTTGACTGCGCAAGTGTTCCTGTATCTTCGAATCACATGTGCAGAAGACACATTTAGCTATTTCCTGATGTGTCTTCCTCTTTTCTGCCTGGATATCTTCCAGTGTTTATCTTTTTTATGAATAACTTTGCTATTGATATGTAGAGAAATCATGGACAATGGTCTCAAAAGCAATTTCCTGTCAGCTTTTGCAGAGGTGGGGTCAGTGGTATAGAAGAAATGGAGCCAGATTCTTCTGAGAGATGGACAGCTAAAAGGGTAAGACTCAAAAGTTGCAACAAAGGAAATTCCAGCCAGATATCAGGGGAAAAAAACCCCTTCTGATAGTGAATGTGGTTAAGCACTGGAACAGGTGGCTCAGAGATTTTGCAGAATCTGCATCCCTGGAGGTGTGCAGACCTGGACTGGCCAAGGCCCTGACCACTGTAGTAGTTGTAATCCAGCAACTTTGATTGCTGACCTTGCTTTGAATAAGAGTTTGGACCAGATGACACCTACAGATCCCACCCATCCTAAATTTTTCTGTCATTTTTGTGCATAAGCAATACACAAATCATGTGTACTTGCACAGTATGCTTAATACTTCCAAGAAATTTTGGATTGTTTTATTTGGGCATATGCATACCAACTGTATGATGTGTTCAGACACGGACAGGAAAACAGATGTGTCTCAAAAGCGTGGGACATACTGAGCTTTGGCGACATTGCCCAAAAATAAGCAACTGTTAGGAGAATCCTAGAAAGAAGTATACTTAGGTATATCCATTAGGGAGGGATGGGACAAGCTTATGTTGTGTCATGATTTAGAACCGTGAACTGAATGTGACTGTCAAAACAGAGAAGAAGCTGGACTGTAGCAATGCCACATGCCAGTGTAGTGGCACATGTGGGCTCTTGTCACAGCTGAAGTTGCAGAGGTGCCACTGGTACTGTAAATGACACTGGAAATAATCCTGTACTGTGGGAAATACGGTGACAGAGTTGGCTTTTGATGATGTCAGAATAGCCTCCCTGGTTAATCTCTGCGTGCTTTCTAGTGTATTAATCAGTTAAATGCAGTTGCTACACTTTAGCCTAATTACTATATATTTCCTTGAAATATTGCCTGTTTGCTTGACTTCAAGTAATTGTAACCATATGGGAAACTACCTAATTTTTGAGGGTTCTTTTTAAAAAATATTCTTAAAGAATAGGTTAATGGCTGGACTGGATTATCTTAAAGGTCTTTTCCAACCTAAACGATTCTGTGATTCTAATGAAGACTTGAGCAAAAGCTATACCTCTGGAAAATCTGAGTTAGATCAGTAATGGGTTTGTGATTCTTAGAAAGCTTACTGCAGTTTTAAAGTAACAATTTAAGCATAACCTTTTGGGCATTATATGTAAAGAGGTTGAATTATTGCTTCATATACTAAATGTTGCTCAGCCTCAGTTATGGAGCCTTCATCCGGATCGTTATGGTAAGCCCTTGAAGGCTTAAATTTTTGCTTAATAGCTTAGCGTGTTGGAGGCAAAACTTGTCCCGCTGTTTAGTTTAACCAGTAGCTTTAGCTGTTGATAGTCAAGTAGGCAATTTTGGTGTGTGTATCCTTGCTTGGTTTCATCATCTCTCTCTACTCTTTTAACTAGACAGAAAACAATTAACATTGTTATTTCATTCTTTTCCCCCCCCTTTGTTTAGGAAGACTTTGCTCCTTGTGAGGGTGCAAAAAATAGGAAGAGTTTTAGAAGATTAAGGCAATAAAATGCATATGGAAAACCCTCTCCAGTTTATTATGTGCATATTGCAAAATTCGTGATCAAAAGTTTGGACTTTCAGAAGAGAGGGATGATGGCATTTTTTTTTTTTTTCCCCCTCCTTTGTGGTGTCTAGAATAAGATATTTTGATATAACTGATTTTGAAAAGGGGCATCCTAGAGGTAGAAAATATAACTCCTGTTGGTCAATGTTTCTCGTATCAACTGGAACAGCTCTACTGACTAATAGGAAAAAAAAAAAAAAACCCAAACCAAAACAACCCTCACCTATAATCCTAAACTTCATAGATTTTCTGTTCCGCAGGGTTTTGAGATTTTTAAGTAGATGAAAAGCAAAGATGTAATTTTTAGTTTAAACTTAAAAACATTTTTTCCTCGTATCAGCAGTAGTGCCTGTTTATCTTCCAAGAGATGTATGATGTGTAGTTTCTTACTTCTCTTCCTAGATTACTTGGGTACCTAATTTTTATGTATGTTAAGATGGTAGCAATTTAAGGGAGTGAAATGTCTCCCGGAACCATAACTTGTAATATGTTAATCAAACACATCATCCTGGAAATACTTGTCAGCCTAGAAGTAAAGGTAAATTGAGAAGAGGTCACTGGTTCCATTTCTACACTTCATAAATTTGGGAATGAATTTCAGCAGGCCACAGTGAAAGTGTTCCCAGTAGATTTCTAATGAACATTCAGGAATAACTCAAGTAAGTAGGAAACTGCATTTCTGCTCACTTATCTGCAGCCCGTGTTACTCTGAGGGGTAGTCTCTGATTGCTGTTGTATCCAGTTAGGGTTTTTCTTAAAGCTCTTTGCTCCCTCTTTTCTTCCTTTTTGTACTTCTCTATGAAAATCTGGCACAGGACATTGTCCCTCGGTGCTTGGATTGCATTGAGCTTTGTCCTTGCCTTGCAGCTGGCCATTTTCAGTGCCAGAAACCCTGGTGAATCTGATACTTTAGACTTCTCTTCTGCTATTTGTTCATGACTAACCAATTTCATTTGTGTATGTCTTTTTTTCCCTCTCTATTTCTTAACATTATAAAGTAAAATTTTCTAGTGTAAACAGAAACTAAGCACAATATGTGATTAAAAGTTTTATTGTCTTGTGTTAGGGTGTCAGTAGTGAAGGGATTTCATCAAGTGTAAAAGCTGGTTGACATCCTCTCCTTCATATCCTCAGACCAAGTTTTAAAACCAGTTGTTGTTTCGAAGTTGTTTACTGTGTACATATAAATCCAAGCAGTTTAGTAACCAAGCAGTTACCCAACTGTATTTATAATATTATTTTTCTGACTGTATTACCTCGACTGCTGTTTTCTAAATAAATGGTCATTGAATTCTAATAATATTTCTTACAAATAGATTTCCTGTAACTGTGTGGTACATTTCCTTGTCTATTTTCTTTAGCTAGCTCCTAATCAGAAATGTAAGACTTCTACAATATTTATTTAGTCTTAATCTGACTCATTTTTTTTCCCTCTGTTTTGAGTTTAACAAATGCACATATCCCAAAATACTGTGTCAATCCAGTTCCCTTTCAAACCTTAATGAACAATCTGTGAGAAGCTAATTAGGGATATTTATAACAGTTTTAGACTTAGTAATATATTTATCTGAAGAAGTTACTAGATGCTGTACTGTCCTCTGAACAAAGAAATGATCTTGTGTGAGTTAAAATTTGGAGGTGGTAAAAAAGGAATTCATCTGTTGCTGTGTCCTGTCATCCCAGAAGAAACCCTGGCACTGGTTTCAGTGATTTAATCTCTAGCAGACGTTAGAAATGAACATGATCAGTTGTTGGCTGGTTCCTGGGTTGAGCTGCGGGTCAGCAGAATATTGTTGCTATACAATGGTTTCCACATTTGGGTTACTTTATCTGGTCAAAGGACAGTTATTTCTTCTATTTGAATGCTTTGACAAGTGACAACCTACTGAAGTTGGCTCAAACTTGACTCCCTCACTTGAATCTTGTACCGTCTGTCCCTGCTCCACCCGGCTTGTATCCGGTGCTGTTGCCTTTTCCTGCTGGTATCTTGTTATGTTTTATCAAACCTGATTCCACAGTGTGCCCTGGGAATTATTGCAGTCTAAATCAATAGTATAAGGCTGTCAAGTTTTCTGTCGCTCTTTCCAGCCTCATTCCCACAGGTGTACTACGCTTTCATTTCCTAGCAGGGAAGCATGGACTGTTCATATAAGAAAGGAACACTGAGGTTTCACAGGCATGGGCTGTTCTGGCAAACACTCGTGAATCCTACCATGAGTATGAAAAAGAACATCTTTTTAAAAAAACTAATCATAGGTGAATCTTCAGATTTACATGTTTTTGTAATGAAAGTACTTGTGTTTGAAGTTACTTTTTGCCTAACCTGATTATCTGGATTGTTACATTGGAGAATGTCTTGAGGCCTTACTACTTCATTATTTGATATATGGAGGCTGCACAAAAAGAGGTGGGAAATAAAACATGCTGTTCAGACTAAGAATGAAGACCTTAGAGGTAACATTACCAGTGGATCCTCTTTGTTATACTGCAAATTAAAAAAAAATTCTTTTCTGGGGAATGAGTTTTAACAACTGCCTATATTTATTGTTGAGTTGAATATATATGTATGGAGTAAACAAATCTGTAGTATTATACCGTACAACCTTGTTGTTTGTTGTGATTCATTTGGTTTACTCATTGAAGAGAGAGCAAGTTATCGATACATCCAGCATGGTACAGAGTCATGTTTCAACTGGCAGACAGTCAGCTTTTGTTTTCAATATTCTGTCCTGTTTAGTATTCAGAGCATGGAGGAGAGTGTGATGTAAGGGAATTGGTTTGCTGTTTTACTGACTGACTCAGCCATTTAACTCTGTTCCCTCAAGGCATCAAAGACTGCAATAAAGGAAATACATTTTGCCAATAACCTTCTATGGAAATAAGTGCAGCTTAATAACTTTTTAAATTAGTGCTAACATTATTGCACAGTGGAGAACACCTTAATTAAACTTGTATTTTGTTTTTTTGTTTCCTCTAAGTCTGTATTACTGATACTGAAATCTTACGTAAATCTAACCTCTGATTTATAATAGGAGATGAGATATTTTTTTTTTTAAAGTTGAAACTTCAATTGAAAGGTGATTTCTTCCAGTACTATGTCTTGTGGGAAAGCAGAATTTTGCTATGACTTTATTCCTCCTTATTTTTAAGTAGGATAAGTGATAAGGTTAAGGCCAGACTTCTCCAGACTTATGCTCTATTTTCACAGAACTAAATTTCTCTCAACACTTTGTATTGTGCATTGCAATGTGTCTGATGGTCCCTGTTGGTTGCACAGAAGGGCTGTATGGGAAATAAGTTACTGGGATGCAACTGTAAAGTTTTACTGTAAAGTTTTTAGTTAAATGTTGTTTTGAAAACCTAATAAAATACCCTAATGCACAAATATTAGGGACCTAAACCCCAATGTTTCTCTATTAATTGCTTTAGAAAAAGGCATCTGTGTAAAACTGGTGATATGACTGAATCATATCTCAACTATCTACCATGTTTTCATGGCAAAAGAAAGGAGCAGGTATCTGCAGTCATGAATAATCACATATTTGGAAGACAGTGGGACCGTGCACGTTAGGTAGAATTTGAAATAACTCAAGTGTAAGTAGCTTGTGTTGAATGTAGGAAAAGTTGGATCACAGAGATTATTTATGGGGAAGAAAAATTCTACCTGGAAGGAGGACTGAGCTGAAGCTGATTGATATTTCTAGGTCTTGTGTTGAGAAGTGCGGTGTCCATCCATGAGCGGTGAGGAAAGGAAGGATGGGAAGGGGGACTTGAGCACGGACAACATTGTGAGCCTCTGAGGAGGGCTGTACTGGACCCAGGTTGATACCTGAGCACCATGGGAGAGATACCAGAATGACAATGTAACACCAGTCCTTTTTTCTAAGTGAAACCTGAAGTGAGGGAGGAAGAAAAGAGAACCATGGGTTGTCTGCTTACAGAAGCCTGTTGAATGGGATCTGCTTGTGCATGTGAGCTGAGGTGAATGCAAAGGTGAAATCTCCTGCATCATCTCTGAAGCACCTGTGAGGAAGAAGATATATAAGTAGCAAATTGATTTATGAAAGCTGAAAGACTGCAAAATTTTGAAAACAGTACAAAAATGGGGATGACAAAGTTACAACGTGGGTTATGATTGGGAAAAAAATCATTTAAGATCTTGATGAAAGCTATTCTGATAACATCAGTGCATAGCTTATATAGTTTACATAGGGTAGACATAGAGATCTACAGGGAGAAGTTCTAAATGGAGTAGTTTCTGCTTGTAGTTTGAGTAATGTAGATTGAAATGTTAAATGTACATTTTTATTCATGAGGGTGGGGGGTTGTTGTTTTTCAGGGTCTTCTGCCTCTCTGCTGACAGCATGCCTGACAGAAGAGAAGGAGGAGAGGTGAGATGGGGAGCAGCATGCTAGAAGCTCTGTGGTCGCCAAAGCTGGAGGCAGGATTAAGGAAAGAGGGGAGAGCAGATGTAGAGGCCCTGGGTTATTGCTAGGAAAGGGACAATTTTGAGGGCAGTGGAGGGAAATGAAGGGGATATTGAGGGAAGCAGTAGGGACAGGCTAGTGCTTAAGGATGGGCAAGCTGGGATGCCGGCGGGGGGGTCGGAGTCAGGATCAAGTCTGGAGGCAGTGTTCAGGGTCAGCCTCCATCTGGTGGTCCCCTGGGAAGGCCATGGTGATGAGGCAGGTCCAAGGCCAAGCCAAGGAGTCATGCCAGTGGGTGAGGATCGGGCTGAGTATCAGGGAGGCAGGAGGCAGGGTGCTGACAAGGGCCACACAGCCACCATGGGGGCCAGGGATGAGCAGCTCCAAAGGCAGGAGGGTCAGGACCTCTCTGCTGCCCTTCTCCACTACAGCTCTTTGCCACGAAGGGGCTGACCTCTGACTCAGCCAGCACACTGTACAGCAGAGGTGACAAAACCAAGTATTTTACTCAGAAATGTTAACATGCTAATACCATCTGTTATTGAAGTTGTCTGGGGTGTGAACACATATGTGCTGGAAACCAAATTAAAGCTCAGCAGTTACAGGAAGTGTGGCCCAAATTGTGCACATCAGGTCGCAGAAGGACTTGGTGGGAACCAAGGAGCATCCATGTTGGGTTGCTTTATACAGCATTTTCACAAGGGAAGATAGAATTAACACTCAGGAATGAAATTTGTAGATGATAATTAGTGGTGGTGGTGTGATAGCAAATACTGTGACTTCATTTCAAATGGTTAAGAAGAGGGAAATGTTTAATTAAGTAAAAAAGGAAACAGAATCCAGAATCTTGATTATGAAAGAAAAAAAAAAAAAACAAAAGAACAAACGTTTTCTTTTTAATGTATGAAGCTGTTTTTTCCCTCCAAAGAAAGCACAGGAACAAGGATGAGATGGAAAAAGATGCTCAAAACTAGAAGTAAATTCTAAAAGGCTTGGGTGATGTGAATACGTACCAAGCAGAGGAAATCACTTAGCATAGCAAAAGGCGTCACTAGAAATAGGATTAAAATGCAGAAAAAAAAGAGAAAGTTCTGAGTCACTATCAGGAAAAGCCTGACAATAAAAATCTGTTAGCTACTGTTATAATTTCCCAATTTAACAATTATGAGGAGTCCATTGCTTGGAACCTCTAAAACAGAACGGGCAGCCATTTATTTGTGATATTCTAGGGGGATTTTTTTGAGTACTTTTCCTTTTAAGGGAATTTTAATCGAGCATTTTCTTATGGCTCTTAGTTATATAAAGATTGCCCAGGGAAATATAACTTTGCATAGAATTAATATACCAATCTCTTGGGCCTCTCTTAAGAAATGTGTGAAGTCTGACAGATTTATTTAGAATGTGAAAAGTGTACATTTAGATTTATCTACTGTAGTTTCCTTCTACATTTTAATGTTGTAGCTTACAGTTCTGAGACAAGCTCATTTTCCCAGAAAGGTGAGTGAATTTGCTCTAATTGATGAATTTACCTGTTAATAAAGATGCTGCAGAAAAAAAGACGTCAATAGATGTTTGAGTGCTGTGTGTAAACTTTTCACAGACTGAAATAACACTTCAACAGAAGAGGACACCATAGTCATGTATGGTATATGTATATATAACCAAAATGAAATTGACTGTGAAATGCTTGATCTTGCATTTTGGATATGTGGGTCAATATGACCAAGGGTGTAAATTTGGATAGTATGTCTATGTACTTTGGTATAGAAGGGGTGAATTGCATCTGGTGTACATAGATACCTGACAAAACATGTTTGATTGTAATATACTCGAGGATCATATGTCATCTCTGCATTCCTTTTGGAAGGCTTTTTTTTTTTTCAGTTTGAGAATTCAAAACTAAGGGGAGTACTGCCTAAAACTGCAATCAGATGTCATTATGAAATCTGTATTGCTCACCCGGTAGTTTAAGCTGCGTAAATTAAGCCCTGAGAACTTTCTGCAAACTGACCAGAAGGACTGTGATGATCTACTGTGACTTCCTAATTATGTGCATTTAAAAATGCATCCTGTTCCTTTTTTCACATCCTTTCTTTCTGCTAGAACATTTGGTTCAGGAAGATGTTCCTTTGTACCTATGTCTTCAAATGATGGTGAGTCTCCTATGTATCTTGATGAGCAGAACCTAGGTTTTGTTTTTTTTTTTTTTTTTCTTTAAGAATTTTCATTTGAGTGTATTAGATAGACTGCTGATGTCGAAGACTGCTGATGTCGAATAATGCTGTAACCATCACGGCTCTTGTGTGTAAGGAGAGCAAGATTTGTGGGAGAAAATTAATACCTTCTATTGGACCGGTCTGTATGATTGGGGGAGGGAGAGAAGGGGAAAGGAGTTTTAGGCATGTGAGATATTCAAATTTGAGATAGAACAGTAAAATTTCAGAGGTAACTGCTAGCTGGGGATAATTGTTCTTCATTGAATTACGTTAACGGTAGTCAATCAGACTGTGTTAGAGAACAGATCATCACAGGAAGTTTACATGGGTGTTGGGGAGGACGTGATAAAGCTTTTACTTATTGGACATTTCTCTGATATAATTTTGTAATGCAACACAAAACTAAACTTTCTTGGGTTCATGAGTACTGCTATACTCTAGGTTTCTGAAAATTAGTTCCCAGAGATAGCTCTGAGAGGTGGGGTGGGGAGGTCAGAGGTGGAGCACTTTCATGAGAAGTTCTGTCTTTGCTGTTAAGGAAGTGTTTGTGCGAGTTGGTTGCCATGTGCAGTTGCTTAGTTTCACCCCTGTGGTTTTCATGATATCAGCTGCTGTGCTGGTTCAAAATCATATTATGTGCTGAGAAATAAATGTATTCAGGGATTTGGATGTGTCTGTCACAGACGATGTCTATTGTGATGGCTATCCAGATGTTTGTATTTATTGTTCAGATAGTGTCTAGGTGTTGTTTGTCATAAATGGATTCCTGAGCCTTGTCAAAAAGTAGGAAATGGAAATGTTTGAAGGCTTGTCTTGAGAGGCTGAGGAGGGATTTGAAAGTAGAAATTTCTCCCACCACAGGTTTCCAAGGTAGGAGAGTATGTGACAAAGATAAGGGTACAAGATGAGATGAGGTGATACTGGATAGCTCATTCAAAGCTGCAGTCTCTTTTGCAGCAGTGGTGTCCTTGCCAGACAAAACTGAAGGTCATTTGGGTTAACACAGTATTTTTTGGGTTTTTTTCTGTGGTCCTTAATATTATGGCTCTTCGAGCATCCTAGTTCTACCATACCATAGCTAAATAGGGTTGTGAGTGGTTGTGTGTACAGTATGTGCGTTTGTATGACGTGAAGACATAACTGTTAATGACCTTGTAGGCCAGGCTTTACCTCTATTCCTTTATGTTCTTCTGTTTGTTAATTGGATTGGAAAAACAGTCTATCTAGAAAACTGAACTATTTCTAACAGAGGCCTTAATCAGATGCCTAGGTGGAGATTGAAAATGGAGCAAGGGTATGCGGTAATTCCCATAATTATATTAATCTCAGGAATTTCCGATACCAGATGGAGGGGGAGTGGTGGATGTATTTAGTGTGTAGCATTTCTGTGCATATAATCTGCAGTAGATTTCCACTTGTCTAGTCTCCCAAGTAGGTTTTTGGTACCTACAACGTATTTTGGCAAGGTGTTGATACATGTCTGTTATCCACTAATCTTGTTAAATTTTCTTGACGTTAATTTGTTAATTGGAGTTGAAAGCATGTAATTAATGAGATAGTTATTAAATGTGAATTTATTGCGCTTAACCTGAAGAGTGATTCAGTGGTGTAGACCGTCTGCTCCTATCTAGTTCTAGGGAAGCCAGAAAGCTTTAGTTCAAAATAACTGTTTGTGCTGCAATTATGTATTGTTGATTTATCTTTCCAATCTCCATAAAGAAGTGGTATTTTCTTGTTTCTGTTGGGATGATGAACTGGGGGAGGGTACAAGTAAGTTGACCAAAAGGTGCTGATGTACAAGTATAGTAATCAAGCGTGGATTAGGTTGGAAAATAGAACTGAACGCAGCCTCGGCACATTCTCAGACGATATCAAATTGAGAGGAGCATTTGACAGCAGAAGGGCAGGACCGCTACTCAGGGGACTCCTAACTTCCTGGACAAATGAGCCAACAAAAATCTCCAGACATTCAGCACAGACAAAAGCCAAGCCACACTTTCAGGCCAAAGCCCCATTCATTCTTTACAGGCAAGAGGCAGATTGGCTGAGTCTTCTGCAGCAAAGGACCTGGAGATCCTCTTGGAGCTGGCGGAGGTGGAGCGTGAGTTGGGGGAATGAAGGCTGGCCACATGTTCGGCTGTTTTAGCATGAGTGCTGCTAGCCGGTCAAGGGAACTGTAGTTATTTTCCCATCTGCTTGACACTGGTGTGGCCACATCTGGAATACTTTGTCCACTTTTGGGCCCCCCAGTAGAAGAGTAGTACCAACAAACTGCCAGAAGTCCATCAGGGTCCCCTCAAATGCTTAGAGAGGTGGAAGACATGGTACACAAAGGAGGTGGGGAGGTCTGGGTTGGTTTAGTCTGGAAAAGGTTAAGAGCATTAACTGCTGTCTTGTAGTGCTTAAGGGGGACAAGGCTATAGAGAGGATGGAGCCAGACTCTCTTTAGAGGTGCACAAGAAAAGAACAGGAAGGAATAGTCACAAGCCACAACACAGGAACTTCTAACTAGATATTAGGGGGTGGGGAGGAACTTCAGAAAAAGCATTGGAGCAGGTTACACAGAGAATCTGCAGTATCTTCTTCATCCTTGGAGATACGAGAAGCTTGTCTGGACAGGGTCCTGAACAGTGTGATGTATCTTCAGAGCTAGCCTTGCTTTGAGAAGGAGGTTTGACTAGATGAATTCTAGAGGTCCCATCCATCCTGAACTTTTCTGTTTCACAGCCCTCACAGAGAAGGTAGATGGAGTATGGACACAATTCTGCTTACTAATGAAAGTAGATAAATCTTTGTGGAAAATATTTTGTAAAATTACCTAGTTTGGTGAAATAATTTTTTAAATGTTATCAGAAGCCAGAATAAAATGGATACTTTGTTCTGGATTTTATTCCAGCTTTTATTGTTATCCTTTCTATTCCTTGAATTTAAGCCAAACTAGTCCCAAAACATGTTGCCACAGAGTGTCATGGGCATATAACTTGTATTTGCCAGGTGCCAAACAGAAATTACAGTCTCTTAGTTGTGCTTGCATTTCCATCACTGAGAAGAATAATTTGGATTTCTTTTGAATTCCTTTTCTCAGTGAAGGGGAAATCTTGTTATCTGTGAAACCTCCACGCATTTTTTTTTTTATCAGAACTGATAGAAACTGAGAAGTGCATGCAGAAGTTCCGTGTGTGGGGAAAAAGCTGACATTTGCACAAACAAGGAAGGGTTATATGATCACAGTGTCTCCTTGGAAAGTGGGCTAAAATGGAACATGAATGCCAACCTTGGAAAGATGAGAGTAGGTTGGAGGAATGTGTATTTTGGTGATGCTTCCGTTAGTTCAAGCAGCTCTGCTGTAGCCTCCTCAGCTACACTTAGAGATCTTTGCTGGCAGAACGTCCTGGTGTAAGGTTGTTGGCAAACAAAGCTCTTCAGTGCAGTGCTTTTGAGTTACAAAAAAGCTGTTTCTGGTAGCTTAACTTATGTGTGGAGAAGTTTTGCAAAATGAGAAAGCTGGTTTCTTGGAGTAAGTAGTTCTTCTGACAAATAGTTCTGGGGGTGCACAGTTGACATGGGGTGAAAAGATGATGTAGATGCAGAGGAGGAAGACAGGAGCTGTGCTGTAGGAAGTGATGCAAATCCATTCAGTCCAGCACAGTTTGAACTGCTGGCGTACACTGTTATTCAGAGCTGTACATCTGTCTGCATGTTTGATGTCACCTCTAAAACTTCCCTCGGTTTTTGTTTCTGGAAGGGTACTGGTAGCTGAGTTTCCCACTGTGGGCAAGGATCACTGTGTGCATCTCTGCTAGGCATAATTTTCACGGTCACCCGCACGAGCCATCGTCAGCTTTCTTGGCTGGAAGCTTTGCTTGCATAGCTTTTAAGGATGACTGGTCTCCGTGTGGCTCTGGCAACCTCAAGGAAGTAAAGGCACGGTGCCACTGTGTTCTCTGCATGGGAGATGGCCCTGAGCAGTGGTGGCATGAGGGACAGCAAAACATAGCTGGCCTAGCTGTATCGTGCCTATGCAGCCACTTCAGACTGAGAGATCAGTGAAGTCCGCCACACAGAAGAAATAAATACAATAATAGAAATCTAGCTGATGACTGTCAGCTAAATTCTAAGCAGATCTCAGGCAGTAGGAGTAGGTACAACAAAAATGATTGCAACTGCACTAACAACCTCATCTCAGAGAAGATAGCTTTTATTGGGGTGTGATATTAACAGCATTTAGGACAAACACACAGCAGATAACTTTATTTCCTAGTGCAGAGTAATCTGTAAAAGGTTGACAGTTTTTTTCAACAATAAAGAAATCTACCATTGCTATGAGGAACTTTTAAGTAGTTACATTTTTCTGCATTTCTTTATAGCTTTTCATTCTTCTGTCTAAAAACTAGGATTCTGATTCCACACACACCACACCACCCCCCCCATTTGTTCCACTTCATTGTCAAAATACTTATTTTTCTTTTCCTCTCGGGTGGCCAATCTGACCTTTTTGGAAGCTGTCTTCAATTCTGTATCAATTCTGTATTTTGGCAGTGTGGTACACATGAATTCCTTCGCACAAATGTTTGCCTTTGCTCGCGGCCTGTGATTTTTGTCCCATGCCCTCTGCTCCCTGAAGAAAACCAATGCCCAAACCCTCTGTTCCTTGTGAAATGTTTTACAATCCTGACAAAGAATCTTGAATATGCTGCTCTGAACAATGAAAATATTTAAATTTTCAGACTTAATGATACAGAAAATATTTCTAACTTATAATGAAATACCCTGTAAGTGGAATTGAATGACCAGTACATTATTGGTCATGCTTCTGGGTTTTAAACAAGTGGCAGACCAATGAAAGGTAAATGCTGTGTCGTGTTTGTTTGATTATAAGGAATGAGAAATTTGTTTGGTAAATGTATTAGCTGATTTTGGAAATCTAATATTTGATTCTGCGAGGTGCTGAATTGCTGCACCATGAGTATGTACGCAGGATAGTCTGCACTGAGTGACAGCAAACAGAATCCTTACAGACACTGTTTTACTTGGAATAACTGCGGCTTTAAGAAAATCAAAGAACAGCTAAGGTTGCTAAGTGACAGCAAAATATTTATCCGTTATTTAGAAAATCAAACCAGTTTATGCAATGAATAGTAAAGGACAGCATATATTGTGTGCCACCCGCATGCTGTATAGGACCATTACTGTACATGATGAAGACCTGCATAATTCAGCACAGTAACCACAGCTATCATCCCTTAGTACTGAGATTCTCTAATACTATTTATTTGGTCGTCTTCCTCAGAAGAAAATGTCTCAAGTAATTCACTATAAATGAACACTCTCCGTCTCTGCTCTGAAACACAAGTAATATTCTTGTTTGTGTAGGCAGACGCTGGAAGAGGAGGCAAGGTGGGGGAGAAGGAGGGGAAATGGAGTGAGAATTGCTGTCTATAACTGGCTGTTTGCTTTTCAGGCTTATTTTCATCACCGATGTGAGATGAAGCTCATAAACAGCCAATGATGTGGCACAGGTGTTTTGATTTCTGGAATGAGAGGATAATGATGGGTTCAGGCTAAGGCTCTGTGCCCTGCCCTTGGCTCTCGCAGGGGAAGTGAGAGAGAGAGAGAGTGTCTGTCTGTCTTTCCAGAGTGGCAGTTAGATCGGCACTTGACCAGCTACATTTCAAGGCAGAGTGAAATAACATGAAGCAAAATCTAAAACAAGCCATTCAGGATGAATTATCCTATAGCAAAACTCAATTCATGACATCAGAAAGTTAGTCCTTGGCATAATTTCTACTTTTTTTTCCCTTTATTTTCCTCATTGACAAAGAGCCTAGCAGGACAAGAAACAAAGTTATGTTCAGAGAGGTGTGTGAGAAGTTGGATGGAAAAGGATTTATTTGTACCTTCATTTCTGTTCATTCAGGAGATGCAAATTTATCTCCTGATTGAAATGAAGACACAGCTGTTTGAGGGAACAGTCATCAGGTTATTTCTTTTTCCACTCTGCTCTGCTCTCAAAAAGTATAGTTTTGGCTAAAGTTGTCCAAAAGCAGCTGCTGCTGTGGAAGGCATTGGACAGAATGGCATAGTCTTGAAATAGCAAAGCTTCTTATTTGTAGGAAGTGCTCAGGGACTTAAGTCATGTTTGGTACTACGGATCGTATACATTACGGCTAAGAATTTGCGGAGTTGCTCTTTGGTTGGCTCCTTCCTACCCCTTTCCTCTGTAGTCTGCATAAAAAATGTTTCATCTAGCTCTCTAGAATTGCAGTCATCACCTCCTGATATTTTCCTAAAATACCCATGTGATCTGAGAAAGGGTAATTTCACACTACAGTGTGGGAGTAGAGAAGCAGCAATGCTGTTGCTTGTGTTAAGGTCAGGGGCTTACTGATACTCGCACAAATTCCAGCTCCGAGAGTCAAGATGTGCACCCTGCAGTTATTTCTTTGCTGTAGTTCTAAAATTGCCACAAGGTGGCAATGATTCAGAATGTTATTCCTCCAGTACCAGCTCTTTGGCTGTCTGCACTTGTGGGGAATAGGGTGAGCCGCGGGCTGTGGTTGCAAGCCAGCATCTGCTGTGTTCTGGGGGGTGGGAGGAGAGGCTGGTTGTGGCCCATACACAGGCCACATTTTAAGCTTTTTCATTTTAAAGGCCAAAGTTTTGTAGGGGACAGTTGTGCTCTGAGTTATGTCTTTGACGGCTGCTGTGGCTGCATATGTTTAGGGCAGTAGTGAGCTGCTCTGTGTACTTAGACAGGGAGAAGCAGATGAAAATGCTCTAAATCTAGCATCAAACTCTGTGAAGCTAGGGTTTTATTTCTTTTCCTCCTTTCTTTCAAAGAGAAGTTAAACAGTATTACTGTTACAAATACATACATGCTTCATTTTTCCTTCAAAATGTTGGAGTGTCTTATTTAATGAAGTAAAACCCATGACGTTGGAACAACTCCCTGAACTGCTAGATCTGTTTGAAAAGGTACTTCTTATAAAAATAAGAATTTAAACTCTTTGTAAAATCCATTTATTGAAATTGTTTAAAGGTATGAGTGCAGCTAAAACAGAAATGCCTCTAGGTTTTCATACCCAAGTTTCACTTTAGAAGGGAAAAAGCAAATCTTTAAATTAGTGCTCAAAGAGGAATATATTGGGATATATGACTTCTTTGAGATGTTAAATGCAAGGTGAGAATTTTTTTAATAGCTAAGTGCTTGAGGCTCTTTTGATACGTTTGTATTACTCTGTAAATCATGAAAAGTTAAATTGCTACTGCAACTTGAAAAAAGTTATTCTTAATTTAATTAAATATCTCTGAGAGATTTATTCTATCTTAAAACATTCTTTGATAGTCTACTAAGGTTAGCAAATGTAAAGTAGAAAATAAATGTTACCTTTTGCGGAAGGCACAGAGATTGAGGGGAAGAGAAATTTTTATCTGTTGCATGGCTGCAATAAAGAAAAAGCAAATTTGAGGATAGTTAATCTTGTTTTCCCTTAAAGTTGTCTTTGCTTATCTTCAGTCATTGTGCAGAATGCAATCAAACCTGATATTCTGAGTTGCTGGAATTTAGTTATACATTCTCCCATGAAGCAGGAGTAGTTATTTATGAAGTATCACACAGAGTTATGACAACAGATTTCATACCACTGAGAATGCGAAATCCAAATAAGCAATACAAAACTGGAGCAGGTTGATGGAAAGTAACAGAATCAGTGAGGCTTTGCTGTGCACTTCAGGTGATATTCAGAGTTCAATTTACATTTGTGGGTACGTGTAGTAATGTCAATTTTTATTTTAATTTTGCTGTTCACGGTTCTTTCTATTAGAATTAAAATGTGGACACAGAGGCACTGACAGAAAAGACGTAAAGAAGTAGTGAGGGACTGAAAACAAAGGTCTGACATGTATGTGTCTTGCACAGAGGAAAGGAGGAAAGGGCATGTGCAGTGGAAAGGTAATCTTACTGCAGAAGGATTTTGAGCTCCTTTACATGCACTCCTACCAAAGAGAATCTGGCCAGGCTTATTGCCCTTAAGTTTAAGCATTTCACTTGGGATTCTGGTTATGCATGATGTCCTCATCTCTTGTTCCTTGTTAATTAAGATGGACAACTTCAAAAGTAGCCCAGACTTGGATAGGTTGAGCTGTTTGGCAGTGTCCAAGAGTTAATGTCCTGTACAGACACCTGTTTCTTTCCATTTGCTGTAATGGCATTCTAATGCAATTAGGTGTCCCTTTTTTTCTAACCTACTACTTTTACTGTTAGTTTTATTTTGTTTCATTTTTAAAGGCACTTGGCTGCAAATTGAAGGGTGTTAATGAATCTACTAAAAATGACCAACATTAAAAAAAAAAAAAAAGATGAGTGAGAATTCACTCAATACTCAATACTCTGACAAAGAAAAAACAGAGGAACTGTATGCTACAGTAGACTACTATAAATTATTCTGTATCTTGGCAGTTAACACAACTGCATCTTTATATATGACGGTACTTGGGACCTGTAAAATAGACTTCAGATCATCCTTAGTGCAAGGTGTAGCTTTTCATATTTTCCATTGGAATTATTATTATTTAGTTTTGCAGGAGAACTGTATTCCCCTACACATCCAGATTTTGCACTAAAACATAAGTAATTTAAGAAATGTACAGTAATCCTAAAATGCCACTCATCCCTTAGAATTACTACTTGAAGTAGCAAATATGAAAGCCATATAAATATTTTAAAGGCATTCCAGTTTGCTGAACTATGATGGTTAGAAATTAGGAAGTCAGAATTAAATTTATATTTCATTGCCTTATTCATAATGTTTTTGTTTGATATGTGGGTAATAGACAAGCAAATCACCTAAAGGATGAAGTCTGCAAGCATGAAAACACATTTGCATAATTGTCTTGGCAGGAAGCCCGCATGTTTTTGTGGCAGAGCTGTGAATATTCCATGGGATGAAGGAGCTGCTTGCTCAGCAGTGGTGCACCGTCTGCGGGAGCACTCAGCTCTTTTTTAAGTCCCCTACAAGAACAAGTGTGTGTTGGAAAAAAAAAAAAAAACAAAACACCAAACCCAAACCCTCAAACCATCCTTAATGATTTGCATTTTCTGATATCTCAACTTGTCCAATATCTTTAGAAAATGAGATAAGAATAAGGGGAATCGAATAAAGGGAAAGACCTGTGCTGCATATCTGGGAATAAAGTTTGACTTCTGTTAGGAACAGCTAACCTTTGTGGTGTAGATTCTGTGTAAGGAATGGATGTCTGGCAGACAGGTGGATAGATGTAATTTTTGGTGTATGTGCAAACATGATACAAATACTTCTCTCCCATTGATTTTTTTAACTCTCAGTGGTGCAGGCTGGTAATGTGTCAGTGCTGGGCTGCTGCTCTCAAGAGCTCATGCAGGAAATTTTTTCCAAGTCACAGCAACTTCTGTTGAAGTTTGCTTGCCTCAACGGGAGGCCTTTTCTTCTCTAGGGGTTTCTTGGGGCTTGTGCTGTATTGCTAATCATTTTGTTAAGATGAGGAACAGAATTATTATGTATTTTTAACTAGCTTGGATTTTTTCAGAGGCATAGTTCTTCGGCTTTGCATTGCTACTGTCTACATTTCAACGATTTTTCAGAGGATTTCTCATATCAAGTGTTTAGATGGCATCTATACTATTGTTTCCTGTGAAAATAGAACAGCTCTCAGGTTTGCATTCAATTTGGAGAGAGTTTTGCAGTTAATTGCTACATGTTTCATAGAAGCACATGACCTGACAGACTTAACAAACTTTATGTAGGATGAAAATCCTCCCTTGATATGAAGGAAATGGAGATTGTCCAAGGATACATTATGAGGATAGCAGTAATTTTGCTAATCTTGTAACAGTGTTGTAGCTTAACTGGCTTCAAAGTGTTGACACTAGCGACCTGAAAGCCTAAAGTCACCATACTTACTGTAGAAGCCAAAAAGTTCTTCTGTAGGAAACGATGACGTGATTGGGGTAATGTTATTTTTTTGCAGGCTAGCCATTACAAATATAACTCTGCCCTCTGGAAAAGTATTTTCGATTTCTGGCTATATGTTTATTTCTATGTTTATTTTTAACTAAGCAAAATACAGGAAGGATGGAAAGACTTTTCAATCGATTGCGTTTGATTTTTTTGTAATGTTTAAATTTAAAGTTCAGGAATACTCACTGGAATAAAGGCTTTACATTAGTTTTAAAGTTCTGGGAAAGCAAAACAACTATTTTTAACTGTTGCTTTGTTATATTACTGTTAGTGGGAGTCTCTTTTGATGTGACATTCTAGCTCCTCACAGATTTGATAAGAAGTATCTTACTAAATATTTCAAGAGTAGACAGGAACCTTGGCAGAAGGCCTGTGTCTGGATCCCTGGAGAGCTTTCAGATTTTGCCTTTTCCCATAACATTAAACTTTGATAAAAATGGGTTGATTGCAAGGTTTAATCACGTAATGTTCTCTACTAGGAGTCTGCTTTCAAAATGCACTCAGTTTTGATATGAATCCACCAAATGTAATTTGGTATCAGTCTTAGAGCCTTGTGGCTGCTGTTCCCAAGGTTGTTTCATGTCATTGTCGTGGTTTAGCCCCAGCCAGCAACTCAGCACCACGCAGCCGCTCGCTCACTGCCCCTGCCCCGGTGGGATGGGGGAGAGAATCAGAAGAGTAAGAGTGAGAAACACTCCTGGGTTGAGATAAAAACAGTTTAATAATTGCAATAAAATAAAGTAAAATAGCAGTAGTAATAATAACAATATAATAATGATAATAATAACAATATACAAAGCAAGTGATGCCCAATGCAATTGCTCACCACCCGCTGACCGGTACCCAGACAGTTCCCGAGCAGCGACTGCTGCTCCCCAGCCAACTCCCCCCAGTTTCTATACTGAGCATGACATCATATGGTATGGAATAGCTCTTTGGGCAGTTTGGATCAACTCTTCTGGCTGTGCCCCCGCCCCGTTTTTTGTGCACCTGTCAGAGCATGAAAAGTCCTTGACTAGCATAAGCAGTACTCAGCACTAGCTAAAACATCAGTGTGTTATCAGCATTCTTTTCGAACTAAATCCAAAACACCGCACTGTGCCAGGTACTAGGAAGAAAATTAACTCTATCCCAGCCGAAACCAGGACAGTCATTCATAGTGGTATAACATCAGTGGCTAGAAGTCCATTTTCTTCATAGGGAACATGTCTCATCCATTTTCTTCACAGTGAGCATGCTTATTAAAACATGCCAATGGTAGCGCCTAGATTTCTCAAAAAAATGGAGGCGTCTCAGTTGTTTTTCACTTATTTGAAGGCTGAAAAAAATTGAAAGATTTGAAGACTGGAGCTAAGAGCTAAATTTATTAGCTGGTGCTGCTGCCACGGGGGAGGTCAGCCATTTTATTCAGCATATACATATAAAATATTGCTCAGAAGAAGTATCCATGCAGACTTACCTGTAGCATCCTGAGGACACAAGGGAAGGAGGAGAGGTTTAGTTGCATGCTGAGTGCATGCATGACTTGCTGCAGCAACCTGGCTTGTCCAGGTGGGACTCTGAAGAGCTGCGACTTACTAGGAAGCCAGCTGGCTGGGGAGCCTCTGCCTTTTCTTCCCTGTTCACGTCTCCAAGTGTGTATAGTGCTGTATATTTTTACTTGGAGACTAACTGCATTTATTATTTTTCTCTCCCCTCTCCTTTTTTTCCTGCATAGCTCAATAAGCAGCAGCTACAGATACTGAAGGAACGTTTCCAGGCCTTTTTGAATGGAGAGACACAAATCGTAGCAGATGAAGCATTTTGCAATGCTGTGCGAAGTTACTACGAGGTAAGTTATGTGCTTTGTTTTCTGTATTGTTTAAAAAGCTCATAGGATGTCTTTTAATGCAAATACAAGAAAATAAATTTTAAGTTTCAAAGGCTGTGAACTTCCAGACCTTCTAGAAGCAGCTTCCTCCTACTCCAGCTTTGCTGTTTTAAAAGTTGAAATCTACTGCCTGGGCACAAGGGATAAACTGAACTGGAAAATATCCATCTTTTTGAAGAAGGAAAATAAAAAAAAGAAAAGACAAAATGAAAAACCCCTGGTGCTAAAAATCTTTCTGGCAGCATTTGATACAACTAGGCACTGCTATCTTTACCTCCATATGTCTAAGTTACCTCTTTTAATCAGCGCTTCAGTTGTAAGTTACCATCTTGAGAAATATGTCTTCTGATTTTTAGTTACCATGCAGAGTTTTTTAGAGAGGACTGTGGCTGGGCCAGCTCTCATGTGACTTCCCAGGCATGTTCAGTGCCTATGGCCACCAGGGCACATCTTTAGATGTGGTTTTAATTGGCTAAGGGATAGGTCCCATTCCAAACTAAGAGGGCAGTTCACTGTCCTTTTTGTAACATCAGCAACATATGGCTAGAGAATTTATTTCTTACTCTTAGCAAATGGTGCTGTGAATTCATTTTGTCTCATCTAACTTCAAACTTGCTCAATGAATCACAAGGGCTGTATGTTAAACTTGTATTTATTTTGAAGGGTCTTCCTCCATATTTCACGCGGCCACATCTTTTTTTCAAATTTTTTAGCTTTATTTTTTACATATTATTTGTCCTTTTTCTCTGTTAGCTATTCTTTGCTAGTGGATGAAACTTTTCTTCATGGAGGAAAAGATGTGACATGTTCTAGCTTGGTTTTATCTACATTAAATTACGTTGCACAAGAAAAGAAGAGACAGGGTGGACAAATGGTTTCCCTGTTGTACAGAAATGTGAGAACTCAATGCAAGTTTCTCCAAATCACGGTCTGATCAGTACTGTGGCAATTGAAATGAAGGAAGTCTCATAAAAATGCTTGTGAAAGGATGGGGATGGGTCTAACTTAGTTTACAAGACTGCAGGTGAAATGAGAATATGAACATTCACTAGGTACTACACAGGGGTGCAAGAACAGTATAGAAGTTGTTAGAAAGTAATCCTTTTTTCCGTATAACTAATGAAGAAGTTAAGACCGGAGGAAGGACAGTTTGGAAGATGGTGCAGGGCAAGGCTGAGCTAGTTAGCTGCCCAGCAGAAGTTTTTAGGGGAGTGGGATGTCTCAAGATGCTGAATGTGGGGTAGAATTGAAAAGGATATAATGTTTATGGTTTGTTCTTTCAGCAAGCTATGTAAGAAGCTTGATGTGTTAGAGGAAGTAGCCCGCCCTTTGGAAAAGATGTGATAGTGAATAAAAATAATTTTAAAGTAAATGCCTAAACAGTAACTGTCCTGTTAAGATTTACTTTCTATCTCTTGTTAATGAGACTTTTGTTGACACATCAAGAGCTACGTTTTTCAGCATATCTGCTGTTGCAATGAAGGGCCACACTTAATAATCTAAGATAGCTCTATAAAATCGAAGACTCAAATTCTCCAGCTATTTTCAGCTGCTCACCACTTTGAATTAAGTGTACAAATGTTCTAGCTGTCCAGTTTCAAACAGAGGGTTCCAGAGATCTTGGCATCACTATCAAGGCTATAATGACACCATGGGCTAGTGGGATCTTCATCCTGTGTTAATACACCGTGAGCTCATCTACCAGCTGTAATTTGGTTCTTCAGTCTTTTTGTTGGTTATTCCACCCCCCCAATTCCATTTTCCATTCTTTCCGGAGATTTCCTTCCAGACTTGCACAACCTTTTCCAGTTGTGCAGTTTGATTCAGCATTTGCTAGTAATTTTTAATTTCTTTTCAGGATTGGGGTAGATAGTTACCACTATGCAACATTAGATTCAATGAATGTTGCAGTGGTGGAATCCAGGTGGAGACTTAGTTCAAGTTACTGCTCCTCTTCAGTGCATTTTAATCAAATTTTATGCATTTTACTATGTAGTCTCATATCATCACTTATATGTGTCTCTTGTGCCTTTTTCATTTGCTTCATTAGCCATTTGTTGAAAATATTAATCTCTGTTATTTCTTTGTGTGTTCTGTTGCTGCTCTGCTCTGATGTCTTCTCATCTGTATGTCTTCCACATACGATCCAGCACATCTCCTGTTCGGTGATGTTAGTAGTTTAAATTATGGAAGTGTTGCTTGTTTCTGTCAAACAGTATCTCATAAGCTTCAGCGTTAATTTCCTTACACTTTAGTTGCTGAGCTACAGTTCAGTTTTATCTGACATGGAAGGAAACACATACATGGTCTGCACAGTAATTATTTTACTCTGAAAATGATTAATTTCCCTTTAATCCCATGCAGTAGTTATGGTTTGAGACTTGTTACAATATGGCTTGCAAAGCCAGGCTATTCTCATTACTGTAGCTGATTTTCCACACCCAACTCTTTAACTCTGAAGGTTTGTTTTGGGCATGTGACATAAATCCTGTATCACTAGTTGCAGGTGTTTTGAGTCACTAAATCTGTCTATAATTACTGGGTTTGTTCAGAATTTGTCCTCTTAAGAATCTAAGGTTAAGTTCCTAGGATCTAGAAACTTATAGCTCAGTCTTTAATTTACTTTTCTAGAAATATTTGCTGAAAGAGTAATTTATTTACTAAATATATAAATAAATAGGAATTTTGCTGTGTAAGTCATGCTCCTGTGTCAGGACTACTTGGGAAGGTTTACACTGGTCAATTTTGTTGCCTTATCCTCCAGCATTATGTCTTTTCTAATGCTGCTGTGGTTTTTAAGACTTTCTATTAATATTCTGGCATTGTTTTTCCTTTATCTTAAAAATCTAATAGGAAAACAATTCATAGGAAAAGTTGCATAAAGTCTTCTTTAATTCTCCAGAAACGGTTATTTTAGTGTTCTGTATAATCTCCCACTGGCATCCCACCACAGTTCCTGTAATGATCACTGAAATTTAGCATGATTCATTTTTCTATAAATATAATTAAGATTGTCTCAAGGAATTATTTTCTCTTCCATCCCAGTTTTAGAGAAGGTATGGAAATGTTTACAGTTCTCTTTCTGTAATCATTCTCTCAGAATTAACGCAGGATTTTTTTTGTGGAAAATTCCATTACAGACATTGAACCAGATTCTAATCGGTAGAACATCAGATGTTGGTGGTGCTTTTTGGATAAAGAGAAAAATTCAATCATATGGCAATTTATTATGAGTAATTATATTGGACATGCTGCTAATTATAAAATTAAGTGAGAAAGTGACTTATGAAATAAAGTCTTTCTTTGCATATTTCAACACTTTTTTTAAAAAGTCAGTAAAATACTAGATAATCTTTCATTCATCAATTCTTGCATGCTCTTTCATGGAGATTGGAAAATGCTCTTGTGCAGAGCCCTAAGAGGTTCATTTGCCACCTTTAATATATATGCCTTTAATAGGTATGTATATACCTTGGGCTAAACTCACACTACTAATTCTTTAGTCTTGAATGTATGCAGTCTTAGACATGAGTAAAATGGGTGCAAAGAACTGTAATGAATATTTGAAATACTGTAAAAACATTTTCAATGTTGTAATGATTGCAAGTTCTCAGGTTTTCAACTCTCTGCTTAAAGCACTGTGCGGCTGCAAGAAATTTTATGTACTGGTGTTTTTCCTGTTTTTCTTGCCGCTTCATTCTAAATATGTGGGTCTAAGCCATAATTACTGCATGCTGCTTAAATCTGAATGTTAAATGCAGGATCTGTAGCAGTTAGCACTATGAGGGGTTTTCAGAATTTAAAATCAGACTTAGTTTGGCTGTACCTGTTTGTCTGTGATACAGAGATCATATTTAACTTAATTTCTATTTAAATTCAGGTGATGTAGTCCTTGGCAAATTAAATTGTTGTCTGCCACAGTCAGGCAATAGGAAAGAAGTGAGGAATAGCGAAAACTGGTGAGGCAGGAGATCATGTACAAACTTAGCTAATGGATCAGCACTGCCTGGCTGGGGGGAGGGTTTAGGAGGGTTTAAAAAAAAGTGAACTAAAAGTAGAAATCAACCAGAATCAACAGTAATAAAGAGCAGAGGTCCCATGTTGTAGAATCACAGAGTGGTTTGGGTTGGAAGGGACCTTAAAGATCATCTAGTCCAACCTGCCTGGCGCGGGCAGGGACATCTTTCACTAGATCAAGTTGCTCAAAGTCTCATCCAACCTGGCCTTGAATACTTCCAATGGCGGGGCATCCAACTTCTCTGGACAACCTGTTCCAGTGACTCACCACCCTTATCATAAAAAATTTCTTCTTTATATCCAATCCAAATCTACCCACTGCAGCTTCTTAAATGGTAAGAGAAACCCATTCCCTTCCCTCTCCACAGTGGGGGTAGGTGACACCTTTCAGCTTCTGCAGCAAGTAGAGCAAATGTCCTACAAATACCTTTCTCCTTTGGTACCAAATCCTGAACTGCTAGCGCAAGCCCTCGTGTGTCACGTGTTGGCAAGGGGAGTGAGTGGGACATTGAATCCTGGCTGCATGTTGCTGGTTAGACGTGCACTGGTGTCTGTAGGCACACCTCTCCTAAACCTAACTGGGCTGCTTTGCTCAGTCTTTGCTCATGTAGCCTGCCTTCCCTCTCTCTCCTCCTGAGGCCGGGGACACCTTCCTTCCCTGTGCTGCGGGTGGCGTACAGAAAGGACTCCTCGCGGAGTTTGGCAGCTGTTTGAGGTGGTCGTGGTGCAGGGCAAAGGCGTCCAACCCCAGTCTTGGGCATATTCATAGGGGTTGATGTTGAGCTGTTAAAGAGTTTGAAAGTTCTACAGAGACTGGGAATGAAAGAAAATTATATATAAAATAATCCCATAAACATCTGCCAGCGTAGATGTACCTGTGGTAATACCACTGTTTCTTTGTTCTGATCAAATCTGTGTGAGCATTTACAGGCATCCTGAAAATGTTTCCCTTAACACAGAACAATTTTTTGGCCCATAGGGGAAGCACATGCTACTGTGACAAAAACATTGATTATTTCTTGCACTTATCCTTAGAAAAGGATGAATTGTGTTTATTGGAGCTTTGTTATATGAAGACATTCAGATGTTGGGTTAGTCTGAAAAAAGTTGAGGCATTTCTGTAGAGGAAGGAGTGAAGCAATGATGCTATTTCTGCCTGTAACTATGGAAAACTTGGTCTGAAGGTTGTTTTGCATGGAAGTGAGGGGCAAAAGGATCTTGCTGATGAAATTGCAGAAAGGAACTAGCTTTCTGGACTAAGTGGTATTTTGATTGCTTTTATCGCTTGATTTTTAATATCAGCTACTTTAGGTACGCAGTTTTTATTCAAGGCAACAAAATACAGAGTTGATCTCAATGAATATTTCAGGGATGAAGATGACTCCTAAAGGAACTAAAAAGCATCATTAGAATCAAAACATAGTACACACAAAATAAATAGTAATTAAATGTTGGAATGTTCTGTTTTGATATTATCGAGGCAAAATAATGGAATCAGTAGAGTAAACATTTATTAGAGTAAACATTTGAATACATTAGGATAATAATTGTAGAAGCTAACTGGGTTTCAGGGCATAAATTCACTGGTTTCTGCTTTAATTTGTTTTTCTTAAAAGTCATAATTGGCATACGGATGTGTTAAAGAATATGGGCTTTTTATTCTCAGTTCCTCTTCAAAAACCTGAACACTAGGCCAATTTGGGATTTATTGTTGATACAGTCTCATTTGGAGAAACTGTTTCAACAGCATGTTTTCTTACATTAACTTTAGGATAATCTTGCCTTGCGTCGTGAGGGAGCCTTTCAACAACAAATACGTTTATAGTTGCACTTACTAGCACTTACACAGTTAGTTTCCTTCCAGTTGCTTTAAAACGTTGGCAAACTTGAGGTCAGTGCAATGTTGGCATGAGGGCTGTTATTTTAGAGGTCTGGTTTGGGCCAGTTCTTTGAAAAGCTTCATAAAAATGTTTTTAGGCCACCTCCAAGAAAGAGGCATAACAAACGTTTATCTAGGTCATCCATTTCGTTGAAGAAGCAATAATGCCTTCAATGTTTTGGATCATCAGCCACAATTTGGCGTGTAATGGAGATTGTCTCAGTGTTAGCAGTCTAATTATTTTCCTCAAAGAAGAGAGGGGGAGATAAGATACAACAAATTAAAACATGCTTTGACCTCTTCTGTGCTAAGGAGAGACCCGATAGAGTTGAATTGCAGGCTTTGCGATGCACAGCTTTCTCTTGAGTGGTGGTGTATCACTCTTGCATGGAAAGTGTGTCAGTGCTGAAATCCTCTAGTTTCTTGCTTTACAAATAGCTACATGTAACTATATTCTTTGCGTTTTCAAAGACTTGAAATCCTGTTTTCACTTCTGCCTGTATGGTGTCAGAGAAGCAAAGCATTTTGCTGTACATCTGCACAGAACATAATTGCTAGCTGTTGAAACTGTGTCTATCCAGTCTCTTTGGACACTGATATTTGTGGCTGATCATTGTTAATTTGACTGAAGGTGTCATACAGTTTCCATATTAGCATTACAGATGTAATTATAACATACCTGTATTTCAAACTTCCAAATGAGAGGAGGAATGGCTCATTGAATTTAAATGAAAAATAAAATCCCAGTAATGGTATCCTTTTTGTTCATTTTGTGACCACTGTTGTTCCAGGCAAATATGGAATGCTCTGTAGATCTGACACTACACTGCAGAAGTAATTAGTGTTGGGTAGTGAGGTAAGTCTCTACTGTAGTACGCATTGCGTGACATTATTTACTTGTTTATTACGTAAATTCTGAATGTGTGTTAATCTAAACAAACCAATTAGAAACCCAGGAATGGCTCAAGCTGTTATACAACTGTGAATTTGGTCTGTGTTGCTTAATTTTTTTTCTCCTAATGCCAGTGCTGTTTTACTCTGGCTCAAAGGAAAACAAAACTTATATGGACATTGGTTTTGCACAGTTAAAAGTATGTTGGCGCAGAGACGTGGACTATACACATTTTTGTTGATGCTGTCTTCTGGGCAACTGAAAACAGTGGAGTGTTTTTCAACTAGCCTGATACTAATAAGAAATGTGACAGTTTAACATCAGTGCTGCAGAAATCTTGCAGGAAATACTAAAATTTTATTCTCTTTTTTTTAATTTGGAAATCATTATTTGGAAGGATTTTCCTTTCACTAGATGTTGAAAGGATGACAACTCTTGATCTTTTTAAGTTATCCTTCCCGCTGCCTTTTCCATGTCTCGGCACAGAGCTGACCTTAAGGCCCTTTGGAAGTAGAAATAATACTGCAAAATATTGCATTGAAAGAGTTGTGTTAATGCCAGTGAATTTTCCTTTGTGCCTTTACATTGTGATGTCTGTGTGTTCAAGTCGGCAGTATCTCAGGGACCATACAAAATAACGGGGAGCAACAGAACACTGTTTTTTTTTCTCCTTTCAGCAGTCAAACACATATTCAGCCCAATCTCTGACTTGCTATCTGTATTGGGTTTGTGTGGCAAGGTTTTGGTAGCAGGGGGGGCACTACAGGGGTGGCTTCTGTGAGAAGCTGCTAGAAGCTTCCCCTATGTCCAATACAGCCAATGCCAGCCGGCTCCGAGACGGATCTGCCACTGGCCAAGGCTGAGCCCATCAGTGACAGTGGTAGCACCTCTGGGATAACGTATTTAAGAAGGGGGAAAAAAAAAGGAAAAACAAAAAAAGACCCACCAGGACACAAGCTGCAGCTGGAGTGAGGAATGAGAATATGTGAGAGGAAGGACTCTGCAGACACCAAGGTCAGTGAAGAAGGAGGGGCAGGAGGTGCTCCAGGCACCGCAGCAGAGATTCCCCTGCAGCCCGTGGTGAGGACCATGGTGAGGCAGCTGTGCCCCTGCAGCCCATGGGGGTTGGCAGTGGAGCAGATATCCACCTGCAGCCCAGGGAGGACCCCACACCGGAGCAGGTGGATGTCGCAAAGTAAGCTGTGACCCCATGGGAAGCCCACGCTGGAGCAGGTTTGCTGGCAGGACTTGTGACCCTGTGGGGGACCCACGCTGGAGCAGTCTGCTCCTCAAGGACTGCACCCTGTAGAAGGGACCCACACTGGAGCAGTTCATGAAGAACTGCAGCCTGTGGGAAGGACCCATGTTGGAGGAGTTCACAGAGGACTGTCTCCCATGGGAGGGACCCCATGCTGGAGCAGGGGAAGAGTGTGAGGAGTCCTTCCCTTGAGGAGGAAGGAGCGGCAGAGATGATGAGTGATGAACTGACTGCAGCCCCCATTGCCCATCCCCCTGCGCCACTCGGGGCGAGGAGATAGAGAAAAATCAGGAGTGAAGTTGAGCCTGGGAGGAAGGGAGGGGTGGAGGGAAGGTGTTTTAAGATTTGGTTTTGTTTCTCATTACCCTACTCAGTTTTGATTGGCAATAAATTAAACTGATTTTCACCAAGTCGAGTCTGTTTTGCCCATGATGGTAATGGCTGAGTGATCTCTCCCTGTCCTTATCTCGACTCATGAGCTTTTTCATTATATTTTCTCTCCCCTGTCCAGATAAGAAGGGTAGTGTTAGAGTGGCTTTGGTGAGCACTTGGCATCCAGCCAGGGTCAACCCACGACACTGTCTTTCTCCATGACCAGAGGTAGGCATGTAGTTTCACATTAATAGTACACTTGAAATATCTGAATACAAGACAAGTGAAAATTTCCATAAGATGTCTATGGACTCTGTTTGAGCCAAAGTCAGTCCAGCTAGGATCTCTCTCTCCTCACTCTGTAGGCCCTAGAATTTTCTCACATAATTTCTTTAGGCTTCAAGTTTTGATTAGAGATCCACTGTGGAAAGTTGCCATATTTTTCTAATTAATCATTCCACTGAATTGCAAGCAACTAAGAGCTAAAGGATTTCTTGATCTTAAAAACAAAACAAACAAACAAAACCCCCAAACCCAACCCACCAAGCAAACAAATAGTAAAGGAGAAAACCTCGTAGTTTCATGTACCATTAGACTGAATTTCTAGGACTGGTATTTACCCTGGATATTATTTTGTTTACTCTTAGATTTCTAGATGGTGGGATAAATAACTTATGTTTGCATATTTTGATTGAACTTGTCTATTACCATTTTACTTTGTTGTAGAAAGCTTTACCTGTCAAATCCTTAGAGATGTGTGAGTTGTCAAAATCTTTTAACTTTACAATAATGTCTTTGAAAAGTGGCATTTTGTTCTTAATAGTGAATTGATAATCTCTGAGTAAACCAAGCTAGAGAGAACATGGCAGTAAGGGATAAAGAAGGTCAGCAAATGCATGGCTGAAATCCAGAAGTCAGTAAATGAGAAGTGAGGTTTTAAATTCTCACTGAGCTCTCTCAACCCCATTTCATTTCTGTTCTATTACTAATTTCAAAAGACGACAACAAGTTCTTATATCCTGAGAATTGTGAACGCAGAACACAGACAATGATGACGTAAATATTTTCTTAGTGATTGGTTTTGATTGATCTACGTTTCCCACCATAGGGTATCGCTGAAAAGCCAAATTGGAAAATGAGATTCTTCTCAAGCTTTTATTTGCTGAAGTAAGCTTTATGGTGCCATAGAGATGGCTTTTTCTATTTCATGTTGCCTTAGAAAGGTTTTACTCCTCACAGAGCAAGAAAGAGGTTTCTTCAAAGTTAAATCCAGGCATAAAGTTGCTATCCACCCAGGATTCTCAACAAGAAAAAACATTATCTTAAATGGAGCATACTAAGAGAAATAGATTACCCAGTCTGTTCCAGTTAGTAAATGCCTGCTTTGAGCACTGCTAGTGAACAGTAACTACCTCATTAAGGAAACCGTTCTTCTTTCCATTGGTCTTGCCATCAAACTGGTTCCCCTCATTTCCTAGCTCAGTTCTTATTAACGTAAGCTCATTGCTTAGCTTGCTGTTTTTTAAATGTAAATTGTATGATCTCTTCTTTTATTGTATTACCCTTTGTATAAATGGGTCTGTCTTGTGCCTCCTTAGCAAAACAAAAATGCAAAGCAAATTACGTATTCTTAATGTGTAGTAAATAATTTGATATTGGGCATTTACTATGGTCCCACTTTGGACATTTCACTTTTCTTTTTTCTAAATTAGGGTTCCAGACACAGCCCCAAATCCTGGTGCAATTCTGATATTTTGTACCACCTTATGTTTTACTCCTGTAATTCCTCTCACCCAGCTAGGTGACAGTCCTTACAGAAGTGAGTGATCAGCAGGAATATGAATTTTAAGGCTGGTGTAAAGGAAGGAAGATTCACAAGTGACAGCACTATGATAGGAAATACTGTGGGCCTTGGAGCTACGTCTGCAGGTGTTTTGAGCAGGTGTCTAGGGCAGCTGTACACAGAGCTACCCTGTCTGTAGTACCTCAGTTAGCTAGTGCAGAAGTAGCTTCTGTCTGTCTCCTTGCCAGCATGTTGTCATGGAGGTGTACTGCAGCGTTCAGAGCCCAGTCCCACACAGCATGCCTGCTTGCACAGTTGCCAGTGACTGGCAAGGTGATTAAATACAGTGCTGCTGTCTAGTTTTTTTTCTTCTGAAATGAAATAGTCAAAAGATGCAGTTCTGCATCTATATTTATAGATTCATGTGGTCCTAGACATGCATGTGATTTCTCTGGACATCGTCGTTCTGTTTCTTGATCTTTTCAGCAGTGATGGCAAAATAAGTGTTAAGATGCTCACCTGTGGCATGCTACTAGGCCAGCACTTCCCAGCTAGAAAGCTACAACTGGGTGCTTGGGACTTGTGAGCATTGCATACCTTTCAGCGTTTTCTCTCCGTTTGGAATGTCAGCATGCTGGTTCACAGCCCAGCATGAGGAAATAAACGATCCCCTGGGGTTCAGACTATGATGGTTTTGTTACATTTAAGTTTTCTGTTCTTGGTGTACCTTTCCTAAAACTAGGAAAGGTTTTCCTTTGAGAGCAGCAGGCATCCTTTGTTTGTATGTGTTTGTATCTCTGCAGTTTCACTGTGATAAATATGCACCATGAATAATACGTTATTCTGCTCATCACATGCAGATACTGCTGCAGCAGAGCCTTCTGACTCTAAGAGTAAGAAGTAATTCAATCAGAAATCAGATTTTATTTTCAATGAAATCCAACATTTCTTCCTGACCAGCATAAAATTAGCCACAAATACATACTTATCTCCCTGTTTTGAGTCTATTCACTTATGAGTCTCCTATAATCTTCCTTTGAACATTAGCAATAAAAAGACTATACATTTGTCAGTTTATATGTGGAATTACAGCTTGTTTATTTGGACTTTCTTAGTTCCTCTCCTTGGTTTCTTTATGTCCAGATGGTCTGGAATGCTGTGGTAGAAGTCTGTGGACAAATTGTGAAAGTCAGTATCCTAGTACTGTCCCTTGTCTGTTTTACTGGTTGTCTCTGAATGCAATTCAGTTTTTAATGCTTTCAAGAGTATTTCCCCTGTAAGTACTTAAATTAGATGGAAGCAAAATGAAACAAAGCAAAGCTAACTGTCTAGTTCTGTACTGGTTTTCTTGCAGTGTTGTAATGAGGAGTGGCACATGCAGTGTGATCAGTAGTATTGAAATGCCCATGTCAAACCCCTTTGGCTTTACTCTCTCATGTGATCTCTCTGCACCTTCCTCCAGGGAAGTAGTGCAGCAGTTTCTTATTTGACATAAATCTGCAAATTGGAAAATATCCTTTACTTTTGCCATTAATTAAAAAGTAATTTTGTAATTTTAAAAACTAACCTTTTGCAATGGAAAGCAAGTTACCTTCTTACTTGGCTTTTGAGCTTTTGGTAGCTCAATAAAAGTTAGCAGAAAACTGTGAAAAAAATACACAGCCAAATCTTTTATAAAACTGCATTTTAAAAAAGGGCAATGGACAGTTACAAGTTTCCCAAATTTAATAACATTCAAGCAGCAATATTGTGTCAGAGCAAAGTCCAGGGAATTCAGAATCCTTTCTCAGATATTACCAGATCAAAGGAAATGTCTGATGAAAAATATCTGGGCAGGGAAAACCCATGCGATGATTTTCATGAGTGTTCTCCCTGATTCCAGTCATCAGGGCTCAGGGACATCCTCTACTTGGCCACCTTTCCATCACTGGTAACAGCATAAGGCAATTAACCAGTTCTTCAATTTTGTCTTTCAACCTCTACTTGGCCACCTTTCCATCACTGGTAACAGCATAAGGCAATTAACCAGTTCTTCAATTTTGTCTTTCAACAACAGGAAGAGCTTGTTATTACTGTGTTCCTGTTCTGTGCAGGCAGTCTTCTGTGTCTGGAAAATGAGGCTTGCATCAATTCTTAAAATGTTTCCTTTTCTCATTTCTCAGGTTTCTCAGAAGTTTGGTTTGGGGTTAGGAAGGAGGGATATGGGTGAAGTTCTAGAAGCCCTGTATTCTTAGCTCCAGAATCAATTAATTTCCTTGTCCTTACTGTAGTGGAGCTGGTTTTAGTTGCACTCCATCCATTCCTTCTCTGCTTACGTTGGGAGGGAATGATGGACTTACAGAAGTGGTCTTAAAATACGAACTTTTTTCTTCTGGACAGTTGGCATCCTGTCCAAACAACTATACAGATGTTCAATTGTGAAAAGACTGAGTAGGCTCATCCTTGGGGCCCCAGTACTGATGTAATTTGTGTAGCTGGAGAAGACAGTTCTTTGAAATACAGGTTCTGATCTAGGGCTTGCAGCAGTAATTGGTGATTAATTGTAAATGATCCCTGTTGCCTTATTCCAACTCTCAGCCTTCTGACTGTGCTTCAGACATGCAGCAAATACAATTAAGAAAATTAAGCAAGGGAACAAAAAGAAGCAATGCTTTCCATTTAGCTCCCTCTGTTTCTCTGCATGCTTTGAGTTGATGGGTCTTCTTTGCCTTGCTCCTGGCAAGGGACTCAGAGGGGACTGAGAGTAAGCGTGTGTCTCAAAGTGTTCTGGGAACCCACAGCTCCACCACAGCTGTGCAGCTCACAGTGATGCTTTTAGCTCTGTTTCCCTCTTGGACTACTGAGCTTATCCATAAAAAAACTCACTAGGAAGTAAGCTAAAGCTTTCATCTTTCAGCATGAGAGAGATTTACCACTTTTCTAATCCAACTAGCAGTGAGTACTGCTTCATAAAGTCAATCTCTGCTTCATAAAGTCAATCTCTGCTTCATAAAGTCAATCTCTGCTGCTGATGAATCGATGAAGAAGGAAAAGGTAAAAGAGTGTCCTTCCCCACTACTTGGGTTCTTCTTTGAGCATGTGAATCACTTCTGACTGCATTTTCCCTTCACTTCAGAGAAGGGTCGAAAAGGATGGACTGCTTTCCTATTTTTATGTTTACATTTCCATGAACATAACATTGAAATTAAAAGATGAACTTGAGACAAGTATCTGTACCTAAACGGAAAACGGAAGTACACTCCTTTTGTATTCAGGGTATGACATGCAATGTTAACTCTACCAGCAGCTCTATACCTTCTTCATATTAGTCATGTTCGGCTTACTCTGCAGCTCAGTTGGCATTATGATGATTTTTTTTTCTTTTTTTTTTTTCTTCCCTTCTTACGATGGCTACACCATCAAATCTTTTTGTCTGAAGGATTTTCAAATGCACAGAGCTGCATGGCTAAAACTACATCTTTGTCATTTGCTAACAACATGTTCTGTCGGTATGTGATGTCTCAGATGAGGTACAGGAAAGCTCATCATTTGCATGTTTCATCTGAGTGAATACCAAAATCTGCTGTGAATCCATTTCCCCTCAGCTGTCTCCTCAATGCAGTACCACTGCTGGGAACCGCTTCTCACCTGAACCTAAAAGACTCTTCCAACTGTAGAAGAGCTCCTGACACCACCATTACACTATTCTGAGTCCAGTGTATTTCAACAATATGTTGAACTTCAAAGCTAAGACTGAAAGGAAGGACAGAAACAAGACCACAACAATTGCAGGCTGTGAAGAGAAGATATAAAGTCCAAGATGAGTCACCACCCTTACGTGAGTAGAAAGTTAGTTACTGTTAGAGGAGTGAGCTTTAAACACACAGGACTCATGGTAGTGGCCATTGGTCCAGATATGTATGGATGCTGAAATCTTTTTTGTGGATACCTCTGAAACAACAGCTGAGATGTCACCCCAGGGTCTACTTGAAAAGTACTGCTCTCTCCTGGAAGGATGCCATGTTTCTGGCATTAAGCAAGGATAACTCTCCTGCATTTTGAGGATGAACCCAGAACGAGTATGTAGCCTTTGTTTCCTTGGCAGTATCACAGAGATGGGTCTGAGAACTGCAAGTAGGCTGCTATCCTTCCAACATGCCAGCCTGATCATCATGACCCAACATTTGTGCAGCTTGTATCTAACTGCATTCTGCAGGTCTGTGAAGAGGAGACTGAATTGTCTGCCAGCATTACACGACAGGCTGATGATGCAGAGGTCAGACTTCTGTAACCAAAAAATGGCAGCAAGAGAGGAAAAACTTATGTGTGAGAGTTGTTACAAATATTTTAAGACAGCCTGTGGAAAAATGATAAGGCCCCTTTGAACAGGAGTCACAGAGAAATTTCCAAGCAGTTGAGGGGAAGATGTTTTAACTCTTTGTGGTTGTGAAATGCATATTTTGGTTCTACTGTTAACTCTGAGAAGAATAAATTGTGCATATCACTTAAGAATCGGATTGATCACTGTGGCGTCTTCAGGCTCAGCATTGTTTATGGCTCTTGATCTGAATATGCATAGTCATTTCTCCTGACTTTTAAAATATGAAGACTCATGATGGCTGTAGGCTTCACAATAATTCTTTAAACCCAATCTCCTCTACTGAAAGGGAAGGTACATGTGGCTTTCCTCAAGTGGGACAAGAGGCAAACGCTGCTTCCAAAACATGTTCATATTCAACAGTTCAGAAGTTGAGTAAGTGGTCCTGAAGGTCTGAAAAAAAGTGTAGGTAACATCTGCTACAAGGACTGGAATAACTTCAGGTGTCAAGGAATGAGATGTTTCTTTTAGAAGTACATGAGCCCTGTCTTTGTGTACAAGGCCAGACCCAATCTTTCAAAAAAGTAATAATGACAGTGAATACTGATGGCAGGAGAGTCTGCAAAACAGGAGCTTGTGTAGACTGAAAGTTGTGTTCAGTGTAAGCAAGTAATGAGAAGACCATCTTACTAGCTTTTAGTTTAGAGAGGGGGGAGAAAGACCTTTTTTAATGAAAGCTCTTAAATGTACTGAGGTTAACAATATGGAAAACATTACTTATAAAATAGTCTGCAAATTTAATTTTTGGAGATGGTCTTGATTTGTCTGTTAGCCTAAGAATAGATGTTAATGAACGTTAAGTTGATGCTGTTAAACTGTCAGATAAGGTTATGATTAAACAGCCTTGTGGGCATGTTAACAGCTTTCAGTAAAGACAACTTTCCCTTTCCACACAACAGACTATGAGAAAGGAGTTGATGATTTGGAAAAAAAAAAGTCTCCTTTTCCTGTCAAAATAATGTTATAGCCAGCCTGGTGACGGCCTGCAAGACGGAATTTAATTTGTTACCTTCAGTACCAAAAGTATGACTCTTGATACTCATACTAAAGAAGCATTGCTTCTTTTTTATTGCCTTGTTCTCTGCATAGAGCAGGTAGCAGAAAGGTCTTATCCACCTGCTGCATGTTGAAATGCCATTGCTTTGTTTGAGGAAATGCTTAGGACTTCAGTATCGGCATTCTTCTGTTTGGATACAAATATAACAATAGAATAATACTTATATTAAAAATCTTTGAACTAATAGAAGTATTTAGCTCAGTCTTTGTTGGTTCTTTAAAACATTTATTTATTCACTTTTAAAACATATTTCTAAAACAGGCAAATCAGTGATCCTGAAACAGTTGTTATTCTGGTTGAAATAATTGGAGAAAGAAGCCCATTGCACTTCAGAGATTTGGAATAAGTGCAAAATACCTAAATTACTGTGCGGTTTGGGGTTTGGTGGTTTTTTTTCTTTGTTCAGTAACTGAGTAAGCATTATGGTCAAAGAAGGTAAAGTGGGTCCGGAATATATAGAAAATTTAAAATGGAGGTCTGAAAAAGCCACAATGACACTTTTTAAGATAATTTATGTAAAAATGTTCTTGGAGCACTTGTGGTAATTCACACATAGCTGTGTGACCCAAAGTTATCCAGCTGTTACCTGTCAACTGGATCATGGGTCAGGCAGATGCTCTGAGCATGGCCCAGTAGTGAAATAAAATGCATTCATGAAGAAGAACTACAAGGGAGGCTGTTTAAATTTGAAATTCAGCACACGTTTAGCTAATTAATAGAGCTCCAGCAAGGGACTCATCACATTACAGCCTACAGAAATTTATTTATTCTGGACTACAGCAGCATATCAGGCTACATTCTGGAGAAACGCTAAGGTTCTGGTGCTCGCATCTGGATTGACAGGGCTGTTTAAACCAGAAATCCCCCTCAGTTTGTTAGAAGATCTGTGCCAAGTTTCAACACGTCCTGTGCAAGACCCAGAAACCCACCTTCTCCCTTACATGGAGTTTGGTTTAAAATTTTTTGAGTTCCTGAATAATAACCAGACAGGTTATTTAAAAAGCAGGATTTAAAATGGGTTTTTCCAGTGGTCATCTGTTCAGTTGAAGAGGGAATAATGGGCCAAAACTCCATGGGAATTTTATGTGGAGTTACTTACAGTTCCAACATAAAGTCCATGTTTTACACAGAAAGTGCTGGTGCTGCCTTCCCTTCTGTGAGGGGTGGGATTGATAAATGCATGCTCTGCAACAGAGGGCTAGTGAATTTAAATGGCAAGAAGCAGGAGGTTGCCATAAGCAGAGCTGAATGTTTGTTTCTTCACATTTGCATAACTGATTGACAGCTCATTAGGAAAGCTGAAAGCTAGGTGCAGGAAAATAAACTCAATGCAGCAAAGTATTGTAACAGCATTTGGTAACAGGGAAACTTCAGCCAGGTTAAAAAATTATCCTTCAGAAGGGTGGATGGAGTGGTCTGTCAGGAGCCCTCGGGAATAACTCAGCTGGGTTTGTTGGTGTTGCCACTCATTTCAAACAGTGGCCGCGCTTCTGCAGCGTGCCGCTTAACTGCTCTAACCGCAACCAGAGCAACAATAAATCTTCTTGCTCGTTCTGGCTTCCTTTTCTGAGTGCTCTTGTTGTCCCTCTCCTGGATCTCCATGCCACGATGGATGGCATCGCTGTTCACCTGCTCGGGGCCCTGACAGGCAGAGCGCTGAGCCCAGGGGATGCTGCTAGATGGGCTGTGAGTTTCGTAGCTGGTCTGAGACCTCTGCCATGCGTGAGGCACCCGGTGCTGCTCTGCGGGGCCGCTCTGTCGGCTAACAGCATCCCGAGACACATTTCTGGAAAAGAAACTCTGGCCAGGGCAGTGTCTGCTCTATGAGACTGATTAACAAACAGGGTAGCTAAGGGTAGGGAATGAAAGGATGTATCCAGCCTCAAGGAAAAGGTGTAAAAAACAAACAGCCCCACCCATAACAAATCCACCTCAAGCACCGCAAAACAAAAAAAAAATGTAGTAATTATGTTAAAAGATAGCTCTAATCATACATGTCTTGTGGCTATGCATGTTTTTTTGTGAGAGCAATAATGGAAGCAACAGTCTGAAATATAAGAAATACAGAAAAATTAGCTTGACAAATAAAAGAGAAGGCATCTCATACAGGCCACTGATTTAAGTTTGAGAGTGGGAGAAACTTGTTTCTTAATTTCTGTTTCAAGGAGGGGGAAAGTTACCATGGAAAAATTATATTTAGATGGCTTTGGTTGGAGGTTTCATGTAGCTGGCTATAAAATACCACCAGCTCTTTTAAGGCTTCTTGCAGTGCTTTTTCATGTAGGATAGACTTCTGAAGTGGAGGAACTCTTTTGGGTCATGTAAAGATAGGATTTAAAGAGTAGAATTTCCATAGCAGCATTCTGAAGCTCGTCCTGCCTGTTTAGCTGGCCGTGTGCCTTGTGCTGGGAGCATTTCAGTATGTTCTTGAGGAAAATGTTGCAAGGAGGAGGAGGTTTGTTAAGAACTAGCAAAAGTTTCAGCAGTCAGAGGGCTGTATGAAAAAGATGGGCATCACCTAAGCCAGAAAAGAACTAGGTTGCTGGTACCTAAAATTAGAAAAAGATTGTACCAGATTTTTAAAAGTAAACCATAGGAGAAAGTAATCGCTTTGGGATAATACATTGTTTGTAAATGAAATCATAACATCATACCTTAGAAAAAATAGGAAAAACATCTGTAAAAATCAGTTACTAAATAGTAAAGAGGAATCTAAACAAATCTCAGTTAAGCAGAGCATGTAAATTAAAAGCTGAAAATAATTTCCAGGAAGTTCAGCCATAAAGTCCAAGTGAGTAGTCATGCAAATGCTCCCTGTAGTCAGTTGAAGGGGACAGAGGTTTTCAGGACCATGCAGCATATTTTCAGATGGCAGGAACCAAACTATGATCTGTAGAGAGCAAGTGATAACTGTACGGAGGGAAGACTACTCAAGAAAGAAAACAAAACCATAATGATTCTGTATGACTTTCATTGCTGTCTACTGCTACATTTGTTCCATCTCCAGAAAAGGGTACAGCAGAACTAAATGAGCCATAGGAAAGGACATCATATATATATATTTATGTGTATATATTTTATATTTATATATAAGATGGCTTGCAGGTGATAAGGGCTCTTCAGCAAGGCTGCTGGCGTAAATGCAACTACTCTTGCAGTTCTGAAGTGCAGCAGAATCGCTAACTTCCTGAAGCTTAAGAAACTGGTAAGATTCACTGGTTGGGAGGGGAAAAATGGATGTGGAAAATTAGGAGCTGTTTAATAAAAGTTGATTACCCACAAACCATGATTGGAAATATGGTAGGTGAAAGCAACCATATCCAGGAGGAAGGGAAGCCTGCAATTAAACTAAGAATGAGTGTAAAACAGCTGGAACTGGTAACCGAGAATATATGAAGCATAGGAGATTGGTAAGAGAAGTATTCACTGAAGGTGGGGGGGGGGGGGGGGGGGGGGGGGGAAGAAAAAGCCATAGTTACCAAGGCAAAGATGCATGTTCTCTGCCTTTGATTTAGCACTTCATATAGTTCATAAAAGAAAAAAAAATGAGTGCTATAAATTAAAATGCCAAAGGTGTTCCTCAGCATCTTCTGTAACTACTACCTATAACTGCTTTTAAAACAGTTTCAGCCTAGCAAAAAGAGACACAGCTTTTAGCTATTTTTCATGTTAACACAAGAAAAAAATTAATATTACAGTAATTATGTATCACAGTAATTAACTCTTTGGCTCTTTGGGTAGACTTCCATAAGAGCTGATTGATTGGAGCCTTTAAGATCAGAATAGGTACCTCCTTTGATATATTAGTTAAATACAAGCCAGGTTTCCCTTGAGTTATCAGACTTAACACATGGTAACTGAGTAAGAGTCTTTGCTCGGAAGGTCAGATACTTGTTTTCTAATGATGAAAACAAGATCATGTCAAGCTTGCAAGCAGTTTCTGTCTTTAGGGACTCTAATAGCAATAGCTCCTCCAGAGTTTTTATCTATTTTTCTGTCTACTGTGTTGGCATTTCATCATCTCTAAGGCTTCTCTCCAGTGATTTGTTCATACTCTTGTTTATGTATTTTAGATTAATTGATCGCTTGTTAAAACAGATTAACATGCCTTGGAGGAGGAATAAGAATACAGACTGCTTCCTCCCAGGTGGATGTTGTAATATCACTGATTTGGAGAGCTAACTTCCCATGTGTTGGCTGTAGTAGGAAGATAGAGAAGGTTCTTTGGCTGAGGTCAGTCAATCTCCTCCTTGATGGAGAATTAATTCTTCTAGGAAATAGGACATGTAGTTTTCATTCTCCCAACCCCCATCACCTCACATCATGGATAAAGGGGCTTCTTGTCTGTGTCTGGGAGAAATTATTCAACCATTTCTCTCCAGGACAGTGTTCAGGACTGTGAGGCTAGTTAAGTCCTCCAGCTTCATGCTTGACACTTGAGCTCTGAAGAAGAATAGGATTTTTAGATATGATCACTTTTGTCTGTGTTTAGACACCTGTGCACCATGTAATGTTATGCCCAACCTCCTGGTACACTGATTTAGCGTATGGAGGCACCTAGGTCAGGGCTCTCCACTGCATGGTAAATTCCCACCATCAGAGCACCAGGGTTCTTCTGAGGTCTGTCCCCGAGCTTCTCCAGGTCCTTGCAGTATAGAGGGCATCTGTGGCTTCTCATGTCCATTTGCAACAATTACTTAAATAATTGATGATTTAAATAAATGGACAGAGTGAAATTTGGTTTTTATTATGTGTATATAAGTGTTCTCAAAGACAGCGGTTTGAGGATTCATTTAAGGCAACCTTAGTGAAACTGCCTGTGCAAGGATTTCTCTGCCACCATTTCACAGCCATGCTATGAGCCAGATTCATCTGAAAACTAACTCATGGGCAGAGAGATAAACCAGGTTTTTTCAAATATGATCTGGTTTTGTGTTACTTTATTAATTATCAGCTGGATCTGTTCCTTGATTTATATGACTGGGTCATGTTAACAAGATCATCAGCAGATCTGAACACTTGATGGGGGATTTGGGTGAGAAGTATCGGCTGCCTTTTGTTGGCTGCCAATCTCAGGTTGCCTTAAACGTTTCTGCTCAAGATTACTTCTTGTTCCTAATAATTTAATAATTTGTGGGGGAAATTGAATGCAAATATTATTGGCTTTGTTAGATGTCATTATTTAGGTGACAGAGACTGTGTTCATGCACATGCATACAATAATTCAGACGTGATCACTCAAAAAACTCTTAGTTTAACATTATTTTGGAAAATAATTGGAGAACAATTCCAGTGCCTCTTCACCTTTTTCCAGCATTCTGTAACAGAGATCCTAAAACTTTGTCCGCTCAGAGATAGCAAATTTCTTTTTTTAATAAAAGGCAAATGCCCCTCTCCACACACACTTTCTCACTTTTAGATATGGATAATCATGACTCTGTTCTAACGTGTGAAGGAGGTTTAATATTATGTGCTCCATGTACTGTGTAGCTCATGATTCTTACAGACACAAAGTGAACCCAATTAAACACCTACAGGAATGAAAAAGGAAAAGTCAGGAGAAGGGGAGAAGCCACCTCTGTGTGCTTAGGGTACATATCTATAGTACATTTCTTTCCTACTCCTATTTGCACAGATTAGAAAATGTAACTTTTTTTCTTGCAATGTTCCCAGAGTTCCCAACTAGATAAAATGAGAAAAACTGAATTACTGTCATCTGATCTTAGTTGAAATACCAGAAGATGTAATCTAAAAAGATGAGAAAGTCAATAACTCAGTTCCATTGGGGTTTAGATTGATGACATTGATTTCTTCTCTATGGTTGTGTCGGAATCAGAAATTCATATTGCTTATATAGCATTTAGACTAAAGTCTGTTCAGTATAATGGATTATTTTGAGGCTCTCTCCAATCCTTCAGTTGTTTCTTCTCTGAATAATGCTGCAGAATGGAAGCTCGGCCTCAGGTTTACTCTAAAATTAGAGACAAACAAAAAACCACTAGATGAAGCCTAGTGAATACAAGCATAATATCTAGAGAGTTCTACCTAATTAGGGTTAGCTAAGCTACTTCTGGACTGGAACCATGCAATATTTGATGACGTATAACAAAACTGGCTTTTTTCTCAAATTATGACTGACTTACAAGACAGCTCAATAGGCATAATGTTCATAAATGGGCACTGTTCATAAACAGTGTTTTTGATGAAGAAAACAGTGTTGTGGAGGATGTATCTGGTGTCTTTGTTCAGTTCCATCAGTTTCCTGGATGGAAGATCTCTCAGGGATCTTGCAGCAGGGAGCAGACCCAGCCTAACAGGGAATAAAGAGGAGAATTACTTTCCTGGGGACCAGGAAGCCATTGAAAGTTTATAGGCTGTAAAACAAAACCACGGGAAAAGGGGTCTACCTTGAAGGGCTGCTGGACAGACTGAGTTCAGGGACTGTTTTATCTGGATTCTCAGTAGTACCTCATTCTACAGATCATATTTTGGTACCTCAGAATACTGAGTTCTCAGTATTCAAAGTTTCCTTCTCCTAGATTACTATTTCAAATTTTTTATAAAACATAGCTTTAGAATTTGGAAGCTTTGGTATTTTCTGATGAGCTCCATTTAAACTGAAAGTGGGAGAAAGTTGGTACAGAGTCTTATCTGAAATGGCGTAGGTAAAGGCAGCTGTTGTAAAAGTAGCATCTTGCTTTTAATTTAGTACAGGGAAGAATTGCTGGAAAGCTATCATGAATCTTCATTCAAATTAAAGCCAAGATCTGGTCAAACTTCAATATAAATCTGTTTCTGTTGCTGACATAAGGACATAACTGCCTTTGCTGAAGTTTTAATTTAGGGTTTGTTCAAACCTAGCAGTGGCTGCTCAGCTGGATGTTGTTTTATTTTGTTCTCAAAAGATCAAAGGCTGAGAGTGACAGTGAAGTTTTCATCCCTTTTGACAATGTGTTTATGAGCCGCCTCTATGATCAGATCACTGCCAGTGTCTTACTTGATGACGGTGCAGCTTTAATTGCTTCCTGATTATAGGAGTGATGCTGCACATTGCTCTGAGCCTGGAAGCTCCGAGATTTTTGGTACAATTTAATGCAGACAGATTCCAAATGCAACCTCCCAAAATATATATTATCTTGGAAGTTAAAGATGTTGAACTTGGCTCTGTCAGCATGTGAAGAAGTACCTGCCAAAACCAATTGGATGTGCTGGGCGAGGAGAACAAGGGCGGCTCCAGGTAATGCCGGGGCAGCTTTCTTGTATTTGCCGTAGCTTCTGCATTGTTGTAGATGCGTGCATCTGCCTAGTAGTGGCTGCTCCACTAGCACGTGCTCTGGGACAGGGCAGCGCTGCTACGCAGCTGTATTCCAATGTGCTGGGCTTTGTAGTTTGTATCCAGCAACCCTGTAGAAACTCTTTCCTCCTTGACTTGGCAATAGAGAGTTCACTTCACCTTTTTCTCTTGTTGGGCAGCTGTGTACTCTGTGGCTGCAACAAGTATTAGACTTACCTTCTAATAGGCTGCCTCCTTTTATAGTTTTCCTTCTCTTAATCTTTATCCCTTACCTGTGCAAATTCACCAGCCTTTTGCCTGTTGCATGATTTATAGGCTCAGTTCTTAGTGTAAAGGTGAGATAACCTGAATTGTTTCACTGGGTGGAAGCATTAATTCTGCAACACCAACAATATAAATTCTAAATACATGGCTTATTGCTTTTTTACTAACTGATTTTTTTCATTACTTAAATAGTGATTAAGATATGTATGCAAATTCCACAGTAAATTAATCTGTTTGTAATGTAAGTGTCTTGGAAGGTACAATCATTTGTAGAAGTGGCCATGATAAGGAGGTTGTTTCTGGCTGTCATGAAATTTATGATTAAAATAAAAAACCTTGAGGGATTATTCTGGGCTTTTCAGAGCATCAAACTAGAAAATCTGTGTTTGAAGATGGCAGAAGGCTCTTGGTATGAGTAATGTGTTTCAGAAGTTGGCAGATGAATAGTGCAAATGTTTCCAAATAGCCTGACACAGAATTGAGTTACCTTTTTTATAAGAAGTACTTAGATCAGTGCAAGTCTGCTTCTCGGACAAGTGAGCGGGAAGTACGTTTTCAGAATAGTCTAGAAGAAGCTGTAATAAAAAAGAAAAATCTTACGCATTAGTGGAATTATGACTAGAAATTGAGTGGAATAACAAAATGGAAACTAAAATGAGAAGAATTTGCAATCAGACTTTGGTTTTGCAGTGTTTAGGATTTAGCCTTAGAAGTGACAAAAGATGTGTGCTCTTCTTTCTGCGCATTAAAAATGCATTAGGATGTTGACTAATAGGCTAGGCACAATAACCAAATGACTTAAGCCTTATCTTGGTGTAAGTAGCACTGTTTTTACAGCAGGAGGGTAATGTTTGTTTGCTTATTACATTTGACTCGTATACCATTTGCATTTCTTGCCAAAGCTCTTGACTAGCTTAGCTTGAAAATATTTCAGAATGTCCATATAGTTGCTACTGGTATTTAAAAGAAGCAGCTAAAAAATAAGCATTACCTTCCTGTATCTTTCTGGTTTATTGAAACCGGTGCCCATGATTGGAGAAAAGAGAAAGAGATGAAGTCTTATTTCTGCAAATTTGCAGCTGGACTAGGAGCAAAGTGGAGAAGGAAAACTTTTCAGTATCACGGTGGTGGTGGTTGTCCTTTCTTTTTCCACCTTCAGGTCTCTACCCCATACTCATTGCTGGGAACTGTGAGGCAAAAAGGTTCTGGACTTTGGGGGTTTTGAGGGGTTTAGATGGGGGGGCTCAATTACAGGAGCTCTATGAAGATTCCCCCCCCCCCCCCCCCCCCCCCCCGTTTCTGATGTAATTGTCTAACAAAACTGTCCACAGGATCTTGAAATACACTGGATTAATAACTAGGTTTTATCCCTTGGTAAATAACCAAAGTTATCTCCAAGAAAGAGGTTCCTCTCTGTATTGTAATCATTTCAGACTACCCTGTTAATTGCAAATGAAGTTTCATAGGTTGTTCTGCTATTATCAGCATCTCCCTCCAGAAACACAGAAAAGGGAAGGCATCTGTGTGTAAATGCTGAGGGAGGAGGACAAAGCCGCGTGGACAATGTCTTCCCTTTTGCCCCAACCTGGGTGCAGATTTTCTTACCTCAACTGCGGCATCCTTTTGGACTTTATGCAATATCTGGACAGTATGGGCACCACAGAGGTCAGGGATGGCGGGAGCTTCGTGGGTAGCAATTGCTGCTGTAAAAGGTAGAGGCAGTAACGGGCCAGTGTGGTTGTAGGGAAAGTTACTGTTCACTTTTGTGTCTTAAATTGTTTACTCAGTTCAATCCTTGCCATAGAATATACTGCTAGCAAGGCAAAGTAACTGATGATTGTATAAAATTGGGGCAACCCCCGGTATCAATACAGGCTGGGGGATGAAGGGATTGAGAGCAGCCCTGCGGAGAAGGACTTGGGGGCACTGGTGGATGAAAAGCTGGACATGAGCCGGCAATGTGCGCTTGCAGCCCAGAAAGCCAACCGTATCCTGGGCTGCATCAAAAGCAGCGTGGCCAGCAGGTTGAGGGAGGTGATTCTGCCCCTCTGCTCTGCTCTGGTGAGACCTCAGCTGGAGCGCTGCGTCCAGCTCTGGGGCCCTCAGCACAAGAAGGACATGGACCTGCTGGAGCGGGTCCAGAGGAGGGCCACCAAAATGATCCGAGGGCTGGAGCACCTCTCCTACGAGGCCAGGCTGAGAGAGTTGGGGTTGTTCAGCCTGGAGAAGAGAAGGCTGCGGGGAGACCTTATTGCGGCCTTCCAGTACTTAAAGGGGGCCTATAGGAAGGATGGGGAGAATCTTTTTAGCAAGGCCTGTTGTGGCAGGACAAGGAATAATGGATTTAAACTAAAGAAGAATAGGTTTAGACTAGACATAAGAAAGAAATTTTTTACACTGAGGATGGTGAAGCACTGGCGCAGGTTGCCCAGAGAGGTGGTGGAGGCCCCATCCCTGGCAACATTCAAGGTGAGGTTGGACGGAGCTCTGAGCAACCTGATCTGGTTAAAGCTGTCCCTGCTCACTGCAGGGGGGTTGGGCTAGATGACCTCTAAAGGTCCCTTCCAAAGAATTCTATGATTCTATGAAAATAAATAAGAAAGAAATTGAAGGTGTTTCTGACTTGGGATGATGTATTGAAAAGTAATCTTTAAAATGGTCTAGAGAATACTATAGTGTAGTGAATTAATATTTTCAAAAACTTAAGTACTCTTAAGAGAGAGGGAACTATGACTAAGAAGCCTCAAAGTTACCATTAAGGCTATTTGGACCTTGACATATAATTGGAATGCATAAAAATAGTCTAATTTATAAAAGTTTGCACTTTGCATGGTAAAATCTAGAGGGATTAAACTGCAGACCAAATGTTCATTAATCTTCCCATTGAAGCATTGCTGTCTGAAGTGTAGCCAGCTGGGTGATTATTGAATCTAAAGAAGGATTTAAGATTCAGAATGCATTTTGAAGCTTTTATGTGTATTGTAACTTTTCTAACAACACCATGAATTGATCACCCTTGTGAAAAATTAATCAAGGAAAATGTATTGTTGTTTTTTGACACACAAAAATTACACTTTATAATGGGGGAGAGAAGGGAATGTATTTATGATAGAGGCTGACTTTTCAAGAAAGTTGTATTGGAATAAAAATATTTATAAGACTACAGTTAACAGCTAAATCCTACATGCCAACGGCTTGGTGTCTAACAGCTCTGTATAACCTTTGTACCACTTTCCAGAATACAAATGCATTATAATGAGTGATGGGATGGTATTGCTGTAAGAGAAATGTCCAGACAAATAATAATGCATTTTAAGTGTAAAAACAAACCCAGCAATTCCCCAAGCACTCCCATTTTCATGATGTATTGTCCCTGCCTGCATTTTCACTCATTTTCCATTATTCATGTCTTCCTCTTAAAACAGAAACACTTTGAAGTACAGATTGTCTTTTGGGGGGGGCAAGGAGGCAATTTCTATAACACCAAATACATTGTCATCACAAAGCACGTATTATCTATCACATCAGCTTGCACTTAAACTTAACAGTGTTTTTCCATCCTTTTTCTCCCCAAATTATTTGAAGTCTTCTGTTTGGCCAGTTTAGCAACTTCTGGAAAGCATTCGCACCACTTGCCTTGAGATGTGTGGTAGAACAGTCTGGAAAATGAATCTTTGTGAGCTTCTCTGTCCTCATTGTGGAGAGAGAGGTTCCTCCAGGGAGTGCTTCAGAGCAGAGCCGGCATTAAGTGCTCTGAATTGTCCTCTGGATGAGTATGCCCTTTCCCAGCACATGGAAAGGGGTCTAAAATGGGTGAGTTGTGTAGCTAAACATGACTTGTAGGACTGTTTGTCCTTATTTACCTCTAAATGGTTCCTTTCTCTTAGTGTGTAAATACAGATGGAAATACAATATTAAGACTTTACATTTTTCTCTTTGAGAGTTTAGACATCACGAAGTTATGAACTAGATGGGGTTTTACTCCTTTAATCTTCTGGCTTGGATCTTGCTGGTTGACAGCCAGCTGAACATGAGCCAGTAGTGTTCCCAAGTGGCCAAGAAGGCCAACAGCATCCTGGCTTGTATCAGGAATAGTGTGGCCAGCAGGAGCGGGGAGGTGATTGTCCCCCTGTACTCGGCGCTGGTGAGGCCGCACCTGGAATACTGTGTTGAGTTTTGGGCCCCTCAATACAAGAAAGACATTGAGGTGCTGGAGCGTGTTCAGAGACGGGCAACAAGGCTGGTGAAGGGTCTGGAGCACAGGCCTTATGAGGAGCGGCTGAGGGAACTGGGATTGTTTAGTCTGGAGAAGAGGAGGCTGAGGAGAGACCTTATCGCTCTCTACAACTACCTGAAAGGAGGTTGTAGTGAGGTGGGTGTTGGTCTCTTTTCCCAAGTAGATAACGCTAGAATGAGAGGAAATGGGCTCAAGCTGCACCAGGGGAGGTTTAGGTTGGATATTAGGAAAAATTTCTTCACGGAAAGGGCGGTCAAGCATTGGAACAGGCTGCCCAGAGAGGTGGTGGAGTCACCATCCCTGGAAGTGTTCAAAAAATGGGTAGATGTGGCACTTTGTGACATGGTTTAGTGGGCATGGTGGTGTTGGGTTGATGATTGGACCGATGATCTTAGAGATCCTTTCCAATTTTAATGATTCCTAGTTTTTACTTTCATTATAAATGATCCAGCCACCAAGCCAGGAGGCGTGGGATTGCTACTCTACCTTTAATTGGTTTAGTGATGGACTTGGTAATGTTAGGTTACTGGTTGGACTGGATGATCTTAATTGTCTTTTCCAACCTAAACGATTCTATGATTCTTCTTTATTTACTTGTCTCCCATCATACGGCTCTTGATGTCTACAGCAGTTTTTACCTTCTTTTCTCCTGTTCAGCCTATTTGTTCTTACTTCCATCATTTTGGTAATGACGGGATTATTTTTTAAACAATCATAGTGGATTATCCTAGTAGCTATAGGGTCGTACAGGAGACAACAGGTGCAGACAGCCTTTCTTTTTGGTTTTGGGATGGGAGGTAGGCAGCTGTGTTTCTTTCTCAGAGATCTTTCTCTCTGCTACTTCTGCACGCTGCAGATTCTCAGAATCTCTAGTTCTCAAAAATACTATGAAAACGATGTCACCCTTCATGGGATGCAAAAGTTTTTTTCCTTAGATGGAAAGGGGCTGAGTTTTCCTATGTATGTATTGCTTCCTTAAATTCTGGGGATCTTAGTAGGAGAAAGATGCTATATTAAAAGATGAGACACCATCAGTAAACCTTGCAAAGCTTAAGAGGGTCTACTCTTGTCTTTGTTTTCCAGTGACTATCCAAGTTTTGCAGTATTCATGGTGTGTCAATTCTTTTCCAGTTTCCTTGGACCACAGAGTGAACTCAGTGCTTTAATCTTTCTCCCCACCCAACAGCATCCCTTCCACCCCACCAAAAAATAAAGCATCAAAATGAAATAGTACAGGGAAAGAAAGTGGCAGGTTAATTGCTTAAATTGTCAGTTTGCTGACACTTTTTCGGTTGCTAAAACAGAGATGAAAAAATAATAATGTTATGTGATAATGTTTCAGGTGGCTTACGCCCAATTTCTGTTTACTCATGTGCTTTTTGAGCATTCATCTGCACTAGCAGAATATATAAATTGGAACTGAAAAAGTGATCTTGATGAGTAAAAAACGTATTCTGAAACAGCCTCCTTCTCATTTTAAATGAAAGTATTTAGGGTGGTGGTGGGGAATAGGGACCAAAAGGACCTCAGCAGAGCTACTCTGACTATAGGCTGCCTGGTATTATGTTTAAAACTAAAGATATAGGAGTGTGTTCATTCAAACTAAATGCTGTTAATTCATACTTAAGTGAAAATGGTTAATGCAGGAGAACATAAGTGAAAATGGTTAATGCAGGAGAACATTAATGATAATAGGGAAATGAAATAGCCAATTCTTTTCACCTCTGACAAAATGAGCCCAGGGCAATACCAATGATGAAAACTGTCACTTGCATAACTTCCACTTTTCAGTCAAGTGGAATAAAAATTAGAACCACAAGTGACTCTAGAGGAAAAGTCAGTGAAGTGAAGGACTGTTTTCTCTTCCTTATTGAACTTGCCCATTTACTTCACTTTTCCTGAATTTAATACAAGAAATTGGATCTTATATTTAGAAAGATTGTATCCTAAGAGATCAACACTATCTAAGAGGTAAAGTGCTGGCATTTGTTGTCTTTTGTACAGCACTTAATAAACACCAAAAAGTCAGCAAATTGAGGAGTTCCTTAGCAAGGCAAATGGAGGTGTGGGCCATTGATTTTGAACAGCTGTGTATTTTTCTCAAGTTTACAGGTACCAAAGGAGGTAGTTATGCATAAACGAATCATCATCTGTGATTGTGAAATAGATAAGTATGTTAAGTAAATATTTTTTCTAATCTTTTCAGTATGGCTGTGTTTGCTGCTCATTATTTTTGTGTATATATATGTTTCCTTTTCGAAGTCTGTTTCTTTCAATCTTCAGTTTCCTCTCTCTTCTTTCTGCCTTATTATTTCTAGCTGGTTTTGTTGTCCTTCCCTCAATCAGGGTTGGACACCTTCCTTCTGGAATTTGTTTGCTGGAAAATGAATGGGACCAATAGTGCAGTGAGAGTAAGCCTTTTTTCACTGATATCTCCAAGGCACACTGTGTTACATATTCAAGTTAACAGCCTTTTTCTGGCTTATGGTGGCTAAAACAGACCCTTTGAAATTCTCACCACCTGGAGCTTTCCATTGGTCCCCAAAGGGAGGAGTTCTGGTCAGGCAAGATCAGCATACCGGGGAGAAAGTTTTCAGCTCTTTTGTAAAGAGGGGAGAAACTCTGGAAGAAATGTGTTGATGAGTTCCTAATGCTTGTTGAATTTCACTTTACTAACCAAGAAAATGCACTTTGGTAAAAAGAGGCTTTGCAAATGACTTCTTTGCCAAGTAGGTGGCAATGGATATAACCACGGACAGTGAGCATGTTGCAGCCTTACACAGTGGAGGAAGAAGTTCTTTATGTGGTCAAGGAAAACCTCTGCTTTGTATTTCTATGCTGAAATAATTTCATGTCTGCTTTAATTCCAAAGTCTTGAATAAAGTGGGAAAATAGCATAAGAATAGGTTGTTGGTAACTTGTCTGGCTTGGTGACAAGACGACCCCTGCATTTAACTTGCAAACAAACAAATGTGTGCTTCAAAGCATAAAACTCTTCCCCCTCCCTTTGGGGTTGCATGTTGTTCAGTATAAAACACTTTCACTTGTGCTTATGGTCTGTATCAGTCAATACATTAAAAAGATAGATGTTGAAAACTTCTCATGTCTAGCACAGAGTTTAGGTTTCTCTTGCTATGATGGTAATTAACATCTTCCCCTGGGCAGGCTGACAGCTGGAATACCATTTCTGTTTTGGAACTATTGAACTTAATGATTTATTCGAGATCCACTCTGTTCAATCTGTTCTTTCTCCTATATCTGAAGGTCTTGAGAAGCATCTACAGAGGCAATATGGCTTTTTTAGTAGGAGAGAGCTGTTGGATAGAAGAACCTAGGCCTGTACAGAAACTGCTCAGTCTCCAGTGACATTTATGCATTTATTTCCACAGTTAAATAGGAATGGTGAGTGGACTTGTATAGGTGTGATTTCAGACCTCATGGCATTGTCTACAGCAGGCTTACAATATTCTAGCCAGGAGGAAAGCAATATGCAGAGGGAACAGTGCTTTCTCCCTAGCAGCATGTCAGATGTCCCAGTCCCATTATTGAACACAGAATTATTGAGATGTCTTTTAACAGCAGGCTGTTTCTTATGTTTCAGCAAACTAAGCATCAAAACATTTTGAAATATGCAGATCTATTTCTGCTGTCCTTTTACCTGTTTATCAGCTAATTCCTTCCAGCCATGGACAACTGGAAGACGAGAAGTCATTTTTGTAGTTGGTTTCTTGTAATCACCCTTATGCAGGGTCTCTCACAAACATACTCAAGCCTCATCTTTGGGGAAGAGGATTTGCCTCTTTCTGGCTGCCAGTGTTGAATATGTGGCTGTGGATCAGCCCTCCCAGATCTTGAACCATGTGAACATTCATTGCCTCTGTGAGCAAACTCACTCGGGAGGGAAGTTGGACCACTTTGGAATTGTACATCTGGGTGATATTTGGAGAATAACTCCACCGCAGTGCTGGTATCACCTGAGGGCCAGTACCATGGTGAACAAAGTTCCTCAACACACTTCAGACATCCAGTGAACTCTGGGGCTTGGTGGAAGGGGAGACTGTACTTTTAAAGAGAAGACAGCAGTGGCTGTAGCAAGTAGAGCTATTGCTAAAATAATCCGCAACGATGCTCATATAGGCAACAGTATAGAACTTGCTATGTCTCACAAGGGTGCAAAAACTATTGTTGCTGTTGTCAGCCTTGAAAGGAGGATAAATATGCTTGTTCCAAAAGGGCGTCTGGATAGCTTTAATAAATGAATCCAGGAGAAAACATTGCTTCTGGGTGAAATACTTTTGTGGATTTTTTATGGCGATTGTCACTATAGCTCTGTTTGTTCTTGTGCCCAAGGCACGAACACTGCAGTACATGAGTCTGCGAAATGTGTAGCCATCAGGAACAGAAATTTGGGAAGACTTGGGGCAATTGCTTGTGCCAATTTGAAAAAGGAGGCAAAGAAACAAATCCCAGTGCACAGTGTTGTGTAGTATGCTTACAAGCCTGTAAGCCTAGAGAAGTAGCACACATCTGAATTTGCAAGAGTTTGGGTTTCGGTGGTTTTTTTTTACAGATAGCTGGTTGCTAAGCTGTGGAAAATGTCCAATGTGCAGCTATGATATTGCCCAAAAGAGTTGAAGAAAACAAAGTAAACCTTCTAAAGATTTCAACTTGTGATGGTTTCTGAACCATTACTCTTGATATGAAGAAATCGTAGCTTAATATACTCCAGAAGGGTGGTAGACATGATATTATTAAAAAAAAAAAAAAAAAAAAAGGATAAATATTAAATGAAGATTATGCCTCTTCAGACAATGATGGTATATCACTTTAAATTTATTTCCTTTTCTCACATTAGTATAATGTGATGTTTTAAGGAGGTTTTAAAAACAAACAAAAAACTTGCTGTTAACCAAAATTTAAGATTTTTTTATTTCAGCATTTTTCCCCCCCGAATAATGGAAAACTGTACAGTGTAGTATACTTTTAGGAGAAGACACCTGTGATTAACAAAATCATAGCAGAAATACTTAATAGAGAAATAGGAGTTTATTAGTGTGATCTCTAAAAATTTGAGTATCTTTTGCTTTTACCTGAAGGTAAGGACTCTGTTTTGAAGACTTACACAGATAAAAGAAAAAAAAAAAAAAATCAACATAGTGCCTGGAGGATATTTCTAGGGGGTGAAAGGGAATGAGGAAGAAAGAAGACCTGCAAGCCAGTCTTATAAATATTTTTTTTTCTAAAAACATAAAAAATACTTCTGATTCCAAAATACTGAGCAAATCTCAGTAAGTAGCTCAATTTCCACTCACGTTCAGCAGCCGGTATTTACTAAAAGTAGTTATTAGAATGCATTGGTATCTATTAGTCTCTTAGAATATCAATGCTGTTTCAATGGCTAACACAGCAATTTTATTCAACTAGCATAAAAATAATTAATATGTACTATTAGAGGTACAAAGCTACTGCATAAGCTATTTATTTTTGACCCAAAATGATCTTGTTCTTGTAGTTTGATTAGTTGATCAGACTAAACCTCATCTAAACATCAACTTCATAATTTTTGGAGTGTTTTTTTTATTTCAGACTCTCATAAGTGGAGTGAGAACATCATATCTGAAACAATGGGGTTTTCTGCAGCTCCAGGGTATAGCAGCAAACTGTTTGTTATAATATATGTTAATTCCTGCTAGGCATAAGCCTTTGTTCTTAAAATATGTAGTTGTGGAAGCTGTTCTCCAAAGTGTCAGAAGTTTTTTGCACCTTCATCAAACTAGCCCCAATTCTCGGTGCAATGCATTGTGCGGTTCCAGAATACAGTGGAACTACTGAGGGCTGTGTGAACTGGTCCCAGAGAACATTGCTCATGCTAATGACTGAAATGGGGAATATTTTTATTCCTGTGGAACAGGAAGGACTTTAAGAAGTGGGTGAGAGCTGTTGACTGCCATGAGAGTTGCTAATGAGTTTTTGCATGAGAGGCTTTGAGGAGCTGCTGCAGTAGCAGCAAAGGTACTATTTAATATCACACAGTAAACTTCCTATGCTTTGTTTTGCATCAAATAATGCTTCTAGCACAGCATGATGATGCATGTCACATAAAATTTTCAAGTAAGAAACTTATTTTAATTCCTTCTAGTTCCTAGAAGGAGAATTAGTCTTTTGCAGAAATTTGAGAGCTCAATTTAACCCTGAAAATTGCTCGCCATTTTTAATAATTTATTCTGTGTGTCATAAACTCAAGGGTTCTGGTCACTGTAAGAACCATATTAGGAGCTTGAGTGGAGAACACATCAGAAAAGTACATCAGAAACCTGAAAAGCATTCACAAACTTGAGTGTTGCTTGGCCTTCTGTCAAAGTCCTTTTTCTCCTTGTTCAGTCTTTATCAAAGAGGTACTTCTACTCATTTATATTTTTTAATTTTAATTGACAGTTTCCAATATGACATAATTTCCATTAATCTTAATACAGTTCTAGCTGTGTTTCAAGCAAGCTTAAAGTAAAAAAAAATAATACCCTTTAATGCAAGAATGATTCCTTCAGGACAAAATGCTGCCCTCTGTAGTTGTATATCTGTGTCTGTTTGATGGTATTCTCCTGAAAAAAAAATCTCCAAAGAGAAGTATCAGTAAACCTTACCTGACAACCTTTTTTCTTAGTTACATGAAAAAGTTCAGTTTTAACATTAGTGGGTTCTAAGGATGCCCCAAACATCAGTTGCGGTACATTGGCATGAATGAATACGTTGGAGGTCTAGGTAGACTGATGAGCTGGCTCATCAGTCTTTGTGAGCCGGTGTAGGAGAGACAGTGGTTGGCCCTCGTATAGCATTACACTTGTAATTTATGTGTCGAATACGGTTTGAAAGCTCTGGAAGCACTTGAAAGGTGGAATGTGTGATGTTGTCAGAGGCTGAACTTCCCTTACGTGCCTTACAGTGAAAGTTGCTCTTTTTTGTTTTCCTGAGAGAAAGAGAGATTAAACTAAACTTTAGAGGTTTATGTGGAGGCATTGATAGTCAATGAATGTAGGGTTAAAGTATTGTATAGTAAGTAACTAAACTTTAGAGGTTTATGTGGAGGCATTGATAGTCAATGAATGTAGGGTTAAAGTATTGTATAGTAAGTAAAAATGACAAGCAGATGAAATTGGGGCAGCTGTTATCTTGGGGACAGTGGGTCTATCCCCACATTCAACAAAAATCTTCTGAGTGTTACTTCTCTGCGCTGAGCACAGGAGATTGACATGGCAGTACCACAAAACACAGGAACGGGAAGTGTATCCCACCTGCCCGAGGAAGATCCCACCAGCCAAAGAGCAGCAGTGCCATCGCTGAGGGCAGTAATATGGGAAAGCAACACAGCTTCCGGCAGACTATGCCTCTGTGACAAGCTCCAGCTCCAACTGGGAAAAATGCCCTTAAAGTGTCTTCCTTCATGAACAGGGTGTGACTGGGGCTTAGAGAAGAGAGGCCAAATCTTCCCAGTGGTTGTGCTTTGCAGTCTTGATGGTGCCTTGTCTGCTTTGATCGCAAGCCCATGGACTGGGAGTTGCTTGCCCAAGCATTTTGTTCCAGCCTGGGGAGAGGACAGTGTGGGAGTCGGCACCTGGTGGAGTCTCTGGAAGAACTTCACCATTAAAGACTGTGTCTGGATTGGTGGTGCTACCCAAATGACCGCACTGCAGTGCTTGCAGCTCCTTAGCAAGCTTGAGGAGGCCAACAGAAACAGAGAACGTGGATAGTCCTAAATAGAAGGCGATAGTGTACTTTCGCAGGCAAAATAAAGTGTGCAGTGTCAACTGGAGCAATTGGTGCAATCACTTAAAAATGTCCAAGTGTAGGTAGTGAAGCATTTCTTACAGTCTACATCAGTGCAGAGGATACTGTTACAGCTGTGATTGGTAGTCTGGAAGATAAGGACATTTTATGCTTAATTCAGAGTGGCATACAAGTAATCATAGCAATAGAAGTAGGAAGCTACCACAGCTCCTGGGTGAACCATTATTTAGAGGCCCTGTCTGTGTATAAGGGCTGTGGTGTTTTATTCCACCTGTTGCTGTGCTGGAACATGCAGGATACCAAGAGCTTGGATCCAGTAATGCCAGAATTTAACAGAAGTGAAAAAAGCTATTAGGCAGCTTAAAGTATGTGTTGTAAAGAATGGTGGTAAGGAAACTGATTCAGATGATGTCTCGTATGTCTAGAAGTTTACTGTCCCAGGGACATAGTGTGCATTTTGAGCTGCAGCCATCTTTTCCATGAGAGATGTACTGAGCCCTGGCTGTTAAGACATAGGACGTGTCTAGAGTATAAATGTGATCTCCTCAAAGCTAGACGAACAGCAGCGACTGTCAAAAATGAAGAAAAATCTCTAGCTGCTCTTGTGGCAAATGAAGTTCTCAGTGCTGCTTTGCTTAATGAAAGGGAGAATGTTGGTGCAGTTGCACTACTAGAAGGTGTACGGGGCCAGATGAGTAAGGAGTTTCCTTTTCAGAGACTGAGAAATCATTCTTGTGGCCCTTCTGCCCTTCTCAGTACCCTTTTGAATTTTAAAAGAGCAAACGAAGTTTTGCTTAAACAAAATACTGTTACCACACAAGACTCATACGCAAAACATAAGAAGCAATAAGTCATAGCCGAATTCATTTGTCTTCAAAATGGATAATGGATGAACATGACTGACTGCAGTGTTTTTCTCTGTGTGTGTGTATACACACATGCATTACACAGACACATACACATTTATATATGTATGAGTATATATACACACACTTATATTCCCTGAAACTAAAATTTCAGTTTTCACATGGTTAATAAGAAAGCAATTTTGTGTTTAAAAAAAGTGTTCCATTATAACTTACTACCTGCAAACCCAACGATTTTTATTTTATAGCACTGGATATACCACAGATGTGAGTAGTGTTCTGCAAGAGATTTGTATGATAGACAGAACGTTTTTGCAAGTAAAAATACGGGGTGGTTACTTTCTGTGTTTTACTTTGGAAGAGAATGTTAGTATGAAAGTGAGATTTTGGTTAAAAATCCTAATGTATATATATTTTTCCCTTTTGAGGTAATGTACTGTTTAGAGCACACTTTTTTTTATTTGGTTGTTTTTGCAATCCTTTGTTTGAAAAGGGGAGGGGGGCTTAGATCATCAATTTTCTTTTTATCAAACCCTTTTGCAAAGTTTTCTGCCAGCGAATAAAAGAGCTTGTAACATAATTTGGTCAGCGCAAGCTTAGTGTGTTGCCAGTTGGTGCTGTGCCTAGAGCTGAGTCAGGCTCTGCTAGAACTGATATATAAGCAAGTAGCTGAAAGGTTGTGCTTTACTGGTATGTGTAGCAGAATTACAAAATGTTATTTTTTATTAATAACACCACTTACACAAACTGGTAGAAACATTATAGATATTTATAATTATTGTGTTCGGTTTTTTCTTCCAAACTGGCTAGGAAGGTGACCTTAACAAAAAACTCCGTCACTATGTGTCTTCCAAATGAAAGAAAACACATATGAAAGTTTGTAATGCATGGCCTAATGGACCTCATATTTCATCTGTTTACAAAGAAAAGGCAAAGGTTATCTACAGTTCAGTTTATGCAAACTCTGTTGCATATTGCTTATGTTTTTTTCTAAGCTATACAGTAGAGAATAAGGTCATCGTATTTGTGTTGCCTGCTTATATAGTTAGTTAAACTTGGTATGATGTTCAATAAATAGGAATATTATTCAAGGGGTCTGTGCTAGAAGATGTAAAAGCAGTTCTTTGTTTAATATTTCCAATATTTTCTCAAGTTGTAGGCACTGCTAAATGATGATGTTTCATCTCTAAACAGAAATATACTTTTAATGTAACTATCTAGTGCTAAAGACTATTTTGAATTAAGCTTTTTACTAGCATTTGCAACAGATGAAATTGTGTATGTGTAATGATTGGATAAAAAGTGAATTTAAACCATACTTCAGTAGATAGATGCAAATTATAATTGTTACTGTAATTATAAGGGAAGAAGAAATTGAGGAGTTGTTAAATTCCTTACCTGACGATCTTTGGTTATGGTATGAGGAGAACTTTATCCATCAAAGACTGTAGGTATGGCTCAGTCCAAGAGTATTTAGAAGGGCTCTAAATAATGTGAATTGAAAAAGTTCTTCAAGATGGATATATTGGGCTGATGAAAACCTGTCTTTTAACTACCTGTTTTTTTCCTGAATGCATTGTGTGTGTTAATAGTGGGGTTTTTTGTGTTTGTTAGCAGCGGGTAACATGAAGAGTTGATGTTGACTTAGATTTAAGGAACCAATAATGATACTAAAAGTTCAAATACTGACTAACAAAGAGCATTGCCCTAGGATTTTTTTGAGGAAGTCCAGAAAACGTTGGTAGAAACAGGAAATACTTCATTAAAACTTTGACTCTTGTCAAATTATTTCTAAATAATACAAGGATCTCCGAATGATCATGGCTGATCTGCCAAATTTCGTTCCTTGTAGAAACAGATTTCTTTGTCCCCACAGTAACTTTTTCTGGTACTTTATATTATACATTCAAACGTCTAATATTTTTTTCTCTCCAGTTTCCCCCCAGTGTTGAGAAACTTGGGATAACATTTTAACACTGGAGGTTTTTGAATGATCATTTAATTAGAACTAAGTCTAACGATCAGACAATCCAAATACAGGAATAAAGGGAAGAAGAGCCAACAATTTAGTGAATGCACTTAATTAGTACTTTGCTCTAAAGATAGATATCAACACAAAAATTTTCCCTAATGGGGATGATTGGGCTGCGCATATAATCCGTGTTGAAGAAAAAGTGGTAAACTACATTAAGACTGCTATGAAAGATTATAGATTTCATTGTTAAAATGAATGCTGCCAAGAAAGTACCAGGAGTGTTGTAAAGCTTGTATGTATCCCAATCTGCAGTCCTAGCCTGGACTCTGGTCCCACAGATACTCAGCCAGATGGGCTTTCTGGAACAATGGTGGAAACAGTAACTCCATTGGCACGGAACTGGTGGGATACCACTCCCCATATAGTAGCAATTCCCATAAAATTCTGTTTAGAATTTAGAAAAAAAAAGCCATAGAACAGCTCAGAAAAGCTTTGAAACTGAGGAGTCAAATCTCAAGAAATGTAACTGAAGCAAAGGATTTTGAATTTACCGTGAAGTGTACCATATGTCTTTCAGGAACAGGAATAACGAGACATTTAATAGCTTTTTAATGCATCTTACTGTGTTAAATTTGAGGCACATATGGTACACTCCTAACTGAATTTCCATTCTTCTATGGTTTAATGTTGCAAAGTCTTAAAAATGGAGTCTTTCTGTTCAAATGGTATTATTATCTTTTAATTATCTCAAATACAAATAGTTCATTTTAAAGATGATGTTACATTTTTTTCCTCTCAGGAAAAATTTTCATAAATTGCCACTCAGAAAGGAGCAGTACAATAAGAGCTTTAGGTCCAGTGGATTCCTTTTCAGAACCAGCCATGTACTTTTTATAGTAAATTATTTACACCTTGGGTTTATATTTTGAGTAATTTCCTTTAATATCCACCATATCTTTTGTGAAAGAATGATCTTGGAATAATTTTTGAATATTTAATAAAAATACAGTTTGTGACCTGAAACACTTCAGAAGGCAACATTTTAAGGTCAGGGATACATGTAAACTGTATTTTATATTTGCACAGACTTATCCTATATAAAAATTTGTTTTGCCCAACATGAACATGCCATCATTTAGTCAATGTACTCCCCTTCCACAGGTAAGTATTGAAAAAATGGAACAGATTTTTTCCTGCAGTCTCCTAGAAAATCAACTTCAAAATCAGAAATAAATTTTTAATTAGTCTGGTTCTTAAGTCAAGGGAAGTGCTAGCAGCTTTTCAGCCCCTGCATTCTGGATTAATGGGTTTGAATAATATGACTGAAAGAAGGTAATGAAAGGTGAATGATATTCTGATGATCTTACAGTGTGTGTTTTGCAGATTTTTCTTTTTTTTTAATTACACTGATCCAGTTATATTAACAATACATAGGGTCATGTAATCTTGCATAAATGTGAGATTTTTGGGGGAAGAGCCTATAAATATTCTTAATTTCATTCTTTCTTCTGCATCTGCTTTCTCTCATTTGCTATGCAAACTAATGTGGTGGAAGATCTAATGCTGTTTATGAACAATACAAAGTAGCTGAAGTTAGTTTGAAGTAATCTTTTTTTAAATATTTTTTTTCTATTTGGTTTCCAGTGAAGCTGTTGGAGGAGTGAATCAATTGTAATTGCAGACTGTTAAAACGAGGAAAGGCTTAATATCCTTGTATCTGTTTGTGTTGATAAGTTTTATTGCTGAGTGGAATTTCTGATAATTCTTTGTTTTGAAATGAGATTCAATATTTGTGTAGCATTTTTAGGAAATTAATATCAGCATTAATTGACAGTAACCATGTCAGGTCCCTTTATGAATAAGAATTTAACCTTAGATACTTATGTTTCCAAAAAAGGAAATCTATCATGGTACAGTTAGAGCATAAAATATGATTAGCAGATATTGGAGATGGGTTGTTTTTGAATAATCTGTTTGGGCAGGTACTTTTAGGCTTAATCTGTAGCCTTCTGTACAATATCAATTAAGATATCTGTTGAAAGATATATTTTCTAAGTAACTGCATTTTAAAATATGCTACCAGGAAACATGCCTCAACAAGCACTGGAACTTTTAGAATATGTTTTTCTTGATCTGTTTCCACCTGTGCACTCCTCTCTGCTCAGCTTTTTAGCTCCTCTCCTACTGCTCTGTTTTGTGTTTTCCAAATGAAGCACAGTAATATTTTAGGTTGGTTGTTAGGTGCACCATCTTCCAACATGTGATAGCATATGGAGTCAGAGGTTTACTGTGCTGTCATCTCCATTCATTGCATTTTCATAGATCTTGGTGACTAAAATGATTATCTGAAAATGCATAGTTAACTCATCTTCCACTTCATAGCCTCTGACTGAAGACAGCAAACAGTCAGAAAGGTGGTGGATAGGAAATCTGGTTAGACTACATGGTATCACATCTGTTCTTTGCATTTCAGCAAGGGGGTGTTGGTGTGACACCCAGGCAGTCCCCCCAGCAGCCAAGCCTTGCAGGGCAGAGTGCCTTGACCCATCTCCCTCTGCTGTGGGGAGCCAGATGGTCCTCCCCGAGTTACCCATTCAACGGCATGTTGCACTTTATCCCTTGTCTAAGGCAGACGCCAGTTGTTTACACGGCTGACCATGCTGCTGTGGTCATCTTTTTGTTGGTTGCATTTTGTAGAGGAACAGTTTGATGAGACTCGCTACTAGAAATGACCTGGCCACGCACAGTGGCTGGGAAGATCAACCTTGCCAAGGCCTGTGTTAGAAGAAGAGGTGAATGCAACCATCCTTGAAGACTGAAAAGCTCTTACAGAATGCTGATGCTGATTTAATGGGTTTGTTGTTGTAATTTGCCTTGTCATATCTTAGAGTATGTGTGCTTGGGCGGGGTTTTTTGTGTTGGTTTTTGTTTGGGTTTTTTACACAGAGAATCTCATACTGTGTCTCCAGTATTGTATCTACAGTAGTAGAACCAGTTCTGTATCTTTGAATCTTTCTTCTCTCTATTGTTAATATTGATTGTAGTATTTGTCTAGTATTTTTTTTTTTCCTGGATTTCTGTCTCATCTTCCATGAGATTCTTGGCTGGCTTGAAGATCATATTTTAACTCATACTTCCGAGTTTTTGAGACAGTGCAGCTTATCCATGAGTTACTTGCAAGTAACTTTAGACTGCTGTGGTTTTAATGGAGGAAAGATTAATTAAATCTTGTAGGTAAGTTTTATATTAACTGCTGTTAATTCAAACTTCATTCTAGCTTAGCTATTGTAAATTTCTGCATAAATACTTTAAAAGCTACTTAGTTTAAGTATTTGCTCAATGCAGAAACTTACTTTTTCAACATGGTCACTTGTTTCTGTATGAAAAATATAGCAAACTTGGCCTGAATAACTGTTCCTTATAAAGCCATGTTACACAGAGCAAAATACTAGCTTGTAATCCCTTTATAAGGGATTGTTTTGTGTTTGTGTTCATGCCTAACTTTTTCTCTTTCTTTTTTTTCCTCTTCTTTTATTTTAAAAGGTATTTCTCAAGAGTGACCGGGTTGCAAGAATGGTCCACAGTGGAGGATGTTCTGCAAATGACTTTAGAGATGTTTTTAAGAAAAACATAGAAAAGAGGGTCCGAAGTTTACCTGAAATCGATGGATTAAGCAAAGAGACAGTGTTAAGTTCTTGGCTAGCCAAATACGATGCCATATACAGGGGAGAAGAGGACTTTTGCAAACAGCCGAATAGAATGGCCTTAAGTGCTGTATCGGAGCTGATTCTGAGCAAGGAACAGCTTTATGAAATGTTTCAGCAGATTCTAGGGATCAAAAAATTGGAACACCAGTTGATTTATAATGCCTGCCAAGTAAGTATTGGTGTCATTCGGTTCTGTTGTGTTCAGAATATCTCCCCGCCGCTGACAGGTCAAGTGCTTCCTCCCTGTGTGCCGAAGCTTTCAGTTTTAAGTACATCTCCACAGTCCAAGGAGATGAGACCCTTCAGGAAGGAATCTTTGCATCATTTGGTCGCTGGAGAGCACTTGGAAAAAGGGTATGCCAGAGTATATGGTACTTATGCTGCAGGGATCTCCTGACACCTTTTATGGTGTCACAGTTCCAGTGGTTTGGGTGATTCTGCAGCATGTTCTATGGTCTATACACCTGCATACCCTCATATAAATTACACATGTATGCTTGTACATACATTTGTATGTATGTGCATACATCTTTAAGAGAAATTTGCTGCCATAAATAGATAGGTGATAGGTGGCTGAATTCAGGATGCTCTTGCCATCCAGTGTCTAGAATTTCGGTATGTTAGAACTCAATGTGCTTCATTTCCAACACCATCTACAAAGCTAATTTGCACATTTTTACTTTGATGTTCTGTTGGGTAAGAGTAATGGTCCCCATAAATTACCGAGACCAAGACAAACAGTCTCTTCAGCAATCATATTTGGATTTATATGTATAATCTATTGCTAATCAGTAGTGTAAATGGTATGTAAAAATATTTTATCTGGCCAGTCTTCATAGTGATGTAACTGTAAATTAACAATTACTTAGGGAGGAAAAACATGAAAAAAGCAAGGTATTTTTGAAAGTCGCAACCAACCAGCATGGATGTGGCACTTAAACTGAGCTCACACAGTACACCAGACTACAGCTAAGCTGTTTGTCATATATTATGCTGAAGGCTGGCTTGTAGTTATGGGCCATCTTAATATGGGAAAAAAATGAGGAATCTTGGACATTGTTGCCTATTTAATTTATGGAGTAGTGTGGTATGCTATCATGTAACTGTTCTATGACTGAAACTTCTGTGGTGTTTAATACTTCTCAAGGTCATAGATCCAACTTTCATAATGAGAAAGTGTAATATTTTATTCTGCATGAAATTATGAGGGCTTCTGTTTTCACTATGAGCTCTTTACCCACTATGAGGGTGGGAAGAGACTTCTGAATAAGCAGTGTTTAGAATGGAAGGAGACAGAATATTTCTTCTTTTTTTCCTGTTTGGCCCCTGTTTTCCTTTTTCCTTTGCCTCTTAATTCACATACATGTATATCATGAAGTTAACCTCTGGGATATGCAGGTTGGTAACAAGATGAAGTAGCACTGAAATCTTGGGGGATAATCGTGATGATCTGGGGGTTTTTATATAATAGAACATAGAGGCGTAGGTGGATTCAGTTTGGAAAAGACCTCAGGAGGTCAGTCAGTCCAACCTCCTGCTTAAAGCAGGGTCAGCTGTGAGGACAGACCAGGTTACTGAGGACTTTATCCATTCAGGTCTTAAAACGTCCAAGAATGGAGATACACCACACAGTCTCTCTGGGCAACCCCTTCCAATACCTGAAAACATGAAAAAATAACTTTTTTTTTTTTCCTGCAAAAGTAGATAACCCGTTACTTATAGTAGAAATTCTGTATGGATTCCTCCCTCCTCTGGTGTCTGATGATGGCTAAATCTTACTTTATGTGTCACTGTGAACAGTCAAAATCTGCTGTTAGTCTGTGTTGTGCTAGAGGAACACAAACAAAAGTGGTTGTAGAGCTGTCAACAATTAAACAAACAAAAAAATTGTTTCTTTAGTCTGGAAGTGATTCTGATGATACAGTCCACAAGGTGCTTCTGTTTTTGTACTTGAAGGCTTCTTTGTTTTGGTTCTTAATTGTAGGAATATTGATGGAACAAAGCTAGTTGGCAAATATCAAGAAATTTCTGTCTGTTCTTGGTCCGTAACCTACAGAGAGGCTGAAACATCACAGTGACTCATTGTTGTCTTCTACCATGGTAGAATTTTGAGCATGGGGTGATGTTCTTTTCTGTTTTTTTTTTAATCACAAATTAAAGAAGAAATAATCTTGTGGGAGGTAGGAAAGGAGAAAGACTGATTGATCATCCTGATGTGTGCAAAGATGACTCAATGGGATTAAGAGAAGACTCTTCTCTTACTCTTCCTGATTTTGAGCACTGAAGGTTCTAAAATCTCCTTGTGCACGTGTCCGAAGTACACATTGTTTACGCTGGATTCATATAAATATTGAAGGATGGGGAGAGAGACTTACCTCTTTGGGAGCAGATACAGGAGCACCTACGTATTTCAAGCTGGGAAGCATGGAGAGGGAAAGGCTTCAAGCCTTTACCCTTCTTGCTTGGGGTTCCTGCTGTCTGAGGATTTTAGTTTTCCAAGGCAAGGATGAGATTACTTTGCTAAAGCAAAAACATTCATTGTGTACTCCAACAGAGTTGCTACCCTCCATACATTTTATATCCTGTTCCTGTGGTCCAGTCAAGCCCATAACACACCAAAGGTATGAGGAGAAGTCTGTTAAAAGAAAAAGACAGCAACCATAGCCTTCCCAGGAAGCGTATTGCAGACAGCAACCGGACTCTGATAATGTAATGCCTTTTCTCTTTTGACAAAATCCCTTATTTCTCATTATAGTTTTAGTAAATATTTTAGTTTAGGCTGTATCTTATTCCTTTGTATTGACAGTGTATTTATAGAAGATGAGATGAAGTTAGACTTGGATTTCAGTCAGCACCAGCAGTTTTCATTCTCCCCTAGAAGCCTCTATCTGTCTTTGTATGAAAATGCTCACTTTCATTTCCCTTTGCCGCTGCCGTTCAGAATACTAGAGACTTGCAGATAATGATAATCAATAGTGTCTGGGAGCAGTGAGATAAGTGAAAGTCCAAACAGATGTTAAAATTGTATTTTTGATAGAGGTTTTGATGAGTTGGATTCTAGCCTGTGCTTCTAGCAGAGAATCAGATATATGAAATTCTGTATATTTTCCAGCTCTGAGAAACAGCTGCCCTTAACAGCAAATCTGTACAGTTATAATTTGTGCAGAAAATTCTGTCTTTTTCTTTCCCCCTTTTTTTTTCATTTGTTCCAGCCCTTTGGAAGTAGGAAACAGAAAAATGTCTTACAATGTCAATGATAAGAGTAAATTATCCTGCCCCTACAAGGCTGCTAGGCAGACAAGGATGCTGTTTGTAACAGTAGGAGGTATTGTCTGCCAGCCTCCTCCTTGTGACTTTCTCGGCATTTAGAAACTTTTTATTGGTTTTCAGTAGCTTTTGCTCCCCAGCCTGTTCTAAATGGAGCATTCCCTTCAACTCTTAAACCCTTGGGTATCTTGCAGCAGCTCATCAGACAATTCTGCTAGGGTGTGGGTTACTGTGGGTCCACAGAGGTTGCCAGTCTCCATCCTTTGTGTGATAGCAGTGAGAGACAGTATTCATTCAATGAGCACAAGAACTTAATCAAAAATAAAGTGAATAGTAATAGACTAGCTCTCTGACATTGTCAAACACAGTCCACATAGCTATTAGAATTTTATGCATTTTTCTTTGAAGAACAACTCCTTGTCACAATCTTGTAACATACACTAAATGCCTAAGCTTGTCCTTAGGTAGTGAACATTAACAGGATGTTCACATTAGGATGTTGAAGACTTCTTCTATGATCTTCTTTTCAACTTTACAACTTAGAGCAAGGCCAGCAACTGCTGCCTTATCTATATCTCTTTGTGACTGAAAGATTCAATTTGCTAAGTGCTGACACTTTCACCTGATTTTTATTTACATTGTATTGCTTTGAGCTATGTTTTATGATAAAGAAATGATTGCCAGTTAGCTGGGACTTAATGAGCTCCTTGATTTGCTTTTGAGATGCCTGGCCACAGTGTGTTGTAACAATTTCTTTGATTTATAGAGATCAAACATGATACAGTCTTTTTTTTTTTTTTTTTTTTTTTTAATTGTTCACTGATATAGAGGATAACTTTGATGCAGAAAGTCAAACTGAAAGTCAAACTCAAACTGATGTGTGGTCATGCACTATTATTATACCACTTCACCAGTACCAGAATTTCCATATCAGGTAAATCATTGCTCCACACAGAGTTTATTGTAGTTTGAAAGTACCTTTAAAAGGTTGACTTTTTTGGCTGATCTAAACCCCTGGTCTTGGGTGCGGGGAGAACAACACTGATTTTCATAGTGGAAGAATTCTTGCAAGTCACGTTCTCTTTTCTGACAGGTAATAAATATTTCTGGGAATAATGTAGCAGTTTTAAGAAGAATTATTTCCTAAGTCTTCTACTGTCGACTTTTTGGGAATCAACCACAAACTAATTCTTCTGGAAATAGCTTTAGATGGTACTTTGCTGGAAGATATAATTTTCTGTTTAAAAGCCTTGTATTGCATCTGGTTCACATCCTTCATTATCTTTAGCTTTCTCAAGATGTAACTCTTTGTATAAGTGTCTAATATTGAGAATGATGGAATATATTGTATCTTCCATAATAAATTTTTGTATTTTTAATTATAAGAATATTTTCTGTCAAGAATTTCTCCTGAACTGAAGTCTGCTTATGGTGCTCAATACAATTGGACTGTTTCATCCAGCACTTCACTGAAGTCCAGTTAATTATGCTGTTTTGGAAATAAGTCAAACTAAGGGCAATTTAATTTGCATCAAGGCCCTCATGACTTTTCAATGTTTGTAGTTCTGATCCTTTGCTCAGTAAAATCTTGAAGAGTAGTGCAGTTATGTCACAGATCACAGAATTTCCCATACTTCTGGATATTTTTCTTAGAAACTTTCATACCCTGTATACGTTATAGGTACAAATGCAACTTTATGAAGCATAAAGGATAATGGTATCTTTGTACAGAAAGTTTCAGTCTGGAGTTGATAATCTTCTTGAAGTAATTAAAGAAGTGTTAAAATTCTCTTTAGTATGTAGAGCAAAACTTACACAGATACATTAACTCTTAGGATGTTGAAGACTTCTTCTATGATCTTGTTTTCAACTTTACAACTTGGAGCAAGGCCAGCAACTGCTGCCTTATCTGTATCTCTTTGTGATCAAAAGATTCAATTTGGTAAGTTCAATTTTGCAAGGCACAGGAAAAAATTGGTTTGGGCTGTATATTATACATATTGCGTAACAGTGTGTGTTCTAGATCTGAGTCTTTTTAGTCAAAAGAAAAGATACTGTCTCCATGAGATGTTATAATGTGACCAGGGCTTCAGCTATGCCCGTATCTTTCCAGTGGTCACCAATGACTGTCATTACTTACTTCATGATAAATTATACCTGATACAACAAAGTGACCTCTGGAAAATGTTGGCAAGGTCCATTGCTGTGTTTTCGAGGTAGCATCAGGTGTTCGACAAGACATCAACCAACGTCTTAAACATCCCTCTGGGCTGAAAATGTGCTTTTTACCCAGCCTAAGATATTCCAACTCCCCTATTTAAAAAACAAACAAAGAAACAAACAAAAAACCTCGTGCTGATCACCTGCTTCATACGGGGGATCTTGTTACCTTCAGGCCTTACCTGGTACGAGGTTACTGCTGGGTAGCCAGTGCAGGCCCCCGGCGTGGGGCAGGATTTGTTTGCTCTCCAGATAAAAGGCAATTCTGCAGCGACTGCGGGGTAGACTGCAGGCAGAATAGGAGCGTGGGGAGAAGCTGTCCGGGTTCGCGGTGGGCAGAAAGGACTGCAGCGGTGTAGGAGAGCTCTTGGGAGCGGAAAAAACAGTAATTTCGTGGGACTGTGGGAGGCTGTAGAGTTATAGTTAATATTCAGGTGTTGACGGCATTTTTATATGATAAATGTGAGTCTAGAAAGTTTCTGCACGCAGTCATGATGCAATTACAATATGCTTCCTTACAGAACGGGTCAGTGCTTTAAAACTGTCATATATGTCAACCTGAAAAGCGTTTCATGCCTTTGATAACAGAAACATTCAAATGTTCACACTTCAGGCTTGTTCACACATCAACTCTATTGGTTTCTAGTACCTGTAAATACAAGAATATATCTTCTCCTATGCCACCCTCCTCCTCACAAAAAAATCTGCTTTCTGATTGATTTTTCTCTGTTCTTCAAGGGGAGAAAAGATCCACCACTGTCTATTCTTGAGAGAGAGCAGAATAATTCAAACCAAATATTTTAGTGGAGAAATAAATTGTCATTTCTCACAGGATTTTAGATGTTGTCTCTTCTTCATAAGGTGTCACTCTTGATGCACAGAGGAGTTTAATATGAAGTTATTTCAACAGTTATCTTTTTTAAATGTTTTTTTTCTGAGCTGCTTCATTTGTCCTTTAGCTCCATTTGAGAGGTCTGGAGATGTCTTGCTCAAGACAAAAATTGCAGTGCTTTGGAAAATACTAAGATTACTTCTGTTATGGGACTGTGAGAAATCCAGAGCTAAGCTGAACAATGTATGTCAGGCCAGTTCAGAGTTTCAGCTTAATAATGTGAGTTCTGGTGAAAAAGGAAGACTTGGAACCCCCAAGTGATTCAGTTCTGTTAATACACACTGATGATATTTAAAAAGAAAAAAAAAAAAAAGTTTTAACGCCTCTAAACTAGTGGGTTTTTTCTATAATAGCAGAGTTTACTTTTGAAAAAAGTCTCTGATTGCCCCAAAGGGTGTTGATTTGTTCTCATTTACTCTAATTATAGAAGAATGATGGAAAGAATATTAAAGCATCCTCAGAGAAGCAAGTTACTTTTTTAGCATGTTTAAATGACTCCGAACAATGTTTAAAAGCCTTGCAAGTTACATAATGGAGAAGTGCTTTGCAATATTTATGTTTGCAGTTGAAGGAATACTGAGAAAATACCAGACAAATGGTGTGTTGGCAACAGTGATGCATTTTCAGTACTTGAGGTATTGCAGTATCCTTCTTACATGCAGCTATTGGGTGGGAAAAATTGGCTTTGACATCTTCATTTAAAAGGAAAACTTGAGTGGGATATCTGAAAACCGTGAAAACATTTAAAGGTTTACTTGTTCAGTATGAAGAAAAAACGTTTCAGTGCTAAGAAAAAACATTGAGGGATAGTTTTTGCACTTTTAATCACTTTTAAGACAAAATTTACTTGTGGATTTTTCTATCATAGAGCTCTCTTTGTGCATATATGGCTTCTGTTCTTGTTGTGTTTTGTTTTCCACCTGTTGGACATGGAGTGGTCTGTAGTAGCCTGAGAGACTACCAGCACTCTTAGACTTTTTTTCAAAGTTAGCATCCTTCCAGGCCTGTTGTCCTGTGTATCACCTTTCTTGTCACAAGAGGTAAGCCACGCTTGACTGAGAATCAGCAGAGAGAAGCTGAGAATTACCCATCTCCCCTGCTCTGTCTTGTGCCTCCTCTCAGGATTAAAATTATCAGCGTTGGGATTTTGGCTGCAGATCTTTCTTTCAAGCTGTTTTGTTTTCTGAGACTGTCTTTGGCATTCAGTGAGTGCAGGAAAACGGCAGCAGAATGGGCATTGTAGCATAAAAAATAAGGAAGTTGGTTTTGGCTTTGTTAAATGAGATCCTTTTAAGCTGCTTCTATTTTTTTACCTTTTCCTGTGTTTCTTCCCCTGAAATATTCTTTTGGAGCCTTCAGGAAGTATTTAATGCTGTTTTGGCATTCTTTTGAGTTCCAGATCCAAGGGAGTTAAGCTGCCTCAACATTCGAAGCCAAATATATCCAGCATTTAACATGCACTTAAATTAACATCACCCGTGCATTTGACTTATCATGTTTAATATTACCAGCTGAGGATAAAGTTCCTCTAGTTTGGTATTAAGCAATAAAAATAAATCTTTTCTCCCAAAGGCTGTAGTATTAATGTTTTTAAAAAATCATTTTTGTTTTTAAGGAGAGATTCTGTGTCTTCAGGTAAATAAATACAAAACAAATAATTTTTACAGCCACATTTCCAGACTGATGATTAAGTTTATTAATGTGTCTGATTCCTAGCTTGTATGTGCATTTGAATGAATGCTTGTGAGCAAGCTGAATAAGTTAATGGCCCTTAGCATGAATTTGTCACCTGTTCTGCTTAAGACATGGTGGTATTCTGTATTCCCTCTTTATCAGTTCAAAGTAGAGCAGTTTTGCTTAGAACAATCACTTCCATCCCAAGGATCAATTTGATTATTTAGGTTTTTTCCCCTGCAGGGTTTTTCCATCCTGTGAGGTGTCTTCAGCAGCCAGTGTGAAGCCAGCAGAAGCAGCTGAAAAAGCCACAGGAAAAGAATGAGCCTATGTTTCCATATCCCCCTTACTCACTGGTACTGAATGTCTTGTTCTGAAGCTTAGCTGGTTTTTTTCACCCGTTTTTGAAATTTTTAAGGGAGAACCCTCTTAGCTCTCCCTTCTTGAGAGGAAGTTTCTTTGCAGCTGGCTGCCTGGACAAGGTTCATATGGGTTTGTCCTGGTTTCGGCTGGGATAGAGTTAATTTTCTCCCTAGTAGCAGGCATAGTGCTGTGTTTTGGATTTAGTAGGAGAAGAATGTTGATAACATGCTGATGTTTTTAGTTGTTACTGAGTACTGCTTACGCTATTCAAGGACTTTTTCAGCTTCCCATGCTCTGCCAGGTACACAAGAAACTGGGAGGGGGCACAGCCAGAAGAGTTGACCCAAACTGACCAAAGGGCTATTCCATACCATATGACATCATGCTCAGTATATAAACTGGGGGATTGGCCAGGGAGCAGCGATCGCTGCTCGGGAACTGTCTGGGTATCGGTCGGCAGGTGGTGAGCAATTGCATTGTGCATCACTTGCTTTGTATATTGTTATTATTATTATAATTATTATATTGTTATTATTATCATTACTATTTTACTTTATTTCAATTATTAAACTGTTTTTATCTCAACCCAGGAGTGTTTCTCACTCTTACTCCTCCGATTCTCTCCCCCATCCCACCGGGGCAGGGGCAGTGAGCGAGCGGCTGCGTGGTGCTGAGTTGCTGGCTAGGGCTAAACCATGACAGGGTTCCCACACCCCAGTCACTCCAAAGGGAAAGATGCAGGTAAATTTGGAAATGAGATGGCTAATATATATGGTAGATACATATTTTAAACAGAAATATCAAAGCACAGCCATAGTAGACGATGGACTGTCCTATGCAAGAATAATTGTGTATGCAGAATGGCTGAGATATCTGCAGCTCTCTTTGAATAGCCTGTAATTTCTGTGTTTATTTTTTATCCTCTAGGAAGGTGTTTTTGTGGCTGTCCTAAAAACTAGAGAACTCTCAGTTCACCTTTTCAGCTCTCTCCTCTGCTGAGGCTGTTCTAATCTCTAGGATCTAATTTCTCCATCTCTAATCTTCCAGGCTGTCCACCCCAGACACCCTCTCACCCCAAAAGAGGACTGATTCTCAACAGAAGAGCCGTCATGCAGGGAGATGCTTCTTGGCCTGTTATTTATTCCTGTATTTTGTATTACAAGACTCAAAGATAGTTATTCATATCATCCAGATTCAGTCTGGTGTCAGTGCTGAGGCTGTCTGCTTTGTGATTAGATGTTCATCATTTCAAACTTCCGACATGTTTACAAGAAAGTGCCTGTTTCTCTCTCTACAGGTCTTCTGTAGGTAGGTAGACTATCTCCCTTTTAGTTTCTGCTGCAGGCATGAAAAATTCTCAGGCCAACTGAAATAACCCTTTTATGGCCAGTGACATAAGTAGAGAGAAGAAGAAATAATTGAAGCCCTCAGTCTAAAAGCTTACAGCCTACTGGGAAGGGGAAGAGTAAGATGAGAGTAAAAATAGGATTAATCTGTACTTTGTGTCCTCTGTGGGAATCTGTTTCTTGAGATAACAGATAAATAAATTGACTTCCAGGCATTTTAGCTACGAACAAGAAAAATCTCAAATAAAATTGGGGCTACTTATTTAGTAGAAATGTTGACTTCTAGCTGCTGTTGAAAGCAGCAGTTGTATGGTAAGCACTCCAGGGCTATGACAGAAGAAATATCCCTTTGCAAATGAAGTAAGGGAAGAGTCAGTGCCTCTGTCACCTCTGAATAAACTTGTTTTCCTAACTGGTCATGCAGTGCCCAGCTTTTCTAATGTGAGAACACTAGGACTGCCCATAAATGAGGGAATATAATACTGAGCCATGCCTGAGAGAGCTTCCAAAGGTACACACAAAAGCTTTGCTTTATTCCTAGGAGCACCGTAAAATCATGCTCCAATCAATCTGGTACAGCCTTCTCCCCATACTGTATCTTTCCTCAGGAGACTGGAGACAGCAGGATCTTGCCTGAAACACCTATCCCTCCTTAGGGAAACTTAATCTGACCAGTATTCAAATTTTACCATAATGGAGCAACTACTGTGTTTTATAGATGCATAGCAGACTTTCTGTAACTGGTGTTTTCCCATCTGTTTAGTGTTAGTAGTTTCCTCCCATTCCCATGTTTCCAGGAGGGTGGAAGCTGGAAGCTTATAACTTCTGGCAGCAGGAAAGGGCTCCCTGTCTCTCTGCGATTGTTCATCTAGAAAACTGGTTCAGGACCCTGGCAGCAGAGGAGGATGAGTGAGTCCTGTTGTGGGAAAAATGTATGTTGGACACCTCAGGTCATGGGATTGGGACCAAAGCACAAAGAAGAAGCAACAAGTGTTAGTGTTTGGTGACTCCACCCTGTCCAGGACAAAAGCACCCATAGGCTGGCTTTGCCTTTTTACTTGCTTCTAGCCTGGATCTGTGGTGTTGCAGAGAGATTGCTGAGGCCCATCTAGCCTTCCAGCTACTGCCCCTTGCTGCTTGTCTGTGCGAGCACCAGTGATGTGACCTTGAGGAGATAAAGGTGACTGTAAGACTCTGAGAGCAAAGATGGCCCAGGGTGACACGTCCAACCTGCATAATTGATGTCATCAGGGAGGCTTTGACCTTTGGTTGTGGCACCTTGTTTTGAGAAGAACTAGTAAGAATTGATAGAGTGAATCTGACAAGAAAGCATGGACATGTTTGTGGACAAGATTGCTAACCTAACGTGGAGGATTTTAAACTAGGTTTGTTAGACGATAGGGAGCTAATCTCGGGGTTAAATGAGAAAGCAATGCACGTGGAGAAGATACGTATGGTAGAAGGCTACAAGGGAGACAATAATGTTACTTCTCAGAAAGGAGAGCATTCATAAATGTGTCTATACTAATGCCTACACTATAGCATCTACACTATTTGGGCAGCAAACAAGAAGTCCAGTCTGGGTCAATATCAGAAGGGAAGGTGTCCTGGTTTCGGCTGGAATAGAGTTAATTTTCTCCCTAGTAGCAGGCATAGTGCTGTGTTTTGGATTTAGTAGGAGAAGAATGTTGATAACACGCTGATGTTTTTAGTTGTTGCTGAGTACTGCTTACACTACTCAAGGACTTCTTCAGCTTCCCATGCTCTGCCAGGTACACAAGAAACTGGGAGGGGGCACAGCCAGAAGAGTTGATCCAAACTGCCCAAAGGGCTATTCCATACCATATGACGTCATGCTCAGTATAGAAACTGGGTGGGGGGGTTGGCCGGGGAGCAGCGATCGCTGCTCGGGAACTGTCTGGGTATCGGTCGTCGGGTGGTGAGCAATTGCATTGGGCATCACTTGCTTTGTATATTATTATTGTTATTATCCTTATTATACTGTTACTATTATCATTACTATTTTACTTTATTTCAATTATTAAACTGTTCTTATGTCAACCCAGGAGTGTTTTTCACTCTTACTCCTCCAATTCTCTCCCCCATCCCATCAGGGTAGGGGGAGTGAGTGAGCGGCTGCATGGTGCTTAGTTGCTGGCTGGGGCTAAACCACGACAGGAGGTAATATTGGTAATGATGTGGTGAGGGTCAGTTACTGACCACCTGAACAAGAGGATGAGGCTATCTACAAACAATTAATAGAAGTCTCCCAATGCCAGACCTTCATCCTCATGGTGGATTTCAGATACCAGTCACTAAATTGCTGGGAGCGTAACATGGCATTGTGCAAGCAATCGAGGAAGTTTCTGGACTGTGTCGGTGATAATTTCTGAACACAAATGCAAAAGGAGCAGTTGGGATTAGTGCTCTGTTTGACCTGCTGCTCATAAACAGGGAAGAGTTGGGGATGAACATGATCACAGGTAGCAACTGGGCTCCAGAAATCACCAGTTGACAGTTCAGGAGTTGGAGGAAGGCTGACAAGGTAAACTGTGAACTTACCCTCTATTTAAAGAATTGCTATGCAGAGACCCTTGCGAAGCTGCCATGTGGGGGAAAAGGAGAGCCCGGGAGCTGGCTGATTTCTTAAGAAAACATATCAGGAGCTCAGGAGCAAACCATACTGTTGTACAGAAAGTTTGAGAATTATAGGTATTACCTTAGTCCCTGGAAAGACTGTGGAGCACAACCTCTTGCAATCCATTTTCACATGCATAAAGGTAGTCATTGTTAGTTTATATGGGTACCAAGAGCAAATCATGCCTGACCAAACTGACTGCTTTCTTTCATTGAAATTACTATGTTAATAAGGAGAGCAGTGGATGGTAATGTACCTTGACTTCAATAGGGCTTTTAACATCATCATCATCTACTTCATTCATATTTGTAAGCTCAGGAAGTATGGTCTGGACAAGCTGTCTGTTAGAGGGCTTGAAAATTGGCTAGGTCGTTACGCTGAAAGGGTGGTAGGCAGTGGTTTAAAAACTCAGTTGGTAGCTGGGAAGACAGTACTCCAGAGTTTAGTATTGTTAAGTATTTTTATTGACAGCTTGGATGATGAGACATAATGTATCTTCAGCAAATTTGTGGACAGTACTAAACTGAAGGGGAGGGTGATGCAGCTGGCATGCTGAATGGTTAAGGGTGATCTTGAGCATTAAGCTAACAGAAGTCTCATGAAGTTCATGAAGGAGAAGCAGAAGGTTTCGTACCTTGGGCAGGGTGATTGGGCATGGTTATGGGCTAAGAACCAACTGGTTGAGTTGCAGCCCTGCTGGAAAACATGGCATGGCATGGGGGGTCGGGGGTGTGCAGGACCAATGCCAGGTTGAGTAAGAACCAACAATGTCCTTGCTACAGGTAAGAGAATGCTGGACTACATTAGAAGAAGCATAGATAGGAGACTGAAGGAGTTGTTTTTCGCCTCTGCCTGGCAGTGGTGAGGCAGCTAGACTTGTGTAGCCTGGCAAAGAGGAGTCTAATGGGTGGTCTAATAGCAGCCTACCACAAGCAACTTGGAGGGGTGTTTCAAAGACAAAGATGATAGAGGTATTACTGTGATGGTATAACAAGAGTTGACTGTCACAAGCTGTGACTTTGGAGATTTGGAATGATCATTAGAGGAAAACTTCAGTATGAAGGTAGTGGAACAGAGGAATAGGTCAGCCAGAGAAGCTGTGGAATCTCCATCTTGGAGGTTTTCAGAACTTGGCTTGACATAGCCACAGCTGACTTATCTGCTGTTAACCAAGTAGCAGGCTGGACTTAATAACCTCAAAATTGCCTATCTAACCAATGTTTCTATAGTGCTGTGTCCTGAACCTAGAACAAAAATGAAGAGAATGTTGATAGGAGGGGCTGACAATAGTACACAGTTCTTGATGCAAACACCTAAATATTACTGTTTATAGGTTTGTTAGGTATCAAACCCTTGTTATAGTCAGTGGAGATCTAGCCAAGCAATGGAACCTAGAGAGTAGTATCAAGCAGACCCTCCCTTGCTATTCAGCTGAACTCTGTATGAGGCTTCTTAAATACTGGACTAGTGTTTAACTAGAGTTGGCTGCTTAGAGAGCATATGGAGTCTTTTTCACTAGAGGTGTTTTCTAGTAAGTTGGAGAAATATGTTTCTACGCTGGGCTAAATAGAGTTTGTCCTTCTTTTGGGATAACTGATGTACGAGGTGTTCTCTGACCTGTTTTCGAAGATAAGTGTTATCAGTGAAGTTGTTTGTAAACATGGGAATTTTCTGATTACAAGGTCTTGTTCTAGAAGAGTAACAGTTCATTGTGATGTAAAACAGATGTTGGCTCTTTTCTTGCATCACATACAAAAAAAAAGTTCCCCTTATTAAGGACTTACTAGCTATACACTCTTAAGCAATATTTTTTAATTTTCCTTGTTAAGGTCTTTTTGCTGATCATTAAATATACAGAATATAGACTGAAGATCTAGAATATGTTTTCTTTTGGACCTCACTCCAAACATGAGCTCTTTCTTACTCTCAACTTGCAGCCAGAATCCCATTGTACTCATTATTAGTCCTAAGCATGAAGAATAGTAGGAAAATGAAAACAATTGGATTAATACAGTCCACAGAACTCCTCACTTTTGGGAGTGAATGGAGTAGAGAGTTGGCGAAGATCTGGCTGTGGTCACCTTAGCAATTTTTCAATGTATTTGCCAATTTGAAAGAAATTTGGTGTAAGGAAAGAACTTAGGTTTCTTGGAGTACTGTGTAAACAGGTTGCTTCGTCGAAGTAGCGGGTTACAGTTCTCCATCAAGGAGGACAGCTGGCCATATCTTACTGTGTGTCTAGAGTATACAAATAGAAAGAGAGCTTTCTACATGCCCTGACCATGGGAGGATTTTTAAACAGAACTTTCATAGATATGGAAGTTGTTTTTTCATGGTGCAACACAAAGCTGTAGATGAAGCTTGCCTTCTTACACATTAACCTCTAGATTATATCTATTTTTTTAGTCCTTCCTGAACTATTTGAGATTTTTATTTTTATGGATAGGTATGTACACATCACTCATACTACTGGTGTCTAGAAAAAGGTAGCAATACCGAACATTCTCTAGCTGATGCGACAGTATTGAACAGAAAGGGAGAAAATGGGATTCCATTTCTGTCATCTTCTAGCTTCTCTCCATCATATTTACGAACAACTTCAGTAGTATATCTTTCTATCCAGTGATTTTCTTAAATAGTTTTTCTTGAAGAAATTACTAGCTGTTTTTAAAAAATATTATTATTAAAATGCTCAGATATTGTATATATTTAAATACAAATGCAGACTTTCAACTAAATAGAAGCATCTTGCCTATTTGAAAGAAGAAGTGTTTATATGCAACTGAGTGTTTTGGGGTGGGGTGGGGTTTTTTCATGGTGCATTTTGAAAGAAACATCATATATGTTTTTTGGAAAATCTGTGTTAAATCAGTGCTTCAATTGTGAGTTGTCAGCCTGAATTTTAAGTTCGTTATCTAGTTAAGTCAGCCACATATAATAATTTGGGGAAGAATATTGGCGTGACATTCAAGGTGGCTTTGCTTACTTAATGCAATGCTCATTAACATTTATTGCCCTAATTGCATATATTCCCTTTGGTTTCAACACTCCAAAGAAAATCTAATCAGGGATTAATAAGGCAAGAAAACACTCTGCGTGATATTTTTTGAGAGTGAGGAGGGTAAGCAAAAGGAGAGGGGATTTCCTTCTGAAGCAAGGATAATTTTAGGAAAATACAAAACACTGTGAGCCCATTTAGTATTATAGGACATAAATATGCATATGCCAACAAGGTTTGCATGCTAATCTTTGGGTTGTCTTGGATATGGTAATCTCTGTGCAGGTGGTGGGAGAGGAGGAGGGCGGAAGGGTTTTTCTAAGGAGGATCAGGACATGAGTCATAGCTCTTTTAAGGCCCCTCACTTCCTGGCTAGGGTGGATGTGGGAGGGTATTCCCTAGCGAGGAGCTGAAAGCAACTTGTATTGAAGGAGACAGCCAATATCTATTTCAGTAGGATCCGGGGGAAGGTGAGAAGGAGAATAAGAACACCCATTTCTTTGATCATCTTACCAGTGCAGTTGGGACCTCCACAGTATTTATGGTAGGCGTGTAGATAACTGCTTAAGTGATTTTAATAACTCTCTGGAGGCTTCTCTGTCTCTCCATTGATTACCTAGGAACCCTAGGTTTCTGACTTACAAGATACTTTATTTGGCTCTATGCATAGCTATGAAGCTTTTTTCAGTGCCTAGCTGTAGGAAGAACACCCATACCCCTAACAAGGCAAAGACTTGAGTGGAAAATAAATAAAAGCTAAACTCTTTTGTGTGTGTATATTTATAATTTTGTGGTTGCAAAGTTGGGGTGGAAGGCATTTTGCAGAGTTAGCAACAACTGAAAAGTTTTACTTCCACATTGTTGAAGACACAGTGCTGTGATGAGTGTGTAGAGTCTGTCTTGACAGCATCCCTGAACTCCAATATCTGGATGTGAAAAACAAGGTACAGTTGGATAAAATATTTTCACAGTGTGACATATTACAGATCTTAATTTTTCCATTCCTGTTAATAAAAGAATGATGCTTTGTATCCACATCCTTGATTTATCTTCTTAATATTCAGAGCGATTTGATCTGTAAATAGTAAGAACCTGCCATTATTCTTCCTTCTCTCTCAGCACAACATGCTTTCCTCAAGTTTTCGCCCTGTCCAACAGAGGTGGTTGAACATTGTAGTCTTAACCAGAAAGAAGGGCAAACCTGGGTTTTGGCTATTGATCCGTGCAGTTGTCACAAATGCCAAGAGAATGAGAGGCAGAAATTTCCATTGCTTGTAGTGACACTTTTGAGCTGTGTTAACATTTTTTTCTCTTCTATAGTCCACTACTGAGCCACTAATGTGGATCCTAATGTGATTCTAATCATCCTAATGTGACTTCTGGAGTTTAATTTTAATACTTGTTGATTTAAAAACAGTGCTGTTCTTAAACAGCCAATGGGCTGACTTGTCGTCAGCCCATGACACTTTTTTTCTGAACAGTCAGTTCTGTAGTAAATATCCAAGGCCTGATGGTAGTGTTTTTATGGTGCAGTCTTGATATTTCAGAAGGAGGTTTTGGGGGGAAGCTTTCTTTTTTTCCTTTTGATTAATTCCTAGAGAGTTTAAGTGTGGTTTCTATCTGATTCAATCTGTTTAGGAGAAGTGTTGCATCTTTATTCAACATCTTCATGAATGTCCTGGAGAAGGCAGTGTAAGGGAAATCTCAGGGTTTACAGATGATACTAAACTGTTTTGGGTACTCTAATGTTGCTCTAGTTGCAAGGAACTCCAGAAGGACCTCACAAAACTGCATGGGCAAAAGTGTGACAGATAAGCTCTAATGTAGCTAAACGTAAGGTAATACATCAGAGGAGAAATAAACTAGCACGTGCCCACAGGATGCTGAACTGAGCATGGGCAGTTACAGCTCGAGAAAGACACCTTGGGTTTCCCTGTGGTGAAATCATTAGTTCTGTGTGCAACAGCAGCATCGTTTTCGTGCTGCATATAACCTTCTTATGCCCATATGTTGAGTATTGTGTGCAGCTTTGGTCTCCCCATCTCAGGGGTATAGGGGAGGTCAATGAGGACTAGAGGGTGGCATTGAAAATCATGGAACAGCTGCCTTTCAAGGAGAAACTGAAAGGGCTGAAGCTCTTCAGTCTGGAGGTGAGAAGGTTGACAGGGAGGAGTATGGTTGAGGTTTACAAAGTTATGAAGGCAGTGGCCAAGGTGAATGTGTACCTTCACTCACCAAATGCCACACCACTAGAAACTGGGACATACAAGGAAGTTTGTAGGAGATTTAAAATGAATGCAAACTTTCTTATCTGGCTTTTGGAAAACTTGGAGAACATTTTGTCATGGGGCGCAATGAGGGCAGACAGCAGCAGAAGGTTCAAAAGGGTTTGGACAAGTTCCTGGAGAACAGGTCCATAAATTGATGCTAATAGGATTAGGCCTGGATGTACCCTTTAACATCCCTCTCATTTCCTTGGGCTCCACAACTATCATTAGAATAATGATATGCTTTTTTTATGTGCTTTTAAGGTTTAAAACTTTAAAATATGCTTTTAAGCTTTAAAAGAAATAATCTGTCTTGTTTTATGCAGGCTATATTGCAGCTCTACCCATCATTTCCTTCGGAAAGTCAAGGATCTTGGCTTGCATTAAGCTTAAAGTAAATAGATTCTTCTTGGACTTTGTTTTGAACAATGTATAAATACAACATAAGTAAAAATAGGATTAGCTAATTGAATTGGTTTTACTTTTATTATTTAAATCTTGATGGTTTACCTATTGGAAAGTGTATGAAGATAGTGCTCATGAAAGCAATAGCCATATTACTTTTAAGCATGCATCAGAATAAGTGCTGTGGGATATGAACCACTCTTTGACAATAAACAAGCAAGAATCGTGCAATGGGTTACATGTATACTATTTTCACTGTCCACAGTGGCCACTAGATATGTACAACTAGAGGGATACTTAAATTTTCTGCTTTTTTTATCTAGTCTCTTTGATTAGGGGCGACCATTTGTGTAACAAGTAGGTTGTAGTTGTATTGTGAAGACAGGAGGAGCTACAGCCAAGACCAAAACGTAACTGGAGAAAGAGGTAGGGTTTGCAATTCTGGGACTCTGCTTTACAGAATAGAACCTCTGCTACAAAAATAATTTGAAGTGAATGTTCAAGGAAACTAAGCAAGATTGAAGAGCCTGTTATTTCAGGAAAGGGCATCAATGTAGTGAAACTATTCTTGGTCAATATTCTAATCGGTGTACATATACATCCGTGTTTATACAATTCATAAAATTGCTATGTCTTGATTCTCTTCACTGCAAGGAAAGTCAGAAGAGCACCAGAATCATGTCATTTATGGACAAGCTTGTGACAGTGTATCAACACTGATATGAAATGAAAAACCATTTATATAGTGAATCAAATAAAATTCTGGGATTTTTTAATGTTGGAGTTTTCTTTTTTAATTTTATTTTTAATGGGTTTTTGACTCTTTGAATCTGCTTGTAATAAGGTCCAAGTAATATAATAATTCTAAGGCTATGCAAGGAGTCTCTAATACTTACAGAGAACAGCTATCATGAAAATACAGTCCAAGAAACACTAGCTAAAGACAGATCATTGACTGTCTAAGTATCTGCTGTCTGATTTTTCTCTCCTCGATGCCTAAACAGACTGCTGTGCATAAATAAATATTTTAAATATTTGTATCTAGGTCAGTGTATCTTTTTCGCTAAAACCCCACATTGCGTAATTAACAGACTCTGTGAACCAAATAAAGCTTCAGCTTTTATCTTTGCGTTAAATCAGAGGAAAAACTAGTAGCAGACTGGGTATTGTGACAGAGTGATTTCCTCTGTAAGTATGAGGGCTTAGCAGACTCTCTTCAAATTTATCATCTAAATACCTAGGCAGAAAGGTGATTTGTGTGCATTATTGAATTTTATTTATTTATTTACAAACCACATGTAAAGATTTGGCCAAGAAGAGAAACAGATCTTTTAACTCTTGGAATTTAGATTAGCAGACCACCAATTTTAATTTCAGATCAGTGATCTAAAATAAAACGGAAAAAAGGTTTCATTTAGGCAGTCAGTGCAGAGCAATGATATGACAGTGTGTTGTGGAAAAGACCATGCATATAAATTAATGAAAAGCCCTACTCTCTCCTTAGCCTATGTAGATAAACAGAGTGGTGGGTTCTGTTCAAATCCAAATAGGCAAACAAAAACTTCATTCCTTATTATGAAAAGACATTTGCACTACTTTTCCAAGTGTGCTGTTCACAAAGTATCAGTTCCAGTCAGTAGATGAAAATATGCAATAAAATATTGAGGACTACATTTTAATTTGGGCTAGGACAAATTTTGAACCATTAATTTATTTTTCGATTTTCTTCAGTGGAGATAATATTAAACAGAGGATATATGATGCATTTGAAGAATCTTTTGAAGCTCATCTTTTTAAAGATTGGATTACTCTTTCCCGTTTGGGACGTATCATTTTGACTACTGTTGTCTGGCGAGTATAATCAAGTTAGCTGTTGATAAAAGGCATTTAACTTGTTACGGTTTCTCTAAAAGGTTAATAGCAGTCAAATATGAAAGATTATTGTTAGGGAAGTGGTCACTGCATAAAGTTGCATTGTACAGCTGTACATCATAGTGTAAAATAAACTTCCTTGTTAGAAATTTTCTCAGTAATACATGGTGTGTATTTAACTCTTCAAATGTCTTCTCACAGTGTTGGCTAAGTAGAGTGAAAGTTTGACCTATGAACATACACTTTATGCTAAGTTTTGAGTGGGCTTAATGCACATTTTTAACTATTCACTTTATGTATCTTCTGATTGGCTTGAATGCTGTATGTGCCTCTTCTCCTGTTTATTTTTAAGTCTCATTGAAGGTTTTCATGGGGTTTTCGGTATTGATAGTCCCTGAATAAACTGAGATCTATTTGTGAGAGAATTTTTCAGCTGGTACTGAAACTCTTGAATCTGCTCTTCTAATGCTTTCAAAGCTTGAATGTAAGGAAATGCCATACCAAAGTGTTGCGGTTTAATCCCAGCTGGCAACTGACCACCACACAGCCGCTCGCTCACTCCCCCAGGTGGGATGGGGGAGAGAATCAGAAGAGTAAAAGAAAAAACTTTGTAGGTTGAGATAAGAACAGTTTAATAATCCAAATGAAATAAAATAGTAATAATAATAATAACAATAAGAACAATAATAATAATGATAAAAGAATATACAAAGCAAGTGATACACAATGCAATTGCTCACCACTTGCTGACTGATGCCCAGCCAGTCCCCGAGCAGCGATTGCTGCCCCCCAGCCAACTCCCCCAGTTTCTATACTGAGCATGATGTCATATGGTATGGAATAGCCCTTTGGCCAGTTTGGGTCAGCTGTCCTGGCTGTGCCCCCTCCCAGCTTCTTGTGCACCTGGCAGAGCATGGGAAGCTGAAAAAGTCTTTGACTAGCATAAGCAGTACTTAGCAACAACTAAAAACATCAGTGTGTTATCAACATTCTTCTCCTACTAAATCCAAAACACAGCACTATGCCTGCTACTAGGGAGAAAATTAACTCTATCCCAGCCAAAACCAGGACACAAAGTCTCAGCTTTGATTATTTTGGAAGCTGCCAAAGTGAATTAAAAACCATCCAATGGCAGATTGAAAAAACGTCCAAGACTTTAAAGTTGTGTAGTTTTCACTTTTGTTTTTGTGAACTTTGAAATTGTTTTATTTTGTTAAATTAATTAAAATAAGCTTGACTTTATGTTTTGGGTTGTCTTTAATATTTTTACGATAACCTTTTTTTACAAATCAATATATAATCAGTATAATTAATTAGTACAATTAGTATAAATTATATCTTCTGCCACTTTAATCGGTCATACATATACAAGTCAACATTGAAATTACGTAAGCAGGTCCAGAACTTTATAAACATGTTTTGGACACCAAAACCTCTCGCCATCTGAGATTGTGCATGAATTTTTTGAGCTTCTGGGTTGTATAGAGCTTGTAAGAAAATTTTTAGTGAGGTGGTGTATCTAATGGATTCCTTGAAGGTACTCAGGCACAGCTTTTGAAAACATTGATTTTGTTCTATTTTTTTAAATTCCTTTTTTTTTTTTTTTTTAATCCAACTGAAGCCACTGTAGACTGTTTGACTGTTGACTGGCTTTGTTCTTTATGTGCATTATTACTTGTTGTTAACAATATTGGCTATAGAGAAGGTGGTATTCTAATTGCTTGCTCTGTTCATCTGTACCCTCTCCATCCTAATTTTGATATTTATAGTATTGTAAAACTGTTGCTCTTCCCTCCAAAAAAACCCAAAAGACAAAAAAAAATTATAGTAGTCAATAGGAATTTGTATAAAACCAAATTAATTCAAAATGATGTTTGAGCTTTTTGCTGGCACAGTGTTGCAGGAAAACTGAGTGATCAGTTTGGCCAGCTGTCTGAAAGGCAATCTCGTTGTGCTCTATTAGAACAAAATCAATAAGAAAAGGCTGTGAGGCCTGGTGGTGCATTGTAAAATGTTGTTGGAACACCTCATACGGGCTTTGGGCCTGTAAGCTTTTACAAGTCTAATTGCTGCAGACAGATTGAAAGTAGAAATGCTTTCAGTGGTTGCTGAGTTTTTCTTTTGACTTAGAATTAGCTGAAAGTACGTATACTGGTATTCCACAAGAGAAATAATTTCAAAAATAAGTGCTTTCCTCCCCCGCTTTGTTTTAACCTTTAACAGATTTGTGCTCTCTGACATTCTTCCTCTTACGTTTCACTTAGAGCATGTGCAACATAAACTTTGCTTCTATTTGCCCCATCTAGCAATTATTTGTTGTTTGTGTGTGTTGACTGAGAAAAGGAGTGAGTTGGGAAGAGGGGAGAGGAAGATTTAGGAACTGAGTTTTTAAAGTTTTCCTTTTTCAGAGTTCTGAAATCCATAGGATTTCACCATCACACAGGCAGGGTCCGCCATCAGCATAGCCATTTGCATGATACATGATAGGGATTTTGCAGGATGCAGAGAACGTGAGAGTTTTTAAATACTATTTTATTAATCTGTTTTATGAATCTGAATTAATCCATTATTAATAAACCATTATTAATCCATATTAATCCAAGGAAGAGAAAAGGGTTTAAACTTGAAGCTCCTCTGAAATAGGAGAGTGACTGCATTTTCTTTCCTTTTACAGCTGTGTCTTTCTTGCTGCGAAACAGGAGGTAGAAGGTTTTTGAAAAGGTCCAGTAGAAGCCATTTAGAAAGCTTCACACGTCCTGCCCTTTAATCAAATCTGGTTTTTTTCCTCCTGTAGGAAGTGGAAGCAATTTACTTCTGTCTCGACTTTGTCCTTCAGAAGTTAAGTCCTGTTGAATTCATGTCCAAAAGTGTCTGCTGTCGTAGACTGGAGTTGGGCGCTCTGTTTTCAGCCTAATTTGGAAGTTGTTGATCCTCCTACTTTTACATATGTAGCTGCTAATCTTGGTTCACAAGCTTGGGAAGCTTCGGGAATCTCCGCAGGCTGTTTGTGTTCAGCACACAGTGGCTCCTTAACGCTGCTGAGAATTGCAGCCGCCTGTAATCTCTTCCCAGTCTGTTCCTTTAGAGCAACTCCACCTGTGTAAAGATAAGAACAGGAACAAATCCTGTGGGTCTTAGAGGCGGCAGGTCTGTCTGAAGCAAAACTCCTTTTTTCAGAGTCAGAGATAAGAGTAGCAAGGACAACAGCCTGAAAAACGTTCATATTTGCATCTGCTACACCTACTGCCTGCTGCCTGCTTGATTGATTGACAACCGAAATTGAGCACTAGGACTTCTCTGGCGTTCACTTTCTCTTCCAGCCTTGCTGCTGGATGCCATTAGTTACTTCCAGAAATCCATTTTTTTCAACATTATATAATCACAACACTTTTAATCCAAGCCCTTGACTCCATTTGGTGTATGTTGACAGTTTTTGCCTTGGCTGTCAGACAGTAGCCAGTGGCTTACCTCACATGGGCATCCACAAGCTCAGCAGGGCCCAGACTTGGTTACATGTGGCAAAAGGTGGCTCTAAAGGAAAAACGACCATTACTGTCACACAGAGTGAAAAGACTTTGGATTTTGTATTGCAGAAATAAGAGCAAACCCTAAGATATGTGAACTGTCAATTTAGTCATTAAATGTAGAGAAATTTATATTGCTGTGGGCAGGTAAATTGCCATGGTTTAACCCCAGTTGACAACTAAGTGCCACACAGCCACTCACTCACTCCCCCACCAGTGGGATGGGGGAGAGAATCGGAAGGGTAAAAGTGAGAAAACTCATGGGTTGAGATAAAGACAGTTTAACAAGTAAAGCAAAAGCCGCATGTGCAAGCAAAGCGAACCAAGGAGTTCATTCACTGCTTCCCATCGGCAGGCAGGTGTTCAGCCATCTCCAGGAAAGCAGGGCTCCATCACGCGTAACGGTTACTTGGGAAGACAAACGCCATCACTCCGAATGTCCCCCCACTTTCTTCTTCTTCCCCCAGCTTTATATGCTGAGCATGATGTCATATGGTATGGGATATACCTTTGGTAGTTGGGGTCAGCTGTCCTGGCTCTGTCCCCCGAAACTTCTTGTGCACCCCCAGCCTGCTCGCTGGTGGGGTGGGGTGAGAAGCAGAAAAGGCCTTGACTCTGTGCAAGCACTGCTCAGCGATAACTAAAACATCCCTGTGTTATCAACACTGTTTTCAGCCCAAATCCAAAACATAGCCCCATACTAGCTGCTATGAAGAAAATTAACTCTATCCAAGCCAAAACCAGCACATAAATGTAATTTCACGTTGATGTTGCTGTCAGTTAGAAAGCTGCAGGGAAGCTAACCAAACGTTAATAAAATAGTCACTTGGAGGAACTATCAGTTAGTTTGAGCACTTATGAATGTAAAGAACAATAACTTGCAGCAGGTCAGTACACATCCATATTCAAACTGGTCTTGTTTCTTGGGCAAAGGATCTCTGACTTTGTATGTAGAGGAATGCAAATGAGTGGCATGGGCTTTAGCACAGTACCTCTTCGCAGCATTAGTACCTTTTTTACCTTAAGTTGCTCTTGCACATTAACTAGATTTTTTGCCAGTGTACCATTTTTCTTTTGCACCAAAATACACAAATATTTTACAGCCTTTTAAGTAATGTTTTTTAAAAATGTTATTTACATAGGAATTTAAAAGTATGCAGTCTTTTCCAACCTTTTAAAATATGTAAACATTAATTCATTCAGATGTATTTCTGTTCTGTGCTGTTCCGGCACGCAAATTAAACAACAGTTTGTCAAGCAAGATACCATGCTGTTGATCCAAATAGTGATTTTTAATGCTTACAGTCTTTCTTAAATGAGCAAATAATCTGAGGAGCATAGGCTCCGTACATATTCAGAGAGCAGCACGACCTGAAGATGAGTCTGAATGCTGAATCTGATTTAGCCTCTGGTAGTGGCTGTTTGCAGCCTGACTGCTGCAAACTTCATTTTTTGAAGGTTCATAACTTGTCCAGAGTTGAGCTGATAAATTTCAGATCCTTACTTCAAAGCAAGATGGTGCTAGAGCTCTTTGACAAGATGGTCACCATTTTTCTTATTATGGATGTGTATTGTCTTCCCTGGCCTCTTCAGAAGCAATGGAGTGTTTTGGTTGAAATTGTTAAAGTAGAAATTTGGAGTAGTAAACTTCAGTCTGTCTTTTAGGAGTCGCCACTTATATAAGCAACTGAAAACATCCTCTAATAAGAACTGCTGGGTAACTTGCACATTGAAGACATTCCCACTCCATCTCTACTAATAAAGAAATTTGTAATAAAATTTATTTCCCTTCCCAGAGTGAGAAAAAATAAAGGCAACTTCAAGCATTAATGAATAAAAACATTTTCGAATGAATAGCTTGATGTCTAATGGTGGCAGGTTTATTTTAGAAAGCTGTTTTTATATAACACTGTTGGGAAAAAAAAAGATGATGAGCTACCACTTTTTTTTGAAGAAAAAGTAGCTTCTTATTCACCCAAGCGTAGTCATTCATAACTACTGATTTTTCTGAAGAAGCTTTTAAAATCTATATAATCATCTTTGCAAAAAGAAAGGGCACAAGTGACACAGCTGTCTTATTCATACTCTTGCTCAGTTGGGAATTTTCCTACTGAATTAACTAGCCCTCAAAAGGGGAGTCAGTGTCTTTGCCTAGGTTTTACAAGTTTTGGAGGGCAGATATATGGCATTTAGGGGAAACACTGGTTTGTTTGGTCAGGACTTCTGGCGTATTTTATACTGAAAACAGGTCTCTGGTGTCTGTAGAGTCTTCTGTTGCGAGGTCCCTTGTTGCTGAAATATGGACTACCTGGTTATGTGAGGTTTAAGCAACATGAGGAGTATCTCTAGTGTTGGTGCAGTCAGTAAATAGCTATGGTGTATAATTAGTACCATTGCAGAAAGCTGAAATGTTTTTATTAAATGGAATTTATACATAACCTTTTTAAAAATAATCTCTATGGCTATAACTTTTTTAAAAAACATGCCTTCATATTTGAAGGTGGGAAGCATTATGTGATGCCATGTAAATGCTAATTATTCTTAAAAAAAACCCCCACCTTTATTTGAATTTCAAGTGATTACCAATTAGTGATTTTTTTAACCAAATTTCAGTTGCGATACTGAGAAGGATCTGAGTTGCTATCCTGCAGTGTTATATTTATATTAATTTCTGTGCATAGTCATACGCTTTTCTGTTTTTTATTTAACAGTTTTAAAATTACTGCAATGGTTGTCATAACGGTATATTCCACAGATGTCTTGGGTACAGGTTTGATCCATGAATAAGGAATTAAGGAAAAGGGCACACAGGTAGTTAGCAATAGGATGAGAGGAAATGGGCTCAAGCTGCACCAGGGGAGGTTTAGGCTGGAAATTAGGAAAAATTTCTTCATGGAAAGGGTAGTCAAGCATTGGAACAGGCTGCCCAGAGAGGTGGTGGAGTCCCCATCCCTGGAAGTGTTCCAAAAACGGGTAGATGTGTCACCTCGGGACATGGTTTAGTCTAGTCTACCCTTGATTGGTTTAGAGTGGACTTGGTAGTGTAGGTTAATGATTGTACTGGATGATCTTAAAGGTCTTTTCCAACCTAAACGATTCTATGATTCTATGATTTTTTAGAATAAAAACAAGTAGAATGACCTTGCATGGAATGTGATATCAAATTTACTGTTTTTCTCATTGTCACTTCATTTTGCATAATGCAAAAATACTAATATCAGCAACCTTACTTCTTGTTAGGACAGCTGTGAATGACCTACCAGTCATTCTTACCTTGACTCTTTTCTATAAGTAAAGCAGCATTCTTTGGTCTTTCACCTCCTCAGCTTCTTTCCGTACTTTACAAAACATCATTACATACATACATTAACAAAACCATTAAAATGTATAAGTATTTCAGGAAGAAGAATGAAGTTTAAAAATAAGTAAGTAGGGAAATCAGCATGTTTTTAAGTACTCAAGTACAAACAGATAATGGGAAGCAATGCCTAGTCAAGGAAAAAATGTTAAGATTTATAAAACCAGGTTACACCTTCATTAAGTTAAATGATCATTTCATGTATTTTTTAAATGGCAAAATAACTAAATATTGGTATTCAAACAAAAGCTTTTGCCTCTTCAAATGAGTTAATAATAGAGGCAATCATTTAAGTTGTGCCTTGACACAGGAAAAAGTTCTAGCTTCGTTCTGCTCTCCCACACACTCCTTTTTGCAGAAATCCAAATTCAGTCATCAAATTACCTTCAAGCAGATATTTTTCAAGCCTGTCATGGGATATATTATTAAAATAATGTTAACCTTCTCTTAGCCCAAAAGGGAAAACAAAATTGGTTTTCATATTAGGCTGACTTTCATACTGATTAAACAAAAGTAATTGCAAAAATTATGTAGTTATAATACAAAGGAAAATAGAAGTTAGAAATATTCTTGGTGACATTCAATAAACAGTCTCTTACTCTTAAGAAATGGAAGAATACAAATTTGGGAATTTATTTGAAATACTGTAATTGTATTCTGAAAACCTAAAATATTTGCTTTCGTCGAGAACGCTCTTGCCATTTATGCTCACAGTCAAACTAGGAGCAGATTTACAGACACACTTAGTGGGAGGACACTTCCAGTCTGGAACATGATCTATCTTCTACTCTAGTTTAAATTTGAGCCACTTTTAGGGACACCATCAGGTTTTGTTCTCCTGCTTTCTGGTAGTCTGGAGCAGTTCCTGTAAGGATCTTGTGAGATGCCAGATTGCACAGGTGACAGATTGCATGTTCTGTCATCGCTTCCATACTAGCAGTGGAAAACTTTTCATCCTGTTGCTAAATGTGGTCAGATTTGCATTATATGTAATGCTGTAACTGACCTGTAAGTACTAGATAGTGTATTTTTAATTATTCCCTTTTTTAAATTGGATTTTGAAAGAAAAAACACCTAATTTTCAAGAGCGCCTTGGTTCAATAGGTCATCTGGATCTAGCTAGGGAGTGTTGCAAAGGAGATGGTGTTATGTATTTGGCCTGATGCACTGAATAGTGGTCTGTCTTACTTAAAAAGCTTTGTTTAATATAATCAGTCATTTACCAAACTAATTTTGCTTTCTTTAGCTGAAGATGTCATTTAATTAGAGAACCAATTTTTGCTAGTTTACATCCCAAATCAATTTAATTTTTTTTTAGTGAAGAGCAATTCAGGTACCCTTCAACCTTAGCCACATACTAAATGCACTAGGGTCGTATCAGCATGTCGCATCGTGTCTATGGTTAGCCCTAGGGACAGAGAGAGCCCTCCATTGGGACTCTGTCCTTTTTTGGCATTTATTCAGGTAAGAAGGCAAGTTGTGCCTGATCTTTTCCAGATGCATCATGCTTCTTCCTCTTAACCACTGGTTCAGATCAATGCATTGAGGAGAAGCCCCACTTCACCTGCACTCCATCCCCCACCTCCCTTAACAAGTAAACAGGTGAAAAATGAGTTGGGGAGTCTCTTTTTTGTTGAGACCCAGTGTTCTGTTGAGGTGAAGAGATGTCTCATTCCCCTTTACCTCCCCAATCAAAGTCAGATGTTTAATCATGACTATCCCCTAGGTATGAAAATATTGGAGGCTCAAAAATTGGATATGCCTTGATGTGAGCAGTTGGCTAATATTTGGGGAAAGAGCTATGCGAGTGAAATAATACCGTACTTGGAAGGCATAGCCACACAGTTTTCTTTTCCTATACCTATCCATTCCTATACAGGAACTCATGGCACAAAAGAGCAGATTTCCTTGCAAACATTTTCTAAGCCAGTCTGTCAGTCCAGTTTTCTGCTTCATGGAGAAATGTTTTCAGCTGCTATTTTCATAAGGAAATAATGCTGCTTCTGTTTAGCCTCAGTATTAAAAACTCAAGGGAATGTTGGCTGCCCTTCAGAGACCCTGACTGCCACGGGTAACTGGTGGCCATTACATTCCTTTCATCTTGGTAGGACTCAAAGCCATGTGTTTGCTTAGTGTTTCACTGATTTTAAGACAAAAAGGATGCAATTAATATCTATTTTGTTTTTAACTACATTATCCAACCCAAAGCATTCTATGATTCTATGATTCTATGATTTGCTATAAAGTTAAAATATAGTATGTATTTCTCACCATTAACTTTATTTTTGTTCTCTGTCCAAGTTGGATAACGGAGATGAGCAAGCGGCCCAGATCAGACGTGAACTAGATGGACGACTACAATTGGCAGAACAAATGGCAAGGGTAGGTGGTTGCTTTCATGTACCAAAACCATATCTTCATATGAGATTGAGTGGGACGATAATAGCATGTGTTTCCAGTTTCTGATTCTAAAATTAAGCAAAAGATACCTGAAAACAGTCAGAGAGATGCTTTTCTTTCTGCTCTGGAGTATCTGTGTCAACAGGGATAGGGAGAAAGCAAAACTTCTTTTTGGAAAGTCTTCATGCTGTGTGATCCTACCTTTCCCTCATCAGCAAGTCCACTGGTGAAACAAAGGGTGTATTATTTGCACATTTGGGATTATGTGTTTTGGAACTAAAATAAGTCATCTTTTACCTACCGAAGCGCATTATGCTGTGCTTAGGGTATAACCATAATGTTTATGTCTTACTATGGGTTATACATGATACACTTTTAAAGTATATATAATATAGTTTACATTTATAGATCAAGTCTACATTCATAGTGGTTATATTAGTATTGCAAGTAACAAAACTATGAGTGAGTCTTGTAGGTCAAATGAGTGGTGATTGGGTAAATTATAAATTCTTTTTGTAAATTTTAGAAAGCAAAGCCTATTTTTCTCTCCTATAGCTTGTATTTTATTTCAGTGGACAGGATTGTGCCCTTCTATATTAAATATCACAGGTGGGATTGGTATTGTCCCTCGCCATATTTTACTAAATTTTGGAGAAAAGCTCGTTTTTCACAGAAAGGCAATCTTAAGTCTCTTCAATCTTCTGTGAAGCCTGGGCTTATAATCAAAGTTGTCCAATAATCCTATGTTTGCTCTGTTGCCTTCTTGCCTTTAGCTCCAAAAGTTACAGAATACTGGAAGCAGGTATGTTATACACTGTGTATGCAGAAAAAAGTATATTATATTAATATGATATTAGCTGTAAAGCAGTTAAGATTTGCTTGTTTCTTTAAAAGGAAAAAATTATCGTTTAGATCTATGAAGTTCATGAATATCAACTTGGAGGTGTAATCTTCCTAAAAAGCAAAATGCTGTCCATAAAGATTTCAAATTCATTTTAAAGGAAGTGAAAATTATGAGCACTGTTTAAACCATGTAAATCTTGTTCATTCTGTCTCTAATGTGCATACACTGCACATCCATAGATTTTTTTAAAGAAAAGTTTATTTATCCATTTTTTACCCGAACCATTACTTGAAAATTCTCATGGTTGCCACAGTGTCAGCTGCACAGTTTTGCACAGAATAAGGAACTCCATGTCCTACATGGTACATCCAAGTCAGAAATCAGAGTTTTCATACATCTCTCTTAAACTACTTAAAATGCAGAATTTTTTGTGGGTACTTTGAGAGCTAGTCCTGATTCTAGCAGCTGTGAGAAATATTAAGATCATTTAAGCCTAAGCAATCAAATGCTGCAAAATATGAACTTTATTCTCAGAGCTCAAAAACAAGGTAAAAAGCTTTTTGATACTGGATTATGTATTCTAGCACCTTTGTTGGTAAAGAAAAGGGCTTTCAGTGATTACCTGCTTGTAAGAGAATAATTAAACTGCAGTCTCAAAAGATCAGCACAGCTCAAGAGAAGTCTCTGCATATAGTTTTTTTGTTGTTGTTGAGGTCTCATTCCTTGTTCCTATAACACATTACTTGCTGATTTTACAAGTTGTTAATTATAAATGAGAAGTTTATTTTAGCAGAAAAGATAATTTAGCCTATTTAATGGAGGCAAGAACCTTAAAAATATGTTCATCTATGACAGAATAAAACCAATGGGGAATTTTTGCATCTATTTGCCCATCTGTTTCTTCATATGACTACATTTAAAGTAGTTGAAATCAAAGTCTGTATGACCTAATGGGATTTTCTAGCTATAGTAACTGGTGCTATGCTTTTCTAAGATAATCTGTTATGTGATCCTATGAAGACACTACCCAGTGTCTTTTCTCCTTGAGAAATGCATCCTGAAAATCCATTTTAACACTCTCGGAATCCAGACTTAAAGCCTTGTGTGTTCATCAGACTGATCAGTGTCTCGCATCTGTGCCCAGGGTCTTTGTTTCAGGATGTATTCCGGAATGTTGCAATCACAGTTCCCAAAACTCCGGTGTTGTGTAGGGTGATGTGTTCTTCAGACGATCTAGGCTTTTCGAAACAACATAATTACATTCCTGTGCATATGCACTAAAAAACAGTGGGAAACCCACACTATTCTTGTTGTGTCTCTAAATTAGTTTAAATGTTATGCGCTATAGCAATTTGTAACAAATTCACCATCTTAAAAAAGCAAATAAAAGGTGAGGGGGGGTGGGAGGGGTGAAGTTTGTAAACCTTGCAGTCTTTATGGAGGATCCTCGCCCTTGTTTTGTGAGGGAGAGAAGTGGCTACAAACACTCAGATTTTACAGAATAAAGGCCTCCATATATTCTGATAGTGCTGTCTTAACTCATGGAAGATTATAGTCATAAAAGGTATACAGCAAAGGGCACTGTAAAAAGTTTCCTCAATTTTTACATTGGGGTGGAAAAAGCATCTGAGCAAGAGGAGAGATCTTTTAACAACATAATAGCAGTCTGTCTTCTCTGCTTTCTGTGTTGGCATATTATTATTTGAATGAACCTCACAGGATAAGGTACAGTTTGAAAAACACACTGAAGTAGGTTTTTTTTTGGCTAGAGCACCCTGAACTTTACCCTGTGTTTTTAGTTTCTAACTATAAAAAACTTTTTTTTCTTTTGTCTTTTTCAATCTGTAACACACTGGCTCTGTAATGCTGTAATGAGCCAGACCACTGGGCTTGCTGCAGGTGTTTTGAGTCACAGTCAACTTGCTTGGTCTTCATTACTGAAACAAAATCAACTGTAAAGGTTTTAATGTAAAACTTTTTATGATACACCTTATAACAGCTGATGCTAAAAATTGTCTGGTTTAGGAGCAAGATGCCTACCTTTGCAGGCAATGTGTGGGGAGCAGTGTTTGTTTCTCATTTATACATTAAACATATATTTTAGAATCATTTACATTTTTGATTATTCTTGAGTGACATATTCTCCCAAGCTGCTCTATATGCAGTATCAGGGGAGAAACTGTGCATAAAACTGGCTCTCTACATGTTCATATATGTATTATATATGTTTATATGTTCCCTCTTTGTTATAAACACAATATTTAAACACTATTAGCTAACTTCTACAGAGGAAAAAATTGATTTTAAAGTTCTTTCTAACGCTTATGTTTAAAATAAGTGTGTAATAATTCAGCATTACTTTCAAAATGAATGACCTATTAGTAAAAATAGAAATAAACAATGGTAGGATTTTCATGTCATGGTTGCAGTTTAGCAGCTTTATGTTAGAAGCATGAATGTGATTGACTTATTTTTGGTAGCGTGGGAAATGGATGAAGTAACAAAATTATTAGTGGACAGTTCATTTTGTCAATTTATTAAATATTTGAAAGTAACATTAAAGGCATTTTGTCAATTGATACACTTAAAACACGTACATTAGAAATATCTAATGTGTACATATTCAACCTGGGCTTATGGTTAAATGATTCAGGGGTGGGGCAAGAGGTTCTGTTTTTACAAATGCCCCTTACTTTATTTTTTTGACATCTTCAAAGAGATATTTTGTCTACTACATTTGAGGAATATAATGGAATTCTCAATTCAAATTACATTTCTTCATGTCAAACTTAACAGTATTTATGGGATGGGATTAGCCTTCCCATTACTCTTTTTGAAGATATAAAAATAGATAGACACTGGAATTAGGACTTCTATTTTTATTAAATATCTCTTAACTGAGAGCAAAGCAGTAAATTAACATGATGTATGATGTGGGATGATGTTTTTTCCTCCCTAACTTTTAAAATATATCTTCCAAGGAAAGAAAATTCCCCAAATTTGTAACAAGAGATATGGAGAACATGTACATAGAAGAGTTGCGGTCTTCAGTGAATTTGCTGATGGCAAATTTGGAAAGTCTTCCAGTGTCTAAAGGTGGGCCAGAATTTAAACTGCAGAAGTTAAAGCGATCACAGAATTCTGCGTTCTTGGACATTGGAGATGAAAATGAGGTTCAGCTGTCGAAGTCTGATGTGGTCCTCTCCTTCACATTAGAGGTAATCACATATTTCACAGAAAAGTTGTTGACAGTTTAAATTACTAGAATGTCTGTGTCTTGATACTTTTTTGTTATTAGTCTTTCCTTGGTAATTTTAAAATTTTATGTTAAAAAAGTAAATTATTCTTTGTCTCTGATAATTAGGAGTTAGAATACAGCTATATGATGCCTTTTCCTTTTGCAGCAGTGGTTGCATTTGAGCCCCCACAACAATGTGGGCAGTTGAATCTCCCACACAAATGTAACTTTATATGAATTCCAGTACATTAAATACCTAAGTATACTTTGAACATAATAGTGAAACACTGTTGTTATCAGGAACAGAGAAATTACTTACCCCACTGTATGCAATTTTAATATTACTAGCTAGTAATGTAAAAGCGCACATCAGCTTTCAAAGAGTAGTAAGATCCCTCATTCTGTACACCAAAAAGTCTTAGTTCATCAAGTGTGTAAAAGTGGAGTGCCAGCCTTAGTACTGAAGTATATGAAATGATAAAGTAGTTTTATAACTCTTGTGCTGAATCCTGTGTGTCTCCACACGTGTGCTATGTCTGCCTCAAGTGGAATACCAAGCCTGGAATGGTCCATAAATAGCAATAATGAAGAGTAGTTCTGAAGCACCTAAAAAGTACCTGGAAAAGTTTGTCGATAATGTTTTCTCTCTTCAAAAAAGTTTGCTCGGTGAAGGATGTAAGAAGAAGAAAAGCTTTCTCTGTGCCTCTAGAGAGGAATATTAAGTATGTGCTAAAGATGATGTGGTGTTTGGGGGAAAAGCACAGTAAAAGATTGAAACGATCATAAAATGAAAAATGACAGGAGATATAATTTCCAGGAAATTTGGAACAGTTTTGCTTTGTTTACAGCCCTTCCCTCTCACACCAGAAATGTAGACTATTAGGTCTGGTGAACTCAGCTTCTTCCCCAACCCCCATCACTGATAAAGAAAACACACAGATGTTCTGCAAGGTTAGTAATCTACAGTTCATCCTGTGCAAGGCAAAGAATTAGTGTGTTACTCTACATGTAGCAGTTTTTAGTAGGGCAAATTTTCATTTTAAACATGGTGTTAACCACAGAAGTTGAGTTTCTTGCTGGGCGAGTATGTGCATATCTTACTCTTGGGAAGCTAAATCTCAGAGGATATAAGGGCAAAAGGAAACAGCTGAACTGATACTCATTTAGACTGAAACATGGACGATCTGCCCTTTTTCTATGCAAATGGGCAAATAAGAAAAGGTGGTTTCATTTCCGTGGAGACAGAATACTTTATTTTTGGAAAATGTGACGTTATATGTGCACAATTTCACATTTCTTGAATAACATGTAAACATATCTGCGTCATGTCTTTTGTGGTGTGACTTAACTAAATTGTGGGGTAACCAGCAAAATCCCCACTGAGGGCTGCTGCACAGGCACATGGAACGAACGGGAAATCTATAATGTGTCTAAACATTTGGAGAGAGGATAAGAACTTGATGAAAATTTCTTGGCAGGGTGGAAAGTGGCTGGGGTTCATGCTGCCACTGCATGTTGTTATTCAGACAGAGCAGCAAAAGATGTTAGTAACATTTATAACGTCCTGGTGGGAACGGACCTCGCTGGCTAAGAGGCACCCCTGCGCTTCACTACAAGCAACAGTGACTGTTTTTGCAAGTTGGATGTTTCCTCAAATAGCCTGTTTGCAGAAATTTGTAAAATAAATAAATAAAATATCATAGTAGGAGAAGACTTAATCACTTCAGCTTCCAGTTGCCAATGTGTTCTTCAGCTGTTGGACAACTTCAGAAACAGACAAGCAATACTTAGGAAGCCGTTTATCAGCTAATATGCTAGTAAATCAGCTAGTGACAGTTTTCTTCCTAATGAAGTGCATCTTTTTGCCATTGCTGGAATCCAGCATTGCCACCAAAGACAAATGTAATGTGCAATTAAATTGGAACTCAAGGAAAGGAAGTATCAGCATAAAAACTTCATAAACATGAAGTCTGCATTCAATAAGGACATGCGTTTGGCATGCGGAAAGACCATGTAAGCAGTATTAGCTAGAAGGATCTCTAGTGCAGTCTCTCGGTGATCTTTGATCACTTTGATAACTACTTGAATTCCTGGACTACAAAAGATGGAAAAGAGATGATTACATCATTCTCCCTGAATTGCTGTTGTTATTTATAAAGCATAATAGGCAGTGTTGATAATTTATGAGTAATGTAAAAATGTTCTAAATGATCAATGACTGTCATCTTCCTGTCATATTACCAAACTAGCAATTTTACAAGACATCTCACTATTACTAAGGTTCTGGGAGTTTTAAAGTACAAAGGATTTTACAGCTAGGGGTGAAGTCTGGCTTAACCTACTTGAATTGAAACAAATTGGCAAATAGGCAAACAGTTTAATAGCAAAATAGTTTAGTAGTTGCTTGCTGACCTAAGAAACCAATTGCCTCTAATGACACCAAAAGTAGTCATTACGATGACTGGAAGCTTGCCAATGTGATGCCCATCTACGTGACGGGCCAGAAGGAGGATCCAGGGAACTACAGGCCTGTCAGCCTGACCTCGGTGCCAGGAAGGTTATGGAGCAGTTCATCTTGAGTACACTTAACAGGGATCTGCAGGTCAACCAGGGGATCAGGCCCAGCCAGCATAGGTTCATGAAAGGCAGGTCCTGCTTGACCAGCCTGATCTCTTCTATGACCTGGTGACCCGCCTAGTGGATGAAGGAAAGGCTGTGGATATCATCTACCTGGACTTTAGTAAAGCCTTTGACATCATTCCCCACAGCATTCTCCTAAGGAAGCTGGTGGCTCATGGCCTAGGCAGGTGTAGTCTTCACTGGGTTAAAAACTGGCTGGAAGGCCAAGCCCAGAGAGTTGTGGTGAATGGAGTTAAATCCACTTGGCAGCTGGTCACAAGTGATGTTCCCCAGGGCTCAGTTTTGGGGCCAGCCTTGTTTAATATCTTTATCGATGATCTGGATGAGGAGATTGTGTGTGCCCTCAGACTTACTGGTCTGCAGATGACACCAAGTTGGGGGGGAGTGTCGATCTGCTGGAGGGTAGGAAGGCCCTGCAGAGGGACCTGGACAGGCTGGACCGATGGGCCGAGGCCAGTTGTGTGAGGTTCAACAAGGCCAAGTGCCAGGTCCTACATCTGGGTCACAACAACCCCATGGAACGCTACAGGCTTGGGGAAGAGTGGCTGGAAAGCTGCCTGGTGAAAAAAGACCTGGGGGTGTTGGTCGACAGCCGGCTGAACATGAGCCAGCAGTGTACCCAGGTGGCCAAGAAGGCCAACAGCATCCTGGCTTGTATCAGGAATCGTGTGGCCAGCAGGAGCAGGGAGGTGATTGTCCCCCTGTACTCGGCGCTGGTGAGGCCGCACCTGGAATACTGTGTTGAGTTTTGGGCCCCTCACTACCAGAAAGACATTGAGGTGCTGGAGCGTGTCCAGAGAAGGGCAATGAAACTGGTGAAGGGTCTGGAGCACAGGTCTTATGAGGAGTGGCTGAGGGAACTGGGGTTGTTTAGCTTAGAGAAGAGGAGGCTGAGGGGGAGACCTTATCGCTCTCTACAACTCCCTGAAAGGAGGTTGTAGTGAGGTGGGTGTTGGTCTCTTCTCCCATGTAGTTAGCAATAGGATGAGAGGAAATGGGCTCAAGCTGCATCAGGGGAGGTTTAGGTTGGAAATTAGGAAAAATTTCTTCATGGAAAGGGTAGTCAAGCATTGGAACAGGCTGCCCAGAGAGGTGGTGGAGTCCCCATCCCTGGAGATGTTCAAAAAACGCGTAGATGTGGCACTTCGGCACACGGTTTAGTGGGCATGGTGGTGTTGGGTTGATGGTTGGACTGGTGATCTTAGATCTTAATGATTCCTAGTTTTTACTTTCATTAAAAATGATGCAGCCACCAAGCCAGGAAACCTGAAATTAATTATTACTCTACCCTTAATTGGTTTAGTTGTAGACTTGGTATTGTTAGGTTACTGGATGGACTGGATGATCTTAAAGGTCTTTTCCAGCCTAAACGATTCTACGATTCTACTTTTGTCATCTTTAAAACAATCAGATAAATACTGATTTTTGTGTATAGTTCAGTTGAGGACAGCTTCTCTGCTGATTAAATGGAGTAGGTTTTTCCCAGTTTCTTCTCATAGGCCCAAATGGGGCTGGAGAGGAAAGCAGCTTTTCCAAAGCAAGCGGGGAAACTGGACTTTCTTCTCAAATCTTCTCTGAACTAGAAACATCTGAAGTGTAAAAATTCCAATAATTTCACACTGTGACAAACTGTAAGGTTTATAAAAGGTGGAGAGCATTTGAAGTAGGACTGCATTTGGCTCTTCTGAGCTATAACTGAGTAGCTTAGAGGAGCTGAAAAGCTATGGGATCTGCCAAGCTCAGAATTTCCTTGGTGAGGCAATTTCTCAGGGCGCAGCTGGTAGAGGTGGCTTTTTCCCTTTCTCTTCCCCCCCCATCCCCATATGCGTGCTGAACCTGACTGCAAATACTGAGCTGGGAGAAGGAAAAGGGGTAGGTAACGGGGGAAAAAAGCTGCAGCAGCGGATAGCGATGCTCTGACCTGCCTCATGCTCTGCACAACACCGAATCGCTTCTGAGATTCAAGGGTTGCAACCTCCAGTGTCACAGCACCATGATTAACCTTTCAAGATGTGATCAGTGTACTTACTTGTTTTGTTTACAGTCTGACTTAGTAACCTATTTGTTCTATAAATACTTAATTAGACGACTGCTTAAAAGATACATTTTCTCATGTATTAATATTTAGAAATATATTTAGACATTAGTCTCAAATTCAAGTACTAGCATTTAAATTATGATTGGAGTGAGTTTTTGGTCGTTGTCCAAGTAGAAACAGAGCAAAAATTTCAATTCCTACTATATGTTGTTGAAAGTAGAAAAAGAAGGCAAAATTAAAACTCTTCTCTGTCTGTGAAGATTTGAGTGTGTGGGGTTGGGGGATTTTTTTCTTTCTTTTTTTTACCCGCGTGGAGCTTAGTACTGCAACAGCTGTGCTGTGTAATGTTTTCTGAAGGATAAACTCTTTGCTTTCTTTTACTTAGATTGTTATAATGGAGGTACAAGGCTTAAAGTCAGTCGCTCCCAATCGAATTGTCTACTGCACCATGGAAGTGGAAGGGGGCGAGAAGCTTCAGACGGACCAAGCAGAAGCTTCCAGGCCACAGTAAGATGCTCCACTGTTGCTGCATCCAGCACCTCTTTTCTTCATATCATGGGAGAACTGAGTATCTTTACAGTTTTTACAATTAGTTAGTGCTAGGTTATATGAAGTTTTTTCCTGCATAGTTATATTAAATTCTTTCTGAAAAATGAAAATACAAATAATAGTTATTTATGGTGAAGTACAAAGTGTGGATACTGTCCAAATAAATGCCATTGAATGTATGTGTGAGGAAAAGAGCTAGAGACTGCAGTGTTGTGTTCTTAACTGCATCCTCTGAAAATACAAACCTCTCGATAGATGTTAGCCCGAGGTGATTTTATGTATTCTACGTTAATGTGCAGGTGGCCTTGTGGAGTGTAGCTTGTACAATTGGCGGAAAATCAATACTCAGTAATCAATCTTGACAAAGCTTACCCACCTGCTGAGCCTATTTCATTTTAAATTACAGGATCCACTTCCTTCAATTAATCTTTGAGGGAGGCAGTCAGCAAACTGACTTGGAGGGGGATAACATCATGGCATTGGTAGTTGAACCAGTCAGAGTGGCAGAGAGGAATAAAAATACGTGTGGTTTTTGGTTGATTTGTTTGACCTTACACACTGACTTCAGACACTTTTCTCTCTTAAAATGTCATTTGGAATCTTTTGTAGATAACTTTGCAGGCAGCGTGTTGGGGTTTTACTGGCACCATAGCGTGCCTTGTCAAAAACAATTTTAAAACTGCACTTGTTACAGTATCTGAGAAAACATCTTCAATGGAGTTGGGATGGTAGTTTCTATTCCATTCAGACCACAGATATGGACTTCTGTTAAGGCAAAATTATAAGCATGGAGTTTTATCTGCCTCTTCTGGGGTTGGGAGGAGGAAGAGATCTAATTTTGTGGACTTTCTCCTAGCTGCAGCATTTTTCATTGGCAAGTAAGCCAGTAGCCTACTCCGGTAACATATTCAGACAGCTTTGCAGAACTCTGTGTGGGACAAGATGTGAAATTCACTTGTCGCAGTCCCTGGCTGTGTTCCTTCTCTAGGGCATAGGAATGCTCAGTCTTATCATTTGCATGTAGTATGTGAGGAACTTGTAAAAGGAACGAAGGCATGAAAGACACACATTGAAGCAAGGTCGTAAGTGGGTATGCAACATCCCCTGCTCATTTGTGGACCTGTTGGGGCGTTCTCTGGTGGCTCGGGGTCCCATGAGAGTCGCAAGGCTTTCTCATGGAGGAAACATCTCCAAGCTGTGCTTTCTCTCCAAACTCAGAATTGCTCTCATACTGTTCCCTGGACCGAGTGCCTCCAGCCTTTGCCTGCTGTCACAGTCAAGGTTCCCCTTTCTACTGATGGTGTGGCTCTCTTTTTCTTCATCCTTGAACTTGTTAGCTTCTGTTTTACATGCTTGATTAACCCTTGATGTCATTGGTATGGGTCTTCAAATCTCCCTAAATCAGTTAGAATACACAAATTCTTGAATCTTGGGCACAGTCATTCTCCTTCCAGAAAACAGTTTGTAGATGTTAAGGGGTTTGTTTCTTTCTAGCTGTTTCCAGATATGGTAGACAAAACATGGTAGGGATGGTTCATGGTGAGTTCATGGTTTACTGATTACATACTGAGGGCTGCAGGTTAAGGTAAAGGTTGTAAAACCAATCAGAAGTGTACATTGTGTATAGGTACATCTGGTAAAACTTAATAATGGATTAGTTGATTTTCCTACCTGTCCAAGTAGAAACTTTGTGAAAAGGAAGTTCCAGAATAGGAGTCAATAGGAGAACAACTGTTTCTAGGAAAAGGGGTAATGTTAGGACCTGCTCTCAGCTTGTAAACTGATTTAGCAGATTTCAGGCTCAATAGGTATGAGTTGATTCAATATGGGAGAAAGACAGGTTATAGGCTATTCCATATAAGTGATGTTGTCTGAACCAAATTCGTATGGATTTGAATGGAAAAATTAAACATCTTTACAAAGTGGATGATTGAGAGCTGCCCTGAACTGTACACTGGAAGGACAGGAATGGGAGTTACTGGTGCTGTTGACCCACCCTCCTACAAAACAGTGTAACTGGAAGGGGCACAGCTGATAGAGCTCTAAAATCTATCTAGTTCTTGTGCTCTTCTGAGTTGTACTGTTTTCCATTTCTGACAAGAGTAATTATAAGACATTGGCATACAATATGATTATGAGCATATAGAAACATGCAGTTTGTGAGTATATATAAGGGTGTAGTTTGAGGCAACGGAGGAGGATATTAAATTAGACAAGCATGAAATTAGCAAATTATGGGCAAACAGTAAAGAAGATGGAGGAAGCTGCCTGTGGAATGGGAGATCCTTTATTCCACAGTTTAATTTTTCTGTTAGAGCCAAATCAGGTTTTCTTGACACTAGCAATACTGCTTATTTTTGGTTGATGGCAGAGGGAACTAAGAGGGCTTGGCAGAGTTTAACCAGAAAATTGCACTGGTGGAAGAGAGCCTAGGAAATACTGTTATAGGCAGGGATGGGTCCCCAGGTTTCAGAGGACTTAAGATGTGTCTCTTTTCTCTCTCCTATCCCAGCCTGTGCCCAGTTCTTATAAGATTTTTCTTACTTTTATGACCAACACATCCCTTGCCTCATGCAGTCACCTGCCTCCTCTTGCCCCCCTGCTTCTTCCAGCAGTCATCACTATTGTCTGATAGGGACCTGCCAGGGTGATGGGGAGGGTCAGTTACTGCGTGAAGGGTTGGATGTTCTCCTGCAAAGAGGAGATATGAGAAGAGGTGGAAACAGAAATGACTTTCCACTCCTGTTGATGTTAGTCATGGTAGTACTACTGGGAAGAGAGATGCCTCCTTCCTTCCTCAGTCCTTTGGCAGCAATGGGCAAAGTACTGTAAGCAGAGGCCAGTGACCAGCTGGGCAAGCACAGCCAGTCCATCTCTTTCCTGACACAGGAAAAACAAGCTGTTGGCTGCCCTAGACTACTGCCTACTTTGCCTGCTGCTGGAGCTGGCTCCTTACTGGGATAATTTTCGGTACTGTCATTCTGATACGAAGGAAAATAGTCAGTGAGGCTGGAGGAGAAAACACAAAACTCATTGCCAAAAAAAAAAAAAAAAAAAAGAATCAAGAACTCAGCTCAACTCAGCACAAGTCTTCAAATCACTAGCAATAACATATTTGCACTGACAAATCCCAGATAAATGAGAACATAACTTCAGATTTTATATAGGCGTGCAGCTAGAAAAGGGTGGCAGAGCTCTCATACTTAGCGTAGAATGAGACAGTGATGAAAAGTGAATGATTACCACCAGCCTGCTGTGGGAGACAGCTGGCAAGAGCTCCAAATCATGTGCTTGTCACACACATTTTCTGTAGTTGGTTTATCGTTTTGAACTGGTAGCTACATTTGTGAAAATAAGCAGTATAAAGAATTTTTATGCCTACATTTTTCATCTGCAAAACATCAGTGTACGCAGTGCAATGCAACTACTCAGTCAGAAGTTTCAAAAGCTTTGACAGTGAAAAGGAGAAAACAAGATACTCAGACGAATGCTTCAAAATGGAGTGCACGCCAGTGTGACCTTAGAGGGGAGATTAATGGAAGCATGAATCAAGTGGAGGCTTAATTCAGGATTTATCCACTATTCCAAAATGCTGACTATTTTCTCAATTATTTTTATGAATACGTATTTAAGTATTCCTCTGAATCCCTGAATGCTTCCATAAGAATAATATGGAAATTAGAAACAGTGTTCTTTCTTAAAGGGGAAAGACCTAATTAGAGTCCCAGAGAGGAGAGTACAGTTTTATCCTGACACTTTATCAGTAAGAAATATTGTCTGGTTTCTTATTACTTTTAACCCCTGTCTGCTTTCTCTGTCATTGAATAATAATTTTGTGAGTTTATGGTGAAGTGCTTCATTTCCTTCTTCAACAAGCTAAATAAAGCACTGTTCATATGTATGTTCCTGAGTAGCTAGTGGTCATGCTAAAATGCAAATGCTATAGAACAATATAGTTTGACTGAGCTTAAGTCTTGGACAATTTTACAAACAGATCAGTTATACAGCTTCACAGGCAAACCCTATAAAATTTTTATAACTGCCTGTGAAATATTTCTTCATTCCTTCCAACTGTTTCCTGCCTTTTAGCCCTGCTGAAAATCCCTCCAACATAGCCCGTGACCTTTTCTGCCAGAGATCTGCAGAGCCTTCAGAGGACCCCTTCAGTTGCATGAAGCTGTGCATAACTTTGTCGCTGTGATGCCACAGGGGGTCATCTTGCAAAATCCAGTGCTAATTTCATCTTTCAAATGTTACTGATGTGGCTTAGTTTTTAGTCTTGTGCAGTCTGGTGTCCACATGTTTTCTTATCATTGATTTTTGTTCTTTCTGAATATTAAATAATGTGGTTTCTTGAAAGGGTCATCTTTTGGGTATGTATAATCATGCATAAAGATGAAAGATAGAAAAATCTTTTATCACTACAAGTGACCTTCTGTTGTCATGTATGTATGCAATAGAAAAAGACCATATCTTGCATGACGAGAAAATTTTAATGGAGCCAGGATATTCTTTAAGTAAACAAGACAAATAAGACGATCATATTTTGCTGCCAGTGATTGCATAACCTCATAAAAAGGGCTATTATATATTAGAATTATGTGAAGAATGCATGAGTAAATATCTGACCAGAGGGGGCGGGGAACCTCAGTCAAGACTGCACAAATAAAGTTAATGCTGCTCATGTTATTTTTATGCAGTATTCTGCCATCGTTAATTCTATAAAGTATTTGAAGTATGAATACTTTTGGATACATAATTAAAGATTACTTAGCAAAAATGTTATAGAACAGTTTTTAAAAAAAGGAAAAAAAGACTTAATTTCTAAAATTTAGAACTTCCTTAAACGACATGGTCGCTCATGAAAAAAATAATACTTTTTTTAATAGTATGTTTTGAGGATATGGCCTAAGGTGATGTTTCTGAAGGGAAAAAGGATAGACAACATTTATAACCTGTGACAGTCATGTTCCAAGCATCAGGTAGTTTGATTTCTTCATCATAGTCCCTGCAACTTTCTAATTTTTATTTTTGATTAAGGGAAACAAAGAGATGATCATACCTACAACTGTCAGCTAAGTTGTGGTTGCACGAGACAGATGTACAGTATGTAAGGAAAGAGAAGGCACGGCTACTCTTTTTTTTTTTTTACCCACCTACTACTGCTCTGTGTCTGATACATCTGCATAAATGAGAATAATTTTGGTCAGTAATACTTTAATTATACTGTTAGTTTTCAGTAATCATTCTTTATATTGTTTACATGTGTAGGAATCCATGTTATTGCTCTTGCACAGGAGAAAAAGTAGAATGAAAAAGTTGTCCCTGTCTCACACTGCTTCAAGTCTTAAAATATAAAACTAGAGACTAAGCATAGGAAGAAACAAGGGACAGAAACACAAGTGTTTGCTGATCAGATAGGCAGTAATCAAACTGGTCTGTTCCTGGCAGGCCAACCAACTCTCCTTAGGGTGTGGGTTTTTTTGCCGTTATTTGTCTGGGTGCTTTTTTGTTGAAATTAGTATATTCGCACATGGGATTTTTACAGAGGGATAATGAGATTGCAGTCTCATAGTGCCTGATCTAACTGTGCTTAGCTTGTTGTTCATATGCTTTCTAGTATATCTTCTGTGGGTAAATCCTCTTTAGGATTTAGCTTCTTGAACAGTCTTTTACTTGATTGATTTCACCCGTTCTTTTCACTATTACCTCTGAAAGTTTTTTACTTACAGATAAGTGCAGTGAAATCCAGCATTGATCTTACAGAGGATAACAAAGTAGAATTGTTCATCCTGCTTTTGGCATCCAGACTTTTCTTTAAAACATAAATACATTTTATGCAACATTTGCAAAAGTGAGGTTGTATATTAGAGAACCTCTGTGTATTATTAGTAAGACCATTTCAAAGGCTAAAGCCTGAGAGACATAATTGTGTTGATGTGGACAATGCTGAAAACTTGGTGAAGGTGAGCATGATCCTTTAATAAATATTTGGGAATTTTAGGGTGGCCAGTGGGGTAAGGATCATGACAGGAAACAAAGCGTGTCTGCTTTCATAAACCAGGTTTGATTGAGTTGCATAGTGATTATTATCATTTGCTCTAAGATTCATCTTTATATCTTTAAAGGATGAATTCCATCATGGCTTTCATCTTGTCATGTGTCAGTAAGTCTTTCTTTTTGGGATTGGCACGATTGGAGCAATACACAAAACAGTAGAAGAAATTGCCTTTCAAAAAATTGGATGCTATGAGCAAATACCATGTATGTTGGTCTAGTATCCAGCTGTGAAGAGGAAAAAAGAAATTGCCAGTAGGAAATTATCTGATGTTTTCTTGGTTCTGCAAAGGAAAAGATGGAGAAGAAAAAAACATACATTTATCCCAGCCTGTGTTCTGGGTTAATGATGGAACAGTTTCACAAAAGGAATAGGATTCAGCTGAAAATTTACATGACAATTTTACTCAGTTATTCTTGATGCCTGACCAATTGCTTGCTTCTTTAAAGAAAGGAAATAATACCTAATCAGCTCAAATGTAAGGAGACATATGATACCCACAAGAAAAAGATACAGGATTTCTGAAATAAGTAAGTTTCTGTGCTATGTTCTGACATTGATTACTATTTTGTACTGTCTAAAAGATTTTTCACCTCTCATTGCAGATAAATATGACTTACATACAGGGTCCTAATATTAAAATAAATTTGAAACTCAACTGGATAATAACCTGAGCCACCTGATTTTAACTGGCCTTGCTCTGAGCAGGGTTTGAACTTGATGACCTCCAGAGGTTCCTTCCAGCCTATATTTTACGGTGATTCTATTATTAACTCCCAGAATATTCTCTTGTAAGTCTGTCTACCTAAGGGACTTGTGAAAACCATTGCTGTTAGAAGGGAATGTTCGCTTGTCAGATCAAGACAAGCATGGCATGGAAGAAATTGGGATGAGAGGAAGAAGGAGATAATTAAAGTTGGTTGTAATCTTTACTCTATTTGGATAGTTAGCAATAAACATAATCCTTCTGCCACCAGGGCATATCTTTTTTTAATTTTCTTCACCTTAATCTTTTGATTGTTCTGGCTAAATCCTGGTTGTTCTCCTTGCTCCTGTGTGCTCAGCATGCTAATAATTGACTGAAAGCAACCAGGATTTCTGCCCTGGTGTGTTGTTTGCACTTCTGAAGACTGCAGCTTTGGTGCACCGCCTTCCGCTGCAGCACTTAGACCCCAGGCAGAAAGCTTGTGGGATGAGGGCTTTATGATTAATAGGCTCTCTGTTCAGAGTTGGGATATTAACCCTCCTCATTTAGTGTTAACTGCTGGAAAAAATAGCTGTTTTGGGGTGACTGTCTTCTTTTAAAATGTATAATGACATTACATGTCTCTTGCAAGACTGATACCAGTTTTATTTCATAGAGCATTTTGGAAACCTTGGTGCTTGAATATGCATGTCCCACTGTTAACCCTTTCACTATAACAATCAGGGCTTGGAGAAATACTGTTTACACACTGCTTAATGTACACGATATATGTGTTTCGATTCCCATTCCCACCTGATCCACAGCAAATGTGACTAATATTTTGCAGACAGACATTAAGTGTTCTCTAACATTGTGCTAAAGCATCTATAAATGATCCAGCTTCAAACTGGAAGGCATTTGGCTATGAATAGTATGGTTTTGAGCCAAAGCGAATTAAATCCTGCTTAGAAGAAAAATAGTTTGGAACAGGCTAAGCTTCATACTAATATAGCTACATGGTTCCTGGCTGGGTCAAAGTGAAGGCAAAGGCAGCCTGTAAAGCGTCATATAGAGGGATGGTGGTCTGTCATTAAAAAAAAGATGGGGTTGGGAAGGATTACCTCAAATTTTACCTCTAGCCTTCTCCTGGAATACTCTGGTAGAGTGGATTTGAAATTTGTTATTCAAAGTGGTCTGCAACTGCCTTATCTTTAGAAAATTGAATTATTGTTTGTGGGCAATAGTTGACACAAAAACAATTTGGATTTCTCTTAAATTTTGATATGATCAAAATGCCCCATTTTACATTTTCAAAATATTGCGTTCTTGTATCTTGGTTTGAAAAGACCTTTCAAAAATTCGCTTATATTTGTCATAAGCAATATAATACAGGTACATTCAAAACAATTGCTAAGCATTTGACTAGATACAGTGTTTGAATTGGAACAAATTTTATGGTTTTATTTGGTTTTGGTTTGTGGCTTTGGGTGAAGAGAAAGGTTGAGGAAAAGGGTTTAAAAGGAAGAAGTTTTTGCTTTTGAGTCCTATTGAGGCTAAGAATACTTTGTATATCTCATACTCATGACACTCAGAAAACTGTTTTTCACCCCACCATGGACAGACTCTTCTTTGCTGTTGCTGTGTTAGTATGTGCATTGATCCTCAGAGGTATCATTAGAATCCAGAAGAGTCCACTAAACAGATGAAGAAAAAAAGTTATAGATCTTGAAGTTTCTTAGTAACTGTGTAGCTTACAAGGTATGAGTCTACAGGTTAATGTGCCTGCTTGAAAGCAATACCAGCAGATTGAGAGTAGGAGGACAGCAGAAACAAAGGCAGAATAATGTGGACAGCTGATAAGAACAGTAGGAGTCAGAAAGAGGAGTAAAAAGGGTTTCAGAATAAAGAAGAAGTGGTGTGATGCCAGATGGAATTGAAATTTTCTGATTTGATTCCTGGGTCTTCCTTGATAGACTGTGCAGGCTCAGAGAGGTCAGTCTATTTTGTGATTTGTTTTCCCACATCTCTAGACTGAGATGACAACATCTATCTGCTTCATCAAAGTACTGTCAGTTTATCAACATTTGTACAACATTTGGAAGGTTTAAAGTGTCACACAAATACTAAATAACATGAAATAAGTAGGATTTGCAACTCTTAACAATGTTGTGATGGATTCATAATTATCTTTTTCAAGACAAAATTAAATACGGATATAGAAATTTCGAGAGCATAAATGACCACGTCTTGCGTTTGTGTCCATCACCAGCCCCTAGCTGGGTTTGAAACTCAGTGGGAAACAGGAGTTAATGCCTCTCATAAATTCTTCACACAATCTGTAGCAATGGTTCCCAGCACCTGGCAGTGTGTCAGTCTCGTTACATACCCTTGAAAATCTTCATCCTGACTTGTCTTGGTTGCCTGTACTGAAAGTGAGATGGAAAAGCAAGACTAAGTAATAATTTATTCATACTGTTTTATGTTTGTGATGACAATACTTGTCATAATAGCATTCCCTAGTGTTAGAGTGCACTTTTCTCATTTTCAATGTAGAAAGCCTAAATGAGTGTTTTTACTTCGTTGCTTATTATGCATTGAACCCCTCTTCTGGTTTTCCTTTCTGGTTTGTATTAGACATTTTTTTATTTTAAAGGAAAACTATTCACAATTCTGTCTTTTTTTACAAGTAATTTTTTTTCAGATACTAATATGTTTTATGTTTAAAAAGAAATACATGATTGTATCTAGCTCATTATTAGCTCTGTGATAAATTTTGAACTCTGTTAATTCCTTCATTTAAAAGTTACTATTTTTACCAAAAGCAAACCCTGAAAAAACCACCATATGATCAGATTACTCTTTTCTACCTTTCATATTAGTCTAGTTGTGTAAAGGGGCTTTAAAATAGCATCAAAACACTGTATCTTTGCTGTTGCTGAAGTAAGGATCCAATTTGGAGCTTCCAGTTCTTCAGAGCAGAGTTCCAAGAAGGGATTGCCAACGTTTTGTAACAGCCAGCCTAAAAGCGTTTAATTTTGCTGCTGAATCCACAGAAAAAAAAACCAAACCCAAACATTCACTCTTCCTGAGTGACTATACTAGGCAGTGACTCGACAATGCATTCAGTAATTGAATGCTGAGCTACTTAGTGTATGCAGCATGTGCTGAACACCCAACTTTTCTATAAGGGAAGTGGTGAAGAGATGGCTTGTTAGTCTGCATTTCAAACTACTAGGGTGCCAAGTTAGAAGTTCCCATATAGATGGAAATAAATGAAAAATGGTAAAAGAAACAAAAAGAAAGGGACAGTAGTGTAGACCCTGCTTAGGCGGAATCAAAGGTGACACTTAAAGGCAATTATATGACTTTCCATCCTTATACCAGAATTTCCCTTTTCTCTGTACTTCTCCTTCCTACTGACATCCATCTCTGTAGAACAAATTATCTTTCTTTTATCTATATTTCTTAGTTTTAGGAAGATTTTGATGGGAACCTCAGTGTTAAAACCATTATTATTGTAATGCTTCCTTCACTAGCTGACAGCCCTGAAAGTATTTATACAAAGTATTGGTGTTTCTGAGTAGGGATTGTAAAACAATGAATCTGTAGTTCTCAGCGTGATTTCTGCATAAAATAGTAGAATCATGGTAACACAGGGAAGAACATAGTCAAGACATATAAAAGATTAGATGAGGTTAGTGATGAAAGGCCAAGATCCTTGACCAAGCTCACGGTTTAGTTTGCCTGAGCATGGGGCTTGTCTGTGCTTCTACTGTAAAAGGACATTATGATTTGTTTAGAACCTTCTGTATGCATCGCCTTTCAGCTGCAATTTAATGTGCTTGCTCTGATGGAGGAAATTATGTTCCTTTACTTCCATCAAAATAAATGAGCAATTTTCAAATAGAGAAATAAGAAAATGTAGATTATTTTTCCCCACGAAAAATATTTGCAACCTAAACCACATTATAAGCATTATAGAAAGGTACAAACATACAAACTCTCCCTTGTGGTTTCAAACTTGAATTCCAGATCCCACTGATGTAATTGAGAATACATACATAAATATATATTAAATAAAACAGTGGTTGTAATGTTGCATATAAGGAATAATCATTACCCTGTTAAATCCTTGGTGCTGCATAATAAACTTCCGTGGGTTGTGCAGTAACATTTCAACATCCTTTTTCAAAAACTTTCATTAATGGGAGAAGCTGGAGTATTCATACTATTTTGTAAGGTGTGCAAAAGACAGACAATAAACATGCCTTTGGGTTGTATGAGAAAACTGTTAGCATTAAGGCCATGATTTCTAGTGTGGCGTCGTCATGTCAGTCATTGCTAAATGGATGGGTATTTCTGTGCTCGTCGGAGAAAAGGAAATGCTTACTATATTTGTCCAATTATTAGCGGAGAAGAACTAGCAGCAATTAGTACCAACTAATACTCTTTGGGAGTCTCAGTAAAAAAGCCAGAATCAGATAACTATGGATTTAACTCTATTTCTGTTTGGCTGAATGGAGCCTCCTCGTCAAATTAAAGATTTATTGTCAGATCGCTGTGGGTAACTTGTGCTGCTGGTACAGCGGCTTGCTTGCTCTCTCACATTTTCTCTCCCTCTGTATATACACAGTTGTAGTTAGTAATATGCAACACTTCCTAAATTTAACATTCACACAATACTTCACTAACAACAGAATGTTCGTCAGACCTGGATTTAAGGTGTTTTGAACTAGATTAAAGTCTCCATGTAGTCACATGTGTCGGGGAGGTGCTGTGAGTCTCGTCTGTCTTTTTGTTTCCTGGCCTTTCATCTCGCGACTTGCACTGTATGTATGATTTCTAACCTGAATATTGTAGATACCTAGTTTTCTACAGTTAAAGTATGTTTCTAAACAAAAAACCCAAGTTGGTATAGATGCTTGAAACAGCTGAGACACAGAGATGTTAGAGAGACCTGAACATTGTATTTCCAGTCCACCTCCAAGATGTGCAAATAGGAAGTGCTGGTAAATCTCTTAGTCCTGTGGAGCAGTCGGCTGCCTAACAAACTGGTTTTGGTGGGTTGTCCAGCTCCTTCCAGCTCTGTAGCACCTCCCTGTATGGATAGGGAATAACAAAACTCTTCCAGAAGACCTCTTAAGGTGGTTTAATGAAGAATGAAGAAATCTGCTGGGGTAGACTTAAACCAAGAATCAAACCTGGAAAGATGCAAAAGGAGGCACCAATACACTCTGGTATTGGTTTCAAAAAGGCAAAAAGGAAATTTCCTAATTGCTGAGGAAAATGAAGTCCTGATGGTGCAAAATTCTGTAGACTTGGTATTTTGTCAGAGAGAAAACGTTCCAGTAAATAGTGCTAAAATAAAATTTCTAGATGTTTGCTTAGAATAATTGATTTTATAATACTGACTCCCATGTAAGACTGGAGATTTAAGATCTCATAAAGAAAAGTTTTGACTAACAGAGACCATGATTAGAGTGGAAAACCTGAGAGAGAATTTTGGTGCCGTTTCCAGTATACAAAATGTCTTCCAAAATGAAGTAGAAAAATAAATTTGCCCAGAGTGGGTTCTGTGACACAGTGATAAATCTTCACCTGAAATAAACATCCACCTCCTTGCCGGTAGTGGGTAATTTTGCAGTGAAAGGAAGGCAATTTTGATAAGAACTCTGCCAATAATTGATGTATCAGCCCATGTGCCTCTGACAGAAATGTGAATATGGTGAAAAGACTAGGGCTTATGGTTGAAGATGATCAAACATCAAATCATTGCAGTTTCTATACTAAAGAGAACAAGTAGGTGAAAGCAGAAAAATTATGTATACAAAGGAAAATGATGTGGCAAAATGAGAGCCTAAAGAGCAGGATTTTGGGGGGGGGGGGGGGGTTAGGCTTAAAGTTGGTGGTTTTAGAGGTCTCAAGTATGCTACACAGGCTGCAGCTGACAGTGCAGTGAGAGACACTGCAGCATTTAGCACTGAAATTATTGTTACTTTTGACTGCTGTTCTAGCAAGATTAAAAAAAAATCAGACAATAATAGGACTTTTCAAAGTTAATATAAATACTGCATGAGATCCACACTTGTTTTGACAAAAGTTTTGCACTTCTCATCTAGACACATTCAGCACCAGAATTATTCACATTAACTGAAATCATTGGACAGGTAGTCATAAATAAACGGCTCCTCCAAATGTGTGGACATGGCTGATTTGCTCTTTCCATTGCATACATGCGTTTGGTAGTTAAAACATATGCTATTACAAATATAAAGCATTACATTTTTCTATTATGTTAAGAATTATGAAAGATATACTTTTGTAAACAGCAATTTCAGAAATTAGGTGAATTAATTTGCCTGTTCTTCCTTCTCACTCTTCCTTGCACAGTTCAATATGTCCATAGCAGAGCAAGCTTGAAAGAAATGATCTGCAACATACTTTGACTCAAATGAGATCAAAATGGCACATGCAATTTCCTTCTGTTTTCACAGAAAACCAAGTTACAACCTACAGGTTCATGCGCTCCCCTTTATGAAAAGTATATTTCTTGCAGAAAATATTTCACTGTTGTTGGTGTTGAAAGTTAAAATATAAAGAAAAGTACCTTTCCTTTTTTCAGTGCTGGAATTCTGGAGGCCACATTGTTAGTTCTTATTTAAAAGCAGTCAAAAAGTTGTTCAATTAAATAACTAAAAAGTTATTTCATCTTATGAATAATACAAACAATCCTTTGTATGATGGTTGACTTTTTTTAATCTGTGGATCAGAAAGACACTTCTGAGAAGTACTGTATTTTCTCCAGGAAAACATCAAGGTGCAAACCCAACCTTAAAACAGAAATAAAACTTTGTCTGGTCTATACCTAGCAGCTTAGCTTTTAAATTTAAAGGAAATGTTCCACTACAGCTACTCAAATGAGACTATGCAGAAGTGAGAACAGGAAATACTAGCATTTCAATAGGTATTAATAAATGCATTTGGCAGAAGGCAAATGTGTTTTGGAAGAAAAATGTTACATTTTTGAGAAACCAAGTGGATATAATTATATTAGCACACAAAATCTATAAATTGAAATGAGAAATTACAGTATTGGTAATCAAGATTTGCATCATGATAATTACTGTTTGGGTATTGATTCCATGAATTATTAGGTATCCTCCTAACCTGTTTTTCACCATTGAACTTAACAGCTCCTTGAACAGACATATAGTTATAGAATAAATAGCCAAAAGCATGGAGAAAGGTGACAGAATTTTACAGTGGAAATGACAAGTGGTTCAGTAAATTCGTATTTATTGGCTAGGAAGGCTATATTTATGATCTCGGCATTAAATATGGGATTGATGCAATTTACTTGCACAGTTCTTAGTCACAGATGATGATGGGACAGTAGCTACTCCAAAGTTATTGTTTGCAGTTACATTATAGGTAATTTTAAGATGATCTGTACACTGAACATCTGATATCTCTTTTTATACTCTCAGATACAGAAGCTGAAAGTGTGATACCCATTATAATGGAATTTGGTTAAAATGAAGTATTATTCATAAACAGGAAGAATAAACAAATAGTTAATTTGTGGAATGGAGTATGACCAGGTATCATAAAAGAAATAGCCAGGAAAAAAGAAGTTGAAAGGTATCAGATCTTGAGCACCAATATAATTTGATTTCAGAACAGTAAAGTGTATTTCAAAATAGGCTAGCTTATGTACACCTGCATGCTTTACTCAGTCTATCCCTTGCTTTCGATCACCCTTAATAAAAGTTGAGTGCCCGGTATCTTGTTATATTCATGGCACACTCTTTACACCTCAGAATTTTATTTTTAACAAGACAAAAGTTTATTACGGGGTGCTGACAGTGCAAAATACAGACAGTAAGGCCATTCTTATTACTACACTTCATTTTATACTGACAAACCACTAAAATGCAAATTGCAAATTGTTATTAGGAGCAATGTTCATATGGGTTAGTCTACAGCTGGGAGTTCAATATTATACATTTTGGTTATGCTGTAATTTCTGACTTCCACTTCAGTTAATACCTGATGCATTAATAGCATGCATAATAAAGTCATAATGTGCTTCTAAACGTACAGCGTATAGCTAAATTCAATTTCTGTCTGGATTATTTGGTCTCTCATGCCCATGTTCATTCTTGGAAGAAGCAAACTAAAATGAACATGATACCACTTCTATTTTGGCTGCTCTCTCCCAACTTCTGATTTCAAGGAGGAAGGATACCTCTGCAACAACACAAAGCTCCAAAGAAACAGGGTTTTTGTTCTGGTAATCCACAAGGAATAATAAGGAAAATGAGCTATGAGCCTTGTGTAGTTTGCTGTGATATTTGCATCTGGGAGGAATATCAGATGCCCGCAAGTAAGCGTAATGCTAAAGAACACACTCGTGGATTTGCCTTTTCTAACAGAACTTGATTCTCCACATGCACCTCCGTGAGGAATGATGTTAAAGTTTAGGCAGTAAAATCTGTGACCGTCTGCGTTACCAGATAATTCACTTCCAAAGGCATGGTCTTAAGAGGCTAGGAGAGTTAGCTGAAGTTCTGATCAGGAAGGAGTCTGAAGATCAATGCATGGAATGTTTCCACCATGAATATTAAGCTTTAGGAATAGATTCAGACCATTGTTTTTCAGCCCAGGATTTTCACTTACTGCTGCAGATGGAAAAAAGGGTGGGAGAAAGATGTCAGTCAAGGATTGTGATCAAATCTGCGGTTAAAGACAATTTCCAATACTGCATTAGTGTCAACAACAGGTGGATGACCCAGTGTTAGTCCCATCCACATCAGTCTCTCATTGTGCATCTAAATTAGAGGAGCAGCAAATTTGGCCAGGCTCCCTGGGCAAGGCTCACCTGTGCCTGGTCCCTCCCTGCTGTGACCTGTGGAAATGGAGCCAGAAAGTTGTACCACTTTCTGGGGAGGTCCTGGAGCCAGATGCTGTGGTGCCCAGACCCCAGCACATGCCGTAGCATGTACCTGCTGCTCAGCTTGCAGAAGCTGAGCCGCCCCCGGTGATGCTCTCTTCCTTGAGCAGGCTGAGTCTCTTCTCTTCCCTTCAGTCCGTGTGACTTCTCATTTCTTCTGTCTGCAAGTTAATGCTGGACTAGATCTTTGTAGAGAGACTTTTGTTTTGTTTTGTTACTTTAATAGGAGTTTCTTTTGATTATTCGGGTGGTCCTATCCATTACAATGTGCACAGTTCAAGGCTTCTGGAAGCTCAGGGACAAATTATCCTGGCGCCCAAGAGAGAGTGACTGCAACTAACAAAGTGCTTAGATTGTGTTTGTGATTGCAAGGCAGCATTCCTCCTGAATACTGGGAACTGGGGGGGGGAGACTGAAGATACGATTATCTCATCTTTTATGAAGATGCTTTCACCTTGGAAATGTCATTTCTGTATTGTGACAAAACCTACCCCTGGGACCGCCGCTGGGAAGAGCAGCAGTGCTAGGCATTGTCTTGTCCTGCGACTGCAGCATCTGTCATCAGATCACAAAACAGGTTGTCTCCCTCTCAGGAAGGTAATTTCTTGTCAGAGTCCCTGTTTCAATTACCTCTTTAGCTCAGGCTAAGGCTATGTCCACAACAGACAGACAGAAAGAACAGCTATCTAATCCAGACAAAGCAAAGGCGGCAGAATGTAGTGCAAGATTCGGTTAATTTTCAGTGAACCTCACTTTCGTAGTCTGGCATGTGTTCAGCCACCTGTAGGACTGGTTTTTACACAACCACCGCTTTCTTAAAAATTTAGGTTTTGGTTGCATATTATTTTCTAGACTTTGTCTTGAAGTCTGAACTCAAGTTGAGGGATTTTGTTTAAGCTATTAGATCCCTTTGCTGGAGGATTAGTACTGTGTGTTCCTTTTCCAACAATCGAGAGTCCACATAAATTATTCTTGAACATGAAATGAAAATACTGCTTTTTGTATATGAGGTCCTCTAAGATTTTAGCTTGTCAATACATCCTTTTATGGAGCATACTCTTAAGGTCACCTATTTTTTTTTATTTCTTTAGTTTCTGCTAAGCACAATATCTCAAGTAGTGGAGAAAATTAAGAGAATTTGTTTATATTTTTCCTACATGCTTATTCTAAGTTGTAGCAGCTCATGAAGCATAAAGTTTTCTCTTTTCAAGTCTCTTACTTTCTGCATAGTTTGTTCACCTAAAGTTAAGCATACAAGTAGTTTTTTTAAATTGAGACATTGCCCCATCCTGGAAGTGTTCAAGGCCGGATTGGGTGGGGCTTTGAGCAGCCTGGTCCAGTGGAAGTTGTCCCTGCCCATGGCAGGGGGGTTGGAACTAGATGATCTTTAAGGTCCCTTCCAACCCAAACCATTCTATGATTCTGTGTTTCTTTGCTGAATTAATTTGACTTGTATGCACAAGATAGTGAACCTAATAATACATTTAATAGAAAAAAGATTTCCCTTTCCCCCTTTCTCCCTTTCCCCCTTCCTCCTCCTCCTTTGCTTTCTTGCTTGGTTCTGTTTTTGCCTATGAGGATATAATTTCAGTCCTTGGGGTTTTCCCATTAAAAAATCATTACTGACTTTTGATGAGAAGAGTCATATAGAAAACTCCTGATTCGTCTTCTCACAGAGAAAAGCCAGTTTTCCCATGTAGATGTTTAATCTTGGATACTCAGAAATGTACTTCCATGCCCTCTCCCCTCCAAAGTTTGGAAATAAAGTTCTAGGAGTGCATTAATAAATACTCTGTACAAAAAGATTACAGTCCTATCACTCTCAGGCCTATCCTCTGCCCCAGTTAAATTCTGTTCTTTTATTTATTGCAGATGGGGAACTCAAGGGGATTTCACCACTACTCACCCTCGGCCTGTTGTCAAAGTAAAACTCTTTACAGAAAGCACCGGTGTGCTGGCACTTGAAGATAAAGAACTGGGAAGAGTGAGTATTATGTGTAGAAACAGGAAATATGTGAGAAATGATGCGTAGAAATGGAAGCATTGATAAAACATGCCATAAAACGGTATAAGGTATTCAGTACAGCACCTGCTCTGCTGCAGCTGTACCAAACAGTGCTTTTTCTTTTAAGGGTGACTTTTTCCAGGGTTCAAAACATGATATGTTGACCTGAATTGCCTTTCAGAAACTTGCATCAGGGATCCATGAGGGTTCTTTTTGTCTTCTTTAAAACTTTTTTAATTCCTAGGTGACCTACCAATGCTTGTTGCTATTCAAATTAGGATTGAAGAGGAGAGAGAGAAGATTTGGCATGTAATAAAAATAGCAGACGATCGGGGAAAGGGAAGGAAGGACTTGAGTGGTGGAAGGATTGGGGAGAGGGGAGGAGTGATGGAGATAATATGTCAGACTAAAATAAGAGTTCTCACTCTTGTACTGTATAAGCATCCCCTCCTCTTTCACATTTTCCCTATCTTGACAGGATCATTTATCCTTCTTAGGCCAAAATCAGGAGCTAGAGTGTGCAGTGTATCATAGAAAGAGGAGGGTGAACAAGGCAGAGATGGTCTGCAAATCTCGCCCCCCATCTCCTGTTGAAATTCTCCCCTCTGACATGTAACGCATGGAGGATGGCTCACATTCTAATGCTCAGTTCTGCATTCAGAGTCATGGCTGTTTCTCATTCAAGCAAGAGCAGGGCTCTTCCCCACTTTGTGTCCTCCAAGTGCAGGTGGCTACACAAAGACAGATTCTCCCACACATTGGGTCACTTGTTAAGGTCAGGACTGTATCCCCAGTATTACTTCTTCTTGCGTCCTCTTATGTCCTTCTAGGTGGCCTCTAAGGTCACTTGGTCAAGGATGGCTGAGGTGAAGGTGGGATCTGCATGGGGAAGATTTCCATTCGGGGTAACACACTGGCAGGAGCTGGGCAGGCATCGTGGCAGATACAGGGGAGCCACAGGGGTGCAGCTGAGCAGACTGGAGTCAGCACTATCTGGATTCAAAACAACGAAATGAGAAATTAAAAGGGTGGACTTACAGGAACTGCGTAGTGCTATTAAAAGCAGAGAAGTTTCTTCTCTGTCCCTGCTTGCTCAGTCCTTTCAAAGAAGCAAAAGGAAGGTCAATGCAAAGGTGCAGGGCAGTGGAGAAGGGACTATGTGGCCATTGTGAACAGTAGCCAGCATAGTCATTGCCAAGAAGTCAGAGAAGAAAAGAAACATTAACAGAATAAAGGGGCTAAGAATTACAAGTGTTAACAGGATCCTCTTGCTCTGCAACCTTAAATAGCCAAACTTCAGGTCTGCTTTCTTACGCTGCAGCTTGTCTTAGGACGGGAGGGTAAAAAGATTTTAAATGATTGTAAAGAATGGAAACATTTCAAATGCAAAATATTGAATATAGCTTTTACCTTAACTGTATCATGTGGCCCCAGATGGTTTGTTTTGTGTTTTTTCCCTGCCTCTTCTCCCTTCCCACTCCTGGCCTCCTTCTGACACATCTATATTTGTCAGCTGGCCAAACCAGTTTAAAGAAGGTAATAACTTTCCTTTCTTGGTTGGGAGTGGTGAGGGGAGAGAGAGAAAATAAAAACAGGTAGTTGACAGGGACAGGGGCTGAGCTCACTGCCCTGTTGTTGGATGGAGTCTGACCCAGCTTTCCCAGAGACAAAGCAAGATATATAAAAGGTGAGGGAGGAAAGAGCAAGCTTCTGGTTCTGTTGCTGATTCTTACTCTCCTGTTCTTCTGAGACTCTGCATGCTTTTATCAGATGCTCTGAGGTTTGGCAGTTTGTACCAGAATTAGGCTATTAAAATCATCGCTTTTTGCTGGGTTTTTTCCCCTTTGTCACAAAGGACAAAGGCCATCACCTTTTTTCCTCTTCGTGTTAAAGCTTGTGCTGAGGCATAGCAAACAGAAGTACCTGAGAGATGCTTGGATGCTGATTTTACATTTTATAATCCATTCCTGATTTACCAAAAATGTCCATCCCCCATCCTTGACCCAAAAATACCTTCTGTAAAAGATAAGTCAGTAAATGATAAACTTCCTGCAATGACCTTACGTACACTGCATGGTCCTTAGCAGTGGAAGAGAACATGAAAAAGGGCACGTTGGCTGTGCATCAGCCTGTTTGGGCATCTGGTCTGTCCTCTCACACCTCCCAGGTCTGGCAATACCTGGGGTTGCTGACAGACACCTTCCAGCTGGTGACGGTGGATGCTCAACTTGGGAGAAGGGGGAATCTGCCAGCTTACCTCTCTGGTTTAACCAGAGTATTTAATAGTGATGGTTGCTAGCTTCAGGGGAGACTGGGAGAATATTTGACAGAATTTTTACAAAATAATTTTAAGGTACTGTGTATGCTCATGGTATATGTTTTATCTTTCAAAGGCTTGTTTTGTTGTCAATGTCTTCATTTCCAGGTTGAGAGGTTTAAATTCAGGTAGCCTTTGGATCCCAGTGGATAAGTTTAATTCTAATAAAGTTTGGCAACTTTATGCCTGGTCAGTACACTGCAGTGACTTGCAGGAGTGCAGCTGATTCAGCTACATTTTGTTATGCTCTGAAAAAGCCTGAAGATACTTCTGCTGTTATTTTTTCTGTACTTGAAAATTCAACTCAAACCTGCCCCTTCTGAGATAGGCTTCCTGTGGACATTAATTCTCATCTGTCGGGTACTTTCTTCAAAGCATGTGTCTTGACCTGATACCGCTTTTCCACATTATTGAAGTTTGCATTTCTCATACCCTGTGGTTATTGTGAAGGTTTTGTTCTGTCTAATCTATAATTAGAAATAGAAGGTGGCATCAAGCTACATGATTTGAATTTTGAACTTCCATCTCGTACCAGAGGGTTTCTTCTGCCACCAAGGGATTGGTGTGTTATTGAAACAGATCTAAGGTGTGAAATGTGGAGCCAGCAAAGGTTTCCTCAGAGCTGCAGAGGAGAAGGCATTTCCATTGACCCCATCGGTACATGGCAGTCTCTCACACTTATGAACTTAAGAGGTAGGCCCTGATCTCAGTATGATGGCACTACAGCTCCTCGGTTTAAGGAGGAGATGCTGCTGATTTCCAGAAGCAACTAGCTCATGTTGGAGCAGGAGGGATGCAGGCTCGTGCTTTCAGTAGAGAGGGCAGACCATACTTACAGCTTTATATACTCCCTGTTGAGAAGCGGAGGTGGGGGGCTGCTCAGCCTCTGCTACAGAAGTCATCAGGTGACCACCAAGAGACGGAAGGGTTGTTGTCTGTACGTAATATCTTCTCCCTTCAAGGCATTTAAGATGTGCTTAACTGACAGGAAGCTGGAGTTTCTTCCTCGTAAAAAAAACAAAATAAATGCAGTCGTGAATGCCGAGAGAAGATTTTGCTTGCTGGGGGATATTCTTCTGGCTCCCTGCTGACCACTTTAAGTGTTTTCAAACAAAAATCAAATCTTAACCCTTATTCTCTCTTCTACACAAACTGGAGGACAGTTGGACAAACTCAGTTTTCCACTGAAAGAAAAAATGGAGATGTGTGCTGCACAGGAGGGGAAAGGATGTTATTTGTATTTGGGTTCTGCAGAATGTGAGCCTCTGGAGTCACGGTCTGTGTCTGTGGTTGTGTGAACCTCTGCATAGAGTGGACCACTGAATTCAACTCCTAGGAAGTGAGGCAGGCTGCATCTTTGAAGCTAAGTTTCTTTTAATGAGGAAATGTTAAGAACTTACTTTATTCAAATATCTTTGAAATGCGTGGCACAGTTGTTATGTGACTGACACTGATCTGGCTGCTTCAATAATTTTTGTATGTGTATACAGAAGGCAGAATTGATGTTTGCATTTGTACATGCAACAACTGAGGAAGCGTGAAGACGCCTTCAGAGTTTGGAGTAAATACTTCTGAAAAATCAGCCTGGTAGTTTCTGAAACTCAGGGATCTGACACCACTTTTCCTTGTTCAGTACTTTGTGTATGAAGATGTTCAAACCTAGTAATTCAAAGTGACAGCCATTGTGCTTGCTTAGCACACATGTGAATACAATGTGAGAACAGCAGGTGGTGTTTGATTGCTGATACTTTTTGAATATAAGAATATTTCAGCCTTGTCACTCTGACTATTCAATTAAAAGGGAACTATTGTCTCACAACCTGCTTGTCACAGTCAGCTGCAGCCAGCAATAATTAGCTGTGCAGTTACGGTTTTTTTCATTGGTGCTGTTACTCTGGGTTTGATTTAAAGACATTACAAAATAGCTCTGCTGGCTAGGTACCCATACTTGCATGATTGCCTGGTTTCTGAATGCTGACTGCACCGGGCATGTTGGTTATCTTCTGTGCTGCTTTCGAAGGGCTGCTGAGCAGAGACAATTTCATACTGTGAATATGTTAATTTAAAGCCTGCCATCCTGGCGAATGTGTTTCTCCATCACATTTTGAAATGACTGAGGTGTCACAGGTCTAGTTTTTCTGTCTTTTTTTAAGTTTGGGCAATGGTAAGAGATTGCTTCCACTCCCCCTTTTTCTCTTGCTCCCTGAGCAGTCTGCCTGTCAGCACCCTGCTATGTCTGGCTGAGTGTTATTGTTTGCACGCTAACGGGTTTTCTCAGTCGCTTGTCTGAGAATGCCCCTTGTCAGAAATTCTTGAGATACTTTTCATTCAGGCATTCTCTCTCTTAGATTTGTGGGACAGGCTCTTTGGGAAGGACTTAAAGATGACTTTTATCAATTGCTAAGATCTATTAAGGTAAGCGTTCAGCTGGCAGCATCAGCAGAGGTCCATTGAATGCATAAATTGCAAAGTCTTCCCAGTTCTTTGTCAACAACAGTATTTTAGATAGCTTTTTCACCGTTCACCTGTTCAGTTTGATTTTTGTTTCTTTTTAACCACCTGTTACCCGAAGTCTTGTCTCAGTGTTTCAGCTGTAATACAATCATAGCTGAAAAGTGAGAGATCACTCAATATCTGAGACGATGGAGCTTGTGTAAAGTACTCATAAGCTCTCTTGGTGATCAAGCTCTTACTAACCCTTTCTTTAGGGGTTCCCTAGGTGAGAACTTCTCTAAGGGAGTTAGTTTCAAGAGAGCCATCTCCTTTTCCCACTTCTACCTCCAACCTTGTCCCTTCCCTTGAGCTTCTTTTGCTTCATCCTCTTGGCAGCAGCACATCATGACTTAATGCTCGGAGGACGTGAGTGCAGTGCTGTGCTTGGCAGGCTGCTGCTGGGGCGTTTGAGGGAACTTCACTTCTTGTCACACTGACAACAGCTTCTGGCTTTCTGACATTAACCTGTCTTTGGCCAAGGGGCTGACATAACTCAGAACAGCTCCAAACTTTCCAGTTACGGGAGAAGGTGACGTGAGAGGAGTCAGTAGACATTTCTATCAAAAACAGGTAAGTGTCCCCTAAGTAAGGCTGGGACCAGAGTTACACAAACAACATAACATTAAAGGGTCTCCACATTGTTACTAGTCATCTATTTCCTATCCCAAACCAGCTTCAACAATTTTTGGTCTATAACGCTACTTTCAAATCAGTAAAACGGAGTGTATTTAACTAGGAAATTTTCTTATGATCTTTGCTCAGGCAGTGACCAGCAGCATAAATTTGCATGTGCCAAATAATAATGGGTGCTTATTTCATAACATAAAATTTGCCTGTCCTGTCTGCTTGCACTGACATCTCTTCAAATCACTACATTTTGAAACATGAAAGAAAAAGCCTTCCATAGAATGAATTAGTCCTGTAGCATGATGAAAGCTTCAGCAAATGCAGTTGAGGGAGCATATGATCTTCTGTATTGGGCACTCAATGTTTTTCATAGTTTTAAATAATCACAAATTGAGTTAGAAATGTCTCTGGTAGAGCACAGGAGTTAGAGGACTTCTCCAGTTCATCCTGGGGTTTCTTGCATGACCATGACTGTATTGTTTGTTCTGAACAGGGCTGGCAATGCTGCTTGTGGTTAAGGCCACATGACGTAAGATTCAGTTCTCAATTGCTTGTAACTTAGCCAGACCTTAAGCGTTGAGGCTAAAATTTTTCATCCTAGGTATGGAATAAGATAAAAAGAAAATGTGGGTTTAGTCAATGGCAAAAAGCAATCATTTGTAGCACCATTTGTGCTCTGGAAGAGCACATCAGGCATGGGAACTTCCATTGCCTCATAAAATCTTCTGGCTTTCCTGTTGGGGACCATGCAGTTTGAAGAAAGGGCAGGAAGCTGGGTGGCAGAAGCAGCAGGGGCTCCCTGCGGTGGAAGGGAGCGGGCAGGATGGGGGACACCAGGGCAGCCCCAGGCATTGGGCACCTCCCTGGGGATAGGGACAGGTTGAAGGTTCGGTCTGGTTTTTGAAGACGGCCGAGGCTATGTTACGAAGAAGAGACTGTTGATGGGCTGCATCTTTATTTTCTTTAAGGTTGTGTGGTGTGAGCTGTACTGAAGGTGAGATAAGGGGTTTTTGTAATAGCATGTTAAGTGTCATCTGGCTCTCAGCCAGGGCATTAAGGAGCAGCTGATCTTTTTCACTTTTATCTTTTTCATTTGTGACAGTGAGCCAAAACTCAGCATAGTCTGTTCAGAATTACCATGATTACCAAGGTCTGAGATCTCAAAATGTCTCTTAGACCACCCCAATTCGTAAAATCAATCTCATTTCAAATACTTCGGTGAAAAGAGAAGGAAACTCCAGTGCTTGTTCAACTCTTGAATATCATGGGTTTGGGTGGAAGTAGAGGATGGGGAGGGGGAGCAGCCAGCATGCGAGGACACGAGTTGGCTGAAATTGAACTCAGCCTCAAGTGTGGGATGGGGGAAAAAGTAGATATTACCTTGACTCTTGCTTTTTCTCAAGTGTGCTTACGGCTTACCAGTCTGCTTGCCTCTTAGCTTTGTTGGTCCCTTTTGAAGGCTGCGTTTTCTTTTTGACAACAGGACAACTGCGGCCAGGGATGGTTAGCTTGAGAGCTTTATCTAAACATGGGAATACTGATAGGAGGTATTTATGCACAGTGCTTTTGACTCTGAACCTTCTGCTTGGTTATCTGCTCTGAGAAAGCAAGATTATCCCAAGTTTAGTTTGTTCAAGCTTTCAGAGTATTTTGGACAACTCAACTTTTCTTTCATATCTTTAAAAGAAGATACGATCAATATGCCAAAGATAGAGGAGAGTTAAGAGTTGCTTGCTGGATTGACTGTTTGGCTCAGGTATACTTCAAATAACTTCTGTTGCAGTTCAGCTGGGGACTTAAATATACAACTGAATCACAATAAATGATGGTTAGTTAAGTCGTCTAATTATATTAGTGTCATATCTTTCAACCTGTCATATTTTAAGCCCAGGAGAGAAACATTTTCAGTCATTCACAATTAAGACACAGTGTTTTGAGAATATCACCTTGCACAAATCCGTAAGTGTGTGGCTTTATAATATTTAAAATTTCTGTGTTTATTTTACATCCAAATGAGGAGAGGCATAAAGTGAACTTGCCACTTTTTCAGTTACAATGTGGTCTGAGGAAATGTCATACTAGATATATGTCCCTGCTCACTGCAGGGAGGTTGGGCTAGATGACTTCTAAAGGTTCCTTCCAACCCAAAGCATTCTATGATTCTATGATACAATCAGACCACATGGTTGAGTATTTTTAATAATCATGAAATGATTGAATTTACTGAATTATCTCAACCCACACTGTTCTGATACTATTAATTTGCCTTAAATCAGGTGAAGCAGTGCAGTGCACAGCAGCTGTGTCTGGTGTGTAGCATTGTGATCATTAATAGTTTATTATACTTTTTAATGCAGATTACCTGTTAGTTTACTCATTGTAAACACAGTCCTAGACTAACAACTCATAGTTCTCTGTGCTGCTGCTAAATAGTCTACTATGGTGATATTCACAGGTATAAGAACAATAAAATAAGATAAATTAAAATAAAAATTAATTCAGAAATGTATGATGTAGTAGGAATTTTATGAAACTTTTAGAAGTTTTAGGCACAGTGAAAGAGTATCCTGTAGGTGAGTTTTATATCCACCAGAGAAGACATATGAGTTGATACCATTTTATTTTTTAAAGTAGATTATAGAACAACAACTAGAAGATTAAAATCCCTTAACCAGTCCTGAAAGGAAATCTGAGACAGAATAACCTAGAAAGTTTCTCCACTGACAATGGCAATGTCCTTGCATTGCAGTGTACCATAGTGGAGAGAATGCTTTTAATACAAATTTCAGCAACTTTTTACTTTTCCTATCAAGGAACATTTGCCCAGTGTTTCGGTTTCAGTGATTTCATGGGAGCTTACAGTTTGTGCCACCTGATGATATGGTACACAATGGTTAGCATTGCCCTTAAGGGCAGTATTAGTATGAAGGTTATTGTGAAGATAATTAATGCCTGTCAAATGCTTTGTGTGCGTGTGTGTACATGTGTTTGTGTGTAATGATAAAAAGTTTGATGACAAAGTTCTTTTAGGTCTCATTGTTTAAAGCTGGAAGGCATGACAAAGTGTAAAACAAAGACAACACAGTGCATACTTAAATATTCTGCCAGATACTTATTCATTGTGAACGGTTTGAGAATGAAGCTCTAAAATACTTCTTTAAAAATTCAGAAAAGGAATTGTCAGTACTGAAGTGATGAATTAATTATACAATTGTCTGCTTATATTTTCATCATAATTCTAAAAACTCAAGAAGTTGACAGGAGAAAGATGTCACTTGAGATGCATGAGCTGTAATAAGCTGTTACAGAACAACAGGAACTGCAGCCTGTAGAAAAGGAAGAATTCGTAACATCTCCTGCAGTCCTATGTTAATGCCGAATGATTAAATGCAAGGAATGAGTAATAATTCTGTTTATATAATCTTTCATTTAAAAAGATAAACAAACTAAAAATCATTTTCTGTTTGATGCTTCAGCACTCAAAAGATTGCCATACTCATAATGCTTTTAAATTTTTTTTAAGGGATGGCTTTTACTCAAAATGAAAATCAGCTTGTTTCTTGGGAAAGAAGGAATAAGCTCTGTTACAAATTGTGTTTGCTATGCATTTGCACAAAGAAAAAAAACCAGTAGCCTCCTGATTTATTGAAACCAGAATATACTACTTCTTTTCCTGTCTCTTTAAAAGGTACTCAGTGTACTCAATAGTTCTGACAGGTTGTTTTTCCCACTGGTGTTATAAAGGTTGCACACTTGATTAGGGGTGATGCATCGTATTCCTCTGCTTCGCTAGAGCTCCTGATATTAACAGGATGCACGAATGTGTTCCTGCAAAATACTGAGATGAGAAGCTGAAGGGCCTTCGGCTTACATCATCCTTCAGATGATTAGATCTGAATGACACTATTGTAATATTTTTGGCTTAATAATATCTGTTAGATTTATGCTTGCTTGGAGATTCTTACTCAAATCCTTGATTTAACTTTCCTAATAACACAGAGGATAATATATTGTGTTTTATATATGTGACACCAGGCACAAGGACTATGTATGAGAAGTTAACTTGATAGTTAATGTTATGATTAATTTTAGTTTTCAAGAAATAAAAGATGTGAAGAATGCTGCTTTTTAGAGTTGTTACTTTTGAAATACTGCTTCGTGATAATGGTAATTCAGGACTCACTGAATGTTATGAAAGTCTCCCAAATAGCATGTTTAGAGTATTTTAGAGTCTAACTTGATTCAAAAGTAGTGCTTATAATAAGAACGAAAGGAAATTATGTTTCAGCAGCATTTAACTGCTAAATGTGTGACTGTGGGTAAGGACTTCATGAAGTAGTAATATTTAATTGTACTGACTATCAATGGGTAAACTTTCTGGATGATAAATAAATTTTTAACAGCTTGTGACTAATATTAATCTGAAATTAATGGTTAGCTAGTAAAACGATGAAGAAAGTTATATAAATGTTCTAAAAATGAAATATTCAAAATTCAGTGTATTTTTAATTTTTTTATCTGTCTACCACTGTAGAAAAAAAAAAAAAGGTTTGTGTCATATCACATGTGAACTGGACATAGTATCTTGGATTTATTATACTCCACTTGCAGCAAAGACGCTTTGGAATTAATCTTCAATTTCTGTGATTTTTACTATAATTGGCTTTTATTAATGCTAATGATCAAAAAAATGAGTTGGTAAGAAAGAGGGTATTTTGGTTTTCTTCACTCAAAACAATGTCACTGCTGGAGGGGCAATCTATTGCATAATGCTACAGCAAATTGTTTCAATAGGATGTTTCCAGCAGAGCGCTGAGTAATGTGAAAGTTTAGGTTCTTCTTTAATGTACATGACCATTTTCAAGTGTCAACTGTTTCTTTTTGTTTAAAACTGTTAATTCAGAATGAACTAAAAGAGGAGGAAGTTTTATTAACTCATAATATGAACATTCCCATTTGTAAGAAAATTAATGAGTTCATTTGGGAAATTCGTCTATTACAATAAGATTGAGTCAACTGGTTTATTAGATTTATGAAACCTTTTTTAGTCATCTTTCAGATTGGAGGAGATACAACCAGAATCTTCACTGCTTAGAAGTTTCCATTAAAGACTAGCAGATTTTTTTTGTATCAACTCGTTGAAGTTTTTATTTTATGACTTGCAGGTAGTGTTGTATCCAACATCCAATAGCCCAAAGTCACCTGATCTGCATAAAATGATAGTCCCCAAAAACAGCCAAGACAGTGACTTGAAAATTAAACTGGCAGTGAGAATGGATAAACCACCTCACATGAAGCACTGTGGGTAAGTGTCCGTTTTCTGGCTGTCTGTATTTATTATTTTGCCTCATTGTGCTTGTGTTTAAGCATATGTAGCTGACATAAAGTTTGTAAAACCTTATAAATGTGTACAACAGTTCCTATAGTATGGCATTGTGTTATATCCTCATTTTATACATAAAGTTTGGAATAGGAATAACATTCATTTCAGATGTTCAGTGATGTGTAAAGACAGATGATGAGCTACCTCTGAAATGCAGAATGAAGAGTACAGTGTTGTTTAGAAGCTGGTTTTGAATGTTACAATTTATAACACTTTGGGAAAAAAAGTTGATATTCAGGAGAAACATGTTTTTTCCATTAAAACAGGATTAATTACATACCTGAATGTGATGGTACTTGCAACGTAGTCTCCCCTTTTCTTTCCCTATCCACTGTACGGTATTTCTCTTGAAAGGAATTTATGTACGAATACCAGTTTAAGGATGTTTTTTCTGTCTAACAATGAAACTATATGGAATAGATTGACAGCTCCCCTGGGCAACTGCCACCACTATTCCTCACCCCAACTGCAAAAACAGGTAATGTTGCTGACAGTAAGCGAGGCTGTATCTGTTGTTATAAAGCAATTACCAGGGCTGTTTTCCATCCTTTTAACTTCTTAATTCTGAATTAAGTAGAAGTACATTTCAAAAAAAGGACTATTCAACATGTTAATGTAGAATTAATGTAGTGGCCATATTATTAAGATTTCTTTTTAACCTCAGCCTGTTAATATCCTGCTCATTGTATACAGACAGCAATTGCCAAAATTTCCTATATTCAGTACTTTTTTAAGAAAAAAAAAAAAAACTTATATAAGTTTTGGCAAAGCTGTAATTGGTTGGGCTGAAATTTCCCAGGTATCAGCCTCAGCCCTCATTTTGATTTTGGGAAACTTAGACACAAATGATCAGGACTGTAACAATGAGACTTGCTGGTTGGAGACCTGTGGCTGGTGACCAGGAGCTGGGAGGAAAGAGAGGGAAACCAGCCATGGAGCCAACGGGGGAGCTGGAGCTACTGTGCTTGGAAACTGGGACTGAGATGAGAAGACTAAGAAGCAGGGCTGCAAATACATGAATAAGGGAAATGGGATGATGTGGCAGGAGAGAGCAGGAAGACCGGGCTGACATGAGTAAGTTGGAGTGGAGAGGACTTAGGGAGGCAAGAAAAGTGCTTGTCTGTACTAAAGCATGGTGCTCTCCTGTCAGTCCCCACCCCGTGCCCTGTTCATTTGCACTCACCAAACACCTCTGAAATGGTTTGGTAATTGTGGCACATCCTTGTCTAGATTCAGTCCACCAGTATGGTTTCAGTCTCCTGCTGCTGGAAGGTATTCAGCCAGTTGAAGTAGTGAATGCTGCAGGGGTGGCACGGTGCTGCCTGCATTCTTCTGTGGTTTGTCAAAGGCAGCCATGGGGACGGGATGACTTGAACAGCGTCAGTAATGAATAATACACAACAGATGCATCTAACTTGCACGTGACCTGGCTCGGTTGCATATTCCATACTACAACTACATCAGGGACGTTGTGCTCCCATGCGCCGATCCCAGCAGGTGACTGGGAGAAGTCCCCATTTTTGATCAGGTCACTGATAGCATTGGGGTTGTGCTGTCTGCAACCCCAGTTAAGGTATAACATGCAACTTATTCTGAGCTGGGTCCAGAAACAGAGACAAGGGTCCAGTGCTTCCTCCCATCATGCTCCTGGGTTTCCCCATAGGCTTTCTTGGCTGGGAGCTCTTCTTCTGAGGTCTTCAGAGGGTCTTCCTAATCCACCAGTTTGCTTTTCCCTACTGGTTTATGTCATTAGTCTTCTTGTCTGAGCATTAAATGGATTGCCCAATCAAATATTACTTTCAATAATTTAATTCAATCATTATCCCTTTCATCTGCTGTGCTGGTTACTTCCTCACATTGATTTTGAATCCTAATCTGCTGGCACAGTTGTTTACATCTTCATTTTACTTCGGGGTCACTGCTGTCACTATTATCCAGGCAAATACTGTTGTTCTTCCCACCAAAAATGCTCAAGGTCAGTCAACGTTTTCCTTTATAGCCATTAGCTATAATGATTATTACCTACAAATATGTCTAGAAAAGTTAGGGCACCGAGGGAGGCTTGTATGGACTCCTCCACCATAAATACATGTGAAATGAAAAGGTTAATAATTCCTCCAATAACCATTGAAAAGGTTGGTGAAATACTGTATGATGGCACTGGAGTTGCAGTGAGAGGAAGGAAGAGGGTGGTTGTTTGGAGGGAAAAAACCACCTGCTAGAAGAATTATTAATGTGTAGTCAGAAACTGTTAATGTTATGAAAAGCCATCATCCAGACACTCTCTGCAGCCTTCTCTTGACTTCCTGGGTGAGTATAAGTATTAAGCGCTCATATGCTATTTTTTCAAGACGGATTCCCACCTGCCTCAACACAGAGATTAAAGCTATTCTGGCTCTGAATTGATACTGTGTTATCAGAGAAATCCTCATTTGTGAAGAGGCTGGAAACATGCGGTGGATGATGGACAGTATTGCAGGAAGGCACAGGAATATTTTGCCGTTAAGGCATTTGAGGAATGCCTGGAAGAACTGGCTTTTATCCCCATTTGTGCTCCACAGAAGGACCTGCCTGTAAGAGACTGAAATGTTTCCACCTATAGTAACCGGTGGTATGTTACTTGTTTCCTGTGCCCAGTTTGATAAATTGGAATCTGCTTTCATAAAGGTGCCCAACACTCACAGCTACTAGCTGAAATCAGTGGAAACTGGGCTGTAAATATACATTGTGCTGTTAAGAGTCCGAATATCCTAAAAATTAGATCTTCATCTTAATATATGAAGCCTAAAGTTTTTAGTACTTCAGTTCTCCCGTTATGAAGTGAGAATACCACCTCCCAGTGTCATAGACATTTGAAAGTAAATCTTGGGAAGCAACTGGTAGAAAAGGTTCCTGCACAGCTCACAGCTGGGGGAAGTGGGGCACCATCACTTCTCTAACACACGGCCAAAGGCTTATGTTCTGCCAGGCAATGTTATTGCAGTGCCAAGCTCTGCAGCTCCCTGGTGAACCTGCATGAGGTAGAAAAGCAAATAACTCGATTCTCTTTGTAAAGCAGTGTTTGAGTAACATGCAATGAAACAAGTTAAAGGAGAAAATAAATTGTTGAAGAGTTGGAAGGCGGCTGCTGCTATCCTGAATAGTGAAAAGGGCTTGGAGGTTTTTGTTTATTTTATCTTATTTTGTTTTGGTTTATTTTATTTTATTTTTAGTATGTGGTCAGATATTTAAGCAGAGTGTCAGGGTACACAAAAGAGGGGGAAATAAAAGGATGAAAGAATGTGATCATCCTTGCTGCTGGAATTTTGTCATGTTAGCAAGTTGAATTTTACAACCTTAATAACGGACTTCTACTGTAGTTAGTGTGATTATCCCAGTAAGTTCTAATTCTTCAGTTTATTTTTCAGAAACATCTCATGCTTTATCTTTGCCCAATCTTTGAACTAGACAACTTACATTTTCTGTGTTGGTCTGAGTTAACAGGCTTACATACAAGATTCATATTTGTCTCACAGGAGAAAAAAGCAATCTGTTGGCATTAGATAATGCCTTTCAGCTGAGAATCTCAAAATTTATGCAAAGTTGAATTAAAATTTTACCCCACAGCCAATTGCAGAAAGAGGGGTTTTATTAGATTTATACTCTGTCATGATTAAAAAAAATAATAATGGTAATAGACTTTTTTTCAGATATGGGAGCTACACTCAAATTTTTCCGTTTCTGCAGGGACAGCAAAACCCACAGGCCCAAGCTAATTGTGGGTTTACAGTTTTACTCCTTCAGAAAAGTTTCTCTTATTTAAGACTGACTTATTGACACAGGGGGTATGCTGAAAGACTTCAAACCCTGTCTTGCAGTTATGCTTTAAGAATATTCAGTTTTACAAATTATACTGTCTTGTTCTTAAACTGAGATCTTTAATTCACAAATAGTATTCTGGGCTGCAGCACCTTCAGATCATGTTCCCTCTTTGGGTTTCCACAGACATAACAAATAATTATATTTCAAATAAAATTATAAACTTGGGATTTTTTTCATCATAAATTGTATCCTTTCTAAGAGCAAGAAATAAAAATCCTTATGACTCATCACTACTATGAATCTCAATTGCAGTTCATTTTGTATCTCTGTGTAAAAGAGACAGCTTTGCTAACCACATTACTTTTACACTAGTGTTTATGTTGCCACATTCGTATAGCTAACCTAGTGTTACTCCACTAATGTGATTTTTAAAAAAAACACTTAATCAAGGAAACACTCTGTGATTTTTCTCTGCATTCTGTTATATGCTTAAAAAATAAGCAATACTCGTGTACATCTTACAGTAAACATAAACCCATTATTTCTTTTAGATTTTTTTTTTATTCTTGCATGAAAGGCTATCAAAATATGAAACAACCCAAAGGATATATAACCATCCTTTTCTATTTAAACCCTGTCAATAGATTACAAGGGGAAGCATGCACAGCTAGAAATTCTGAGTAATGACAAGGCAAATGTCACTCATTAATGGGGATTTGTAGAACAGTTCCAATTACTGGCAATTCATGATACTTCAGATTCCTTTCTCATAATTCGTAATGTATTTGCCGCCTTCTCCTAGAAAGCAGTAACCTTTTCGTCGTCTGAAATGCAGAGCACATACCAGATATTTTTTTAACCTTCTTTATTAAGGTAGTAAAGCCAACATCCATACAAAAGGAGGTTGTTTAACATTTCTATTAATTTCTTCTGTTGCAATCTTGAATCTAAAACAAATCATCAGAGGAAGTAAGCAAAATCTGACCTAAAAGCTTCCTGTATAAAATGCTAAAAGCCTGTTTATTTCTGTCGAGTTAGAATAGCAGCGTTAGGGAGGTACTGTGTGCTTCAGGAAGGTTCAGTTGGCTCTCCTTAACTCATAATTAAATTAGAGTTGAAAACCCAAGCAGGACAGGTTAATCCACTCAAGTTATGTGGGTTACTGGAAATACCTTTTCTAATGCATGGGGGTTTTTTAATGTGCCTTTGCACATCCATATGCATTATTTTTAAAAGTAGATTTTGTGTCAGTTAAGTTGTCTGTTAGCATAGCCTAGTGGTTACTAAAGGGTATTATTCTATTGCTTCCAATCTACAAATAAAAAAGGAATAGTGAGATTTTTTCAAATACCTTGCTTTAAAAGGAGTAGTAATGCTTAATGGTAATACCGAAAAAAGGAATATAAATAATAACTTAAAATGGAATTCTTACAAATTGAACAGCCCAAACAGGATAATATTACAAAGTAGTATTATTTGGCTTTGACTTCCAAAGTACAACATTGTGGCATAGCTCTTGTCCAGAACTTTTTCCAAGATTTGAAAGGCAAAATTAATTCTTGTAAGTTCTGTTCTGCTTTCTGCTATGTCATGTTGCATATAGAAATGTTATGCCTTTAATTTCTTGAACTTTTGTGTTTGGAATATACATTCTACAAGCACTTGAGTATATACACGCCCAGGTTTTCTCCTTGTATCTCATCTGTAAAGCAATTATTTTGGTGACTTTTCAAACTTGTACTCTACAAAATTGTAAGGAATCTGTGTGAAATCATTTTTCTCTGTGTGTTGGGTTTGCATGGCAAGGTTTTGGTAGCGGGGCAGCTACAGGGGCGGCTTCTGTGAGAAGCTGCTAGAAGCTTCCCCCATGTCTGATAGAGCCAATGCCAGCCGGCTCCAAGATGGACCCGCCGCTGGCCAAGGCTGAGCCTATCAGTGATGGTGGCAGTGCCTCTGCGATAACATATTTAAGAAGGGGGAAAAAAAACCCCTGTGCAACAACAATTGCAGCTGGAATGAGGAGTGGGAATATGTGAGAGGAAGGACCCTGCAGACACCAAGGTCAGTGAAGAAGGAGGGGCAGGAGGTGCTCCAGGCACCGCAGCAGAGATTCCCCTGCAGCCCGTGGTGAGGACCATGGTGAGGCAGCTGTGCCCCTGCAGCCCATGGGGGTTAGCGCTGGAGCAGATATCCACCTGCAGCCCAGGGAGGACCCCACGCCAGAGCAGGTGGATGTGCCTGAAGGAGGCTGTGAGCCCGTGCGAAGCCTGCGCTGGAGCAGGTTTGCTGGCAGGACTTGTGACCCCGTGGGGGACCCACGCTGGAGCAGTCTGCTCCTGAAGGACTGCACCCCATGGAAGGGACCCACGCTGGAGTAGTTCATGAAGAACTGCAGTCTGTGGGAAGGACCCACACTGGAGAAGTTCATGGAGGATTGTCTCCCATGGGAGGGACCCCATGCTGGAGCAGGGGAAGAGTGTGAGGAGTCCTCACAGGAGGAAGGAGCAGCAGAAACAACGTGATAAACTGACTGCAACCCCCATTCCCCATCCCCCTGCGCCACTTGGGGGATAGGTGGGAGTAAAGTTAAGCCCGGGAAGAAGTGAGGGGTGGGGGCAAGGTGTTTTAAGATCTGGTTTTATTTCTCATTATCCTATTCTGATTTGATTGGTAAGAAATTAAGCTAATTTCCCCAAGTCAAGTCTGTTTTGCCTGTGATGGTAATTGGTGAATGATCTCTCCCTGTCCTTATCTTGACGCACGAGCCTTTTGTTATATTTTCTCTCCCCTGTCCAGCTGAAGAGGGGGAGTGATAGAGCAGCTTTGGTGGGCACCTGGCATCTAGGCAGGTCAACCCACCACAGTCTCACAACTTCTTTTTTTTATATTATTATTTTATGGGTGTATTTTCAGGACACAAAGATCACCATGACCTTTAAAAATTTTTTCTCTTGTGCATTTGGAATTGACTGAAATGTTCTTAGGAGAGCATTTGTAAACAGTATATCTAGCTACTGGTTCCTGTATGTGACTGAAGTATCACATTTCTCTTCCTGCCGCTGTAGTTTTAGAGCTAAAGGAAATATGTGAGACAAATGCCCTGGTTAGCAGTCTTCCAAGATGCAGAATTAGAGGATAAGTAATTTTCCCCTCTCATTTTTATGACACTTGTCACCCATTGGTAAAAAGAGTTCACTGGAGAGGAAGGCAAGTATAATTGTGTATTTTATAGATGAGTGGAATGAAGCACAGGAATGAACAGAGATCACCCAAGGTCACAGGCAATTCAGTGACCGAGCTGCGGATAGCACTGGGGTCTGCTGGCTTCTCAGTGGGTAGGGCTGCAATGTGTGACTGTCACCTGGATAAACCGTTGTCATAGCTACTGGTGAGCTCATAAGTCAGCTAAGAGCCACAGGGACACTGAAGTTAGCCAGAACAATGGTGGTGCCAGCTCTTAACGTGCTGCTTGTCCATGGTCACCTAGCAGAGAAGGGCAGGAGGAGAAACAGAATTAGCTTTATAACTTCAAGATGTGTAATCTGAAGGCTGATGGGAAGATGAGATCTGCTCCCAGTATCATTATTTCAGAGAAATGTGCAAGGTGAGCACATTGAAATGACTCTATTTCAATTCTGGGTTACTTTTACAGATAAAGTAAGATGTCAGGAATACAATCAGACTTGTCTTGGCAAGTGCTGCAGGCTCCCTGTCACAGATAGGCCTTTGTGTTGCATTTGAATTTGCATTTTTGCAAATTTTGCAAATTTTGCAAATTTTGCAAATTTTGCATTTGCATTGTGAATTTGAAACTGGTTTCAGACCTTTCTCTGAGCTGAAACATGTAGATATGTCAGAATAATTCTAAATCATTTGTTTCACCAACACTAAAAAGATGAAATAGGAAGAAAATTTTGGCTAAGCTAAAATGTCAAGTTTAGTTTCTCTTAGAATGAGTAGGTGTACAGTTCCTTCAAAGTGAAGAAAAGTGTTAGAAACCTGTATGTATCCAACATCTTAGAAAATCCTTACTAATACGAGTTATGATATGGTAATACATAGCATAGATTTCTTCAATTAGTATTATTTTTCATGAGATGAAAACAATAACTTTCTACATTACTTTTCAACAGTTACTGAAAATACTTTTCTTGTTAGTGAAGACAGTAACATTTTTCTCTTACGAAAGGGAGCGGGGGCTATCTGAGAGATTTCTGTTGCTCTTTTTCATTTCTTATCAACACAACATAATTGCCTGAACCAAATGTTAAGTAGATACTTATCTAACTATAGCATTTCTTCATCTTCATGCGTAAACTCTTTTGTATCTCGTTATAACATTTGATTTGTCTTTCCAAGTTTGGGCGCAGCACAGCTAGCGGTAACCATAAAGTCAGTATATTAGCACCATCTAGCTTTCTGTTTGTTGCTATTGCACTTTTTCTTCCAGCTTAAAAAAGGGGAGCAGAGCACGAACTTCAGCTGCTGCTTTAAAGAGCAGAGTTCTCTCTGTCCTTTGGTGGAAGGCTTATTTTTCAGTTTCTGAATGTCAAGACTAGGAAGCATAAGGAAAGTGAGATGGAAGAAACTGTCGAGTTTGTTTGAATTCTGCAGACTTTACATAACATCAGATAGTTTGGGATCCTTTTCTGATCATTTAGTCATATGTCCTCACTATAGCAGCCCAAAAATTTAGGTATTTAGGCTATGCGAGAGTTCTCTGAGTTTTCTCAAAGCTGCTAGGTAGGGAGGAATTCCTTGAAAGGTTGGTTTATCAATGCTAAGACACTGGCTATGACAAAAAAAAGGACAGGTACACTGGAATTGGTAAGGTAAACTTTTCTGTATATGTACAGTATTTACAAGAAGTATAGATTATCTACTAAATTAAAATAAATGCCTAATCACCAGACAACAAAGCTTTGGAAAGATGAATTACCAGAGCAAGAGGTGGGCTTCAGTCATATAATCTTTTTTCTTCTGCCTAATTCACAGTTTTTTAAATCTAAATTCAGGTCAGAGAGAAACTATGCATAGCTGCCTAAGTGATTTTTAAAATCTAAGTCTCCTTTTATTTTAAATGAAACTCAGGCTACTTTGGTAGATAGTAAGACAATTTCACTACAGGTAACCATGCAGTTAGGAGAAATATCTTCACTTCCGCTGCTATTTCTTGTTTTTCTTACTAGTTATAAATACTGATCTTTATAGATAAAATAGTGTCTGTGTATATACTCTTCTGAAGATGAGTGAAATTAAACAGATATTTTATATGAAATAAATGGCACTTCAGTTAATTCCTGTGAGGATTTTCTGTTTGCACTGGTGGTAGTTTAGTGTTTGCGATGTCCTCTGACACATATAGTTTGTTCTGTTTAGCAGTACAACATGTTTGATCTGTATTTTTAACATCTGCAGTTTTGTTCAAAGCATTTTCTTATCCTATCATAAGAACAGTAGAATTGTAAGAAATATGGGTGGAGTATATCAGCACTCTTTATCATTTCTATTGCAGTTTACTCCTAATTAGTCTCAAATACATTTAAGATGTTAATCTTTCTACCAATACCTGACAGAGATTGCCCACTGCCATTTGCAACATCAGGCCTTCCAGTATTTTGAGATGACCTGTAATCCATATACAAATGGGAGGTTATTAAACTACCTTCCTGCCATTGATGAAAAGATAATCCTCTGCCACTCATTCCTCATGTGTGGCTAAAGGGAGCCTGCCATGAAGGAAAGCCTCGGTCTTCACCTGGGTCTTCATTCACTAACCATATAACCAAAAATGCTTCCGTTTCCTGAGGCTGTCTTAGTACCTTGTGAAGTCTTGTTACAACATGTTGAAACACTGTGGGATGCAGCAGTCTGCTGCAAGAGGATCCCATCACAGCAGTCAAGGGTGTATTCAAGTCAGCTGGGTCTAAGTAAAACTTAGCTGCTCCCTCTAGCTATGATTTTATAGTGTGCACACTTTTCTTGTGTCTCCTGTTACTGGTAAATGGGACAATGTTTGCTGAGTGTAGCTGGCCTCAAAATTAGTGCCCACGTTGTCCTAAGAACCTCCTTCTCAGCTACCCATGTAGATGAAATCTTCTCCAAAGAATTCCTTATAAGCTAATGGGGATGTCAGTAATATGGAAGATGACCAAAAGCAGACATATCTAAAGGGAATTCTCTAGTAAAGAAACTTTATTTATGAAGCAAAAGAGAGTTAGAGGTTTCTTTTTAATCGAAGTATTTCAGGTATGATCATTTGAGGAGATCATGGGCCTTGGCAGCAGAGAGAGAGATTATACTTGGCTAGCTCTCCACCCGGACCAAAAACTGACAGTGTTTTGCCAGCACCTGCACTGCAGAACTGTTGGAGTTGCCAACATGGTCACAATACTTTTGAATTAGAGTTGGCTCATGCTCAGACTGTAAGCATGGACAATGTGACCTTGTATTTGCTTGCTGTATACAGAGGACCTTTGAGACACTGGGTGAAAGATTTCATTGTAGCCTCTGACAGGAAGTCATAAAGAAGTATCAGGGTTTTAGTTAAGTTTCATTGGCTTTGAAGACAGAAGAGGTGTGAACTGCAGAGCTTCATTTTCCAATCCATATTCAACCTAGAGGAAGCATGACAATCCAAAATCTTAGGACTGATCAAGAGAAGCATGGTAGCTGTAGGTAGTTCTGCAATGCTGAAGCAAACTGTATTAATGCCAGTGCTTTACTCAACACCACTTGTGAAAGATGTGTAGCTGATAAAATAGGCTTTGGTTGAATTTCAGATGCAGTTGACTGTTGAAGAAAAAAGGGATTTCAGTAAAAAATGTGAGCAGCAACAGGAGTATACAGTGCAGCAAATACCACTGCATATTCAGCAATATCTGCTCTTCTCTTTGCGTCAAGGTATGCCAAAATGTCATCTAACATCCAGCACCACATATTTATATGTGTAGAGCATACTTTCTCTACTCAGTGAATGATCCTGCAGAAGGATACATCAGAAACTACTATGAAAAGTATTCTGGCTGCAACCTTCAGAGTACTTCTTGAAATGTAGTGTCGTGGTTTAGCCCCAGCCAGCAACTAAGCACCACGCAGCCGCTCGCTCACTCCCCCTACCCCAATGGGATGGGGGAGAGAATTGGAGGAGTAAGAGTGAGAAACACTCCTGGGCTGAGATAAGAACAGTTTAATAATTGAAATAAAGTAAAATAGTAATGATAATAATAACAATATAATAAGGATAATAGCAACAATAATATACAAAGCAAGTGATGCCCAATGCAATTGCTCACCACCCGCCGACCGATAGATACCCAGACAGTTCCCGAGCAGCGATCACTGCTCCCTGGCCAAGCCCCGCCAGTTTCTATACTGAGCATGACGTCATATGGTATGGAATAGCCCTTTGGTCAGTTTGGATCAACTCTTCTGGCTGTGCCCCCTCCCAGTTTCTTGTGTACCTGGCAGAGCATGGGAAGCTGAAAAGTCCTTGACTAGCATAAGCAGTACTCAGCAACAACTAAAACATCAGCATGTTATCAACATTCTTCTCCTACTAAATCCAAACCACAGCACTATGCCTGCTACTAGGAAGAAAATTAACTCTATCCCAGCCGAAACCAGGACATGTAGTCATTGCTGAATTCCTTGAACTGGAAAGATTGGCATTGCTAATCTGTAACTTAACCTACTCTTCCTGCTCCATGAAGTTACATGATTCTTTTGAAACCATGAGAGCTTTTTACTAAAACTTAGGAAGAGGAAATTATCTTTCTTTTCAACAGTAACCCTCAGACAGTTGCTGACTCCAAAGATCCAAGACAAGCGTGTGCGTATCCCTTTCTGCAAGACAAGACTCATAAATCCTGGCACATCATAAACTGGAGTGTTTCAAGAACTTCTGACACATGGAGTGAGACTACTAAGAAACTAACACAAAATTTGAAAATTTAAACAGTGACTTTACAGTTCAGCAGAAATATTGGTCAAATTTTGGCCCATAATTAATAAACATTTTAAAATTTGGGTCCAATAGCAATGGTGTCTATTTTTTGTTTAGTCAGAGGGTCAAAAGTGTCGTTCAGGTAGCTACAACTATCTTATATTTCTTGCTAAATTCTGACAAACCTGTCCTCATTTTTACATTCATAAGGCAACATGCGCTTGTATATATGAAGGTAAAAATTTCCTGTCTACATTATAAACAGTATGATAGAATGGCTTGATTTTTGATTCACTTTTAGCGATGTATGGATGCCTTACTATTATTATTCAAATGTGTCTCATAGCAGTATTTTCTGTGATGCTAGTTTAAAATGTGCTAAATGCTAGTATTTCATTGTGCTAAATGAATGCTAGCATTTTGCCATGGAGAAAAGTGCTAATGTGTTAACTGTCTTCATTTAAATTATTTTAATATTATACACTTTTGCAAAATCATTTGACTGTAATCAGTTACTTTTTTAAAAATGAAAATTGCACTTCATGAAAAATGACACATTAAAATTACATTAATGATTAATTGGATAAAGATGATGGGTTAATGCAAAATTATTATGGAAGGAGGAAGCAAAAGTGTTTATCCTGCTGCTAGATCCTTAGAGAACAGATTATAGCTATGAGCCTGATTTTCAGTGCTTCTCACAGTAATTGCTTCAGAGGAGGCATGGGGAATCTTGAAGACCTTAATGATATGCCACTGCCACTTTAATTGCTGAGAGAAGCCAAGAGAATCCTAATTGCCAAGAGAAGCATTACTAATTAAGGTGTCATTCTTCATTCATTCCATAGTAATTAATCCGAAATATTTGTAAAAGCTGAGATACAAATTTAGATCCAAACTCACTTAGCTTAACCACAACAGACTTTATGTGAAAAAGATCTATGGGTTAAGCAAGGTTAATAGTCAGAAAACTTAAAATATGTTTTTTTCTTAAAAAAAAATTGCTTTGTTTTTACTCATAACTTTTTAAAACATGAAGTAAAAGAATTGAGAATATATTTAAGAATCTATTCTCATGAATATGTAACGTATTTAAACCGTGATTCTACTCTCACATTAAAAAAATCATTAAAGCTGTTTATGTAGGGTGTCCCTTATATTTCACTGAAAAGCTACGTGCTTCTGAAAATGTTAAGATGGGTTTTCTTCATCTCTGTGATGAGCAAAATGATGCAAGTTCAGTTGTATATGTATTGTCTTTAGATCATAACTTTAACAGCATTTGTTCAATATCTTCCTGCCTTCACTAGGATTGAGTATGCGTATTTGATTAGGTATGGAGAATCCCCATAATCAGTCCTGCATGTGCATCAAATCCTTCTTTGGTTCATCTTTGATAAAATTCTTATTCAGCCTCACAAAATAATCAATTGGAGTGAGCTGGTCCTGTTAGCACTGGTCCGTTTTCTGCATACTGGTTTTTGTACCTTGTTCTCTCCTCAGCATTCTTTAATGCAGTTATGTCGCAGTCTTACTGGGTCCTAAACTCTTATCCTTTTGGCATGGATTATCTCTTATGGTTTACCTGAATGGTGCCTTGCATTCAGATGCAAATGCCAATTTTTAATTCTTATCATGTGAGATAAGAAGAACTATGAACTCAGAACCTATGACTGAGCATCTCAGTGACCCATAGAACAGCTTGGAAGACTTTTCTAGTGTACACTATCAAATTTCTGTCTGCAGTTCTCAACTTCAAATCTCTACCCATCTAAACTTCCTTGTCTTTGTGTGCATGTGTGAGGGGAAAAAAGAAGTGAAAAAAACCTTGGCAGCAATTTTCAGTTTGTTAAGTTAGAGAAGAGGTCACTTTCAGACCATAAAGATGGTGATGAGCTGTGCTGTACCATCACTCAGGACTCGTCATCATAGTTTATGTGCCTGACTCCTAATTCGAGTCTACTCGACCAAATTTGAATGCAGCATCACTGCATGAGAGAGGCTGGTTGAGTGAGTACCTTCTAGCAACAGTCACTTGTTGCCGCAGTGGGATGAGATTAAGCCCTATACCCAGATGGCAGATTGCATGTGATGATCCTACCATGGAGAGAGAAGAATTAAAGGATGAATGGTGCAAAGAGCCATGACCTGGACTTGTCTAACTGAGGCACCTATGAAGGATTTTTATAGAATCGTAGAATCACAGAATTGTTTAGGTTGGAAAAGACCTTTAAGATCATCCAGTCCAACCATTAACCTACACTACCAAAGCCACTGATGGCTCCCAAAATCATGCTACCCAATACAAAGACGTAGAAATCTGGAAGACCTGGACTGTGCTTGGCATGTGCCTCCTTCTTGACTACAAAGGGAGCCAAGTGTGAAGTGTGCCCAAACAGATTTGTGAAGTGTCTCAGTGGTTGCTGAGGACCTGATAATCACATTATATGCATTTCTGGGGATTTAGTTCAGTCTCTGCCTGGTCTTGTCCTAGACTGACTGCCCTTTAGTGGCTGGAATATGTGAGATGCACTAGCTGAGCACCGCATCTGATTTCATTTCATGCAAGAGGAGTCTAGTTCACGTGCTTTGAATTAATTCTGCAATATGAACCAAGCGCTGCAACTGGGGGCAATGGAGAGATTCTCTTCAAAAGTGCACTCCTTATTCAGACTGAGTTACCAATGTAGATGCATCCATTTTTGTTTAGGTACTTCATTTAAGTACCTAAAAGCAGTTGGACAAAACCGGGCAGCAGCTTCTATTGATGCCCATGTCAAGGGTTCAAGCAAGGGTTCAGTCCTGAAAATACATGAAGTACATGCTCCGGTGAAACCTTACATTTGTGCTTGTAAATGTTTGCTTTATTGGATTTTTAAAAAATATGAAGAATAAAATCTAAACAGAGTCTTGTCTGTTGTTAGAAATGCTCAAATCACAACTTCAGAAAGCTATTAACATGTAAAAAGGATTTTTTCTGTATTTTCCTTAAAAATAACAAAGCTCATGGTAGCTTAGAAGGCCAAATGATGAACTAATATTTAGCTGAAAATAGACCTTAAGTTCATTAAATTGTAGGCAAGGAACTGAGAAAATCTAAAGTTTAATGTGATTTTTAACTGGCTTTTGTTCTAAACCACTAGGTAATAAGTTTGCTTTAAGTTTAATTTACATATAAGTGTTTTTCATATACAAGATAAGAAGAATGGATGGGTTGACCATTCAGTGCTATGTGACTTGAAGGTAGTATTAAAAAAATAAATGTTGTTATGTTGTAGCAAAATATGTGTCTTCTTAGGTCCCCACATGGAAGATCATGATCTGAGCAGTTTAGTCACTACATGTACATGAAGTGAAATATAGGCAGGTCATTTTTTTCCTATGCATCATTTGTCTTACTAAAATGAAAGCATAGAGTAGGCTGCTTATTTTTACTACAATAAATGATGAACAGTTAAAAATGTTTTATCACATCAGAGTTATTCTAAAATTTCTACATGCTACTTGAGGAGACTGGTCGACTGGAATGTTCAGGTTGGCTTCTTTAGCTTAAATTTCTTTATGCTGTTGTTACACATTTCCCATAGCTTTAGAAAAGTATCATTCAGAACAACATCTGACTTTTAGTTTTGCTTAAAACTTGAGCAAAAAATTACTACTCTGTAAATACACCCAAAATATTGCTGACAGTATCTTTAGAATGAAATTGCACTCAAGTATCCCTTTTTCATAACCTATTCCAGAATTATATATAGTATAATATATATATTTATTTTGTATTGTATTTTTATTTATTTCATATTATAATTTTTAACTTTTTTGCCACGTATGTTCCTTTTGAAAGTTGTATGGAAACTTCCTTACGTGCCTGAGTCTGTAGTAATGAAGATATAACTGACTGTGATATTCATAACATTATTACTGTACATAGTCACCTAAGCAATATTCTTATTTTCCCAGACAGCAGGACCAAATGTCATTGAAGTAATTGTTTTAGATTTTGGTTATATTGCTTTATTCTATTACAAATCAGCATAGTACACATATCATGCAGGTGAAAGATGCAGTTTATTTATTAGCCTTTCTTGTCAGGTGATCTGACTTGTTTCTAGGTACCATACACTAATCTGTGACATAGAATTTAAGAAAGAGTTATTTCCACCTGACATACATTGACATTGCATATGGTCCAGCATGGCCTGGCATTATTTCTGTACAGACAGTGCCAGTACTATTAACTGCAAGGATGGGGGCATGCCACCTGCCTGTTGTGTCCTTCTGTCACTTGCGCTGTCCATCTGTTACTTGTAGGAAGGTAAAATTCACCTAATTTTTGTCTTTTAGAACATACGCCCTGACAAAATCAAAGGCACTTATAACGGCAAAATTAATTTTAAATGCTAAGTGTACATAACCAATCTAATCCTCTGTATGTGCCAGAATGCTGGCTGAGTTCGATACGGTAGGGTCAGTTGTGCTATACTGTGTCTGAGGGTGGATTTCAATTCATAATACACTATTCTGTATGGGAAAAAGAATTTTAACACAATACTGGATGTAAAGGCAGAGGTAACTTTTTATAAATTCAATTTAGTATTTTTTTTTCTCCACAGTAGTATAATTTCAATGATGACAGTACTGCATTTAATTTTAACGTAGTAACAGAGTCCCCATGGCCCTGCACTATGTTGTTTTGCTCAAATAGTATATTCATCACAGCCAGCTCCCTTTAAATAGTCCACGTCCTGTTAAATGTCAACACAATTGTGTTGGCAGTTCCATACTGTACCATTTTGTTAGGGTCCTCAAGTACATCTCACATGCCCAAATAAGCAACGTCATGGCATCACCTTGGTAGGCTGGTGGTTTCTGTGATCTCGTTGGTGTAGCAGTGCTTTCATACAGAGTTCTGCACAATTAGCTCACTCTGTCTTTTTATTTAAATAAAAATGTAATGAGAAGTTCACCCTGCACTACAAATAATCTTTTTAGCGTGCTTACTCTCACAAACCTGTTTTAATTTAATCCCATCCTAAATTAACTTTGTGTCTGTTCAATAACGTAGTCTTGGTTTGTCTTTCTGTAATGTGTAGGATTTTTTTTTCACTTTATGCATAAATGATAAAAGAGATCAGGTAGGTGAAGAATGCATATGAAATGGTATGTCCAGTCTTGTGCATGGTTTGTCTTTGGAGCAAGAGACAGAAAAGACCCGTTCAATTATCTTTCGTGCTGCTTTTATGGAGTAAACCGGGGACAGATTGGCAGGGGAAGTGGTGTGGTAGGTGTACGTTTGAGTTCCACTGCTAAGTCACCATCGGGGTCAGACCAAATTCCCTTGCTTTACCAGATGGAGAGCTCCTCTGATAACGTTAGAAGATTGCCAGCCCAAAACGGCCATCTCCTTTTCTTTAAAGTTTATTCCAAAGATGAAAAGCTGTATGGCTCTGGTGAGAGAACAGATTCCTAAATACAAAACTAGTAACCCTTGTCCAGTAAATCAGTGGCTTAGAAGTTACTGGTTTTATCATGTGTTCCTCCATTTCTGATTTTGACCACTGATATTTTAAGTTTATTTAAATTTTGAAACCGTTTTAAGTTCCAAGTTTTAAGTGGACTGCACCGTGCCATTGATCAAGTAGAAGAGAATAAGAAACTTGGCTCAGTTTGCAGTAGTGCTGGCGTGGAGAGGTCTGCCTGAGGATGTGCGCCCCTCACCGCTGGACTCCTGACGGCCAGTCTCTTTTCTAAATCGGAATGTTTATGGCGCTCTAGCCCTTTTTCATCTGGCTGTAAGTCTTACCTTTGAAGGGCAGGCTGAAATCCGAAACAAAGGTCTGAACATGTAGACGGCAGAATGGTTCCTTTTAGGTTAAGGGCCATAGGCTGGGAATACCACGTTACATGGGCATGAGGCGTCATTTTAAGGATCTTCCAGTCAAGCCATGTAGAAACACATTTTGAGTAATGAATGCGTTTAAACAAAATTGGAGTTGTTATGCAAGCAACCCAGCCGGGGGTGGTATTAATGTAACAAATGTTGCCAGTAGCTGGGAACATGTGCTAGACTAAGATGTCCAAAAATGTTACAGTTGCTTTTCTTTCATTTACTACTTACGCCAAAAAAAAAAAAAAACCCAAACCCAAAAAAAACCACATGGGAGGAGAGGAACCAACAATTTGTGTAAATGCAGCATTACCATTATTTTGTATATTGAGAAGGAATGGATCCATTTTCAAACAGAAGATAACTGATCCCTAGATTAGTATTGTATGATTAAGATTAAGTTAATAAAGTAATCATATGTCATGTAAAATTTTATTGCCATTATAGAATGTGAGTGTTCGATTTAATCACAAATGCTACATTCATTTTTAATTGAGCTGTGTGTATTCTACTTAATGGAAGGCTTGGGTTTTTTCCTTGTACACTCAATAAATTTTAATTGAACACCTGATTCCTGCCACTAACACATTAACATCTGGACACTATCTTTTGTGCATATAGATACACTGATTAAAACTCAGCAGAAAAGCAGATAATAGGAAAACAAAAAGACAACATTATGGAACACTTTCAGCCATAATTTTTTTATTATATATTGAGAAGCATTTAATTATCTTATTTCATTTAATTAGCCCCACTACTTAGGTCAATTGTTTTTTATTGATATGGCATGTTAGCAACTTCGCTAATTGGCACAAAATAGCATGTGACTATATTAAATGACTTGTCTTGTCCAAAATAATTTCTTACAGTTTTTCGCTTTCCTGAGACTTTTTATTTATTTCACAGTCTTTTCAATAATATATAAAATATTTTGGCAGGGAATGGCTTGATTTAAAATTTAGCATTTCACTTTTCATTTTTATTTCTGAGTTAAAGACAACAAAGGTTCTAAAGAGAAAGCGTTTACTTTCTAGCATATTTTAGAATCAGAAAGTATCACTCTACCTTTTGTAGCTTTTAGAAGTTTTAGTCTTTCTTCAGAAAGAAAAGTGTATTTTTAAGCATTCTTTATGATTAAGACTTTAAACATAATTTGTCAGCATTTATAAATTTAGTCTAGAAAAAAAACAGCAGTGTTGTGTCACTCCAGCTATTGTACTGTAGTGGTTTTGGTATCTGTTCTGTACTGATCTGTTTTAAACCAATGATTTAACAAGTCTGCCAACTCTAACAGAGTATAGATGAGCTCACATTATATAAATGTTTTAGTGCATAATATTAATTTCCTGTTAAATAGTAACAGAGCTTATTAGAACAGAGACTTTATGGAAATGTAATTGATCAAAAAAGATTTTTCTTCTGCATGCAATACTTTCTTTGGATAATTGATTATACCTCTCCTTAATTTTAGATTCTTCTATTCCAAACCATTTTTCATATTTTTCTTTAAAGACATAACATATTTTTGACTCAATAATTCCTCAGGATGTGTTTGGTATCTGTGTACCAGGAAAAAAAGATTACAATTTCACCAATTGGCACTTTTTCAGTTTACCAAATACCGATACTGTTGTAAATTATTCCCATGCTTTTTGAGTTGTTGGATAACCTTTATAATATATGTGTTCAACTGTGTTGGCACTTCAGCGGATGAAGTAACTCGTCATTATGCAATGAATGTTCTCCCCCTAATCTGAGAATAAACTTATTATTAATATGTATGACTCTGTGCTCCCATATATACATGATTTGTGGAATAATAAGACATTTTACTTGTTTAAAATACTCACTTTAAAACTACTTCAAATATAAGTTTCACAGTCCTTGCCCTGAAGTTTAATTTAACCACTTTTTGTGGTTACACAGTGGCCATTTCTTTCCTCTTCAAGTCAGTCACAAACAGGTAGCAGGGTTCAATTTGAACTAGATCTTCGGCTGGGCCACTGCATTATACATATCCTGACATCCACAGGAGGGCAGCATAGTTAAATTAAGGGAGAAGATGGGAATATGATTATAATCCAGCTAAATGAATCTCACGTTTGATTGTTTATATTGTTCTGTGAAGGTTTTATAATTGAGAACAGTGCATATTTTCCTAGCCAATACCGATAAAGCAATTGCATGTTAATTTTAGAAGTTTCCAAGCATAGCTTCTTAGTAGCTATAAATGTGAAGTTTTTCTCTGTATGTATACAGTCTATTTTAGAAGAAGGTTTTAAGATACTTAACGTGGGAGTTATTAAAGCCTATTTGGAACTTTAGCTCTGCAAATTCCAGTATAATCTGTTCTAATATTGTGGTAAACCAAATATTTGGAGAGTGGAGGTAGCTATTCCAGTAGGCTTACGGGACACTGGAACTACTCTGCTCTTTAACTCTTGACTGAGTTATAGCAGGAAATTAGTCCTTTTATATAGGTGTGTCTAAATACACACACACATACATGTAAAGTTCTGTTTGGGGAAAGAGATTGAAAAATCTGTCTCAGATTTGAACAATAATCAATGAGTGACACTAAAAAGATTTATTATCATTTTTGTTCCATTTAAATTGATCACCAGGACACTCAAAGAAGACATTTTACCCTTTGTGTTATATACAAATAAATGCTATTTTTTTAAAAAAGTATTTCTAAAACTTCAAGTGACAAGAAACTGTTCAAACCTCCCCTCACATCCAATTTGTCAGTGTTAGAACTTATATTTTCTCTTAGATTTTATGGATTTTTTTTGTATTTTTTAGGTAACAGCAGCTTTACAGTTGAATATCACTTTAGTATTGCTTTTCTGGGGGAGACTGTTGATTGTGAGAGCAATCCTGTGCAGCAGGAATAGGCTGACCCCAGTAGATGGCTCTGATGCTCCCTCACAGGTGGTAAATTCTGTATTCTTGAAGTCCTGCTTCTACAGCTCCAAACGAGGATCAGCTCCAGTTTAAAAACTCTAGTACAGGGACAGTGCATTTGAAGGTTTTTATTTTCTACGTATTTGTTACGGTAAAGAACTTTTGACAAAGAGGAAATCCATGCTGTTGTTGTAGGCTTATATCTTTCTTGTATATAACTTTGGGTTTGTTTGGGGTTTTTTTTGTCTAATCACCACCCAAAGCAAAGCCATTTTCAGGATACTAACATTTCTTTAGGAATTTTTTCCTAATTATGTTAGTCCATTTTAAAAATCCTGAATTCCGCAAAGGGATACTAAAGTAAGTTTCTCAAAGGGGATGTATTTCTCAGTGATGCATTTCTATTGTTTCCTAAAATAACTCCCGCAGAATTCAGTTTTAGATTGTTTGCTTCTGTGTGGCATTTCCAAGGATAAACATACAATCATGTTAACATTTCTAATGCAAATTATTCTACACTGGAAGCTGTCTCTCCCAGTGCCACATGACAATCACTAAATAATAGTAGTGGGTGGCGGTTTCAGAGTGAACCAAAAGAGCTGCTTCTAGGCACACAGAGTTGAGATGTGGAACTGTGCTACTAGGTGTGGATTTTGAAAGTTTAAAAGGGCTGAGAAAACCATTACGGAAATTCATTGAAACAAAAATCCATTAACAAGTAGTAAATACAGAGACACCATTTCTAGATGAAGAACCTCCTAGAGCCAGTAATAGCATGAGTATAGGAGGAAATTCTGGGGATGTGTAACTGCATGCTTCCATCCAGTTGCTGCTTCTGTCCGCATCCTGTTGGGAACAAGGTACAGGCCTGAATCTGCTTTTGGGTGGCCACTTACACGTTCTTTCATAGAGGAAGTTTCTTCAAAAGAGCCAAAGGGACATGGAGTCAGAAGTCTTTTTGTCTCTTTGGCATCTTTAAAATTCTACATGTATTCTGTATAGGAAACTTTTCTTAAAACGGGAATTTTAAGAGAACTGATTGGCTGGGTCATATTGTGAAAGCTTTCTTCCTTGTTCTTACTCCTGTATTGTCATCAAAAGGCAGCCAGGAGTATAAAAGTACTTTTTTGACTCTAACTTTTGGTTAAAAGATCACCTACAGTTGTTGTTTGGCACTGGTAGGTTTTCCAAGGGCGAATGTCTCTATCAGAATGTTAGATTAGCCTTATTGTCTTGGACCAAATGTTCATCTAACCCAGTATCATGTCTCCCACTGTGGCCAGCAGCAGATGACTGAGAAAGTTTGTAAGAGTAGTCTCAGCAGTCTTTCAGATTCCACCTGTCTGCAGAGCAAGGACTTTCTGAGCCAGCTATAGTTCTTTGCATGTAGTAACATTCAGTGCAATTGAATTTCTCTTTCACAAACCTATCCAGGAATGCCTAAAATGCACAATGAAATGTAACTAATTTGAGTTCATGGAAACAAGCCATAACAGTTGCTTTGCTGTGTGAGAATGGAAATTAATGTCTGGCACTGTTCCTACATTCCTTAGAGGTGCTAGAGATGCAATGGAGACAGTCTGCACCACTGATACAGGCAGCATCATGTGGTTTTTCTGCTGTTGTATGTTGGATGGAAAGAGAAGTGGCATTCATAGGTTCCAGTGTTAACATGAAGTCTGGTAGATTAAAAGGGAATTTTCCAAAGTATGAGAGCATGAAATGTCAAAATTTTAATCCAGGAGAAAATCACATAGTTCCCAATAAAAAGCTTTTTATTTCTGCAACATAGGGAGAGACTGCTATTTCAAAGATTGTTTATGAATTCCAGGAAGGTAACGGCATTTTCCCCACTGTTGCTTAAATTGTACTCTCGCACTTTTCATTCTGGACTGCTCTGTAGTAGCTCAACTAAAAAGAATTTTTTTTGTACCAAGCATGCCAAGCATTTTGATATCTTTACAGTCAACTTAGTCTCTGTTGATTATCAGCTAAGTTCAGTCACTGCATCCACAGAAGCTTTACCTCAATAGCACTGACTGAAAAGAGCAAATTAATATAGTTATTCTGAATTGTGCTTTAGATTGAGTACTTTTGTCAGACTGCAAACAATTAACGTTCTCCGTGAATGTCACATTATCTACTTTTCATGATGCCTGGGTACAGAAAGCATTTTTCATTGCATCTGTTTTCAGGCAAGTAACTGCAATGCCTAACTTTGGAGTCTTGGCACTGTAGGGATCTGGTATAGCCAGTGGAGACAGAAGGGTGCTTCCAAAGGGTAATTCGCAAAGCTCTGAAGATGAAATATGCTCCAAGTAGTTTACACTGGATCCATACAAAGTACAAGGGAAACATGGCCTGAAAGTGGCATAGTGGAGTTGCAAAGACAAACATTTAATTTGCTGTTTCCCTTTGGAACATTTTTTTTTTCTTTGTAATTCTTGAACGATTTGCATGTTTTGACACGTGGAGTGAAAAGGCTGAACGGCTTTACAGGCTTCTGAAATGCATTTTCCAGTGTCTGGAAGATAAGGGCTGGTGTGGGGCTTTCCTGAATGTTTCTTCTGCTGCGCTAGGACCTCAGGTTCTGAACAGTTCTCGCTTTTCTCCGCTTTGGTTTCTCTCCCACAGAAGCTAATGTAATAACGCTAACTTCCCTCACTGGACATGTTGTGAGGAGTAATTACCTGAAGTTTATAAAGCACTAGTCAAGTGTCAAGCAATATTCCTGTTAAGAAAATAATGATAGGTAAGTTAGCACTTGTTAAACTGATTTGTTTCAAAACTTTGGTGATGTTTTAAAATGATGGTTTGAATTTATTTATTTCAGGGATTTTTAAAAAAATCCAGCTGTCAAGAATTTTTTAAAAAATTAAAAAGTTTTAAAACATCCTAACATTCTGAATAAACATCTTCTGTGTGCACAAATTGAAGGAAAATGCTAGAGTAATTTGTTACCATAATTTCTGTGCTTCGTTTCAAATCACAAATAGGGATACCAGGTGTAACATATTTCCTCCAAATAGTTTCCATATTTGCGAGATCAAATGTACATCTTTATACTAGTTCATAAGGACTTTAAAATACCTACTAGTGATGATGACAACAAATGTTATGAAAATACTTAGAATTTACAGTCTTTAGGATGGAAATGTATGCATCTTGTTCTGCTTATATGTTTTATTAGCAAAAAAATAAAAAATTAACCTTGCTGATGTCTGTATTCTTTACAAAATTAAAGTGATATCAGCTCAAAAGTAGCTTTCTAGACAGTGAAAAGAAATACATAACCAGCCAGAGATAACCAAAGCCAAGTATCATTCCTAAAAGAGTTCACTGCTCTTAGTAGCCTCCGCCACTCTTCCCAAAAGTGGACTATTTTCAACACCGGGACTCCAGAATTGGAGTTGCTTCAGTTGGCAGCTTAGTTCATTGATTTGTTTTATACCGGTGTGACACTGAACAGGGTGTTTTGACCTATTCCATCAGTGGCACTGTATAATCTAGAAACAAAAGTAGTTTTTTCATATTAACAGGTCCTTGGCCATTTACACTTTCTAGATCACAAATGATATCACTGTCTGGCTGGAAAAAGGGTCACCCGTTTTTCTAATTGCAGTGTCATGTGTTTCCAGTGACAGGGAGACATGTCTAGGCTGGATGCCCAGATGCTTCTGGGTGCTCTTCTGAGTTGATTTAAGGTCTGGCAATGTAAAGATCTGTTTCCACAGCCAAACTGGATGCTCAAGGGAGAGCAATGCAATTGAAGCTTTTTCTACTACATCAACATTAGCATTTAAATTCAGATTTTCACTTTTAAAACCAATCTCTTAGTTGTTCCTGCTTACTGTGCTTTGTTTCACATCACAGAACAGTTTTAGATTAAATTAAACCAGGAGATGAGCTCCAGGGGTGCACCCATATATACTGCAACCACTGGTAACGATTTGGTCCGTGGGTTCAGACTAGAGCTAGTCCAAAGTAAGCTGCATCAAAAAGCACAGAGAGTGGATGTCTGCTCCCCAGCACTAGCTGTTTCACAGTTGTGCTGCATTACCTGTTTATATTACAATTAGATTACATTAGAATCGGAGCACTTTCTACATTTACGTTGCATCTGAAGGATTTCATTCTTTAGTTGCCTGGAATTCTCTCAAGGCTAAAGGATGTTTTTCTGTCTTGACAAACACTCCCACTTTACATACCAAACAGGTTTCATGATATGACATAAATTGGATTAATAATTCTCAAGTTGCCATTGCAGTTACTTCACAGGTTCCGTAAGTACTGGCATGCATATTCACAAATGTTGAAGCGCTCTGGAGTGCAGTAGGATATCACTGTTAAAGAATCTAAGGATATCTGATCTTCCAGCATACCAAGAACCATTTATACTGTAAGTGAAAAGTTGGCTGGGGGCGGGGGGGAACCCACACGTTCTCCTGTTCATATTATGAGTATCTTGCTCATTGGAATAAATGGAACTGTTTTCTGTGGCTGTGGTGTTTGTATTACTTGACATTCTTCAACATTTCTTTATCCTTAGCAGGCATAATTACAGTAGAAGTTTAGGCTCGTTTTTTTCTTTCCGTCTGTTGAAGGCTTATATAGTTCTCCTCCTCAAGAGCACAGAAAGTACTAAAATGAATCCGAGAATGTTTACAGCTAGGTTTCTTATGACCCAGGTCATATTGTTGTCTTGAATCAGTTTTCTCTCTCATCCTCAACTGAAGACAAAAAAATGGCTTAATCTTGCGGGGTTAAATAAAAGAAGGAATGCGGTGCAAGGAAGATTCCTTTTATGCAAGCGCGCAGGGATGACTGAAAGTGCCTGTGGGCATTTGGTCCCCATTGGCTCTCACAGCGAATGCAATGATGCCCACAGATAGCCTGTATTGTTGTCAGTTAAATGGGATCATGAGTGTCTGAAAGGTGTTTGAGAATGAACTGAAAATCATTTTCACAAGTGGATGATTACTTCTGCCACATGTTAACCGAACTCTATCAGAGTGGCCCAGATTTTTGAGACTGCATTAATTGCTCTTTCAACCTTGACTGAGGTTTCTTTTTAAGAAAGGCCTTAGCTGGACTAAACTGCTACACGTATTGATTTTTCTTTCTATATTTTTTTCATTGTTTGTGATAAATGAAGCCTTTTACAAGTAGAGGATTTATCATTGAAGATGTAGATAGATTGCTTCATTCCTTAGAATAAAAAGGCCGGTCTAAAAATGATCTCTGCAGATGTACTAAAGCCTTTCTCATTTCACCAGCAGTGAATAGCTCCGGTATTCCACACTCAATTATGTTTTTCAGCTATTCATTAGTGCTGATTTTTTCATCAAAAAGTAGAACCCTGCACTCTCGCAGCGTGGACTTAGAGCAAATAAGCTGCCATCTTCTTTCCTGTGTATGCCATCACATAATTGAAACTGAACTATAATATTTAGCAATACAGTTTTGCATTTTTGTAACACAAGGAAATGCACTTTGAAAAATATTCAACCTTGTAAAATATAGTGATGCTCAGACTTTTTAAAGAAAATGGTTGTTCAGTTTGTTTGCTCTATTTCTGGAGGAGAAAATGATACCAACTGAGACCAGATGATATCTAAAGCATTTTTATCCAGGTGTTTCTGTGTTTTGAAGTGGAAATGTAATTTCTTGCATTTTTATTTGTTTTCCAGGAAAATGAACTTCATATATTAAATGTTTATTTTTCTACCATATTGTAAGCATTGTGAGATATAATCAGGTAGATCTGTGACTTCATACAAATCCAGTTTTGACTCTTTAATTTGGGAGTGAGTGAAGAGAAAGAAAGCAGTATTAAATAATGCTGAAGAAAAGAAAATTGTAGAACTGTTTTTAAGAGCAAAAGTCTCAGGAAAGTGATTGCATGGTTTCACGTTCGGTTGCATTTTCATATTACTACAAAACTGTGTTAGAAAATCTTTACATTGGGGTAGCACTTAATGACTCAACATGTTTGATCAAGGTCCTATTCTCTATGTGCTGTATAAAAGCAGGTGTATTAGTCTTAAGTCACTGGAAATTATGTGAGTCATATAAAAAGACTGAAGAAGGCAACCAAGCATATCCATCCTAACTATAAATATGTTTTCCAATGTGCACATGTACAGATAGAGATGTTATGTATACATATTTTATTTATTATATTAATACATTTTTACAGAATAAAAGTCTGCCATCTATATCTATGTACATCAGAAAAACAATCTTTCCTAACTTCTTGTCAGTCTACTCATTAACCACTCTCAAAACATGGTTTAGAGAAGTCAAATCTATTTAGTAATAAGCAATTACTATTTCAGTGCTTAGATACAGGGTAACTATTTCAGTATCTTCCTTCTCAGTTTATGGCTGAACTGTAATCATTCAGGAATTATTTTAGATTATCCCAACTTTGGAACCCAAATTAGAGTGAGAAAAATTGTAGCAAATGGTGTGGTTAATTTTTAGAAATAGGGAATTGGCTACTTCTGAATATCAGTTTCTTCTTTGTATTGCACAGAATATTTTACCTAAAGAAAGGTACAGTGTTTGAAGGAATGGCTGCTGTGTGTTTCTTGTTGCTACTGAGGGTTTTTAAAACAGTCTGATGCTATGCATCTTGTGCACATTTTTTTGGATGGAGTGAACAAGGCTTGTAGGTGAATACAGATGCACATATGGGTAGAGAAATAGCAGGCTGCAGCTCTGTGAGTTGGTGACTATGAGGGTCTGCTCTAATTTGTGGTACTTTACCTAAAACCCGTGAAAAATGATGCAATTCCCCATCTTAAAAATAAAACATTCTTCAACTTAGCTCTATGACTTAGTTCACCTCACTATGTTAACCTCTTAATTTTCTGCTCCAGTTGTGAAACCCAAATGTCATTTAATTCTGGAAACTGGCTTTTGTGGACTTTTTCTGTTCTAGACATCAGCTGCACTTTCTACAAATCCTAGATATTACTGTCCAAATTTAACAAGATTCTTAGGTCCTTTGCTTCCCATTTTTTTCAATGGAAAATAAATGGGAAAGAGAAGTTCAAACAGAAGTCTAGGGTGTTTGGCTCCTTCTGGGTATAAATGTTAGACTCGAGTAAGAATTAATCTCCTCATCTTTCAGGAGCATGCACACTTAAGATGAGCAGAGGATATATCCCTTGTAAATGGCTGAAACTTTCTACATTAGAAAAAACCTGTCACTATTAGAGGTGACACTGGAAGAGGGATTAATAACAGAAGGTTATAACTGTGTGTTTATAGTGATTTCTAAAGCCAAGTAACATAAGGCTTTGCACTTCTTTACTAAATCCCAGCTTTGTGTCATGAATGCTATTTTCTTTGTTACCTAATCTTATCTAAGACCACAGGATTTTAAAGTTAGGTAGTTAATGTTCCACTCCTTTGTTTCCCAAGGAAGCTCTTATTTAACACCTTAGTTGGAAGTGATTTATAGGAGGAATAAAAATTTGCACATTGCTATTTAATTTCTTTTTTGTATGTTTTCTTATTTTGTAATTTTGAATTCACTGTAACTTGTGATGGTTCTGCCTGTACTGCAGGACCATATGTGGTATGTCTTACATGAAAAGTAATTTAAAAAGCAACCAACGTTTTCTCTAATAGCAAGTGTTCTTTTAAGATCTCTTATTTTAGAAGCACCTTTCTATACCAGGCTCAGTTAATAATGAAAAAGAATGAATTAAACCTGAGGTTTCTAGGGTTGGGTTAGTCATTTTCTGCCGTGATCCTGTTGGAATGTAAAGTCACTGCCACTGATGATACTAGGATTACTGTCAAGCAACAAGAATCCTCTGTTCATCTATGGCTCCTTTACAGTCATTTAAGACATGCCGAGAGGGTGGGAACATGGTCAGGATATCTTTGTACTGTAGCATTTGAGGACTGTGTGTTCTTAGTTGGTCTTCACAGTCCATGGGGTAGTTGTCTTCTGACATATATCAGCGAAACCTACAGGATGTTCTGAGGGATGTGGTGGCAGAATCACCATGAAGAACAGGGCAGTCTTAGGACTGAGAGAGCCCAAAGGCCACCTGTGGATCCTTCTACTTTTCTCCCCGCCCCGGTCACTAATCTTCAAGGCTGAGTGAAATTCGTCAGTTATTCTCCCTCCACCCTGTGGCAGTAGTAAAGAGATTAATGGGGCAGTAGCAATGTGGTATGCTTTGGGAAAAATAAATGCTCTGATCTAGGGGAACTTGCCTGGCTCTTTTGAAACATATATGAAAAGCAAAACAGTTCATATTTTGTGGGGGAATATGTGCCTATCACTCTGTGAGGTAAATGCTTCCTTAGTTGCAAAACATTATAAACTTTCAAATAAACCCTAGTAGGCCCTTTTTGGATACCTTTTCTGACATAACGCTTACTCCTCTCCTTTCTTTTTATTGCATTTATAATAATCACAGAATTAAGAAGTTAGAAGGAGGGTCTGGACTATTCAAAGCAAGCTACATCACATGGTAATCCTGTACACAAAGCCAGTTTTCCTCTCTCATATGAATAAAAAGCAGACTAACCAAGCAAGGCAGAGCTTCAACACAGGTGTAGCAGGAGTTGAAGAAGGACAAGATAGTGGTGTCATAGTAATGAGTGAGCTGCTACGTAATCTGACAAACCACCGTGGTTAATAAGCATTATGCTGAACACTTACGTTAGACAAAAATTTGTCCTTTGTGATACCTAAGTGGGAAAGAATGTGCTTGAGTGTCTGCCCAGGATACGTGGAAAGAAGGTTTTGCCTGTTTCTTACTCGCCTGTTTCACATGAGATGTTGGTTCGTTGCTCTGTTTTTCAATTGAGTTAAAAAACACCAGGCAGCAAAGCCCCAGAGTGATCAGAAAGTAGAGGGCAGCACAAAGGCACCTGTCCATCTACCAACCATCCAACCAACCACCCCCAATCCTAGTTATTATAACTTCTTCATAATATATGTGCCAGCATCCTCTGGAGAGTGCCCTGTGAAGCCGGTATTTATTGGTCTGAACAATTTGGATCTTTGTTCTGCCTTTGACCCACCTAGATGTACTAGGTGCCCTCGATAGAAGCTGGCCAGCCAAGAAGGGACATCTCATACATAATATTTTGCTCTCCTGTCAGGTTTTAAGTAACAGATCCTTACCACTTATAGGCTCTTGCTTACAATCCCGCAGCTCATCCTTTTCCTCTTGCTGTCTTTGTAAACAACAGTGCAACATGACCACAGTGACAGAAAAAAGTGTCACTGTTATGCCATAAAACTTGCTGCAATTTCGTGGGTAATGAGGGTGCTTCCTTTACCACAAAACAGTATCAACATCTGTGGTTTTGTCATCTCACTGATACTTCTGATTATGTCGTCTGATTCAAAGCTTGGAAATTGCCAAGGTGACAAGGAGTATTGTAGTATTGTAATCAAGAGTCTTTATAGTGAAGTGCTTCTGTTTAGGAAATTAGATTCTGGTTTACTCTGGAAAAAAAACTAATCTTGTGTGTCTGCTGACATTTTGTTATTTGAGCATTTTCCCAAATTGACACCGTGACTGACTTCTCACAGACTAGAGAAACACTAGCAAATCTATGGAAACCAAATGGAAAAAAAAGCGTTGGGGAGTTTAACTTTTCTAACATTCAGTATTTCTGTGTAGTCAAAAGTGTTCTACTTTAAGCTATTTTTTCTATTTTCAGAAGCAATTGGTGTAATATAAGTGATAAGCAGGTTAGTCTTCTCAAACAAGAGATCTTTTGTTTCTGCTTTTTGTCTTGTTTGGAGTGAAAAGGAATATCTCTTTGCATTTCTGTGATCTGACTAAATAGAAGAAAAAAATCACTTCTTAGATGTGACAACACTGAAGAAGCAGCTCAGTAGGTAGAGCAAATGAAAACACTAAATTGTATTGGGTCCTCCTAATATCATGCTTCTTATTAATGGAAAAACATTCCCTTTATTATTTCCTTTGCAGATATTTGTATGCGCTAGGACAGAAGGTTTGGAAGCGGTGGAAAAAACGCTACTTTGTTCTTGTTCAGGTTAGTAGTCTGCCATGAAATGTCATTAAAAAGTAGTCTTGGACTAGCAATTTTCTTACGTATGGTTTCTGGAGCCACTAGTCAATCAGTATCTTAAGGCAACATATGCAGCACTACTCCAAGCTTCTTACAGCATAAAGACATCCAAAGTGTTTTTTTTTTTAAATTTACATATGTAGTAAAGAGAAATGTCACTGAGTTTTACATATATATAAATGAGTCCCTACACTGAGCAATGTTTCAACTGAAACCTAGAAATTTCTGAATGAAATTGTTGTGACCCTGAAACATTCCACTGACAGCTTTCTAGCATCAATCAATTTAAAGTTATATTTCACAAAGTGGATTGTACTTACTGTTTCATTTATTCTATCTCAACAAAGATTTCCTGCCTTTAAAATTATATATATGAAAGCAACAATAGTTACTATTAAGAACTATTTCGTAAATACTTTTTGAATAATGCTATTTTTTGTTCTTCCTTGCAATACTAAATTGGGTAAAATTATGTAGTTGTTACAGAAAATCTAATATAGTAATTGTTCTTGGTCACAAAAATGTGCTGGGCTTGTATTTCATAACTTTTTCTCCAAACCTAGAACTGTAAATATTTTCACATGCTAGTGAATGGTGACATTAACAGGAGATTAATAGAATAGGAATAGAAAAGTAGATTTTGAGTGGTCAAAACTGAGAAATGAACGATTTTTGCAAGTCTTTGGAAAAATCATTATTTTCTGTTTGTGTTTGTCTTCAGATTGCAGTTACAAATTCGATGTTCTTCTGAGCCAGTTCAGAGAATGCTGTTCTTCCGTGTCCTTTGTTTTGTTGACAGAAAACTGTTAAAGTCTCAGTCTCCATATAAGCGTCACACAAAGGATGAAGCCTGTTAACGAGGCTTTTTTAAGAATGCAGGCTTCTAAAACTAATTTACAAAAAGCCTGATTCCTTTCTCTACCACTCTGTCAGTCACACTCACCTGGTCTCCTCCTACTCCTAAATGATGAAAATTGTGAGGATGTAAAAAAACCAAAACCTCCTGAACAAGGTTTTTAATAAAGTAAAGTTAAAAGCTGAGAGTATTTGCATTTGCCAGTTCTCTTTGGCTTCAATGGGAATTGGGTTGCATATTGATAAACAGCGAGTAATGGTTATAAGGTTGAACAGGATCTTCTGGAAAGTCTATGGAATTCCTTTGGGTTTTGATTTTACCAAGGTCCTCTGTGAAGAGATGAGTACTTTTTGTGACTTTATTAAGATTTGTAAAGGTTGGGAAGATCTCTATATAGGCTAGCTGTTAAGGCATGGATGCAAAAGGGAAACAAAGTTACAGGGAAAAAAAAAAAAAGCAAGCCTAGATGCTCCCTTGTCCTTCATGGTTTTCTTTAACACTCCTCCTACTTTACATCCCCTCTTTCACAGAAAGAAAGACCTCGTTTTCTTCCTCTAAGCCACAGGTGTCATCTGAGTTTTAAAGCGCACACCTAAGAGTCACATAGTCTTTCTGTGCATGTGATACGGAGCTACCTGGGAGACCACTTTATTCCAGCCAAGTTAATTTTAACTGTCTTTTGCTTTCTATGCTGAAATTGAAATACTGGAGGAGAATATTACAGGAATTTTCCAACTGTGATGGGATTTAGACATCTATTTCATTTTAAAGCAGCTATCAACTCAATGAGGCTATGTAAAAAATACTGTGTTAAATCAATATTTACTGTCCAGACAGGTCTGGCTCATTTATATAGTCCAGCCGTGATATATACACTGACAACAAGCTGAAGTCCATACGTGCGAAATAAGCATTCAGTGATGAATATCAGTCTGTTGTATTGATATATTATTGACATACTGATGAGTCTTCCTCTATAGATTAGCTTTTAGCTTACATTAGTAAAACATTTAAGGCCATGAAATTCAGTTGTAAGACAGAGGCTATCAGTATGATTTCCACATGCTTTGGAAATTTCACTCAGGTGTGAAATTAGATGAATAATGTTGATTTTTCAGGAGCGTTATGCGAGTAATGTGCATCTTTGTTATTGTTACACATATTAGAAGTTGTTAGTGGTTTGTGAAAGAACAGCTCAATGTTATAGGAAGGTTACAGAGTCTGGAAATTTTAACCTCTTCGTTATATTTGCTTTTCTTCCTTTTACAATCCAGTCACTTCTCTAAAAAGTTATTCATTTCAAACTAGGAAAAGACAGGGACATAACATGTCAGGTAAAAAGCCTCAGCTGGACATGCTGTGTTTTACTTCGGTTACTGTCTGAAAATATCTTCCTCCAGTAATCTGAATACCGTTTCACTTCTGTCATTTTAATTTCATCTGTTCTAATGTTTGAAAAGTCAGTCATTTGTTTCATGGATAATTCTTTTCTAAACACCCCAGCTATGTAGGCTAGTTCTTGCTGCTGAACCCCTGAAGCAGGCTGCCCAGTGATGCCCCGTAGCAGGGACCACAGAGTCAGCCTCCAGGTTTGCAGTAGCGGTTCCTCCCGGCACACTGAACATGGGGTCTTCCTGCCCCATGGGGACATCCCCCAGTGACACTGCTCATAAGGCATGTCCGCATTTCTGTGCCTGTCTGTCACGCGTGCGCAGGTTGTTGGTTTTCCGCTTTGTTACAACGTAGGTAGAACAGCTGCTGGTCAGGTGTTTGGACCTCTGTAAAATTACGAAATTCAGGTAAATTCAGTTATAGGAAGGAGGTTCCCTTTTCTCCTGTTAACCATTACTATTTAAGAAGGTGACTTGATTCTGTTTTTGTCTGAGAATATGTGGTACACAATCCTGACTTTTGAGTACCCATTATTCTATGAAGTATTGATACTACTTTGCTGAATTCTAAGGAAAAACTACCTACAGCTCCATTAACTACTAAAAATACACTTAAACCCTGTCACAGGTCTATATAAAAAAGTTTCATTTCAGATTGTGCTGGTGGTTCTCTCTATAGTAACTGATAGCAGCCACCAATAACAGTAAGGAAGGAGGTTTAAGAAACTGTGAATGTAAACAAACAAGGCAAGTTCTGTATTTCTTTATTTTGTTGAGTTTTTCTATTTGTTTCTTTGGTGGAGATATTTTTAAATGTCTCATTTGCAACAAAAAGATGAAGTGTAAGACTAATTTTTATATAAATATCTTTTAATAAATAGTTCCTTTAAAATAAGAGAATGCATTTAAAATATGTTTGAAAAAAGTAAAATCAACAGGATTATAATCTCTGTCTTGTTATAGGGGTAAGGTTAAAAATGAACAGACACATAGCCCAGCTCTTCCACAAGCTCATCTTCAAAACCATAGAGTGGCTGAAGAAATCTGAAAAAGCTGGGTATTCTGTGCATTTCCAGAATTAGTGTCTGCTAGCTTCCTTTTTGGTGGCTGAGTTTGTCCGTACAGGGTGGTTATACAGAGTTGTTGACATGAAAATGTGAGTGATGTGGGTGCCTGTCAGGTTATTTCAGTCAACAAAATTGAATAATATGAAAAATTTTTTTACTTCAGTGCCAGGTATCTGTAGGTTCAGTTTACAAGAAAAGGACAGGAGGGAGTTCTCATTAAATACAGTAATAAATGCAAATGAGTTAGAGGTGTGTGACTAAACAACGGCTCCCTCCGTGCTTGTGCATGAGGGCAAATACGTTTCTTGGGAATATAAAGGGAGAAATACGAAGCAGTAACAGAGAGGATGCTGCTGCTGGGCCTGGAGCAGACGACATGGCGTAGGGCCTGAGCCCTGTGCCAGGGCCCCGAGGGGACCACCGGCCCTGACTGTCCCTGCCCATCCCCAGCGCCTCCCCACCCTGTCCGCAGCCCAGGACCCCATCTCAGCCTCCCCGGGCCATCATCCCCTGCCCCAGTAACGCCACGGCAGGGTTGGTCTCCAGCTCCGCGCAGCCCTGCCCTGCCCAGCCATGGGCCCGGCCCAGCCGTGGGCCTGCGCCCCAGCCCAGCCTTGGCCTGTGCCCAGGGAGGTGCCCGGCACCTGGGGCCGGGGCTGCCCCGGCGCCCCCAGCTGCCCTGCTCCTGGCTGGACCCTGGCTACCCCAGGGATAACGTAAAATCTTTAAATCAAAATGCAGTAATTTTCTAAAATACACACTATAAACAAAAGCCAAACTCTGGGCTCAAGGCATGAACAGCGAGGTGAAATTCTGTCATGTATGCCATGCTGGAGGACAGGCTGGCTGGTTGCAATAGTCCCTTCTAGCCTGAAAATCTGAATTTCTGAAAGTGGTGGGCTAGATTGTTTTCTGTGTTTGTTTATATTTAGCGCTCTCTCCTTGGTACAGCCCACTTAAGTGAATGTACTAAATTTGCTGTGGAAAGCTGGCACTCAGTTTTAGTTGCCTGACAGCGTGTCTCAATTTCTTGCCTCTTATGAAACTGCCTTCACTTAACTAACGCATTCATTAAACTGGAATACCTACGTTCCATTTCTCTCAGCTATAGACTTCTGCTGTGGTCCTGGAGATACCAGTTCAGCCCTTGAGGCCTGATGGCAATTTTGTGGAGCGAGCTGTGACACTTGTTCCTTTTGCTTGTACCTGCTGTGGCAGAGGATGTTCAATCACCATACACTGCATACACATAGCACAGCATAATCCTGTTTCAAAAAAACCCAAATACTTAAAATAATGAAATATTTTTAGAGCATTATGCAGATAATAGTCACACCTTCTATCCTTATTTTCCAAAAATATCGATCTTATACAGAGAGTCAAAAAACTTTGGTGGATAGCAGCTGAAGTCACTGGGCTTTGGAGTGGAGTGGTATGCGGGTACAGCACCAGCGCATATATGAATGAAGCTGAAATCAGCTGTCAAAATTTTACTTCAAAAAGGATCATTCCTGAAGCTGTAGCCAAAGTAGTAAATCTAGGTAACAGTTAGCTGAGCAGTCAGCAACTGAGATGAAGACGGTCCATCATCTGCCAGACAAGCTCCTCGCCTATCCTTAGATCCTTGCATAATTTTGCAGATCTAAGAAATGATACTGTAGTTCAGAACAAGTCAGTTGGCCAGGTATCCCACAGCCCTTGGAGACAAGGGTTTCAGAGGCCCATGTAAATTCAGTTCCCTTAAATTTCAAGTGTTCAACGGATTCACAAGCTCTTTTTTCTGGTCACCTGTTCTAGTCTTTCCAGCTCTTCATTTAAGGCTGGGAACTTTTCAGTTTTGTTTCAGTGATGGCTTTTCCTCTCCCAGCTGTTACATTCCTTTCTTTATCTTTCCAGTCACTTTTTCCTCAGCTCTCCTTGTGGCTTGCTCTTCTGTCTAGGGAGTCTTAAACCACTTGATGACAGATTCTCTTCTTATTGCTTTATTATGTTTTTTATAATTGTACTTGATGAGAAGTAACTTATGTTGTTCACGCCAGCTGCAAGCCGCTTGGCCTACACAGGACTGTATCCAGTGGGCCAAGCAAGCTGGAGATGGGTGTGAATACGGGTGCAAAAGGTGCAGAAATTAGACTATAAAATCAAACTGAAGGTTCTGGTACTTACCATCCTTAGCTAGAATTGGTCAGATTATGCGTTCATCTTTCCAGCTGCATGATTATTGTGGCATTCCTTATGCAAACAGTACTTTTAAACATACAAGTCCTTTTTTTCCAGCTTCTTGGAATACAGGACTTTTTTTCTCACACAGTAGACTGAGCAGTTTGATCAGTACCATGGTACCCAGTATTTTCCCTACCAGAACCTAATTTGCTTCCTTCCAATTTTTCATAAAGCAACAGCCAAAAATAGATTGTATTTCAGGAAACTGCAGAGAGATGTGTTTATGGCTTTTTTTTCCTTCCTTTTGGCAGGAAGGGGAAAGAACGCAAAGTTTTATATTGTAAATATTTCTGGAAAAAAATGGGCTTTATTTCTTCAGCACAACTGAAAGCTAATTTGACCAGTGGTACATGTGTTAAACAATTCTAGAATGGAATTCAGCAATTAAGAAGTCCTTTCTTATTCAGGTTAGCCAATACACATTTGCAATGTGCAGTTACAGAGAAAAGAAATCTGAGCCTCAGGAACTGATGCAACTCGAAGGATACACTGTGGATTATACAGCTCCTCACACAGGTACTTTTCATGATTTTGAAGTACGATACGTTTGTGTCAACCGGCTGATTCTATTTGTTCATTTTGATTTAGCAGCAAGAAACCCCAAGGTTCTTTTTTTAGCATCTGAAGGTTTTGCAATAATTCCACTATGATTTTCTAGTGTGAAAAATCATGCTTTTAGAAAGCAGCTTGTTTTAAGGAGAATGAACAACAAACTTAAACACTAAGGTTGCCTGAAACATTATAAGACTACATATGACACAAGGAAAAAAATATGAATTCTAGTCAGTCTTTCCCTTTTTTTCTCTATTTTTGATGGTGGAGTCATGTGGCAGTGTACTATGAAGTATATTCATATATGACTTAGAAAAGAAGGTGAATGATGACAGTGCTTGCTAAAGATAAATTACTCAGAGTAATCAGAAATAATTTTGAAGATATCAGAAAAATCTACACAAGTTACTGTTAAAATGGCAGACGGAAATCAAAGTTATACATGTAGAGAAAAATTATGCTACTCTACCTACGCAGTGGAGGGTTATGAATTTAAGAGACGTCTAAGATATTGAAGATTGATCGTTGGAAATGTTGGCTCAACGTTTAGAATAATTGAGAAGGCAAACAATGCTCAGAAGGTGTTTGGAAAGCCAAAACAATGTTGTCATAAAAAAGTCCCTGGCACAGCCACATTGACTGGTGTGTGCTCTACTGGTTATGCACTCTTAGAACAAAACACTGGAATGAGAAAAATGTACAAAGGAAGGAGCAACAACACTGATAAGAGATATGGAGCTGCCTCTGTTCAAGAAGAAATAAAGTTAACGGGGACTTCCAGCTAAGAAAATGATGCCTAGAAGGAGGAAATGTTAGAGAAATGTGTGTATGACACGGAGAAGATGAATAAGAAATACACTGGAATTGAATTGGAAATGGAATTAAGGAAGTATTTTCTCCTGTGACTTCTATATCTATATACATGTTACTATGATGTATTACCATTTGATCCTTATAGCTCTAGATTTTATCATATTTGTGGGTCATAAACACCTATAAAATATTTTAACACCCGACACACACAGACACACACACAGAGGAAAACCAATAATGTGATAAACATTGATGGTGATTTAAGAGTAACTTGTATTTATTAAGATTACCTTCCTGTTTCCTGCTCCAGGTCTTCAGGGTGGTCGAATGTTTTTCAATGCTGTTAAAGAAGGCGATACCGTGATATTTGCCAGTGACGATGAGCAGGATAGAATACTCTGGGTTCAAGCCATGTACAGAGCCACAGGTCAATCGTATAAGCCTATTCCTGCAAGTCAAGCTCAGAAGATGAATCCTAAAGCAGGAAATGTCAACACAGGTATATCCCCACTTTGTAAGTTGGCTTTCTTCTTCTTTTGTGGCTTTGGTTTTGGTTTTAGTTGGTAAAATATGTAGCAGCTCCCTCAGTGAAGCTTAATTAAGCAGAACTCATTCAGTAGGGAAATGTGCCTAGCAGTTTGTTGTTAGCCAGAAGCTCTTTAACTCAGATTGTTATTAGCAGCGAGGGAAATCCTGACTTGCAGGTCATTATTTTTATTATAATCCATGAAAATACAGCAATTAGCTTCATATTCATTACAGTTGACCCACATACTACCATGGAGATGGTGTTTGGTTTGCATTGTATTTTTCAGTAGCCAGACAGTGTAGTGTTGAATCGAAAAGCATCAATCTATTTTCAGAATTTTATGGATTTAGGTCAGCTTTATCATACATTGTGTATATTAGTTATCTAAAAATTGCTATGCAGACAGTACATTGTGAGCTGAAAGGCACTAGATGGGCTGCTGGATTTTTGCACCCTGCAGTGTAATATTAAACTACATATACAATTTTTTTTAAAAAAATGAGATTTAAGTTTTCCTCATCTTCCTTTGAGGAAAATATTGTTTCAGAGAAAATCACGGTAGATAGCATATATTACCCATATCTCGACATTTTTATATAATCTCTTTGAAAGTATTCCGTCACGCATATATCTGCACATAGGAAGCATATGTGATTTTTTGTTGTTGTTCTGGAGGCTGAGTGCAATCCAAGGATTTTTGTAATAGCCGTCAAACTTTTACAGCATCATGTGGCTGTATACAATAATCCTTCTTCATTATCATATATCTGTATATGGAGAGTGGTAGAAGGGAGATACATGTTTTAAACTCAGCTTGGTTCAATGTCTGAAGTCTACAGCAGGTTGACCCAAAAAGATTCTCCTGTCAGTCCTGCTGTCACTCAGTCTCACAGCCTTCCATTCATCTTGTGATCTTTTATCATTTTGCCACTAGAAGACAGTAAAATGTGCTCGTTAAACTCAGTAGTAGTTATCTAAAATCCTGACTGGGATGTCAAGAACATTGAAAAAACATAGTTTAATCTCACAAAAGCACTGGCATCTGTTGAATTTTTAATCTGAAACAGTTTGGAAGGGTGACCTAACCGTTCATCACAGCGGGTGTTAAGGTGAAGTATTTTGTAGGATATAAATAACACTGGAAAAGCAAAGGTGGGGCAACAGCCAAGGGGTGTTTCTGTTCACCTCCTCCCACTTGCTTGGATCTGGGCTGGGTACTGGGAGTTCACTGTGTTCCCCTCTTAATGTTTCTACTTCATGTGCATCAGTTAGAAAGTACGAAAGAAGTGACCATAGTCAGTAGTAGCCAAAGAATTGCTCTTCTTCTTGGACACAGGGTTTACATGGAAGTGAAAGGAACTAGAAAACACTGACCACAGGGCAGGGAAAGTTATAGAAAGAAAAAGATGCAAAGAACAATTGCAAGTTTGGATATACTGAAATTATGTTTTCAGAGATAAAATTACTGATAGAGGTGAAGAATTAAAAAACAAGGTTGACACATCTTGATATTGTCTTACACAGTTAGGATGACTGCAGTTCTTTGGTGGAAACCGTAAGAGAAATAAGGTTTATTTCAAAGACAGTTTAAGGGAAGCTCAAAAGCCTCAAAATATAATGTATTTTTCTGTCATGCTTATGTATCTGCTTGCACAAACTGATATGGCTGAACTGTAGACAAATCAAAAATCCATGGTTAAATTATTATTTGCGTTTGGTTTTAATACACTTCAATGTTGGTATTTTATAATTAATTCATAGAATTCTTTGCAAATAGAGTAACTTGTGAAATTTAACTTAATGTGAGGTTTAGTCGTAAAAGAATCAATGTTTAACTGATTTCTGTAACACCTCCAGTTCTGCCTACATGAGGAAAATTTTATTATTCTGTCTTTTGGACTTGAGGTAGAAATGGGCATAATCCAATTAATCAGTTTTTAAGAAACAGCAAGAACTAGGGTTTACAGATATAACCTTAAATAATTTTCTAAGGCTCCTGCTTCATTTACATATACTGTGCTGATTTTCTTGGGGCACAATTTTACTTCTAAGAAGAATCTAGCTGACCTTTTCAGATGTAAATATGTTCAGTTTACAAAGAAGTTCATTTTGTTTCCCTCTAGAAAGATGCTTGCATGAAGTTAGGAGTATTTTATTTTTAATCAAGATATAACACCGAGTACTTGAGAGCTAATGTATATGTAAAGTGAAATTAATTTCCATTTTTTTCCTCTTTACTATGATACATTTTCAGTCTTAGGAAATACAGTTTTGACCAGAGAATTTGTCAACTACTTTTTTATGTCTTATTTTTCAATTAATACATCGTGTAAGCATTTCCAGCCGATACAAGATCACATTGTTTTAGTTTTTAAAGTGTATCATACGATGGGGGCATTGTACATTCCACATACAGAAAGCAGAAAACCAACTAGAGCTTTGCAAAACAAATATCATTTAATAATAGTCAAGCCTTGAAAGTCTGTCCCCATCTTCCTCATCCTCTAGGAAGATAAGAAATGCAACTAACTTATCGTAATAAAATGTACAAAAAGAACTTTCAATAGTTTGAAAAAATTTACATATCTTTATAAACTGCTGGATGTAGAGAGAAATCAACTTAAGGAGACATGTTTCAATGTTTTTACATATTGTGTTTATAAAATATCTTCTGTAATCCTGAAATTCTCTTGATAGTTTTGCTAGTAATAAATACTAACATTTCCATTTTCCATTGCCTTGTAGACAAAATTCTACCTTCCAAAGTTCATGTAACTATTAGCTGAAAATGACAGCTTGTCAAAGAGCAAGCATTTCATTAAACATTTAATATTTTTAATCAAGTGATATGTGTAAATGACAATAAATGATACTTTGTTTTCACAACCTCTACTATTTTCTATATTCTCAAGTTCAAAACTCTTCAAGAGTTTTTGTAAGCTGTGATAGAATTATTCTGTGATCTATACCATGAACCTGTTTTGTAGAAAAGAAAGTAGTAGAAAGGAAGGAGTAAGAGACTCCCTTTGTATAAAAAAGGCCGTATTTTTTGTGGTTGTTGGTGCCATGTTCCACATAAGATAATTCCTTGTACAAAGGAGTGCTTAAAATGACATGAACAAGATCCAACCACCTCAGAGCTGGATCAAAACAGACACATCAGGAACTCCTGAAAAGAAACCAGACGTGATTATAATAAGACACCCAGGGTCTGACTGATCTTTACAGCAATTATCACAAATGCAGAAAATGTAAATTTTGCTCTTGCATGTGCACAGCAGCAGCAATCCAAAAGGCCAACTTACAGATCTCTAACTGATCTGGATGTGCTGTCTTTTCTTGTTGATGCTGTATGGCACTTCAGGATCATTCATGTAATTTATAAGAAACTTGATATTCTATACTACCAGTGAGGCAAATACACATTTAAGTGTGGCACTGGAATCAAGCTACTATTCTCCCTGTCCAACTTCTAAAATGAATGCTAGCCAATTTTTTAATTTCTGAGTAAAGCAACTTGGTACTGCACTTTTGTAGTGTTAGATGACTCCAAAACAAAAGTGAGGGCAGGCTACTGTCAGCAATGATCAAGAAAAAGAGACTGCTCTTCAGTTCCACTATTCTGAATAAGCATGCTCTAATGCAAAGAACGGAGTATTTAAGGATGCATGATTGTAGAAAAGCCAGAAGTTTCCCAAGGACATGAATGTTTCAGGGAAAGCGCCAATTAAAAATAGATTCATCTGAGTCACATAAAGGTGCACGAGGCAATCCCTTTCTTAATGAGCAATGTATTAGGAGATCTATTCATAGTTAGAAGGGCTGCTGAAGTGATGACCACTGTTAATAACTTGGTCATAACAAAAGAGTAACAGCAGCACATGAGGGGATTGTCATGTCTTAATGAAGCAACACAAAGACAAACATCATTCTGGTCCTACACCACCATGAGTTCAGAGATGGTGTCTTTTGGAAAATATCTGCAGATAAGAAAGGAGAGAGATGGATACTGGAAAACCAAGTGAGGTTAGGAATCGTTTGATCTGAGATGTATAGTTTTCCTCATCTCTCTTTTGGAATGATGTCACTTATCAAAACAGTTCACAAAAGGAAAATAATTTGAGATTTTGCAGAGACCAGTTATAACAGTTGCCATAAAAATGCTGTTTAGAGCCCGTGTACAAAACATCAAATCTATTTTTTAAGTAGCAAGGGAGTAGTAAAGGGAGTCAAGACATCAATCCAATGACAGCAAAGTTGAAGACGTTTCCAACTGAAACATCCATCTGGCCAAAGAGGAAGGCATCACAGAGGAAGCTTGCATGGACATTTAAATTATCCGAGTGGGGCAGTAAGTGCTGTGTAATCAAGAAGAAAGTGCAGGCAGCTTGCCAAATGAAGGAATGCTTTGGGATTAGGCATGAAAATATAACACTAACATTTTAAGTCTATTTGGATACACCGATGATAAGCACTATAACATTTCTCTCCCTATCATAGTTTAATGGTATGGGAATGAATCATTAATTTCATATTTCTTTTAAATGTTATTTGTATCACTCTCAGTCTTTGAACTGACTACATCAGAGACTCTGTGGGAAAACCAGAATGTGATTAGTATTAAGTACTGGTGTCATAATACATACACACAAGAAATACCACTGCTTAACCTTTTGGTGGTAGCGCTCAGTTTTGGTGTAATTGGTAATGTTCTTGTAAAGCAGTTCTTTTAAAATAGTTCTGAGGTGCTTGTATCTGTATATTCAATTAATTAAATCATTTAGAAACAGACAGAAATAGAAGATATTTTTTCATTTGACATGGTTTCTCAGCAGGTTTGGCAGCTTTATATCCATCATACAGACAAGAGTATGAGAGGAAATGGCCTCAAGCTGCATCAGGGGTAGGTTTAGATTGGATATTAGGAAAATTTCTTCACGGAAGGAGTGGTCAAGCATTGGAACAGGCTGCCCAGAGAGGTGGTGGTGTTCAAAAAACCTGTAGACGTGGCACTTTGGGACATGGTTTAGTAGGCATGGTGGTGTTGGGTTGATGGTTGGACTGATGATCTTAGAGATCCTTTCCAACCTTAATGATTCCTAGTTTTTACTTTCATTAAAAAATAATGCAGCCACCAAGCCAGGAAACGTGAAATTATTACTCTACCCTTAATTGGTTTAGTGGTGGACTTGGTAACGTTAGGTTAATGGTTGGACTTGATGATCTTAAAGGTCTTTTCCAACCTAAACAATTCTATGATTCTATACACTTTTCCACCTGGAAGAGTGGAGTAACTCCACCCACCCTGCGTGTTCTCCCATCCCCCTTCATTTCCCATTCCTGCTTGCCTCCAACTACCTCCATCTCCCTTTTAGAAAGAAAATGTTAACACTGGCCTCCATCACCTTAGGCAGTCAGTAAGTCACCTTCATGCTCTCTCCCATACTACTCAGAAACATGCAAAAACTGGCTAGTATCCTCTTCAAATCTGTCCTTCTGCAAAATACTGGCAGTCCATCGGTGTGCTATCCCCAGCCTGACGGTCGGGCTGTATGGGCCAGCTGCTTTCTCATATTCTGCCACTTTCTCTTCATCTGTTATTTCATTGTCTGATATTTAAATGATAAGGTTCTGGGGGCATAGATTGTCTCTTTGGCCGGTGTTTCTAAGTGTGTAGCACTTTGGAGTCCTGGTCAATGATCAGGAGTCGAAATGTTCCCGTTGTAAGCTGTCACTATCTGTATGGAGTGGCACTTGAAGGAATGTAATCCATGTCTTGCCACTGTCTTTTGCAAAGAGCATGTGCACCTTCATCTTCATCCAACCTGTTCCAGCCTCTTCTGTATCAGAGTCATAGTTCTTACCCTACTACTCCCAGTCTCTAAATCTTTTTAATCCCTACAATACTAGATTTCTTGTCTCTACCTGCTCCTCGTTCCTGCCTGCCTGCAATTAGTTCCAATTGCTTCCATGATGCTTAAACTCAAGCAGGGATGTCACTGAGAGCCACAAAAGGGAGGTCACCTGTTTACGAGGCCAGTTCCTCTAGTTCACCCTAGCACAGAGTAAATGCTACAGGAAACATGTTTGCTTCTGGGCTGGAATGGGGCAGAGATGACGCCTAGTGATTTGGTCGAGTGTGGGCCATAAACATGGAATTCTTGGTAGTCTTGATTCACGCAACTCTACTGAGTCAGTGAGAATGTGATGATTTTTATAACCTTTGCAGCTAGGCTAAAATTGGAAGTTTCTTGCAAAGATGGCAAAAGGCATATTCAGGATGCTATTCTGCCAAAATGAATATCCTTGTCTAAAAGAACACCCAAAGAATTTGCTAAAACTCCTGCAATAGCTTTTGTAAGTTTTTACCATGGTTTTAAAATACATATATTTATCCTACCTTGATCCAAAAAAAATTGATAGTTTTTTGGCTAATGGTTTCCAAAAAATGAAACAAATACACAACCTGAAACAGACAGTGTAACATAGAAATAGCAGCCAAAACAATGCACTTGAGTTAGAGGCAACTTGAAAGCAGGACAACAAATTCCATTAAGAAGGGAAGAAAATTAATTGTGAAAAGGCAGGAGAAGTATTACTGCTTCAGAGTTCTCAGCAAATATCTTCCCAATATTTCCCAAGATTGAGAAAGTGTAGAGAATAAAATGGAATTGTATTTTTTCCTAACTGTTTATCACAATATAGCACTCCTTATGTCTTTCGCATTTACATGTAGATTGAACAGGACCTCTAAAGCTGTTTTGTGTAGGAATTTGAAATATACAATCACTGTAACAATTTTTAAAAGTAGGGTGTTAAATAACTTTTAAATCACAGTTAGATAACATTTATGAATTCCTTATAATCTTTGATCAAGTTCTTATATTTTTTTTAAATCCATTTTGTTTCAAGAAGATTTACCAGTTATCTTCTATGTATATCATAACAGTAAAATAAAATGTAATGTATTATGCTAGATCTGTTCTTCTATTATTTCCTGCTTGCCTACAGCTGGCAAAGATAAGTTTTTAACTGTTTTTCTGTTGTTAGACTATAGTTGGTAGCAGATCTTCTGTTACTATGTGGCAATGTTATTTGTACTGTTTGATTCACTTAAAAAGATAGTGAGTAGTCATGGATCTTTCTGTAGAATTAGATCTAGAAAGTATGTGTATTTTTAAATAATATTTTTTGCTTATTTTGCCCAAATTATGTAATAGTAGATTCTGCTTTCACAAGCCACTTTGTATTGAATAGGTCACCTTACACATTGTGATCATCTAGATGACTCTATCAGAATGTTGAATCTGTTTCCTTTGCAACATCCAGTCCCCTGATTTCAAAATACATAATTACTTGTCAGCGCTTACAGATTTTCTTTTAACAAAGGAGAATCTTTTGTATTTGTGTAGTTAACCAGACAAAAAAATCAAGCCATTTAAATTAAGAAAGATTCAGCTGTGTATAATTTGTACCTGAGACCAATGGCATAAAGAAATATTAATCCTTCTTCTTTTCTGTAGTCTGTCTTACTTTAAATAGTGACTCAATAAATCAGATATCCATATAAGAAGGAAAACTTACAAGAAATGTAGAAGCCAGTCACTTACACATTAAACAGATTGGGTGTGGGAAACTTTTATCTGTGTGTGGATCCTTTTGGAAACTATAGATAACTTCACATTGTAGTTTAGTACTTTCAGTTATGTAGTTGTGCTGATATCAGTTGTTTATCTTTGAATATGTGTGTTTAAAAACATTTAAGAGAGAGCATTTCATGTACCTATGTCAAAAATATGAGCTAAATTTGTCATTAATGATAGGCGAGCCTAATGCTCATGGAAGTATTGTTAATCTATATAATCACATATGCTACTGATCCTTAAACCATTAAAAATACATGCTGCTGTTTCTCTGGGATGATGGTCTCATACCTTACACCATCGATGTATTGTCATACTGTTTATTTGCTACATCCACCTTGGTGAAATCTGTCACATGGATGTGACTCTTGCTTTGACAATGCAAAGCCAAGTGATATGAATTAGTTTCTGCATCTTTCCAGGATGTGATGCTGCAGATCCTTCAGCTTGAATTAAATAATTCTCCCATCCACAAATACAGCTGAAAGTTGGAGTTGACATGGATCAATATGATCTGGGGCTAAATTTCTAAATGTGACTGATTATGTTAGCATCATGCCTACAGATCAATATTGAGTTTTATTATGAACCTGACTCTATAATTGGGTTTAATCAATAAACTTTTGTCTCCTTTTCTTTAGAAATTTTAGGTTTGTACTATGCAGGTTTTCAAAATTGCATTTAGGATACGCTTAGATCTATACTTTTCTAGTAACGAATATAAAAAGACCTAGGTTTGAATTTAAAGGAACAAAGAGCTAAGACCCTATTGAAAGGGGAAGTCAATTTTTAAGTTGATAGGACTGTTCACCCCAGTACAGGCTATAGAATCCAAGACAGCTAATGTGCTAATACATAACTAGTCCTTTTGGGCACTGTAAGGCTTTTTCTGTCCATACTTGATAGATAATTCACATTGAGGACTTTGACAAAACATAGCATTAATGAAAGCAATCACTAGAGCTTCTCTTTTGATAAACCCGCGGGGTTTAAAGGCGTTGAAAGATGCAGTCTGTGCGGAACAATAAATTTGGGCCTTTGATTGAAGTGCCATTTGGGATGGTATGTTTTCCCGATGTATTTACACAAAAATGCTGCTCCCTTTTTCACTACTCTTTGCTGGAAGGTTGAAGGAGCTCTTTGCCATTACTACATTAAGGTTTGTCTCATTAAAAGCTGAGTACAAAAAGAAGGCTGGAAATGACCTAGCTCAAGCCAGTGTGTTCATTTCTGCTCCAGTTTGCCATTTGAGAAGTAGGCTTCAAGCCATGATGAATATTTCTATGAGCGGTACTTTGATCTGCAGTAAAGATGCTCTTTCTTATCTGAAGAAATAAATGCATAAACCTTTTCTTTTTGCAGTGGAGGGAAGGGTATTTATTCAGTTATTTTGCTAAAATTAGAAAGGGCACCACACGAAACAAGGAAATTATAGAACACATTTTTTTCATACTCATAACATCTTGTAAATTGTAACATTTGAAGAGCTCCACTAGAAAACCATGCTTTAAGAATTATTTTAATGTACTATGTTGTATTTTCGGGTAGCCTCTAGAAATTGTTTTGTTTAATCTGTCAGTGGGCAGAAACTGTATTTTTTTTTTCACTGTTACACTCCATAGAGTGGTATGATAGAAAAATAATTCAGTAATATTATTTTCAGATTAAAAAACAGTATTCTATAATGTCACTTGCAAGCATCTACTTATGTAACTTGTTTCTTTAAAATATTTTGAAGAAAGTTTATGTATTGAGACTTATATACCATGTGTACACTTGTGTTTGTAAATCTGCACACACACTCACGTGTATTGTTCTGCACATTTCTCCTTTGTATGAACAGATACAGATCGTGGTCAGAAACATGGCATGGATGAGTTTATTTCTGCTAATCCCTGCAAATTTGACCATGCTTCCCTCTTTAGACTGCTTCAGAGGCAGACCTTGGATCACAGATTGAATGACTCCTATTCTTGTTTGGTGAGTGCTGGCTGGAAGATAGATATAAAGAAGTGAGAAATAGTTGTTACAAAGTAGTCCTTTCTTCCTAGTTCATTCAATAGCTGCGGTTGTAGTTGGAATAAAGGGTCCGATCGATTGGTTTCAAATTTGAAAATTATACACTTACAAGCTGCTGCTGTGCCACTCAATAGAAAGCAAAGAGACCCAAACTGTCTCTGATTTTATCAGCTGAAATTTGTCATGTCCTCTACGGAGGTTTGAATAAAAACAGAAGGTTTTGATAATGGTAAGAGCTCCTGTGGTAGGATTTACTGACACCTGTACAGGCATTTTAAGGTACAAATGCAGTCGCCTCATGTCAGACATTTTCACCTATCTTGTAATTCTTCATTCCACTGTGGTGTGAAGAAGGAAAAATGCCGAAAGAAGGGAAGCAGAACCACAGGCAAAAAAGATATGTGGGCATATGTGTATTACCTGAATTGCAAAAAACAAATGGGAGTATAATTATTAAACAAAAAAATATGAAGTGTGAGCTCTGTATCAAAAAGAACATTTTTCACATTCAAAGACAGCTATAATGGCATAACATACTTCCATATACGTAACTGCAGTTTCCCTTTCCTATATAACACTTTCTATTCTATGCTTTGTGGGGCTAGGAGTTGAGGATGGAGCTGCTTCTGGTTTTGTTTTCAGTAGGGAAAACCAGCAACAATCTTGTGGAAGTCCATCAGATTATACACACTTGTTAAGCAGGTTTGTGTGGGTCAGACATCGTAACTTCCTGAGGCTTTATTTTTCACCTGATAATCGTGTCTGAAATAGCGATCTCTCACTGAAGACCTAAAATGCCTCATAGCATGTAATTTTTTTTCACTTTACTATCCCAACAGCAACAAAAAAGGATAACTTTTTTTACTTCTTTTTTCCATTGATCCAACTAGTCATGAAATACAAAGATAATGATGGGGTTTTTAGGTTTGTTTGCAAGTGTAAAAAAGGGAAGAAATTTCATTATTTTATGACAGTTGCTTCCTTTTTAAAATACTACCAGACAAGTATGTATAGAAAAAGTTAAAGGACTCATTTTCTGTCTGTGGGTTGCACACTGAATCAAAGAAGAGGCCCGAAGGTACATCTGTACAAAGTAATTGGCACTCAAAGAGAAAATGGTTAGCTTTCTAACAGTGCATTGGGGTCAAAATCTTTTTTTATAATAATGATATAGTAAGACACTTAATATAACCTTGAAATCAGGAACTTTTAGAAGAGGTTAGGTGAAATACGCAGTGCTACAGCAACCATAAAGCAGATGCATTTCTTATTGTTCTTTTTAAAATTCTGCTTTTAATAAGTAGAATGGGTGATCTTTTTTTGTTAAATTGCATATTTAACTATATTTTTTTAATGAAAAAAATTGGGAATGTCAAGGTAGCAATAGAATACATGAACATATAAGTGTGATTTTTTCTTTTCCTGAACAGATCATTTCCTGTCATTTTTAGAAATAATACATCCCTTTATTTCAATAAATATACAGAGTAACCACACATACACCTTTTAAAAATAAACCAAAAAATGTATAAGAATTGATGTTAACCACAGTTCTGTATTAAATTACTATATGACCTAAATTATATTCATATTGCAATTATACAATAAAAAAGTATGCAGTTATCTAATACTCTGGAGTATATGGTTGTTATGTGTTTGTGAGACTTATGTATGGTATGCGGTTGAACAAGGGCAAGGAAGGCGCATATTTATATGAAAATGACCACACTAAAACAGATCTCTTACAGAGTCTGAAGTTAAAGTAATGAGTTTTTTAAAAATTTGAATTCCCGTCACAGTTTTCTCCTGTGATAACGTACAGAAATTTTAGTAATTATTTCCTTTTGTACTGCGAGGCATTGACATGCAGCATTTTGTCATGTTTCCATAAAAATGTAGAGAGATCAGTGACAATGACAACATATTGGCAGAATATCAATCACAATAACTGTATTATATCTCGGGATAGGATACATATTATTGCAGAAATTCAGTTAAAATCCCTTTTCTTTATTCTTTCAGTGAAATACCATATTTTCTAGCAAACACTGTGTAAACGACATGAGCCACTGCAACATGACTGGGTATTAGTTTAAAACACTGAGTACTGTTCTGGGTGCTGAAATAAAGCTAAGTGTTCTCTAGAAACAGCTGAAGCTCTTTAAAGGCAGTGGAAACATTGACTTCAAAGAAATGAATCAGGAGCAAATAAATTTATGAAATAACTTTGAGGTGTTCTTGTTTGCAAAATGTGTTAAATTCAAGAGTTGAGGGTGAATATAAAATTTAAATTCCTGTCTCATCCAAGTCTTTTGGTAAAGTTGAAACACAGATGATTTAAACCTGATGTGAATAAATTTTTAAGTATTGTGTAATAGTATTTTGGCTGATATTTTTAATAGACATTAAACATCTGAGCTTGCAGAACTGTTCCCAAGCAATAGGGAAATATTGGTCTTCAGCTGCTAAACTGATGTTTTAAAATCATGCCTTGCAAAATCATCTTACTTATCCAAGTCATTTGTATATTTGAGTTCAGGTGTTCCTGAATCTCTCTTAACCATTTGACAGGGGTGATGAGAGGGAAATATCACAATTAAGAACAAAGAAAAATGCTTGCTTAGAACAGCTATGCAGGAGCTGTGGTTTTCCAAGGTTTATGTTTTTCTCCCTGCTGCTTTTTGGAAGCTCACTGTGCTATCTTTTTTCATATTGGGAGGCAAAGCAATCAAGGCTCTTCTGGTTTACTTTTCTACATCAACAGTCAGGTTTTTTTTTTACACTCTGGATTCACTCAAGAACTGTTTATGTGCTGGGAAGGAGTCTCTACTTTGTTCATGTCTGTGTCAGGGTTACGCCATTCTGGTCTCATCAAGAGTGTGCCCGAGTAAGCCCTCAGTATGCCCCCGAATATTTAATTATTATTTAAGTTCAAATCATACTCATCTTATTCAGGTGGCTTTTAACAAACTGCCTAGCTTTGTACCTATTTACTAATATAAGTTGTTAAAAAGTTGTTAAAAGTGCACACATGTTACATAAGAAATGGGGTAAATGGTCAAATTGTGGTTCTCTCACATTAAAGTTCCAGCCCCAGGGAACTGACCATCCAGAAACTGTGCTTTAACTGTCCATGTTAATGTACCTCACCATTACCCAAATGTTCTCTCATAGTTTACAATTAATTACTTTAAAAAATTCATTATTTTGAAGTGTTAGTTTATTTTATATTAGGTTTCTATATAATTGAATCTGTACCACACTTTGGACATATTAGCATGTTTTTGTAAACCACATATTTCATAGTAGCAGTAACTCAGAACTGCAAATAGTTTCCTGAAATTTACTCCTTTCAGCAAGAAGGCTATTGTTGGACCTAGTTTCTAGTGCGATCAGCATTGGTCAGATATAAATCATTCCAGTATAAAAAGTTTATGTAATGCAAATAAAAATATATGCTTCTGTTGTTTGGTTGATTTAAACGCTGTGGGTGAGAAAGGAAATCTTAAAATGTTGTGGGTTTTTTTGCCTTTCTCTTTTAGGGTTGGTTTAGCCCAGGTCAAGTCTTCGTATTAGATGAATACTGTGCTCGCTATGGAGTGAGAGGCTGTCACCGCCATCTTTGCTATCTCAATGAACTGATTGAACATTCAGAAAATGGTTCTGTCATTGATCCAACCTTGCTCCACTACAGTTTTGCATTTTGTGCTTCTCATGTTCATGGTAACAGGTAATTTAATGGTATATTTTTAAATTCATAGCCTTAGGGTGAAGCAATAGTGTTTATAGGTTCTTGCATTTACCAGGTAGGGAAGTTGCACACAACAGAAATCAGTTCATGAAAGTTTCTTCAGGGGTGTTGGAGGTTCTATACAGATTACTATAAAAAAAGAAATAATAATTTCCTTTCAGTTTGTACTGTCTTAATGCAATGTGTTTTCTTGGGCATTTTATAGACAAGCTGACTCAAGGCTACAGGATATCATCCTGTTAAAAAGCTAGTCTTCTGCATTTTGCATTTGTGTTGTGTTAGTGAATGGTGCTTCCACTGAACATTTTGAACAACTTTGCAGTTTAAGTGAAGCTTTGACTCTTTTTCTACAGTCTGTATCTTGGCAACTAATCATACTATACTAGGTTCTTCTGTCTGTGCTACCACAAGGAGAAATAACATATTTTGGGCATGTGGTGTGACCCCCAGCCAGGAAGAGCTAAGGCACTTCTGGAATTCTTTCCACTAAAGGGGTAGGCTGCTTCAGGAGCTGTTGGTCACAGTGATGCTCTTGGGATGACATTTTCCTTCCATTTGGAAGTGAAAGACTTGGAAAATATTAAGTTGTGGCTAAGCACATTCTTTAAAAGAAGGTTTTGCTTCATCTGTACCCTGTTCCAAATTATGAGGGAGCTAGCTCTGCTGTTGAACAGCAAGTATTGGAGATAGAATCATTGGATAGCTCAGGTTGGAAGGGACCTCAGGAGGTCTCTAGACCAACCTCCTGCCCGATGCAGGGTCAGTTGTGAGGTCAGACCAGGTTGCTCAGGGCTTTATCCAGTCAGGTCTTTACCCAGTTCGAACCTGTCATTTCAGTGTATCCATTGTCTCTTGCCAACCTCCCAGTAGCAGCTGGGGGGCTGACATTCAGTCCCCCTAGACCCCACCTATTCTCCAGGCTGAAGAAGCCCAGCTCCCTCAGCCTCTCCTCAGAGCAAGTGCTCTGGCCTCTGACTGTCATGGTCACGGTCCACTGAACTTTCTCCAGTTTATCCATGTCTTCCTTGTGCTGGAGTGGAGAGTGGGGCAGGCAATCTATCAAATTATAGGACAACATGCATTTATACCCTACTGTGAATGCTAGATTTGTAGACTGCTGTAGGAAATATGTTTTAAAAGTTCAAAAATAACAAGGGAAAACCCAATAGATCTCTGCCACTCAACTGATCCAATCCTTCCGCTATGGGAAAACCTACTCACAGTCCCAAAAAGTGATTACTGTGATGCGGTGAGTAAATCCCAAAACTGAATCCTGGTAGGGATCAAGAGAGGGAGAGGTTTTCTTCCAAACACGTATGCTTATTTTGCCTTGCAACCAGTCAGTCACAGAGGCTGTTTTACTTGTCCTCAAGCCAGTGAAGAAGGGACAATTCTTAAAAAGGATATTGTTTCCTTCATTGGCTCAGACAAAGCCTCACCTGTGGGAACAGGAGGTGGGCATTTGTGACCTGAGTGATTTGGTAGTGGGAGATTAACATTATGTAATCCTTGATAATAATATCCAAAATGTTTTCGAATGTGCCTGAAATACTCTCAGGAATCTTAACATTCATACTTGCAAGTTAGGAGATTTTCTAGCTTTTACTTGGTAACCTATTCTCCTTAAAAGCATGCTTCTTTTGTCAGTTCCTGAAGAACCTGACACATTCGTATTTCCTATTGAGTCTAAGTCTTTGTTGTCTCTAGCCTTTTTATTACTGGTTTCAACCTAACAAGACAAATATACAGTGATAATTGCTCAAACTTATTTCAAGAATTCAAAAGAAAGGTAGATACATTTCTTTTTATTTCATAATTTAAGTGAAGGACAACAGTGCGTGCAGTGCATGAAAATATCTCAGGGAGCACATCATTTACACAGTGGTAAGCACTCTGTTTGTATTCTGTCTATTCCTTCTGTACAGATATTCTCTGAATAGCATTATGAGTGTTTTAGGAATAAAAGAAGTGTTGAACAGAGAGGGTCTGACTAGAACTGAGATATTGTAATAAGGAAGAAAAAAGAAACGTGAAGAAAGAAGAAAAGTAAGTCAAGGACAGAAGCAGACACACTCACTGAGGATGACAGACACACATATACACACATAATACATCCACTCATTCATCTGCCACAGCACTAAGAAATAGTAAAAGGGAAAAAAGAATTTCACAGACAATGCATGACAGGCCAAAGTTCTAGGCTGATCCCTGGCATTATACATGTTAGTTTTATAAGTCAGGCTGAGAATTAGAAAGACCAGAGAACAAAGACAAAGAGCTTTATACTCTGAGCATGATGTATTCAATTTATATTTCACCTTTGCTTCACAGAGGGATCTTAGACCTTCCACTAGCCTGAGAAAGATCATCAAAAATGATCTTGAAGTCAGGTGATGGAGGAGCATGTAGAAATGCAACCATATCTGTAGTTGAAATTCTCAATTTCTTTTAGGCATGAATTTTTGAGTAGCAGGCAATCTAGTGACATCAGTCAAATGATCAGATAAAGGTGCCTCTTGCCTCGCCTTCATTTCTGGTAGTCTGGTGAAGAGCAACTCAAGCACAAATCCGAGCAAATCTACAAAATATGCCAGGACAATACCAGGACATATGCTGAGCACACCAATGGCTATGTCTGATTTACTAAATAAAACTGGTGAGGAAGCAGTCTCATACAACAGACCGCAACCGTTCATTAGTCATAGGAACTCTCTGAGATCCCAGGCATGATTGTGGGATCATGTGTACTGAATACTGCTCCCAGTAAACACTATGAACAAGGCTGAATCAGCTTTGGCTCTTTCCACTCTTCATATGTCTCCAAAACTCTTCCAGCAGATTTTGAACCTTTGGGTATCTCCTATGCTCTTTTGCTGCACCATAGGACTTGAAATACAAACTCTGTTTTATGCCTCAGGCTGTAATGCTCTTGCAGGCTGTAACACAATAGCCATGGTTTTATTTCAAAACACCTGGAATCAACACATAAAAGTGAATTGTTGTCCTAGAGCTTCAGGGCCATTGTGGAGCACAGAGGAGACCTGAACTGAGCTCTGGTGTAGGCTGTATGCAGCAGACCTTGCCACCTGGTCTCAGGACCAGAGAACAGTCCCCAACTGTTTTCTTGCCTGAGACAAAAGATACAGGTAACAAGTTCTGACAGAGTTATCAAGCATACCAGTACTTCGTGTGTCTCTTATGCCAATGTTGCTGGTTTGGGAACAGAAATGTTTATGCAGGGTTGAGTGCAATGTGCTGAGTCCTAGACAGAGGAATTCTAGCCTCATTTGTGCCTTTCCTTTCCTGCTGGGAAGGGCATTACAGCTGGGCTAACAAACTGCTTACGTAGAAAAGGTATTTCTGCTTTTGCAGATGACATTCTGAAGCCATACTCTTCCTAAATAGCCAAAAAGCAAAATACTTTAGTAAAAGAGTAGCCTTGCTGAGTGTTTAAATGAAAACACATCCTTACGTCTGAACTAACTGATTCCTTTTCCCCTAGTAAATAAAATCAGCTTCCGTTGGTTCTGCTTCTGGTGCTATGCAACTTTAGAATAGCATCTCCTTTGGCTCCTCTTCACAGTGTTTTTCTTCTGAAATCTGCCACTATATGGTCCCCATCAAAGTCATTAGTTTACAAGTGAACTTTTCACACTGCAGTTACGCATACACTTGTGTATCTCTTGTGAAAGTGAAATGGGCAGAACAAGGAACTATAGGATATTCCTGAATGCTGACATTTCAGTCTAAACAGTCCAGGTAGGAGCTATTGTTTTCTTCCCCATCACATTCACTTTTGTCTACTTTTCATGCTGTGACTTCTATTCAGTCCCTCTTGTCTGAAATGGATGCTGGTGGGTATCACATGAAGTGCAAAGTGACTTCTTTCCACCTGCTGAGTTACAGACTGAATCGAAAAACTCAAAATTCAAGCATATTCCCCAGTTATACCTTTTTCTATTCAGAAGGAAAGCTGATTTATTGGAAGTTCATATATGAGAAGTGAAGGTGAAAGTAATGCTACAAACATCAGTTTATAACTGAAGATAAATTGTTTCTTTCTGCCTTCATTTTGAAATCTTCAGTGCATGTGTGTTTGCATATAAGAACAGTCATATTGAGTCAGGGTTCTTCTAAGTCAGCATTGGCCTGCTTGGAGTAAGAGAAGGGCAAGCATATGCAATATTTCCTCTTAGTGCTCTTTCAGTTTCCAACTCTTTGCAGCTCAGAATATGCCTGTTCAGTAACCTGGAGTGAGTCTCTGTTTCAGGTGCTTGTCCATTGCACCCCTGAACCTGTGTAAGCCCTTTGCACCCTCAACATCTTTGGCAGCAAGTTCCACAACTCAGCCTCCTCTTGCCTGAAGAACCCTTGCTTTGAACTTGACTCCTACACATCTGGTTTCATTCTCTGTAGCTATTGGAATGACAGAGGAGAGATGAAAAAAAATCCTTTTCTTTTGTCTCTTTGCTATTTAAGATTCAAGAAGTATGAGTGAACCATGCATTGATTACACTGGATGGATGTCTTCTGCTAACTCCTTATCCTTTTCTAGTAATTCCCGATGTTGATTTGCTTCTTTGACTGCTACTGAACAAGGATGGTTTCATGGAATTATCCATCATAACACCAAAATCTCTGTCCTGAATAGCAACTGATTTTTCCTTATATTTATCTACCTTGATCATTATTTGCTGTTTTATTGCTACTTGATTTCATAAGGTCCTTCTGGAATTCCACACTATGCCACATAACTATCGTTACAGTTACATTTGCTGTCATCTCAGTTCTTAGCTGTTTGCCAGGTTATTTATGAATACTGTAAAATAACACAGGTCTCAGCATAGATCCCTGCAGAACTCTGCTGGTAACTTACCTCCACTGCGGGTATTCACCATTTATTCCTACTCTCTTGGTTTTTCACTGTAAATATAAGGACTTTCACTCTTACTCAGTGGCTGCTTAATTGCCTTAAAAGGTTTTGGTTAGGAACTCTGACAAAAGATTTTTGTAAATCCAGGTACATTGTATCAGTCAAGTCACACTCATCCACCTGTTTTTGATCCCTTTAGAGAACCTCAAGATCAGAAGCTAAGATTTCTCTGCCTTATGGCTTCAAAGCCACATAGACTTCTTCACAATAGATAATACTTACCCAATTTTCTTTAATGTTATCCTTAAATATCCTTATATTGTCGTTCCTTCTAATTTTCTGGGTTGTATGTAAAGCTTACTGGCCTGTAGTTCACCCTACCTCCCCTGCAAACTTCTTCTGATTTTAAATTAATCTCACATTCCTTAGGAGGAGCGCAGTTCTCGGTGCGCACTTTCACACAACCACGGGTAATTCATTTCTGGGCCTGGCAACTTACTAATGTTCATTTTCTGATTTGTTCCATAAGCATTTTCTCAGTTGCTTTAATTTTTGACAGATTCTGCACTGAAAGTAAAGATTTTTTTTTGCTGTGAACAAAGAAGGGTTCCAGCATAGGAACCTTCTTAATTTCCTTCATAATAAACACCAATGCAAAGAATTTGTTTCGTATGTCTGCAACAGCCTTGCCCTCTCTGAGAGCTCCTTTTAGATCCTTGCCATCATTTGGCACTGTAGACTCTGATAGGCTTCTTGCTCCTGTTATGCTTGGAGGAAATATCTTAAAGTGGAGTAAATGAACACATAAGAGAAATTAAATTATGGAAACTTCAGAGTGTGCTGTGCATTCATATATTTCTTTTCATTTTTCAGTGTTTTGTGATAAGAACCATTTACTCCAATTTTACACTTTGTGTCAAGTGATAAAAGAATGTCTAGAGAAATCATTCCTTTCAAATCTGGGACAAGGAACTTCATAAAAATAAGGAAAATAATATCATTACATTGCTCTGTCTCTTCTAATCATTTTTTGTGGAGCTTCTGAATAGGCATTTCCTTCTCATCTGACTAAATTAACCCTAGAGTTAAAGTAAGGGTGTCTGTATCTTGCTGGTTTCTCCTTCATTTTATGTCTTTCATAAACAATATCTAATAAGATTTAATCTAAAATTCCAGAACTTAAGTCAGTAGTTTCTCGATTTATCTGGACATGGTCACCATCTGACATGAAATGTTTTATCTAGTTGATCTCTTCCCCAAAGTGTTATGTTTTTATATTTTTGTGTATAAAAATATTTGAATAGCATGTAGACAACTTCTTAGATGGTGTTCCCAAGAAACCACTGCTAGCAGGGTTTTGTGGAACCTTTCAGTTTTAAGCAGTTGAAAATGCTTCCTCTTTCTGCAGCGCTTCTTATTCACTCTCAACCCCACATGTTCTGTCTATGTTGTAATGATAGCAGGTGAAAGATCTTCTTTCACTGGTTTTTATTGGCAATTGAGCGTTCTGCTTTAATCTTAGATCTGCTCCAAGGCTGTCCAGCAGCTGGAGGAAGGAGCCTGAGATCCCTTACAGTGTAGGAACTTTAGGGGAGTGTGTTACATCAGAGGTTATGTTCCATCAGTCTATCAGCATCTTACATAAATTCTCTCTCGTGTTTGATACAGCATCTAGAGACTTAACAGGAGTCTTTTGGGTTTGTAATTTGTCCTATTTTTCTATCAGTCCTCTATAATGGAAATGGTGAGAGTGGATTTCTCATACTTGACAGCATGTTTTTATTCAGAAGTTGTTCATTATCAGTCACCATTTCCCCAGAATAATGGAATGAGGAAATACACCTTTTAGGATTGATATGCTATGAGAGTTTGTGCTTCTAGATGAGATGCAGTGTTCTCTCAAAACTGGAAAAACTAGTTGATCCTTGGACATTTATATCCCTTTTCTTCAAGTGAATGTAATCTTCCCCTTTTCTGAGGCTCGTTGGGCAATGCTGAGAACAGAACTTCTTCGCTAGGTCTTTCAGTTTTGTGTACTGTCCTGTGCCAAGCATCTTGCATCATCCAGTTCATCCTTAGTTTTTCAAAGATGATCATCTCCAAGGTATACGGAGCACAGAGGAAGGTGAACCTTTAATGTAACCTGTATCTTCTTTTTAAGTGGTTCACTTATGAGCACCATATCCCCAAGCCTCTGATGCAAGGCCTCTCTAAATTGTTAAGTTTGCAGTTTTTTAAATTAATGTTGTTCAATTAGTGACAGAGCTTTCTATATGTTACTATTATAAATAGCCACAAGAAAGTTATCAGTAGAGTTCTCGGGGTTCAAAGCTAGAAGCAAAGTTCTGCACCCTATTGCAGGTACCAATAAAGCCATGTTGACATTTTTTGTGGATACTGTCCTGTTTTGGAAAGTACTAATAACTATAATAATGTTATAATAAAATGTGTCCTCATCACAATATTAACAGAGGCACATTTTTCAACATATGCAAACAAATCTGCTTCTGAAAAGCCTCAGAGAAATTGTCGATAGAAAATTAATCACAATTCACACATTATTAAGAAATATTAGAACAAAGTTCTGCATATTTAAGGTGATACTTGCTGTCTTAGGCAGTGAAGGAACAGCTAATGCTATTACATACTCTCACCTTCCCTAAACATTATACATTGGTTTGTCATTAATTTCAACTGATTAATGCCTATACATACCCTTATACTTCAGGTAAAATGATATTATATTAGCACATGCTTAGCATTTCAGTAAAGGGCATTCTTGAATCCCACCTAAAAAGTAACTGCATAAAAGATCTTTAAAATTAACCTGATTTATCATCTTAAACTGTTTTAGCAGCCTTCAGAATTGGTCTTTTTCGTTCACTTGTGAAAAAGAGGGTATGACCTATAAGCAGATGTAGGATCAGCCTGAGAAATGCATACAGCAGAAGGCTCCATTGTGCCATTTTTTTTGTCAGAATGCTTGAAGAATAGTTAATATAAACAACAAAATGCTTGGTCTTCAAGTGCCTGCTGGTTAAAGCTATGTTTAAATGCCACGTGATAATTTGCCCTCTTCATTTTCTATTAATAAAAAGACGTCTGCTCTGCCTTCTTCGAACCTGATAATGTAAATCATTGTTTTTCTTAGACTTGTCTAACATAAACCATAGACTCTGCAAAAGCCTTAGTTAATACAATTGTGTTTTAAAGGAAAATTTGGGTATTAAAGTCCTTGGATATTAAAGTCCTATAAATAGATAATAAAATCTCTACATGAAAATTCTAAACACTTTCATCTTCTGTTTACTAAGAAACAAGAAGTCAAACTTTTATCTTGCTAATTTGAAAATTGTCACTTTCATTTTATTGTGCATCCTGCTGAATTTAAAAACAAGTGCTCTTAGAAACCACTGAAGTCTTCTAAAACAATTTGTTTCTAGCAGCCAAGATGACATTTAAGTTTGGTTTTGTTTTTCCTACACCCTTGAAATGCAGGTTTTTTTATATAAATGTCTTGAAGTAAGACCTTATCTGAAGTATTTTTCTTGTATTTTGTTTTTCATCATAATTTCTCATCTTTCTCTGGCAGATGTTTTTGGTCAGCCTTACTGTTCTCATTTATGTGTGTGTGTGTACATGTTAGAATATCAATCTGTGCATTCCTCTCCTCGTATTCTTTTTTTTCATGACAGGCCAAAGTGATGGTCTATGTTTTTAATGAGGAAAGCTTATTGAAAAGACTTTAAACATTTGTAAAATATACAAATATGCAAAAAACACCAGCATCAGTGATGTTCCAGAGCAAAAAAGAAAAATCAGTCATATTCAGTTATTATATTACAAGGCTGTCTCAACAAAACAGTCTTGCTTAAGGTAACAGTTCACTCTCTGAGAGGCCACTAGGAGAAGCTGTTTCCAAAGTAGAGGGCTGAAAACAATCTAGTCAACCAGTGTCCATCATACCTAATTCCCGTTGGAACTGGAATACCATTTTTATCTCACGGGCCATAGCTATTCACAAGAATCTTAATCCTACAATGCATCAAGTGACCTCTGCAAATTATTACAGGTTTTAAGACCTCTAGGCATCAAAATATTTCTAGAGACTACACCAAGACTTAAAGAATTTTATCAAGTGAGGAAAAACAGTCCATTCCCAGAAGAAAACCTAAATCCACCATCTAATCAGTCAGCTTCCCTAGAGTAATTGCCATCAGGACAGCAAGCTTGCAAGATTGTCACAGTAAAAGTTTCTTTAAAAATTCTGGTCAACCTCTATTTTTGGTGTCGTTATTTAAATGTCTTATGGTCAAACAGCTACTTCCCGCTTGAATTTACTATCTCTAGTTCATGAGGTATTTATTTCAAATCTCTTTTGATATTTAAGTCTGAGTGAATTAAACAATTTGAGATGTGACCAGAGACAATGTTACATCTGTGCCAGTTAGACTGTGATCTAAGCAGACAAGACAGGCCAATCCAAATCCAATTGACAGAATTCTCAAAAAATGGAAAACTAGTGTAAGTGAGAGAGAGAGGGCTACTCAGGTTTTGAGTGTTCACTATTTCACCTAGTTCTCTAATCCCAAAAGCAGTTGTGAAGAATAAGGAGGAAAAGAATGTGGAGGAAAGGAAAATTCACTTTCCCTTTACCTTCTTGAGACGATAATGTTAAAATGAAAACTCCTCTTAAGACAGTCCATCACTTTTCTTGGCTGAGTTCTTGAAAGAGAGGTCTCGGGCTCCTCTAAGAAAGCTGAATACTGGTTTTTAATTGAAAAAATCAAGTCCAAACCACTATCCATAACATTTGGGATAGTAGTAAAGGGACTTCTGTTGTTGTTTTTAGTTGCAAAATAGTTCTTACATAGTTTCTGGATGACTTAAACCTTTGAAAACCAAATGACTGCTTGAGTCTGATTTTCGTGGCAGGCACGGTAATTTGTAAATAAAAATAACCAGCTCAAAACAGTGCTATTTTATTTTATTGTCTTTAAATCAATTAAAGAAAAAGATCTAGAAGACAAAATGAGTTGGAATTTTGAAACTATTTATCTATTTTTTCTGCCTCAGCTCACCTCAGAGTGAATTCCTTTTTCTGTGGATTCTTTTTTCTCAGTTGTAGAGAGACATTCCCAAGAGTAGCAAAAAATGCTCACCAACACAATATGTGTCTCAGAACTGTGTTGCGAAAATGCATTTTTATATTCTGCTTGTTGCAATAAGGCTAACAGGAGGAAACAAAATAACAGTTCAGAGTTTGTGCTGTTTTCTAAAAGCATGTTTTCAAGAGACAAGTTTTTCAGTGCTATAGATGGTACATTTTTCTAACACCTTTTTGTGTTCTCTTTCTTTTTCTTCTGGGACATTTGCTACTATCCAGACATGCACTGAAAATATATTTAACGGTTCTGAAAATTTTAGGTGTTGTCAACGAGGTTCTTTATGACAACAAACTCAATGAAGTGACAGGTCCCCGGTACGTAGTGATCCTAGCCTTAGTGCAGGTTGACAGATATGACATCCTACTGGCTCACCTTTTTCACTTACTGTTATCTGAACCCCTAGGTCTTTTCTGTCATATATATGACATGCCTCAGCAAGGTTTAATATGACAGAACTATTTGCTTTATCACTCCAGAGCACAATCTCTCCTGACAATGAAATCAGACAGTGCAATTTACTTAAATTTGAACCCGTTCCATCTGTCAGAAGGCTGAGGTAAAGTATCCTGGCATCCATCAAAAGAGAGAAGATAAGTTATTTGGTCTTTCACATCAAATTTATACAATAGTATATTGATGTGCCTGGTTACTCATATCTCCACCATATCTGATTTTTATTGTTGTCTTCACAATAATTTAAGGAGGTCAGGCATTCTTTCCACCTTGACTTGACAGATCACAAATATAAATGATTTAAGGGGTGAGAGAATTGTTTATGTCATGACCAGGTAGCAACTTATCCCTCCTAGATTTAAGTATAGTGGAGAACATTAAAGAAATAATTTAGCAAAACAATGTTGTCTTTCTTCATGTCATTTTAATACAATTTTCTTAGTTGTAGAAAGATTGAGATGCAGTTTTGGAGGCCCTGGAGGAGGTACAGGTTGGATCCACACTTAGTGTCAGGGTAGTAAATTCAGTTGGGAGGCAGTAGCTGTTTTGTTACCCTGGAGCTGGAAGTTAAGAGAGTAACATGAAGTTTTCAGATACTTCTTTTTAAACTATGCTGTATGTGGGGAAGTTGTTACTGCATGGCAAAAATACCATTTGGGAAACGTGTATTTAAATTTCTTTCATTTTGTCATTATTTTAATATAAATACATTAAAAACACCTTTAGGCTAAGACTCTAAGTGTGTGCTTAACGTACTTAATACAAGCCTTATTATTAATTATTGGGACTTAAATTCAGTGTTTAAAAAAATGTCAGTGCTATTGTTTTTTAAATATTATTTACTTGTTGCATCCTTTATGCTATATTTATATGGAAGTCTTGTTTACATGCTGCTATTTGTCAATACAGGATGGGGGATCAAAAATCTATGCTCACTCTAAGCAGGGGGATTCCTAAGTGTTGCCTGCTCTGGCTTTTCTCACTGTAGTTTGCCTATATTTTATGATCACTTTCAGCCATATTGTGCCTCTGCGAAAATATCCAGAAGATTCAAGGAGTTGAAATTCAGCAAGATCCGAGTAGGCCCCTCTATGGTGCCAATAGTACTAATTTTCTTGAGAAAGGATATTATATATCTTTGGGAATGATTTGGGAGAAATACATGCTACCTTGTGTTCATATTGGGATCAGGTAGAAACTTAGGACTTGAATTTAAAAGTTCAGCTCAAAAGTTAAATTGTTTGTCTAGCTGCAGTCTGTTCTTTAACTATATTCACAAGTTACTGTTTATCCTTCAAGGCAATGGGAAAGGGGAAAGGAGAGTTAGCACACATGTTAACTGAAAGCTTTTAAAATAAAGATCACTATTCAAAGAGGAATCAGCGTGAAGAGATATCAACAATTATTAAATATTTAATGTTACAGACCAGATGGAATTGGAACAGTATCTGTTGAAGAGAAAGAAAGGTTTGAGGAAATTAAGGACAGACTTTCCTCCCTTTTAGAAAACCAAATAAGCCATTTCAGGTGAGTGTATAATTTATTCAACAATACTAAGATTTTTCTGGAAGAATTTTCTCATGGTGTTCAATTTTGGTCTTGAACAAGTGGGGTGAAAACAACATAGTGTACCTGCAAAGAATTTTTGAATATATTAAATATGAAATAATTTTTGTACAGAAGTGGTTGTGCTTAAAAATTATTTGTGTATCATGTGAGTTGTATTTCTCTATGGTAGAAAAGATTGTGCAAGAATATAGGCCTGGTTTTTGTTGATCCTTTTAAACTTTAAGCTTTCTATAACTCTAAGAAAATTGTCTGAATGAAAATAACTGAGCCATAGTAATTTCTGGATTAGTACTGATCAGAAAAATCATATGAATAGAGAACGCCTTTGATAGATGGCAGCTAAAACTTTTCTAGATGTCTAATGTAATTTTCTTAGTTTCATGATATACTTACCGTTCCTAAATCAGCTAAGGTCATCATCCTCAATAAAGAGTTTGTCATATGTAAGGACTTGTCAATACCAGTAGAAGATGTTTAGGGAAGGAGTACAAGAAACAGAGCAAACTTGGGGTAGTATTCCCTTCTATTTTCTAGGAAATGATGGTTTGTGAATCTTGGCATAAAAATGGCATGTAGACCACCAAATCTGTTAGTTTATCACACTAAGCCAACCTATCTGCCATCGTTCTGTCAATCTAGTCCTTTTTTAGAATATATTTATAGAATTTTTTTGTCTCTGTATCACCTTCCTACAACCAGTTCCACAGTTTAAATAGTGCTGTGTGAAACAGCTTCCTTTTGTTTGGCAACATTGGCTATAAGTTTGTTGGATGCCCGTCTGGTTTGAGGTAAGTGTCTAGTACTCACTGGTATCTTTCACAGTTGTTGGAGATTTTTTGAGCATAGAGGACATAGCAGTCTTCACTTAGGACTTCATCTCTTTATTAAACTAGAGAGAGCTAGGATTCTTCTTGGAGAGTATTCCTTTTGGGAAAAAATTATGGTCCCTTCCTTTATTTCCTTTAAAGATTCTTCCCTGACACATTTCCTGTTTCCTGTCTTCCATGGGATTAGATAGCTCTTGCCAGAGAAGTGATACAGAGTAGCATAGTACCAAGTGCTTCCTACCCAGGTCTTGGAAAGGCAGGGGAGTACTAACAAAGAACATCATCTGCAGGGGGAAGGAAAACTTGTTTCTGGGAAAATCTTTTCATGCTTGCTACAAAAAAAAATGGAGTATTGGAGGTGGGAGAAGACCTCTGGCCTGTGATTAGCATACTTATGACTATACCCTGTCAAGTTTATGGTAGAAACACAATCACTGTAATTTCCAATGAATATAAATACTTTTACTCATATACAATGGTGTGGTCAGTGAGAGTAACTGTGGCCCAAAAAATACTGAAGCAGCAGAAGCCTTCTGAATATGTACAGAGAGAGGAGGGAGATGGGAAACAGGAAGAGAGGCTAGGCATCTTCGGAATAATTCTGTTCACCCTCAGGCCTTCACGTGCATGAAACAAATTAAAGAATGTATAATAATGTCTAAGTAATAATTTGGGTTGGAACAAATAAAGGTAAAACCCATCATATCTGCTTACCTACACACTAGAGTATGTTGATGAGCTTGGGCTCTATCAGTGACCATAGGATCTTTCTGCCTCTGTCTTGGTGGGTTTTGAGGGAATTCAAACAACGTTCATAGAATCATAGAATCGTTTAGGTTGGATAAGACATTTAAGATCATCCAGTCCAACCATTAACCTACACTACCAAGTCCACACTAAACCAGTCAAGGGTAGACTAGACTAAACCATGTCCCAAAGTGCCACATCTACCCATTTTTTGAACACCTCCAGGGATGGGGACTCCACCACCTCTCTGGACAGCCTGTTCCAATGCTTGACCACCCTTTCTGTAAAGAAATTTTTCCTAATTTCCAGTCTAAACCTCCCCTGGTGCAGCTTGAGCCCATTTCTTCTCGTTCTATCGCTAACTACATGGGAGAAGAGACCAACACCCACCTCGCTACAACGTCCTTTCAGGTAGTTGTAGAGAGCGATAAGGTCTCCCCTCAGCCTCCTCTTCTCTAAGCTAAACAACCCCAGTTCCCTCAGCTGCTCCTCATAAGGCCTGTGCTCCAGACCCTTCACCAGCTTTGTTGCCCTTCTCTGGACACGCTCCAGCACCTCAATGTCTTTCTTGTAGTGACGGGCCCAAAACTGGACACAGTATTCCAGGTGCGGCCTCACCAGCGCCGAGTACAGGGGCACAATCACCTCCCTGCTCCTGCTGGCCACACTATTCCTGATACAAGCCAGGATGCTGTTGGCCTTCTTGGCCACCTGGGCACACTGCTGGCTCATGTTCAGCCGGCTGTCGACCAACACCCCCAGGTCCTTTTCGGCCAGGCAGCTTTCCAGCCACTCTTCCCCAAGCCTGTAGCGTTGCATGGGGTTGTTGTGACCGAAGTGCAGGACCCAACACTTGGCCTTGTTGAACCTCATACAGCTGGCCTCGGCCCATCGATCCAGCCTGTCCAGGTCCCTCTGCAGGGCCTTCCTACCCTCCAGCAGATCGACACTCCTACCCAACTTGGTGTCATCTGCAAACTTACTGAGGGTGCACTCAATCCCCTCATCCAGATCATCGATAAAGATATTAAACAAGGCTGGCCCCAAAACAGAGCCCTGGGGAACACCGCATGTGACCGGCCGCCAACTGGACTTAACTCCATTCACCACTACTCTCTGGGCTCGGCCACCCAACCAGTTTTTTACCCAGCGAAGAGTACGCCCGTCCAAGCCATGAGCTGCCAGCTTCCCAAGGAGAATATTGTGGGAGACAGTGTCAAAAGCTTTGCTAAAGTCCAGGTAAATGACATCCACAGCCTTTCCATCATCTACCAGGCGGGTCACCAGGTCATAAAAGGAGATCAGGTTGGTCAAGCAGGACCTGCCTTTCATGAACCCATGCTGGCTGGGCCCGATCCCCTGGTTGACCTGCACTTGCCTGTTGAGTTCACTCAAGATGAACCTCTCCATAATCTTTCCCGGCACCGAGGTCAGGCTGACAGGCCTGTAGTTCCCCAGGTCCTCCTTCCGGCCCTTCTTGTAGATGGGCGTCACATTGGCAAGCCTCTAGTCATCAGGGACCTCCCCTGTTAACCAGGACTGCTGATAGATGATGGAAAGTGGCTTGGTGAGCTCCTCTGCCAGCTCCCTCAGTACTCTCGGGTGGATCCCATCTGGCCCCATAGCCTTGTGAGCATCCAGGTGGCATAGCAGGTCATTAACTGCTTCCTCCTGGACTATGAGGGCTCCATTCTGCTCCCCATCCCTATCCTCTAGCTCAGGGGCCTGAGTACCCTGGGGATGACCGGTCTGGCTGTTAAGAAACTCCTCCTTGAGAGCAATTAAATCTGTCATTCAAAGATGAATGCCACCATCCTTCAGAGGACTCTAAGGTTTGTCTTAAATTCCTGTTTAATCAAGATAGGCAAACAGTGCTCTGCCAGGTGAAGAGCAATATTATATCTTTCTCTGATCAAATGTTAGAAATAAAAAAAAAAAATAGGTGGAATGGCTGGATTTAAACGAGGATACTGGCATAATACTAGTAGAAGGAAGGATCAATAGTGCCCTGGAATCTGAATTTAGAAAGCATATATGAATTTATAAAGCATATATTGTCCCACAATATAGGACATCCTAATAAAGAATAGGCATTAGACTTTAAAAGAAAACCTAGACTCAAATAATGTAAAAAGATCACCTGTATCATTAACACAGAATAACCTTGGCTGTGAGATTGCTTTCTTAAGAAAACATGGTATTAAAACCACTCCATACTTCAACCCATCAAATACGGATATTTTGAAAAATACGTTCAGCAGTAAAGGTTGATGCAAAGCATGCACGGAGTTTCTCTGGTTTTGGTCTTACTGTCCCATATTCCCTGTCACTGGGCAGTCCCACCATCTCCCAAGCTGGCTTCCTGCTTCCACTGTTCCTTCTACTGTCAGTCTGAGCATCCAAGCTGGTTACATGTGCCCTAGAATATTTTAGAGGCTTTCATGTCTTCCTTGTTCGAATAGGTTTTATAGTTTTTAAATGCCAGATTCTCTATAGAAACCTCTTTATCTTTCTCATAGAGTCACATAGAGGAGTTTTTGTTTGGTTTTTTGACCACTTTTTTTTTTTTTTAATTGTGGCATGCATTTGAGTTGGGCTCCTATTTTTTGAATTTTCCCTCAGGCTGCTTGTAGGTTTCTTGCTTTTTTGATTGCTTCTTTAACGTTTTGGCTTTTGTTTTTCAAGTTCTTCATTTTTTCAGAGTTCCCATTCTTGAAATTGAATATGCATGTACTGAACATACATGTACTGAATTTTTTTGGCCTGTTCTCTTTTGCTACGTTCTTAAATTTTATTGTTGCATGAACACTACTGCAGAGCATGTCTCCTGCTCTGCACCTCTGAAACTATGTCCTGTTCACATTTGAGACCAAATCCAGAATAGCATCTTTTCGTGTGGGTCCTAAATTAGCTGTCCGAAAAAGCAATTCAAAACTGTGTCCCAAAATATTATATCTCATCCTAGTGAGACATTGATCAAGTGTACATGGGTATAGCTGAATTCTCTTACTATTACTATTTGTCATCAATTTGCAGCTCCTCTAATCTCACTTAACATTTCTTAATCACTCTCATCATCCTAATTAGGGGGTCAGTGGTACAGACTTACAGGGGTCACCAGCACTTTTTTTTACTGTAACATGTCGGAACTTTTCTAAGCTTTGCCCTCACTCCATTGCTTAGCATTACATGCACCGGTCAGCTGTCATTGTGGACAGTTTAACTGAAGAGTGTTTTTCTCTTCCTGCCTTTTCAGAGATGCACTGAACATTTACTGTGTCCACCTCTGACACTAGGTGACACCCATCTGAAAAAGATGCTCTCCTGTGCCTGTCAGCTAACCTGCAGCTTCGTTTTAATACTCCCCTATGGCCTTTTTAATTTTAATTTTCATTCCTATCAGCCTGGCTCCATTATGATTAAGATGCAGTCTGCCCATACCATGCTGCTGGCTTGCATCTAAAGCATTTCCCAGTTCTTAAGGTACTTAAACCTTTCCTCTCTTACATCTTACCTACCCACCAAGACTCCAGATCTCTGCCTGCCTCTCCAGCATCAAATGTGGAGGAGCCAGTATTTCAGAGAAAGCTTCCATGAGTGTCTTGGACTTTTTATCTCTGGAGTGTTCCTTCTACACTGCCCTATGTTGCTGGTACTAATGTAGACCATGAGTGCTGCTCCTTCTCTGTTCTCCCCTAGGTAACTTATATAAACATCTCCTGAGGTCCACTACCTTTGTACCCAGCAACTAACTTACTGCTTGGTCCTCCTGGATGTCACAGACCCAAAGGTCTGTATGTTTAATAATTGAATTGACCACTGTCACCACCTATGTCTCCCTATCCTTAAAGATCCCCTCAGCTGTGGGAGCATCCTTGCCACAGCTGGACAGTGTGAAATCAGCTGCCATGGGGGTTTTATCCAAGAGATTGAGTTTCTCTTTGCCAGCAAGATGCTGCTTCCCTGCCTCCCCAGCAGCACAGAGGCAGGACTGCTGAGTGTCCCTTTAGGCCTCTGCGGTGAACACTTCCTTTCCTTTAAGCTGCTTATCTCAAGAAAACAACTCTTCTCTGTCAGAAGCTCCTTGCACCAGTTGCACGCATAAGCTTGCTGCCCATGTTGTACTCATACATATTGTCTCTGCAATAAACTGGGTAAGCCCTGTTCTACTGTGGGACTTCTGTCTGCATCATGAACTTAAAACTGGTTGGGTTTTAGAAGCTTGTTATATTATTTACAGTGTAGAACATAGCTGGAAGTAAGTCTTTGATTTGAAATTTGAAATATTCAGCATAATCAAGAAATGAGTGTCAGTTATTCAAAAGCTACCATTAGAGGTTGATAGAAATAGACAGTGGAAATAAACGGTCAAGGATTGTGGAAATATACTGAAAAGGGAGGAGGAGACAAAACACCTGAAGATGTGTTCTCTTTTAAGATGGCTTAATGCCTAATGGTGATTAAATCTGTTTTGCTAATTTGTTAACCTGTCCCCAAAAATTGTTAGCACTACAGTAAGAAAGAAACAAAATGCGGCAAAGCAAATACTGGAATTCTTGCTGCAGGAAATCCTTTTTTTACCTCATTTACAGAGCTTTCTTTTGGGTGATGAAAATGTATATCTAAAATTCACTGGTCTAAATCCTTTTATCATTAGGAAAGATTTTACTATTGGAAAACATTAGAATATGAGGCTACCATTTTCAGTGAGTAATAAGAAAAACATAATCTCAGCAAAGTAAAAAATCCTTTTTCAAATTGGGGATATCCCAGCAAGATTTTATAGACAGGATTAAGAGAGGTTACAGTTGCCTGAGCATCGTAGTCTCATTGAGCTGGTATATTGGATCATTCAGTAGACAAAAATGAAAACCAAAGCTATCAGTTGGATTACATTTTAATTTACATAATTTTAGAAGTATCAAGACAGAAGTGGGTATGGTTTAAGTTGTAGCTGATAAAATTTAAGATAACTAAAATGCTTTTCCAAGCTAATTATAATAGGAAGAGTTATAGAATATCTGCAGGCATTTTTATTCCCATATATCTCTAGAAACTTAAATGTCTGACATTTTATCCTTATCTTAATCCAATATTAAAACAAGATATAAGAGTGCTACTTTACAGCTCCTGTAGCTGTCATGGCTACATGAGAAATAGTACCTCTTTCCAGGAAGATGACAATTAAGCTCATCAGAGACCATTAAATATCCTTCATAGTTGAGAAAGTGGAAGGGATGCTTTTTGCCTTTTGTATCTTTTCTGTATTTATGCCTGACCTGCTGGTGGGTTGATACTGCTGCTCTATGTATGTGCTCCAGGGTAGACTACTGAAGAGGCCTTCTGCTTTTATTGGTACTTCATGTATGGGAGTCTCCTGCTAACATAATTTAATGCAAGTTGTGTGCATTTACATCTCAAAGTAAATTCTTAACTTAGGTATTATAATTCTAATCATTTTCTCTTCCTTTTTTTTCTTTTTTTTTTTACTTTTCAAGATACTGTTTCCCTTTTGGACGTCCTGAAGGAGCTTTAAAAGCCACACTTTCATTACTTGAAAGGGTAAGTTTGAGAATGTATTTTAAATTCTGCTTGACTACTAAGCCTGCATTTTTCTTTTGCATTCAGGCTACTGAAGGCAGAAGGGAGGTTTTTTCCCTCAATGTCTTCCACACAGGCAAACAGCTTTTTTCTGCAGGACTTATTTATTGGACTTTCACTTCAAGCCACTGTAGTGACTCTCTGTTTCTTTATAATTTAACAATTACCCAGCATTACCTCTAAAGTAGTACAAGTCTATTCTACACTCCCCCTTTCCTGTTTTCTGTGGCTTCTATGCTGCTGATGCTGTCTATACTCATATGTAACATTAAAAAACCTCTATATAATCCAAATAATCTTCCATAAATGCATAATCTGAGTCAATTTAAGAAGAAAAAGCTATATGCAGCAAAACTGACAATGGGCAGCTATAAATGTAAACTCCTGCCTGGCAAATCCACTTGTATTGACTGGAAGGGAGAAGATCTGGTAATGGTAAAAGCATCTCAGTCATCTCTGAGGAAAGAGAACTTTAAATTCCAGCAGAGATTCCAGAGGAATTATATCAGCAGGAGCCCAATGAAGATATGAATTCAAAAAAAGCTTAGATCCCAGTTTGTATAGCTTTGCCAAAATCTGAGAGGTCTGGTCCCAGGGAGTTTTGGTGGTTCTGCACTGCAGAATACTCCATGGATAGAGATTCTGTCTTTAGAAAACGTCTGCCATGTTCAAAAACACGTAGAGAGTCTGGGCATGTATGTTTTCTCTCACTTACAATTTCAGTGATTGTAGTGCTATGTAGATTCTTTGTGTTATACGAAACAGCCATTTCCTCTCCCTGTTCCTGCTGTTATAAATGGTAATGGTACTCTATCTGGTGCTCAAGGAACACCATTGTCAGTCTTGACCAGGAGTAAATGTGCATGCCTATACCTGTGGATGCAGAATGGGTTAGAAACATCTTATTGTACCTGTGTTCGAAAATTTTGAAAAAAAATCAGGTCTAGAATAGAAGTTTTTGAATACTGCATTTTCACTTGTTGATAACCCAGAAGTTATTCATTAGAAAGAAGCAAGTTAACAAAGGTAGATAAGTCATATGTGTATGTGCAAGTAATGGAAGAAGCCTGCTTTGCAGTGTTTTCCTAACAGCTTCTCTGTTGCTGAACCTATTTCTTTTCTACTGGATCCTTCCCCGGAACATACTTCTTGCTCCCTTCCTTTAACAGCAATTTTTAGATATGTTTTATAAGCTTGTCTGGGGATCCATTGGAGAAGCATTTTTAAAAAGTTATGAGTTATCTGAAATTTTATTATTTACATTAAAGTGTGGTAAAAACATACTGAGTTTTGTTTACACCTACCTGTTGAAAGTTAATGGAGTATAGAATTAAAGTAAAAATGCAAGTGAATTATTAACAATATTTATTCCATTTTTCATAGTAATCCAGAGTATATAATGTTGCATTCATATGAAGAGGTATATATTTTCAGTTTATCTCACTTGCAACAGGTGATCCATTTTATCAAAGTCCTGTATTTTAAAAATGAATAGTCTTTAAATACTGGCAGGTTTTGAAAAGCTTTATGTGATCTGCTCTTCTGCTTGTCCATAATAAAATATTCTGCCAGAAGTTCAGTGTTTTCCCTGTGTACTATAGAAGACTTTTTCACAGCAAGGACATGCTGAATTTGAGTAACTTTATGAAGGAAGAAAAGCAAGTCGGTATTAGCTAGCTCTGATGGTGGTGTTCACAGTTTCTCCTTTACACTGTTGAATGGTTATGCAATGGTGGAAGCTTTTCCACAGGTGAGAATGAAGCAAATTTCCACATCCACATCTTTAGTGGGCACCATGATCCAGCCCATCCATGGAATGCTCTTGTTACACAGATCTCGGCATCACCCAAATGAAGACTGACTGGCATGCTGCAAGATGCCAAACAGTAGGGGTATTGTATATAAATACCATATAGGCGGTCAAACCAGGGTTGAACAGAAACCTTCAAAGGGAAATACCTAGTTCCACCAGCTGAAATACTTCCTTTTGATTTCTGCCTTTAATCATTATCAGATTTGTAGTGTCTTTAGGATACTTTTATCCTTTTCCCTTGGGTTTTGGGTAATGAGTGTAACCAAGCGGTATAATTGTCTCTGACACAGGTTTTAATGAAAGACATTGCCACTCCCATACCAGCAGAAGAGGTGAAGAAAGTGGTTAGAAAATGTCTGGAGAAGGCTGCCTTGATCAATTACACTCGACTTACAGAATATGCCAAAATAGAAGGTTAGTACAGCAATCAACTGCCAAAGTGGCTGTAAAAGCCAACAATGCCTATTAACTGAATATTCTGTGAGCAGCCTTTTCCCTTTCCTGAACAAACCCCTACCACAGCAAGGGGAAATGTCTCATTAAAATCTCAGCTGGTGAACTATGGAGCTTTTTCCTATTCATTGCTTTAATATGCCTCCTGGGACCCTGTTTGAATGGAAGACTAGGACTTCTTAATTTAAGTTGCCCTTTGTTCTTACTTTTGAGTTCTCCATAAATCTAAAAGGTTGTTTATGGGTTATTTTTTATTTCTCTAACTATTTCTAGTAATTAGACTACTGACAGGAAATTCTTTCTTTATCAGCAGTAACAGTACCTTGAAACTTGAAAACTTTCGGTATAGATGCCTTTCTGATGTATGTATAAGGCAGACAGATAGATAAGTGGTTGGGGTTTTTTTTCTGTTGTGTTGTCAGATGTATAATAATAATCTGATGATTAAAACCTTAATTACATCCTGATGTCCTGAATGAACTAAGAGGACAAAATACTAGATCTGATGGTAAACAGCATTTTTTCTGGAATTTATATATGTTCTAGAATGTATACCATGAAATTAACTTAAGATATTGCTCAAAAAAAAATGACATTTTATTATTTCTAAACCTTATGTAGAACAAATAGGAAGTTGTAATAGTCAAATGCCTTCTCAAGACACATATGCTGTTCTCCATTAAGTACAGAGAGCCTGAGATATGCCTGTACAGATATATTCAGGAGTAGAAAACAGTGTGTGCATCTATATAACTGTTTTTTGGAGGTAGAGTCAATTAACAGGAAAATATGTGAAGGATGAATTCTGCTTTAAAAAAAATCTTATTTTTATGCATAGTATGTTTTTCCATAGCATGTATTTCTAGCAATACACTAGAAGAAATAGAGTTATCATAGCAACAAAATGAAGAAGCCTCATATGTTTAGCAATATTATAAAGCCAACTTTTTCCTTTTTCCATTTCTGCTCAAATTCCCTGAAAAACATGAGTTAACCAATCTCACAAGTGATTAACAAAAAACCCATCTCATCACTATAGCAACCAGTATTATATCATGGGAGTAACAACATGAAACCATCTTAGTAACCAGTTTATCATAATTAACTATGATATCATGTTGTGTTAAAGAAAGAAGGATGAATATTAAATCTATTGTGGAAAACGAAAAAGCAAAAATAACTGTTTTCCTTAGTTTTTATCTTTCTGTATTCAATAAAGAGGATTTTCTAATGTTCAGTACTTCATTCTTTCAGCAAACCTGTTGAGATAATGGGTATAAAAATAGAAACATTTTTAAAAGATGACAAAAGCATGCAAAAGATATCTAAACTCACTGGCACTAAATTGGACTGGAGAAGTTTTTTATAGTGATGTAAATACACCTTTGCGCAGGATTCTTAACTATATCCTAGAAAACTGTGGCAGTTCCACTGCAAGTAGCAAATTTTGCACTTTAAAATATGCACACGGTTAACACTGCAGCAAGCTGGAACAGCACATAAAACTGCCGTGCATCCCATGGCATATTTTGACTTGCAGATTTCTTTTCGGATTTATTGTCTTCTGATTGAAACACAACTAGATTTCTGTAAGTAGTTTTACACTCACGTAATTGTAAAACCAAAGCACAATAGATAATTGCATATAAAAGTCTAGTACCGTAATGAGAAATAGGTTGAGTACTTTCCTGAGAATAAAATACAGTACGATTTGAAAGTGAAGGGCCACAGTATCATAACATCAGAAAATTAAACACATTGATTTTCAGTAGCAATGACACCTGTATTGGTCTCTTTCTATACTCTGGTCATTACAAATATCCTACATTTTTACCAATATAAATGTAATAGTTTTCAGCAATAGGTTCCAGTCTGCTTCTTTAGGTTTATAGGAGCATTATTGTATCCATGCACTGAAATGACGTTCTTCTCTTGAAACTAATTCATGTTAGTGTTTGCATTGCTTACTCCTCAAACTGCATACAGAAAGCATATAGTCATTGTTTTTATAACATTACTGATGTCCTCAAATGTAGCTGTCATACATTTTGGGGATTTTTGTCCCATTCTTTGAATATTTCTTCAGTGAACAACATCATATCAGTCAGTCAAAATGCAACTGTTGCATGATAATATCGGCTATAGACCAACAGTAACTACCTAAAAAGTAGAGATGCAGAGGGCTCTAGCAAAAATAATATTCTTACATTCTTATATTCTTTTACTATTATTTATGTTTCTAAGTTCCCAGGCACAGTATGGATGCAAACTCGGCCAGTGAGCCTGGAATAGAGACTATATAGAACTAGTAAATAAAAATATACTACCTGAACACATACACCATTTGTCTCTCAGCTGACAAAACCCATCACTTGGATGAGCTAACTGTCAGGACTCTCAATGCTATACTCAAGATTTTAAGAAGATTTTAACTCCTTATTTGGTATTTAGTCTACTCTAATGAAATTAAAATAGTTACATTTCTGTAATGATGGTTTTTTTCTCTCTTTTTTTGTTTGTTTTATATTTAGCAACAGCAGAAAAGGACTCAGGTGATTACTATTTGTGCGCATGTCTGCATGTAGTACAGATGTAGTGCATTGTGTCTGTTGTTTTATTATTTTTGTTGATTTCAACAATACCAATATATTGACCTTAACACATGTGAACATTAAAATTAATATTGATGTAGTATAGTCCATGCATTCTTCATTTATACTGATACTTAACTATGATGTGAATATTTATTAGCAATTTAGATAATTTTATAATGTGGAATATAATGCAATTGTAGTTTCTGTGAAAGAGGTGTAACTAAGTGATGCAGAAAAGTTTGGCTGTTAAATTCAGAATCAGTTTGTGTATTTAGAGAAATTTAATTTCATAGTCTTCAGCACAAATGGTATCCATTTTCTAATGAGCATGCTGGATTTATTGATGAAGATCTTGATAGGAGAACTAATTCCGTAAAGCTGGTTTTACATTTATCTGATATGTCTTTGTTTAGTGATATGTTTATTTTTCTAGGTACAACAGAGTTTTGGGAGGATGGTAGTTCTTTGTGTTCCTAATTTCATGAGGCTGATATGTTGTATATTCTCCAACAGTGTAGAGAGGTTTTTTGAGTGCATATATCCAAATATGTAACAGAGTGATCATAAAAAGAGCGTAGCTGAAGTAGTATTTGTGGCTGGGTAGTATTGGCTGCATAGAAGTATGAGGGATTGTGCATACTTTGAAAGAGATGCACGCACTGCTTTGTCTTACCTTTTTTAAAGACACACATGCAGACCCAATGGAAGCCTGATCATGATGCTTTGTGGGTTTTCCACAAATATCAACCACAGTTATGGGAAGGGGCATTGAGTTGGTAGCTTTCTCAGGATGAAATCATTTTTCATCTGGAAAGACAGACTGAGGTGATGACTTTAAAGGTTGCATGAAAGTAGTTCAGAATGGAGCTTCTTGCCAATGAGAGGCCTGAAGGGAGAAAGATGGTCTGGTTTTGGAGGAACAGGTTCGTTAGCCAGTAAACAAGCAAAAAATACTAGCAAATTATAAAAACTACGTTTTTTAGAGTTGGTGTTCATAACTGAAGATTCAAAAAATTCCACTGTTTCCCAAAACTTCCACTGGTTTTCATGTGAAACCTTTAAATGCCCTGGAAATAGAAGAGCTGTATTTGGAATTGTTAAAAAAGAGACCAGACGATGTGGTGGTGGTATGGGCATTCATGCCACAACCTGTTAGAATGAGTTGATTGGGGCTCACGTTAATCAGGTAATCTCCTGACCCCCTCTGATCAACAGGGAGAGGTTCACTAAGCAGTTGATTCAGAGCACTTGGAGGCTTATTCAACAATTTCTCTGTGAAAGGACCTGTCTCACATCATCAAATACAAATGCACCCTGAGAAAATTTCCTTACTAGGTAATATACCTAAAGCTAGATAGCACAAATATTCAGTTTAGTATTTTTACGCCTGTAGGTATTGAAGAAAATATATCTTCAAATTAGAAACTTAGAAAAATGTCAAAATTAATGTGTGAAATGAGAAAACTTAATTTAGAGTTTGTGTCCTTTGACCTCTGCACTCTAAAACTTCAGCTGTACACTTTTATATAATGTGCATCACCTCATGGGCTTTCTTTGTGCCACAGGCTTGCTGTTCTTATTTTTTCTCAGGCTCATTATGTCAGAAATATAGACCATTAAGCACAGATGACATACAGTTACAAGCACAGAAAAAGAAAAAAAGACTGTACCTGGTTTCAGTCATTTTACATTAAGTTTATGCATGCTTTGAAAGAAAATATTGCCATGTTCTTAAGATAGGATAGTAAAGTTGTCCCTTAAGTGACCTGGCAAATAACTATATTAGAAAATGGATGAGGAAAGCCTATCACATTCAGTGACAAAATGGAAATTCACTGTGTGAGTTATATGAAGCTAATGGTTTATAGGCTGTGTTTTAATTGCTTAGTTAAATTCCACTTCTGACTAAAAATGCAGCTGAAAATTAATGAGACAACTCAGAAAAAATTACTTTTATTGAAAAGAGTAAATAGACTGTGTTTCAACAGAATTTTGTGTCCCATTGAACCCATCAATCTGATGCAAAAGATGAAGCAGCTGAAAGGAATCCCAATAAAATTATGTTTTAGCCTGGCTAACAGGGCCAAATCCTGCTCCTGTTGGTGTTGCTAGCTAAACTCCTACAGATTTCACCATGAACTTGATGTACAGAATGCTTAGCCCTGATAACATATATTGCATTGTCATGGAAAATAAGGAAAAACTATTTCTTGATAACTATTATTTACCCTTTAACTTGTGCACTAGATACTGTATACAGAATCTTGAATTGCAGGAGTGTCCTTGTTAGGTAATACAGAGGTGAACATGCAAATTCTTTTTGTTGCGAGATTCCTTTTTCAGCAGTGTGGTTGCCAGGTTCCCAGGTCTATTCCCCAAGTGCTCTCATTTTCACAGTCTCAATTGAACAAGACTCTGAATGCTTTCCCAGAAGACGGTGGTTACTTTCTTAATGGCAGACACAGTGGTATAAGCAGCACTTGCATCAACAGGATTTGTTTGCAGTCAGGATGACATTTTATTTAGCACTCCCATGTCGTTGTACTATTATGAATATAGAACAGCTTTTTTCAATAAAAATTACATTTGCAATGACAATTATACAGGGTTCAGCATGTCATTCCTTACGACATGCACAGCTGAAATTCTCATGGAGAAGCTAATCTGTTCAGCCAGTATAATTGCCATTATGGGGAGAACAGCAATAAACCTACTATTATAATTTTGAACTATGTCTAAGAATTCTCATATAATGCCCTTGTAGTCTGCAGCAAGGGTTTATAATTTGTCAAGGAGATGATCGCAGCATCAATATGTGAAAATCTCTTTTTAAGTATAAACCATTTTCATTTCAGCACATGCTGCCATTGAGACTTTGCTACCTGAAAGTACTTTTTAGATCATTTTGTGTATGGCATATTTGCCTGTCTTATTCAGTATTTAACTGGAGCTAACTCTTCCTATAGATAATGTTGACCATAACTGGTCCTGCTAGATGCTGAGGCCAGAGACAAATAGCATTCTTCAGATGCATTTTGCATAGCTTCCAATGAACAGCTTATAGAAATTTGCATGCCTCCCTCACCTGTTTTCTCTCCTTCAAAAAAGATGGCCTTCCTTATACAGAATTCATATTTTTTACTTATACACATCCATTAATACACACAAAGAGAAATAAAATACTTTATTAATGCCTTCTCAGAAATGAATGGTTTTCCCCATTTAAATTTATTTGAAATCTGAATGGCTGAGGAGTAATCAACTCTGCTAGCGCTGCTGCCATTGCCTAAGAGAAGTGATAGAAACTTACGTGTAAATACATTTTTCAGTACAAGGGCATTACATTGCTGTGGAGAAAAAGGGACTGGGTTAGGGATTAAAGTGGTAAATAGCTGTGAAGCAAACAGGGCAGTATCTGTCATTGTCTATAGATACTAGTTTCTGAGGCAATAGATTGTAAGATTTGAATTATTAGATAGTTGTCTCTTAGCTCATTGTTTTTAAGTCTTTAGTAGCTGAATGTACTGGGCGCCTTCTGCCAATCAGTTTTAATAAAAGGAATGAGAATAAATTTGATTAAAATCAGAGCAAATAGTTACTGTGTAGTGTGCAATTGATCAAAGACAAATCACAGTTGTCATGCCAATACTTCTTTCTATCAGACAGACTGCCAAAGGCTGAATAACTGTTAACTTCATACAATAGAAGGTCAGGAGCAACTCAACAGTTTGCTGTTTTTTAAAGGACATCGATCGTTAAGATACTCATTACATACAAGTTTCTAAAGGAAGGGTAGTATGTAAATGCCCTCAAGGCTCAGAAGGATCTATCTGACTTAAAAAGAAGAACACTACAAACATTATTGAAATTGAGAAGGCAAGTGGAGAGAGTCATTGTACCTGGAGAGGACTTGATTAAAGCTCTCCATGCATGTTCATTTCACTGAACAAACAAGAACGAATGAGTTGCGCAGCATTATAACACCTTCTTGGTCTCTGTTGTGCAACTAAACGGAAAGAAGAGGGTATCAGCAAATATCTCCAATTCCAATTCTGGAGCAGAGGTCTGGAAAAGAACCCCTGGATTGCTAGGTCCACGTCCTGATATATGCTTTGTAAAGGTACCCATATCCTCTCTAACAGCTGGGCTGCGTCAGTCTTTGTCACTGCTCTTCCCCTTTTCCGCCCCCTGCTTCACCCATGTGAAGGCCATTTCAAGTCCTGTTTGCTCTATAGGTGTAGGAATCACCTTACAGTCAAATTAGTTCCTAGTTTTTAGCATGCTAACCTTCTCCTGTATCCCTAATGAAGGAAGGATAGTTCCCTCCTTCATTCACATTTTATGGTCTCCAATTCCTCCTCACCCTATGATGCGTTTTTAGACAATTGTTTTATACTTATACAGCCTAGGTTTTCATCACCTTGTCTCAAGAGTTTTAGCCCTCCTTCATTTGTATCATCTTAGGAGCCTTTCTCTATTAAACTTTGAATTCCGCCTTTTTGAGCTTTGCTGACCAGAACTGTGTAGTCATTCCCATAAGATGCCTTATGCAGTACTAGTAGCACTGTTACACCAAAAATGCTTAATCTAATATACTCAAGGAACACTTGTCTTTTCATGTCTATATCATGCTTGTGGCACACAGCCATTCTGTGAAAAGTTAATTCAAGCCAGGCTTCAGAGTTTTGATCATTTCCAGCTGATGAGTTCCCAGTTTATAGCAAATATTTATTGCTGTTTGTGTGTCAAAATGTATTGCCCTCCCTCTTAAACTATTACATTTTGGTTTTCTCTCTCATTCTTTGGAATTAGCTAATTCTTGTTACTGCATTCTGACCCTGCTGTCTATTGCCAGTGTTTCACAAATTGTCATCCGTGCACTCCTAGTATTTATTCTGAAGTCATTGGTGAAAATATTAAGGAAGCTCAGCCCTAAGATGGATCTTCAAGGATTCCTCAAGAAACCTTTCTTTGCTCTTTCTCAATGCTGCCCGTTGCCTTTCTCTTGAGGCAGCTTCTTTGTCCAACACATAGTTTCTTTTTTAATCTTCATTTTCTTCAGCTTAACTGGTAGTTTTCCCATGAGGCACAGTATCAAATGCTTTAGTAAAGTCAGAATAGATGAGATCTACTTAATTTCTTTTCTAAGAAAATATCCTATCAAGAAAAGCTACTGCACAAGTCTAGTGCGACCTACCTTTGCAAATCTGTGTTACATTTTATTGTTTTCTATTCATGTCCTCAATCAGTCATTTCTTCAAAATTTGTTTTAAAATTAATAATTGTCAACATCACTTTTCCCTCCTCCTTACCTGCCAGCGTTAGATTTGCTATTGTCATCTTTCAGTAACTCCCTAAAATTTAGACTCTTAAAATTATTAGATTTTTTACAAACACTTCTTACTATGTCTGCACTTTCATGTGCCAGTTTTCTCTCAGTCTAGGATGTCAGTTATTCAGGTCCCTTCATTATGGAGCTCTTCAGTTTGCCATGTTTGTTACCTCTGAGTTCTGTTCCACAGGAACATAGAGTGCTGAGAACATTAGTTCTTTCCACTTTTGAAGAGAAATTAGAAGTGAGGGAAAGGAAGAAAATAACAACTGCTAGTATCTGTGTTGCCAAAACTAGAATACAAAGAATCATAAATTAGGTGCCATTGATCAGTAATTCAAAATTGAGATTTCTTTTCATCTCTGCCTCGTTTATTTTTCTTTTACCTCTTCAAATTTGTTGTTTCTTTTTTTTTTTTCAGCTTCACATGAGCCAAAAGATTTCCTCTTTTTTTAAAAAAACAAGTCTGTGATTTTCCCATGAAAGTAATTCCATTGTATACTATGATAAATTTTTACAAACTGAAAACACTGTAGTGTGACCCACTTTATAAAATGATAGGTTATAGACTAGGAGATGTAAGCTCTAACTTTCTACAAATCTCATGATCTCTCTGTATAATGGTGATAATGGTAATTAATTTTTAATTTTTTTTTTTTTTTTTTTGTCCCTAGAATTTAAAATCATGTTGAATTCTTACAAAGCAATTATGGAAAGACTGGTTTCATTTTAATACTTAAAGCTAAATTCCATTATTTATCTAAGGCTAGAATTTTTTTTTAATCAGAAGAATATAGGATGTCCTCCCAGATGTCCACTCCTTGCTTTTTCATGCAGAATTAATTCTGTGAGAATTTGCAAGAAAATTCACCACAGTCACATCGAAATTATCTGTGGGTGGATTATCCCAGTTGCGGATTAACTCTGGAGAGTCAGTTCAGGTCTAGTAACATATTAACTCCAGTTTAGTGATGTTTTTACTGCTTTTGATACAAGCCTAGAAGCAATCTTGCTGGTTTCACATGTCAAGAAGTCCTAAACCCTTCTGCATCAATATGAGTTCACTCCCAGGCGCCTATCTGCAGTGAGTCAGTCAGATTCCTTGGCAAGAGCGTTGGTGTAGAATAAAGGGTAGCTCATTTAGGCTCCATGCACTACAATTGGATTTGGAAAGAAGCACATAAGATTTAGGTCCCTCTGTACAATATCCAAACAGGCAATATTCCTTCCGAAACTCTGAAACTGGCTCAGGCCGTGCACTGCTGTGTGTGCAGCACATCCTGGAAAGAGTTTGACAGCCAGCAGTCATCGCATTATCTGCCCTCCTGTGGGTCTAATTCTGGCACATGCATAGAAACGAATTAGTTGATGGTCAGACACCTCCATTAGTAGACATCTTGCACTTTCTCCAGGCTTGAATGCTGGTAGCATTAATGTTACGTAGCACAACAGCTGAGTGCTGCCAGCGACCAGTGCAATGGTGCTCATGAAAATTAAACCAAATGCCAATTGTCTTACATGAAGGATCAAAATGCAAACTGGATGTTCTGTTGCAGTTTGGCATCAAATGAGCTTGACCAGTTCCTAAGCTGCAGAAGTCCCCAGCCCCATCTAGCTGGCTGGATGAGGAGGTACCAGGGCTGTGGACCTGGGGTGTCTCTCAGAGTCCTTGGCTGCGGAGGACGTGATGATCCAAGGAAGCAGCCGTTCTCAAGTGTCACACGACTACCTGCCTTTTTTCCAATATCCCTACCATTGGTACGTGGGAGATCTTCTGGCCTGGAGACAGGGTGGCTCTCCTTAGTGTCTCGGTCTGGATATGTTTGTTTGAGGAAAAGGAGGATGAAATACTGGACAGGGAAAAACAGTAAGGGATATATGCTGTGCCACGGGGGGAAGACAGGCAGGCCAGAGACAGGTACCTCCCAGCTGCACTGTACTCATACCCAAGGAGGAGAATCACCTCTTTAATCAGCAGATTCCTGTGCTCAGCAAATGCCAATAAGAAATTAAATACACACACTTAACAGTTTACATGATGGGATGAAAAAGAAAGAGGTGAATTGTACATTTCTCTTCAAGGAGAAACTCTCTTCTGGAAAGAGAACTTAAGTTAGATTTTAGACATACTGTTGTTAGGTTTTAGCCATACTGATGGGCTCAAGAAAGGAGGAATGGGGAGAAGTTCTCTGACCTGTGTGACACAGGAGGTCAGACTGGATGATCTGACAGTCCCTTCTGGCCCTAGGCTCTATCAGTCTGTGAAGCAGTCACATTTTCATTTCAGTAGCATTTTAGTCAGTTAACTTACCTCATTTAACAATATTTTCTTGGTACCTATGTGACTCACTGATAATGCGTACTTGAGAAAGCATCCATTATTTGCAAAGCCTGGCTTGCTTTTTCATTTCAGCAGAATGTGAAGCTGAAAACAGATGATTGATGGCTTTTTCTGTTTATTTTCTAAAAGATGTCAAGCGGCATATTTACTGACTCGACTCCTGCTGCAACTTGTTAGTTTGAGCAGTGTAAACACATCTTAACAACCCTTAGTAATTGTGGGGAGAAAGACATCATGATTATAATGAAAACTGACAGCACTGATTTCCATTCCTGTAATTTTTTTATGCTTATAAAGTTAAGCACAGTATTTTGCTCAGATGTTTTGGAGGTTCTAAAACTTCCAGATAACAGTTTATTGGTACTCATATTCGAAATATGCTACTTGTTTGGTAAAAACAAGTTAATATTTCATTGTTTTTCTCTCAAATTACTTCATGGCCCCCTGTTTATACACCCGTGTAAATTATGGTTATCCATAACACATATTTGCTAGATTTTGGAAGGAGAAAAGTCATTAGTTACAGAGAAAAAAGACTAGCTGATGTGGTAACTTACAGATTGAAATAGAAGCTTTAGATGAAGTCTAAGTGAAATGTAGGGAAGCATATACCATCCAAATGAAATTGCATGTATTGATTTATTCTGTGAATAAGTAAAAGACAACAAAATTAGAGAGATTTGTCCAAGGATGCAGAGTGAGTGCAATTATCTGCCACCTCTTTTTATCAATAAATCTTATAGGAAAATAATTGTTTTTAAAATATTATAGAAAACTGTATGAAGCATCAAGAGTAATTTGCATGTTTTTAGCAAGTAGTAAATCATTTCAGAGTAAACTAGTAAATAGTAAATAGCATGGGGAATTTCATGGAAACTTGAAACTGGAATTCATTGAGCCTAATCTGTCCCACATCTTTAGTCATTCCTGCCATGAAATGTCATTCAGAAACTTGCCATACTGACCTCAGAGGGAAATTTACAGTTCCTCTTTTCCTCCTAAACACACTACACCTACTGAAAAAAGTACTCCTGAACATTAGTCCCATAATGACTGAAATCCTTGCAATTTCTGGCTTAAATAATTTATCATGACTGATTTATCTTTATGTCAGCATCATCCCTGATCATAAGTAGGTCTTCTCCTTCCCAAGTGTTCCCACTGTGGGAACACTTCTGATCCCCTCGTTCATCCTTCGTTTTATGAGGCTTATTATGCCTTTCAAACCAACAGACAAACACACATGCAAACAAAACCAGACTCTCCGTTCAATGCCATTTCTGATTGAAATTCAGAATTCTTATCCTTTCAATGCCATTTCTGATCAAAATTCATCACTTCAATGCAGATGACCAGAACTGCATTTCCTCAGTGCCTTGCTCAGTGGAATTAATACTTCCCTGAGACCATGTTTCTCTCTGTCATGATCTCATCACAGTGGTGGTTCAGGATAATCTTACAGTCAGCTAGTAAATCTATGGTCTTTCTCCTGCTCTTGCTAATGATAATGATGTCTGTTCAATAGCCATTTTTAGGCTATCTTGAGCTTATTCCAGGTGTGGAATAAGTGAACTTACTCCAGTGCAAAAATGCAACATCAGATTCAATATAAGTATTAGAATTACTTTCTCACTAATTTAGAGGAGCCCTTCTAGGATATGGTTTTTTGATAGTTTGCAGCTTATTTAGTTTCATTAGGAATGAATGCAATTATGCGTGCAATTATTCTGCTAACTTGGTTAGTGGTAAGGTCTATGAAGATCAGGCTGAATTTGTAATAAAATGAGTTGTTTATGCTGAAATCGGATGTGCTAGTCATACTCTGTATTAGTATCACTGGTTTCTTCCTAAGACTCATTAACATCAGTGATACTGATAGTGATGTATCAGCTGCATGAATAGTACTTGCTGTGTGTTCAGGTAGGGGAAGACACTGACCACTAGAGGAAACAGCAGTTTGGGTCCAGGATAAGCATAGGATCCACTGGTTAAGTGTGAATCCAATAGTAGTCTTTATACTATAACCTAAATAATAGGGCTGGACCAATCCTTTCAAATCTCACTTGACATAATACATTAATATAGTTGTGGTTATATTCATATAATTGTTCTACAGTATCAAATTTGCAAATTCAGTGCCATATTAATAACCATGATCTTGACATTGTGAATGTAGTTTTGTGTTCTGGTGTATGTTTTGTGCTTGGTCCATGTTCATACAACAACTCTTTCTTGAGTTAGATTGTGGTTTTGGAAATCATATTATTTGAACATGTCTGCTATGTGGTCTATTTTAATAAGGTTTGAATTTTTTTTTTTAGTTGCTTCAGTAACTAATTTGCTTGCTTTGTTTTTTGCATGAAGATAATGTGGTTTTGTAGATGTTTGCTGGAGGTTCTAATCCAATGTTTCTTCAAAAATTGCGTTTAAGCTATATTTCATCTAGGTACTATGCATCAGTGTGTTAGTCTTCAAGAGCTGGACAAGGTCACCTGCCTTTAAGATGTATGAAAAGTTGTTTTGACTTGCCAGAAATGTTAAGTGTTAAAAATATTTAGTGCATGCAGTTTGATAGTCTTACTGACAGCAAGGAGATTATGTAAGTTTTTAAATTAATCTGCTAATGTTCTATGCCATGGTGAATACAAAAAGCGGGAAAGAAATATCAGCAGCATTTTCTGCATATGAAGATGTGTATTCATGTGATTTGCTATTCATGTGAGCCATGAATGTGCACAGCAAATGAGAAAATAGGATTCCTGAGACCCTCACTCACCTTGTGTTATCAGCCTCATAAGTCCTCTACAAATCTGGTTAATGTGACCATACTTTGTGTACGATTATACTGTACAGCATCATTTCCATCCCATGGTTCACGCTTAGGGACAAGAGCTTTGTTAGATAAAGAAGCTCAGATAGCTAATACCGAATTTATTCCTAGTGATACAAATTAAGTAATTGGACAAATTACTTTCATTTTCATTGTAAAAAATTTCAGTTGCTCTCTTCCCGTATCTCACATGACTCTTTCTACGATCTAGTCCTATGAATTTTTTTTATTGAAGACTAAACTGAGTTTTAATTGCCCTGTAAGAGTTTTAGTTACATTTGTTTTACCTTTGTTGTTTGCTCTCTTTTTGAAGTCTCCCTTGTAGAATGAGTGATCTTCATGTCATTTCTAACTTCTACATTTGTTCTTGTTTTCTTTTATGTGGAGTTGCAGTAGGTTTGTGTCAATTCTGTTATAACTTCTTTATTTTATAGTGCTACTTTTCACTATGGTACTGAAAAGAATGCAGATTCACTCTTGTTGCTGAACAGCAGGTAGAAGATTAGTTATTTCAATAATTAGTTATTAGAAATTAGTGATTTCAATAATTATTGTACTTTTCTTATTTTTAAATACACCTAACGTAGTGTCTTATCTAGATTAAACATTTGGAATTTTTGACTGCTGCAAAATGCAGTAATGACTTGCTGATGACAGTAATGAGTCATCTAGCGAGAAAGGCATTGTACTGACGGTACAATAACAAAAAAGGTCTCTCGTGTCTGCTGTCTTTGTGCATCTGACCTTGAAGAGAATTAGAACTTGCTTGTTGCAGAAGTTGAGCATCTAATACATTGATGCACCTGTTAGTTCTTGCATATTAAATCAGATAATGTTTATTATGATCAGTGATCCTTTTGTGAATTAAATATTTTCTCTTTCTAGTGATCTGGGCATTCAGCTGCATTTACTTGTATTAAAGGATTGTCCTTAACGTGTGAAATTGCTTATACTTCAAGAAATTGTAACTTTACACCATTCCCATTCCTTTCTGGCATCGTTTTCTCTTACTATTGAATCTATTTCTAACTAAAGCAATTTTGATTTGCATTTTATATTAATATAGAGACCATGAACCAAGCAACACCTGCTAGAAAACTGGAAGAGGTTCTTCACCTTGCAGAGCTCTGTATCGAAGTATTGCAGCAAAATGAAGAACATCATTCAGAGGTGAGGCAGTAACTGCATTTGCTGTAGAGAATGGTTTGTTCCTAGATTTTTTCTCCCCTGATGCGAAGCAATTCTGTCAAGAAACATTTTAGCTTTACTTTCTGACATATGTTTAAGGCAGTTCACATTTACAGAGGCATAAGAGACTTGAAGCTTATGAAAAGTGAAATAAAACTCCACTTGAATTTGCTTGAATGAACTGTAGGTTTAGAAATGAAAATTAAAGAGCATAAAATAGAGAAAGCATCTTTGTGCTGGAGGTGGTGAAATGGTATGGAAAACATTCATAGCCTTATACAGTTGTTCCTTCCAACTTTTCACCTTGCATTCAAAATAGAAAGAAAATATAGTTGAATGCTAGTTTTCATCGTGCTGTATAGATCTTGATTTTAATGTAAAAATAATGATGGGTATAATCATATTCACATTGCTTTTCTCTTGATTGAAAAAGTACTGCTTTTAAACTTGCACTTTTTAAAGTGGCATCATAAGGTAGAAGAAATAAAATAGAACAATTTCATGTTTCTTACTCTCAAGTCTTTTGCTTTATGATACAGAAACCATAACATTTAGAATATTTAGAATTATAACACCTTTTATATCAAGGAATTACAAAAATAAACTTGACCAGGTACACAGAATTGTATATATTATTAACATTTAATTAATAAATATAGTTTTCAAAGGTTCAGGAATTTGTTTTAAAAATGTTATCAAAAAACTCAATAAATATTTTTAAGCAAAATATGCCAAGGGATAAACATTATTTAGTGTATATATAGTTATAAGTATGATCATTCAAAACATCTGGTTTTATATCACACTATGGAATCTGGTTTTTAGCTTACATCTGTCATGTGTGAACTTGTTATAGATGTTTTATCTTATACTGATGAAACAGCTGTTTCAATGATTTGAAATTAATTCCCTGGAGGTCCTGTTCTACACTACCGTTGCCACTGTGTTACTCTGTAACGATTACTTAATAAAATGTATATATCGTTGTCTTTGTCTTTTGAGGCCCTGCATTACCATAAGAATATTAGACTTCTGTGGAAAAGAACACAGAAGAAACAGATCAAATGATACATGTATGATCAAACATCTCTGTTCAAAGATTACTTTCCATACTACTTACTTGCAGTCAGATATGTGGTGTTTTTCAGAAGGGTAGATACATTGCATGTGCCTTCAGAAAGATCAGTTCAGCAAAAGTTTTCAATCTAATCTAAGACAGCTTGGAAAGAATAAAGGTAATTTTAAGATTATTTTCCCCTTCCTTCATTCATGTAATAAATGTTCAATTTTACTGAAATTTATAACGCATGCAGAATTTCAATATTAAAATATATCTGAGAACAAGATCACAAAATCATACATTCCCTACTCAAAATTTAGATTAAGTATGGGGACTTCACATCATAATGTTAAGCAAATATTCAGTGTTTGATGGTGCAGTTGACGAAAAGGATCAGTAATCTCTGAAATAGTATATCACATTTTTTAATACTAGATTTTTTTGTTTCTTTAATTCATAACACTTCCAAATTTCGGGGATTCCCAAAGGGAAGAGAGGTATGTGATTTCTGATGATCTAAGCATTATTTTTCACCACTTATAGCATGGAACTGTGCATTCAATGTGTAGCATCGATTGTTCTGATGATTTCTGGTGTTGTATTGCCACATATGTGTGTCTTTCTAGAATCTAAGAACTTCAGTCTTCTTTTAATCCGGTCAATGTTTTTGGTCTCTTAGAATGTGTGTCACCAGTTGCTAATTGCCTTTAGCCTGTTTACATATTATCCATAATGACTGAACTGTCTCAGCTGTAGTATTTGTTTTTCTATTCTTCTTCCTTGCTGCCTAAGCAATGATGGGTAGTTCTTCAGAGGGTCAGAAGAATTTCTGTCTGGGTTCAAAGTGTCATTTGCAAAGGGGAAGAAGATGGAAAGAAAATGTGCTGGGTTTCTCTTTCGGTTTTGCTTTGTTTGTTTTGCCTTTTTGGCAATATTTTCTGAAGAGTTTTGCTTGCCTAAAAGGGTCACCCGCCAATGCCTGTATACATTTCTTTTCTTCTTTCTTTAGTTGTCTGCATTTAGTTATTTTCTAGGGTAAGGAGTCTTTAATGCACTCCCATTTAAACAGGATTTGCTAGTGAGAAGCTTCTTCCAGTTTGAGGAAAAAGACTCCGTTTCGAACTCTTGCCAAAATTTTTGAATTTTCACTATGGTGCCAATCAGCATCCTTCAATGCTGACACTGCAACACACAAAGTACTTTTCAGTAATAGCAGAGGATGCTCAGCATTTCTTTAAAAAATCTTGCCAATTCCTCTTTTCTCCATTTTCCCCCTGTGAAAAAGATTTACAGGCAGTCATCAGAAAGACCAGGATGCAAAAACATATTTGTAGACAACTTTTCAGACTTTTTTATTTGATGCCTTTCAGGCCTGAGTACATGATTCTGCATTACCTAGGAGCTGTGTTTCAGAAATGCAAGTGAGGATTTCTATGACTTTATTTGAAGTTGTGGGAGCTCAGCACTAGTATAGATCAAGCTACGTATGTCCCATGCTGATAACTCAAATATATTCAAAATGAGATATTCAAAATGAGGGGCATAAGTTTGAAAGCAAAGATATTTTCTCATCTAGTATGTGTAGGTATTTCTCACTGTCAGGTATTTTCATGAACTATGAGCAAAACACTCTCAGCAATATGTGATATTCATCCTATTTCATAAGTTCACTTCACCTTCATCTTTAACTCCAGGATTATACAGCTCCCTCTAATCCAATACTCAGCTTCAATACTGATTTTTCAAAGCCTAGATTTAAGTGACAGTAAAAAGGTACAAGATAGATGTGAAGCATTCCATGATGTGGAGCTGGCTTTGCTTCTGACACACTATTTTCCACAGATTTCTTCTCTTCTTTTAAGCTAAGATTACCTAAGAATCTAAATTTTTACCAAAGAAAACTGTGTATTCCAACATGTTGTTAAGCTGCTGAAATTTAATATAGACATTAGTGAATTTCTAAGGATGTATTTATAGCATTTGTGGAAGGAAAACTAGATGCCTTCCTCAGGAGAAACTGACTTCCTTAAGGCGAAAACAGGAATTAAAAAGTGCTCTGTATCTATGAAAAAAACCCTTAGGCTTCAAGGAATAAAATTTCACACTAAAACCATCCCTTCCGATTAACAAATAAGTGCAAAATGTATTCACAAGAATTTATATGAAAAATAAATTAATCTGATTACTTTTAGCCTTAGAATTGAATGAAATAAAAAAAAGCATGTACAGTAACATTTCAAGGCTGAGGCCTTCGTTCTTTTCTTTGCGCTCTGGCAAAGAAAGTTGCAGGGATTTATAATCCTTTTTTGACTTGTTGTGTTACATTTTTGTTCTGATTATATCGTCTTTCCTAGCATAATCTATTTGATTTCTTACATTTTTGATGCAAGGTTTTATAAAACATTTTCACATTTTTCACTTGGCCTGTTCATCCTCCCCAAATGAGGTAGGACATGAAGTGACATATCCAAATGTATTTTGCCATAGATACAACACAACTCTTTGCTTTATGACTCGTGTTTAGTAATTGTATTTTGTCATGTTTGCAGGCGTTCGCTTGGTGGCCAGAATTATTGGCTGAGCATGCAGAGAAGTTTTTGTCTCTTTATTCTGTTGATATGGATTCAGCACTCGAGGCACAGCCGCAGGACTCCTGGGACAGCTTCCCACTTTTCCAGCTGCTGAATAATGCCCTCAGAAACGACAGTAAGATCTTAAGTTTTTTACTCATTGTGTGCATAAGATTTTTCAATGTGCCCACACCTTAGAAATGTATTTCTAATTAATATAATTCTCAAAATAAAAGTAGCAGTGCCCATGTTTATGATAAATATCCTGGTGTTATAAATGGAGATTTCTTGGACATTGAGCAGTTTCTCTGTATCCTTGCACCATATCAGTCCTTATTCTGGCAATCCTTTAACCATTCAGTATCACAAATTGCTCAATTTTAAATCAATGATGTACAAGCAGCATAATGTGCATTTAATATCTCACGTTTAATCTATACTACTTAAACGAAATTGTAGTTAATACTTCCTTCTAAGCTTTCATGTAAACTACTTTCAGACTAGTTATGTCTATAAAGATATTGTAGGCTTACCATGAATGCGGTGAGATACACAGAACAAATCAGACTGTTATTTTCACTCGGTGTATTGTTGTATTATTATTTGAGTTGGAAACCAAAATTTCAGATAGCTGTGTTAAGTGGTCTCCTGGGCCATTGTTGTGTGAAAGGGATTTTAATAATGGAATTAAGGAAATAACCAAAAACAATGGATTAGATGCTCTTTTAAAAACATTGAATTGCACCCTAGTTTGCAGACAAGTAATTTCCCCTAACATTTTAAGGCATCGTAAAGAAAAAAATATATTTGTGCTACATTTTATAAGTTTACACATATTCTATGTGTATTACCCACTGGGGTTTTTTATTAGTTTGGAGATAGGAATGCTATTTTTATTCAATGATTGAAGTTATTCCAAAATTTGATGTTTTTATTATAAATACAAGAACTCATTTTTAACTCTTCTTGGAAAATTAATTTCATTTCTGTGGAAATTCAATAGCTTTTAAGAATTTTAGCTCCATGTATGGAAACTGCTTGACTGAAAGAATGGGAAAGAGTATTCAAGAGCTTTTCTCAAAAGTTACACATATTGCAACCTATATTTTTTATCATTGTATTATTGTTAACATTAGCTGCCAAGTGTTTATTGAAATATGTAGGTTGTCTCAGTATAGTACCTGTTGGCCACAGCACCATGAACTGGAGCAACTAGCAGATGTACAATTCACTGTAATGTGATGAATGACAAATGTCATGGAGGGAAAGGGGCCAATGGACAGGTCCACTAAACTAAAGCTGAATCTTAAACAGGATTGTTGAAAGTCACTGTTATTGCACCACGTTGGATGTGGTCTAGGACAGAGCGAACTAACATTAACATCCGGTCTTAGAGGTCTCTTTTCATTAATTATGTTTCCATACCTGACATTTAGCAATACATTAAATGCCATATTCCTGATTATTTCTTTTTTCACGTGTTATCCTACTGAAAGAAAATGTATCTGTCAGTGTTTCCCTTTGTTTGTTTTTTAAGATATTCACAAATGTTTCATCTGGATCCCTTGTTGAACAAACTACAACTACAGAAATGTATTAAAATTGCCATGCTGGTAGTAATTCAAACTCAGTTTAGAAGGCTGCTCGGAAGGGTGTAGGAATTCTTCAGTCTTGGGGCAGGTCTTGTAAGAGTTAGACTCCTGCAAGGTGGGTTCTGCATTACTTGAAGTGGGTGTCCAATCATCTAAAATCTAGATTAAAAATCCGAAGCCTATATTCAGGTGTCTTTCTTACCATCTTACATTTTCAGTTTAGGAAGCATGTTTCTGGTCGTGATGTTATGTGCACTTAAAGCAGTTATTTGGTTTCTGAAAGCTATGGAGGTATTTTACAGTAGTCTCACAAGAAGGATTTGTGGCATCAGTTTTATCTACGCTATTGTGTCGTTTGCGTTCCTTTGCACTTTGGTTCCAACCCAAGAGAAGTGACAGAAACAAACAAGGGCTGTCGTCACGTGCAAAGAGGGTGCTGGTAGGCTACTGTCTTTTCTTTCCTTAAAACATTAAATGGATAATAATGCTAAATTATTAAAACAACCTTAGGAAAACCATTTTATGAAAAATTTCATGTCGAAGCAATTATTAGAAAGACTGTAAAACCTTAACTGAAGGATCCGAAACGACTGCTGTATGAAATGTCACACCTGTATACCAATTTCGGTAATTCCCTAATGGTAATAGATATAGTAAATGACAGTTTCTGGCAAGTGAAAGCCATCTGGAAAATTATACACTTTTTTTTTCCCAGAACTATTGGAAAGCAACCATGGAAATTAGTCACCTTTTAATCAGTGGATATGTTAGCAAGTGGCAAGTGACCATTCTACCAAGAACTGATTCCCACGTGGAACATACCTCAGTGTTTATTCTTTAATTAACAGCCTTTTCACCTTGCAAGTGCATTAAAGCCATTAGAAAGAGCTCCCCATGCTTATATAAACAATTTTACAGTCTTCCAAATGAAATAAATAATTCTGGCTTTACCCTAAGTGAAAACCTTTTCCTGAAAACTATCACCTTCGTAAAGATAGATTTAGAAAAAAAATCTAAAAAGGGAAAAACTGGAATGTGGTCTCATGAGGATAAAAAGGCTAGTGTTAATAATTAACAAGGAGAGTGAAGTGGAGTAAATTAGCCATAATAGAGCCCACAGTGACTGGCAAAGTCACCTCTCATTATCAAAAAACTCATTAGGAAATGAAGAGGTGGAAATCCCACTGGGTTATTCTCACTCTCCGGCTATATCAGAGATTACTTTTCAGATTTCTTTCAAATGAAGAACTGTTAGGTCACCATATTGCATATTAGGTTAATCTTCAGTGAAATTTGGAGGACTGACACCTGCGTGTTATTCTATCTCAAGAGCTTTAAATGAGCTCTAAATCTTCGATGCAGGAGTCAGTTTTCACGTAAACCTGACATGAGCGAACTCCTAACAATAAAGAAACAATCTAACATTTACAGCATTAAAGAAAACTTACATGTAAGACTATTTTTATAACTATGTCACTAAAATATAATATTAAAAGGACTGTGAGATAATGAAAATGCAGTGTTTGCTATTCAAATAATATCAGATGTGTTATTTTGCATAGTATATACGAAACATTGTACAAGATCCAAGCTGAATATTTCAAAGCCAATATTCATTTAACAATGAGAAAAAAATTTTCCAATACAGCGTATAACTTTCCATGAAGTAAAAGGGGGGAGGAAGGCAGAGTCCTGAATGAAGCTTCACATTTCTGTTATGAAGGACTCCGTTTTGAGTCACTGTAAGCTTCTCCATTTTTTTCTGACTTTATTCCACAGCAATTAAGAGTTCATCAGTGAGCTCGTCAATGACTGCTTTCCTGTTAAGTCTAACTGAAGAACTACTTAAAAAATGGGTGGAGAAGTATGATCTTCCAATCCTATAAAATATTTCAGCTTTTCTGACAAGAGCTAACAAGTAACAAGAAGTGATTTAAAAAATTACATGTACTGTGGAGATGAGTAATAGATTGTAGATAAATTTGTTGTGATTTTTCAAAATGTAAAGGTTTGAAAAAAAATTGTAGCTGCTTTTATAGTATACATTTTAATGATCTCCAGAGTTTCTATTGTTCATACACAATTATGCCTGACTGTGTAAAGCTTTGCAGATTTTCCAGAGATCACAGTACCCAATACCTCTCCATGATAGCAAAATTATTTTTTCCTGAACTGGGTATTTATAGAGGAAAAAAGGACATGGTTGTGCCGGGACTGTATCTTATTTTCTGTACTGACCACATTACCTTTTGTCCACAGAGCCTATAAATTGTGTTATGAAGGGACCTGCTCTAGAGGGCAATTTGCTTTCTGTAGTTATTTAATTATTCAGATTAATCAGGTTTTTAGTGCCTCAAGACAGACATGTATTAATTCTTCTTCGTTTAAGACAGTGTCTAGTGGCACATGCATAGTTACATGAAGTGTTCATATATTTGGCTTATTTTAGAAGTTTTTCAATTGTATATTCAATATTCTGCTCTTGCTGACACTATGTACTGTGCTGTTGCTCAGCATTATTGCATTACTACATTGGCACAGATCAGTCAAAACTAGGAGTATTATAAAGTTAACTCATAATCTTCATTTCCCATCAAGTATTACTCAGTAAAAAGTCTGTGTACATTCTCTAACTCAGCCATAGTACTCCTGTAGACAGTCTGATGAAGCTGATTTAGAAAAAACAGCATGTTGAGTGTTAGCCTCTTGAAAGCCATTGCCATTGTCATGGCTATTGATTTCAAACAGGAATTCTCTGATATATTTTTTCCACTGTTGCTGTTGCTAGTAGTGGAGTAGCAAACACCACCAAAGACAGCATCACCTCCCAGCTTTGTTAGAGCCTGTGTACCACTTTTGTACTAGAATTTATGTATAACATCATAGCCCCTATCTTAAACTACAAGGTGGCGATAGAAAAAAATGTGGATTTAATGTAGTTTATAGCCACACATAAAGATACCTTTCATCAAACCTTATATTTCTTATTAAATGTAGTGGGAATCTTTTCTTAGATCAGGGACTTACTGGTTTTGCTCCTATTAGGAGCTGCTTTGAAATAATAACCTGCCTTCAGTTTAGAGCTACATGTTTTGTTTACTGATACTGAGAGCTAACTCAAGCTGCATAATTGCTTACCAGAATATCCAATAACCTTTTTGACTGAGTGGGTGTTGTAGGCACAAGAAAATTGTGCAGTAAGCTGTTTGTGTCACTCTGTCTTGTAAAGATGAAGTTCTGCGCAATTTTATTGCCAAAGTTCTGACAAGGAGGGAAATTTTTACTTCTTAAATAAATTTTGAGCTTGCTTCCATATAGTGCATTTCTAAAATTCACATTTAATGTCTTATATGTAAAAATGCACAACAATTTGTATTTAAGCTGAGATGCTTGCAATTTTCACCACGATTTAAGTAACTGATCAATAAATGCTCTGTGGAGGCAGAATGTAATATAAACAGGAAATTAATGGAAATATAAGCTTTTTTTTTTCAGGTTATTGGATGATTTTCAACTGCTACAAATAGAATATGGACCCCCAAGGAAATTTCCTTCTTGAAATTTATTGGTTTTATTTTGGATTTAAAAATGTGCCAAAAAATCCAAGTGTTGCCTTCCCGAGAATCCTATGGAGAGCAGGATAATTATAGACTGTCTGCCAAAGTGCTAATTTTGTCAGTGGAAAAGAGACTCATGTTAACCTTGCTTTTGCTTTGATTCTGCAGAAGCTCTTGAGGACAGCTTAACATGCCAACTCGAGGAGAAGTCCTAAACTTTGCCTGTATATGTATAAGCAAAGCAAGCCCCACAGCTTCTGATGTACACAAGCACACTAGATTCTTTTCCTGCTGGCAGAGGAGAAACCTCATTCCAGTTCTGCATTATTAGACTGTACTTTTCATCTCTGGGCTTTTCTTGTCATATTTTAATATATTTCAGCTACCTAATATGTAGAAGTTGAATAACTTTCATCTTTGACTTCAGTATTTCAAGGATTTTTCATATGGGGATCGGTTTCTGTTCCTGCAATCTGTTTTCCATTAATATTGTATACGCATTAGTTTGCCCTGGCATAGGCTTTCATTTTGTTGTTGTTTGTGTGAATTTGAGATGGCTCATATGAAGAGGGTGTGGGGTGTCTATATTGACAAGACAATGGAGAATTAAGCTACATAGCTTTGAAGACAAGTGGTAGTTGAGGGATTTGAAGTATGACATTTCCTCAAGGATCTCTTGTTTCCCATCTGCTTTGATGCACAGGTGGTACCTTTTGGCAAGATCAATTCAAATCATAGGGTAGAGTGCCATGAGTCTGCTGATGATACTCAGCTATATCACCTACCCCTGTGCTCTGATTTTTTTCCCTGCCCTGCAGTAATCCTTGACGGAGATCTCCAGATGGGTAAATCAGAGCTGCCATGTCCTCAGCCCTGGGAAAACAGAATGCTCACCGAGTTGTTGATCTGAGACAGCATTCTCACTTGTGTGCCCACATACAGAGGGATCTCTGTGGAGGTGCAGTCAGATTAAGAGTCTTGGCATCATTTTAGAAAGTTTCACTTCCCTGCAAAGACTGCTGCCGGGATGTTAGGGAAATGATTCAGCTTTTTTAGTTGAACAGCTTTTATTGCCTGTAAGTTCTTTAAATTTCATTCTGACTTCGGAATAACAAGAGTCGCCCTCCTGCCCATGAGGCTTTATTACTGTAATTCCCAGAGTAGGGCTTGTAGCAGGAATTTCTGCGGTGTGCTCAGAAAACAGTAAACTACAAGCTCATCCCTTCAAGTAACTGTGATTGCCTGATTAATGCCAGTCCTGTACTGATTCACTATAAAGCAGCAAAATTGACTTAATTGACACAGTTGTATTCTTGTTGTTGGTTTTAAGCTCAAAGTTGCCTTGAAAAATCAGCCTAATATGCAGCTTGATACCAGCCACCTTTTGTTTCTCAAAGGCAATGTTCATCAGCTGTTTACTGTGAAACACACGGTGTATGCGCAAGCTTGCACACCTTTGTGTTAATATCCAAAGCCGCCTCAGTTATTACTGCTGATCACTGATGCTGCAATTTTAAGATATATAAATATAAGGAAAAATAACACTGTTTTGAATGCCTGATATATGAATAATTATGCCAGAACTAGCTAGTTAACAAGTAGTTCTATGAGCAGTGTAAATAATGGAGCATGTTTGTAATGGACTCATAGGTACTCTCAAGGGTGGATTCTCATGTGTTTAATAAGAGATGAGCCTATGCCGCTGCCTTTTTCTCAGTGGAAACCCTAATAATCTCTGCCTGCTACCTAGCTGCCTGTTTTCATGAAACTTCATATATGTGATATCTCCACCCCTCTGTGTGATACGGTTGAAATTAGCTAAAAGTTTCAAAATTCTTAGCAAGAGAGAGGCAGGTGAACAAAACCAGAGAGAGCTGACTGCATTAGTATTGTCTCCTTAGGTAAAAGTGACTAATACATAATTTCCCATTACTCTACAAGGACATTTTCAAGAGAATAGTTCTTGCTTTCAGATCATTGTATTCAAGAAAAAAAATACAATATTAGTGTCCAGACATTCAGCAACAAAGGCACTTCCTTGCAATACAAGTAGCAATAGGGAACTGAAACTTGACATATTTTTCCCATAGTCACCATCTCTCCCAGGTTCAGTTTGTCACAGACATCATTCAGGAATGGAAGGCAAAGGAGTTTCGGGAAGTTACAGAGATTATTTTTATATGTTATACATGGATTTGTACCAGTAGTGGAGCAAGAGGGATTGTAATTTTATGAGATGGTTTCCATGGTTTTAAGCCCCATTATCCAGCCTTTTCTTCTTAGGAAGAGGAGGAAGCCTTCTCAAAATGCAGTTGTGATACCCATCCAAATCAAATGAGAAGCCTGGATGCAGGACTAGGTGGGAGGAGAAACCCACAAGAGAATTTAAAACAACAGAATATGGGTGGGAGATAAGGTGGGCTACCAAAATCATGAAACTTTCTCTCTGTGGCTCAGCTTGCCTGTATGATTTCCCTGTACACATGGGAATATTCTTATGGGTCCTAATAATAGTGCTGGATTAATGGGTGAGCACAGACACATTCAAAACATGAAACTGAAATACTTGGTGGGACAGGACATTAGTGTGCTAAGAGTTAGGATTTGCTAAGAGAACATTTCAGGGAGTACAGGGACAAGCAGTGGTGATGGCAGATGAATTTTCAGGTTTTAAGTACCTTCAGTTTTCACTGTGTATACAGTTTTTCATGCAGTAAACCCCATCTGTGAAGCTGCTCATTTTCTACTGCTTATAGCTACTTTACTTGAGTAATATGCTTCATGCTTATAGTATGCTCACCAGTCAACTCCGTTTCTTTCAAAACCCAAGAGAACACTTCGAGGTGTTCTAGGTGTAAAGACTTCCTTTAAATAGTCATAAAACTACAATTGCTGTAAAGTTGGAGATAATCACACCAGTGAATTAGCAAACTTCCAGAAGAGAAGCGTAGAGTTAGTGTCCTTTAAAATTTTGCAAGACAGTTGAGAGGGCAGAGGAGAGGCAAGTGTGGCTACTGGGGCTGAGTTTCACATGAACACAGACTGGCTCGGAGGTACTTTTGTTTGTGGGTGTCTTGGTGAGGTTTGTGCACATGTCAGGATGAGAAAAGCCAGGATTCTGGTGGTGAGCTCTGGCCTTTGAGATTTTTATATATGGACATGCATAGGCATACCAAGAAATGTTTTCTATTCAAGAGCTCATTGAATGTCCTGTGTAGCTATAGGCAGTGATTCAGGACTTTGCCAGCTCCCCAGGACACAGAGCAGATGGGTAAACTGTTCTTATTCCCCCAAACACTCATATGTCACATATTGCCTTTTTCCATTAAGCAATCTGGAGGAAATGCTGTATACCTCTGTATTTTTGCACATAGCCTAGTGAGGCTGGAATGTTTTACTGTAACCTTTGTTCTTCTTAGCAAAAGAAGAATGAAAGCAATTGAATGACATTCAAATAGCATTTTTTTGGTTTGGTTTTTTTGTTCTGTCTTGGTGTCTAAGTATTGAACAAAATTGCTAAGGCTTAGATTCAGCAAAGTATATTATTAATTTTAAGAAGATGCAAAAGTGTTCTGGTTCAACAAAGACCTTCAGTATATGCCTAGTTTTCATAACAGTGGCAGCTTAAAATGTACTGCAGTGCCCTCATGGAGCATTTCATTTATCTTTTATGAACTGTATTTCCTACACAGGCTGGATCTTGTTCTTAAACTGCTTTTGTGTAATAAAACATTTTAAGAGATACTTTTTCCTATAGCAAAATAAAGTAGGGAAAGGCCTGACATTGTTTATTTGTGTTTTGTTTGTTTTTAAAGCATTTTTGTGCAATGGAAAGTTTCACAAGCACCTGCAAGAAATTTTTGTTCCCATGGTCATCCGCTACATTGATCTCATGGAATCATCAATTGCCCAGTCCATTCACAGAGGTCTTGAACAAGAGTCGTGGCAACCTGTCAAGTAAGTGCTTTCTACAAGATCTGAACAAAGCACCTGCCTATAGCTTTCTGTGTAATCAGGTGTTCTCCCCGTTGTCCTCTAAATATTCTATTTTTTATTGTATTCCTACATTGTTTATTTCTTCACAGGAGCATCACCAACAGTCTTCCTAATGTAGCTCTTCCAAAAGTTCCAAGTTTGCCTCTTAACCTTCCACAAATACCTAGCTTTACTACACCAACCTGGATGACTTCTTTGTATGACTCCACGTGTGTATTCTTCAATAACCTTCTGACTGTATGTCAGCTCTGCATGGCCTTGCTAGTGTTCTGTGCAGCTGTATTTGGATTGCATGGTGTTTATGATCTCTTAGTTGGAAATTATTGTTTCTTGGGAGTGAGCCAAGCATGGACTGTTAGTGAGTTGCGCTTTCTAGTGCATTAAAATGTAGCAGTCTTAAACCTGATAACTTACAAAATCAACTTGGCGCAGGTCTGTCATAGTATGAATGGTACTAATACCCTAAACAACCTAATGATTCTTCTGAATTGATAAGCAGTGGGGAACCTTTTGGATAATTGATTTTAGATCATGGTTTTGTAAAGTGAGGCAGCCCATCGTATTTTTGCATGGGTTTGATTAACTCATTGTATTGTTGGTTCTGAAAATCATGGATTGCAAATATTGTCATTAGATTAAATATCCATGTTACAGGGAAATAGTAGAAGGTTAGTAAGTACCCAGAATAGAAGTACATCCATTTTTTTGTCTGTTTGAAAAAATACGTATTTCTTTTTGATTTCTCCTCAACACTTCAGTGCTCTTTCCTTAAAATAGAGCAGACATGCCCTGTTCTGTGGGAGTATTCCTATAGTTATAGGACAGATTTCTGTGTGAGGACACATTCATATACGTTAGAGAAAGGCTCAGGAAGAGCCATATTTTAGCTGAAGTTGTATTAGGAAAGGATGAATGTGAAAGACTTCAGAAAACATATGTTCAAGATGCAAAGCTTGATAATATGATTTCAAGCCAAGTATTGCCTTCTCAAGCTTTATGACAGAGTTAAACACTCCTAACAAGCACTCAGATCCATTACTGCAAGAGTTGATAGTTTGTGCTCTGCCAGCCTTCTGGCACTTGTCTGTTGAGTATTATGATTGTTGTTCTGCTGCTAATTCCCCTAAAAGGTGACAAAATTCTTCTTAATCCTTGGCTTTGGTACCTTTTGTGTTTACTATATAATGCTAGGTTTCACCTGATGTGTTTATGCAAGTCATTTCAGCTTTGAATAGAAACTAATTGGTCTTCTGCTATTCAGTTCCTCCTGTTATTCCCATCCTTTCAAGGGTTACTTTTTTTTTAAAGAATAGCTTTAAAGAGTTAAGACTTGTTATAATCTGAGATGTGGTCTTCTTACAGTCTGTATTCTAGCAGCCCCATCCAGTAAAAATAACTTGTACATATTAAAATTCATGTATTTTGAATACTGAATTTATAATTAATGTCTAATAAATATGGATTCAGGTTGGAGGATTATAGTGGTACATCTCTCCTAAATGAAGGTTTTGGTGTAGCAATAAATTCCTAGACTGTATTGTCAAAAAATGTGCGAGTACAGTGAAATTTAGACATCGGCTCATCCCCCTTGCCCATTTTTTGGTATTAAGGTTCATGGTGTGTATGGCAAAGTATGCATAACATCCTAAACTAATCAGTGAGGTTTTCAAAGCGTTCGGTGAACACTGAGGCTGACATGTGCTGTAAGCGCTTGCCAGCAGTAGCTGTCGCTCTGCTGCTTCTCAAGAGAAGTGGGGACGAGCAGTATCCCCACTGCAGTGTGGCCTCTGTAAGGCCATCATCCCCTTTCAGCCACCCCGCACAGCATTTGAGAAGAGGTCTGCCAAGGTGCTGACTCCACTGTAGACACCTCTTCATGTTCTTTTTCCCCAAACATAGAGCTATGAAGTTGTGTTTTATGAAATGCGTATAAACTAACATTCAAAACTGCAGGTAGTATTAAGTTACCTTTGTAATACTGTGGAATTCAGGTAGTATTTTAAGAATCAGCCTACCTGCGTCCTACTGAAGAGCCAAGTAACTTATTAGAATGGCCATGTATTGCATTTGGATCAAAAAATAAAAGTGAGGGCTCTGCGAGCTAGTTATTCCTCCTCCCAAGCTAATGAGTTTCCTCTTTCCTGCTGGTTACGGTGTCTCAGCTTCCGCCAGAAGAAGTGGCTTACTTTTACTATTACATGAAAAGCAGGAGGGTTTTATTTCCCCCACTGCTCCCATCCCATCCTTTTCAGGAAGAATAAAGCTTCCTTTTTCTAGTTAAATTCTCCAGTGGGGAGTAACCAAATACCTAGGCTCCAATATCTGTTAAGCAAAACCCGGTGTTTCTTGTCCGTTTTCCCTTTCGATGTGATGAACGCCCACCCCAAGTGGATTAGAGTGGCATATTGTATTGCACATAGAGTCAGTGGAGGCACCTAAATTCAGGAGCCCAGGCCCTGCTTTGTCAGACATCGCAGGTGGCTCCTTCTCCCCACTGACTCCCCCAAGTCTTTCTCTCCCAGTCCGCTGTGCTCCCTCCTCCCGGCCACGCAGCTGATGCTTTTGCAAGAAGATGACTACGTATGTCACTAAGTTGTGCTGGACTTCTCTCTTTCTCTTTGGAAGTGATGATTTTGGCCATTTAATCATTATCAATTTGAATTACACAATGAAGAATCTACAGATAAAAAGAATGAGAGAAAATAGTCTGTGAGCTGAGTTATAGTTAAATGTTTACTGAGAATGCAAAGGCCTGTGTTTATTTTGGCTGCAATAGGAAGATTTCATATTCTCCAAACTTTACTAATGTTCGTGTTCATGCTCTTACGTTCACATTTAAGTCCATTCATATTCAACAGAGCTATTATGTGCCTACCTAAGAACTTTTGCTGGAGAGGCATTCACAGTTAGTCATTTCTTCGTGTGCTTTATTGATGAAAACAGATTTTCCTCTCTTTCACCTAAAAGGTGCTGCAATTCTTTTGAACATTACTAGAGAAGATTGTTTATATTTTTTAATTCACTGTTGCAATTTTTTTTTCCTTGATCGCATGTTTTGGAGCAGTAAATGTATGCTGCTTATAACAGCACTTAGGAAGATTACCTCGTTTTCAGTTGTTTTGGCTTAAGCTTTTATTATTGGGCTTTGGAAAGGGAGATATGAAAAGGGGAAAGTGTTATGAATAGTAGTCTATTTTTCTTGATTGGTCTCAGGAGAGGACAACTCAGAGGACACCTTGGCTAGACATGCAGAGCACTGTGAATTACTGTTCCATTTGGCTGAAGACAGCATCCTGAAAAAGCAAAAAAGTTTGAATATTCTGTAAAAGCTTCTAATCAGCCAGAATAAGGGGGGTGGGGTGGGGTGTCATTACTTATTCATTAATGCAAATGTACTACTTTAAATTGCATTTTTGTTCCATTTCATATTTTAAATTTAATTTCTATGCCTCTTCTGGATGTGGCTTTTAAGTTAGATTTGTGGGTAATTTTAATTGTATATGGTTTCATTTGTACATTATTATTTTCAGTGCAGACATGAGATAGATTCACTGACCAAAAATATTGCAGATGCAGACCTGAGGTTGTCTGTTGCTATTTAGTGCGAGTCTAGAACATCAGGTTCAGCAAAACTCAAGGCTGGGGAAACATGGAATAAGATACCTGCTTGCAGGAGGATGCTCCTGTCTTGTCTTCCAGAACAGGCAACGTCAAAGGAAATGTGTCAGCTATATTCTTCCTGCTATGACTCAGCTGTAATGAGTGACAAGAGGGACTGGCTGAAGCAGTCGCAGCGCTCTGATTGTGATATGAAGGGATCTGGTCTGAAGGTGTCTGAGCTCCGGTGCTGGATGTCTCTGTGTGTTCATGCGTGCTAAGTCAGGAGGCCACCTTTCAGTGCTGTTCTGAAGGATTGCATCTGTAGTGCCCCATGTCTTCCTGCTGTAGTGCTTGCCTGCAGTAAAATGGAAGGAGGCCATGGTTTGTGTTTTTAAGGATGGGTATTTAAAAATATAGCCACAGGACTGATGGAGTAGTGAAATTTAGCTGATCTACTTTCTGTAGAATAAGGAGGTTTGAATATAGCTAGTTCTTTTGAGTGTTCTGGAAGACAAATGTATATTGTGGGCCAAATTTCTTTTCTTCCAAAAAAACTAAAATGCAGGAAGAAAGAAGAATCAAGAAACGTGTTTTGGTTGCTTGATCCTCAGCTTGCCTCACTCTTGAACTAAGTAGGAGGAACCGTGAGGTAACTCTGTCACTAATATCTTTAAGGGACTGTACACAAGCGGTTACTTGCTGCACTGAAGTTCTGCTCCATCCTTCCCCTTACCTGCTCATGGAAAATAGAGACATGGGGCAAATGGTGTTGACACTGTAAATATTGAAAATCCTTTTCTGTTAAAGAAGTTCTCAGTTGACTTTCTGAGCCCTGAATATACTTCTTGAGGCAGCATGAAGGAAGTAGAGCTGAAGCTTGCAAGCTGGGGGCTCGCAAAGGGCATAGACCTGGTGCCCTGTTTTGTAAAAAGTCCCCACAAAACTCTAATGGGTAGTAACTCAGTAATAACCTTAAAATAAGATAATTGCAGTAGTTTATAAAATCACCATCATTGCCCTTGGTAAATTCTACAAGAATGGAAGCCAGCTGGTTTTAAATCCTGTGGTTGATTGAGAATGTTTTTAGATATTTAATATTTCTCCTATATTTTCATATCCCAAGCTACCCTATGGAGTTTGACATCTACGCAAGAAATGACATATTCTGTGTCTACTCTGGAATCGTGTGTGTGCTGATCTTGCAGCCAGTGTGCTTTATTAGTGGACCGTTTGACTAATTGCTACTGCTTAGGTAGCTGGCAAGCCTAGTGGGAAGCTGCTTCTCTCAGCTGTCAGTGGATAAGTGAACTGCTTAGCAGACTGTGTACAGCTCTTAAGTTTAATATTCTGCAGGGTCTTGGAGAAACATTATATCTTGGACCTTTTTGTGCTGTGTTCAGTATGATGCAAGGCATAAAGCCGTAAAATAATTTAGGTTAAAATGGATTTCTGGAAGTATCTGGTCCAATCTCCCAGTCAAAATGTGACCAAATACAAAGTTAAATTGCTGTTAAAAAAAAAAAAAATTAAGATGGGCATATTTGCCTCTTTAATCATTGGAAACCTTCTCTTACTGCCTTGACCTGGTTAAAGAGTGGACAACTAGATAGTACCTTTTGCACAAAGAACTCTTGCTGAAAGCTTAAGTTTTGACCAGCAAAACAGTGGAATTTGTGCTTAATTTTAAAAATATAGATAACTATATTAAATAATTTTTTTTAAAAAAGAGTACCAGTTCAATTTCCTGGCAGAGCAATATTATTCCATTCATTAGATCGAAGTAGCTTTACCATACACGTTGAAATAAAAACTGTTCAATAGCCAAGAACGTGTCCTGTCCCTTCACAAAAAAATGGTTCTGCAATTATCAATGTAGATACAAATGCTTTGGTGGCTTGATTCGAATGCAGGAATTCCTTCTGCTGCCCGGAGGAAGTAAAAACTGAGTTTGGCTCTTCTTCATGTTACACTTTATGGAGTATTAAGCCCTGAAGTGACATAACCAGCTCCTACTAGGGAAAGCAAATCTCTTGACTGTACAACCACTTCAGGATATTGAGGTATCTGCTGACAATTAATACCATTTCTAATGCTTTTACTGAATAAGGGCCAGGAAAAATCCTAAAATCCAAATAAAACAAGTATCTGATACAAATAGCAGTAACAAGTTGATTGAAATTACAGTTTTCTGCAGCACTTAACAAACAAAATAGACCTTTGTGTCTGGATGTGTGAACTAGGAATAGATAGTTGTTCTTGTAGCACTTTATTTTCCCTCCTCATCTTACTAGTATAATATGTTAGTCAAATTCAAATGTCATTGGACAATGCTGAATAAAAAATTGAAGAATGAGACCTCAAAATTATATGAGAAGAGAATGAATGAATTAGTGTTTCTCACAGAATGAATTAGTGTTTCATGAACCTGTGTCTATTATTACATTTATTATAATTGTGAAACTTTATTTGGTAGTATAATGAAACCAAATTAAGTGGCTACCGGGGAGTGAACGTGCATAAGAATACATTGATGTTATTGAGAGCACATTAGTCCTCCTGAGTCCTAAAGAATTTCATTTGGAAGTCCATTAGGCAAAAAAGAAAAAAACTGTGGAAGAACAAAATACGGTTAAATTGTATGATCTGATGATGAAAAATGGTAGTTCTGTTTCCTGAGAAAGTATGTTTTGTTTTCTAGAAAATATGTGTTCTTATCAACTGTAGTACATATACTGAGATTGTCCTGGTTTCCGTCCCTATATAATTTGTTGTCTTCTTTTACCCCAGTCATCTCAAAAATTGACAAAGTCACTTTTGAATCGAATATTGTGTATAACATAGCATCTACAACTTCACTCACTGCCAGTGTACACAGGAGATGTAATGAAATCTTCAATATTTGCTTATCATATAACTTAAGAAACAGTCCAACAGGATTATAAGCTTCCTAAGGAGTGTTGGTGGTTTGTTATTTCTATTTCTTAATTAAAGTTAGCGGTGTATAAAAGCGCTCCCTGTTCAGGTCCAACCTTAACTACGCAAGTTGTAATCTTAGCAGTCCCATGGGCCTTTTTCCTGTTTCTGCTGTTTTCTTTCAGGAGCACGAAAAAAATGTAAAATTAACAATTACTGTTTAAAGTAAGTGGGGAAAATATGCGTAATATGAAAAAGGCCTGTCTGAAACTGTGGGATATCCTCCTGTGCGTAACGAAGACGTCAAAACACGTGCCGCTTAAAACCAAAGCCGAAGGCAGGGTTGGTCGCTCGGAGCCAGCCTTTTCCTTAGGCGGGCACCGCTGCTCCCGGCTCGTCACCCGCTGCCCAGCCCTTGCTGGCTGCCCCCTGCACCGGGCCCGGCAGCCCCTTTCGGCACGGAGAGACGGCGTTGCGGAAGACAGCGTTGGCTCTGAAGCCGTGGTAGCGTTAGGGCGGCGGGGCAAGGGGGCGGTTGGGTGGGTCTGGAAGATGGCGGGGTGCCCTGAGAGCAAAGCAGCGCTCCCGCCGCATCCGTGCCGCCTCTTCAGAGCCCTGAGCGTGTGCTGTGCTTTGCGTCGCTTCAGCGCCAGCTGTCTCGGCTCACTGGTGTGAACCGCTGGCGGTGCTGCTGCCCGAGGGGTGCATCAGGTGGTCGGATATTAGTGGTCCTTCCTATTTTTTCATTTGTTTTTTAATCTGACCCTGCTCTGTTCTGAGCACACTCAGCACTCACTGACTCCTTCCGTGCGAGCTGGGATCCCTTAACGCTTTGATAATGATGTTCTTTTGTCATGAGGCAGGAGAAAGAAAATGGCAGCAGTGACGTATTTAAACTATTTGGATCTGAACTGGGACTGTCAGGCTGTTTTGGTTGCTTGTGTCACTAACATCCTGGAATGCCATGCTGCGTAGTGTAACTGTCCTTAAACAATAACCCAAGCATTGCAGCACAACACATCATGAAAATGTAATTAATCCACGGTGACAGCGGAAGCGTAACTGTAGTTACTGCTAAGATTAGCCTTAAATTGTTGTATCCTTTCACAAGCAAACGTCTTGAAATTTAGTAATCGGTTCAGGGTGGAAGAAGAACTTTAAAACTACGTGGACAATCTGAGATGACATAGAGCCATATTAATCCCCTTAATTTTTGTGCATAAATTTCTTTAAATAGTTTCTGTTTTCTTTTTTCCACTGGGATCTGACGTTATTCCCTCAGTTAGAATTAATGAGCATTTATCAAGGGACTATTTGTCTGGGTTTCTCTTTTACGATATTACTACTAGCATCCTCATTTCTTTGGTAGGCTTATCTACCAGAATTATGAATTATGTTTTGAAAAGGTCCTTACTAATTAATTAATAATGATTAATTAATAATTCCTGTACCCTTTATTTTTCCTGTCTTGATCTGAAATTTGAGCTACTTCATTTTCCATGTTCCCTGTCATCCCATCCACCTCTCTAGCCTGTCATATTTCTCAGCTAACAGACAGGAAAACTTTACTTATTTCACACTAATGGGAATTATTTTAAATTTTCCATGACCATTTTCACATTCTTGGAGTAAGAGCAACGGTGCTATGAGATATGGTGAAGTGAAAGAGGAAGATGGTGTGATAAAGAAATCTTACTACCTTAGATAATTCTGTGGCAACTGGGATAGACATCCATACATTTATCTTCTGTTTCTTGGGGACTTTGTTTTGTTTTGTTTCTTATAGCAATGGCTCAGCTACATCAGAAGATCTTTTCTGGAAACTGGATGCTCTGCAGATGTTTGTTTTTGATCTTCACTGGCCAGAACCAGAATTTGCCCACCATTTAGAGCAGAGACTTAAACTCATGGCCACTGATATGATCGAAGCCTGCGTTAAAAGGTACAGTTGAAATGATCAATTAAAAATTGGGAGAGATTTGAAAATTAACATAGGAAGAGCCATACTGGCTTGCAGAGGTACATCTGTACCAAAATCCTGTCATAGGAATCAGGGCAGCTGTAAAGAGATCATGACCTGTGTGTATTTCCCAGCAGCTGGCAATCAGCCATTTGGCAACAGCTAGGAAATACCAAGCAGAATTTCTACGTACGTTGTGAATAGACCCTTGGAAGTGAATAAACCAAATCTCTTTTTTATTCCATGTTTCTGGCAAATATTAACAAATCTCAGAATTCTGCCAGAAGAAATCCTTTTACTTTTTGTACATTTCCCTTCTTCATTACTATATTATTCTTTATGTTCAGTTAGTAATACTACTTAATGTCACTATTTTAGAGTGCTGTCTCTAAGAAATATATTACAAACTATTGCATTTATACAATAAACAAAAAAAGGCTATCTGTAAGTCATCCAACTGAAACTAAGTTTTATATTGCTAAGCTTCTGGAAATTATAGAAAACATAATGTTGTTGTTTTCTTGAGCTGTATCTTATAATTATGGGTATCTCCTTTTAAATTAAACCTAGGTGATCTAAAAAGGTCTCTGCCATAGCTTTCAGTACATGTCATTGGGTTTAGAAGAAGTGTCTGTATGTCTAGAAAATTTACAGGGATCTCCTATTAGGTGTTTCAGAAGACGGAGAAAGCTTAATCTGGACACACAAAAATACTGAGTTTTAAAAAAATAAACAGAAGAATGGGGAAAAAATAAAGAAAGTTTATAGGCAATTTAATAGTGTCAATCAGAAAACATACAACATTGATAAGGAAGGCTAAAGAAACAGAGAACCTTTAACATCCGGTAAGGTTAAATCTAATAACACGGTATTTTATTATTTTCTGTTAAATGTAGTAGGAACAAGGAGAACCTCAGGCTTAGTGTATGAGCCTATTGCTAGAGCTACAGTGATGAAATCATGGTAAAAAAGGCAGAAGCATTTCACAAACATTTCTATTTGGTTTTGGAAGGGGGATAATATAGTAAATGGAATAAAAGTTTAAGCTCTGTAGCAAAGATATGAGACAATATCTACTAAAATTGATGTCATGTAAGCTTACATCCATCTGTTCTAAAGAATTTGGCATAGAAGCTCAGTCAACTACAAATATCTAACAAATTTTAGAAAAATGGTGAAATCTCAAAGGACTGGAAGACTATCAGTGCATTCTTAGTCTTAAAAACCATAAAAGGAGTAGCATTGAGGTGCAGTAATATATTGATTATATTGACTTCAAGCCTGGAGAAAAATGAAAAAAATCTTTACAGTGGGACTCTTATCAACAGGACTAAAATACAAAGATTTATATAATTAGTACTAGTTAAAATAATTTTTTTTAAAAGTGAATCTTTTCAAATTCATCTTACGTCTTTTTTAAAGATTATTACAGATTAATGTGGGAAAGGCAATTGTGTTAATATGAATACTTGGATTTCTTCTAGGCAATAAACCTAATGTCACATGTTGTCATTATCTAAAACTTCGCACCATACAGATTTGAGTGTGTAGATTTTAATGGCACACACAAAATAGGTTAAAAATGGCTCACTGCCAGGATCACAACCAGAAGCTGAGAACAGAACTACTAATACAGAGGCATTACAAAAATAATTCCTTATGGATTGGTTTTTGGCCTGCAATGCCAATCCTTACATCTTTGCTGCTTGCTTTTGTAGAGAATAAGAAGATTCTGGTGGCAATAAATGAAGGTTTAATTAATATTACAGAATGATCCTAGGGTCAATACTTAAACTGTATTAATATTTTAGAGTTAATACATAACATACTAGTGATAATACACTAAGTATGTTTTAGTGTGGTCAAAGATACCATACATCAGGTAACAAAGAAAGTAGATTATATCCATAGGATGGATTGCATTAGACAGTAGCAACTCAGAAAAGAATGATGGAACTGTTCTATTCTAACTCTTATTGTGGTACTAACACGATCTATAATACTTTTTTAACTGGAAATAGGATGCTTCTGTTCCCATCTTATTAAAATATTGTGTCAGTTTCTGGTACCCGCATTTAAAAATAAGGGTGGAATTAAAACATTACTTTTATATTTATGTATTCTGAACTATTATAATTTATTTCAGTTACATTGCTCCTTATTTACACTGGTGTGAGAAGAAAATAGGGGGTTTGTATTATGTATCTCCTGATGCATCTTACTTTTCAATATAAATATTAGTATTTGCTCAATAATACACTCCTTTTCTTCAATAAAATTCTCTTTTCTATTAAAGCCAGGTGAGGATTTTTTAATTATATTTCTTAGAAGCAAGCATTTGGTATGATAAACTGCATTTAACGTAGAAGTGCTGGAAAATGTGGGGTATTTTCATTGCTTTAAATTGTTCTTAGTCATTATACAAGGAAGCATAGTTATTCAGTAGGCAATAAGATAATACTTTTATTATCCAACTGAATTAGCTGAAGCAGTGCAGAACCTTGAGATTACCATCAATGCAATTGTTTATTGAATGGGTGGATATTCTGCACTTACAGAATTTTATTTCTAAGATGTTCTCGCGTGCATGTGCATTGTTAAGCCAACATGGTTAGTATGGTTTATAGATTTGTACAATGGTTGTTCAGAATTATCAGAGAGACTCATATTATGAATTGTGTTCTAATAAACAGAACAAGAATTGCATTTGAACTCAAGCTGCAAAAGACAAACAAAACAACAGACTTGCGTATCCCTTCTTCTCTGTGTACAATGTTTAATGTCTTAGTTGATGCCAAAAAACAGACAGCTAAACTCTGCATACTGGATGGGGGGCAAGAGGTAAGTGGAGTTTTGTATGTTTAATTCCGATGTTCGGTTAATTTGAAACATCTCACTGCAGACAGTCCTTAGTAGATTAATTTCAAACCAGCTGAAATTGTCACGTAGCTCTGTTTATACAGGAGCATGCATAGACTGCTCCCTAGAAGCATCATGCAAGACACAACCCCTCATCTTCCACCAGAGAAGACACAGAGTGCTTCTGTAATTTATTTGCTTTGACCTGTGAGTCTGTTGAACATTCAGAGGATTTCTTGACTCACAGCCCCTCCGGGAATTTCTCTTGGGTTGCAGCAGAGAAACAGCCCACTTCAGGACTCTTTTGTAATAGTAAAATAGAGCCAAAACATTATCCTTTGCAGCCAGGTTTTAAACGAGTAAGGTTTGTTTTTAAATGGCTCATATACCCAGTATTCCTGCCTGTATACATGCTGAAAATAGAAGAAAGAAATAATCAGGTAATTTAATGGGATTTTTTTATTTGGTCTCCAAGGACAGGGACTGTTTTGGCAGTAGTGTTCTGCCAGGACTGTACATACTCGGCAATGGAGCACTGATGTGCTTTTTTGAAGGATGTTTAGACTTCCCTGAATACTGTCCTTCCCATGTTGTCACTGTCGGCAGGAATAATCTGTGAAGTGAAAAGGGCGTACTACATAGACTGGTGAGATTACCAACATAAAATTAAAACTGTTCTTGCTATGCTAATGCATTAGCAGTGTAATTTTGTTTGATTTGGTTTTGGAGAGAGGGCAAAAACATTTGTCAGAATTTGGCAACAAAAAAGTATGTCTGCTTTGGGCAGTTCCACATTTACATTATTTGGTCACATTGTTTCTGTTGATATTTGCATGTCTGTACTGTGCTCTTCATTTTATTGACTCATCTTTTTAAGTTGGCGTATTCGATGTAATTGTCTTTTTTTTTTTTCAATTCAATGAGACATTCATCATTTTCCTGTTCTACCCTGTCACCTTTGTTTTTCCTTTTGGTTTTCCATGACATGAACCAGTTTGCTAGTCAATGGGTAAGTGGTTTTTCATTGTTTTTTAACTTACATTTTTTTCTTTGGTTATTAACAGCCACTTTTTATTTTAAATGGTAATATTGCTTTTCTTGTTAATTTGTCAGCCTAGCCCTTGGAATTCCTTTACAGCCTGACCTTGCTACAGACTGATCATCAGCTTCTCAGTTCTTCTTTCCTTGTTCATCCTCCTAAGGTGGTTCCAGATGAATTCTTCACTCTTCTGCTTTTCAGACCCAGTGTCCCGTCTTACTGCATCACAAAGTTTTTTTCAGCTCTCAGTGAAGCAAAAGAGCAGCAAACAACGTGTTTCAGGCTCATCAGAAGTAAAGCACAACTAGCAACTCTTTGTGTTAGGCTGGTGCTGCCATTTTATCTTTTACTTGCTGTCCAAGCAGTAACCTGCAAATACACACATGCATGCCCTTCTTTGGGGACAGACAATACCAGCACTTCCATAAAGACCTGCAGACAGATGGTATAGCCTCATTCTCCACAGTCACGCTATTCCTCTCACTTGCTCTGGATGATGCCTCCTGCATTGTCAGCCAGTCTCCTTGGAGCCAAGGTTCAGCATTTGCAGTTACCTTTTGGACTGCAGACCCTCACCAGATATCTTCTGAAATCTTCCCATTCTGTGGATTTTCAAGCCCCATCATACACTCTTCACAACACCAAAACAGAAATACAGCCCTTGTTCCCTAGTAGGTCTGACCATGACCCCAAATGCTTCCAGTGCTTCTTTTCATTGCAAGAGTGCAAGTGTAGTGAAAAACATACTTCTTTCAAAGTCCCCAAATTAATATTCATGCCATTTCATTTAATAAACCAAAGGAATCTCAAATTCTTCACATATCAGAAATTATCAGATAATGTGGAAACTTCCTTCTTTCTCATAAACTTCGAATTATTGTCTATAAGTTTCTTCCATTCCCAAGGCTTTTTTTGAAGATTAAGAAAAAATTGGCTTTTCAGTTGCTTGTAGCTGATGTCATAGTTGTTTGAAATGCTTCAAGATTTGTTGAGTGAGATACTTCTGGAATCTGCCCATCTGTCAAAGTAGGCAGGAGAACATCTCATAACATAAACAGTTGCATCTCTGATTCCCCTGTAGAAGCTCTGGCATTTCCAATTACTCCTACTTAGCCATTTGGTCTTGAAACCTTTTCCTTATTATGTTTCTTTCCCTTGTCCTCTTTCATCTTCATTTTAGTCTGAAACATGGTCCTTTATGCCAGTCAAGAAAAGCATTCCATAAGGCCTGACCTAAAATTTTCAAAAGGGTTGTTCGTTTACCTAAAACTCAACACTGAATATCTATCTGACAGTTTCTAGAACTTACTCTGCAAATGATGGAAGGTGTTATTTAATTAGATGGTTAGACTCAAACATTTCCTTTCATACAGCATGCTCTTCATTCCCTATATGGAGCTATAAGCAGTTGCATATCTTGTTCAAGTAGAGTCAGATGCAGAAGTTTTCACCCTGTGTTGTCAGATAGGAGGGAATTTGTACTTAACATGTAATTAGGGCATTCTGATCATGGTTAGCAATCAGCAACTTGAGTTTAGAGTTTCAATTTGTTTGGGTCCCCTGGTTTTCCTTCGTTACTTCATGCACTGCTCACCATTCTCCCAAATGTCTTCCAGTTAAGTCCACTCCCATAAAGAGCCACTAAGTCTGCCATTCAGGAGGGCTCCCTTCCTTGCCTTCTGGATATCATCTTAAAGCCTAAGAGAAGCACAGCATAATTTGGCTGTACGGATGATCATTACATTGTGTTTAAAGAGAGCTCAGCTGTCTGGATGCCTTCTACATTGGTTGTCAGTTGCTTTAGGAGGGTTTGAGAAACAGGTCCAGGGGCGAATTGCCGTATCTCAGACTAACTGTTGGTGCCTGCAGCCTGCTTCATGGACAACCAGAATGGCAATTCATGGAGTACAGGGCAAGGATACAGCAAGACAGCTAAGTAACGTACTGGTTGCTGGTATTTCTCAAATAGTTGCCTGCCTGGCTTCTTAGTTTCAGTGAATGTAATCTTGGGTAGTTGTATGGTGAGCGGTATCCCACTTCCTTCTGTCCTGAACCAGAAGCCAACAGGTGCTACTCCTTTACAGTCCATGGATCCCAAGTCAAATGAATAGCAGCAGTAAGGGAAACCTTTTCTGTCACACAACATTCAATCCAGAGATTTTTTGGCCTTTGTTATTTGTGATAAATAGTTTAAAACCTATTAACTTATAACTTTATGATCTAAATGCTGCAGTATTCTGGCAACATTCACCTTTTTGAATATGATAGGTAAAAATCACAGAGAAATATTGCTGGAGGCAAGAATCAAATGCAAGATATTTCTGGAGCCGCTTAGGTTGACAAATCATTAGATCCAAGCGGGACCTTAGATCTGAGTCACAGTTTATTTGTTGTTTTGTGTAACTGGATAGCAGGAGCAGAGTAAATGCCATTAGTCTATACTGTTGAGTGCTTCATAGTGGAACATGTATAGAAACTGTTTTAGTTGTTTCAGAATTCCAGCCTCCCAGTACCTTATCATTCTTATACAAAATGAGAGACATACGTTTCAATTTGGGGAAGAATGAGTGTTATGCCATTTCAGTGGAATGCGCCACAGCCAGTGCTGTGCATATCTGTGGAAAAATTTAGGGAGAAGTGGGCTTTAATTTGATGAACTTTGTTTCTGAAGCTATTTTGGTTCATACAATTCAAGGAGGAGACTCATTTCACTGCATAAATAGTAGAGGATTATAGCCGATTTGATAGTAAAAGTGCAGAGACAATCTGCATGTAATACTGTAATGTTATATGTTGGCAGTAGCAATTGCCATTCAGATGATCATGTGCAATTTATTTTCACAGCCATCCAACCTTAAAACAAGGGAAACACAGGGAAACAAAAAAGTTTTTCCTTAAAACAAAGGAAAGCTAGCCTGAAAATGTTTTAAACAAAACCAAAACCAAAATACGCAAGTAGTTAAAAAAGCCACCTCCTATATTGGATCACAGTGAGGTAGAGTAGAAAAGAAAATTGGCTATATTGTAGAACTGAGCAAGTTACAGCTCTCAGCTCATCACCACAGGATTTAGGAACAAACTCCTCTGTTCCCCAAAAGCACAAGTGTCAAAAGGCACTAAAATACTTTGTCTCCTTCCAAACGCTAGTAGGAGCAGAGGGCCACATTTGGAAGACCAACCAGATTGCCCTCAAAAGACAGTCCTGTTTGGTTACATCTCCTGACACACTTTGCCACTGGGCATAGTTTTCTCCCATGTAGCTCCTAGAGCTGCAGCTGTATTTTGTATTTTACTGGGAGTTACTCTAGGGCGGAAAGGCAGAGCCCCCTTCAGGGGCTTTGGGGTGATGCTGAAAGACTCCACAACATGTATTCAAATAATTTAGCTGTGGGAGCTGAATTGTCTAGATTCAGACTCCATGCGGACTGTGATCACATCAGCGGGCAGAGGAATGTAAAGGCACAATTCACCATAAATGTGTTTGGAAAAGTAGTGAGGATTTGTCTGCTCTCACCAAGCAAGCTTGGCAGAAGTAGAAAAGCAGGAGTCTTACAAGTGCTGATTTCAGGATCGTGCATGCAACCTTGTCAGCTCATATGATTTTATCATTAATTCCACAATATTTGCCATATTCCTAAAGCCTTTTTCCTGGGGTCAAATAATCTTCCACAAGGATCTGAAGTTTTGTTTTGTCAGGGGTGGCTGTTTTGGTGGAAGTTGGAACTGGAGAGGAGTGGGTTAAAAAAAATTACGATCTCATAGGTTACAAAATAAATTGTGAAAAAAAGGAAATTAAATTTGGGTTAAAAAATCAAATTATTTTAAATAAATGTCATGATTTTGGAAGCTTGTTGTGATCTTTGAGTAATTTGATTTAGTACTTGTTTTTCTTGGTCACCCAGTGAAGTTACTCATTATAGTGCATTCCTACAAAAAAAAAAAAAAAAGCAAAAATATAGGAACTATACATAGATCCATTAACTTAATGTGCTGTGGAGGTACAGTTGCAGACACTTTATGGGAAGGACAACTGTGATCATAGGAATATGTATAGTTTTGACATGCATCTATGGGAATGTAATTGTTTGTTGTTTTCAGAGAGTAAGAAACCAAGTGTAAGCAACAGATGTCAGACAGTTCAGGGTGATTTAAATCCTTAGCAGTTCAATATTATATTGGTCAAGATATTAATATGATTAGAATAAAATATATCTGGAACTATGGAAAGTTCTTTGATGTATTTCTAATACATTCATTCACTCTTCTGAGTTGTCTGCTGATGTTTGTCTGAAACATGTATTCACATTTTGCAAGTGTTTTTAAACTTTAAAAGAAATTGAAACCAAAAATTAACAGGCTTGGTGTTGGTATCTGGAACAGATACATATGAGTGGGCAAACACATCTCATGGTTTTGTTCTCTCTCAATTTAAATGCAAGTTCGGTAGGTGCGCTGTTTAGAAAATCATTCCTAAATATATTAAGCAGATCAGATTTAATGTTCTGGTTTGTATGGCAACTCTGAGACAGATGAAAAAAATAGCCTTTAAAAACTTACAACTCTGAAACCTATTCAGCTGGCAGCTGCTAACTTAGGCTAATATTTATACTGACCTCAGTACTTTTACTCCGAGCATTATGCTGTTAGCTGTTCCAAGTAGCCTTGAACTATGAAGATAGGGTTAGTCTTTACAAGTCACATTTTCTGTGAAGTGGCTATTGGGGACAATCTTTGCTGTCAGATAAATGTTTCTAAAGGAAGAATTACTGTTTAAATTGATGTGCCTCCTTGACAGAATGGGATCCCTAGTTCCTGTTAATTTCAGGAGGGAACTCTGTAGTATTATCTAAAAAGTCTTTCAGATTTGTTTTAAAAGCATTTACTTAAAGGCACCTTCTTTATGAAAAAGCAAAAGAAAAAGGCTATGGAGAATGAAGTCTGTTTTATTATGCCTTTTATGGCCTATTAATTTGTTACCATCTATTCTGCTTTGTTGATGAAATTTTAATTTTGCCCTTGCTTGAGCATATTGTAAGATTTGTATAAACTGCAGCTCACTGTGCTAACAGAAAGGCTCTTTTAGGATGAACAATTGGAGCTCATTTTGTTTCTAGAGGACATTTAAAATAACTTATGAATGAGAGTTGTCAGACATGAAATGCTGTATTAATTAAATCTTATTCTAGTCTTTTTGCTTCTCCAGCTAAACCAACCCTTTAGAAAAAAAATACATGGCCACCTTAATTATATAGGAGAAGACAAAAAGTATCCTTCACATTCCTTCGCCTGAATAAGAATAAGAACTCAATTCATCTAAATAATAACCCCATTAGCTGCTTAACTCAACAGTGTACATGGGAAAATTTTCAACACAGAATGTAAGAAAGTGTTGATTGGGTGGATCGTTTTCAAGGGTTTGTTCTTCTGATGTTCAAAATGATAATTTTAAGTAAATCTGATCTGGCAGGGTTATCAGCTTTGTACCATTTATGACTTATGACAAAAGTGTGTGTTCATATACATGCTAATGCTTCTTTATCTTTCAAAATACAGCAACAATACCATTCAAAAATAGATGACTTGATTGAAGAAACTGTTAAAGAAATTATTTCACTTCTTGTTTCAAAGGTAAAACAATTTAGATTTTCATTTATAATAAAGCAGAAAAATACATCTCTAATTACTGAACTTCTGAAATGTCTTTAACTGTCACACAGTTTTTCTGTACACAATGAGATTGGGGGGACAGCAACATGATTTGTAAATAACAGTCATCCAAATAATATCGAATTTACAAAATTAAATTTCACAACCCATTAGGTAAACTATTTCTGTGCAACTTGCTAATTGGATAAGTTTCTCTTCCATGTTTCTGTTATAGATAAGAACACTAGCAGCTAGCAGAACTGGCAGGACTTTATTATGTCAATATTATCTTAAGTAATAGCATGTTTTATTTGTTGTTTAATTTTTCACAGGAAAACTTTCTTCCTATCACTAAGTAATATTTAAATTTTATATTTAAAGATGCCAGAGTATCAGTATAACTTTTTAATGAGATTTTGCTCCACAAACCATTTAATTTAAAAATATTTTATACGTTGCTATTTCTTGAAATGGACTTTGTAGGGTTTTTTTATATTTAAAAAGAAAATATGTTTTCACATAACATAGGTGCTTGGAGAGTAAGTGAAGAAAACTTAAACAATGTTTTATGTTACTGTACTGTAGTACTGCACCTCTACTCCAGCAAGTGCTTGATAGAAAAGAAAAGCTTTCAGTCCCTAATAGTTCAAAGGACACAGCAAATGACAGAACAGAAAGATTTTATAAGACATTTTGTTACCTATGCATTGCAAACTACCCAGAAATACCTGATTTTCAAAGTAGGAGAAATAAGCTGTACATTCACAATTTATGAGTTAGTGGGAAAAAACAAGACTGTGGTCATATTTTCATCATGCCTTCATTTTCACTTGTTACAGCTTGCTGGCACAGGGTGGGGGGAGCAGGAATCTCCTTTTGGATTGACACCCACCACACTTGCACAGGAGTTGAAGAGGAAGAGTTTTGTAGAATTGTTGCAGAATTTTAAGCAACATGTGTCCACTTACTGATAAATGTGTAAAAACCACCCGCATTTTTTCTCTAAAGTGAAGTTTTGACAGGAACATAACTACAAATGGTTCGATTCGACAGTTTCGAGTTTTGCATGCCGCCTGTCATCAGTCCAGACTGACCTGTCAGTTTATGGGTTTAGTGTTCCTGAAGAGGAAGAAATGGGAATTTAATCAGAGTGAATCATGCTATTAAAAGTTAAACCTTTTCATTATTTTTTTTAATATCTGAGATTATAGAAGAAGGAAGAAAATAGTCATATTCCTCCTGAATGTATGTACAAGAAGTTCTAGAGACAACTGCCATCAATACAGAGGGATTTGCATTCTTAGGTATCACATATGCTATTACCAGAGGTTGAAAACTCGGAACAGGAAGCAAATATTCTGTGTCACTGGCTGCTTATTAGAAGCTTAACCAGTCTCTCCTCACTTGAGATGTGAAATGCCGGTGTCATCCTGATTGCTTCTTTCTCAAGGCAGAAAGCCTCTAAGGGTACAGAGGAAGGCTGATGTTTCACTCTTGGTTTTGGTGAGGAAAAATGCACGTCAACGTGCATAATACCCATGTGTGTGCATTTTTTTCATCTAATATATTTTTGTTGGTTTTTAGCCTTTGCCTCTGTATTATTTCCTTTGTGTTCCAGTGGAATAAGTGTTTCAATAATTGTTTTTAGCTGCAAGTCATCTATGAAAATGAAGAATACTTTCACTTCAGTGAGACTTTACTTGGTAAAGACTATGCTGTGCATTTTGTACGCAAGACTTACCAAGCTAAAGCATTTAACAAATCACAGGAATAGCACAAAACAGTGAAACAAAGCGCAGTGTGTCTCAGGGTAACCAGTTCAGAGAATGTGAGGTATATGCAGAAATGCTCTTAGAGCTTCACACGTCCGGTCACTGAGGTCTCAGAAAACAAGTTTCCAGCTTCATATCTAAACCTTTCGTTTAAATGGACATCCTTGGCACTGCAATGTTTTGATCTCTGTTCTTTTGTGTCCCGCTTTTATTGGAACCATTTGTTGGCACTGTGGACACCATGTTGTTTGTGAGATCAGCCCCTTCCATAGTGGATCTTTGTACAATAAGATTGAACGCCCTTCTGCAGAAAGGACCCTTGCCAGTCAGATAAAATGAGTTAAAGTATGAACGGCAGCTTCTCGCAGGCATGCAACGGCAAAGCAGAAAGCTGGTATTTGGTCTAATAAAGGGACTGTAATTATGCTGTGCATGGGGTGCAGAAACAACTGCTACTCTCTGTCATGATGTGGTTTTATTCCTTCATCAGCACCTACATGCTGGTGTCTTAATTAATCACTGTAAATATGACAGGTTAGATTGATAAATGACAAATGTAAGTTTGCACTTGCTCCTGCTCCTTGAACTGTTAAGAGCAGGGCTTATTGTAAAGTGATGATCTCCGTTCCTCTGGAGGTGACACTGTTGTGACACTGTTACAGTGCCCATTAACAGCATGCCAGATGGAATTTTGTTCTGTCCTCACACTCATAAAATGATACTCGTGGTTGTGGGAATGACTGTGTTGGGAACAAGGGATGACTTTTAAAACAATCTTCATATAAACTGGAAAGCAATTCATATGTGTAAAATAAATGCACCCGAATACAACAGCTGACAGATATTTTGTTATATACCATGAATGACTTGAGCAACATAACATCACAGAAGGACATGAGAAGGGGATTTGTTTGTTTTAAGGCTAATTTGGGGGAGTTTAAACATTAAGGCTATAATTAATGCAATTAATAAGATTTTTTTTGCTCAGAAATAAATTTTGGCAAAAACACCTTTTCATGCCACTTGCTGAGGAATGACACTACTCAGAGAATTGCAGGTGAAAGTATGGGGGGGTGGGAACTACACCATACCAGAGGTTTGGGTCCTACATTTTCTTGCCCCTTTTTGGCTATTGAATAGCAGTTCAACAGCACATGCCGTTGCTGAAGATGAGCTGACAGAAAACTCTAGTGCTGTTATACTGTTGGGTGAAATCAGAGCTGGGTTTCTATTCAATAGCAAAGGTAAGAGGAACATGATATTGAGCACCACCTTTAACAATTGTGATCCATCATCTTTGAAGCTGTGATCTTAGAAACTGTGGTCCTAGAAAATAACGTGTGTTTTCTACCCAAAATACATGCTGGGTACACACACTCCTCTATTTAACCACACATTCGAGAGGCAGCAAAGTGGTGTTGGGTAGCAGGTCCACATCAGGAGAATTTTTGGGTTGGGTTTCTATTTCTGTAGCGTTTCAGCAATGATTTCCATCAGTTTGATCAATAGGTGAAGCTGAGAAAAGAATGTTGTCCTTGATTTCAGCACTTTGTGAGATGGAGAAAGTGATCAAATTCACAGTTTGCATTGCCCTGCTGAACAACAAAAATCTGAGGAAGAAAAACTCACATTTTCATTCAAAATACTTACTTTTCATATTGTGCATTTAGATTTTTCTCTGTGCTTTTCCTCCAGGTTGTTTCGGTGTTAGAAGGTGTGCTGTCTAAACTGTCAAGATACGATGAAGGTACTTTCTTCTCATCATTAGTTTCATTCACTGTAAGTGTTTGGACTCACAATGGTTCTGTTCTTCTTTCTGTGCATAATTCTGAAATTGTGCACAATCTGTAGTAATAAGCACTTACTGTATGTTGTTTTATTTTTAATTTTCTAAAGGTGAAAGCAGCTGCAAAATATGTTGACGTTCCTGTAAGTACAACTCTTTTAATTTTTTTTTTCTAGTGTTCATAATAATTCAAAAAATTGGGGTTTTGTTAGCTCACATTTTTTATTGTTGACATTTTGCTTTCCTACAGAGATTCATTATAGCTTTACACAGAGTATTTAAACAGCCACTACAACCCTCAGAGGGCATTTCATTTCCCTCAAGCAACGAGTAACTCTCAAAGCAAAGCTTAGAAAGGTTATTCTCAATGCACTTTTTCAGTTGTGGAAGAGTGAGGATTGTAACTTAGATACTCGTTTGTAGGGGTCTTTCCATCATTTGGCTACATTGTTCAAATGTAGAGGATAAGCAACAAGTAAAAGCATCATACTTGAATATCCATTATTTATTGATTTCTTACTTCAGGACCGAATCTCGCTTATTTAATCCCTTGCTTGCTAAATCTCTATTTGACGTACCATTGCTTATGCAATGTTTGTGTGGTATAAATAAAAACTAAAAAGGGTAGCTGTTGGAGCTCTTTTATACATAAAAGCAAAATTCAGCTATTAGACTATTTTATTAGAATATCATAGTAGAGTATCTTTTGTTTAAAAAAGCAAGGAAGAATTTATTAAATATTTTCATTATCACTGTCAATAAGTATCCTTTGTTCTCTCACAAATCTGTGTTCTCATCCCTTTTTAATGTGATTCCAAAACAATCTTATTTTCTAAGCATAGCAAAAAATGGCTAAAATTATGATGTTAATGACCTTACAAGAAATAAAATTACAAATATAGAAGAACACCAGACATGCTAAGCTATGTGGTGGCCAGAAATCCTTTCAGCAGTTCTATACTTAAAAATATAATACTTGCAAGCTTTAATTAATTCATTTTTTTAAGTCCATGCATACAAAATAAAAGGAAAAATCTCTATTTCTGGAATTCATTATTTTGCCGTATTTGCTTTATTCATAAGATAACAAATTGTAATATTTTTGTTCGGATAATGTTTTCAGAATTTTTTGCTTATTTGGTTACCTGTGGACTTTTTGTTGAATTGTATGAATGCTCTTGTGTTTTATAAAAAAGAAAAAAAAGTAGGCCCAATCTTGCATTCAAAGGAATGACCTCGTATCAAATCCAGTTAATTTAGAATACCTCTTGTTAATATATTGTGCTGTGGAGCTGCCCCAAAAGGTCCTTGGTGAAGCACTTAAGACTCAAAAGCTTGAAGAAAAAATTACTGAACAAACTAGAAATTCATTGACTTCTTTCAGGTAACATGAAAAACTCTCCAAATTACATAGAATATCCATGAGAAGGAGATGTTGAAGTCTTTTACTGTTGGCCTGGATATGTTGACGTTGAAGTTAATGATAAAAATGAGACCGAAAAATACCTCTGCCACAAGCTCAGGGGAATATTGTGAGTCAGGTCACGCAGGGATGCACTGCTCCGGAAGGAGGGGAAGGCAGAGCAGGGAGGTGGTTGCTGGAGCCCTGTTGCCTTTCTCACCTTCACTGAACGGTGGTGCTTGGCCTGAAGAGACAACCAGATCATAGACAGGCTGTCAGGATCCTTGCATTTTTACAGTCCCTTCACTATCCCACACACCTTGCCCACAGCCCACGAGGTGAACTGGGCTATAGTACTACAGCTGTAAACTACAGGTGTAAACTGTACTTCAGGGAGGCTGTGGATCTGTCCAAGCAAACATCTTCCAAATTCTGGAGGACGTTTTCCCCTGGGTTGAAGGAGTTTTGTAGGCTGGGGTTTGGTTTTGCTTCTTCACATTCTTCCCCTTTTTGTGAAGATGCAGTTGAGGCCAAGAAGAGCCGTTACTGTCATAACTGACAGCAAGTGTCCAGTCTGAATAGAGTCTAAAATCACCACTTGTGGGAGTTACAAATGCCACCTGCAAAAGGAAGCTGTAAGTCATCACGTTACAAGGTCATCTCCTGGGCTCGCAACTGAAGTGAGAAGTGGAGAGCGGGTGGCACAGGGCGAGGGATTTATGCTGAGCTCTTGGTCGTGTGATGGTAACCTAGCAAGCCTGCACTGAAGCTAATTAAATGCCTCGTATAGCAGTATATTGAACTGATATAGTTTAAAATCTCTTCTTAAGTCTGTCGTGGTTTAGCCCCAGCCAGCAACTAATCACCACGCAGCCGCTCGCTCACTCACCCTACCCCGATGGGATCGAGGAGGGAATCGGAGGAGTAAGAGTGAGAAACACTCCTGGGTTGAGATAAGAACTGTTTAATAATTGAAATAAAGTAAAATAGTAATGCTAATAGTAACAATATAATAAGGATAATAACAATAATAATATACAAAGCAAGTGATGCCCAATGCAATTGCTCACCACCCGCCGACCGATACCCAGACAGTTCCCGAGCAGCGATCGCTGCTCCCTGGCCAACCCCCCCCAGTTTCTATACTGAGCATGACGTCATGTGGTATGGAATAGCCCTTTGGTCAGTTTGGATCAACTGTTCTGGCTGTGCCCCCTCCCAGTTTCTTGTGTACCTGGCAGAGCATAGGAAGCTGCAAAGTCCTTGACTAGCAAAAGCAGTACTTAGCAACAACTAAAAACATCAGCGTGTTATCAACATTCTTCTCCTACTAAATCCAAACCACAGCACTATGCCTGCTACTAGGAAGAAAATTAACTCTATCCCAGCCAAAACCAGGACAAAGTCCCTCCTTACCATACAGCTGTATATATGGAAGTGACTTAAAGGTGACCACAGTAGGAGCTTTCTTTTGATGTAGTTGTAAATATGTGCAAAGTTGCACTTTGTTAGATGACCACGTTCTGCCCCTGTTCCCCACCTCCATTCGAGGATCTCACTGGGTCACCTTAGCGCTGTCCTTGGGGTTTCTGAAACAGAGCTATTGATCACTTGATGGATCTGGGGGAGAAGGAGGTTGGGGGAGGCAAAAGGCCTTCGGGGGTTTTTTGAGTGTGTGAATTCAGCAGAGTTTTTGATCTTTGATTACCAGGCTCAATATTTGGCAAAGAGGTAAAAATATGCTGGTTTATAGTGAAATAAGAAGAAACTAACTAGACAAAAGAGATGTTAGAAGAAAATGAAGGTAGTACTGAGCAGAACGTTTTAGAGAGAGGATGAGAGGTAAAGGGGATAAAAAAGTTAAAAGGTAAATAAAAGATTCAAAAAGGATGAGGACATTCTTGGATGCTTCTTGGTCATTTTGAGGAAAAGGTTAATTCTATTAATATTGAGAGGGGATTTAGGCATTAAATAGCTGGGCACAAAGATGCACACTCACCAGAAGGCATCCCTCAACTTCTCAGGGCAAGGGTGGAAAATGGAGACACAGACTTGCAGTCCATTTGGCAGATATGTTTGTAAAAATGTTGCTATCTACCCTTCCATTCATTAATCTTGCCAGAGAATTATGAATAACTCCATCCAAAAAAAAGGAGTTTCATCTTTTTTTTTTTTAACCTGTTCAAGAAAACATTCAACGTAAGCCTCCATTTTTCAGAATGCTCTTTACGAAGTGGGACATACACAGACACAAGGAGCTCTCATTGCTTTCCCCAGCTATTCTGTATAGAGCTATACGGACACTGTGTATGTTTTGGTAATTGAAACACCAACAGAAATACTAGGAACAGTGCAAAATAACCCAGACTAAGATGAGTAACAAGAAAGAAGGCTTATGATTTCCTAAAAATAATACTGAAAAAATCTCGTTGCTATTATGCTCTTTTTGTTGGTAATTGTCACCATACGTTATGCTCTGAAGTGAAAGAAATTGTGGCTGCTGTGCATGTGAGCGAAACCAAATGTTTGGAGGAAAATAACACAAATGTTACAAATATAAGTAGTACACCAAGGATGCAATTTGTTCTCTTGTTAATGCTATATTTTGATGTTTGGGAATGCAGGAGCTGATTTGGGTTACAGGTTTTTTAAAAAAAACCTCAGTCAAATCCACTATAACTCTTTGTTAGTTTCTCTTAAAGCCCAAGCAATCCTTAGAAGATGTAGAATTACAACCTCATTTTTTTCTTTCTTCTTGATGTTCTGTTCACAAAGCCAGTTAATTAATGAGAATACGGAAAGAATGCAGTAGAATTAAGGGAAAAAAAATGTATATTGTTAATCTCAAATGATTATTATTCCTCAATCATGTAGATAATTTCATTGTGTTCAGTTTCTCATCATGTAAGTCAGTTTTGCACACAAATAATTGCGTTTCTGGCTGGTCATTTCTACACACATTTGCCTCATTTACAAATATAACCAGAGCAATTACTCATACAAATTGAGCATCCAGTTACATGCATATTTATATACTGCTTTTTGTTCGGAAAGGTATGTTTAAATCCCTTTGTAGGAGCCAGTAATCTATGCCAGTCATGTAGAGGGCACAGAAGGAACCTAATCCTCCCTCACTCATGTAGGCCACCTGTCATACCAAGTGCAGAGAGGCCATTTGAAGGACCCAGGCTGACAGCAGTGCACAGCTCGCACAATGCCAGGCCTCTCGCTCCGCTCTTGCCTTTATGTGGGGATCAAAGGTATGAAAAGGGGCCTCACACATGTGCCAGCATTTGACTTACGGGGTCCTGTAGAGGCCGAAGTAGGAACTCTGCCTCCTACCGGGCAGATACACATTGGGTCCTTCCAGATACCTCCATTTCCAAATATCACACTTGTATTGCATGGCCTCATTTAGCTGGCTTTAAGAAGCAGATGACTTTTTCTGGAAAATCGGTGTTTATTCAGGTGTGGCCATACCGTGCCATTCATTTTTAAGCAGGATTTACTTGGAGACCTCTGTTTAAAAATAAAGAGCACGGAACAGTCATTATCCTCGTGCTCAGGGCTTCTCCTGCCTTCCTCCTCCTCCTCCTCTGTATACCCCAACCTGGGAACTGGCCCTTCTGTTTTCAGATCCATAAAAACAAGCTATTGCAGAATTGGAGGGAAAGCCCTGCATCACCTGTTTTGAGTCAGCAGTGTTTTTGAGATATCTCTTACATGGAGATCAGAAGGATGGCTGCTAATCAGTAGGAAAGTGAAAATAACATAATTATTTGGGGGAAAAAAGCATATTTTAATGCCTGATTTTGTCATCATAACTGTAGCATTTTGAAGACCTTCTGCACTACAGAATCAAGATCCTGGTGCAAGCACTTGCATGCCTGTGTTGCCCCGTGAATGCAGTGATGCTACATGTGTATGAAAAACTGTTTGCGTAAATGCTTGCAGAATCACAGCTTAAGTTCTGCATGACAGTTCTCAAAATACACACATTTAGCCTTTGCCAAGGTTGCTTTTTCATCTACAAGAAGATGTATTAGAGGCAGGGAAAATGCATTGTATTTTTCCACTTCAGCAAAATACTATCTTTCATAACCGTGTGAGAATAAAATGTTACCTTTATAATAGACCGATTATACAAGTGATCCATCTTCCTGCCTGACTTACGTATTTTGATTTGAAAGAAATGAAGGGAGCGAGGATCTTGTCATGAGTACAAGTAGTTTCTATTCCAAAAATATTTTAACAGTATTTTAATTCTGTCATTCCAAAGCCCAAGTGATGAGCCTTGCAGAATATAGAGGAGAAATTCCAGGCAGGGAAATTTTCCAACGTGCTCCTTCATTTGGTCGTGGACACTGAATAAGGAGCTCCTGTGTTTCTCACAATAGCCCCCTCCAGCTCATCACTCCTTTTCATTTCATTGTTACATCCACGCTGTAGTTAAAACGTCTCCCTCCAGGATGCAGGGGAGGGGAAGGGGGCGGAGAGGAAAGCAAACACAAAATGGGATGAAGTTTGTTATTATATAGTTAGTCTCTAACATCTGTTCTCATCTTTGAAAAATTAATGCTTTGACAGGATAGCAACTAGGTAAAACTAGATTTTTTTCTTGGTAATATCAAGAATACAAGTTTGTTTAATACTTTCTGATGCTAAGAAATTTTCTGTGACAAATGCCAAAGTGAGAATAAACATAACTCAAGTATTTACAAATGTACACAGATTTTATTGAGATTTGTGACAAACTGTTGCATTGCAAAAAGCTGTGCAGAAACTTAGGTGTCTCTCTGCTGGATGGAAAGCCTAATATTAATGGCAGTATTAAGCTTGTTGCAAACCTTTCAGCTGCAAAATATTTGAACGCCTGGAAATCAAGGCAATGCAGCATTACTTTTGACTAGGTGCCTCAGGCAAATTTTGCCAGTGGGAGCGATGTGTGTCAATCATAATACAGCTTCTGCATCATCGTGGAAACTGGAATAATGTATTTGAACATTAGCCTCCTTGTTAAATAGACACTATGATAGTGTTTTCCTGTTTAAAGGGGCAAAGTTAAGCTGTTTCTTCTTTATCTGAATTCGTTGCTATGAAAAAGTGCCTGTCTATCTGGACCCACCTACCAGTGAATAGTAAAAGAGACAACCTGCACCTGTGGGATTAGGTGCAGCAGCAGGAAGTAAGAGCACTTGCAGTATATAATTAACAAGGATTTTTTTTTTTTTTTCCCAAACAGCATGTTCATCTTGCCAGGTTAACTAGTGATTAACCCTAAAAAAGAATGTGCTGAAGCCTACACCCTTGTTTAAACTCATTCACTCGCCAGTGTATTCAGTTACTTGTGTAACCAGTGACAAAGTAACCCTATTTACAACTCTTCATTTCCTGGTATTTTATTTGATGTCTTTGTGTTTCCAGTTTCTCCATTCATCTCTTTGTTTGGTTCTCTTTCATTTTCAGATAGGCAAAACATCTTGTCTGCTGTTCTGAATAAAACAAACCTTCAATAACTTTTTTATCTATCATATAAAAACAGTTTTTTACTTGGGGAAGTTTTCAGACAGAATACCTTTTTTTATACTTATCCAGATAAATATACCAGGTTAAATTCTTCTCCCAAAGCTGTGCAAATAACTCTGTCCCATTAACTTAGGCAGATGTTCTGCCAGAGATTCAGAGGAGCAGAATTTTTTATTTTGGGTATAGAAGTGGAGATTGAGTTGCTTAAGTCTGTCCGATGTTAGTAATGCAATGCCCCCTGTGACAGTTACTTAAAATATGTCTCAGTTTCTATTAATTTGTCTTTTAAGGTACATCTAATTGCTTCACTGTTTGGGGTTTTTTTTATTCTACATTAGCCTAGGATTTTTCTGAAGTTTAATAATCCAAAATAGTAGGGGAATGATAGGATCATGTAATCAGAGGTTCTCATCTAATACATAATCCCGCTTTTAAAAAAAAGTTAGAATTTGAAATATATAACACTAAGCCTGTTTTGATGCTTATAATAGCTTTCTTCTCTTCTTTCACGTGTTTAGAGAAAACAAATAAATTCAATGCGTGCAATATGGGGAGATAATGAAGTATTTGGTATGCTATTGGTTCATTCAATGTTTAATGTGTGTTTTGCCCACCATGAGCCGAGATGGTTAGCTTGCAATGATTTGGGTGAGTTTTTAAAACGGGGAGTCATACTGTTGGAGTATTGGTAACTTCCTTACGCAGACTATTTCTACTGTAGGCAGACACTGTTTAAAAGGAAAATTAATTTTTTTTTTCAACAGCAATTTTCAAAGATAATTATCCTGCACACATTAAAGAAGGATGAAGTGTTTTAAAGAACTGTAATTCTAATTGGTAAATGTCACCAGCTGTTGCAGTTACTCTTACTTGTGTATATTCTTTTAATGATTACACTCCTGTGCCACAAGCTACATGAAAATATATTCACTAGGTGTGAAATTCCCATATGTCACAGCTTCAAGACTAGGTAAACATCTCAAAGATAAGGGGAAAGTTAATGCTGATGGGAAATGTTATTCTTCTAGCTTTGGCTGTCTGCAAGATGAACATTTTTTATTGAACTGAGTAAAAGAAAAAATTGCATGAATTGGAAAACCATGAAGTTTTAGCATTCAGTGGAAGATTCATTTTTACATATAATGTATATCTCCAAGAGCTGTAATCAGCCTTTCATTTGTTAGATTATCTCCTTTACCCACCCCCTGAGATTTCAAAATATTTTCCCATTATGTCTCCAACTTCAAACTAGTCCAATTCCTCTAAATTGCCTATCAAGTTTTAGAAAGTACATAAAGTTTCAACACTGGTTTATTCTTTTCTACCATCACAAATGAGTATGCTAAAGGAATATATGGAGCTTTCTGTTTTGAATCTCCTAAATCGCTTTATGATTTAGTTTAATTTTAAAACATTTCTGTCACATTTTAATGAAGAAGGCACATTTTTATGAATGAAATCTATTGATTTCCATGAACCAGGTTTTCCAACAGAAAACTGTTTATCTATTGTAATCTTACATTTTTATTTCTATGCTTAGGATCAAGGTGTGTAACTCAGATGTAAATATAAAAGGTCCTGCTTTCCTCTTAAGAGTTTCATGTAGGCATGTATGTATGTGATAAGTTTTTGAAATGAGCTTTCATTGCCTCTGGAATGACCAATCTAAATGTGCCAGAGACATTTCGGTTTTTCAGTGTGAGTTTTGGAGATGCTAGGAGTGTTAAACCAGGCCATCATTCCACATTTAACTGTTACTTTTAAGAAATGAAACTGCCATTGATGCACATGTATAAATGAAAAAGAAAATCTTCATATTTTGGATCATATTCATATATGTGTCTGTGGTAGATTCAGGAAAAAAGAGATGAAGCTCATGATCCAGGAGGTTTCATTCACTGCAGTTTCGAGGGGAGAATGCTCTCATCCTATTATTGTAATGACAGTTTCTGGACAGGTATTAGTTTGGGCATGTTGCAACTTTCTTTCCCTCTTGTGCTCAGACCTGTTTATATACATTGTAATATATTACATATAAGATAATAAGGAATGAAAAAAATCAAAAGTTATACACAAAGTAGACTAGAAAGAAAGCCTTAATATAAAATTATGTGTAAATATTTTAACTATATGAGCATGTTTATGCATACAGGCCTTTAAAATATGCTAAATATTTTACACGTACAGCTTTGTACGTATGCTGTTTTCAGACAATAACAGCTTCTGAGAAACAGAGATGACTTATGCCTGGGAATTCAGGGACTGGGTATAGCTGTTTTCATCCTCCTTCCCTAGAGCTGTTAATTATTCTGTACAGAGTCAGTCTTAGCCAAATCTGAATCCCCTATAAATAGCTTTGTGCTAAAGCTTACTGTAAGGTATTGTAAAACTTAGCCTCCTTTTGCATGCCATGAACTTTAAAAACTTACTATTTGGGAGCAAGTGATACTTTTACAAACCTGCTCACACAGAGGGCATTTACAGAAGACTTGCCAATGTGCTTATGTTTGTTCTTGGTTCCTTTTAAGGTGAACTCCTGACCAGTTCTGCGTACGCTGCCAGGAAAGGGGATGTTGCAGGCTGTTAGGGGCAACATTCTGTGGCTACAGAGGTCCAGAAGTCCCAGCTGGGCAGGAGAGAGCAGTTTCAGCAACCACTCTGGCTGGTCTGACATAGTATCACATACACATGACATATCCTAGACTGTCCCATGTTTGGGAGCGTGGTATGAAAATTATGCCTACTCTGCTATTCATACAGACCATAGATCGGTACAAGAAGGGAAACATTTCAGCCCTTGCTTCTTCCCTAGTCATTCTCTGAGCTGATTGTGCCAGTGCAACAGTTTCAGAAAAATAGGGGTACAGGTCTACTCTCATACCAACCTTTTTACGCCGTTGCTGTCAGAGAAATGCTTGAACTTAGTTTGAATAGGAATTAGTAGAAGCTAACCTCAAACATAAAATTCAGCTGTACACTGGAAGCAAGTCTGAGGCAATGCAAAAGGAACTGAATGCTTTTTTGAACCATTTTCTGAATGTGGTAGCAGGATCTGGACTTTGAGGGTGGAGTGGCTATGAGAGCCTCACTAAAAAAAAAAAGGGGAAAATGTCCAAGTTTGCCATTGACGTTATCAGAGCCAAGACTTCATTCCATTACATATGGCAATGTAGATTTATGACTCAAAGCATCCATAAATTATAACATTGAGAACGTTATTAGTAGTGAACCCTCCTGAACTTGCTAACTAACCCAGAATTCACAGTAGATTTAGTAAATACAATTTATACATGTGTGAACATTGTAATATAATCTCAGTTTTCATTATGTTTAAGTATGGAATCATAGAATCATTTAGGTTGGAAAAGACCTTTAAGATCATCCAGTCCAACCATTATAACTTCTTGTAAGTCTCAACTGTTACGTGGTCTATCTCTTTCCCTTCCCACTACTTTCTCCCCTTACTTTATGTCTCCACAGAAACCAGGGATGGATCTAGCAGATACCTACATTATGTTTGTTCGACAAAACCAGGATATACTTCGAGAAAAGGTCAATGAGGAAATGTACATAGAGAAGTTATTTGATGTAAGTAACTACCCTTTCAAAACTTTCTGGTATTATTACTACATCAGAAGGGATAAGCTGCATTTTGATGATATTCAGCAAGCCGTTCAGATGTTCTTCCCTGTTGATCATTTTTTCTGATGCTTTTTATTTACCATCTTCAGCTGTAAAGGATGGCTTTTCTTTAAACATTTTCTGCATGAAACTTCTAAGTGCTAGAAGGCATAAATAAAATTGGTAGAAGATTATTATTCAAAGTAGTAATTTTTCCACTGTGAGCAGTCTAATTTTATTCCATGTTACGATTTTGAATGTGTTAATGGAGACAAGTGGATTGGTGTGGTTTGTGGACTCCATTGCAGACCTAATTTCCCTAAATAAAGAACTTGTACACATCACTGCCTGCTCATATACAGAAAGAGGCCAGTTACTCCAGGTGCATCTACAGCTTTGACCAGTACTTTCATGGAACGACTTTTAGAATTTTGTTTTATGGATTTTTAGTTTAAGACTTATAATTTCTTAAAGTTGACCAACCATTTATTGAATTGTTGAACTTGTTTTCAAAATTCTAGTCCTGCTTCTGCAAGTTCAGAGTAATCCTCTTCCTCAACCTCGAGGCCCACACATTGCTAGCCAGCCTGTATCTTCACAGTAATTTCCCTCAGCTTTGATACTGGCTTCCACAGCTTCCCTCCACTCATTCCTTTGCCCTGATTCCTCCTCTTTTTGTTAGAAATGATCGCTTGCTCTACCAAAATTTTCCTCATACAAGGCTCTCCTATAAGGCAACTAGCAAGTGTCTTGGCCATATTTCTGCTCATTTAAGTTCTGACATTAATTTATGTCTAGTATGTCCCTTTCTGAGTTGTCTGAAGGAGAAGCTGTAGGCAGCTGAAGTTGTAGCTTCTGTATAAATTCAAAGCACTACACATGTAAAATATGTCTAAAATAAAAGTTATTTTATTATAAACTTGAATCAATTTACATGCCAATTATGTCAGTCACTTATAATTATGTAGGAATTTGAACAGGGAAAGAAGTCATCTCTGGCACTGTGCAATGCAATTTATTACAAAACAAATTCTGGAACATAATACAGACTTTGAAATGTATTTATTTGTGTGTCATCTCCTAAGTATTTTAGAAAGCTTTGCTGGCAGTTTCATTTAATTATGCAAGTTACAGCAAATGTTTTCATAACAGCAATTCACAGCCTTTACTGTGACACTACAGTTGTGGCAGTCACAGAAGGTCCCATAACATAGACTCTCAGCCGTGGTATGTCATGTCAGTGTTTGTTGTTTGTTAGGCTGGGTGGTCAAAATGAGACTTATCTCTCAGATTTTGTATTTCCAGACACTCCCAGGCAGCTTTACAAAAAAAAAAGTATCATCTGTTTTAATAAGCTAAGTGCTAATATGTGTGAAAAGAATGATTTTATAAAAGCTTTGATGCCCTGCAGGGGTAGAAAAATTATCATCCATCCAGCTGGCACCTTCACAAAGTACTAAAACCATATTAGCAACTTCTGCTTCAGTTTGCTTTTGCACTGAATCTGCAAGCATATGTTTCATTTTCAAGATTCTATTTTTTTGTTTTTCTTTGGGGTTATTTTTGCTTATGTTGTAATTTTCTGAATGTTAATAAAATTATGTGTCTAAGGCCAAGTCGAACTCTCACTGGAGAGACCACATTGACTTTGTTGATGTAGTGGGTTTGGACCAAGCCTTAGGCTATGTCCATAGCAGTGGACCACCAGCAGGTGACCATCCGTACCATTAAGCTGTCAGCATGGTTCCTGGTGTGATTTTGGGTTAGGCCAACTAGCTCTAACCCAAGGACAGAGCCTCAGTACGATTGGGTTAGCATGGGTTGAGCACCTCTTCCAGGTTTGATTTCAGCAATCAAGCTTTTCAGCACAAGAAAACATCTCCTGTATGAATGCAAGCCATGACATAGCACTTGTCTTTGCAAAACCATTCCTGTCCCCTTTTACTCAGTCGTATGCATTGTATGCTGTCATGGCCAGTGCTTGTAGCCGTAAGGAAAGAAAAAAGATGTACATGATAAGTATTCTGTGTATCAAATATCTATTTGTATCTTTATTTTTCTTCATATATGGTGGTCTCACATTTCTACGTAACATCACACTAGGAGATATAACCAACTGGACAGAATCAGATAAATGCACTAACAAATATGTAAGTTCATAGCTTGCAGAAATTTCAAACAAAGGCATCTCACTGTGTTAACTCACCTTTCCTGAGATTAATTCAGATTTAGAACAGTATGACTGAGCAAGATTTTGCCTATGATTTTTGGAAGTGGTTTTTAAATTAGTGATATAACAAAACCTAGTTACTGTTTATAAATTCAATTCTATCAAGTTATATTTCAGTAGAAAGAATAAAATATGTTCAAGTTTTTATGTAAATATACTTCAAGCCATTTGACTGGGTACAGTTATAGAACACTTGATTTCCCCTTAAAATACATTGTATTTCTAAGAAATCATCAGCCAAGTGAAATAGGAAAAGTGCACGTCTGTGTTTCAGCCAGGGAAACACTTCATCCAGAATAACCAAAAAACCCAGACTGTTCTGTATGCTAGCAGTGATAGTTATAAATATAGACAAGATCAGGCCCCAGACATTATTTTAATCCAAAAACTGTGTACTTGCACACTTATGCACAGATTTCATTGACTTGATTCAGGGCTGGTATATACTGACAGCTATTACAGTGACCAAGAGAACGGGCTGTCTATCACATGAAGTAATGTACACACCAAAGAGGTGTGTACATTTCATTTAAATTGAAGAATACTATTGATACAAGTAGAAATGTCTGCCAGTGGGTCACAAACACATTAAGGCTAGAAGTTGGAAAATTTTCTGTCTATCTGAAAAGTCTCAAACTGGGGAGAAGACAAAAAATGTGCATTGTTTTCTGGTGGTGCTTGATAAGCCTGGAAAAGCACCACCATGCTATACAAAAAGTGAAAAATCAGGAGAATGGAATTTAAGCTTGAGATATGAATCCTTACATAGGAGAGAGGCTCAAATCTCCAGGGGACTTCGAAAGACGACTGGGCTGCTAGTTTTTTCCACACTTTTCAAACCATTTAAATCATGCTGTGCTTCAGTTCCTCTGCTGATCATGCAGCAGAACCAAGGTGGGTTTTTTTTCCTTCCTTTTCTCTGAATAACTTGGCTTATGGGTGCATTTCATTCTTCACCTCCTCTGGAAGGGGTACAGACAGCACGCAGAACAATATGGCGTGGTGCTCCTGGTAGCACTGGTCTCTACAAGGTCAGTCTTCTTGTTCTCAGTCTTAACCACCAGATTTGGAGTCACAGAGTTTTTTGCTTCGTCAGTTTGTCAGAGACACGTAGGACTTTTTGTCTTCCTTTGTGGTGTGGGACGTGGTCGTCTTCCTAAGATCAGCTGGGAATTTTACCTATCAAATTCCTTTCTGTCACAGAAACTCAGGACACTTACCTCCTACTCTCATGCTGTAGAAGCTTATAGTTGTGGGGGTTTGCTTGTTTGCTTGTTTGTTTTTAACACTGCAGATCTTAAAGAGCAGAGAAAGGTATTGTAATGTGTTGTGTATGTGGATGGTCTGCAGTAGCTCTGGGCTAAATGTCTGCTCCATGTTCATGATTTCTGTAGGCTTAATTCAATGAACGGTCCATGTGATTCCTTCCAATCCCATACTCTGCTGAAGTAAACTAAGACAATGAAGTTACGTTGGGGCAAGTTTCTCTAATAAACTCAAATAAAGCAAACTTTTCTACCATTAATGCTGCAGTGACTCAGGTAGATTTAATATATAACAACTAAATTATGAAGACAGGCACTACAGGGTTTGTTTACTGACTACAATTTTTAATTGTGATTGAAAGCGTCACGCACTGAAACTTTTTTAAAGTTTAATCACTTAAACCAAGAACTCATTTTTAAAAATCATGTTTAGTAAAATATTTTAGAAACAAAGTTGCACTTTAATTTCTTTTTTTTTAATCAGTATTTGAAAAATACTTATTTTCAGAAAAGGCTGCAGAAGTAGCAGTTGGTGAATGGGAAAATGAAGTATTTAAATAGAATTACACAAACCTAGAATAAATCTAAAATATTACTGATTATTATTAAGGCCTCTCTTATAATCTGCTTGATGGATGATATAAGAACATTTGTGCAGCCTATCAAAGAACAATGCCATGTATCTGATCACAAAATTAACAGATGTAAAAAATATCCAACTATGAAAATCCCGTGGGGTCCGGTTCTACACTATCAAAATCAGTGGGAGTTTTACCATTAACCTCAATAAAAGCAGTGCTGTGTCCCTAAACATGCCAGGTTATCATCGCTGACTAGACTTAGAGTCACATTTCTACCTGAATTTTTAAGATGGGACCAATAAGTCTTCCTACTCCTGAGCATTTTAAATTAAATTAGCCTTATAAATTAAAAACTGTTTCCTTTAAAACAAAATTGGATTTTGCTAACAGACCCCCGATTTAAAAAGATAAGTAATTTTGCATAAAACATCAATGCAATACTTACTTTCTGTAGTAATGTAAAGTTCCTAAGTGCCATTTGGGTATATTCTCATTTTCTCGTACCTGTTAATTGCACGTGAAATATGGATGTTCCTGTCTGAACACAGAAAAAATTCGTTTCAAACGTTTTCCCTTCAAAACCCTTCTTGGTTTATTTACCGTTAAGAGCATTATCCTATAGGTTATATTTGTGTTGGATCTGTTGTGAAAAACTTAGAGTGCAAACAGATGTACAATTCCAATTTTACTAAGACTATATATGCAATGAAATCTTTATGCAATAATTGATTGCTGCTTTGAGAAATAAAGAATAGTGTAAGAGAACCGTTGTAACGCATCGGTGTTTTACCATTGATACATCTTGAAGGTTTTACAATTTTTTGGGGCTCTAATTCCTGGGAAACCTGTGCACAAGTGTACCTTGAACACAGAGTAGTCAGAGTGTGCATCCTGGAAAGGTCGGCATTGGCAAACAGGTCCCTTTGTTATCTTCTACAAGATGGCACCTGTTAGCAGATGTTGCCTTTGGCCCTGATCGTCCATCTCTTACGGCTGTTAAACTGGTGTGGCGCAACTGAGTAGTCCTGTTGACTTCACAGGGACTGCTCACGTAGGTGAACGTCCTCGGGGTTGTGGCCTCGTGCAGGGTAACGATTCGACAAGCAGTGTAAGAGATGTTAATGGCAGGGGACTCATACAACTTTCTCTGGAGTGCAGAAAGACTGAACGTCTTCATGAATAGTATAAATGCTTAAGCACTCCAGATCTATGTAACTGCTTTTGGCTTTTGTATTTCAAAAATTCAGATGTAATGTGATATTCTTTTTCTGTCAAAAAAATGCTTGTATTTTCTCTCGAATGTGCATTAAATGCTAGTAGTGTTCCCATATCACACCCATTATTTTCCTTTTCCGTTAGTAGCAGGGATGGACGATTTAAGTTTAATGATGTACTTGAGGTTATTTGAGGTAGTAATTATTCTCCAAAGATTACTATGTCATGTACTTCATTCTATGCCTAAATGGAAAGATGAAGTACTCATTTGATTCGTTTCTGTTTGCCATCATATCTGCAAGCACATTTTTAGCAAATGCTTTATTCAATTGGATCATTTTTCTAAGTTTTCTGACCTTTTACAAAAAATGTGTTAAAAATGAACAAATGCTTCCCCCTGGCCAAGTGAGTTAATCTTCAGCTGCTGTTACACAGCTAAGAGGAACACATATTTCAAATGTGAGTTTTCTGTAGTACCAACTCCTTGTTCTGTCCATGTCTACCTCAAAAGCACCATTACTGTAGTATTTAGTGTTCAACAATGTCTTTCTAGAAAACTTCAAATGTGATTTTTTTTCGTCATTCTCAAATTGTTTCCTGTCACATTAATTCTAATAAGTAATCTTCACTTTCATTGTTATGTAATTATTTGCAAGCGTGTGATTTGAGAAAGGTCTACTTTTTGATCTAGATTATATGCCAAGGCAACTTCAGCAAGCTGAGACTAGGTAGAACTGGTTAAAGGCCACATTTGAATCAAAAGCTCTGTTTGTATTAACCTCTGAGAAACATGAGAGGACCGTGCCTAATTACTTAAAAGAGACTCCACAAAAATGGATTGTAGCTTGTTGATCTTCTTATTTCTTTGATAACTCAGAATAATCTTCAAGAAATATGTGGGCTTCTTTCTCAGATTCTTGAAATTTGATCACGGTGCAAAATTGTCCTTTGGCGCAAACCCAGAAATACACATCTTTGCATGATGCACCTGGACATATGTGGCAGGTCTGGTAGAATCAGCTAATTAACAACACAGGCTTAAACAGGCACCTCATCTGGCAGTGTAGTTAGTTGCCTGATGGTGCTCAGCAGGGTTTGGTAGTGCTTTTTATTTTTCTATCCTAATGGTCTGCTGCCCACCTAATTTTGCCTTATTGTCAGCCACTACTTACCGCAGCTTGAGGCCCTCCCAGGAGGCTAAATTATTATCAAAGGATTAGGGAGATGTAGCCTTGCAGCTCTGACATTTCTGATTACTTGTCTATGCCAGAACACTAATTAGCTGTGACTAATTAAGAAAAATGTTCCTGCCATAGAAAACCATTTAAAAGAACTGAGAAGTAGAAAAGCAATTGAAAAGCTGAGCAGTGCTCAGATTTGCCGATGCTCTTTAGATTTTCACCAAAGTCTTAACTCACCTTTAATTATGTCTAATATTTTATAGGGAAAATAGAAAGCTCTTGATATGAGAACCAGTCTGCAGTTTTCTCTGGATCTAAAGACATTCCTGTCATTTTAAAACAGTTTGTCATGTATTTTTTGGTAAAAGAACGAATTTTACAGAAAACCATAGGCAGTGTCACCAAATGCGCCCTGAAAAAGTGAATTATATTAACATGCTCAAATGTATGAAACTCTTCTGCAAGAGTGGAAGGTGGAAGCAACATCTTGCAAATTTACTGTTCAAAGTCTTTTCAAAGTTCGCTACATTATTCGTGATGTTTTCAAGTAGATTCACCTCATTTTTTGAGATAGAAATCTCTATAAGAGAACAACAGTTGATTTGAAAGCTGAAAAATGTAACCTCCATCTGATTTCATATAGTATGTAAGTTTGGGGTTTTTTTTCTGGAATATGCTGAGGAAAGCAGTGCCCACTCTTGGAGGGTGCTGATTATGCTGCTATCAATCCAGCAAAGCTCAGTACTGCTGAAATCAATAGGACCACAACACACTTAAAGCAAAGCATGTGCTTCAGAGTTCGCTGCTTCAGGATCAGAATATTCAGCACTTTGTAAGCTGTTTTACACTGTAGCTGAGAGGGTGTTCTCTAGAGGAAACCGTAACACAGTGGCTGGTTTTGATCTGGGTTTGATATGATACATTTCCCCCTTTCTTCATTTTTCATGCCGTTTTTAACTTCTGAATTTCCATCTTGTTGGGTATCAAACAGCCCGAAAAGATATAAAACGGGTTTTCTCAAGACATTATGTATCCCATAGTCCAGTCTGCATTTAGTGTTCACGGAATGGAGGTCTGCCACCTTTTTCACACTAATTTAACCATATTATTTAAATCTTCCCGGCCAAGGAGTAAGAAATTTCGAAATAGATATTCTGATATCTTGCTGAAAGAGATCTTTGGGTAGAAAAGGGAAATAGAGAATTATTGGGGGGGGGCACTAAATATCATATCCTGATATTCAGAATGTCTTATGCTGTCCTACCCCCTAATTTCCTAGACTTGTGTGAGAAGCTTACTTTTTTTGAAAAAAGAACAATATATAAATTGCTATAAAAACGTGATTTAAAATGTGCATCATGAGTCAAAAGAGGAAAACAAATGGAAAAAAAAATCCCAAATTCAAGATTTTAATGCCAACCCAATTTTTTTTCTGAGGGAATTTTATCAGTCAGGGGTGGAACTACCAGGGTTTTTTGCTTGTTTGTTTGGGGAGGGGCTACAAAATTGGCAGTTTCCAGTACAGTTTCCCCATAGACATTTCTGGTCTATACTGTTCATTCATTTATTTAACTTTGTTAAATGCATCTATCCATCACTAAAAACATTAACAAATTCTATCAAATAAAAGAGAACGCCTTCCAACATCCAGGCACAATTTAGTCCTTTAACCTTTTTATCCTGCTAGGCACAAAGTAGCAGCATCTCATTCCAGGCACTGCATTTTTTTTTTCCTATCTAGATGGCTTGAAATGTGTCTAGCAACTTAATGGAATCAATTGAGCATGGACAACTATAAAAATATAAAATAGCACTGAAACTTTAGATGAGTCTGTCAGTAAGTGTTAACTGTGGCTGCAGCTTTCACATTCTACGCAGTCAAGAGAAATCAATAAGGATTGTACCATTTATATTGTCTTATCTAATGTTTGTTCACCATGAAGTGCCAGGCACAAGCACCATCTAGGGAATATTGATTTCCTGATGTACTGTAATTCACACACGTATAAACAGCAGGAGAACCTTGTGGTTTCTCAAACCTTATTTGCGGGTTTGATATTTATACTTACTTTTATTTCATTTGGGTCAAGCTTAGCTTAAAAAGGAAAATCAAGCAAAACTCTGCATAAGCGTTCACAGATAGACGCGCAACCACATTGTTGATCGTATTACAAGAAAAATAGCACCAGAAAGCGTAAGAATAATCTAGTTTTACTATAATGAGTCTGGAGTAACAGAAAGAGGTTGCTGTGTTGTAAATAGTACCAGGTGAGCATGCTGCAGAGTGCTCTGACAAAGTCAGTGATTCGTCAGTGGAAAGAGCTTCTTAACCTGTTTGATCACGGGGAACTGAAGCTGTAGTGCCAATTTAAATGCGCAAAAGTGTTGACCTGTACAGAGATTATTTCCTTTAAATAATTTTCAAGTGTTTCATTGTATATTTTCTTAATTTACACAGCACTGACAATCCTTTGTACTTACACTGTACTAAAGTTGTTTACAGTGTGCAAGAAAAGCAGTGCAAATAATGAATAGAAAAATCAGCTCCAGGGAAAAAAAAAAAGCAACGCAGCTGTAAAATCTGCATAGCTGAAAGAGTGCACACGGGCAATAGGGTCAGAGACGGAAAGGAGCAAACCAGGCACCTGCCCAATCCAAGGACACTTTCTCCAAAGAGATGAGGGGAGGAGAGAAGCAAGAGGGAGGCAGGAGGCTGGACCTCTGCTCCACATTAGTGCTGCTCAGTGTGGTGCCCAATCGATGCTGCGTAGGAGAGGAGTGGCTGCACCACTGTGCAACTCCCTATCAACTTCACAGCTGCATCCAGCCCTGTCATATGCCGCTACAATAACATACAGAGTAAACGGATGATGAGTCAAGATTGCTGAGGTGGAAAGAAATGAGCTGTCTGTAAATATTCACCCAGAGGAACCCAGGATGTTTTAAATACTCTAATTAAAATATGTACTTGTCCTCATTCCACATGGAGCAGGGAGTCTAAATAGAAGATTCCGGGACAAAAGCTACTAACATGAGTCAGTGTTTAAAAGCTACAGCATAGACTTTGGCCCAGCTTTGGTCCACTTCACTTTTGATACAAGGTAGAGATATTAAGAGTATACTCACCTTATGAGATGAAGCTCACAGGAGGACTCTGCCACCTCCCTGAATCACCCTTTGCTGATGCCTCGCTCCAGGGAGTCCCCAGGGAGTCTCAGATGACTGGGCAAAAGCAGATGTAGGTGCCTCAGTAACATGCCTTACAGGCGGAGCGAACCGGGACCTTTAACCTTACTAACGTTACGCGCGCACACTTAGGAAGAGTGCTTAGCATTTGTGCAGCTAAGCGCATTCATAAGGTTTGTAAAACTAGAGCCTGATAGCAAGAGGCTAATATAATGAGTAACAACATGGTCCTTTTGCATTGTGTTCATTTGTTTATTTGGAAGGTCCAAGCTGGCTTCCATTTCAAGGTCACCCAAGTGATGTTCCCCATTCTGCGCCGTGGAGGATGTTTGCAGATATACCCAAATTGCAACACATCACCCAGTGTAACAAGACTGGCAGCATTTGCTCCAGAGAGTTTTAGCACCAGAATAACCTGTGGAAGTACTGTGCATAGATGCACTGCGTATCCAGAGTGAGTAGGGAAACTGTTTGTGCTGTTAGTCTCTTGCGGTCATGCGCATTATGTTAGTACCTAGTGTTTAAAATCAGAACAGCAACATTACATATGTCCAGATACAGAAGGAAGTTATGCATGTCTAATTTTGCAAACTCTCAGTTTCCCAGTGCATCTACCATATGTGAAGAAGCCAGAAAAAAATAAAGGTCACAAACGCTCTAAAGTAGCATAAATATTGTAAACTGCTGTTTAGCAACCAATATACAGTGCAGGGAAAGATGAGTACTGTATATTTTGTATTAAAAGTGAATATTTATTTGTGAATTGGCAGCAGTTCCCTAGCAACTAGCCAGCTTCTAATTATAAGCGTAAAATATGAAAAATTTATGTTCCTCCTAAAAAACAAGCTTTTCATATGTTAGAAGTTCTTTGTTGTTTCAGAACAATATCCTTTTTGCCTAGAAGTTTCAAAGATGCTTAGTATGCTTCTAAATGAGCCCCATTCTCTATTTTCTTCTCATTACTGATTTCTGAAAACTAGCTTGCCTAATTTGTTTCCTTGTGTCACCAAAATATCTCATCCAGCAACTGTTCACTTGTCTATCATCATGAGTCCTGCTGAACAGGGTCTTTCTGTCAAGGTTTGGGTTCCTCTTTCTGTTCAGCTCCTTCCCCTTTTCTGCCAATTTCTTCGGGAGGGACAGTGGGAATCCTTCGTTCAAATAGGCAGGAAAGAGACTGACTGGAGAGTGAAGTGTTCGTTTCGTCAATTAGTCATTCTTAAGAAAAACAAAATGTTTTTTGAGCTCCCTGAGAGGTTCATTGGAGTAATGCCACAAAAAAGGCAGAAGGAAACCAAAGGAAGAGTCCCACTGGAAGGAAGAAAACCTTTCTTCCTTGGCCAAGTAAGGGTGCAAGAGGCAAGTTAATAAATCTGCTACAATCACACACACACACACACACACACACACACACGGGGTAGAGGGGGGAGAAAGAAAAAAGAAGAAAAAAAAAAAAAAAAGTGGTTTGTACCCAAACAGAGTTTGTAACTTAAAATGACCAAGCTAAAGAAATCTTGGTCCTGATCCCTTTATCACAAGAGGTATGAGTGTTGAAGCAGACAGTAGTATGTGGTTTCTTTCTCACTTCTCCTTTCCTGCTACATGTAGCTTTAATTTAGGCTGTGAAAATTTCTGCACATTCCCAAGCCAAAGTTCAAAACTTGGCTTAGCATTTCAGGCCTAGAGGAGGAAGCAAAACACGGAAGCTGGTTGAAAGCCTAAGATGTTTCCAGGAAGATGCCTTGATAAGTGGTGCCGAGCATTAGAAGTGTAAGACACTGGAGGGGTGGAAGAGGTGTGTGTCAGGGGCTCTGGGCAAAGTAGGAGCACAGGAGGGAACACGGGGCTTGGGAGCATTACAGCAGAAATGAGTGATACAGCAATAGAGGGACTTTTGGACAGGTCCTTGAATGAAAATGTGGGCAGGAACTGCAGCAAAATGGGGAGCAGAGATAAACAGAATTTTTTTCATATGACACAATATTGATTTAATACTTGCATTTTCCAGATCATGGGATTTTAAACATCAGATTTTTGGTGCAGGGAGAAGGCTTCATTTGTTTTTATTGCCTGCTAACCCGTGGTTCCAACAAGGCTAACTTCATGGATTTTCCACTTGTGCTTAGTGTAATCTTCATTTCTTTCAGTTTTTCTTAAATGAAAATTCCTAGGGAAAAAAAAAAATGCAAAAGGAATAAATGGAGTGGCATCATGGTGACCCCCAAAACCAATAGTATTCTCCTTGAACTTCGTGAACATTTAAGAAAATGCAAAAGTAAGCCCCCCAAGCCTTCCAGGTCTGATGTCTGCGTATTAAAGGATACGTACTATTATTAGATGAAAGCTAAAGTACATTAAAGTACCCTTTCAGTTTTAATATTTGTATGCATTATATTTTATATGTTTTAAATAACAGTAGAAGTAATGTGTCCTGATACAGTAAAATTACAGGAAGTGAACACATGGGTGAAGTAGTGCTCCATCAGTGCCTGTAAAATGGAGATACAATTCTTACTCTCAGCACAGTCGTAGTGTAGCTGTTTCCCCCATATTCATTGTTCTATGAAATCTATGCCACATAAAATTTTTTCTCCAGTCATAGCAGTGCTTTGAATCAAAAGGTGGAGAAATTTTTCATGTTTCTGAAAAATAATACAAACCTCTTCGATGTCCGAAACAGAAAGATTACTATCTTGCCAAAAACCAAACAGCCAGCAGAATTAGGGTAGCTGTAAGAAGAGCCAGGCTACAAGTGTACTTGAAAATTTTGCTCTAGCTGGAGATGGTATCATTTCTATTTCTACAGTCAGAGGCCAGCTAACTGACCATTTCTGCCAACTGAATCTTACTGCCTCTACTTTAGCAGCACATCTCAGTAATGTAAGATTCTCTGTTGATTCAGAACAATAATGTTGAGACACACACACGCACCAAAAAAAAAAAAAAAAAAAATCACCTTTGCATGGACTTCCCGTGAAGGTAAATTTCCGGATTTTGGTGAGGATATTTTTTCATGGATGGCACTGTAAACTTGGCTGCTCAGAGTCAAACGTAGCTCAACATTTTGTGTTGTGGCACTGTGAGGCTATGGGTAATGAGAAGGCACATCCACACAATGGATAATGTGTTGCAGAAGGGCAGTGGCTGTCACCATGAAGCCACATGGAGCCGACAGTGGGATGGGAAAGCTCTTGCATGAGAGCTTTCTCTTCTCTCAGGTTTCCCCAGCTTCTGTTCCTTCATTTTCCTGGTCACTGACACAGTTAGTCTCGTTGGAAATGCGACTGGAAGTGCCTCACAGACCAGTACACATCTCTGACCAGTGCAATCTAGAAAAGAAAAGTCACTGGGGAGATAATTTGTTCCTCTCAGGGGAGTGACAATACAGGAGGGAGTGGTGGGAGGGCAGTACGCCACTAGTCAACAAGTTCTCCACTAGAACAAATTGATATTTTAACGAGTCCATAAATTGCCTGTGTCAGGAATCAGAATTGATAGTCCGGGAAGAGAGTACAAACAAAATTTCTGCATGTTGATACATTAAATTTTCTGTTTACATCTACCAACAGTTGTCTCAACCTTCAAAGGTTTCTCAGGCTTTCTTAATCAAAAGGCTACCTAAACCTGAGGGTTTACAACCCTTAAACATCTTATGCAAAGTTGCTTTTAGTTTGCAACTAAGTATTTTTCATTTCTGTAAAAATATAAAGACATTTTGAATGTTAATTACTTCTTCTGACTCAATTTCTTATTTTGGTGTTCCTGTGTGTACATACCTTCTGATGTATCATGGTGGCCCACAGATTGAGAAAGCCTTCCCCAGCTTTGGGGTTTTTTTAAGAGTTGCGAAGGCTTTCCAGCCTTCAGAGGAGTGTATGAACTCGTCACTGCTCGGGTAAAAATCCTCATTTAAGTGGATGACCTAAACTTGAAAATATAGCTCTAACTTAAAAACCTCAGAGTGTTTTCAAAGACACTACAAATAACACTTGTTTCCCTCGTTGTCATTAACATTCAACAAAGGAAGTCAGTCTGATTATTCGTATTTTACAAAGAGGGAAATAAATTATGAAACTTAAATCAGGAACTTTTTTCTAACTTTTGCTGTTTGCATTTTTAAGGAATAATTTATTCTTTCATCATTTAACATTTTTTTAAAATGTTCTAAAAGTTCCTTGGCACGCTACTAACACTAGCTACCAAAATCTTGAAACAATGCAATAGCATTGCCTTTTAATAAAAACCGGGCATTTTAGCATTTAATATTGAATATGCTCATAGTGTTTCTTATGCATTTTAGCCTCTGCTGCCTTTGATATACAACCTCTTCCGTAAGAATACTTTCTGTTATTGTTCCTGGTAGGAAAAGTAGAGCCGGAGGAAGTAAAAACATCCCGTTGTCGTCTGAGTGACTCAATTCCTGATCAATAGTGCGATAAAGGCTTGGGTAGGAAGATAAAATGCAGTTCCTAGAAAAGCTGTTCCCCCTGCCATATTCAGCAGAAAAAGCATTTTGACAGTGCCCATTTATCAAGAGCAGGCAAGATATAGAAACTCGACGGGGTCTTGTGTCTCAGGCGTTGGGGATACCAGCCCTAGAAGGACTAAAGCATTGTGTATTAGTATGTATTGAGCCTCCTTCCAGGTGGCAAACAGCTGCACCTTTTTATAAAACTTGAAAAATAAATCTGAAGTGCTTGCTTTCAGCCAATAAGTGTTATATTTAATTGAACCGTTCTGCAAATGGTATAGCTCAGGCACCCAGAAAGATGGTGAATATTTAATATATTTGTTTTGTATTTCCACCGGTCAACAGAATAATGAAATTCCTTAACTACTTCTCTTTAACTCGCCTGAAGAAAGCACGGTATGTTGCTAAATCGCTTTTCACTGGCCCTGCCGAGAAACAACTTTAATCCTTGTTAGAAAATTGCAGAGTCTGGGCCTGACAAAGAGCTCATGCCTGGCGCATTGTGAGCGCTGGGAGCGGGGCGAGGGGAGCCCTTTACAGCTGCGTGCCTCCAGCCCGCCTCAGCTGGACTATTTAGGCGAGGAGGTTTGTCAATTCCTCCCGACAATGGAGCGAGTTTTTCAGTGCCTGTAGCCGCGCCGAGCCCCGTTGGGGATCAATGCTGGCCATTCAAGCTGCACCCTCTTTCATTGCTTTGGTTTGTTAATTTAAGACTAAAGGTCCGCTGAGGGGGTTTAGGGTGTTTAAGAAAGCTGATGAACTGTTTAAGAAATCTGATGAACTGAGAGCGTTTATAGCCCTGGTGTGGCAACTATTGGCACTGAGGGAGCTGTGTCCTTGTTGACCCTCTTGTTATTAAAAATGCACAAGTGCTGCGCTTCTCAATATTTCAACACTCTTTCATTGTCAATACCACCTTCTGAGCCCTTCAGCTTGTTGCTTGCTCTAAAGATCTTCTTAGATTGGGTTTGAAAACTTCACCTTAAACACTAGATTAGACTGATGTTCTGTTTTCCGTGCTCCTGTTGATTTGTTGAACCTTCCCAGGGCTGGAAAGCAAGTAGCAGCTTGATGGGGAGACAGGCTGCTAATATGATTTACCAGTCTACAGTCATGCACAATAAGTGTGAATAAATACAGGGGTCTCACAGAGTCAACCCTAGCCTTTCCTTTTCTCTTATTTTTTTACTTTAAAAGAGATATCTCAGGAAAATGAAGTGAGTAATGCATGCCCTTACAGGAGCGGGATGAGCTATGAATAAGAAGAGAGGGGGAAACAGGGAGGCAAACATATTTTTGTTAAAGTGGTTGGCTGCTGTTATGTGCTGATGTGAAAAAAATATATAATAAACACTTACTGCTTTATTCTTGCATAGACGACAGCAAAGAATGTGGCACTAACACCATATCATTGACATCTGCAAGAGTCGCATTGTCCTTTCAGTGCTATTGTTACTAGCGGGAAAGTGACTTTTTCTTAAAACCAGTTAGAAGGACATTATTATTTTTATTATTATTACTTAAAAACGGTGTAATCTCAGGACCATTATCTAATCGCTGAAGCTTTTGAGTTTGCAATAGATTCCCAGAAGTCACAGTAGGTGCATCCCTGCCTCTGTAACATGCTCATCGTTGTCAAAACATGGGGCCTTGGATTCCACCTCCGAGAGGCATTTGCAGTGCTGTGCATTTTAACAGGCTCCAATAGAAGCTATAGGGAAATATTTACTTTTCTTCTTATGAAGTCCAGCAGATTTATGTTTCTGCAGCTTCAGCCTATACTAAGTGCTCAAAACTAGTAGGTATAAGGCCAATAGTGAACAGGAATCCTATCCACAAGTGCCTCTGTGAGGACTCTAAAAATATACTGGATGTGATTTTTATTAAAAATACTGTGACAATTCAAAATAGGAATACATCTTTTTCTAATACAATAGCAGTTGTATTTTTTCTGAACAATGTATTTTGACAGAGGAGCAAGTATTGTAGTATCATTTCACAATCACCAAATTAAACATTTCTACTGAAAGTTTAACATATCAGAACTAGTCAGGAAAACATTGTATTGTTTTCATTCACAAATTTGAGTAGCAAAATTAATTCCCCCCAATTTCTTAGCTTTGTTTTCAGTGCATGTAAGCATATCACAGATATGTATGGAGAGTCTAATTTTTACTGCATCCATCTAAATAAGTTATCTGGCTGGGCTTTAAAACACATGTTTTGCCAGAAAACTTGGACTGGGTCTGTTCTCAGCGATCTGGCCCCATTCAGCGGTATTGCATGGGGAAACCACAGAACTCTCGATCCTGTCTGTAGTTTATTCGTGTGAGCAAGTTTGAGCCCCTTCTGCTTTCTACTTGATACAAACCAAATACATCGTGGATCTGTTACCGGATTTTTTTTTTATGGAGGAATATCAGTTTTGAGAAAACTCCACTACTAAAATCATTTCCTCTACTGTGATTATGTTAAAGATTAACAACTGTAGAGTCTGAGTGATAATACAGTAATTGGGCTCATCTTACTGCAAATAACAATCGATAGTCTGGGTAGAATGCTTGGCATATGAATTTTTATGTTTATTAGATCAATACAGTTCCCTGAGCAAATAAGCTCAACTGTATTTTATTTTCTAGACATCTGTATACATACAAAACCTGTCATATAGTTTACAGCTGCCACTTAGTAACAACTCTGTCACGTTAGAAATATTTTACAGGTACTTATAAAGGAAATCAAAACCAGCATTCACGTTTGGGGTGAAATAATGTAAATAGTATAAGAGCGTCATTCAGTGATAAAACCCAGTATTTTATGGATACCCAATCAGTCCCACATTTTATTGAATAAATCGAACTACTTTTATGAAATGTGCAGCTATCTGCATTTTGTGTGGTGTATTTGTTCACTTCTGTAAAATAGTAACTTAATGGGAGAAACACTAAAAAATGTAAAAGCAATTTATTTCCAATGATTTATAATTAAAACACATTTTAAGACATTAAACAAAATAAATGGAAGCCATTATTATATGAAAATCTTATTTCAAACATCTTAAAACCGATAGTTACAATGAGATGAGACTGTTTCCTGTAAGGAAAAAGTATTTACATATACTTACTGTATGTCTTTAATGCTTTTTCCAGAGAGCTTACGTTTTGATGAAAAAAATTCTATTTCTGTCTTTTGGTACATCCAGTTGCTAGTAATTTGTCTTCATTTTTTCAATATATATTTTATTTTATTTATTAATATAGAGGTGGCTAATGAGACCTGTTAGATCCTTCCTTTGAATTTTCACGACGTTTACCTTGCCTAACATGCTGCATTTTAATATATGCACAGTGTTTCTTCTCTTTGCATATCTGTGTATTTTGTAAAGATAGAGGAAATTACATCTGAAAAGAATGTAAGCCTCTTCCCTGTGGGGAAAGAGACTAGAAACAGAGCTACGACACAAACTCTTTTAATCTCTCACTGCTAAAATGAAAAAAAAAAAAAATCCCTTCCTTTTTACAGTTTGACTAAATGACATCTGGTTGGTATTTTACAGGAAGGGAAGGAAAACTGCTACAACTATGTTTAGTAAAATCTCTTTTAATCCAGTTAATGTGAAAGAACTCTTATAGTAGCTATTTGGATCTGAGCATTTTTTTACGGTAACATAGAGACCAACAGCAGAGAGCTTATTCTTACCCCATCCGTTTGTGAAGCTTTGAGTGAAAACATACCCATGCCTAAGACATAAAAAGGAAATAAGGTAGGCTGTAATTATAATTAGTAATTAACGTAAAACAAAGCCTTAACACGGTTATTTTGGGAGGGGTGGAGTGGTGTTTTGATCATGCTTAAATACACTTCCTGTGGATTTCTGGTTTTTTTTACTTAATAAAGAAGTGATTTAAAAGGCAAAAGCAAGACAGATTCCATATTCTACGTTTGATGCTGGTTTCCTGTTTGTATTGGAAAATCTAGGTATTGCAAATTCTCTCTCAAGATACCCTACCTGTTTTTTCCCTTGCTGTTTTAGCTGTCAATTCTCTCATGTAATTGTGTATTTAATATCCATTCTTACTGACAGATAGCAAAGTGCATAACACTATTTTGCTTGAAAATGTTGTAACTGAAAGATAAAATGGCAGTTGCTAATTCATGTAAAGAACAGTCTAGGTCAAGTTATTTGATTTCCTACTGACCCATGCAATTCTCTTAACAGGAAATTATATCATTGTTGACTTCAAGTGCTGATCTGTGATCATTTCAAAGTGTTTCATTACCTCTCATTACCAAATCTGTTAAATGAATACCGCAGGGTTGTTTGTTTTTTTTTTTTTTTTATCCTTCTTTTCAGCAATGGTATAGCAGCTCCATGAAAGTCATATGCATGTGGTTGGCTGACAGATTAGACCTTCAGCTTCACATCTACCAGCTGAAGACTCTCATCAAGATAGTGAAGGTAAATAAAATGTGTTTGTGTTACACTGCATAGTAAAGAGAAAAAAAAGTGATAAAGTATTAACATGGATAAGTGTAGGTCACCCTAAAACTTAGAAAATGTGGAATAAAGTTGCAAACTGATGTAGTTTTAGGTTGGGATTTTTTTTTTCACAGTTGTAGCAAATTTCAGAAGAAAAGCAATTTATTAAAACCTCTAATGCTAATTATATATGCAGTAGTAATTGTCATCCATTCTGGACTCAGTGACAATTAAGATTGTTCCAATGAATTTTAACAGATTACTGCTAGCTGTACAGCAATGTTGTATGGTATTCCTAAGAAATTATTTGTCATATTACTGATTTTTTTTTTTGTTTTACCTTAATAATCCCAGTAGCATTCTTTCTCCATTTTTCTCACTCTCCTAAAAAGTAACTATTTGCTTTTTTTATGTGATTACTAGGTTCAATTGGAAAACAATATTCAACATATTAGATAACATTTTCTAATTTTTCATACTCCAGGATAAGTATCAACAGAAATACCAATCTCTGCAGTCCAGTTCTCAGTCATTTACACTGGCCAATGTCAAATACTTCTGAGCAAAGCATAAAATACCTTGCAATAGGCAATTATGGGTTAACCTACCATAAAAGAAAGTTTCCTCTTAACTCCCTTCCAGATCTTAGTTAATACCCTTAGGCAAGAGATGGAAAGATATTTCAGATTTTTTTTCCTTTTAATTCTGTCTTGTTTAGCTCTGAACATTCTTGTTATCTGTATAAATGTGGAATAAGAAGCACCTGTTGTCAATGGTGACCTTGATTTCTTCAAAATATTTTCTCATGAAGTTCATGCAAGACTGTAAAGTCAGAAGCATTTTAACTCATGGATACCAGAATTGCAACTGCAACCTTCAGGATTCACTAGCTAAAAGGAAAAAGAGAGAGAGAGATGAAGGAAACAGGTGTAATAATGATGGCATCATGGCTCCCTGACCCACCCAAGCTTAGCTTTGCTATTTTTGACCTTAACTGATTTCTCTGGGAACAGGATTTGGCTCTTCATTACATTATGTGCCAAAATGGCAAGAGCAGCTTGCTATTTGTGGTTGAAATGAATGGCTCTTGTGAAAGGTTTAAAGCTCTTCTCAGGTGAAGGTAGTTACCGTCCTCTGCGAGGGCAGGGCAGGGGAAGTGTTACAGGATCTACAACCTGTGCCCAGTGAGATCTAAGAACGGGCAGGCTAAATTAGACCAGCTAAATATCACCTGGGAGATTAAAAGAAGAGGCTCTTACAAAACTGAAGTTCAGGTGAATGAGCAGCACTGTCAGCCAGTGTTCCCTCTGCAGCCTGGCACGCCGATTAGCCTTGTTCGAAAGAAGTAGGCTCCCGGCGGCACGGGGAATGCACTGGTTATGGTGGTGGCCTTTCTGTGCCCGTGCGCCTGGTTTGTTCTGCACCTAAGTTCCAAGTGTGTTATTCCATGGCACCTTCTGAGGATACAGAAGACTGAAGAAGATGATGTCAGTCTTAGGGGTTCTGGTCAATGTACTGGAAGACAGAAAGTCTTGTCCACCTGTGTTTTGGTGGGTGAAGAAGACAGAACTGGTAAAACAGGAACTCGGCGAACAGGAGGCTGCTGGGAAATGCAAAGCAGTGGTTCAAGCAGAGTATCCTAAGAAGCTTTCACTGCTGCAGCCCAGCTGTGGAGAGGCACGTGGGGAGGGACAGTTCCTCCACACTCTAGAGTGAATGAAGGCACTTTTTTGTCTGCTTCTGGAAAAACTGGGAGGCTGTGTTGCCCCTGTCGTCTCTTGAAAATATTCCAAAAAAGAAGTAGGAAGTCATTTTTAAGGCACATGGGATGAGTAAGAAATGGGTGATTCTTTCATGTTTGGGTGCAGCAAAGGTAGTGGCATTATTAAGAATGACCAGAAGAAGAAACATTGTTTGTTCCCATTACAGCCTTACGATGGCATAAAGGTGTCATTAGATGTCTGAGACGCGTGCAGAGGGATGTGACTACTAAAGAAGGGTCAAGGACCAAGAGGAAAGTTAGGGAGAAATGAAAAGTTAAGCTTGGAAGTGAACATTATTATCCCGCAAAAGTATGTCAAGAGAAGAGCAATGACTGAACCCCAGAGTGCTGGTCTGAGAATGGGAGGAATACAATGTAAAACTGAAAGAAATTGCTGTAGGACCTGTTAACAGCATAAAAGGAAATTGAATGCACAGTGTTATAAAAAGGGAATGCAATGGTAACACTTGAAAAAGACCAGGCAGGGTACTTGCAGGAGTGCGTGAGCAAAACATAAGCTGCATCCATTGACTCTGAAGTTGACCTATGAAAGTCAAATAAATCTCAGTTGCAGTGATTCAAACGAGGTTTAAATAATCATCATGGATAGTGGCAGAAAAAATTCTCCCAGCTGAATGTTACCCATTTTGAGAGGTGTCTTTTGCAGTTCTCTGAAGTATTGAGTGAAACAAGATCAGCTCTTTTCTCTTTTCTCTTTTCTTTCTCTAAGGGTTGTGCGCGGTCTCCTCCGGGAGAGGAATGAGCCTGATAGCCCTTAATTATCTTCTATTTTCTTCTTCCCATATTCTCTTGCATAAACATTGGGAACTTGCAGTGACAGTGCATACGAAATAAAAAACTAGCTAGATCAACTTGTCCTTCTTAAGCTTTTTAGGCTAGCTTCAGGGAAGATTATTTCAAATGTGTTACAAGTTAAAAATAAAGAAGGTAGAGTAGATGATCTTCCATGTGCTCACTTGAACATATAGCATCAATGAATAAAACAATTTCACTCAGAATTCTTACTTGGTAGAAAGTCAAAGAAGAAAGTCAGATCTGCTGGTTCATAGGAAGGCTGGATACCAGGGAAACAAAGTGTGGGGGGGGGGGGGAATGTAGATGTGAGTCAAAATGTAGATGACTTAGAATGTAAACTGACTGACTGAAGTAGTCACCTGAGAAATGTTTATATTGTAGAATATAGATCATAATCTAAAATTTATTTTATTTTTCCACATTTAGCATATAAATGTAAAGATAAATGCAAATAAAATCATATTAAGGGGAAAGAGTCAGGCATTTACATTTTCTGTGAAATGACAGAACTACCTGTAGCCAAATTCACATTTCAGTATGCAGTTAGAAAAATTCTTTGTCGGTTTCTTATTGAATAAATGAGACAAATGGAAGTTACTGAGAAATCAGCATACAGTTACAGAAATGCAGTACAAAACACAATCTCTTAAGGGAATGACCATCAAGTGTGGCTTGTAGACTGCCTAGAGTTTATAGAAATCTCAAGCAGCCCAGAAACTACGACCGCAAAATCTTTGGCAAACTCTAGGTAATAAGGCCCTAACTGCAGGAGGAACGAAGCTATTGCGCTGGCATGCTAGAAACGGCCAGGGTGTAGTGGAAGACTGCTCAGACTTGCTCGAGTCCAATTGAGGATGTTTTATTTTTGCCGCAGAAAACCTACCGAGACTTCAGGTTGCAAGGCGTGCTGGAGGGAACGCTGAACAGTAAAACCTACGATACTGTTCACAGCCGTCTGACCGTAGAGGAAGCCACAGTCTCAGTCACGGATGCGGGAGGACTTCAGGGCATTACTATGAAAGACAGTGATGAGGAGGAAGGATGATATTATTTCACCGAGCATTTGGAGTTCGGGGGTGATGGTCTGAGGGTGGGGGTTATCTTTGGCTTGGGGTTTTTTTGGTAACTTGTCCTTGTAGTTGCATTTATAGTTTTGCCTTATGATATAGGTGCAGAAATGTAATTTGCTCCATTTTTTTTAAAAAACTGAAAGTGAGATTATCAGAGGAAAAGTGCCAAGGACTTTTTGACAACAATGGTTGTAGCATATTTTAATGTATAGCTTTGCTTAGGGCTGCGAGAACACTGGCATGGAGTTTGAGTTCCACTTGTGATTACGTTTCTTTCCCTTTTGTTCGTTATCGTTCGTTCTTGTATCTCCATCAGATATTGATGTCCTGTGCAGAAAACAAAATGTGTGCCTCACTTAAAACACAGCTATACAGGAAATCATTCTTGGAATAAGTCAGTGCCCTAGGTAAAAAAAAAATAGTGTGTTTTCAGGATTACACTTTGTTTACCTTTTTTGTGCTTAATTTTACATTATTATGTGCTGTGCATTAAAAATTTTAATCTTGGTTCTTTGTATTTTGAGGTTGGTATATAAGTGGTATGACTTCAAGGACAGTCAAACACATACAAACTACTTAGGAAGTGTTGTTGTGTCTATTCATTATGCAAGTTTAAAGATATCTCATCATGTTGGATGTCAGTAAGCTTGCCATCAATGTTTCTATTTCTGTGAAAAATTTCAGGCAATAAGAACACATTTTGTCGTGACCACTTCTGTATCTACCTGAGTTTGTATAGAATTCTACAATTAAAAGATGTTTTCAATATTTCAAACCATTTGAACTGTTGTGTGATTCCTTGTGAGAACAAGTTTTTTGAAAGATTATTATATTTGGTTTATATAGTGATTTATAGCAAATATATTTATTTTGTAGAGCAGAGATATATATATATAGGAAACAAATACCCAAGGACACGATGCCTTGATAAAGGAAAAAAGTGAACAAAAACCCCTCACTGGCAGATGAACAGACAGTGCCAGCTGCCCGGTTTTCTTTCCAGCTCATATTGAGGGCATAGAATTCAAATTTTCATCAGTCAAAACTCACACAACAACTTGTGAAAAATGCTGCTTTTTCTTTTTTTTTTTTTTTCCTTGCGGGAACGTGACTAATTGCCGGGTTTGTGTAGACAAAATCAGAAGGAACACAGATGATAGCCAAAGAAGTAAGGAAGGTTGCTTGAGGTCCTTGTTGAGCCATAGTGTTGCACTTGAAGGGCTTCGCTGATGGACTGCTGAGGATTTACGAGGCTGGCGTGAAGTTTCCCTGCAAGAACAGACCGCAGGGCTTCAGGGGTCTGTCGCAAGCACGCGGGGTTGCTGGATCTGAGAATGAGAGCTGCAAGGAAAGTGTTTTTCAGCACACTTGGAAGCTCGGCCAAGCAGGGAAGGGCAAGTTACTCTTCTTTCTAGCTGTCTCGGGAGAAACCTGAAGTGGCATTTTTTTTTCCTGTGGCAAACCAGCCTCCTCATTTGCATGTGGGTTGAGGTGAATTCAGTGAAAAGGAAGAAATGGGAGCTGGTGAGGAAGACCATCCTTCTCAGCTCTTCATGCCCCGACTGCTCACCCAGAGGTGTCCGGGGAGGCTGGGAGGGCAGGGGTGTTACCCCCCCCACACCCCAGGATGCGTTTGGCTGCAGTGCAATGCATTTTGGGGAGCAGCAGGGTGGGAGGAAGCTGCTGCTGGGTAGGGCGGCCGGGGGGGCGGGCAGGGCACACACAGCGGGCTCCCCTCCATCGCTTTGCGTTCATGTTACCAGCTCTGCTGGGCTGGAGGCTGCACAGGGAGCCTCAGCAGTACTTTCCAGCATTCCCAGGCTGACAGACGGGTTTGCTGATTTAGGTTTTGACAGCAGGAAAGAATTTCATATTCCTTTCCCATCTCTCATCCTCGTCGTGCCAGTGCATGGAACCTGACGGCATTTGAAGGGCCAGCGGGGCTCTGGCTGAAACCCAGGCTCAGTAGGGAGCAGCCTGCGGGGCCAGGAGCTGCAGCCTCAGCCCCACTCTGGCTGCGGCAGTGTCGTGGTTTAGCCCCAGCCAGCAACTCAGCACCACGCAGCCGCTCGCTCACTCCCCCTAACCCGATGGGATGGGGGAGAGAATCGGAGGAGTAAGAGTGAGAAACACTCCTGGGTTGAGATAAGAACAGTTTAATAATTGAAATAAAGTAAAATAGTGATGCTAATAGTAACAGTATAATAATGATAATAATAATAATGAAATACGAAGCAAGTGATGCCCAATGCAATTGCTCACCACCCGCCAACCAATACCCAGACAGTTCCCGAGCAGCGATTGCTGCCCCCTGGCCAACCCCCCCCCCAGTTTCTATACTGAGCGTGACGTCATGTGGTAGGGAATAGCCCTTTGGTCAGGTTGGATCAACTCTTCTGGCTGTGCCCCCTCCCAGTTTCTTGTGCGCCTGGCAGAGCATGGGAAGCTGAAAAGTCCTTGACTAGCATAAGCAGTACTCAGCAACAACTAAAAACATCAGCGTGTTATCAACATTCTTCTCATCCTAAATCCAAACCACAGCACTATGCCTGCTGCTAGGAAGAAAATTAACTCTATCCCAGCTGAAACCAGGACAGGCAGGCAGGGTACAGAGGAAGCCAGGGCTGCCCAGTGTAATGCCCAGCTCCCAAACCCAACGCAGCAGAGATCGGTGCCGCTCAGGCCCAGAGGGAGCTTTGTCTCTGCAAAGATCCCCCTGCTTGTCCTCTCCCCACCATCTTTACATTCCCGAGACCCTGCGGAGGTGCCTGTGGAGGAGCCGGGGGTAAACGGGTGAATGCAGGCGTCACCGCAGTGGCCCTGCGGTGCTTGCCGAAGCCTCCCAGTGCCAGGTCCATGCAGGGCTCTCCTGAGAAGGCGGCATTAGGAGATTTTTAAGGTTCTGAGGTAACACAAGGGTAGGAAGCAGTACCAAAACTGGATGCTGTCCCTAGCAAGTCACTAACAGTGTGAGGACCCGGAGTGGGAACTAGAAACACTGGAACAGAAGTGGCTGTCACCAGCACAGCCGAGGAGGTGATGGGTCCAACTCTCCCTCAGAGACCGACCTGGCAGTAGCCCACCTGCCCAGCCCTGCTAGCCAAAAGCCCTGTGGGAAACATACTGATTTCCACTCTCCTCCCCTGTGGGCTTGTCCTCTGCCCCAAGTTGTCCCCACACCAAGAAGAGTTTCCTGGTAAGGCAAAAAAACTCCCCCTAACAATTTGGACAATTACAGAGTAGGTTATAGTAATTTCACCTGTCAGGGCCTCAAGAGGACTCATAGGCCATCATGGTCCTGATGGGCCTCACCTGGGACCCCCACCCACAGCCCCTGCCCTCCACCCCAGCTCAGTCCAGGGCTGCCAGTCTCTGCCCCAGTGATGGAGTAGGAGTGCTGGTTTCTCGCTCAGCTACAGCCCTGCCTGTGCTTGCTTATGGGCTCTCTTGATCCAGACCCGGACCCATGGATTGACTTCAGACCTTCCCAGTCATCACAAATGTGTCAGTGATCTGGACTCTGGGTTGCCCCCACCTCTCCCCCTGCCCTGCTCCCTGGCTGGGTGTGGTGGGACGAGCCCTGGCTGGTGGGGCAGTCAACCCTTTGCGGGGAGCAGCCAACCCTTTATATGCCCTGACATAATTTTAAAAAAAAAAAAAAAAAATCTGAATTTTTGTGGCTTGAAGTGGGTCTGGGTAACTCAGGTTTCACGAAGTATGGTACATGTACACCCCATATGTCAAGCGCTTTGCTATACAATTTCATCTGCATGCAGTACTTGCAAAACATGTCTGTCAGTAAGATGGAGATGGATAAGGAAATAGCAAAAAAAACCCAAAGATGACATAACCATGAAGAAGTTATGTTTGTGGTTTCAGAGAAATTAACTCCAAGTATGTGATAAGTTATTATTAGAAAGGCAGCACAGCAGACATCACGGGAAGGCAGGTACAGAAATGACAGCGCTCCAAAGGTCATTCCATTCCTTATTAATTCACGTATTTTCTTAGTAACTAGATTTGTGGAACCGTGAGCCAACGCCAGGCTTGAGAAGGCCGGTGAGTATCTGTGTGACAGCTTCGGGCGCAGGCACCGCCGCCGCCAGCAGCCGCGGCAAAACCCCGCTGGCATGGAAGCAAGGTCCGCCTTTACATTTTAATTTCCGAGTTGAACCCCTCAGCACACCCCTGGAAGCGTGCGCCGGTGCGGGAGAGGCGAGCATCACCCCCCGCTGCCCGCCTTCGTGCGGGGCGGCAGCGGCTCGGCGGGGCCCAGCGCTCCCTAAGCGGGCGCGGAGCGCAGGGCGCCCTTAACAAGGGGGCAGGAGGGGCCCCTTTTAATTCACCCCCTGCACCTTTGTGGCATAAAAGGGGCTGTTGAAGCCGCGGCCGGGTGCGCGCTGCGGGCGGTGTGCGGGGCCGGGGCGGGAGCGGCCCCCCTCCTCGGCCCTGGGGACACCGCACCCGCTCACGCTTCCCGGGGGGATCGGGGGCCGGGCCCCGGGTGTTTCCAGGCTTGGGGGGGGGGGCAGAGCTCCCCCCCGGGGCGCGCCAAACCCTCAGGGCGGTGGGGGCACCTCTGCGCGGGCAGCAAGTGCGGCTCCACGGGGGACAGGGCGATGAGCAGGGAGGGGGCGTAAGGCTGGGGGTCGGGGGCTGCTGGCGAGCCTTCCTGCGCAGGGGGTACCCGTCACGCACCTTCCCAAGGGGTTTTGGGTCAAACCTTTGACCAGCAGCAAACCAGCGCGCAGCAGGCGGCGGGAGCCGCACGGCAGCAAGAGGAGAGCCCTCCTCTAAAGGGGGGCTTCAACTCGTTTTGTGCGCAAAGGGACGGAACCTGGGACCCCCGTGGGACCCGCAGAGACACCGGGCTCCCACCGGCACAGGCGCCTTTTGCTCTAACAGCAGCTAAAAAAAAAAAAAAACCAAAAAAAAAACCAAAAAAAAACCACCGCCACCAGCAACAAAAAACAACCAACCGAAAAAAAAAAAATCCAAAGTTTAAGTTTTTGGCCTTAGGGGGAATCCTGTCGTCCGTCCCCGCCCCCGGGGGCTGCTCAGTTGTCCCCCGTGTCCGTGCCCGGGTGGGGGGCCCGGGCCAGCAGCCGCGGGCGGCGGGGAGCCCTCTCCGGGCGCCGTCCAGCAGCGGCCGCGGCGGGGCACGGCTCCCGCTTTTGTTCTGATTTTTTTTCACGTTTTTCGCTTGGCTTCCACCTCCCCCTCGGCAGCGGCACAGCGAAAGGGACCCCGCCACCAGGCAGCGGGGTTTCGTCCCGGCTCGGTGCCGGGCAGCCGGTTGATGGCGGCCACCTCGTCCCCGCCGTCCAGGCGAGCCCGGCGTCCTCCGGTGCCGGCAATGCAGCGCCCACGCAGCCGACCGGCTCTTTGCTCTGCTCCAGGTTAGCTCCAAATACACTGGGAGAAAATAGAAACAAAAACAAAAAAAAAAAAAAAAAAGTTAATTGCTCCTGATCCTATTCAGGAATCTTAAAAACAAATAGCTTCCCCGAGCCAAAGAGCGCGAGGCGTTCATTTAGCAGCAACGGGGCTAAACATTTGTTGAACTGGGAAAGGAACAAATGAGAAAGTGTCACTCATGGCTCCAGCTGCCGCTGGCCCCTCCCAGCCACTTTCACCAAGGGCCCTTTGGAGCTGATGACACCGCTGGGTCCCCTCGCAGGCGGACTGATTAGATTAGACGTGATTGCGGCGGTTCGCCTCCGTAGCTGGCACACTTAGACAAATCGCTTGCATGAATTACGGGAGGGCCGGGAGCGCTGCTTTAGAGGGTCACTTGTAATTTCGATTATATGTAATTAAAGGCTTTACACGTGAAAAGGCTTAATTTGCACCCGTTTGGTTTTCGGTTTAGAGGGGTCTGGACGAGACGTACTGTACTGTCAAACTTTGTTTTAACCCCGGCAACGCTTGTGTCTGGCGGGTCAGTGTCAACTGTTTGTTTTTTTTTTTTTTTCTTTTGTGGTGGATTCCGTTAAAAATAGCAATACTTTATTCTTTTCCTCGCGGTGGAACTGATACGGAGGGATGCCAACACGCACTCGCCGTACGGCGAGACGGCACATCGTCTCAGAAGGTGTATATACACACATACACGTATAGATTTTTCCCGGAGAAAATGTCAGCGGAGGAAACGCCGAAGTGTTACAGCCTAAAACAACCCGGCAAAGCCCGAGCGCCTTCGCCGGCGCTGCTGAAGCGGCAGAGCCCGGGGCCGCTGCCGCCCCCGCCTCCCCTCGCCGGGGCCGGGGGGGCCGGGGACCCCCGTCCCCCGCCCCGGCAGCCGGGCGGGCAGCGGCAGGCCCCCACCGAAAAGGAGGGCAGCGCCGGATCTGCCCCAGCGCCGGCTGGTAAGGGGGGACCGCAGCTGCCCCGCCACCCCGGTAACCCCGGGGTCCGCTCCCCCCCGCTTTGCCTCCTTCCCCCGTTTATATTTTGACTTGCCCTCAAAAGCCGGCGAACAGCCAGCCCGGAGTGGGAAGGAAGGGCCGGCCCGGGGCTAATTGCCGGTGTTAACAAGCCGGGGGCAACGCGTTTCGCTGCGGCGGGGTCTGCGGGGAGAGCAGGCGCTGCTCGGGGACGGCGAGCGGAGGGGGCTTCTGGCCCGCCTCAGGGCTAAATCGCCCCTTCCCAGGGCCGGCGGCTGCGGGGGGGGGCGGCGAGGACCGGTGTTTTGGGAGAGCAAGCCCCAGCTTTTGCAGCGAATCTGGACGGTGGCACTATTCATGGCGATTGTCGCGATAACAGTAACCGAGCTTAGTTACCCAGGGCTCTGACCGGGCGCCGTCGGGCCCGCCGGTGCCGCCTCCAGAAGCATTCTCCGCGACCTCCCTGGCCACCACCCGCCCCGTTCAGATCGCCCAGGCAAACGCCCCGGGCCCGGCGGGCCGGTGCCCCCCCCCCCGGCCGCGGGGAGGGCGGGAGGGCTGCGGGCAAACACCTCCAGGAAAAGATTAATGCACGCAACAGAAGGTTAGCGGAGCTGTTATCCCTTTCAATTCATTTTTTACTTAAAAACGCAATGGAATTATTCATTTTATTAAGGAGGAAGAAATTAAAGATTAGGCTCTAGGCGGTATTTTACCTCCCTCTAATCGCCTCTGGGATCGGATTGGAGTAATCCTGACGACGAGATGAATTCGCCGGTGACTCGGATTTTGAGTGCATGTAGAGATACGTTATGATAATAATGCAAGTGAGCAATATCAAGAACATAGCTTAGGAGCGAATGAAACACAAAACCGATTACGGGGGAAAAGAGAACAGCACCTTTGCGGGCAGAACACGAAATCAACTCGAGGCAAAACTTTTGCCCTTAATTCCCAAAACTTTTGCCCTTAATCCCTCCGGCGGTTTGTAACTCTGGGAGTTACTGCCCGGCCGGCAGCCCGCCGTGCCCCCTGCAAAAAGCAACCGGCCAAGACGTTACTTTTCACCACTCTCAGAACCCGTAAATCTCTGCCTCGGGAAAAACCTCCCTGCACCGGCACGGCCGCAGGAGATTTGCAGCCCGGCAGACATGTAATCGCTAAAAAGATGCGGTCCGAGAGCAAGGCAGAGCTCGGGACAGGACTAAAAAAAAAAAAAAAAAATTACGTATCGACATTGATTTTAGTAAGTCTATCTATATTGCGGGCAACTCCAGCATTAGCAAGGCTCCATCTCTGAGACGGAACAGAATGACTTCCCAAACAAGAAAACGAAAAAAAAAAATTAAGTCTATGGCTTTTAGGTCGCTATTTAGTGGTTAGGCACGAACGTAAGTTTTCGCGTGCGGTACGGAAAGAAAGGGAGGCATATCCGTAAAGAAATAACGAATAATAAAGCTCCCGCTTCTCCCGGAGTGTATCTCGGTATTGAGGAGGCCAGTATAATTGTAATGGCAGGGCTGTAATTGCTGCTTTGGGATATTTACCCTGCTCAAATGACACTACATATTTTACTTTCAAACACATGTCAGAAAGTCAATCCCAAAAAGACCAGTTAAGAGCAAGCTGTTAACATATTAAGTATATGGGATTTGAAGCCTCTAAAACCCACTTAACAATAATTCCCTTCTTCAGCACCAATCAAGAGGAAATTTGCCTAGATTGAATTAAATGTAAATTGCTCTGAAGGAGGAAACTCGCCTCTGGCAGACACAAAATAAGCGAGAGACACCGACACCCCGGAGAAGCGGGCAGCCCGGGGCAGCCGCCCCGCACGGCGCTGGGGGGGACGCGGCTCCGGCCCCCCGGGGTCCCCCCCCCCCGGGTCGGTGACACCGGCCGAGCCGGGGCTGGCGCTGCCGGGGCGGGAAGCAGCAGGTAAGAGCCGGGCGGCTGCGGCAACCCCACCCGGGCAGCAACCACGGGCCCCACGCCGCGACCCACCTGGCGGGGGGGGGGGGGGGCGGCTGCGCCCCGGCCGCGGGAAGGCAGCGAGCGGGGCCGGAGCGGGGCACCGCGGCCGGGGACCCCGCACGGCTCGGCTGGGCTGGGCGCGGGTCCTTCCCCCGTCCCCCGTGGGCTGCGCCCACCCAGGCGCGGCCCGGGGTCAGCGCCGGCCCCGGCCGCCGTGCCCCGGGGCGGCATCGGCCCGGCCGCAGCGCCGAGGGCGAGGATGCGGCCCCCCTCCCCCGACCCCTTCCCTCCCTCCCCGGGGCCCCAGCCCTTCCTCCCTGCTCCCGCTTCCCCGCAAGCGGGTTGTCCTGGGCCGGGGGGGGCGGGGGGGGGCACAGCCTTTTGCAGGCTCCCCAGCTGGTACCCGAGCGGCGGGGGCCGGGCCCCCCTGCCTCGCTGCAGGCTTCTCTCCACCAGCAGGACCCAGGACCCCCTTCCTCCCTCCCCCGGCCCGGAGAAGGGCAGCGCTGGGGTCGCCCGTGGGCCCCTCCGCCGGGGGAAGCGGCCGGGCTCTTCCCCGCGGTGCCCCCCGCTCCCGGGGCGGGGGGCGGAGGGGCCCTTGGCTGCTCCCGGGGATTTCGGTAACGGCCCCTCAGCCACCAGCCCGGCGAACCGCAGGCCGGCGGGAGGAGCGGGAGCTTGTTCTGACCCCGAAGGGTCGGGTGGTGGGACAGGGGTGAGTACAGAGACCCCCCTGCCCAGCGCTGCCCCTCTGCCCTCCCCGCCCCCCCGCCCGTAAGGACAAACACCCGCAGCTACCCGACCCCAACAGGGCCGCCGAGCTGCGCTTAAACACGCGGGGGGGGGGGGGGGGGGGGGGGGGAGCGCGGCTGTTTAGGTGCACCTATACCTGTAAGTAGTGTGTGTGCTGTACATTTCCTCGTGCATCTACACCGATCGTGAGTTTTCGGTATTTGTGTTGCGCCTGTATTATTTAAGGCCGGAGAAACTATACCTAGTGTAGATGCAGGTTACTTTATATACATATATATGTAAAAATAATGCTTCAGATCATAACGGCACTCCCTCTTCCTACCTCCTTTTCCTTCTCTTCCCCAGCCCCGGGTTTTGATTCATCCTTTTGCTCCCAAGCACTCGCTGGATTTGGCCCGGGTGGTTTCCGCAGCCCCATGCGCTGCTCTCGCCGTCTGCTTGTCGCAAGTTCCCCGCTCATGTGTTTACGGTGTTTTCCAAAAGCTCACCGCCACCTGACCTTGTTCTTTAAAGCAGCGAGCAGAGCCGGAGCGGTCCCAGGAGCAGAGCAGCCATCTCCCTCCCTCCCTCCCTCAGACACACACACGCACCCCCCCCCCCCGCACAAAGAGAGCTCGGGCTGGGAAGTGGCAAGGAAAGGAACAGCTTCCCCTCCAGCCGCTTCTTCTGCGGCACCTCGTTTGACAAATACCCCGGCGCTTGCCCTTGAATTGGGTTTCACATCCCTATTTAGCACTTGGACAATGATTTTAGATGATGTCACTTAAAGCCAAACAAGAAAATTGATCTCGGATTTGCTTGGCCTCTAAAGCCTGGTTAAGCAGATTGCAAATAATAATAATAATTTAAAAAAAAAGAGAGAGGGAGGGAGGGAGGGAGGCAGAGGGGAGAGAGGGAAGGAGGAGGGAGAGCCGCCTCCTTCCCTGGGCGGGGGAGGCGCGGCGCCAATGAGAAGTAGCCGCTTACTGGGGGGGAAAAAACTTTTCCTGTTGACTGTTGGAAGCGAATTGAGCAATTATCTAGTTTACCTTCTCCTCTTGGAAGTTAACGATTGGCGAGATCTCGGCTGCGTTATTGACACAACACTTTCTATTGATAGAAATGAGTAGCGATTGTCCCGAGTCATTGGTGCGCCAAAGTAAACTGTGATGGGCTGGCGTGAGTCCACTGGACTGAGACGGCTGGTTCCGCCGGCGGAGGCTGTGGGGATGGTGGCGGCGGCGATGCTGGTCTCCCTCCTTGCAGATCAGTGACAAGAAAAGGGGCAGAGAGAGTGAAAGAGAGAGAGAGAGGGGAGAGGAGGGGGGAAAAGGAGAAAAAAAAAAAAAAAGAAAAAAAAAAAAAAGAGGCGTCTACCAAAGCGGCTCAAACCGGGCGAACAAATGCAATCCAGCCATGGACAATAGTGGCCACCACACGGCGACCAAAATCCTAGCGACTCCTCCGGCCAGAGAAAGCCTGTCTGCCAGGAGCAACATGATCAGCACGCCCAAGCCCCTCGCCTTCTCCATTGAGCGCATCATGGCGCGGACGCCAGAGCCCCGCTCCATCCCCGTCCCGCAGCTCCTCCACGGCTCCGTGGCCAAAGGCGACCCCAAGCACCCGCTGCACCTCAACTCCTCCATCCCCTGCATGATCCCCTTTGTCCCGGTGGCGTACGATCCCCTGCCCAAAGCGGCGGTGGCCGGAGCGGAACCCAGGAAGGCTCATTCAGACTCCTCTTCCTCGCCCTCCTTTAGCTGCGGCGATCTCTTGAACTGTGCCCTGAGCTTGAAAGGAGATTTCCCCCGCGATGCCCTGCCCTTGCAGCAGTACAAACTGGTAAGACCCCGAGTGGTCAATCACTCCTCCTTCCACGCCATGGGAGCCCTGTGCTATTTCAACCGCGGCGACAGCCCTTGTCACCCGTCCTCCAGTGTCAACATCCACCCGGTGGCTTCTTATTTCCTCAGCTCCCCCTTGCACCCGCAGCCCAAGGCTTACCTGGCGGAGCGGAACAAGCTGGTGCTGCCGGCCGTGGACAAGTACCCGGCGGGGGTCGCCTTCAAGGACTTGTCGCAGGCTCAGCTCCAGCACTACATGAAAGAGAGCGCTCAGATCCTCTCGGAGAAAATCGCCTACAAGACCTCGGAGTTCAGCCGCGGCTCCCCGAGCAGCAAGCCCAAAGTTTTCACCTGTGAAGTTTGTGGAAAGGCAAGTAGAGCCGCAGCCCGCCTCCCTTCCCCCTGCTTCCCCAGCCCCCTACCCGCGTCCGTCTGTCCGCCGGGTTGTCGCTCGCTCGCTCGCTCGCCTTATTTTTAAACGACGGCTTCCCCTCGGCGCTCTCGCCTTCTAATCGCAATTATTTTTTTTTTTTTTCTTTTTTGGTCTGATTTCACTCTCAAGGTATTTAACGCACATTATAACTTAACTCGCCATATGCCGGTGCACACGGGAGCCAGACCCTTTGTTTGCAAAGTTTGCGGGAAGGGCTTCAGGCAGGCGAGCACGCTCTGCCGGCACAAGATCATCCACACCCAGGTGAGCCTCCAGCCTTCCCCCCCTTCCCTCCCTCCTTCCCCGGGACCCCCCTCGCTCAGGCTTTTTGGGGAGCCCGGCGTGGTCCGGCCGCCCCGCGGCGGCGGCGGGGTGCGGGGGGCGGCTGAGCCGGCGCCGCTGCGGGATTTCGTTTGCCCCCAGGCGCGGTGGGGTACCGCGGGGTGCCCGGCGCCGGGAGCCGTCGGCTAAGGCACCCACCCGGCACCCCAAACCCCGCAAACCCGCCAGCAAGCCCTGACTCGGCGTTTGCTTCCCCCCAGGAAAAGCCGCACAAGTGCAACCAGTGCGGCAAAGCCTTCAACCGCAGCTCGACCCTCAACACGCACACGCGAATACACGCCGGCTACAAACCTTTTGTCTGTGAATTTTGTGGCAAAGGATTTCACCAGAAAGGTACCGGTCTCCAGCGCCCTCTCCCTTGGCCGGGGCCCCCCTCGGCGAGGTCAAGCGTCGGGGACAATTTGCGATGGAGGGGGTGGGGGGGGGGGTGTGATTTTGCTTTTAATTTCTGTTATCAGAGATTTAGGTTAATTTTAAGTGTCGCTAGCCGCGGCACATTTCCCGCGGCAGGGCCGGCGGAGCGGGGCAGGCTGTCATTTTCGGGGGCAGCCTTCCCGCGGGCTGCGCCCGTTTTCCGCGCACGGCAACGCGCAGCTTCCAGCGCAATTCGGCAAACGAGTTGGCCGCCTGTTCCCCCTTGGAGGGCAGGACTCTGGGCAGTTTTTCTCTCCGTGTGGCTGGGAAGGCGAGACATAGGGGTGTTATTTCTGCAATTGATACGGTTTTGGTTTATTCGATCATTCCCTTCTCGTCTGTCAACGGAACGGCGGCGGGGAGGATGGGGAGAAGGCGGGTGATCGCGAAGAGATCGGCGGTCGTTTTTGGCCAAAGCCGGGCTCTGGGGATGGGACAGGGTTTGGGGATTTTTATTTTTTTTTTTTTTTCTTCCCCTTCTTTGCGGCGTCCAGTTCTCAGCCCCTGGTCCCTCGGCCCTTCTTCTCTCGTTCCCAGGCAATTACAAAAACCACAAGCTGACCCACAGCGGGGAGAAGCAGTTCAAGTGCAATATCTGCAACAAGGCTTTCCACCAGGTGTACAACCTGACCTTCCACATGCACACCCACAACGACAAGAAGCCCTTCACCTGCCCCACCTGCGGCAAAGGCTTCTGCAGGAACTTTGACCTCAAGAAGCACGTCCGCAAGCTGCACGACAGCGCCCTGGGACTGCCCCGGCCCCCCGCCGAGCTGGGGGGGCCCGAGCAGCCCCCGCCGCCCGGGCCGCTGCTGCAGGGCCCGCCGCCGCTGCAGCCCTGAGGGGCGGCCGCCGCCCGCCCGCCTCTTTGCATGCACCTCTCACGCGGTTTTGTGTATTACGCTCTATATGGCCACTAACGTTTACGGGACTGATTGTTTCCTCCTTTTTTTTTTTTTTTTTTAATTATTCTTTTGGTTTGTTTTTTAAAGACTCTATTTTTTGTTGTCGTTGCATCTCAGGTGGAGAGGTGGTTTTTAAAAAAAAAAAAGAAAGAAAAAAAAAAAAGCAAAAAAAAAAAAAAAAAGCGCCGAGCCAATTTCTGCTGTATTTATTTGGGATCTGTATTGCCCGAGCCGGGAACGCTGCACCACTTTAATTATTTCGATGTATATATAATTCCCATTGTGTTGATCCTGCCCTGCCTCCGCTGCCTGCTGGTTATTCCCCCCCCCCCCCCCCCCCCGCCCTTCTTGGTTTCCTCCTCTCCCTCTTCCCCCTGAATATCGTATCTATATGGACAGAGCTGGTTCGCTATGTACGGATTTGAATTTCGGGTTGATTCTTGCACGTGGAAAAAAAAAAAAAAAAGAAAAGAAAAAAAAAAGAAAAAAAAAGAAAAAAAAAGAAAAAAAAAAAGAATTCGTTGACCTGGTGGAAATAAATATTTGAACACGAGTGGCTGCGGCCCCGGGGGCTGCGGCTCGGCCGGGCGGGGGGGGGGGGAAGCGCGGCGCTGGCGCTGTCGAAGGGCGAACCTCTCCCGCTTCCTTGCCAAAACACTGAAACCACGGCTGAAGGCTTTAATTAAGAGGGGTAATTAGTTCGGATTGATCAAAGGCGGGTTGTTATGTTATTAGCTGCTCAGCAGACTCTGCCAAGCCGAGCCCGCGCGTCGGCGGGCGGCGGGAGGCGGGAGGCGGGAGGGGGCGCCTGGGGTTGCAACGCCCCCGGGGGTGACCCAAACAGGCGTGACCAGCGCGCGCTGCCCCCCCGGGGAGGGGGGAGGGGGGTCACCTCCCGCTGCCCCCGCCTCGGGGGTCCTCGGGGGGCGGGTGGTGCTCCTCCGGGGCAGGGCCCGGGGGTGCCGGAGGGGTGCGGGGAGCAGCGCGGGGGGGGTTGCCCCGCTCTCGGGGGGTGCTGGCGGCCAGGTCTGCGGGACCGCTCCGGAGCGGCCCCCTCGTGATTTGGTCCCGCGGGGCACCCCTGCCCTTGCCTAGGTTTTGCAGCGGCCAGAGCCCTCCCTGGTTTTTGGCCGTGTGGGAAGGAGCGAGAGGCGGTGGTTACGACGGCGCCTGAAGCGCTGCACCCCGGCGAGGGGTGCCCTCCTGCAGGCGGCCCTCCCGCCCGGGGCGGGGGGGGGGGGGGTCCCCGCCCGGGGGTGCTTGCAGCCAGCGGGTCCAGCCTTCAAGTTTAGGCCGGCGGCGTTGTCTCACCGCGCACCCTCGGAGGTGGCTGAGGGTTAGCGAGTCTCTCTCCTCTCACGCCTCTCGGACCATGGAAGCGATGGACTGTACTTGGGAAAAGCCAAGCAACAGGTCGGGGCTGCGGCTCGGCCAGGCCGGCGGGGCTCAGCCCCTGACGGAGCCGGGGAAGCGAGGGGTCGCGCCGGCTCCCTCCCGGCTCCCGGGGGAAGGCAGCCCGGAGCCTGGCTGCTGGTTTGGGCCGGGGCGGGGGGGGACACTTCAGTGCAGCCCACTGACACGCGTTGCGTGCGCAGCGTCGTGTCCCCCGTGTCCCCCCCTCCCCCGTCCCCCGGCGCGGGTCTCCGCTTCGAGACCTCGGGGAAACGGGGAGCCGCTCCCCGCTTTTCCAGGCTGATTTGCGGCGGCCGGGGCGGAGGTAGCGGGGTGCGGCGGGGAGCGAGCAGCCGAGGTGACCCCGGGTGGACCGGGAGGCGGGCTGGGCGGGGGGGGGAGAGGGGGGGCAGGAGAAGGTCCCGCGCAGCGCTGGGGAGCGGCCGCGTGTCCCCCGAGGATCCGTCCCTGTGGTCGCTGCCCCCCCCCAGCTCTGCCCGGCTCCCGAAGCCAGGAGGGGTCATGCAGGCTTCAACAGGGACAAATTCCTCCCAAAACAGGTGACTGCAGCGCATCGCTAATTCCTCTTCTTTCCTTGCTTGCCAAAGGTAAACTTTTGCAGCGTGTAATGAAAGGTAAAGGTGCCCCAAAGACCCCACCAAAATTTTACAGGTGTGCCGTTTCTGTGAGCCTCTGCTTGAGTGAAATGAATCGAAGCAGAAGTCCGACTCGCGTTTCTTATTGCTCAGCGGGTGTGACACTGCAAGGTACTGCAACCGTCTTGGCAAGGTGCTAAGTGTCTTCATTTGATAACTCTTTTAAACAGTTCAAAAGTATTCAAGCACTGCAGGTATACTGGAACAGTCACAAAAGTATTTCCTATCATGGCAAAAGGGTATGCATGTAAATATATGATTAAATGAAAGGAGAATCTAATCTGGTCACCTTGTGACAAGCGCGTAACGTCAGCCTCAAATCAAACATCTACTTGAGGCCTGAAGACACCACAGAAGGCTCTGTGCTCTGGTTACCCGGATGCCTGGCAATTCTTTGCTCTACCTTGTTTCTCCAGACTGTTTTCTAAGTGCTGGGAGAAATGAGGGCTCAGGCTTCCCCAGGCAGCGGTAGTTAATTTATTTCTTTTGTATGGTTAGTGAGGGAGAGAGAATTTCCAACGTTGCTTGACCATAGACCATTTACAGGTTTATAAATAGTAATCGGTATTTTGCCTTCCCTCCTGTAAAAGATCTGCAGTCGCTGCATAATCTGGTTTCTTCTGCGTCTTCCTGATGAAAAACGCTCTTTTGCTAAGGAACTTGCGTGCAGGAGTCACCGTGCTTTGAAATTGAGTGGAAATGAGGTACTCTAGCTTTATTCCAAGGTGAAGAAGAGAAAGCCAGTGATGGGCATGGATAAGTGTTTCTCCTTCCTAGATTTCTTGAGGTAAACACTACAGACGTGGGACTTCACAGGGAGATAAGGATAGCTCGTTTGTTATTTCACTATATAAAACCATGTTTGTGTCAGAGGCTGGGATTAATACATGTCTTGGAAGGCCTGCGTGGCATTACCCTTCATTTCCTGTCTTTCAAGATTAATCTCAGGTTAAGTGAATTTCTAGTTAATGGTCAGAGGCAATTTAAAGCCGGTGAAATCATCGTGAGAGACAAAAGCTGTAATTCCATATACACCCAAAGCTTAGAGCTGTTAACAGCTCTCTTTACCACAGACAAGATTAACACTTTTCATCTTTTTTTTTTTTTTTTTTTAATTGTGAATAATTTTGATAGGAGAAATGGAGTCATCTGTACCTAAAGGAAAGGTTATATGTTCTGGTTCCTGCTTGCCAGTCAGCATCATTGCCATATTATCTGTATCCTGTATGACAACTGGTCAGCCTCATTCTACCAGTCCCTCATGGATGCTGGGGGGAGAAGGGAGTCTGTGTGTCTGGAGCTGCTAAAACAGAGCTGCAGAGTTGAGCATGAGCATCCTGAGGACACTGTAGCCCACCGCCCATCAATCACAACAGCTTCACTTTAGTACTGAATAAAAGGGGACGAGTCTGTTGCTGATGGGACTCAGGAGCAGAGAGCCCTTGTAAAGGAGGAGATGTTGCCCTGTACCCTCTGTCCCCACCTAGGATTTCTCAGATGGGACTGAATTTCTTCTGTGCTTGTCAGATGCTACAGTTATGTTAATATGTGTCAATGCTGAAAGAGCCGTGTATCTGAAAGAGCTACCAGAATTACCAAAGCTGCCGTATATCGCTGTAGAAATAAAAACCAGCAAGAGCAGGATCTTCTCAGAGTCAGATACAAAGTTCTTTCTGAAGTCGAAATGGGACTGGCTTTGCTTTACTACTGCTTTATTGGTGCTTTATTGGTGATCAGACACCCCCCAACAAAAAAAAAAAAAGGGGGGGGGGAGGGGGAGACAAAGATATTAGTAATGACCTTTGGTTTTTGTTGCTGTTGTTTTTAAAAGAAAAATCCATGCACGTCAAAATGTAAACTAAGCACAAAGCTTTTCAATAGCTACCCAAAACCATGTTCTAGTTCACAGATAGTTAAATAGAAATCCAGCAAATATGAAGGTACCCAAAATGGATATTGGACAATATTTAGGCAAGGAAGCATTTTGGGTTTAATTTTCCTTCCCCCCCTGCCCCCTCTTCTTTATTACCATAGTGGTGAAAATAGAGGGACTAAACAAAGTGTCACAAATTAATCTGGAGGCAGCTCAAATGAGGGAATATGGGTCACAGCTTAGTACCAGAACAGTTTAGTTGGACAGTGCTTGCAAACTAGAAATTAGAAAGCTCCTACTCTGTACCTCATGTGCCCTACTTAGAATGGGACAGTCACCATTTTGTTCTTTGGTGCCTGGTAAAGAAAATAGGGACCTAATTTGCACCTGGCATTTTGACATGCTAATATGAAATAATTATAACTCTGTAGGTATGTGAATTTTTCCAGCCACTGGTTATTTGGCTACTGGTTTGCTCAGGTACCATCCTTACAGAGGGAGAATTGCGTTGTGACCTGATGGCGACTGTAGCAGTAACAATTCAGTAGTAGCAACAATTCAGTAGTAGCTCCCACCTCTCCCGTAAAAGCAGTGGTAGTTTTAGCTCCTTGTAAGAGCAGTGGTAGCTCCAACTCCACTCCACGCTGGGTCCCCCTTCTCCTCCCGGTCCAAGGCTGCAGGCTGGATTACTTTGGGATGACCACTTAGGGGCTGCAGAGCACGCTGCGACCCCCTGCAAAGGCTGCTTGGACTCACCGGTAGTCCCGTGGGTTTGCAGGAAGTTGTCATTTTGCTTCAGTAATCTGTGGCTCTTGAATCCACACAAAACTTTTCGTTTTAAAACCTCTGGTACTATTATGAAGTATGAGCAGTGCCTGTCTTCGGTCCTCCTTCGAAGCTTTCATGGAAGTTATTTAATGGCTCCACTGGTCAGTCACTCTGTTGTAATCGAATAGGCACAGTATTAAATCCAATAACTGTGCCTGTGGAAATACAAAAACTCCTTCCTTTCTGCCTTTGAGATGGCTAATATTTCACCAGCATTATTATGTGATTTCGAAGAAATAACTTTCATTTACCAATCAATTAAAGCACATAGAGAAGCTGTTTTTCTGAATAATTCTATGAAAAAATAATACATAAGAAGTTTTATTTTGGGTGGAAAAATGGAAGAGTGATGCTTTGCAAAGGTAAGCGTGAGCAGCTTATCTGCAACTGCACAGGTAGGTTAAATGTTTATTTTCAAAGATGGGACTATAAGATTCAGTTGCAGGCTGACACAGCATGTAAGAGAAACCTTGATGCATGGTACTTTAGCTTAGAGGGATTAAATACAACTGATGACACAAAATAAACCTTTTCAAAATATTTCTAAAACACTTGTTAACCTCTTGATATTACCACAAAACATCTGAAGAGTTTATACCTCCACATAAAAACCTTGCTTAACTCAGATTTAAAAGAAATAATCTTGAACAAGAACTTTCTTTCTAAATAACAATAATGAAGAAACCCCTTGGATGATAAATATGTTCAGATGAATATTTTTTTCTGAAAAAGCAAGAATTTGTAAAAGTAGTATCTGCTGAAGAAGTTAAACAAAATCTGAACCATAATATGTTCAGAAAAATAATAATTTTGCTTTAACTAGAAAAGGCTTTGATTGATTGTTTCTTTTCCTGTGTTTGCCACAAAATAAAAAAGAAATGGCAGTCTTATTTTTGAACCTACTATATTTTAAAGGAACAATATGTTGGCTCTTAAATAATAAAAACTGATTATGAGGAATGCAGGAATCACATAATCTTTTTTTCTTTTACGTTTGCCAGCAGATACATTAATCTACATGTCATAGATAAGAATACATCTTAAAAACCACTTTGGGCTACTTTAACTGAATGCTAAAAGCTGAGGGCCAACGCTTGCTTATGTCCAGTAGTGCTTTTGCATCCCATGAACCTGGGAAGCGCAAGAGATACAGAAAAATTAGTTTAGATGACATTTTTCAATTTATGGGAACATCCAGTTTGAAGAGCTACAGTAGAACTAGCTAGAACAGTTAGGTAAAGACCAAAACAAATTCATAATCACTTCTGTGGACAACCTGTAATTATTATGATTTCACATAATAAAGTCATGGACTGTTTTGATTTGCTAGTCCTAAGAAGCGGAGACACCCTTCCCTACAGTGTTTCTTCTGTTCTTGTGGAGCATGCTGGTTCTCTAGGTATGTTCTTCTTACATACCTTTAGAATGCAGTGTACAGTTACATTTTTTATGAAAATATTAAATTACGTAAGGATTATAACTACAGCAGAGACTGAGCAACCCCAAAATGGATCTGCCACAAGACAGGCAGCTGCTTCCTCAGCAATGCAAAACTCATATTTCTTGAAAAAGCAGTCAGATATTGTTCTAAATCCTCCCTGATGCCTAATGTTATTGCACACCAAACTGGCTTGTAGTGGAAGTTACAGTGGGCAAAGAGCTACTTTAATTTATGCGAGCAAAGGAGTACATCACAGCTGAGTTGCATTTACTATATTTAACTTGCATCTGTCTCTGTACTAATTACAGAGTGATACTTCGTAAGATTTTTTTTTTTTTTCTGAATCTTGTAGAAATTTCTTTGACAAATCAGCACTTATAACTCTCTGTAGAAGTTTACAAGTAGATTTTGATAAAACATGAGTATAAATACTTGTTGTACTGGGAGGAGTTTGCTTGAAACCAGGGATAACCAGCTTAAGGGTAAGGAAGAGTCTACTGGGCTGAGTTCTTGCCTGCAGAGGTCACACTCGCACTCAAACATCCCTTCTGTTTCACATGCTTCCAAGCACTTCAGTAGTGTCTGTCCCATGCTATAGAGTCAGTGTGTCTATTTTGGTCTTTCCTGCTTTCCTTGGACTGCTTCTCTTTGCCTAAAAGACAGTCATAGCATCAGAGAGAGAGAGTTGGAGATTGAACTTGGGTCCCAGATCTGCAGCACGTGATTGGCCCAACTGCAGGGGTTCAGTACCGATATTTTGCAAGAGAACTGCCTTTTAAAACGTGGATTAATTAAAAATGATCTTACTATGCTTAAACAACTCATAAGCAGATAGAAATCATTCAAATGCGGGTGTCAGGTGTCTCAGGAGCATTTCCCAGTCCCCAGGCTGTTTGCTATTCCAGATTCTGGGAATTAAGTCTTCATTCTGTGAGTGTCAGGAAAGGACTGTTGGCTACTCAGGGTGGGGTTGCAATGCTTTTGAAAGATCTTGGTTTCACCCTAGTGCACAATGAACATAAATTCTGGAATCATGAGATTATTCGCTAACCAGCATTCTTGCTTTCCCAGCCAGTTTTGTTGGTCATGCCCTTCATATGAGCCGTCTGCTTCTTTTAGAGCTCAGCCTGTTTTTTTCAATTTCTTAAGGAGAGTGAAGCACCAACTTGGAAAGTGTCCCAAAGACTTATCCAAAGTTTAGATACAGTTACCCCCTCCCCCTTTCTTTAATCAACTGGTTGCCAAACGCCACATGGAGTAATTAGGTTTATGAATCATTTGTTTTCCAGATTTTTGCTTTCCTTTTAGCAAAGTTCAATTCAGAACAATCTTGTTCAAGGCATGAGTCAAATAAGGCTGTCTACCTTGGGCAATGCTTACACCAAAATTCTGGGCATCTTAACAGGAAGCAAATGAACATAAATGTCTGTATTTTTGACACCATCAATGGAGAGACATAGATGCCTTCAGCAGCATGAAAAAGAGATTCAGTCTGTCCCATGTTAAGTTACTGCTTTCACTGCAGATAGTTTGCAGTTCTTCTATCAGCCTCCTGAAGCAATCCAGTTATCGAAGCATCCCTCTTCTCTCTTACAATTTCTGGGGGGACAGGAGGAAATCCCAGCAAATGGTGCTAGTGACCTCTTTTTGCATAATAATTTGGTGGTGAAGTTGCTTATCCACATAGCTGGAGGATGGGCAGCTGTACCCTGCTTTGCTGGGCTGACCACAACGCCAACATCTGCATCCTAGGAGACCATCCTAGTCCTCAGGCCATGGAGCACGCTGAGTGAAAGCACTCTCCAAGCCTCCTAGTTTGCTTTGCATCTGATGGGAAAACATTAACGGGGCCACAGGACAGTAAGCAAAAAGGACTTCTTCCCCTGCCCTCCAGGGTCAGGCTTTCAGAGGGGACGGAGCTGCTGGGTGCCCTGGTAAGTGCACGTGCTGTTTTCAAGCAGCCTCGGAAGCAGGGATGAAATCCCAGTCCTACTGCCTCACGAGTGCGTGCTGTGCTCTACGTCTTGCACGCCTGGCTGCGCAGTGTCTCAGTTTAAAGAAGAGAGGTGAAAAATGCTCTCATGTAAGATACTGTGTGGCTTGCTTGTTTTCAACTTTCCCCTTGGATCTGGGTACAGTCCATCTTGTATTGTGCAGATTAAGGACTTTTTCGTGCCAGATGAACTGAATTCTGACAACTGTTAGATTTCATTATCAAACGTAACTCCTGTTTGCACCTGGTAGATTTTAAGAAACCTTAGGCTCCCACCAATGCAAGCTGGAATGACTCTTTCTGGAGCCCATGGTTGTCTCCGTATTGAACCGTGAAGACTTTGCAGCCTAGCAAAGTGCCTGGGCAGATGGCTGTAACTGCTGCAGGTAATGTCAAAGCAGTTGCTGTTTCTAGTAGCTAGCACAGCTAAGGGAACAGAAAGCTTCTGGATTCTTCAGTAAAGAAAAATTAAACTCATAGGAGACTTCTCCTGTCCCTTTAAGAGATATCTCAAAATTAATTTGAATTTATTGAATTGTTAAACTTTTGCAGCTAATAATCAGGAAACCTGTGCTTCATTTACTTTTGAAAAAGGTTCTTCCTTGGAGGGGAATTTCTTTTGAATATCTGTACCTTTTGAACAAAAAAAGTATTTGAAAATAACATCACTGGAGAGTGAGTGTATTTACCTAGCAAAGGCTAGCATAAGCAAATCTGACTATATAAACCTCCCCATTATTTCCCACTCACAAGATAATATTTTGGGTTGTATGAAGACACATTCTTGCTGTATCTGTGAAACATTTGCAACAAGTGCAGACAACATTCTTGACCCTTGGATACCTACCAACCTCTTCAAATGTTTGAGAGCCATCATACCCATACCTTATACCTGGGAAGCCAAGAGGAGAGGAAGCGCTAGGAAGAGTCTCATGGTGGTCTCCAGACTGCTGGGGCTGGATCAGACATGAAGCTGAGACCTAGACAAGCTGGTGGCAATGACTGCGGACACACTCTTCTGCTTCCTTGCCTCTTCCCCCCCATGGGGGACCTGAATTAGCCGGCAGCCCATGTGCCAGCACGAACTCACTGTAAGTCATCTGACATCTCCTCGGTGTGGCACCTGCATTTGTAGGTTGTGAGATCCATTTGCAATGAAGAACTGCAGTTTGGAGACCCTTGATCTTGAGCACTGGGGCTCCTGCCAGGCTGTGATACTGAAGACCTAACGTAAAATTATACTGTTCTGATCACACTGAGGGTCTCTGGAGTTTGGGTGAGATTTTTTTTGTGTGTTGTTGGTTTGTTTTTTTCTTTTTTCACTGAGTGGAATTTAAATCTTATTAAAGTGAATGGAAAAAAAAAACTCTTTCCTTTGAGTCCTACTGGTCAGATAAGACAATTTTTGGTAGGCAATTATCCTGTTTTATCAGGAATCTAAAAAAGTAAAATATGGTTTATGGTACCTTAGTTTGTAACTAATAATTTTCTGTTTCCATGAGGCTTTCGTAGCTGTCAGGAGCACCATATCCTAATTGATCTGGATGTTCTCAAGTATCTCAGAGTTTCACTTTAAAAAAAAATCTGGTGATATACCATAGTATTCTGTTTTCTTGTAAAAATGAATTCTTCAGCATAAGCAGCAGAAAATCTTTACAATTTAGATACAATTTTTTAATCCACTTGTCAAGGTTTACCTAATAATGAAGTGCTGTGTAATTTTTAATGAAATAACTTATTTTTATTAAAAGCTTAGACAGAAGCTTCTTAGGACTTAGATTTTGCCACCAACTTCAGTAGGACCAGCTTAAGATATGTATTTGAAAGATAATAATATGAATATGCTGAAATATTATCCACTTTGGTATCTGATAGCTTTGTGAAGATGTTAAATTAAAATCAAAATATAAGCATGCTGAAGATTGAAAGAGAGGAAGATGGAAATGTATCCCAAAATTTTAAAGATTCTGTTTATATCTGTAAAAATGTTTGAGCATCAACAATGGTGGATATAATAAGTAAGGCACAAAATATTTTCCACCCACAAAATGTTACCATGCTATAGTCCACTTCAAAATGTTCTGCTGAATAAATATTTATAGATAATCCTGCATTTTTGGAATTAGTAGTCTGATCTCTTCAAGAGACATCTGGGCAGTGTCATTCCGCTGCAGTTGTATACCATGCAATCAGCCTTATACTCACAGTGGGATACTGCTGCTAATTGCAACATTCATAGCTCAGAATAAGGTAGCAGCTTCTCAGTGAGATCTAAACAAATTAAGGTTACATTTAAATGAATCAATCAGAAAAAAAAAAAAAAAAAAACAAAACCAAAACCCAAAACACAACCTGCCTGTTGCTTTTATAGTTCATTAGCTATTAACACTAATAGCACTGTAAAGGGATTGCTAATTTTCTTGTGATATATTGTATAGGCTATTATCCAGTAAAAGGGAGTAGGTTTCAAATGTGACTTGATGGCTTAGAGATCTAACTCAGGTCTTCTTTGAGATTTCTGAGGATAGATCCCTCGGTATTCAGGCTTTTTGGTGGGCACGGTCAAGACTGAGCTCTCATAGGGTCCTTGCGAGGGAGTATCATGTCTGTTAGCTTTGTTTCTTTGTTTTCCCAAGCCAGGAGATTTTCCTGGTCTTTGCCGTAAGGAAAGATGCAAGGGTTCGGTATCTATGAATTGAGAAGGTATCTTATTATTGGCTCCTTCTGTCCTGAACCTTCATCACACCAGTGAAGGAACCTGTCGTCAAGGAAGACAGATGGAATTCAAAACTGGTTTGGTGGTGGTTTTTTTTTTTTTAAATCCCAGTCTGACCACTAATGCCATCATTTTATATTTGTCCATATTAAAGACAAAAGTGGGTCATAACAAGATATCCTTGAATGATATACTCTTTTAATTGAGGAGCATGCTCCTCATGATGATGAGGTGGGTGACTAGAGCACCTGCTCTGGCTCTAAAACTCTGTAATACGTAACAGATCCCTCCCCACTCTGAAGAAACAGTCTGATTTAGGCTTTTGCACTGGAATTACACTGATCATGTCTAAAACTGTAGCTAAGCACAAAGAAACTTGGCATGTAAAACCAGACATAGGAGAAAAACTTCATTGTTAAAGTCACTGACAGATCCTGTCATCTCTCTGAAATCCGATTGAACTAAATCTTTGCTTGATGATTCAGCTGTGAGGGGCAGAGATTTAAGCAATTGTTTTCTGTGGCTGGTAATTGAAAGGCAAACAGTGGAAATTCAGTGGGAGGTTTTTGGGAAAACCCAAGATTAGAAACTTGTTTTTTTCATAATTTCCCTTTGCATAAGTAGTTAATTCTTTCTCCCCACCCCTCTCTCCCCCTCACACACAGAGGAAAAAAAAATACCTCATGTATACTCATTCAAACCTGTATACTCATTTTGTGTCTGGGCTTTATGAATTCCTGTAGAGAGCAGGTACCTGTGTCTTACTCACCATCCAAGCCTGAAACCCTTGTTCTGTCAGGGACCCCTGCACATGACCGCTTGGCTTGCATGAAGTCCTCCTATTCCACACAGCATCAGAATGGAAACCGCTCATAAATAACACCGTCAGGGAGACACAGACTCTGCTTTAGCAAAAAGAAAACTCTGTACAGGTCCTGCCACACAACCATGTGACCAGTTGTATTGGCTAATTCCAAAATAGTTGAATAAATGGAGCTGGGGAACCCTCTTGGGCACTGAAATTCAGTTGTCCATACTATCAAACTAATTAGTCCAGTCATTAGCATGGTTCAGTGTGGGCCAGCCAAAACAATTCCCAGGCATGGTTAAGGGATTTAGTATTGGCCAGAGACCATTCCCACTGGGCAGGTTGGATGCAGCCGCTCTATTTTTGGACAGTAAGAAAGTTTAATATAGATACAGGTTGGGTTTGTGCCAACTAGGTTAATGCCTGCAAACCAGTCCAGTGCATGTTTTATTTACTAATGCAGAGGCAGCTATTGTGTATGCTTGTGCTTATGCAATTCAGGTGTTTTTTCCATGCAAGGGCTGGATTGATTGCACACCTACAGGAAAAAAAAAAACCTGTGCTGGGCATATAGAGCATGTCCAAGCCAGCAGTCTGCTCCCTCATTTTCTGAAAACTTTAAGAAGCTTTAAGAAGGTGCCAGGGCTTCTTCAATCATATGGTCCACTCAGATGTTGGACCATGGTTTTGGCGCTGTCTGGTGTGGTGACACAGGCCTGAGGCAGCATTTAGAAGCTTGTTATATATATTTTTCTATACTCACAATGTTTCCACTTTCCAGTATTTAGTGTCACTGACTCTATAAAAAGTGATGAGCCTGACTTAACATATTGTCCTGGGTCAAACTGCTCACAGCAAGGGAAAATGACCTAGAAATATTCAAACTAAACAAGTGTTACAAGCAAGACTTCAAAATACATGCTTTTTTTTCAGGAATTCTTTCCAACAGGTACAGAGAATCATTGGAAAGCATTTGATTTGGTGCTTTGTCTGATATTAATCTTCCCTAATAGAAGGTGTTCACAGTCTAGTTGTCCACCAATGAGCTACCCATCCAGACTCCCCTTAGGGTCACTGCAGAGAAATAAGCGTTTCTAAAGCATGGTCCATCTTCTCTAAAACTGGTTGCATGAACTGTGCTTTAGATGTGCCTTTTTTTTTTTTTTTTCTTTTTCCTCTCTCCTTCATTGAGTATAGAAGGAGTAGTGATAATCAGCTTGTGGTGTATGCCTACAGTTGTAAGCACCCAGTGCTATGTTGGCTGAATAACACCTTCCTGTGCCTTCCTGGTAGGCACATGGCCACATGTACCAGTTACCTAATTCCACCCACATACTATGCATTCTTCAGAAAATAGATGGCATTCAGAAATGCCATGACTAATTATTCTTCTCAGTAACAGCAGTACCCTCTGTTTTCAATATTTTTTTTCCTTTCCTCAGCTGTGAGATGTCCTTTACCAGTAGAAGTTTTAGAAAATGTATCAGCCTTCATGTGTTCCATTTGCAGGCATGTCCTCCTGCATGGAAAACCAGACTGATGCAATTCCTTTGGTGATGGTCTTAGTATTTTCCTTCTGTGCCTTCTGCATTGTATACCCTGTTAATCATACTTCCCAAAAGATAATAGTCTCATGGTATGCATGAAGCTTTATCTACATTCTTTCTCAAGAGATGCAGCTTATTTGCATTTCAACACCCATTCTACATGTCCTCTTTTTTTCTGGATCTGTTTAGATATTTACATATGCTTTACCACAGTGCAGTTCCTAGTTTGTATAGTAGCCGAAAGGAAGACAGTTTCACTGCTGCTACATTACTTTTTTTTTGGAAATGTTCTTCAGTTGTGTGCCTGTTTCTTCTGTTTGTCTGTGTGGGATGCTAATGCAAAATGCTTCGCTTTGTGTCACTTTGTACATAGCTTCCCTAATGATACACATTCCTTTCCTGCATGATATAATCCACATCTGCTAAAAGCCTGTAACATCTTTGCCTTTGCTACATGCTTCTGTTTCTAAGCTGGAGTGTCTTGTGCCATACTGCTGCATTTTGTGTGTGTGTAATTATTTGCTGGTACTACCTTTCTGTTTTATAATATGCATGTCACTGGTGCTAGCGAATATTTCTGTCTGCTCTTCTGAATAGCTTGTTCCGACTTTCTAATGATTTTTTCTAATATGAAGTTGTCCTATGTTAGTGATTTCTTTTGTATTTCTTTTGAGAGTCATCCTCTTGTGATCTTCTTCATCATCATGTCACATTTATCAGTGAAATAACTATCTTGTATTAATAGGTATAACTGGGTTACCCACTCACTAGGTGCCTCTGTGGGTTCCTGATTTCTCTCATAGAAAACACTTCTTTGTATGAAGGGTCTTTTTCTTGACAAAACAATAAGACTCAAATGGCATAAAGAACCTGATTTTTTTCCCTCTCTGCTTCAGTGAGCTTGCCACTTGAGACCCTTGCTCTGCTGATATCTGTCTGTTTGCCCAATACTATTCCAAAAGGAGCAGCTTCCTGGATTGCAGACCACTTAGCTGCTTCAGATGCTGCACAGATTAACACCATTAACTCTTTCCACTTAGTTCAGCTCTCTTCAGCAGCTCTGTTTTCTAAAGTCCTTGCAGAACACTCTTCTGGCATTAGTCTGCACAACAGCCATGGTCAGTTAACTTTTTTTCTGCTGATACTATGCCATCTTGGTGAGACTGCTTATGGCAATGGAGAACTGTAGATGGATACACTGAAAGGCCTGTGAATAAACAGCAATTTGAATATGTATTCTTGTACCCTGGCTGATGCCTGTCATGTTACCTCAGGGCTTAAATTCTTACTGGAGCCCAAAGTCCCAGCTCATCCCTACTGCCCACGTGTTGGGCATCTTCTACACCTGCCTTGGAAAGGGTCAGCTGGTTTCCCACCTGGGAAGGGTAAAACATACGGGGGTCCTGGGTCATGCTTGAGGTCTTCCACTATATTTAACATGGATGCAAAATGGCCTGGACCACATGTGTCTGAAAACTTAGGCTAGCATGTGGCACCTAGACTTGAGCGTGGTTACTAAAACCATGTCAGAAATAGCCTTAAACAGAAAGTGAATAAAGCAGTATCTTACAGCCAGAATATACAGAAGCTAAGCATAGAGACAGTAATTTCCTAACAACTTCATAACATCAACCATAATTAAACACAAACCCCATGTGACAGAAAAAAAAAACAGAGGCAAAAAGTATATGGGTAGGATGCTTGCAGAATCATTTGGCATTGACATGCATCTTTTCTCTTTGCTCCATGACTCTATTTCTAATTTAAAATAATTTTCAGTAATAAAAATGAGGGGATGCAGAATTTGTGTGGAACAGCAGTAAATGATTGCTAAAACATGAGAGCTAAATCATGGGTATATTGTCAGGATACTACTCAGGCAAAAGTAGTTGTTGGAATATGGGAGGGGAAAGAGTAATTAAAAGAGGGGTCTTTTTGGTGGCATTAGTAACTTCTGGTTTAATTGTGAGTTAAGACTAACATGACCGACCTCTATTAAATAGGGAAAATTAAGGGTTTAAGTGAGATTAACTTGCCCATGAAAAATGAGTTTGGCTGTCAGACCTCTGTCCTAGGGGAAGTACATCTGCTAATTAAACCCCACATAGTTCAGCGGAACGGCAGCAGTGGAGTGTGTGCTGGGGCTGACGTGCCTTGGCAGGATCTCTGCTCCTGGAAAAGCAGCTTTGGGTTGGACTCTAGATAGCTGAAGTGGCTTGGGAAGATGCTATGGTGTCAGGAGTTTTCTTCCTCTGTATAAGGAAAAGACAAATATTGCTCCCGGCTGCTATTTTTCATCTCTAATAAAGCTCTGGTTAGTAATGATTGCTCTTTGTATTTTCCAGAGCCAGAAAGGAGGTTCATTCTTGTTTCACAGGCTCTTGGATTTCCTTATCATTTTTTTTTTCAGCTTCTAACAGAAAACGAAACACCATAAATGCCATGTAGTATTTTAATGACAGCAATGTGCAGGGAACAAATGACAGAAGAGCGTAAAATCAAATGAAAAGTTGGTGTGTTTTTTTTTTTTTTTTTTTGATAGCTAGTTGCAATCAGTGATGTTATTAGACAGAAATGATAAAAGATGACTTGTTTAAACAATAACTGAATTTCTATTAACAGTGCTGTCCTTACATGCTTGTAGGACTGGGCTTTCTTCCATCCTGTTCTTCTAGAGAGCAAAGGAGGAAAGCCAGCCTATGAGAGACACTGGTGTCAGTGACTGAGTTCAGTTCCTGGTCCAAGAATCCCAGCTGCTTGAAATGTTCACATCCTCAAAGACAGGGGCTTGATCTCAAGAGTAGGTCTCAAATGGAGCTCATATTGTGTGAAAAATCTTCCTGGTGGGAACCAGGACTGGGCAAGTGGCTTACTTCCTCACAGAAGAGAGAGAAACCTTGTGGAAAACAGACTTGCAAGATACTTCTGAAGAAGACAGGAAACCAGTCTGATCACAGATTCATGAACTGGAGGTGGATGAACAGGTTGCATTGCATAATCCTTTAAAACTCATGGATCAGAGGAGTCTTGTAGAGGTGGACTCAGGACTCAACTGGGAAGTTTGGACCTTGAGGGCAGGAAAAGACAGCAGGTGGCAGAAGGGGAGGGTGATTTGTGGATAAAAGCAACCCATACTTAGGCTTTTCCAAAGAAGTTCTCTTTCTTCTAAGTTGAGTGAGACTTTTGGACATCTGGCAGCCTGGTCATGGTAGTGACAGTAGCTCAGATCATGCTGCATATCTGAACATCAAAGCGATGGTGTATGCGTATGCACAGAGCAGCTCTGTCGTGCAAACACAGTAAACGTGACGTATCTGGGAAGTGTCAGCCCTGCTTCGCACATACTAAGCCATTGATTTGCACCTGCACAATAGGTAGAGCTCATCTTAAGTGCTTGTGTACTGCACATATGCACAATGTCTGTACAGAACATGCATTGCAGAGTCTACTCCTACAGGGCCCAGACAAAAAATACAGTCTGTGGCAGAAGACGTCTGGTATTAACTTTTGCCTTGAAAACCTTTAACTGGTACCCTAATTTTGAATGAGGACACCCACAGGACTGATCTGTCCTGGCTTCCCAATCCTCTCCCTGTCCAGAACTACCCCCTTCATCCTTCCAAACCCCAATGCTGCATTGCATTCACTGTTTTGCAGACAGAAATGTGACAGATCTCATTATACGTGGCTAAAATACTAGTTTGCAGTTGTGGAACCTCAGCAAATGGTTCTGTACATCACTTGTGTCACTGTAGTATCTGGGAGGCTTAGTCATGAACTGGGTCATCCTCCCTCCCCCATGCAGGTACCGCACAGACACAGGACTCGGCCCTGCCTTACCCGGCTCATTGCTGAAAGAAGAGATGAGAAACAATAAATGGATATTTACTGTAATCTAATATTACCCGGTACATAATCTATTATTATCTGGTACATGGTACGTGACGCTGGCCATTGTCTAAAGCTTGTGAAATCTCCAAGAAGTGGACAACTATTTAAACTACAGTTTTTCTTGTTTACACTTTTAGTGCAGAAGTAGAACATACAAGCAATGTTTAAATGTTGTTTTTAAAGTAGTTAAGGCTATTGGAGAATTACTAGTCAGTAATTACTACTGGTAAGCAACAGAATCAAAATTGATACTCAGCCCTTAAAAAATTGCCTGTTATTTTGCTATGATCTGTAGGGATGCATTTCGTTGTTAAAACAAGCAAATGCATGATGAGTTTCAAGGATGGGGCTAGAACCAAAATTTATCTTACAATGCATGATTCATCCACATTCAGGAGCTGACTCTCATAACAATATGATAACACAACCTTTACTTCACTGAAAGGAGATACTCTCTAAGCAGCGACAAAAAAAAATAGGCAGTTCAAATGACTACATGGTCATGGTCAAACAGAAGAGACAAAGCCACTGTAACAAATTCACTGTAGTCTTTAGAAACGACTCGAAATTTTTAAGAAAAGAAATGTGCTCAGAAAAAAAGCATGTTTTTTTCCTGATTACCTCCTCGGAATTCAGCAGCTCTTTTGTTAAAGAATTGTTTTGAGTTGAGGTTTAAAAAAAGAAAAATTTGGTGCCACCAAGTGGGAACATTCTGTATTGCTGAGAAGAGCTGGCAAAGTGGCAATACGTAGATTTCATCAGATATACCAGCACTTTAAACCGTTGCAGTGGAAATGTTTTCCCCATCGTACACATTAAATCCTGGTCTAAAATTGGCAAGAAATCCCACCTGTTCACGTGTTTTAGGAACTAACATCCTCCCCTCTTACACATGGCAAAAATCTCTTGTTTTTTGACAAATCACAGTTATGGCTGTCATTAAAGACTGTTCCTCTCTGTTTTTGTGATTTCCCTGCTGTCGACGTGGCAGTGTGCTCCCAGCAGGAATGTTGCCTATTGCCAGATCCCCGTTCCAGAGCACAGCGGTTCCTCTGAGGGAGCTCTTCTGCAGAGCCAGCTATGCAGTCAATGCTATGTATAGAATTTGTTCCAATGTGCAGGCATTAAAAGTTACATTCCTTTGCATTTTTAAATTTCTCATGGCAAACATTTTTTTTTTAATGAAGAATCACCTGACAGGAGGGAAACATGCTCTGGCAAGTCCCCTTGCAGCGGTCCAAGAAGCCCCTTCGTGCTTTACATCTGTTCTGGATGTACCCTAGTTTCACACTGGAACTGGCAGAGTGTAACATCTCTTGGAGATGGTTAATGCTTGACACTGCCTAAGCTGCTTGTTCACTGAATGCTGATCAAATCCCGCGGCTTTATGTTAGGGAGAAATTGCACAGGGTAAAATTCAGCTCAACAGAAAGAATACTCACGGGTTCCAGAGACCTGTGCCACTTTAAAAATACATTTCCTGCCCTCTAGAGGCTTCGTTTTCAATATCAAGACACCTGGATTAACCTAAATAACTTAGGACTTTGTGTTACTTTTACTGAGTTTTTCCATGGCTGCCCCAAATGTTTTTTAAAAAAAATTCAGATGTTTATTGTTCTAAAAACATTTATTTAAAAACTGAAGTAATTTTATTTTTGAATGTTAATTATTGTTCAAAATAAAAGAAGTTTCATTTTTGCTGAACCAAGATTCTTCAGTTCGAACTGAATGATCAAAATCTTTGAACTCTTTTGTTAAGTGAAGTATTGGAAAAACCCTTCACTTTGGTCACTTCTATTTTTTTTTTTCAATTTCTGAACCATTATTACACCAAAGCATGTTGTTTCTGTTACATTCAGGGAGATCACTCTTGCCATCAGTTATCAGATATAAAGTATAATGTATTTGTAACAGTTGGACTCAATGAGCTTAAGCTTCTTTTCCAACCTAAATGATTCTATGATTGTCACGATCCGAACTGGGCTGTCCAGGGAGGATCGTGGCAGTTCTGTGATTCCCTTGGGCTAAATTAAGGTGAAACAACACCAAACGATCAATTAAATGCTTTATTGATGACAGAAACAACCTGAACTTGGCAAGTGTAATGGTAGGCAACCTGAACTAGGAAAGCGTAGCAGTAGGCAACGCAGGTTCTAACTGAAATGCTTATAAGAAGGAAGGAAAAGGAGGAAAGAGCTGGGGGGAGGTGGGGGGGAGGGGAGAGAGAGTTATCACCAACCTTGGATCCCGCGATGACGATGATAGATCTTCCAGTGGTGGGCACGCACCTGGCTTTCTCAGAGTCCTGTCTTTTATAAGCCAGTCTCCACCTCTCAATTGCATCAAGTCCTTCCCCTCAATGACTTACATGGTTCTTGCTTCAGAAAGTTCTCAATCTTCTGCTCAGGTGTCATTGTGGGGAGTGGTCGTGAGGGGTGCTTTGGGTGGTCGTGAGTCCCTTCCTCAAATGAAGTCTCTATGACCTCTGGCCATATACGGTGAGTTGTGAGGCACATCAGAAATAGGGAACTGCGCATCCTCCGACATGCCTCCCCGCACTCTGTGCCAACCGACTTCTCACTTGTAGTTTGATGTCACCATGCGGATCTTAACTGGTTTCACCACAATGTTTGAGGCATCAACCAACAGCCACAATGTGTGAGACATCAGCATACATTAACTCTTTCAGTCTCTCGCACCACCCTGTGGCTCAAACATTGTCTGTCTAATCTTGTCCAGGGTGGTGATTCTCACACAATGGATAGGAGAGAGAGACGATAGAGAAGCCGCAAAATCATACATTTTAAACAACTGCAAGGCCGATCATCAAAACCAAGAACCCACAGCCCAACATTATAACAATATTTAAAAGCCACTTGACTCAACTTTTAAGTCCCAATGAATTTAGGAGAGAGGTGAACCAAGATCCAGGTCTCCAGCCGTTAAACCAATCCTTTGGCTGCATTGCCTGGAAAAGTTCTCTGGTCTGCTCTGACACTTCTCTCATCTTTCTTGCTTCTTCTAGGGTAGTTGTTGCATTGTGTATGGTGAGACAGCATTCTTCATCAGTGAGATTTAACATTACACACACACCCTGCTCTTTTAGCAATAACATATCCAAAGCTCGTCTGTTTTGCAAAGTCATTTTAGATACCTGTTGAATCTGTAAATTCTTTTCCCCAAAAGCATATTCCGTCCAATTGCTTAGGACGTATACTTGCCAGGTTAAATTTTCTAAGACAAATTGATGTCTTTTGAGGGTCACATATGGGTTAAATATATTTTCTAGCATCAGAGATGTTGTCATGCCCCCGGTATAATAATCAGGTATTCAGACTCCATGCACCACCCACTGGGCTTGTGCCTTGGGTCCATCACTTCCTTGGCACCTTCTGTTTTGATGAGGCACTGAGAAATTAAATACTCTGGAAGGACACGTTGTAGGAATTTCTATCCCACATTGTAATCTGGCATGTTATCTTACATTAAGATAGCAATATATTTTTCCATTCGAACATCCCCATAACATCCCTTGTGGGGCAGGGTACCCTGCTGTATTGCATTGGTAAGCATTGTCTCTGGGTACCCAGGTAGCCTGTAGATCCCTATCCCACACCTTCAGTGTACTGGACCATGGCTTGTGGGAATATCGCACCTAATCGCAGTTCTTTGAGTTTTCCAGGTTCCATCACACCTATTGTCTAAATTTCGGAAGCCCTGAGAGGGGTATCCCCAGCAAGTACACATATCCCATATAAAGGTTCAGAGTTCAGGGATGTACCATGTCTCAACGGGATCTCCTGCACCCATGGTACAATTTAGGATTGCAGTACAGTTCATTAATTGGAAGTATTCTGGGGAGGGGGTTTCAACGTATTTCTTGTCAATGGGAAGATCAGGATTGGTGTCTCCATACAACATATGTTTGATAAAGCAGGCCCACTCATATCTGGTTCTATTAATTTTACCATATTCTTGGTCTGGGCAATTGGGAATCTGTATACACCATGTTGGAGACCACTTAACTGTATAGGGATGCTCAAAAGGTTCTGTTTCAGGAGGTGGAAGCCAATAGGGGATTTGGGTACATGATATCCTGTGGGGATTTACACAGTGAGTTTGGCTCCACCATTCACCTGATGCGTTACGTATGTTCATCAAATCTTCAGGACAAGGAGATACTGGTGATCCAAACAGAACTCCCTCCATGGGAGTTACCGGATCACTTGTATTCCATCTATCACATGTTTTGTTCCAAAAATCAGTCCAATTTGCTGAGGGGATCTGATAAAATGCATCCTGATTCACTCTCCAGGCTCCATTAACATTAAAAGCATTATCAGGCTGTTTTTCAAATGAAGCTTTCACTCTGCCCCATGCACACTTGGCTGTACAGTTATTAATGATTGTGTACAACTTCTACTTTCCAACAACTTAGAGAGGTTGAGATTAATTATAGAAAAGCCCATACCTTCTCCCTGAAGATTTGGGAATTGGGACACAGACTCCTTGGTTAGTAAGATTCCAGATGCGCATGAACCTTTGAATCAATTCCCAAGCCAAATTGGCAGATTTTCCCCATGCTCCCACTATCCCACTCTCTAAAATGTGACCCACCATAGGCATCTTAATTGAGAAGGGCTCTCCCCTTTCCATAGGATCTAATCCACCTGCCCAATATGCTACTCTTTGGGTCAGAGACCAGCGTTCCTTATTATCTTTTGTGGTTATAAAAACCTCCGGTCTCCAATACCCTCTTGCCTCATCCTCACTCAGCAAGGTACAGTCACCCCCACTAAGAGGTACTCTCCATACGTATTCAGTTTCTGTTTCTCATGGTCCCTGAGAATATTTTTGCTGAATTTTAGTCAAATCAGTAGGGGAATAGGGGACGGTACAGGTGGTAACTTGTTGAGCTCCTCCTTGACCACCATTTATAGTCTCAGTCTTAATCAGAGATTGCATTTTGGCTTCCTCCCTTCCAGAGGAACACATCTCTAGGTCTTTAAGAGGGTATAGCAATTCTGACTCTTCCCCTGTCAGAGTCTGCATCCTTCTACTCCAGTTTGGGAACAGGTTTCATCTAATTGCTCCCTTAGTATTCTTTCCTGCTCCAAAGCCTCCGCTAAAGCAGCATGTAATCTTTGGATAGTCGTCCGCTCAGCAGTGAGCAGATTGGAGAGGTTTCTAGTTCCATTTTCTAACTGTTCCCGTAAGACCTTTGTTGAATGCTTATCATTCTGTGCTGCCACTGGGGCAGCTCCTAAAACCACACATGCTAATGCTTTCCCCTTTCCAAACCTCAATCTCTGTTCCTTAGCCAAGGTGGAGATTCTGTCTGCTACAGCTTGTGGATCGTGCCAATTACTATGGGCCCAAGTCATACCAGGGGGTGAATATCAGGCATTATAGCCCTCTAATCTCTCCAGGAGAGGGGTACAATCTACAGCCGGACCTTCCAGGGAGGCCATAATGAGTATACAATTATAGGGCTCAGATTCCTTACTAGTCCTCTGAGGACTGTCCCCCCTGGTGTATGACTCCTCTTGGAGAGGGGCCACAGTAAAGGTGTGGTCCCAATGATCGTTTTAGCACCAGCAAGGGAATCCTGTCCGTGACACCAATTTAATGTCATGATCCAAACTGGGCTGTCCAGGGAGGATCGTGGCAGTTCTGTGATTCCCTTGGGCTAAATTAAGGTGAAACAACACCAAACGATCAATTAAATGCTTTATTGATGACAGAAACAACCTGAACTTGGCAAGTGTAATGGTAGGCAACCTGAACTAGGAAAGCGTAGCAGTAGGCAACGCGGGTTCTAACTGAAATGCTTATAAGAAGGAAGGAAAAGGAGGAAAGATGCGGGGGGGGGGGGAGGAGAGAGAGATCACCACCCTTGGATCCCGCGATGACGATGATAGATCCTCTAGTGGTGGGCGCACACCTGGCTATCTCAGAGTCCTGTCTTTTATAAGCCAGTCTCCGCCTCTCAATTGCGTCAAGTCCTTCCCCTCAATGACTTACATGGTTCTTGCTTCAGAAAGTTCTCAATCTTCTGCTCAGGTGTCATTGTGGGGAGTGGTCGTGAGGGGTTGTCCTGGTTTTGGCTGGGATAGAGTTAATTTTCTTCCTAGTAGCAGGCATAGTGCTGTGGTTTGGATTTAGTATGAGAAGAATGCTGATAACACGCTGATGTTTTAGTTGTTGCTGAGTACTGCTTATGCTAGTCAAGGACTTTTCAGCTTCCAATGCTCTGCCAGGCGCACAAGAAACTGGGAGGGGGCACAGCCAGAAGAGTTGATCCAAACTGGCCAAAGGGCTATTCCATACCATATGATGCCATGCTCAGTATATAAACTGGGGGGGGTTGGCCGGGGAGCAGCAATCGCTGCTCGGGAGCTGTCTGGGTATCGGTCGGCGGGTGGTGAGCAATTGCATTGGGCATCACTTGCTTTGTATATTATTATTGTTATTATCTTTATTATATTGTTACTATTAGCATTACTATTTTACTTTATTTCAATTATTAAACTGTTCTTATCTCAACCCAGGAGTGTTTCTCACTCTTACTCCTCTGATTCTCTCCCCCATCCCACCGGGGCAGGGGCAGTGAGCGAGCGGCTGCGTGGTGCTGAGTTGCTGGCTGGGGCTAAACCATGACAGGGGTGCTTTGGGTGGTCGTGAGTCCCTTCCTCAAATGGACTCTGTATGACCTCTGGCCATATACGGTGAGTTGTGAGGCACATCAGAAGTAGGGAACCGCGCATCCTCCGACACGCCTCCCCGCGCTCTGTGCCAACCGACTTCTCACTTGTAGTTTGATGTCACCATGTGGATCTTAACTGGTTTCACCACAATGTTTGAGGCATCAACCAACAGCCACAATGTGTGAGACATCAGCATACATTAACTCTTTCAGGCTCTCACAGTGATCAACTACTGCATTTTCTTCTAGGAAAGCAAAATTGGTAGATTGTATTATTTTAATTAAATTCAGAAGATGGTCTCTCTGTATATACACACATGCATGCACACATTTGATATATATATATATACACACACACATATGTATGTGTTTCTAAAAAAATTTTCTCCATGGTTTGGCATCTCTGGCAAAGCACTCTCCTGAAGCATTACAATATTCAGTCAGATTTAGACCAAAATACTACATTATACTCTGCTCTGGAAAATAGCTGGGAAGGTATGACAAACTCTAGCGTGTTGTTGCCTTGTTTTCATCCTCTCAGGCACAAAGTGAAAGGGTCCGACTTGGGAATAAAGTATCACTGATGCTTTTGTCACCATAAAGTTTGACTCCTGCTTTTTTTGTCTGAGCCATCATTAAGAATGCTGTAAACATATAAAGCACTCTGCACGAGGCCTGGAAACCAGCACATAGTTCTAGACCACCAAACACCAAATACGCTCCCGGCATGCTCCTGTGCCGCCTACCACCTCTTGCTCTGTCTCCTGGCATGGGGCTCTGGGAAGAGGGAAGCTCTGGAGCCTTATCCCAGTACTGTACCAGAAAAAGGAACTCCTTAGACAAAGGTTATTCTCAGAGGGGCTGTTTATATACATTTGAAGGGTTTTAGAAGCCCACTACATTGCAAAGTGGTTAAAAAGATATAAATATAGCTGAGAATCGGGCCCCTTGGATCTCAAGGGAACAGTACGACTGTACTTGAAATGCTAATTTACTTAAGCATTTTCGAGTGTTGTATGTGGAGGAGAGACTAACTATAATACATACGTGGGTATTTTAGGAAAAAGAGCACATAGGACATGGCCAAATTCTTTAAGGATCTCATATGAAGTATATTTAACTATGTATTTATTATATATCTTTGCTTTCAGTGTCTTACCTCTTGACGTCTCCAGGGATATTGCTGTGAGGAAAGCACGTTATTGTTTTTTATGCATATGAAAACTAATATGTAAATTGTAAGACCTCACATCAGAAGAACAGTGTACTCTTGTTAAAAAGAATGGGGAGTTTGTTATTTAATTCTTTGGAATTGTGGTTTGGTTTCTAATATTTGAGAGATAGAAAATGGTTCTGTAATCACTTTGAATAACATGAGAACTTTTCTTCATTTGTTATTGGCCACTAACAAATGGAGTTGCCTCCTGTGTCTTGATTTTTATCATTTCTTAGAATCTGTTTTAGTAGCAAAAACATTTTCTTCTAAGTCAGTTAATACATGCTGCTGTTCTCCACCTTGATCTCCCTAATAGGTGGACCCTTCCTTGTATTTTGCTGATTAGCATCAGAGCCATTAGTAATTTGAATTCTACATCCATGTTAAAACAATATCCTGATCACTAAAAATTGCTGAGGTGGCTCAAAGACTTTATAATTGTGTAAATAATATTTAATTTGTGAACCCAAATGCAGCCTTATTTGATTCATTCTAATGTTCTTCTTTTCAATGATAAAATGATAAACATTTTAATTTTCTGATTAAAGAGATACTCTGAACCAGCCTATTTAAATCATTGCTATTACCACAAGTTTAGGGCTGGTATTTCTGGTTTTTGTGTTCTTTCTGTTCAAGAATTGAAATAGAATCGTCAAGGTAATGGTTTAGTGGTAGACTTTTGTTGCTATGGATCTATTCATTATCTTATGATATGGGATGCACAGAGCAGAGACACAAAGATTTGATTTCATAAACACAATAAGAAGCTTTTAATCCTTCCACTCTTACTGAAAAATTCATGTGCCACACTAGTTTTCAGTACATTTTTTATTCTCCAAATGTGTGCACTGGATGTATTTTAAATGCTTTCCTGAAGAAGATGAAGACACAGAGTATGAGTATGCATACATGCGTTTGTATGGGTGTGTGTATGTGCATATAAATGTGTTCACATATGCTTATGTGGTGGGTCTATAAATTTTCCTATAGTGTTTTTAAACATACCAGTTTTAAAATCTAAGTATTGGAAATCACATAGAAAGTTAATGGTGCCTTGGTTAATGGTATGATATTTTATGAGGTATTTATGGGGTACAAATTATTTTTTAAAGGGTAGCACAAAAGAAGCATTTTATGTGTCAGGCACCTGGACAGATTCCTGGGCAGGTGCAATCAGCTGCAAGGGAAAAGAAACCAGGCCATAAAATTCAAGTAGCAAAATAGGGGGATTAAAAAGATGGGAAAATCTTCATGGCATTAGATTTTTTTAGTCTAGGTCCTGTTCGTGGCCCTTGTATTCCCCCTGTGGACAGCTGTTTTTCATCTGCACTGCACTCATCCAGATGGTGGAGTGAAAGGCATCTCCATAGCTACATGGATGGGAAGGCAGAGCAGGCTTTGTCCCACTTACAAGACTATTCACGCTCTTACCCTATTGTACCACAGTTTAGAGTTAACGATCATGTAAGAACACTTCATATTTTGGAGAAGAACAAAGGGAAAAAAGATTTCAGTCCAGGCTTCATCAGCTAACAAATTTTGGGGTGGGAAGCTCACACTGGGAAGAAAGAAGATGAGATTAGTGCCATTTATTTATTAAATCATGTCGATATCTACCTCAGCTTGAAAATACCATTCTGATAAATAAAAGTAGACTGTAAGGCAGAGCAAGGAGGAAACAAAACAATGCCAGGGATAAGATCTCACCAGGGAAAAATACTAAGAGCCTTTAGGGAATAATGGAGGAGCTATTAATCGGAAAGCGAAGCCTGCTCTCTGAGCTGTGAGCTTGAGAGAGAGTGTGTGAGCATGTGTGTGAGTGTGTATCTGGGTGCGATCTCAAATGAAACTTGCACTTCAGCTCTTGTAGGCTGGGGACACCAGGCTTGAGACAAAAGAGTTTCAGTGAAAAGGAAGTATTGCCCAAACCAGCAAAGACAGCTGGGGATCTCTCTGGACAGAGAAAGAGGGCACACAGAGAAGACAAATTATGAGATGCAGTCTGTGTAGACATGTGAAGAAACAGAGGCTAGACTTAAAAAATCTGAATAAGGTTCAAGTCATCATTCTGCTGTATTGAGATGAGCAAACAGGGCATCACACCGGGCTGGGACAAAGACCAAAGCTTGTTGGTGAGTAGTAGGCAGGGGACACACTGGCCAGTGGGCAAAATGCCTGCATCTTTCTACGTCTGATCTTCCAAAGGTGCAAAGATGGACTTGCAGGCAGGCTTCAAGCAGTATTGTACTCTTCTGAAGGACTTTCTGAATTCCTGGTTTCATCTTGTGGATTCAAAGAAGTTCTAGCTAGCTCCTCTGACTCTGTCTCAGAATAGAAATTACCACAGCATACATGAATGTATTTTCACCGACTCACAGAATCATAGAATGCTTTGGGTTGGAAGGGACCTTTAGAGATCATCTAGCCCAACCCATGTGGCTCATGCTGAAAAGTGCTCAAAATCTTTAATGATTTTGAGCTGGTGGAGAAGAGTGAAGTAGTTATAACAAGGCTAGAGTGGAGTTTTTTTTCTCCATAATTCTATCACAAAGGTGATTCTAGTAAAACTATTGCAATTACACTCTGCCTCCGACAGACATGTTAAAACTCTGCACTTCCTTTACTCAGTTGGTTCTTTTCATAAGCAGGAGGGAGTGGTAGGAATGAGGATGATCCTTTATTACTTTTACACCTATCAGATCTTCTTCCTCATAGTTTGATTCTACTGGACTATACAGTTACCAGAGCTGTTAGGGCCCTCAGAGGGAAGAAAGACAGTAAAGGTCTCACTTAAAGAAGCACTAATAATAGAGCTATTAATTGTGAAATGGCAAATAACATACATGCTGCATAGCAAGTCTGTTTTCTCATTCCTCCTTCACAATGCCAGAGCTGATGATCAAAAGGACATAACTCGGTATTTACTTCTTCAGCAGACAGTGTCAGGTTTCAGATGCTGGAGGTGACATTTTGACCAGAAGAGAACCATCACCAGAGGTTTGGTCTCCCTGCTAGAGATGTAAGCGGTGGACTGCACAGAGGTTAGTAAAACTTGTGAAAAAAATTAATTAGATGTGGATATTTGTAACCCATCTGTGCTCACTGTGCGCTTTTGCATGAGTAAACTGCATGTTACATTTAGAGAATAAATTTTGCCTTTAAACAACCATAGACAGCCATAAAGAAATTTCCTTGTATAGGCCAAAATGCAGTTGGGCTTCCCCTGCTACAGGGAAGCTGCAACTCCAAAAGTGAGGGGAAGTCTCCAAGCGGCCCCTTCCCTTGAAGAGATGAAGGTAATCTCAGTTACATGTAATGGGTAATCTCAGTAGGTTCAATTTTAACTACTTTTGGTCTCAAAGAAGAATTGTGATCAGAATATGGGGAAATCTGGTGGCAACTGGATCCTCATCTCCATTTTCCAGTAACATTACAGACTAGCTAAAATAAACCCAGTCATTTATATATGATACAACTTTACATTTTGGTGGGCTGTCATGATAAACCATAACCTGTAAGAACCATTTATTATACAGGGACATATTGTATAAAGCGATTTGCACATTTTATTTGTGTAGCCCTGAGGTCAATACTAGCTTCACTGCACACAGGCTGACAATTGAAATGGTTTTATTTACATGTATAATCAAATAGGCAAACTTTTTCTGCACTTTGGTATTTTTCTTACTAGAAAAGGAAACAATGGAAGCATGATAATTCATGAGATGCCTCTTTTCATCCATTTGCATCCTTGTTTGTTTTTTTTCAGCGTACCATAGAAATTAGGAACGCAAAAGACTTCTTAGATCATGTCCTGATTTTTACCCATACCTTCTGGTGATGTAAGAATTTCCCTTCTAATTTAACCATAGTCCAGTTTACACCTGAACTGTTGAAAAAAAAAGAAAACTAAATTTCAAGAGTAATTTCTGCATTTCAGTACGCACACATATTGGGTCAAAGTAGAAACGCTTTCAAATATATGTTTTGACTACTCTTTTCCAAAGATGTTCCAGAATTGCCTTATTCTGACACCCAGAAATCACGTCATTTGAAAGCAGACTGGCCCTTGGGCATACCGTCACCCTGATTACATGCAGGAGCACATCGGGGACCTAGTTTGGGACAACTGGTTGTTATTCTTGGTTAAAATTTTGGTTACACCCCGTGCTTCAGGACCTGCTCCAACCTGTAATTCTCAATGGAAGCCAAACCCCAGCATATTGAGGCAATAGTCTAATATGCTTTTTTTTTTTAATCGGCAATTGTGGCTTAAGCAGACATCTTCCTTCCCTCCTCCCATCCCTGTCCCACTTTGTTCCCCTGCCTGCACACACCTTCAGTTGTTTGAGTCTGCTGAGTTGTACTGGAGAATGAAAAGTATCCTCATTAAAAAAATAGCTATGTTTTTTTTTAGCCAGCTCAGTTTTATTTTACTACATGGCTACAGAGATAGTTGTGTCGGTCTAGAACCTGTCACTATACACGTTACATACTTTTTACTATTTCCATGGTTTTGTTGAAATTGTTTTTAAATCTCTGATTTTAAAGAGCCATAAAGAACTCTTGCAAAGAACATTAGTCAAGAAGTCCTGAACTTCTGTTCTGACACAGATCTGAATGTGAATTGTGGGCCGAACGACACTTTTTGTTTTGGTTTTCCCAGCTTTAAAATGTGAATAACACACATTCTCCTACTGCCAAATTGATAAAGACATTAGTGGTACAAAAATGGAAAGTGCTAAATAAATGCAAAAAGCTGTTGGGTTTTGCTGCTTTTTTTTTCAGAAGAAGGTCAGCACTTTCTGACAGAGACAAACCGCTGTTGGAGGAGCTAAGGCAGGGGCAAGCATTATTTGCTGAAGGAGCCTCAGAAGCAAGGTTGCACTTTTAATGCAGCTATGGCATAATTGCCTTAATGGACTCTTTAAGCACTAAACCCTGATTCTCTCAAAAGAAGGCCCCGGTTTTGATTTTATTCACACTATGGATCCATACTTAGTGGTAGATTGTTATTGATTTGAAAGCCCTTCTAGCGTGAGCATCGGTAAGTCTAATTAATAGACTCAATGAAGATTCTTATGGAAGTATATTTCAGAGAGATTATTTTAGCTGAGCTGCTGCGGTTTCTTGCAATGACCCTAGTACTTGTCTTCTAATGAGTCAATTCACTAATTTGGTATCACAGGCTGTAATTTTCTGCTTTCAGGTTTATTTGCACAGCAATTTTAAAATACTTACCTGGGGTCTTAGGAACTATGAGAATGACTTAAAAGGGCATCTCAATTTGATGCAGCAGTCTAAATATGCACTGCAAATGCAAAAATACCAAGTTTTACAGTGAACATGGACATATATGATGCTACTGTGAATTCTTGTGTGTACAAATGTGAACAGATGCACCCTACGTCTTAGGTGTTACTAAAAGTAGAAGGTCTTTCTTTGGGGGTGCTGTAAGCCCTGAGAGATGGCAATTTCCCCTATTGGGCAATAGGAATGTAAATATATTCTCTACATGACTGTAGAGAACACAACACTGTGCTGTGCAATGATGTCTAGTACTCTGCTGTGAGGTCAGTATTCACAGTGGCAGTCAACAGCCACTGCAGGTAGTGGCTTTTGAATAAAAGGTCATGTTTTTCAATAGCCTCATTCTGACTGAAAGCCTGAAAGCTTCTTGGAACTTCTTGATCTCTGCAGTATAAAATCAGAATTAAACAAGAAACACCGTTTGACAGGTAGATACACAGTCTGCAAAAATCTCTTCAGGATGCCAATTCCCCTGTTCATTTGAGACCTAGGGAGAAATCCTAGCCCAGCAGAAGTTGGTGTGAGTTTTTCATTGACTTCAATGGATTCAAGATTTATCCTTGATATTCTAAGAATAAAATCTATGAAGTCCACCTCTCTCTAGGTGCTCTGGGAGTTTATTGTTACCGTAATGGAAGTCAGCACTCCCCCCCGCAGTGCCGAGTAAAAAGCGTTCCAGCTGGGTAAGAATTAGACCTTATAATTAGGGATTGTCAGACAGATGGAATCACAGTCCACCCAAACCAGGAGGTATTTATTACAGAAAACAGCTCCAATTCCATATTAGCATGTTTCGTAAAACCTGAATTCCAGTTTCGTTTTATTCTTTTTAAGCAATTCTGCCTTCCCTATCTGGAACACAGTACAGTGCAGGTGGGATTCATCTTACCTGGCTTTATACTGTCACAGCATGAGTCCACGCCTTTTTCTCTACAGAGCACAATAGGCACTTCTGGAGTGCAGTTCACCTGGTCTGTTGTAGATGCAGGAAAAGACTTAAATGGTGCTGATAAAATTCTCAATGTGCCTTCAGACAGATGGCAAATCTATCACAGAAATCAACTCTCAGATAGGCATTTTTGGCAGAGTATCTCATTCATGTCCTTACTTGTTCTGCTCCTCCTGCTTGTACTTAGAGTTCTGCTGCTGGATACAGCCAGTCATCAAGTGTGTATCTCTGTGAATAGAGATGGATGGATCATTGATTTGCTGACTGTTTTGTCCCAGCCTGGAACTTCATTTCCCAAGAAGAGCATTCTAAAAGGATCAGTAAATTAAAATGTACAAAACCCAATAATTTCAAATGATACGAAGAATACTTTGACCCCAAGTGAAGCGGCGTATATAGATTTTTAGCTAAAAGTGAAGTCTCTTCTATATACACATGAAGGAAACTCAAAATAAAAAGTTCTTTCAAACAGAAAGGTTTTGAAAGTAAAACGCTTTGGTGTTAAAAAATGGTTTTAACCACTGTTTTTTAAAATCCAGTTCTGTGTTTAGATGTTGGCTCATGCTGAGCTCACTGGAGCTTCACTCCTGCTTATATCCAAGCAACATTCTCAAATTAGGAATCAGCCTACCCTTTTCATCTACAGGAGCCAGGAGGTGTCTAGATCATATCATGGACCCCACAAAGGACAGTGGGAACTTGTAAAAAGTTTTTCATTACCATCACAGCAGTTAGGGCATTCAGTGGTGACTCAGATATAAGACCCTTCAGTTATAAATAGTCATTTACACATAGTCTCTTCCAATGTCAAAAGCCGAAAGGGGGTCACCTTAGAAACCCCAGTTTTCTAGTGCTAATGCTACAAACACATGCTTTTAAGTCAATGTTTTGAACGGCACTGCAACTTTGAAAACAGCCCTCAGCTTCCCCGTAGAGTGCTCTAAGCATTTGGCTAGTGGCCAAACCAGAGCATGTGAGACAAGGGAAGGTATCTGTGTAACATTTCCATTGGCAAGGCAGACCTGGCCTGGCAAAGGTGCCCAGCTCTTGGGGAGAGTTCACAGCTGACAGCTCTTGGCAAAAGAATTCAGCTCCTTTCCGGGTGGTGTTAGGTTCAGGCACAGTGCCTTCTCCTGGCATGCTCCGCTGAGCTGCCAGGATGGCTCCCACTCAGTTCCTGTCAATAACTTTCTTCACGCATTTCCTTGTAGTGCAAAAGCTGAGCTCCCAGCTCAGGCCTGGGAATTCCAGTGCAAGAGAGAGCATGTTGTGGGTTTCATCCTTCATTTCTCTGGGTTCAGATTCCTATCTGCAAAACTTAGAAGAATACTGAGAAATAATTAGGCACTAAAGCTGTAAGAAACTATTGTAGACAGTCTTGAGATAATGTCTTACACAAAGAAAGAACTTCCCAAAAAATCAAAAACTTAAAAATAATAATAATGCCCCCCTTCAAGTACATTTGGCAAGGCCTACTTACTCCAATAAATTAATCGCAGTTTGTTTCTCAATTAATTCAACACACAAAGCAGCTCCTAAAATACTTACATTCATTTAAAGAAAGCCAGTCTATGCAGGAGTATAATGATGGATTTAGCCATGTACTTTATATTAGTTTACACTTCAAAGTGATCAGTATGACAAAGTGACACAGAATGAGAGGCCATCAGTATTGTGTCTTTTGTAGTGTCATGGTTGAATTAAATTCTACAGCCACCAAATAATTACACGCTTTTGCAAGAAGAATGGTCATATTTCAGTTGATTTTTGTGAATGAACAAGCAACTTTGCACATACCAACAATTCCATTCTTGCCAAAGTCCATATTTGCATTTCATCATAAAAATGAAAAAAAAAAAAACCCCTCTGAAAAATCAGTTCTTATAAGTAGTTTAGAACCACTGAGTGCAAGAACGAGAGAATGGCGTAATTCCTATAGTTCACCTTCTACACTTCAACTGAATCTGCCTCTAATGAAGCTGTTTTGGAAAAGTTTATCAATAAAACAGGAAAAAAAGATACATTTTCTAAGAGGCATGGATATATTTACACTCTGCACTTGTAGCTTTTAGAACCATATGTGCTTTATTAAGCCCACAAAGCAGAAATTAGACATTGAGGGCATACACACAATGCCCTTGTACAATAGCAGTATTTCCTAGAGTCAAGTCTTTGGGGCCAAGCAAAAAGCTCATTGTGGTTGAGAGGTATGGTTTCCTCCTCTGACCCCAACCAAGGGATGGAGGAAGCTTGCATTTCATGGTATGTTCACAGATCTTGACAACCTATCTTCTCATCTTCAACGTTTTTTTTTTGTTGTTGTTGTTATAGCTTTTTCATTTACTTCTGTTTGGTTGGAAACCAAGAGCAGTTACTGCCCTTGTTCTGATGGCAGACGGATTCCCAAATCCAGTGCTCTTTGAGTCCTTCTAGCCAGGTCTCCCTTGCCACTTCTTCCCACCTATGGACCCAGCCCCTACCTACTGCAATGGACATCTTCCCAAGAAGAGCAGAAGGATGGACAAGAGCTTCTGCAGGGCTGGGTGTGCTGTAGACCTCATACCTCAGTGAAATGGGGAAAAAAAGGGTCCAGGAGTTAGTTGGAGGACTTTCTTCTCCAGCAAGGAACGGAAAGGGATGAAGATCCTGCAGAAATAAGAGGCGGATTGTAGGTGGTTCCGGACATTGAGGTCGGGCAGGGAAGCGTGGGAGTTAGTGAGTGGAGAGAAAGGCTTTCTACTCAGTCGTGCAGTATCTCTAAACCACACTGATTCTTTCCATTCTGCTGAGGCCTTAAACCCTCAAAATCTCTGCTGATTCATTCCAGGTCTCACTCCCTAATGTCCACCTCCCACTCTCTCAAACTATGCAATCTGGATTCCCCCCTTCAGTCCTTACCTCCTTTCACACCCCAAATCTCTGCTGATTCATTCCGGGTCTTATTCCTGAACGCTCATCTCCCCATACAATTTGTATTACAGTAGCAAACCTGAAGTGCAGGTCAAGCCTCCATGCTGTTTTCCAGCTCTCACGTCCTGCCCTGAGTTAGGAAAACACTTGGCTCTAAACCAGGGAACAGAAGTCACAGATTATCATTGTCAGTCGAACGCTGCCTCCAGAAGCAGGAGGAAGTGGGGAGGGGAAACTCAGGGTCCTGTTATGAAAAAAAGGGCATGCTTTAAAGAAAAATGAGAAAACTATAAGGAGAAAGTAAGCTATGAAGAGGTACCTCTAAAGCCATGTAGTGGCAGTACTGTCAAAATTTAACTCCCTCTTAAGAAGAGGTCAAGTGGCAGTGGCTGGCACAGGTGGAGCAGGCTGTGCCACGGCTCCAACTTCTCCCTCATCACAGCAAGATCTCACCGTGGCAAAGTGGGACACGCACGAATTCTCCTCAGACCCTTTAGTCCTTGTCGTCCTGCTGAGCGCAGGCACGATGCCTCACGTTTTCACGCTCTGTAGCACTGTGCTCACATCCACTAGCAGAGACTGCTAACAGCACCTGGGTCTGCCCCGTGGAGACTCGCCGAGGCCTACTTCCCACAGCGCGCAGCCTGCCTTCCTCCGAAGGGAAAGACCTTCACCCCGCAAACCCAGTCCATGGCTCTGGTTTTACTTTGGTTTCTTACACGGAATTTTCATGATTTATAGCGACAACATCCCGTTATTATTTGTGATAAACCAACCCAGCAGCTGAGGCCCACCATAAGGGACCTTACTCAAGGCCTAAGTTCCAGCTGAAAATTGGCAACGGCACAGCTAAGAAGCTGTGTAGCATTTCTATTCGCCAGCTGAAGTAACTCTTACCGTTTCCCGTACCATGTTAAAGGCGCTTGACGGGAACGACGTGACTCAAGGTACGTCAGTAATTTGAGCCCCCGTGTTATCGGGCCAGGGGCCGAGCGGGAGGCCGCGGGGAGGCCGGGGCTGTGACGGGCCAGGGGCGGCCTGTGCTCGGCCTCGCCCCGGCCGCGGCGGGGGGAGCCTCGGCTGCGCGGCGCTGGCGGCGGCCGCTGTACCCGGGTTGGGGGGGGGACCCTTGCGCCGGCGCGGGGAGCCTGCAAGGCCCGGCGTGGGGCCCGGGGGGGGCTCCCCGCGGCGCCGCCCGCCCCCGCCTGCCCGGGCCGCCGGCGGGGCCACGGCCGAGGCGCCGGGCTTCCAGGAACCGGGGGTGCCGCGGGGCCGCGCCGGCGTCCGCCGTGACGCCGCGGCCAGGGCCCCTCCCCATTGGCGGGCAGCGAAGGGTGTACCCGGAGAGCGGCTCGCGGTTGGCTGCCGCCCGGGGCGTCGGCGCTGCGCTGGCCGTTGGCCGGGGGAGGGAGCCGGGCCGCGCGCCGTGCCTGCCCCGCTCGCCCTCAGGTAGGTACGGCGCTGCCCGCCGCCCCGCCGCCGCACCCCGCCGCACCGGCGGCCCGGCCCGGCGCTCCCCCTGGCAGCGAGCGCGGCCTGCTGCCCGCCGCGCTGCCGGCAAGGCGGCCGCTCCGCCCCGGCCTCCCGCTGCCACCCGCCTGCCCGCGCCTCCCGGCCGCCCCGAACGGGGCTTGGTTTCTCCTCCTCCTCGGGGGGGCCCTGGAGACCCAGAGCCGCAGGTTCGGGGGGCGAAAGACGCCGGCAGCGCCGGGCGCTTTAGTTGAGCTGGGTCTCAGGTAGATCGGTGCTGCCCGTGTAAGCGTATCCGACTCACTCTAGAAATAGGCTCATATTCACATCGCGTGCTGTAATCAAATGCATTGCCGTTATATCTTTTTTTTTTTTTTTCCTTTCCTATATTGCTCAGCGCTATTTTAGTCGCAGGGAAACTCACAGTTGCGTGGAATGGCCCCCGCAGCACGGGCGGTGAGGAACCGGTGCCTGCCCCGCTCAGCCGGCCTGCTGGGGAGGCCAGGGAGGATTCGCCAGGTCTGCAGGCTTCCAGTTCTGAAGTTGCTTTCACTTTTTGCCAAGAGGATATCGGTATCTCTGTGGCTAAGCCCGAGCGCACACGGGGAGGCATGCGTAGGAACTTGTGGCCTGCCAGAGGTCACACGCGGTGTTTGCTCACTGCCCTGATTGCCCCTCACAAGCTGTGAGTGCAGGGCAGCTCCCTCCCGCTTGAAAGCGGCGTTTTTCTTCTTGTAGGACGCCTCTGTGGGAGTGAAATTTGCTTCGCTGCAGGCTGGGGTATGAGGTACAGTGCGTTGGTGTGAGCTGCTCTCATCGTTGTATTTTACTGTGCAGTAATAGTGATGTGTGACAAGACTTCTTCTGGTTTTGAGAGGTACCGCCGTGGTCTCTGAGGATCCTCTTAGCATGCTGAAGAGCAGTTTCATAAAATAACTCCAACTTCTGTACAGTAACTTCTGTTGGTGGACAAATCTAGCGATGGTAGGAAGACAACACTTGGAGCTAATGTAGAGGGCTGTGTGCCTCTGTTCATGCTTTCCTTTGCGTGCTAGTTTTTATGTTTAAGCGGAGTTAAATAGGACCTCTTAAGGCTTTAGGCATATAGAGATTTTACAAGATTGAGGCATGAGGACAAACAGGTGATTCGGATACAGAGATTCATTTAATTGTCAGTTAAAATTGCTTTGGAAACAAAGTTCACATCTTTGAAGCCTCTGTCTTTGAGATCCACATCTTTTAATCGCATAAATATCTGAAGTCCTTAGGCTCCTTGGTATTTGGTGCTGGACTTTTGCAGAGCCCTTGCCATTCACAGCAGAGCTAAGCAGTGGCATATATGCTTCACTGGGAGTGAAGAGGAGGAGAGAGAAAATAAAGGGATAATTGTCTGCAGTGAGAATCTGTCCTAATGAAGCTTTTCCACTTTGCTTAAAATTCTGATTAGGAAGAAAACCTGTTGCTCCTGGCCACACATATGCTGACTGCTAAGCAGTAGTCACCTTATCTTCCATTTTTGTCTTGTGTAAGAATTAGGTATGTAAAAATACTTAGCATTGGTCTTACATATTGGGCTTTCTCTTTTAATCAACTGCTTGCATTATAGCCTCCGTTCTACTTTCTTTCTGTGTGTTTGTTACTTCTTACTGTTCTCGATGCAAGCTTTGTTAAGTGCTTGGTCTTTGCATGTTTATGCTGGCAAATAAATTTAATTGGTATCTTTAAGTTTTCAGCATTCTTTTTAAGCCGTGTAATTAAAAACTTGGTATGTTGTACACATTAAAAGCCTTCTTTTACAGTAGTGCAAACAATCTGTTTCTGTAACGACACCCCACCAATCCAAGATGCAACAAAGTACACTGAAAGTAAATACATGGCTCACAGAAGTAGGGTGTAACTAGAGTATAAAGTATCTGGTGTGTGTTTTACAGCAGATGTTAAAGGAGACCAGAACTTTTGCACAAACAATGTTTGAAGCATACATATACATGTATTACTTTACTACTTTGTCTTTGCTACCTTCAGGCTTTACCATGCTCCGAGCCTTTAGTCACACAAATGGTAGGTGTGCGTTCCATCACGCTAAGTGTTGGCATCATGGTAAGTCTGTGCTGGCAATCAGGAGAGAAGATGTTAATGCATGGGAAAGAAGAGCACCTCTAGCACCAAAGCATGTTAAGGAATTGACACAGATGGGATACAAGGTCTTGGTGCAGCCATCAAACCGGAGAGCCATACATGAAAAGGTGAGGTCCCGTTTTGAGTTAGATAAGCAAACCCAAAGTTCAGTAATTAACCATAGTACAGGAAAAAGAGTATTCAAAGGATGTACATGAGAAAACACATTATTAATTTTGTTGTTAAATGAGGAGTCATTGTGTCCTAGTGGAGAGAAAAAGGAGTAGTTTGTTTAGCCTTTTAATGTAATGTTGCCATACTGGTGGGTTTTTGGAGTTCTTTTTATTGATTTCTTGCCCTTTCATCTGTCTCTGAAGAAGTTCTAGGTGCTCTTGAAGTAGAAACTTGGGAATTCATTTAACATTGGTGTGTTTGTCTTCTGTTTGTATGGAGGCAACACTTAAAAAAAAAGCGTATTAAAAAAAAAAAAGAGGAAGCACGAATCTGGTGAATCCCATTCCTGCTTCAGTCCCATTCCTTATGTAAAATGAGGACAGGGGTTTTTTTTCTTTAATGCTGTGAGCTTGAGGACTGAGAGCTTTTACAGTTCTTGTAGCAGCAGTAATACTCTGCTATAAGGTATCTGAGCCAACAGATGAAAATTGAAATATAAGTAGGGAATTAGTGATTACTTGCACTTACCACCTTTTAATTAAGGCACAGTGCTGGTTTTCACCAAAGCACAGATCACGTTAGGTACGCAGCTATGATATTAAAAGCTGGAATTTTAATATGTTTTTGAGATAAGGGAGAACAAAAATAAATTTTGAGATGGAAAAACATTCTTTTAGAAGTTGCTCTTCAGCTTGGGCTTAGTCTTATACAATTTTATGCAATCATGTGTCATCAGTCTTCAGATTAATTTGTCAGATTTCTCTAAACTTATTCCCAAGTATTTCAACACATTACAAATGACTGTTCATTATTGCAATACTACAGGATACTTTAAATGTAGTGAAGTATCCTTTTTGTAGTCTGTGAATTAAAGATGAAGGATTTTACTAACACATAATTATGTTTTGGCCTTTTATAATATGATACTAGCATGGAAATCCAGTTTGATATTTGATACCCCTTTTGATAAAGAGGTTTATGAACATATCACATGCAATAACTTGTTTCTGCTTTGCAGAATTATCTGTTTGTCCTCTGTTCTAGTGGCTTATGTGCTGAGATCTGAATATGAAAAAACCCAGAAAAGTTTACTTTGATTTTTCTCTTTCATAGGATTACATCAAAGCAGGTGGCATTATTCAAGAAGATATTTCCGAGGCTTCTCTGATAGTAGGTGTGAAGAGACCTCCAGAGGACAAATTAATCCCTAAAAAGAACTATGCTTTCTTCTCTCACACTATTAAAGCCCAAGAGGCAAACATGCCCCTTTTGGATGAGATTCTAAGACAGGTAAACTGTTTCATAGCGAAGACGATTGGCTGTTAGCATGGGGTGGAAACTGAACTTAATGCTGAAGTGAGATCGAAAGCTTGCTGCCTAGTACGGTTACTTTCAGCATGCGTATTTGTAGATAGCTAGTAAGGACTGTTTTCCGTATCCTTTCCTGGAAGTGAGTATTTCTTGCTCAGAGGATCTCGTGGTTGCAGTGCTACTGTTTATGTGCGTAAGGCAGATGAGTTGCGAGCACGGTGTGCTCAAGAGAGGTTCATGCTGTGTGAGCACAAAGGCTTGTTGGACGGGTATCAAGCTGGAGTGCGTATCGGTCGTTACAGAGGGAGGCAGCCAGGTCACTCAGAAATGAGCAGCCTCTTGGCAGAGGATGTGAGTCGGTCTGCAGCAGCTGGAGTGGCACGCTGGGGAGCTCTGTGCCAAGAGTGCACGGGCAGTGCAGAGACTCTCTAAAGCAAGAATTCAATGCAACCTTTAGGTTTTTATTTTTCACTTAAATCTTGTTATGAGTTATTTGCCTTTCTCACATATGCCCCTCAGCCTCTATCACGAAGCATGACAAAGGCATTTGAAAAGGTAGTTCCTAGGAGAGCAGCGTGCCACTGACTGCATTCAGTGAAAATTTTAATCCTCAGTTTGCTATGTATTTTCAGGAAATTCGACTGATTGACTATGAAAAAATGGTTGATCATAAAGGAATGCGAGTTGTGGCCTTTGGAAAGTGGGCTGGTGTAGCAGGTATAGTGCATAAAGGCAGGCTTGCAACAAGTAACAACTTGTAATACTTCTGGTTGTCTACGTTTCCTGAAACTTGAGGCTTGCGATGCATTTTTAACTGCATTTTTAACTCTTGCTTTTAAGAGCTTTTTCCCATTCTGTTTCATGCTTCCTACTTTTGATGAGACTACATGTCAAATAGTCCTGTGGATTCCTGGCAAATCTACTATTTATGTTGTCTTGAAGTCCCGTTTGTCTGTTCAACTAATCTGAAGCAGACTAAACGTCAAGAGATCAACTGAATAGGCTTTTGAAAGAAATGGCTGCTGTCAGTCCTGCGAGTTTGACCAACATCTGTTTGTCACTCTGTTATCCATTTCTACTGGTTTTTGTGAGGCATGGTTCTCATTCCTTTCTGCTGAACTTCAACTCTGTTTCTTCAGGAGACTCTCTGTATTATCTACTTCTTTGGAATCTGGTGATGTGGCTGCATCTCATAAAAGGATATCCGAGTATTACATAGTGCTGAAATGCATAATGTGGGCCAAGAGCAGGTTTAAGGTCATGGCCTGCTATTGAATTTCTCCTTCCCTGGTTTTATGTAGACTTTCTTTAGAAGCAAAGTATTTATATTAAAACACAGGCAAAAATATCCAGGATGATTTTAGACTTCAGTCAGTCTCTGCAGTTTCTAACTGTGCATATTCATAATTAACACCAATGGTCTGATTTTTCTTTTTTTTTTTAACAACAGGAATGATCAACATTCTACATGGATTGGGATTACGATTTTTAGCCCTGGGCCATCACACTCCCTTCATGGTAAGAGTATATGTGTATGTATTTTTCTTTAGCAATATGACATTCGAGCATCTGCTAATTAGCTGTATTTGAATATGGAAAATATGCTGATGGTTCTGTGCCTTTGATTTCAGCACATTGGGATGGCACATAACTACAGGAACAGCAGTCAGGCTGTGCAGGCAGTACGGGATGCCGGGTATGAAATTTCACTGGGATTGATGCCAAAGTCAGTTGGGCCCTTAACATTTGTGTTTACAGGCACTGGTAATGTTTCTAAGGTAAGAATTCTGTCTTCAAGATGAAATGCTATATTATTTTTAATAGAACTTCTTGGCATTTGATACATATCAGGTTAAATGGGTTGATGGGTTCATTTTGTTTGCTTGGACTTCAGGTTTTCCTTTGCCAGTAAGAATTTTTAAGTACCCTAAACTAATACCTTTAAGATGAGATCATGCCTGACAAGGCTGACCATGCTAACTTCTTACCATGAATAATGGGTTAAGTCTTGCTGCTCCTCTCTCCTTTCCCACCTGCATGATTTTTGTCTCCCTCTCTCCCTTCTGTTGACTCTGGGCTCACAAGGTATGTTGAATCACCCCATTAAAGTATGGGGGAATTATTATTTCTAATACTTGCTGAGTTTTTATAACTGTTTTTATAACATGGACTTGACTTACAAGTGCTGGATTTTAGAGCTATTTTTTATGACATAGGGAAAAGGCTTACCCCTGGTTTTGGCAACAAAGATCAGTTAGCTAGGCTCCAGTTATAAAGTGAAATCACTGCCTATGTAAATGTGTGCTTTCTGGGCAAAAGGATGGCATGTCTGAAAGGCCTGTGTTCTGTGATCACAGCTCACTGGAAAAATCATCTTGAAGTTCTTTGCCTTTAGAACAGCCTGGTTGGTGAGGGAGTGGCTTCAGGGGTCTTCCCTAAAGAGAAACTGCTCCTCAGAGTGGTAGCAAAACCATCTATTGTGGCTGTGTTGAGGCCTCCTAGCTCTTCTATTAGAAATATAAACCAGATGTTGGATTGTGGGTCAGGCATACTGCAGTAGTGGGGAATGATGTAAATTCCTTGTACATAGAGCCCGGGCAGCTTTGTTTTGGATAAGCGGGTATATATCTGAAACAGTTTGTACATCTCTGAAGATGTTCTCTGGCAGGACTGTCAATTTGTGCGTGGCATTTTTATATTTGTTTTCACACACCAAATAAGCAGTGTTACACTACCTTTATGTTCTCTGCTCATTCTGAATCCTACTTCATGGTTTACAGGGTGCTCAAGAAATGTTCAATGCCCTTCCGTGTGAGTTTGTGGAACCACATGAGTTAAAGGAAGTTTCCAGATCTGGAGGTATGTTGTGACAATAAAGTGATTGAAAACACTGGAACCCTTTTTGTCCAAGTATAACAGCTAATTTATTTATTTTATTTGTTTTTTTAAACTCAGACCTCAGAAAAGTCTATGGGACAGTGTTAAGTCGTCACCATCATCTTGTAAGGAAACGTGATGGACTATATGATCCAGTAGACTATGATAAACATCCAGAACTTTACACTTCTCGCTTTAACACCGATGTGAGCATCTCTTCTGTTCTTTTATGAAAGGTTTTCCAGAGTGTTAGTAGTTACTACACCTTTGCATATCCATCAACTGAGAGAGCATTCATTTAAAACACTAGACCAGGTGCTTTCAGCTGCTTCTAGGTTAGAACATCAGGCATCTGTAACTTTCTTTGCAGATTGCACCCTATACAACTTGCTTAATTAATGGCATATATTGGGAACAACATACTCCACGCTTGTTAAGTCGACAGGATGCTCAGAAGCTGCTGGTGCCAGTTAGATCTGCTGCTGGTGCAACGGAGGGCTGCCCTGAGTTACCACACAAGTAAGACACCTCAGTTCACTCGTAACAATTCTGCATCACCATGATTAAGTCGTAAGATTAGGCACTTTCACCACAGTATCTGCCAAATGATTCTGTTTCTTAGGTTGTTCCTCTTGCATGTTGCAAAATGCCCCATTGATTCTGTTTTTGTTTTTCTGTGCTTTGCAGTCTTGTTTTCACAGTTTGGAGTTTTTAAAAACATCACAGTACAAATGATTGATGGGTATTGGCTGTCTTTCTGCAAAGGTAGTTCTGCCCTTGATCCTTGTGCAGAATCCAATACAAACAGCGTGACATCTGGGAAATGTACCAACTGCACCATTATTGCTAGAAGTTTCTATGCCTGAGCAGAGTTTGTTGGTTAAGTTCTTCCTACCCTGTCATTTGGCTTGTACAAGTTCAATAACTGTTCCTTAACACCTCTGATTTCTGCAGCAGGTAGTGGGAATGCTTCACAACCCTGAATAGCTTTAAGAATGGAACGTGGGGTGCAAATCCAGGGTTAGCCTCCTTTCAGTGAGAGAGGAGCCACCCTTTCTCTAATAGCCCCGTGTGATAGTTCTCTAGGAGTCTAGCCCAGGGATGGATCTGGGGAGGATATGGCACTATCCCAGTGACAAAGCAAGTCTTTGTTTCTTCTTTGCCTACTCTTGACACCTTTCTTTCTCTCACTTGACAAATAAAGAATTTAAGTGTTAACCTTGAGTGGAACCAGATGTTGTGAGTCAGGCTAATGATGCTCCACCTGTGCCAGCTGTCTGTGAACTGAAAGGAGGCAGCCACCTCTTTTCCCTTTGTGATGATGAAGTTATTCTAGCGCGGGACAGCCCAGTGACAACTCAGGGGAATTGGTAGATGGATAATGAATGGGAGGCATTAGAAGTACATGGAGTACAGAGAAAAAATGGTGGATGAGTGGATTCTCCTGGTCTTTGAGGAGTTACACATGAAATATGGATCCTGTTGATGTGAGTGGAAATCTTATGATGACTGAAGGGCCAGATTTCCATTATGTTTCTGGAGGTCATTGTTTGTGTTGACTTCTAAATTGGTTAACATGAATGAATATACAAGTCTGATAGATCTTCTCACATTTCTTTTATTTCCTGTTCACTGTGGTCTCTTATACCTACATTCCTTAGTAATTTGGGTAATGCTCTACTCCTTTCTCCTTTTTATTTATTCGCTTTAGACTTCTGGCAATATGTGACATTTCAGCAGACACTGGAGGATCTATAGAATTTATGACGGAGTGTACAACAATTGACAGTCCATTTTGTATGTATGATGCTGACCAGCATATTATTCATGACAGGTGGGAGAGCCTTTAATTTTTATTGCTTTCCTCTGTAATTTGTACAGTGAAACATTATATTGAAAAATCTTGCATTTAAAACACTTCTGAATGGTGGTACCTTTCAGGTACCAAGGAGAAGTAGTTTAGAAGAGCTATGTTCTCTCTTTCAGTGTTGAAGGCTCTGGGATTCTGATGTGTTCCATTGACAATCTGCCAGCACAGCTTCCTATAGAAGCAACAGAATACTTTGGCGATATGCTTTTCCCGTATATTGAAGAGATGGTAAGGTCTTATGTGTCCCACAAGAAGGTAAAAGGCTCGGACTTTGGTCTGTTTGTTTGTTGCTTTTCTGGTCTCCTGTATGCATTCAAAAGGAATCTGCTGTAGAACATAACTGACTTTGTACTTAAAAAAAACCCAAAAGCTTTCTAAGTCTTGAGTCAATACTTTCAAAAAGCAACACGTGAACGAGACATTAGTGACCTGGATGTCCTAGGGATTTGTCGAGAATGCTTTCTGCAGGCAGGAAACAGGCTCTGGCAGGTAGTTCAGTGCTCCTGGACCCTGCAGTAGATGCCTAAATCTGATTTTCTTGGGGCACTCAACAATCACTCACAATCAGACTGCTGTTTGAATTTCTGTATTTTCATAAAAGTCAAATGATACTGGTCAGGGCCAGGAGAATTACAGATCTACAAGATATTGGTATTGTTGCAAGCATTTAAATGTTGCTTAAAATCTTGATGTTTTACTCTGAAAAAAATTATGGGAAATAAGTTATTTGAAATCAGGTCATTTTATCTCCATAGCTGTTATCAGAAGGCTCAGAACCTCTTGAAAGCCAGAATTACTCATCTGTTGTTCGAGATGTAAGTTTTCCAATTTGGTGCCCTACTTGTCTTCCTCTCCTTTAAAACGTACAGGTACAAAAAACACTCAAAATTTGTTTCATGTATTTCTAGGCAGTGATTGCATCCAATGGCTCACTGACAGCTAAGTATGAATATATCCAGAAATTGAGGGAGAGCAGGTAATGTATAGGTTCTTAAAGCTTGTTTGGTTCAGGATTTACAAAAAGTCTTGTCTGCATTCTGTCTCCCCTCTTGTGTTTTGGTGGAATACTGCTATATTGCACCGTGTCTGAATGTCTCCTAGCTTGATGATTTCCTTCTTTCTTCATGCACATTGCCTAAATCATTAACATGTGTTGTTAGTAACTTATACTGAAGTTGAGAAAGTGGTCATTTTTCTCTTTCTTATGTTATGAAGACTGTTTTACCAGAGTCAGAGAACAGCCACATACCAGTGTTATTCTCTTATTCCTTGCCCTTCTAAAATGGATATAACATATCCATCATCCATCAGCCAAAGGAATGGCTGAAAGGAAAAGGCTCTCTAATATACCGTGAATCTAGTTTCCTCTAGTATGGCTCAAGTGCTGTGCTGTATAGCATTATTCTGTGACTGGATGTATTCAGGAGCCTCTGTGAGACTCAGACTTTTCATTACACTCCTGTAGCTACAGCTTTAGCTACCACTTCATCCATACCCTGTCTTGGTAGTTATCAGCCAGTGGTAACAGAAAGAAGTAACATTGACTGGATTAAGCTAACAAAAGTATAAATAAGCTGGGTATCCCTTCTCTTCCCCTTGCTCCCTACTATTAACAAACACGTATAGTTTACCTATGAAAAATATTAATTTGACATTAAGTGGGTACCTCTGGCTTCATGTTCGTCATCAGTGCCAGCTGTGGTATACATCATACAAAAGTTGAAATTGGACTGACCACAAGCACTGCATGTGCTATGCACTAAAAGCATAGTGTGTTGACTTTTGCGTGCTAGACGTCCCCAGTTTCCTTTGGGAACGAACTTTGGGAGTTCTGGTTTTGAACTTGTGCATGATGAGCTATAGGTGCGCTTTCCACCCAAAGTAACATGCTGGTTGCCTCTTGAAGACTTCAGCTCACAGTGATTTTTTTGTTGTGTGCTGTTTGGTAGAATACCTCAAGAGGCTGTCAGTGTAACGAATTTTCTTATTGCTCACCAGCATGATGGTCTGGTTTTTTTTGTTTTCTCCATAATCGCTTGCATGGTCTTGTGTGAACTACCCTGAGAATCTGGAGACTTCATTCCCAAGTGGGTTTTTGTGGGCAGATTTTTGATATTTCTGCAGACCTGTGTATTGCATGTGATGTTCAGTTGTTCATTGTGTTATGCACTTAGCAGGTCTTGCTTTTCTGATAGCTAACAATACTGTCCTTTACTTTGCAAACTTTGGAGATAAGCAGTAAAATCCCTGCTTTCATTTGCATTAAATTGTGATGGTTTAGCTCTTGTTTAAAGCCTGTAGGAATTATGTGGCTTGTGCTATTACTCTAACAAGGTATTATGCTGTGTCTAGTTTAGTTTCTGAGGGCTCTATTTAGACATTGCTTATAGCAATTGGGAATTGCTTATACCCTTCGGATGTACATGAACATTTTGGACTATAGGATTGCCAGACCATATGAGGTGAACAGTCTTGGGTGCCATCAGAATGCAGGAGCAGTTTGATTTACTGAACCTATCTCCATCTTTTCACGTTTACTTGCCTCATACTTGCTACCAGTTCCTCATCCACAGCTGCAATGGCATATCCTAACAATGTGGACCTCTTAGTATTACTGTTATTTGTTCATAGATTCACATAACTGAATTATTTAAACTAGTATGTAGAGAACAGGCATAATCTGAAATGTTCTTTTCTGGGACTGTGTAGATTCGCTTCCCGCTCTTGATGGGTCATGTGGCAGCTAATGTTTGTGCCTGTCCTAGAGCAGACATGTTATGTTTGATCCAAGTGTGACCTCATTCTAGACACTGGGAAAGTTTATAATAAATATAAGAAGTTTGATTGCAAAATCCAGCTTTTTTTCATGTAAGAAGTACCCCCTTTGTCAACACTGTTGCTCCATGCTCCTGCTTACCACTGTTGCTCCCTATAAGTAAAGGGTGGAGAAGAATGCTTTGTCTTCCCTTGCCCATGAAGGTGTAGCTGTGGAAGATGTTCTATTAGAATTGATAGCAGGAGGAGGAAGGTCCTTGGGTTTGTCATATGAAAGGATATGATGGGCTTAGAAGGCTTTCTGTGAATGGATTAAATCATTATTTAACTTTTTAAAAAAAATCAAATCTGTAAAACTTGTACGAAGGTCAAAATGTACAGTAATTGATAGTAATAATTTAGATAGATTAGAGAGGTGATACATTGGTACATCCCATTCAGATTTCATGAACTGAAAAGAATAACTTCTAAAAAAATTTTAATTAAACCTGAAAGTGGAGGAAGGGAGGATGGAATATCTGGAATTTTGGAAGGTAATTCAAGCTTTGCAAATACTCACTATTAGTAGGTTGGAATGTACTTCAGACAGATGATATGGATGTATTTGGTATTGATTTAACTCTCTTCACTCAGGGTAGACTTTGAACGCTATTGTTTGAGGCCTTGTTCCCCCAAATGTACTTGGGTACTTCATGCCATGCTTTAGGTTATGCAATACTGCACTTGTTGTCAGGCAATACCTCTGGCAGGCTGCAACACCATTCTTCATTATTATGGCCATTTTTGAACTGAAAAAACACAACCAAAAATTGACTTACGGATGCCATGTGGAGCGCCAAAAAGGTCTGAACTAAACATTACTTAGTAGACATATGGTTAATCCTCTTCTGAGGACAATAGCTTTAAGCAAAGTGGACATGAGCTTGTCAGCTAGAGGTCAAGATTCTTTCTGTGGCATAATCCACAATGCATTACATGCCTGTGTAAACTCTCAGTAGATAAAGGGGAAACTGAGGAACTTGCTTATATACTTACGAAGTTTCCCATAAGCCTGTATCTTCAAAGGTCCTATTTATATCCTGAAAACAAATTTCAATAAATGGGATAAGAAAAGCCAAAACTCAGTCTCCATTAATTAGGTTAAACAATAGGGCAATGAACAGCTTCCTTCAACAATAAAAAGTGCTTTAAGAAATTTTTTTTTATTTGCTAGATAGTTTTTATCTTCATAGTGATACTTCAGACAAACTTTTACAATCCTCATTTTGCAACTTAATGCAAATTTAAGCTAGAAGGAAAAATAACTATAAACAACCAAAGTGTGTTTTCCTACTATAAATTATACATTTATGAGAGCATATTTAAACAACTGCTGAACTATGTTATTCTGGTTGGCAAAAAGAAATGCAAAATCTGATGTGAATACTTTTTATATTGAAAGTCAGCGGGACTTCTTAAATTTATTTAGGAGAGTAGTAGAAGCTTGGCTGAAACACTGTGATGGTTTTCAAATCCGAGTTCTTGTCTGCAAATTGGATTTCTTAATTGGGCATTAATTTTTATCGAACTTTTATTAACTATCATGTTGCTATGATGTACTAATATGAACCTAGTAGAACTTACCTAAAATACGCATTCAGCAGCATGGTTTTTTGTACTTTACCAGTTACCTGTGATATAAAGGGAGCAAGGCAGAGCCTGGAATCCCTTTCTGACAGCCCAACATGACGCAGACAGCTTGGTGGTCCTCAGATGATCAGGTTACAGTAATTTGGCCATTGGGAAAAATATAATGACAACTGAGGAAAAATTTGTTGAGCAGCCAGTAGCAATTGGAGAAGCAGTGGAGATGTTGATGGATTTGATCATGTTTGTATCAAAGAAACCTGAAGTTACATAGCAGAAGAATGGAAGCAGTACTAGACAGTGATTGCCCAGTTTTGGGTTAGATAGCCAGGAACTTGACTCTTGGTCTGAATAGAGCTGTTGGTTTGTAGTCTCACTAAAACATACTTATTCTGTTACCTTTAGCAGCTTACAGTTTCCTTCTTCTGTGTGGTTTTTAATTTTGCCTCTAACACCTCATAGGGAACACGCTCAGTCACTGAAGATGGGTAATAAGAAGAGGGTTTTGTTGCTTGGATCTGGCTATGTTTCTGGCCCTGTACTTGAATATCTCACTAGAGATTCCAACGTTGACATCACAGTTGGTATGTAAGACTTTGCTTGTTTTACATTGAAAAATCATGTCTTATTTAAACCTGCTAGCGTGGCAGAACCTTTCTCATAAGTAATAAATAAAACAGATAAAGAAAATCTTTGCTATTATGCACAGCAGAAAAGCATTTCTTAGCTTTCTGAACATTTTAGTTTATATAATTGATTTGAAAATGACAAAGACATATGCAAAGTATACTGGTTGCATGTGTAACCTATAGGGAAATTAGAAGTATTTTTCCTTCTAAACTGCTTTGGGCATGGGATTGGTTTTGTAGCTAGTCAGTCACTTTTGTTGGTGCTTGGCTGTGTTTTCAGCCTCACACAATACGAAGATGAAATTGTTTTTCTAGACATCTGTATGAGTGAAGCCTCTGCTGTTGTTATAACCAGTACTGCAGTGGTAAACCTTCAGACCCTGACCTTCCCATCAGCCCCACACGCCTGCTTGTTTATTCCTCTGTTTTGGTTTTATCTGTAGCATATTTCAGGCTGGGCATCTCAAAAACACCTTTATGTACCCTCAATGTTGACTTTACCCTAATTCTGTGATTTCAGATTGAAAACCCAGGCTGTGTTGCCTGAAAGATACTTTGCAGGGAGGTGATTTAATTTAAAGCTTACCATTGTATTTCTGTTGATTTTTGTTGTTGTTGCTTCGGTTTGGTTTTTTCCCCTCGTGCTACTTTCATACTCAGCTGCTTTTGCTACCCTCTGCAGTGATAACCATGGTACTTTTAAACCCTCAGAAAAGATTTACTAGGAAGAAGAGGGGAACTCTTAAGGAAGCCGCACCTTTGTTATTAGCACTGCCTGATGTGATGAACAGGGAAGGATTACAGCAATGTGCAGTGTCCGTCCCCTCATCAGTACTGAGGCTGCATCTAGTCCCTGCAATACAATAGCAGTAAGGGAAACCAGGTGAACTGGAAGTTCTGTTTTGCCAAGCACTGTGCAAACACAGGAGGTGCCTCTTATCTGGGTAGCTTAAAAGCATGCAGTTATACAGCACACACAAAAAAAAGCTTAGAAGGAAAGAGACACAAAGATATTACTTGTCTAATATTTGGCAGCAGGCGGGTAGATGAAGAAAGCATAAAATGCACATCGCAGTGCCATGTTTGGTTCCCTACTGTTAGGCTACACCACTTTAAATCCAAATGATGAAAATCTTAACTGGGAAACCTTCATGTCATCAACTTTTTTTTGTTTGAATTTGCAGATGATTTTGCCTAGCTCTTTTCTCTCAGCACAAGTTGATTAGTATGGAGAATCACCCTCTGTCAATGTTTATTTCCCATTGACTTTGGAAAGGCCGTAAGGAAATAAGGCCCTAAGTTAGAGGCACAGATGCTTTTCATTCTCCGTAAGCGTGTGCCCCACCTGCTGCCTTCATTGGCCACTCCTTTCTTCTGGCTGCGTTCCCATTGCTGTTCTTGTGCTGGCAGCATAGTGAGCTGGAACAGGAAACCAATTTGCTTTCAGTCAGATGTTGCAAATACTGGTTGCCTTAACTTAGATCCCTTTTTCAGTTCTGCTTTCCTTATAATGGTGAGTGGCGATGGCAGTAGGAGCAAGATAATAGGAAGGAACAAGTGGAAGCAGGCAGAGACTGGATTTCTCTTTTTTAGTGATAATAGCATATGCAGGATTGGTAGGACTAAGCCATATGTAAATATTGAAACTAGTCAGATTGAATCTGGGCCTTTTAGTCATATTTGGCCTAAGAAAAGCTTCATGTTTTTATCTTCGTTATGTTAAAAATGGTGAATTATGTGAATTGTTTTTGTTTTAAGCTGTTAAGCTGTTCTTGGCTAAAATAGGAATTTTGTTAAAAAGTGCTGAAACAGACTTTTGAAAGATTTCTTTTTTAACCAGATTTATCTATAAATGTATGGTTTTATGGAATGAGGGATGGGTTAAACTTTTCTGGGCACGTGTTTGTTTACTAAATCTGTTAGTTAGCTGTGTTGAACCTGCATGTTCATCAAGACCTTAAAACTAGTTCAGGTTTTCCTGTCTCACTTAAACCAAGCACAGCCTGAAAGAGGAAAATTTGGTTTTCTTTTTGGACTTTTTCCCATCCTGGACTTCTACTCAGCTTCGTGCTTTTCAGTGAAGTAGTCTGTGCTTTTGCAGAAATAGCTACTGCTATTGAAAACGGATTGAATACTTCACCTCTGCATTTATTTGGCCAGGTTAGAGAAGTGACCATTTTTAAAACCAGGAGAAACTATATCCTGGATACTGACCTAAAATACTTTAGGCCTCAAGATAAATTGTCTCATTAATTGAAAATGATTGTGTTTCAGCAGGATGATGCTAATGCAAAACCAGTTTACTTTTAAAACACATTAGGCATACAATTTTTCCGTTGCCATCTTCCCTCAAGAGTCAGTGCAACACAGTATTTCATTAAATTCCAAAGCACCAGGTGTGCCTTTTCTGTATTTCTGTGTGAAAGCAAGAGCAAAACCTCTGCCTATTTCAATGCTATTTAATTATTCTGCCTCACATGAGGTTGTAAACCTGCAAGGAAAGGCACTTTTTGGGGTAGGCAATTACTTTTTATTTTTTCCCCTGCCTTTCTAGTTGTGCAGTGCTTCTCCAGCAGACTGATGAGATCATGACTGCCAATAGTATTTAATACCTCTGGGACTGTGATGCGAGTTTCTGGCATTCTAGTTTTCTCCTATACCTTGTTCTGCCAAGCAGACCACTGGATGTCTCATTTAAGTAAGGATTGGTGGACCCAAGGGGTGATGTCCCTCTCAAATCAAAGGATGAAGATCAACTCTATTGTGTGATTGTCCAGCAAATAAATAAGGAAAAGAAAAATTGCTGTTTGGTTTCATAGTGCTGTATGTGGGATGTCATTGAGTTCCTACTCATTACTGGAACTTTGGTTCTCTTTCTTTCTTTTTCAAGTTTTTCATTTGTCTGATCCTTTTGACTCCCTACCCCTAACAATTTTTCCAGTAATACTCTATCTCCACAAAAATACTGGTCTGCCAGAATGGACTAGGGGTACTTTTGACTTGGCATAGTAGTGCTGTTGTTACATTTTTCTGCTGGTCATCTTTATTTTATTTTTCCCAGACCTCACATGGTAGGATTATTGTTCTAGTTCAGATGAGCCACTTTCTCCTGTATCAATAGAAGTGTTTACTACAGCTCTTGCCACTTTCTTGTGATCTTTCTCTAAAACTTTTCTCAAGCCTCAATGTAGACATCCAAGTGACCCTTTTGTGTGGCTGTTATTTGCATTCTTCACCCTCAAACACTTTCTTTAATTGATCTGCTTCTAGATCCAAGATAACAGTGCATATCTAAGGATTCCAAAAGAATCTGCTGTTACCCTTCCATCAGTGGTTTGGTCACTTGTTCTTTGAAAACTTTGTAATGTCTTTTTCAGTACGTTTTGACACTTACCAAAGAGTGGCAGGTGTTCATCTGAGATATCAAAGACTGAACCTCCAGTATGTATGTTTTTTAAAACCTAGAATATACCTTGCCACACATTTTTATGAGGGGTTAGAGTTAAAGACATGGGAGCATGCTTTTGGGGTGGATCACAACCCTGCCTAGCCTATAATAAAAGTGTTGGGTTTTTGTAACTAGTCACTGACTTTTGTGACATGTTTCTGCATAAGAGATGCATTCATTCAGCAGACTTTTTTTCCCTCTCTCTAAAAAACACTTAAGTGTGGATGTATGCTTCTTTCTGTTTAGTTTATCTCTTTTCCCACCATGTGGGTGCTCAGTTACCTGGCAAATGTAAGCAGTGCTGCTGTAGGAAACAATGCCAGGAGGACACGTGCACGTGATGCAAGCGAGCCAGTGGGTTCTGGGGTGTCCTACTGCATGAAGATAGGTTTAACAGTCCTTTATCTCATGTTCTAGACCTACTTCTTCATAGAGTGGAAAAGAAGGGAGATGACATCTAGTTTTGCATAAATAATTTGTGTTGACCTAATCTGCTCATAAAAAAAAATGCAGTTAAAACTCCTGTTAATTTTAAGTACACCCACAAAGTTGCTAATTGGTTACAAGTCTGTTCTCATTGCACAGTTTAGCAGTGAATGGTTCTTTACTTCCAAGAGTAAGTATTCTTTGTAGATTCTTGTTCTTGAGTTATAGCTGCTGTGGCTTGACACTGGCAGTCGATAATAAAATTGACTACTTCAGGGGAAGTGAGTTGCTTTATGCCTGATTTCTCTTCAACTGTTAGTGAAGGAAAACATTCATGCAACTGTTTCTCTTTGGGAAGAAGGGTGTGTGTGTAAAGCACAATTATACATGGGAGTGCTTTGGACTTTCCTTCATCTTTAGGTAACAGTTGATGTGTTTTACTTTTACAACAGCATCTGTCATGAAGGAACAACTGGAACAACTGACGAAAAAATACAGCAATGTTACTTCAGTTCATATGGATGTCATTAAGCACGAGGAAAAGCTGTCCTCTTTGGTGAAGAAACATGACCTTGTAATCAGGTCAGAATTCTGTGTAAAACATGATAGGCTCAACCCTAAGTCATGCTGCTGCTTTTTCCTAGTTCACTGACCTAAATCAACGTGGTAACTTTTTTTTTTTTTTTAATGCCCAAGAGCTGGGGTCATATTTGTGTATGTAAATAGTTGTAACTGGCCACTGCCTTCTTATGTAGCGGAGCATCAGGACTTTCAAAGGCTTTGACTGCAGCATCTCTTTAGAAGTGTTGACCAATTATGTGGACAGCCTTCTTAGTGTGAGGAGCCAGTTGCATTGACCAGTGTATGTGTTCCTGGGATCAAATTTGCATGTTTCCAAGAGGAGGCAAAATGCTGACATCTTGGCAATTTCTCCTGAATATCTCATTAAGAAAGATCTCTTTCCAGGTATTGAAACAGGGCAGGAAATTACTTCATAGTCCTTGCCATTTTGTCCCTTTTGCCACAGATGTCACGAGTGTTGTTTCCTTTCCATGTAGAGCATGCTTTTCACAAAGTACTTCAGGAAGATCATTGTAATGCAAGCTTTCTCAAGGATGGTTTTATAGTTTTGCATCTTCTAAACCTCCAGCATGCCTGTTTAGAAGGTGGCCTTGAAAAGAGGTCAGTGGTTTGTTTTTTACAAAGAGAAGTGTGGCAAAAGATGCTATCTAAAGAATGACTCCCCTGTTGTCCTGCACCCTGTTCTGAGTGCGTACAACAATGCTTTTATGATAGGGTGGCATTTCACTTATGTAGGTATGAAGCTGCTCAGGGCAAGGCAGGTATGACTGCTGCATTTACTTGAGCTCTTTTGTAGGCATACAAAAAACATTTGTGAGTGTCTTTCCAGTGACAGCATAAGTAACTGGATTTTGATGTTGCATAATTCTCCTTCATTTGTAGTTTGCTGCCTTATTCAGCACATCCTTTGGTTGCTAAGAAATGTATTGACAACAAAGTGAACTTGGTAACAGCCAGCTACTTAACACCAGCTATGAAAGAACTCCAGGAGAGGTAGGTATGAGAGTAGCATCTCCCTGGTGTTGCTTCCTTCTTTAGTGCATTATCTGAGTATTTTGCATTCTGTTACACCTACAATGCTTGTTGTGAAGTACTGTTTTCTGCATTCTTTCGCCTTCCCTTTCTATGATGGAGGACTAAGTACCTTTCCCCAAAGTTGTATGTGGAGGATGTGGCAGAGCGGAGAAATGAGTGCATACCCCAATCTGGTCAGACTAGTGTTCTAAACACTGGAATGTACTTTTCTGCATGTCCCATCTTATTCCAGGTTAATGTGCCTTTCCCTCTCCCCTCAAACCTGTTAGGATGTTTGAGCTGGGCTGATATTCAAGCTGAGCAGCTGGGCTGTCCTGTTCTACCAGTGACAGCAAGCTTGTCTGTCATCCTTTACATTCCCCTAATAAAAAGTCATTCTTGGCTTATTGTATCTACAGTAATATCCTCCTTCATGCCACCTTCTTTTGGACAGGCCCACTGTATTAGTCTCAAATTGGTGACATTTCTAACTATTCTAATGTTTCTGTTGTCCTACTTAGTATGTGTTTGGAAGTTTTTTTGGGCATGAAGCTTCATCTAGGTGCTCCTGTCAGTCAGGGTACTGGAAACTCTGAAGTGAATTCAACTGAGTGAGATGAGAATTGTACATGCTGTGTGTCTACGAAAGATAAACCAGGGATAGCTAGACAGGTAGAGAACCAGTGTTGCAGACAGTGAGGGGGGTTTAGGGGCCTCTCCTCCCCTTCTTGCTGTGATGCCAAGAGGTCATATCATGCTCTGAAAAAAAAAAAAAAAAAAAAAAAGACTTCTCATTTGTCAAAACACAAAGTGTTTTTGAAAATAAAATAAATCACCTCAGTTTGTGGTGATAAGTGAGCTGCTCTGGGATTGTAGGCAACTGTTAAAAATAAGAAAACCCAAATGCTTGTAATTTGGGAAAGTAGGCCTTTCAATCTCTCTCCCCACAGGAGCTGTTTAGGGCAATTAGTAGCTCTGTGCTGCCCTCTGCATTATTACCTTCCTGCATTATAGTACTGTCCAGGAGAATTTGGAGTAGCTGGTGGGAATTTCTTTTTCCGCCAGCCCCTAGATGTTGCAGCGAAGTAAGAGAAACCAAGGCTAGAATGACTCTTAGGCAATTGTCACCGTTCAGGTTTTAACATCTGCTTCTGTTTTTTAGCACAAGCTGCAGGCAGAGCCCAGAATTTACTGTGTTGGGAAAAGTTCACTGGGCCTTTGTTGGACAGATTTCATGAATAAAAGGCCAGTAGGAGTGAATATTCTGAAAGCTCTGCATTTCTGTTATTTTTAGTGTAGAAGCTGCTGGTATTACAGTTATTAGCGAAATGGGTTTGGATCCTGGTCTTGACCATATGTTGGCGATGGAATGTATTGACAAGGCAAAAGAAGTTGGTGCTACGGTAAGGTTGGCAGGTAGTGCATAGTTCTGCCAAGATTTTATTAGTAAAGTTGTTCCTTTAACACCACCCAGTTTTTGGGCATGTCACTGATGTGTAACGGATTCTGGACACCTTGCTTTTTCTGATGCTTGCAATTTGGTGCCAACTAATCCAATTGGTGAGACCATCAACTAAGATGGCTTTGCTCCAGTGCATGTTTTGGTTTCCTCTCCTTTACAGACAGTGCCCACGGTGTTACAGCTTGACACTGTTGCTCAGTGAAGTTCTTTTGGATTCCACTGTCCACTCTATATCTTCTGATTTGGCCCATTTTGGGGGATAACGTCAACAGAAAGTTTAAGAACTAGTGGGGATTCTGCAGGGTAGCTCTGTACTGTTTGAATCCTGGTCTGTCTTCTCTTCATTGTTTCTTTCCTGTGGATAAATCTGACAGGTTGTATCCTACACTTCTTTCTGTGGTGGCCTACCAGCTCCAGAGCACTCTGACAATCCTCTGAGATACAAGTTCAGCTGGAGCCCGCAAGGAGTGTTGCTGAATACGGTTCAGTCTGCTACATATTTGAAAAATGGAGAGGTGAAGTAATCCTAACATTTCCATTTAAAGCCAGACAAAGAAGGTGGTGTTGGGCTAAGGAGGGAATTGGGATTCCTAAGGTGCTGTGTTTACTTTCAAGCCAGTGACAGTCAGTTGCCTAAGCAAGTTGCATACATCGCTTAATCCTGTGTTTGGAGCGTCATGGTGCCTGGCTGCTGCCAGCTTAATTCTTACTTACTATGTGGAGACTGATTGCAAAGGAGGAGTGCGTTCTAATGACTAAAACACTGGATTGAGGTTGGTGTTCTGCATTCAGTTTCCATCCCTGTTGTGTGTTGCTTTTGCCACTTAATTGCCCTGTCTTTGGCTCTGTAAAACAAAGGTGAGCATGCATCGTTCTTCTTGCTTTTCTGTCTAGTCACGTTTGTAAACGAAACAGCTTCATTCTGTACTTGCACAGCGTATAGCAGAACTCTCGATTTCTTTTGGTGCGGTCTGTAATACCAATACCCCACTGAGTTGGTTTTGTGAAAGTGTACAGTGCTTTCCGATGTGTTTTATATAAGCTCTGTTCTGCTGTTTGTGCAGGAATCATTACAGTAGACTTAACCTAGCAAATGTCACTGCATCTGTTTTACGGAAAGATCGTAACTGATTTGTGCAAAGCTATTGAAAGCCATTATCGCATTTCTGCTTTCCAGTCCTATCTTTTTGATCCCTCCCACTTGCTCAGAGCAGTTACCGAGCAGGGGCTCTTCAAATGTCAAGGAGACTGCCTTGTATAACCACCGTAAAGTTGAGATAATTATCTAAACTTTTTGATCTGCAAAACTGAGAAATCTTTTGAGATGTTTTATGATGACATTTTGGTGCTCTAGTGTTCTTATTGCAGTAAGAAAGGAGAAATTCAGGGATTGTACATTGGATCATTATTTAATAAGCAACAACACACAGTTAAAAGTTTCAGATGAAAGGGTCTCTTGGAGAATGTGAAAATGTTTCTTTTTTGATTCTGACCTGGTTCACCCATTGCTAGGAAAAATTAGATCGTGCATATGAATGATTCATTATGAGAGCACTATGTGAGCTTCTCAGTAAATTGTGCAATTCTTCCTCCGTGCCACTAAATCCTTAGCTGTCTTTGACTGTTGTGCAGGATTCTTCCACACTAGTGTCTTGCCTGGCAAGCACAATAAGATCTTTCGGCATTGCTGCAGACTTCATTGCTTTAGTCTTTCTTCTAGAAGGAAGCCTTGCCCCTTTGTTCAGAAGTCACAAAATGAGTTTGTATTGATGCTGCATAGCAGATCTGTGCATCAGCTGCTTGAAGGAAGCAGGGTTCAAGGCTTTGGTTGGGAGTGATAATAGCACTAGTCAACCTTATTTTGTTTTCTTTCAGCAGTGCATTCTCCCTGTGCTTTGTAGCTGCAAGGAAAGATGTACATGTGCAGCAACTTTACATCAGTGTGATATCACCTGATCTATTTTAATCTTTTTTTTTAAAAAAAAGAAAAAAACGCCCATCCTTCTCTTTATATTTGCCATCTCCTCCCCCACAAAAAAAGAGAATAAAAGGATTGGCCAAAAAGCAGGGAGCCTGTGGGCAAAACCTCCCTTCACACTGGTGTAGCTTGGGGAGGTGCTCCAAAATTATGCTAATGTAAGCGAAGTGGGAACCTGCCACTTTAATAAAAGTGCAGCAGGAATTAACAGTATGTGTGAGAAGAATGTGGCTTGTTTTAGCCCTTTGGTTGGTAATGGCTGACATAGTGCATGCTCCTCCATTACAGGATATGCTTAAATGGCTTGTGCAGCTACTTTATTTAGATTGGGCCTTTGTTTGCACCAGAAACACTAAGCATGTTTTTCCTATTTTGAGTATACTTCATCTTTTCTGTTGTAAAATAAATTAAATAACACTGCAACAAAATAACATTGCTGTTCTTTCACAAAATTTAGATTATCAGTATTCCAGCTGGAGGAGCATTACTTGATTCTGTTACTCCGATGGATTTTTTCCCAGGATTAAATCTCGAAGGCTTTCCTAACAGAGACAGTACAAAATATGCTGAGCCGTATGGCATTCAGACAGCTCATACTTTGTTGAGAGGCACCTTAAGATACAAAGTAAGTTGTTGTTGTTGTTGTTATTATTAGTTATTGTTTTCCTCAAGAGATGAATGTTGTCATTTCAAGAAAACTGTGTATTTAAAAGTCAGCCTTTGATAGCTCTGTACTTGCTATTTATGAGCTTTCCGCTATCCCACCTGAGAGAGAACTGAAAGCACTTCTCTCATTTTCTTAATGTAGCTTTACTTGTTTATTTAACAGGTGTTTGTTGCAAAGCCTGTTTTAGGCAGCTGGTCAGTTGTCTTGCATCGCCTCTATCTGTGTTTCTGTTTTTTCTCTGGCTCTGTATTTGGTGTCAGATCAATAGAAGATTTTAAAATAATTAAATAAATCAGACAGGGTTGTGTGATGTGTGTTGCTGTTGTGTATTTTAAGGATTGATCTATTCTCTCAAAGTTGATAAAAAATTGAGCTTACAGTTTGTTGCTTATATTCCTATGACAAACATAATGTAAAAACCTTACAGGAAATTATGGTTTTCCATCAAACTGAGGAAGTTTTTCGTTAAGTAACTGGAAATCTTGAATTTAAGCGGCTTTAACGTTTTGGTCAGTTAAGTAAAACATTAAGAGGTAAATGTGTTTTCCTTCTAACTGATAGACTCTTTTCCTTTCATTTGTTAGGTGCACAAAGCAGAATCAAAACAATATTTTTTCTTTCAGATTTCTTTTTTATTATTTTGTTGGTCAATATACATTAAGAAGGAATAAACCTAAAAGCATATTCAAGGTTTGAAAAAGCTTTTATGGATGTCGTGATATGTCTGTGGAGTTAAGGTTTATGTCAAGGTTTTAGTTGTTGTTGTTTTGTACATGGCTCGAGGAATGTGTATGTCCTTTCCCCCTTAATTCCTCTGTTGCAGTACAACAGGATTTTTTCTTTATTACTGGGAGGGAGGGACGCTTGCTTGGCAAAAGAAGATTGGGAGGCCAATGTAGGGGAATAAGGGTTACATATTGCAATGGCTCCCTTCTTGTCAGTCTAGATACAATCTCTTGTTCAGAAGCTAAAAATATGTGGAAGGCATCTATCTCATCACAAAGTCTTAATATGACAGTATCTACTTTTCCATTTGGTGCCTGGTAAAATTTTCTTCTTTTGTATAAGTGTTAGCACAAGCAAGAGCAAAAATGTCAGGGTGACATGAAGAGTTGTAATCAGTGTGCTGCAAGAATGATGTTTCTGTGGTTAGTGCTGTTTTCTTAACCCCCAAAGCAGGTCCATCACTTTGGGTTGGTGTGATGTTGGTAGGGTTGTGTGGAAGAGTTTGCCATACCTCTACCTGCGTGGTACCTACATGCCAGAACATAGTGCTGGGCAGGGCAGAAGTTAATGTTGGCCCTTTGCACGTGCTGCTGTGTTGCAGAGCAGAAAGCGATCTGTTTGGTGTGGAGGCTAATATCTCCTCAGAGTGCCTTTTATAGATTAAGTTCAGATAGCTAATGGAGTCGGTTTAACAAGAGGTGTCACAGAAGGCCATGTGAGCTGATAACCTAGTGCTGGTGGAGGTGGCTCCTAATTATAATTAGCCCTCTTTCAGGGTGCTTTATTTCCACCATTCCGCTTTTTTATAGTGTTTCTAGTCACTTGCATGCAAGTGTTTACAGGTATCCACCAGCTGTTTGGGAGTGTTAACAGCATACAAACAAAAATAAGCAGAAACCAGTTCAGACTTCTTTTATCGTGCAGTCTATTGCAGCCTTTGCAGTTCCTTTTAAATACCATTCCACTGCTGTCCTGGTTGTGTGTCTGATATTCCTGAAGGAAAGATACAAACACACAGGTTCCTTATCTTTAAAATCAATTTATCTGATGTCCATATAATCGTACTGGTGTAAAACTGGGATGAGCTGAATTCAGCATTGGGCCCTGTATTCAGTAGGGGCCAGCTGGCTGATATAACCCCGTCTGTAGTGACGCGCTGGTGTTTGAACTAGTGCTGGCCAGCTTAGCCCTTTGATCTCATGAACGAATGCTACCTGCCGTGGAAGTATCGGTGGTGGAATAAGTCGCTAAAGAAGGTATTGAAAAAGTAGGGAGAGGGGTGGAGAGGGGCTGGGGAAGGTACCGCTCTGCAGCAGTAACCCCATTGTCTTATTGTGGCTGTCTTCCCATGGGAATAGTGCTTAACACTACCACGGTTGTGTCCATCACTACATTCAAACCAAGGGAAATACTCACCTCAGTTTCAAGTGATTATTAACCATGTTATTCTTTTATTTCAGGGATATTCCAAAACTATGGGAGGCTTTGTAAAACTAGGATTAATTAACCCAGATCCTTATCCTTTGCTAAGCTCAACCATGCCACCTCTAACCTGGGTGAGTTACTCTGATTACTCTGCCTTCTTTCCTCTGTTTTATTAATGTTTTGCTTATTGCTAGGCTTGGGTGTGCTTAAGCAATGGAAATCTTGTATTGCATCCTGGTCTTCTCTGCTTTTTGTTCCTGGAAATTAGGAAGATTTTCTTCAGCAGGAATGTAGTACAGTGCTGGAACAGGTTCCCCAGAGAGACTCTGGAGTCTCTGACGCTTCAGGACTCAGCTAGACAAAGCCACGGCTGACTTGAGTGCTGGCGGTACTCCTGCTTCAAGCAGGGCATTGGGCTAGATGACCCTCAGAGGTCCTGTACAATATTTTTATGAATTGTCTTAAATTTTCTGTTAGTCAGAATCCAGCCCTCAGTGCTGTGAATTTGCAGTGTCCATTTTGGTACTGGCCCATGATCTTCAGTATAAAAATATTTTTTAGGGCATCAAGAAGTAAGAGATCATGCCTAAATGAGTATATTAAAATATTTTTTTCTGTTAAAACTCTGTACAAGCATTTTTTTTTGTCTTGTGTTATGCTGCTTTTCTGTCTTGCTTACTGATGCCTCACTTCATCTTAATCTCAGCCAAGGTTATGACTCCTATGATGTGCTGCTGTTACATTTGACAATCAACATTTTGGTTGTCTCTGTGGGCAGTGCAGGGAATTTCGTGTTTTGGTATGGCGTAGAAAGAGCTGAATGGACAAACAGCTTATTACTGGTCAGGTCTGTTTGTCTGTCTTGTGAGAAATGTTTCTTCCATTTTGCAAACCCCTGAGAGAGTAACTTTGTTTATTACTCAGATGAACAAAATTCGGATCTGTCTCCTGTTTCCTTCCTTGTGCTTTCATTAGCATTAATCTGGAAAAAGACACTAGGCTTATGCTGGGTGATGGTCTGAGAAGAGCACACTATTCTTCTGAGGATGCCATTATTTCAAGTTAAGAATGTCTTGAGTGTTCTCAAAACCAAGAAAGCACAAGGTGAAGAGGCCCAGTCTTGCTTGTCTCTGACTAACATACAGCATTGCTCATCTTCCCAAACTCCAGGAGTTTTTTGCTGCCGTGTAGGAATTACTTTTTTTTTTTTTTGAGGTTATTTTTGTCCACTTTGAATTTTAGCGTTGATATCTTCAAGTTTTCCTTGCAAAGATGGTTAGAATTTTCAGTCCTTCTAGCCTCAGTGAGTAAGTATACAGTGCCATGTAATCTGTGAAAATAACTATAAACTCATTAGTCTCACTGCAAACCTTGTCTCAGCAATGTTGTTACGTCTTAGTACTTTCCCTTTATCCTACTCTACCTGGGAAGCATTGGAGATAGGCTAACCTGAGCTTCTAAACAGACTCTGCAGTTTTGCTTGCTTCATATCTTGTTCATAGGTCCATTCATTATACATCTTCCTGTGAATGAAGCAAGCAATAATCAGCATCTAGATAGATAGCACAAAATGGCCTTCAGGTATACATAAAGATCTTCAGAAAGCTTTTTGGTAGTATTCCCAGGATTGCCAGAGCCTTGTTTGTCTCATCAGTCTGTTTCCTTCCTTTTGAAAGGGACATTACTCCATTTCTAGACCAGCTGAAAGATATCCTTAAGTTCCTGACTCTCTGGCTGTCTCCAGGTGGCTTCTCCTTTACCCTAACATCTTCCCAGTGTTCCTTGTTTATGCCGATTTCTATGTTCCTTCTTCACTGCCAAAGGGATAAGACTAAAAAGTAGGGGGAAGCAGCTGAGTGGTGGGGTACAAAGTGTTTTAGGAAAAGATGACCCCTATTCTCACTTGTTATGATTAAAAATCCCAAGCTATCTCACCTTCCCTGTACGCATAACCTGTCTTCTCAGAAGTCCTGGATGTTAACTGAGCTTAGTGGAGAGGTGGGTTCATGAAACCTTGGGTGAAAAGGAGTGGGCACAGATGTCAGGCCTTCAGGAACTTCTTTTCTTTTCTTTTAATGCAGAAAGAACTCATGTGCAAACTGGTTGGAATTAAGCCACCTGCTGAGTACCATGTTCTTAAAGAAGCTGTATTTAGCAAACTGGAAAAGGACAAAAGTCAGCTGGAGGCAGTGGAATGGTAAAATGTTCCAGTGATTTTTAATTTTTTTTTTTTTTTAAAAAAAAAGGTTTGCAATTCTAGCCATTTTGGTCCATAGTGAGACTGTTAAACTGGTATGCTGAACAAGCTGGAAATTACAAAACTGAGCTGTTGATAGGCAACGATACAAGTCTGCTCACTTTTTCTGCCAGGCTAGGTTTATTGGGAGATGAACCAGTTCCAGCAGCAGATTCCATTGTAGGGGCTCTTGCAAAGCACATGGAGATGAAGCTGCCCTTTGGTATGTGAGAAATTCTTCTTTTTCATGGCTTTGAGTGGAACAAGTCAGTATCTTTTATCAGCCTTAATTAGACTAGTTTGTTCACCTCCATTAAGAAACCTTCATGTTAGGTTTTTTTAATGTCTTGCGATGTTCTCTGCTCCCCCAGTTTATCCTTTTCTTTCCCTGTTACATTTTTAGTTTCATCTTAATATTCCATCCTCCCTAATAGTCCCTATCTTAAGTCACTTCCCTGATATACGTGCTGTGTAAGCATAGTGCCTTGCTCATCAGGAACCTCATCTTGATATGATTGAAATACAGGTAATGAGCAGTTTGTGTGCTTTTCTCTTAGGCACTGGAGAGAGAGATATGATTGTTATGAGAAACGAAATAGGCCTCAGACATCCTTCTGGTCATTTGGAAAACAAATTTATTGATCTGGTTGTCTATGGTGATAACAAAGGATATTCTGCGATGGCTAAAACAGTAGGATACCCCACGGCTATTGCTGCTAAGATGGTTCTCGATGGTAAGTGACTGTTCAGGCTTCAGCAACAGAATTCCATCACTCTGGATCTTCCTGCCACAGAAGGAAGAACTTTCTATGGAAAGCAGATGTGTAGTGTTTCTGAAGTGTATATACTTTTTTTTTTCTTTACAGGAATTTTTAATTTGCATGTTTGGAAGTTTCAGTGGCTCTTCTTAACTTCTTAATCTATAGAGATATTTAGTAGTTTAATCTTAAGTGTTTCACTGGTGTACAGGGGACCTTTGGTATGGTAAACTACAATTGACTGTGCCACAGTGAAGCAGGCTAAATATACCTGTGCTGAACAAACTAGTGACTTCCACTGCTACTTTCCAGACTGATCAAATTGGAGGCTTGGGGCATATGACCTGATTATGTTGTGTGTGTACATATAAACAGGCAGACTCTGCCTAGTCATTACCATGTTTAAGGAAATAGTGTGATTTCCCCTTGCTTGCTCTTAATCTTTAGAACTTCATTCTTCTCCTGACTAATATGAGCAAAACCTTTGGGTTTAGGTGTTTGGGGTTTTTTTGTCTTTTTTGTAATTTAAAAAAAACCCAAACTTTTGAAGCTTAGATACTTTTCACCTAATCACAGTTTCACAGCTCTATGAATGAAATTCAACCTGTGCATGCTACTATTTCAAACTTTTTTCCCTTTAATACAGTACTGCTGCTGTGTGAGAAGGTAATGCCAAAGTTGATAAATTTTTACATATATATATTATGTAAAAATATAAAAATTAAAATTTCTGTAATTGCAAATTGGTATTTTTACTTGTGGTGGGTTGACCTTGCCTGCCAGATGCCCACCCAGCCGCACTCTCACTCTGCCTTCTCAGCAGGACAGGGGGAGAAAATAAGATGAAAAATCTTGTGGGTTGAGATAGACAGGGAGATCACTCACCAGTTATTGTCACAAGCAAAACAGACTCAACTTGAGGAAAAGGAGTTAGTCAGAAGGACCCCCTGGGAGACGATCCTCAGGGACAGGGGAATGGAACAGAGCTGGCAGATCTTTAAGGACACCTTCCATAGAGCACAAGAGCTATCAGTCCCCAAGTGTAAAAAATCAGGCAAGGAAGGGAAGAGACCAGCATGGCTGAGTCGAGACCTGCTGGTCAAACTAAAGAGTAAGAGGGAACTGCACAGGCAGTGGAAGCAGGGACAGGTGTCCTGGGGGGAATACAGGGAAACGGCCCAGTTGTGTAGGGAGGAGGTCAGGAAGGCCAAGGCGAGGATGGATCTGAATTTGGCAAGGGATGTAAAGAATAACAAGAAGGGCTTCTACAGGTATGTCAACCAGAAAAGGAAGGTTAAAGAAAGCGTACCCCCCCGATGAACAAGAAAGGCAAACTTGTATCAACGGATGGGGAGAAGGCTGAGGTACTCAACAACTTCTTTGCCTCGGTCTTCACCGGCAACCTCTCTCCTCACCCCTCCTGAATCAATGGACCAAAAGATGGGGACCAGGGGGGTAAAGGCCCTCCCACTGTAAGGGAAGATCAGGTTTGAGACCACCTGAAGAACCTCAGTGTACACAAGTCTATGGGACGTGATGAGATGTATCCCAGAGTCCTGAGGGAACTGGCTGATGTAGTTGCCAAGCCACTCTCCATGCTATTTGAAAAGTCATGGCAGTCAGGTGAAGTCCCTGCTGACTGGAAAAAGGGGAATGTTGTGCCCATTTTTAAAAAGGGAAGAAAGGAGGACCCTGGGAACTATCGACCTGTCAGCCTCACCTCTGTGCCTGGGAAGATCATGGAACAGATCCTCCTAGAAGATATGCTCAAGCACATGGAGGACAGGGAGGTGATTTGAGATAGCCAGCACGGCTTCACCAAGGGCAAGTCCTGCCTGACCAACCTAGTGGCTTTCTATGAAGGAGTGACAAGGGACACAGTCCCCCACAACATCCTTCTCTCTAAATTGGGAAGCTACATATTTGATGGGTGGACTGTTTGGTGGATAAGGAATTGGCTGGATGGTCGCATCAAGAGGGTAGTGGTCAACAGCTCGATGTCCAAATGGAGACCAGTGACAAGTGGGGTCCCTCAGGGGTCCGTACAGGGACCGGTGCTATTTAACATCTTCATCAATGACATAGACAGTGGGATCAAGTGCACCCTCAGCAAGTTTGCAGATGACACCAAGCTGAGTGGTGCAGTTGACACACCAGGAGGACGAGATGTCATCCAGAGGGACCTGGACAAGCTGGAGAGGTGGGCCTGTGTGAACCTCATGAGGTTCAGCAAGGCCAAGTGCAAGGTCCTGCACCTGGGACGGGGCAACCCCTGGTGTCAATACAGGTTGGGGGATGAAAAGATTGAGAGCAGCCCTGCGGAGAAGGACTTGGGGGTACTGGTGGATGAAAAGCTGGACATGAGCCGGCAATGTGCGCTTGCAGCCCAGAAAGCCAACCGTATCCTGGGCTGCATCAAAAGCAGCGTGGCCAGCAGGTCGAGGGAGGTGATTCTGCCCCTCTGCTCTGCTCTGGTGAGACCTCACCTGGAGTACTGCGTCCAGCTCTGGGGCCCTCAGCACAAGAAGGACATGGACCTGTTGGAGTGGGTCCAGAGGAGGGCCACAAAAATGATCCGAGGGCTGGAGCACCTCTCCTACGAGGCCAGGCTGAGAGAGTTGGGGTTGTTCAGCCTGGAGAAGAGAAGGCTGCAGGGAGACCTTATTGCGGCCTTTCAGTACTTAAAGGGGGCCTACAGGAAGGATGGGGAGAATCTTTTTAGCAAGGCCTGTTGTGACAGGACAAGGAATAACGGATTTAAACTAAAGAAGAATAGGTTTAGACTAGACATAAGAAAGAAATTTTTTACACTGAGGGTGGTGAAGCACTGGCACAGGTTGCCCAGAGAGGTGGTGGAGGCCCCACCCCTGGCAACATTCAAGGTCAGGTTGGACGGGGCTCTGAGCAACCTGATCTGGTTAAAGCTGTCCCTGCTCACTGCAGGGGTTGGGCTAGATGACCTCTAAAGGTCCCTTCCAACCCAAAGCATTCTATGATTCTATGAAAATTAATTTATTGCCAATTAAAAATAGGTTTGGGTAGTAAGAAAGAAAGGTGAACCAACACCTTCGCCCCCCATCTCTTTTTCCCAAGCTCAACTTCACTCCTCCATTCCTGACCACTCAGCCTCTTCCCTCTGCCCTGAGCGGCACAGGGGGATGGGGAATGGGGGCCTGTGGCCAGTGCATAACAGCTCCTCTCCGCTGCTCCTTCCTCCTCATGCGTTTCCTCTGCTCCGCCCCGGTCTCTCCACGGGCTGCAGGGGAGTCTCTGCTCCAGCACCTGGAGCACCTCCTCCCCTCCTCCTTCTCTCACCTGGGTGTTGCAGGGCTGTTTCTCACACTTCTGTCCTCACTCCTCACTGCTGTGCAGCGTTCTGCCCTTTCCTAAATCTCCTTTCCCTGAGGCGCCGCCATCTTGGTTGCCGGGCTGGGCCGTGCGCTGCGGGGGGCGGCTGGAGCCGGCTGGAACCGGCTGTGTCTGGCGCAGGGCAGCCCCGGCCGCCCCTCACAGCAGCTGCCCTCGGCCAAAGCTTTGCTGGGTAAACCCAGTATGGTACTCAACATGTTTTTTTTTTTTTTCCTACCTTTATCGCAGGTGAAATAGATGCCAAAGGTATGGTTATACCATTGACAAAGAATGTTTATGGACCAATCCTTGAACGTGCTCGGGCAGAAGGCATTGAGTACAGCACTCACAGCATTATCAAACAGTAACTGGAAGCAGCGGATTGAACCAGGTTTTGGCTTTTTTTGGTTCCCCCCAACCCGGCCTCCACTTTAAGAATCTCAATTTGCACCAGCTAAAGGCAGCATCTGCCGTTTCACGCACAAATGATGCCTTCCATAAAACGGTTGCCTGAGTTTGATGTAGAAACTGGAGATACCCAGATGCATGAATTGCGGTATTTTCCTCTTAAAACTGTTACGCTTTCATGTACATGTTTCAGCATCAATCAGATTTTTCCTTATTTCTTTCCTAAAATATCCGTGAGGTTTAGGGGTTTTTTTTTCATTAATAGAGTTTATCTTCTAAGTGTATACGGTTATTATTGAGAGAAATTTAGGCTGAAAGAAAAATCTATTAGTGGGTTCTTTTGTGGTGGAAAAGTCTGGTTAATGAATACCACTGATTGAGCTTGATTGTTCATGTGGTAAAAATAATTTATCAGAATAACAGAGATGAAAGTGATACTGCAATTTTAAGTCTTATTATTCCTTTTAACAGTATTTGTGAATGTTTTCACAATAATGATATGCAAGAAATAGTTTAGAAATTCTGCACTACTAGCAAATAAGATCCTGTTAAATCTTGAAAACGCTCAGTTGTTAAATATTGGAAATCTAGATCTTAATATTTTTGAAATCCCTCTCTTATGAATGTAAACTTAAATTAATTGGAGGAGGGAGGAAGTTAAAGTCACCCTTTCCCGTTACAGAGTGGAAGCTGGTCGCGATATGTTGAAACGCCTGCTATTACGTGCTGCCTTGTGCTGTGAAGAGAGCACATTAGCATTTAGCGCTGCAGCTAGGAAGGGCATTCTCAAATACAACACAGTTAATGTGCTTAGAAGCCGCTCCAGATGACATGTTTACTCTTTCCACTTACACCGTGTGCCTTGTCCAGGTTAAGTACTGTTACAAAGGGAATAGACTGTGTAGTATAAGCAGCTTTGAAATGCAGTAGGCTTAGAGGTTTAAATCACTACTTTCTGAATTAGCTTCTGTCCTTTTGCTATCACGCTTTGAAGCGTTCATTTGGGAGCCTGTCCGCACTACTCAATACAGTGCCACTTCAGACACATGAGAGTTTGCCAGTGTACCAGCTCATGTGATGCTAAGTGCTGTGCTGCACAGACGTGCCAGCCCAGCTCTAGCGGCAGTTTAGCCACGTCAGCCCAGAACTGAACTTTAGCCTGAGTGCAGCTTCTGTCTGACAAAACAGCAGTCGCTTCCTTCCAGTTCAGGGCTGCTTCTGTGGCTTTTGCTCAGGGATTTGTATGCCACCTTGCAATGCAAGCGTGGCGTCGACTTCACTAGTTAGGCCTGGGAGATGCAATGTTGTGGGCAGATACCATTTGCACTGGCACCTGTGCAACTGACTGGAGCTCCCCTTTTCTAAAGCTGAATACTGATGCTGGAAGCTGTCAGCTTTCAACTTTGCTCACAGCCGCACTTTGCTGATAAACACACAGCCTTTTACGTCCTGAGAAGCATAGTGCTATTGTGGTCCTGAGGGGCTGGAATTCCAGGTGTTGCTCTGCCTAGGAAAAGCAGCCATAACAAGAGCTGAAGTTTTGATCTCCAAGCCTTGCTACGCAGGATTTGGATTTTCTTTGTGCATATGTAATGAAGTAGCAACTGCAATAAAGAGGAAGGTGAAAGGAGCCAAAGGGAGAAGGAAGAATAAAGGGCAGAGTATTATTGTCAAAGAGGAGGACTTTTTATACTGAACCACTGAATGCTTTTGTACTGTCAAATTTGGATTCTGTTACAGTGCCGTGCATGTTCAGAGTATCGGATGAAATCCTGGCTCCACTAAGTTGCTTTGCTTCCCACTGACCTTACAGGCTGTTGGTCTGCTGGATGGCTGATACGTGCAGCTGGGGTAAGGATGGAGCCTGCAATGAATGTTCCACTCTCTGCTGCCTCCTCCTTCCCCCAGTAGATTAAAGGCCTGCAGCTGGGGGTTAAAATTAAACTTATATCTGCTTGTTCAGTCCAGAGCTTGGTGGGGCTAGGATTTCACTTGAGAATTGTCTCTTCCCTCCCTTACCCCACAAATACACAACCATGGAGTCGTGATTCTGTATACATGCATGCACCTTGCTTGCTTTTCTGCCTAGGAAATGCAGTATGCAAAGAATTTTGGAATTTTTAAAAAGTATGTAACCTCTTTGGAGCACAAAAAGAATGAGCACTACAGAGTGTATTCTTGAAGAAAAACACTGCTACTATTTTTGAAATGTTTTGTATCAGAGTATATTTCTGTTTCCCAGTGCAATGCTGCTTTTCATTTTCTAAGTTTAGACTTAAATGAATTTAACTGAAGATTAGACTCCTCAATTCTCTTTGCATATTAATGGAAAGATAATTATAGCTTAATCACAAGATTGCTTGAAAAATAAATCTGAAAACCTGTGTTTCATTGTCATGTCATCTTTACAGTCTAATGAGATGTATATGAATGGGATTTATTTTTTTACATTGATGGTTATATTGAAAGGGTGTCTACGCATGGACTTCTCTACATATATGAAATACCTTTCCATACTTCTTGCTAGACTCACAAGAGAAGACTCTTCAAGGATTGTTTAAGCATCCACATCTAACACCCATATATATTTATATACACATACATACATTTCTGTACCTAGACATCATCTTCAGCTATAATCTTAAGACATACAATTTTTTTAGCACGTGTTTTGTGCTTGGGCACAAGGACAACCACTTAAGTGGAAAGCTATGGAACAGTAGATGTACAGTGTCTCCCTATACCCCAGGAAGAAATGAAAGCTTGGTGTCTCGCTGCCTGTCTCAGCTTGAGGGCCTTGCTCGGCTGTATACGTGCTTTGGTTTCTGCTATCACTGCCTGGGCTGAAAGGCTCTTAAGCTGTTTGTTCACATCAGGCTGCAAGGAACAGATTGTTTGTCACCGTGTGTCTCATTTCTTTCATTTTGGAATTTATTCTAGTGCCAGCTCTCCATGCAGGTAAGATCCCAGTTTCTTTCTGAGATGGAGGTGCTTGAGCCCCATTACGCTCAGACTCCTTTCCTTGCCTCAATGTTTCACACACTCTCTGCCTCAGATATTCCTGTAGACGAGAATGACACTGCTTTTCAGGGACTGGAGCACAAGTGTGACTGCCAGACAAAGGGTATGCGCTCATAGCACAATAAGTGTTTAAGGGGAAAAAAATTCTGGGGTAAAGTGATTGCGATTAAGCTGGAAAACTAACGAGGAGGGGGAGAAAAAAGAAATTTAGCTTTGAGTGTCCAGCAGAATTTATCAAGGCAAGTCAGACCATCTCAAATACACTGCGACTACAGGGTCACAGGATGTGGCTTTGCTAAGACAAAGGAATGAGTTCAGTAAACCAGAAGTTTGGGGTTTTTTTGTACTTTTTTGGTTCTAAAAAGAAAAGAATGCAATTGGAAACAGAAGGGAATCAAGGGAAATGTGGCCAAATGCCCCGAGAGACTTCTCTTCCCCCTTGTCCCTTTGAAAATAAAGTCCTTAATCCACCAAAGCACAAACCTGTGAAACAGAAATGGGTGGTCAGACCTTAGCCTTGCTGCAGGGCAGTAGTGAAAACCAAGACCGTAGCCTAGGACGCCTCAGCCTTACGGTAGTGGTTGGGTCCCTGTTTCTGATTTTAATCCCAGCAAGACAATACAGCTCCTCTTCTCCCCAGCCCTGCTCTGCTTATGCTTCAGAAGGATTAGAGAGAGAAACGAGTTTAACTTTGCTAAACTCATCTTGAAGTAAGCATTTACAGAAAATGTCAACTCATCTGAAATAACACGTTATCCTAGGATGTCGCGATGAACTGTGCCAGGTAAAGCATTGTGATAAAACATCGCTAACTAGTTTAGTCAACTGATTTTCAAAGTCTATACTAAGGTCTTTAACTAATATGCTGTTGTACCAATAGCTATGAGTTTGTATGACTTCTAGTCATCATTTCTTGCTGACTTTTGTAAAGCGTTTCCATAGATATTAAATCACACCACCACAATCACTAAAAAGTTGGTGATGTTAGTAAAACACTTAAGTTCTCTTTTTTTTTTTTTTTTTTTTAAACTCTCTACTCACCTATGATTTCTTAGGAGGAAGCTCACTAATCAAGCTTTCTTTGGCACATACAACTTATAGCTTTGTAAAAAAAAGATCTTAAATTGACACTGTTTATTAATATCCTACTTCTTGCAGGAGATACATAACATCTTCTCCACACTTGACCCAGTTTGAAAAGGCAGGCTACATGTCTTTTGAGTCTGTAGCTTGGATTACAAGAAAAAATTAATTACAATATGGCCTTTGTCTGACAGAGGAACTGACACGCATTTATTAAAATCTGTAATCCATCACAGTTGAAGATTATAGAAGATTTTTTATGATTCTTATTTTTTTTTCTAGATCAGAACCAATATGTGTGAGTAAAGAGATTATCCTAAGCACTTATGTTTTAAATAACTTGTCAACATGCTAAGATGATGAATGTGATTACAAACATCTCTGGAAGAAACCTTGAATGACAGCTGATTCCTTGGATTATCGTTTTAAAATGTCTGCAAAACATTTAGGTTGAAAGAAACAGTTATATCAAGATGGGATTTTAGAAAGGAGGATTCCTTTTTTGCTTTTGGTCCATAGGGGTTTGAAAAACATAGTAGAATTAATTGGCCTAAAAAAGACTGTGTTGTAAATACAGGAATAGAAGATATCAAAATAAAAATGCATGAAGTTATGTGAGGCTACAAGCCAGTTTTCCTAAAGAAAAGGCTGGAGAAGTAGTGCATGAGCATTACAGTTTCTTATGTTGTGTGCTAATGTGGTGAAGAGTAGAAGTATACGGTAAGAAGATTATGGAATATGGTTTGCAAATGGCCATAAGATCACAATTAACCTCTCTTGTACAGGCACCCCTAGATATTAAGAAAGGAAAAAATTGTGTCTGTTTTTGGAATGAGAGGGCAGAATTATATAATATTGCTGTCCCCGTTAGCCGAGACTGCAAGCGGAGCGTGTCGGTCAAGCGGAGAGATTTAGAGGAAGTAGTATGGAACCTTCCAGCCACCTGGAAAAAGGAGATACCCCTTCCTCAAAGAGCAATTGGTACACACCTTTGTGTACACCAACTTTGTGCCTGAACGCTGTGAAGAAAGTGTATGTCTAATTCAACAGTGTTGTAACAATGTGTATCGTTTGGGACAATGAGCCTATTCTTTAAATTTGTTAACTCTTATTATGTAACACCCCCAAAATAACACAAATATAGTAAGAAAAAAACCTGGGTCCTATGTTTCAAAGGTGTTTAACTTGGCTAGGGATATGTTGGAAGTTCACTTGCATTTAGAAGCCGTATCTCAGTCCCGCTCTTCCTGGACTTCAGAAGTAGCGAATATGCAGGTATGACAAGCACCACCAGAGGAAAAAAAAAAAAAAAAAAGTGTAAAACCTGAATAAAGATGGCTCAGAAAAGTAGGTTCCCTCATTTCTGAATTACTCAATCAACTAGTTATGGCTGTGAACTAAAGTGGCAAGTACTAGTATCTGCAGGCACATGGCTGTGCCCCTGGCCTGAGGCCGAGCTACCTGCACAGATCCTGGGGCACTGCTGGGCACGAGCCGGGAAGCCGCAGAAGAGAGCAAGAGTAGCAGCTGGCAGATGTTCCGAATAGCCCCATGAAGTCTGGCTGCGATTCACAGGGAATTATGTGAGGGAAGGCCAAACTCTGGCGGAGACCTTTTGGAAAGAAGAGCTTGCAAGGGCAGAAATACCAAGGTAACCATGCTGATAATACCATGTACGGCTGAGATGATCTAAGTGCTGCAGCATCAGAGGTTTCACATTTGGGTATGGATGTGACAAAACTGGGGCCCATGAAAAAAAGGTAATTAGGTAATTAGGTTGTTTATCTGCAAAGAGACAGGGAGACCAGGGTGGAGAAAGAGGGATCAACATGGATAGGGGAAGAATAAGCAAGGGAAAATGGAGAGAAGAGGGGTAAAAGGGGATGTGTGCATGTAAGCAGGCTGCTGGGCAGTACCCTGGCCCGACTGTGCCCTGTGCCGGATCACTGCCCTCTGTCCTGCCTTCTTTTCAAATCTTAGTTCTATTTTCTGCGTGATGAATCCTGTTTCTATCACTGTCCCAGGTGTGCATGCATGCATGTCTGTGCGTGTCTCCCTGTGTGGAATACATGCCCTGCGTGGCCCCTAGCCAGACCTGCAGAGGGAAATTGGGCTGAGACAGGAGCATCCTCCTGCATTCAGCTCTGGTGGACAGGGAAGGGGAAACCCCCCCAAGCCCAGTGGATTCAGCCACTGCATAATGCTTTACTGCATTACTGCGTTACTGTGGTTATAAAGAGAAGTGGTCAAGTGTGAAAGAGAATTCAAGCGCATTAACACGTTAAAACAGTTTTACAAAACAAACTATACATTACTTTGTTTTCATTATTTTGTCTATAAGATCCTTTTTTAAAAGAAAAAAGAGGACAAGAGCAGTAAAAAGTCTGCTTTACTGCTAGCTATTTTGTCTCCTGTCTAGCACCTTTACACTCATTTCGTGTATCAACAAGTACAAGGATTTTTTTTTTTTTAAAGTTGCCACTGTTTAGATTCCTCTAAACCTAAATTTGTTTTGGCTTTGTTGCACCTCTGCCTACCCTCAATCCCACACTGCTGAAGGGGTCTAGATCTGCTGCCACACTGACATGCCTCACACACCCTTGCCTCAGGACATCAGTCTCCAAGTCCACATCAGGTCCGTCTTCTCCCACCCCCTATTTTTCATCTACGATACTGTCCATTAGTTTCTTTGGCATTCTGGTCCAGAACAGTACCTCGGCTCTCAATATTCCTACATAGCAACTGAATGTACCAAAGTGAGAAAATAGTTACTCTCGCGGCCTGTGTTATTTCTACACAAAGACCTATTCTGCTCCAGGCTCCTCCACCCTCCTCAGTGCTGCAACCTTCAGCACAATCAGTACCTTTTCTTGCCAGTTCAGGTTACAGAAAATGAGTGGCCAAGTTGAAACAATTTGCTTTTGTTCTTGCAGAGATTACTTGCTTTACTGCTTCCCAGAGTTTGGCTTCTGCTTTGCCAAAGGAGGCAGCGAAGAGCTCAGCAGTTGAATGAATGGTCTGAAGCAAAGCCAGCGTGGAGAAATCTTGCAAGTGGGCATTTAAGGCAATTTGGAGGCCTGGGACAGCTTGTGGGTGACTAGACTGGGAGAGGCTAAACCAGGAGCCAACGTGGACACTACGGAAGTGGAGCAGAGATTAAATAACAAAACGTAAAGTTTTCTAAAACTGTCTTCTGAACTCACAGATTCCACAGGAAGAGCAGCCATCTCCAGGTGAGCCTTGAGTCCTTATTCTTGTAAGTAAAATCTCTCTCATATGACAGTGAAGACTTTTTACTGTATGTGGTAGACTGCTAAGCACAGACTGGAATATTTATATTTATTTTTGCAATGCCATAGGTAAAAACAATTTAACAATGCCAAGTACAGGTGTTATTCTCATAAAAACTTCTCATTTCAAACCAAATGATTTCTATTTCCCACAAAAAGTTAAAATCACATGCAGCTAAATGAAGGTTAATTGCTTAAGATGCACAGTTATATATCAGAAGACTTTGTTAAAATGAAAACATACTGGACTACATCATTTTAACAAGGCAATTACACAGAACTAGAAAACTGACTCTGTAGTAAAATATAAAAATCTACAATTATAAATATAAATTTGGTCCATGGAATCACTACAGAAGTAGCAGTATTTACAGTAAGTATCAGATTACTATTCTAAATGCCTAATTGAAGTCTTAAAATGTTGAATGTTATGGAGAACAGTATTTTATTTACATTCTACTATATTAAAAGTTGTATTTCTAGCAAATGTAAATTGTTATAAATACAGCAAATAAATCAAATACTAAAACCATGACACGTTTGTTTGTAATTGAGACTCCCCTAACATCTATAAATATGATAATTTTAAGTTAAAAGTAAAGCCAAAAACTAATACTGAAAAAACATACCACAATTCAATTCTTAGAAACACTGTAAAAGTCAATCAAGTTAGTCCAGACGTAACAACGTATTACAAGAAATCTTTCAAGAAAAGGCACACATTGTTAATAATAAAAGTTCTGCAGTAAAGTCATATGTAACAGAAATGACTGTTTGAGCAACGGTTGGGATCTGATTACATATATAGTGACTGGACAGATTTCCCCCCCCACAAAGTATAAAACTGAAAATATTAATGGTAAACTCCAGGTGTGACTGGTGTGATGTAGGTGTGTCTGAGTTTAATTTGATGTGTTAATTAAACTAAAGATTCTAAACTTTCAGCCACATTTCCATCGGGTAAAGCTGAGCCATTACTGTCCATAGATGCTGAAGGGTTTTCTTCTTGCCTTGTGCTGACAAGGCTGAGAATAGCTTTGTACAGAAACTGGTACTGTTCCTGGAGAAGAAAAGAGGATATAGTCAGTATGTTGTCAGAAATAGTAACACTAGCCTATCTTGTAACACTGTTACTCCAAATTAATTAACAGCTGATGTGTCAGTCTGTTAATGTACTGTGCTCCACAACTTGTGTTACTTAGCAGCTTTATTAATTTCCTAACTAATGGCTCCCCCTGTACACGATGTAAAGCACAACATTAAGGAACACAGTACAGGTCAGGGAGAAACCTGTATTTTTGAAGAAATATTATGTGCTAAACCTGACCCTTGTTAGAGTCAATTGCAAAGTTCCCATTGACTGAATGGGGTCAGGATTAGGGGTACTATTTGTCTGTTGGCTTTTTTTTTTTCCTTGAATATATTCTCATTTTTTTCCCCTCTGAATTCTATTCAAGGCAGATTTTTTTTTTTTTTTTTCCCTGGTACTTGCAGTTACTGCTCATGTTTTTGAAGACCCTGCCAAGTGTAGGAAGAGAGATGAGACTTTGTGGGAAGATTCACTGAGGAGGCCACTGCCTAGAGGGAGCAGGAGGTTTCAGCTGGGTGCAGTGGGAAACACAGAGTGCCAGAAGCCAGCCGGACTGCAGTGTGGGCTGGGAAGGGGAGAACAGCTGGATGCTCTGGGCAGCGCCGCGCCTCGGGAGTGCAGGCACCGAGAAGGCTGTGCTGCATCAGGTAACAGTGGATGCTCTGAAAGGGCAGAGGAATATTTTGGGTTCTAGGGTGGATATATGAGGATAAAGAATTTCTGTGACGGAAGGAGTGGCGAGCAGTAAGATAGGCTTAATAGGGTGGGGTTTGGGGTCTGGACTATTAGGTTGCACTAAGATTAAGGGATAGGAAGAGCAATGAATTTGAAAATCTGCAGTAGGAAGATGAGAAACTGGAAATCTGAGATAAAGGGCTCAGGTATTTGCTGGAGGCTCCTGGAGCAAGAGGAGTGAAGGTCCTAATGGTGCTGCTGAGGTGGGAAGAGTTTCCATTTTCACTGAAATGTCTGCTAAGCACCTCAGTCTGGGCAGGGCAAGGGGCAGACACATCTGTGAATTCTGTGTCATGTCCTGGTTTTGCTGTCAAAACACCTAACATTTCACTCCTAAAGTGTTCTCTTTATTACATCCATTGTAGCTCTACAGCAGTCAGATTTATAGTGGTATGACCAAGGGGGCAGGGTTCATAGTTTTTCATTTCTGTGATGAATTTTCATTTGTATGACACTGACTTAGTAAGTAACTCTTATTTGTAATACTTTTCAAGTTTTTTCTCTCTGTAAGCACAGTGACAATGGTATTAAGTGACCATTCAACAGATCAGAAAAGATCAAATTCTATCCTGAAATGGAAAACTAGAGTAACTACTGCAGGGTCTACTTGGAGTACAGATTTATTCCTCCTGAATTAAAACCTTTGTTTACATGACATAGTGCAGATTTTATGATGATGGTGGCAGCTCTGCACATTTTGAATATGACCACTTGATAACGACATAACAGCTTTTCATGGGAAATACTTTGTTTTGGAATAAGCAGCAGGTCTACTACAGCACCTCTGGAAGACAGTTTTGATTAACTCATGCAGAAACTAAGATGCCAGTGGTTCAGTAATGTTGCCCTAAGACCTAAGCATGCTAATGATACCACACACAGCAAAAAAAAAAATATGCACACATTTTGCTTATTACTTACAATGTCTGTAAAGACTCCAGGCCTCATCAAATTTATCATCTTCGCTACCTGGTAAACATCCACTGAGTTCTCATTTTCCAGTTGATGCATCAGTGTTGTTAATGCACAGAAAGTGCCTGCTGTCACCCCTCCATGCCTTTGTAAAGTAAAAAAAAAAAAAAACCACACCAAACAAAATACAAACAAAAGTCTCTAGAAACTGGATCAAGTTTCTACAGCTGGAGAAAATACATAGTCCAGGGTAAACTGATAAGATTAATTTCTGTCATATGATCTTTACACTTTCTGAAATAGGCCTGCCCAACAGTGCCTTAACACAACCTTCACAGCACCTGGCTACAACTTCTGGAGAGTCTTTAAAAGCCAGTCAGAGTTATTTCCCTACAATCCTCTACTAACCAAATCCTGAAGGCCTCAGGTCCTTCAGTATTTTTGGTCATTATTAAACAGCTGGGGAAGGGTAAGGTGCCTCATCTAAACAGTCTTACTTCTTTCAGTAATACACAATGAAGCCCTGATTGATTTCCTCTCCTAATGCCCTACTGAACAATAAGCCCGAGTATCAAAATGATAGAATTGAAAACACTGAAGTGTGATAAAATAAAAATGTTTCCCTTGTTGATGCAGCTGAAACAGAAGCAGCAGCACTATTGTTAGGTGCAGACTTTGTGCTTTGTTTCAGTGGCTTTCACTCTAAGTGAGACGAAAGGATGGTTCTACAGAAAAACATCAAAACAAATTGAAAGATGCAGTTCTTACTCATCATGTACAATCATGGGTCCATCACGGTTGGAAGTTTCCTCTTTGATGATGCTGATCAGTTCAAAAGTTTTACTAATAGGACTATCAGGATTTGGCCATTTTGGACACTGAAAATGCCTCACTTCAAGTACATAGTCATCCTGAAAAAGTGAAAAAAAAACATAAATCAATTTGGTAAAATATTGACTGTCTTTATTCTTATCCTTCACCCTATTCCAGTCCGGCTCCAGCTTCCAGATACAGAATCCCACTGCTGTGGCAGTTGGACTACCCTATTCCCCATGTCACCACATTATCTATAGAGATTACTCGCTCCCTGGGTGTTTCAAGGGCATGGAATTTTATCACCCATTTACCATAGAAAATGTAACAAAATGTAGGCATTACCTTTAACAAATCAAGTCCTGAGTTACATGTTTATGACAGTGTTACCTGTGTAGCTTCTAAGATAAAGTCTTGGATTATGAGCTTCTCCTCGTTAGACAGACACTTGTGTTCTTCAGCAATCATAGTAACTTTGAAACTCTCACAGTTTATAGGCTCATCTTTGTTTGGCCAGTATACAAATTCATCTTCAGCCTTCAGGAAAAAACAAGAAGCCATAAAACTAAGAAATGCTGAGATCTTAAAATAAAACTTAGTAATCAATGCAGCCAGCTAGACTTAAATTGACAAATTAAAACTGGAGTGAGATTACAAACATCACAAGTGATGGTTTTCAGACACCTCTGTAGTGATCCTGACCAGAAGACCACTGTACCCCATGGAGACAGCGACCCACATGATAGTCAACATGTGTTGCGCTGTGCTGTGCTGTGCCACACGTCCAGCCTGGCCTTCAGGCTGCGTTGTGCTGCCCATAGTCCACGGTCACAGGATAAACTTAGCCGGTGGATGGTAACGTAGGAGCCTGCAGGCAGCTCCCCACTTTGTACCAATGATTATGCCACTTGCGTGGCCTTGGGATTATCTAAAAGTGCAGCAAGAAGTTCTCATGAGAACATCCTTTCTGTTTGACAGCAGAAACGATGAACAGAGTTGTTTTAAGACAAACCTATCATAGTTTGAATGACCAAAATGGGGGTAACCCTTCCATGGATGGGAGCTGCATGGCGTGGTGTAACTTGATCAGAGATACGTTCAAAGCTGCACAACTCGGGGTTCCCAGCATCTATCTGATGGGATGGAAGATTATCTATACTAGCCTCTCCTTTATAGTGTTAGCTCTAATAAATACCATTTTAAATGATACTTTACAGAGTCTGAGTGTCTTTCTCACTGGGATCATAATGAACCAGCACCTGCTGGCAAAACAACCTCCCTTATTACAAGGGCTAACTATCTGTGTAACATTCATAAAGCATTTGATGGGAAGAAAAAACCAAACATTGTCTTGGTTGTACATGTTTTTCCAATCATGCAAGACTCTCCAAAGCATTTGCATGGCTTTCCTCCAAACTCTACCAAACACGATGCCATCTCACACGTCAAGATTTCTCTAAGTACCAACCTAAAAGCTCTCAGAGATTCGTACATTTCTAGTAACTGAAAAACATACTCACTTGTTATTAAATTACATGTGCAGAATGAACACGTGAGCTTCTTTTGCTGTTTAGAGTCAGATAAATCCCTGCTAAACATTTGTTTGTAACTTTAGGAGACGAGCAAGAGAAACAACCTCATATTTCTCCCCTTACCTAATAATGGCTGAAGAAGCCATATTATTACAACTAATGGACCGAAAACTAACCTTGCATAATGGTTACTTCTGCTGTTTGGCTGTTTTTATAAATTATACAGGAATGATTCAATACTTTCTCATGCCAGTTGCAATCTGCCCACACAATGATCTCCAGACTTCCACTAGATGATCTGGAGATTTTACACTCAGCACAGTATTATTAATTTTTACTTTTTTTTTTTTTTCAAAATCCAAGATATTGTCTCATGTCCTGCATATTTCAAAATGGTAATACTAATAAAATTCATACATAAACCTGAAACAATCAGCTAAACTTACCATATTCTGGCTATCAGGAAGCATGACTATTAGCTGGGCATTATGGTCCCATATCATTCTCCAGAAATCCTTGATAGTGTGTAGTAAGGGATGCTGGGTAATAATGAATTCATTACTTTGATAATAACCCTGCAAAAAAAAATCAACAGACTCAGAACTTATGCCCAACTATTAACATTTAAAGGAAGCTTGTAGTGGACAGAGACAGAAGCCTAGAAAATAAATTGCAGACTTGTGCCTCCTTTGGCTTCCTGCAAATATTAGAAGAATACAAAACTTCCATTGCAGTATTTTCCAGACGAGAAGAATAAAATCAATTACACTGAAATAATTTTTAAAACTTAAAAAAATTGATAAAAAAAAAAAAGACAAAAGAAATCAGTGGAGACTTGAACAGCCAACTCAGAATGAAAATACGTTAACTCATACACACATGCTAATTGTTCTACGCTAGCCAGAGTTCCAGTGGAGTTGGAAACCTCAAACAAATAAAAGAATACTTGAAAGATCTGCAAAAATCCCAAGCGGGTCTCTTAATTTGGACAGATGTCCCAGATCAACTTCTCACCACAAGAGAATTCCTTTGCACTAATGCACCTGATGTAGGATCATGCATACACAGCACTGCAGGGAGCTTTCCCATCTCTTCCTTGAATGTCCAGGAAGCATTTACTCCTCCCTCACAGCTAATGAAAGGGAAAAGAGTTGAAGAAAATCCAGGGAACAAAAAGATAATGGGAAGCTAATGAGCTATGGTGCCTTGGGCTATGCCAGTTGCAAAAGCTCTGTAAGATGAGCAGGAAGGCAGGCAAACCACAGTACAGCCATTAAAAACTAACTTGTTAGTTAACACTTTTAGTTCATCTCAAAAGATCCTTTCATAGGTGGCATTTAGCTTTACCAGTTTTTAAAACTATGATGGGATTTCTGGTTCTGCAGATTGTTAAAATGCAATGCACTTAACCAAACTTAAAACCAGTAGTAACAGTAATAATACTTTCTGGGGGAAATAACTCTTTCAGGCAGAGTGAATAATGGAAGAAAGGAACTTTGAAAATGAGGACTGTGCCACCCTAACTCGGCCACATGGCAGCTCTGAAAACAGCTATACAACAGGCCATTGTTTTTCACCAATACAGTTAACTGACTTACCATAATATAGGAAGCATTGATGTAGTCTGTTCCTTCACCAGACAGTGATGAGATACCCACTCTAGATCTTTCCACTGTAAAAAAAAAAGTCATGAACTAGTACGTATGATACAATGACTCATATATTATAGCAATTATCTCTCATATCTCATAGGATTAACACTAAGCTCCATCAATCAGGATAAAGTGTAATCCAGCCATCTATTTTGTTTTCCTCTATGTAGTACTTAACAATTTCTTCACTAAAAGTACTTTACAGAGCATTGCTCCATGCCAATGCAGATGTCTTCAGTTCTTGCTGAGGAAAGGTTGAAGGTTTGACACACACAGTTCATAAACATTTTGCCACCCAGAGGAGGTGATTTGAACAAGCTTACCAGGAATGATGGATGAAGTTCGGTTCTTTTCTCTGTTACACTGTTTGAGTGCAGTTGAATAATCACACTGCTGGGTGTTAGACTGGCTCAGTAACTGAAACAATGAAATTAAAGAAAATCAGGTAACTGTACAAAACCTGTTTCTTCATTAGCTGCATTAAACAGAAGGGTGCATGTACTGCAGGTTAGCTGTTGCTCTTAACTTTAGGTATCTAGTCATCTGGCTAAACTACTTAGCAAGTCATCAGAATCTTTTCTTCACTGTTTTATCGGTCCAAATGATTCTTGAGCCCTAGGTCCATAAGCATGTCTTTGAAGAAAATGCCACTTCATGTTGTTCCATATCCAGCCCCCCAGTGCTTGTTGCCATCCTGGTGTTGTTTCGATTTTGCCTGCACAGCTGTTTGTGTAATTTTAAATAGTTTTGGAAAGCAGTAAATGTCTGTGCAGAAAAATCTGCATTGTTATATATAGACAGCATAGCTCCTGATGTGAGGCATCTCTAGATATCCCAGTTATGAGCTTCCTGATTTTCTCTCCAAACCTGTGATAGGAAAATAGGACTGATGTGGGGGGCGGATCATTGACTTACTTGTTTCAACTAATGCAATTCAAATAGACTAGAGTATGAGAAGGAATGAGTATATACATATATACACCACAATGCTGTATATATACTGCTTAGGCACGTAATAAGTTTGGAAAGCAGGTTTTTCCTAGTTTGTAGGGGCTTTTTTTGATTGCTAGAAAAATCAACCAGATTAATCAGAATGTTCAAAAGAATTCAAAAGACTTTTCTGTGATGTTTTGGGCTGGGCACATGTAGCTTTCAGAAGCTGCCTGCTTTGGAATAACAAATAGCAAACCAGAGAAGTTCCCTCAAAATGAATTAGGCCACAATTTTTTTTCATCTAAACCAGTTCTTCAGTAAAACAAGACTCCACATTTTTGTTATTATTCTAGTAATTTTAGCTTGAAAAGGAAATTGCAAAGGATTGAGTGATACATGTCCCTTTCTGATAATATTTAAGCTTTTGAAATTGGAGCTCTGCATGGCTTCTGCAATTTGCACTGCACACTCTGTGTTTATATATATTTACACATTCTATTCGTATATATTGTGTTTTATTCTTTCATCTGAGCAGGAAAGGTGGGATGCTTATTTCTCCAAGCACATCACAGCTGAGGTAAGAGTCCCTACTTTTCCCTAGGAAAAAACAGTGCAATACTGTCAGATCATTCAAGCCAGGATAGCAGCAAACTGTGAAATCCTTTGGTATGTTGTTCCTATTCTGTTGTTCTTGCATTGTTCATTATCTTGGAGAAATACTAGTTACTGTGCCTATGTGACCAAAATACTTCAGAAAATGAATATATTAATATTTTTCATAGCCTCATTATCTACTGACATTACCTATGGACTTATCTGCTTAAGTTTTTTAATTATGATCCAATAGCTAATTGTAGAAAGAATACACATTATCCCACGTAGTCCTCCTTAGAATTAAAATCCTTAGAGAGAAAGGTTCTAATAATTAATTTCCTGTTAAATTAGGGAGAGCAAAGTCTGTTTTGCTACTTAATCTGGAAAACATTTAAGTGTGATTTACTTCTCTGGATTCAAATCCATTTGAAAAGGTAGGATTTTCTGTGTTTCCCCTGTAAGTGACCCAGTGAGCGAGCTAGACTTCCCATTCTCCTCGAGTCAATGAGCTGTTTCCCTCATAGATTCTGGGCTGTTACCCAGCTGGGTCTGCTCTTTCTCTGAGTGACTGAAAGTCCCGTGCATGTACACACTGATCTCCACATCCACAAGCACCAAAGCGTTCACTTATCGCCTGCTGCGGTGAAGTCTGTCTTCTAGCCAGTGTTGTACACTGAGGGGAATATGCTGATTGACCAAGATAGATCATGACATTTTTGCCAGAATGACATCTTTCCAGACTGTTGTTTTATCTTTGGGATCTTCGCGCAAAGGCGTGTAGTTAGATTTTCAAAAATCTACTTACTGGCCTATTTCTCATGCTCTTTTTTTTGTTTGTTCGTTTGTTTAAGAGTATGCAAATAATTCTTTTGTCCCAACTGACTGCATGCATTTGTTAAATTGCTCCTGAATTTAGGCTCAGCAATTAAATTTTAGACAGAGAAAGGTAATGAAAGTTGTGTTAAGATACCCACTTTTAAGTCATTCAAGTTTGTAAACTTAAAGCTTTTCTTGTTACTATCTCGGAGAGCTCACCTTGAATTGTTTCTCCAGTCTGGTCTTTCCTGTTGGTCCAGGTATCAAGAGGGCATTAACATAGGCATGAATGTGAGTCTCAAGGACTTCTGTTTCTTTACTGAGTATCGCTTCGACCAATGCATCGTGAATGAAGATGTATTGCTCCTAGGAAAATAAAACCAAACATCTGGGCTCCAATTATTTTCAGATACCCCTGGACACCTCTGGCTAAGCTGCCACTTCTGACGTGGTCAGTATTTCTTCACAGCATGCTACTGTAGGGGAGTTTTCTCAAAAGCGATCTGCTACAGTGAAGGCTGTCCCTCTGCAGTGACAGTACACATTTACAAGCACAACTGAACTACACATACAATGTATAGATGATATAATACCAAATCCCTACCACCTGTCCTATCTCATGTTCACAGAACAGGGTTAAAAATGCAAGCATAGCCTTGAGTCAAATTTCCAAGTCAGCTTGTTATGCTACTCTCCCTGCCTTTCTTGCAATAAAGTGATCACTCCCAGTTCCTACTGCTATCCTCTATTTTCTCTATCACGTTCTTTGGAACAAGTGCCCATGCTGTTGTTGATTACCATTTTTTCTATTGAAAGGCACTGGGGAATCTGACCACCTGTTCTTGAAACCTGAAATAGACTTTCAAATGCCCTGCTGTTGTCCTTATTGTTTTCTTCTACTGTTCTATATATAATCTTCAGTTTAAAGCAGCTATAGATAATCTTCTGTCTGAAACAGATTTTTTCCTTACTTTTCATTGCCTGATATCAATTGCCTGATATTTTATTGCCTGTTTGATCAGGTTCAGTGAAGATCTGAACACCTGACAATGGTGTTTCCTTAAAAAAACTATGACAAAAATACATGCCCAGCCAAGAAAGTGAGATTTATACAGACTCTCTGAGTCCTCCCTGATAAACAGACAAGAGCCCACAGATAGGTAACTTCTAGTGCATTGCTCTAAGCAAGACTAAAAGGATGTCTCTATAAAAACAAGGGAAGTAAAAGGGAAAGTCCAGTTTGGTGACTGGTTGCCAGCCTCTCTGGCAGTGCCAAAAAGAGGACAATTTCTGTTCTGCAAACAGAAATAGTGCGTAATAGTGTCTCACTGTATGTATTTTATTCTTACCTCAGTCTGCACCAAGTAGTTCCTCTGGGTACGTATGTGTTTTAAGAATCCAAATATGTTGACTGTCCCTTCATGCTGGATTTGCTGCAGCATGCTGTCTAACACTATGTATGTGCCTGTCCTTCCAACACCAGCGCTACAAAACAAAATAATAGTCATGAGCCTGAAGTAAAACAATAATGAAAAGAACTGTTTCTTATACATAGCTTTTTTCAACAAACTGCTCTGTAGGGAAGATCTTCCTCTACAAATTGTTTTATTATATGATACACTTTGCTAAAACTTCAAGGCTGGTAATGAAGAAAAATCCTTCAAACTCATCTTTTTCCTTGTGCAAGAATAGATCTAAAGATCATTTTCTCAAACGATTTTTAATGTTATCAATTGAAATAGAACTAAGGGGTTTCCTGCAGGTCTGCAATTTTCAGGCTTCTGATATTCCTTAGGATACTTTGTCAAGTATACCTAGAAAGGGTGGCATACGTCAGCATTTGGGCACAGTTAATGTGCTCAAGTTCTTCTATGTTGAAACACATAGCATTTTAAAGGGAAAGTTGCATTATGCCACCCATTACAGACATAGGAGATTTCAAAGATACCAGGCTGAGGAAAACCCCAGGAACTGGAAGAGCTGCTGAAGGTACACCTGTAAAAGAAAAAGCTTAGCACTCTTCAGATACAGCTAAGATGGCAAGCAATGGTTGCAACCCCTCTTAAAAAGGCAAAATGCAGAAGAAAGGGTTAATCAACTCACTCCTGTTATGAACTCTGACTCATCTAGCATAAAACCAGCTGTATTCTAAGACTAAAACCTGACTTTTTCTTTCATAAAATATCTGGGTAGGGAGTACTAGGTCAAGAGGTCATTTTTTGTTATCTAGTTATATATGGGAATTAGTCAGTTGTAATTCCCCTCTAAGTTATGAGGAAACGTTATGTGTATTGGTACATGGAACTTGACAGCAACACTGTGCTGGGTCTGCATGGTCCCTTAAGGGCAGATCCAAGCTCAGTCCATACATGGTAATTCAGTCATCTCATTTCTTCCACACAGGTGGCACAAAGCACGGGTAGTGTGAGCTCAGATTTCTGTAATAAACTGTCTAAATAGATGTGATATAAAACTGAAAGGTCCAGGTTATTAGCACACTATTAGACATGAAAAAGGTATAAAGATTACCAGACACCATCTGTACTTGTTATGAAAGACAAAACATGAAAAGTACCAAAACATAAAAATAGCTAAAAAAAGTTTCATGAAGGTTGTCATCTGTGTCCTCCATGTAGCCTGTAAAGATAAATAAAAGTTACGTTTCTACCATGAGATGACTCCTTTGAAATTCCATAGTGCATGGGGACGGGTGAACTAAAAGCTGAACAAAACTGCCTGCAGACCGAGGTGAGTTATGCCTATGGCCCAATGGAGAGGTCCGACTGAAGCCACACAACTTACCACTGTACACCTGTTAAAACCTCAACTTAATTGACTTATAATGCATTGCTGATCTCTCAGCCCGCTGGCATAGATCTCAGACTTGGCATTTTGGGGAAACTCTTATTTTGAACTTCCCAAGAACAGGCAGGATGTAGATAGCGGCAGAACAACCAAAATGTGGAATTTTCATTTTCCAAGCTAAAAACAGATTTCAGTCAGGTAAGATCATCCCAGAAATAAAATATCTTCATTTGCAGCATTTGTGAGGCGACTTTACCTGTTGGCTTCCTCAGAGTCAGCTCCAGAAGGACAGAATTCATGAGGAGGTTCTCTTTCCAAATGTTCCATCAAAGGTGAGGTACTACAGTGGAAAACCAGAACCTGCTTATATATTTTACAATAACCCGGTCCTTCACGGGCATTGTGAAGTCATTCCAGGCCCTACAAGCCCTTTTTAACCAATTTTCCCTGAGCTGCCCAGTTTTAGTGAGCACTGACAGAACACCTGCCTGCACTCTGTGGCACATGCAGACCTCAAACCGTTCCCCAGAATGCTCCTCCATTGCAAGTGACTGCTAGAGCGCAGAGTAATGTTAAAAACAGCAGAGTTGTAGTTCAGCCAGGAATAGAGCGAGTCTTCTTTTGTGGACAGAGCTCCTCTTAGGATTACAGAGTATCCCTGCACCAAAGAAAGCATGAGCCAAAACCATCCTAATGATATATTTGCAGAAATGAAACAATTAATGCTATATATGTATCAGGTAAGCTCGTAGCAATCAAGAGAGTAGTATAGAAATGTGCAAAAAAGTAAAAAGAAAAGCATTTTTGCAAAAAAAAGAACATAGTGCAGATCAGCATCATCTTGTTTATAGAGATTTATAGAAGTGGCACAGACAGTTGATTAGTTGGCCTTACCAAGGATAGAAATATCAGCTAAGAAATTAATCTTACTCCATCAGGAATTGTTAAATGTGAGAGTGAAATTTTACTTATCCCACCACTGAAAAATTCTTTTTTCTGCAAAACAAAAGCGGAGTGAACCTTACGGCAGTAAAAACCACACCTGCAATGAACCACAACAGGCCCAACAGCGTGGCGCTTGGCATGCGATGCCTTCCGCACGAAGGTGAGCACGGGCAGCGTGTATTCTGGAACACCCATGTCAGGCCACTGGGTATAATGGTACTGAGTTACTATACGTCCACTAGACCTCCCTTTCTGGGAACCCTGCAACAGAAAAATAATTCCGTGTGTAAGCAGCTCACACCTGAACGGCAACTCTTCATAATTTTATTCCCATACCTGACAGTTATTGAATTAGCACTGTCCCTATTTAGTCAACACCTAGCTCTGAATATTCCAGCTTTCAAAGAGAAGGGAAAGGGCCAGTGCTTCTGTCCCATCAGCTTGCCCTCTGAATGGAAAAATGACCTGCCACTGTCCCTTAGAAAGCCATAGAGAAAGGCTAAGAGCACTGGAGGGATAACAAATTACAGCTGCTCTTAAGAGTCACCAGCTGTTTCTGCCACTTGGTTCCTCTGCTGGGTGGACAGAAAGGGTAGGATTCACCTCACAGCTTTAGTGATCTACAAGGTAAGTAGCCCTGTGCAGGCTGCTTTTCTAAGCTCCCTCCCTCAGTGGCAACTTAGAGGCAGGGATACCTTCGGAGAGCAGGTCATCTCATTCAAAGATTGGTTCCTAAAATAGGCAGAATAAATTACTTGGCAATAAGTGCTGTACTTTAGCCATTAATGGTACAGGGAGGCCGAGAGACTAGATGTCTAACATTTAGGTGGCTGAAATAAATTAAGCTTTCAGAATGCCCCTTGAAGTAGCCAATGTCACACTGCTGAGCTGGTTCTGATTACAGTAAAACAAGGTGTGGATTCACCTGTTTTGCAGGGGGGTAAAAATTTAGTCCTTAAAAAGGAAAACTGACAGCTGAGGTGGATGATTTAATTCATACCACGTTTTCTACTAGCTGCTCACTTTCTGAAAATGTATCCTCCTGCTCATCAGGCAGGCAAAGTCCAAATCAGCTCTCCAGTGTGATCACAGCCTTTTCCTTGATGGTCCTACAGCACACCAGTACTACAGGCCAGTATCTTCTCAATTTGTTGATCTGGTCAAATTAACTCTGAAGATGACGAGCATCTCAGCTGGCTGAGACCTACAGGATTCAGCTTTACCTATACAACAGAAAAGAGCTGCCAACTGCCTTAAAAAATATCCTGAGCAACTTTTAACACTCTCTTTTGCCCAAACTATTTTCAGGCTGCCACAAACCTTTTTGATCTTGGTGTTTCTAAGAGTAAAGTTCCTCACAGTGTAATAGGCAAGTACATGAACACTCTTCTGAGTAACCAAGAAGTTCCCATATTCTTCACTACCTTCGGCAGGCCAGTACTGGTCACATTTTCTCTGTTAGAATGCAAATGAAAATCAGAGAAAAACAGACAGAAAACAAAATGTGAAACTAGCAAGCTGAAATGCTCACATTTAAGAGCACAGTCAACCACAAAAACATACAGGGACTCTCAATACACCCAGTTTATAACAGACATGATCTTCAGCATAAGAGAACAAGTAATGTGTATTTTACACTGTGAAAAGAGATGGTTATGCAAAGATGCTCTTTATTTGGAATACTCCAATACAGGGAGGTTTAAATCATACTATCAGAGTTAAAGGGCTTTAATATTGTGGAACTTGTCATTGTATAGCCACTCTAAAATCTAAAGAAAATAACAGATAATCTATAGGAAAAACAGGAATACATCAAGTCAGTAGACTTTATGTGACTTTTGGTTAGCTCATAGCACGGGCAGAGTATACTTATATCTGACCAGCGAGGGTAAGAGTGAGCTTGTGTGCGGCCAGAATATACAGTAGAGAGCTGTGATGTCCAGCCTTTTGGTTGGGTAGCCATATAGCCTTCTCTAGGAGTACTAGAAGTTTGTAGCATTTAGAAGAATAAACTTTATAGTATATAGTTTCAAACACGTTTATAGCATGGTATTATAAATGAAGTGGTACTCCCAGTGCGGCCCTTGTCTGCATTTGCTTTGTCTGTATCATCTGATGGATGCTTAATAGGTCATATGACAAGACCTACATCCATTTTAGGCATTGCTGCTGGTATGTGGTATGTGTGATGCAATGTCTCCTCATGTGACCCCAGGGTACATGCATACTCCCATCACATAACCAGAGAAACAGACATCCTGTGATGGGGTTTGACCTCATTTTGTCTCATTGGACAAACATGCGTCTAGTCATGTAGTAGAAAAGGAACTGTGTGGGTCCCACGGGATGTTAGCAGGGAGCAGCCAGTGAATATCCATAAAAATTCACCCGAACTACAGCCTTCTCCTTTCCAGGGTCTAAGGCACTCCTGAGAAAGAGAATGATGGAGAGCAGATTGCTAGCAGAATGTGACACAAGGTCTACAGTCTGGCCACTCCTAAATATATACAAGAAGGGGTTTTCTTTTCAGTGTAAGACAATTTTTTTGTAGTTAGAACATGGTATTTTCATAACTTGCTGTTGACAATTGAGTTTAAAAGTTTCCTTTAGTTTCACACTATAAATCCTCAACTTTATACTTCTATAGCCAATCCTAGTACAAGCAACTACTACAAACTGTTGCTTTTTGCCCAACAAATGTCTAAACCAGATTTTTAAAAGAGAGAAAGGAGTCTGCTAGACAACATCAGAGAAATAAATAATAGACAAAGGTACTCATACCCTTCCTTTCTCAACGAGATTAGTTATCATCACAATAACTTCTACGTTATGTTCCCATATCATTCTCCAGAAATCTTCTGCTGTCGATTTTAGTGGCCCTTGAGCTGCAATGTAGGCTTTTGGCTTGTTGTAGCCCTAAATTGAAATATAACAAATGACACTTGTCAAATCACAGTCCACGAGCAAAAGGAGGTTGGGAGGAGTACATGACATTATATGTATCTATTTTTAAAGAATCTCAAAAGCGTTTAAGTACTTTTGAATTTATCACTAACCAAATCGCAGAAACCCTATGGTACCAGATGACATATGAATGTAACTGTTAGGTCAATGTTTACCATTCCAACAAATAGGATACATGTTCAAGTGCCTGTGTTCCGGCAGAATGTTGACATGATAGTGATTATGAGACATCTGTTATGATAGTGGTTTAAAAAATGAATCAAGATCATTCACATGTAAAATACTAGGTAATGAAAACTGAATAAATGGTACCCTGGTGAGGCTCTCGGCCAAATGGCATCTTCCTCTCATGAGATTACCTCAGACAGAAGAATTAACCACTTACCAAAAATGTATAAAAGAACAAACATTCAGATGCGAAATGCTTCTAAAATGACTCAGATGTGACAGATCATTTTTTGTTTCGTAAAGCTCTTCACTAAGCTGCAGCTGCTACAATATCAAGACGGATTCAAGAAAGAATTGGAGTTTTACCTGGGCTTTAACTTTGTAGGCTTAACTTAGATCATTAAAGGTTTTTTTAACAAAATCTGTAATATTGTGATACATTTTTTTATTAAGTCTATTCACCTCCATACATCCGTTTTTACAGACAAGACTGACAGATGAATAGGCTGGCAGATACAAAAAGGCACTTACATCAACGTAGTTGGCATTAATGTAATCAGTCAGTTTTCCATCCTTTTCTGCAAGCTGTGCTAATTTAACCCTAGTATGATCATCTGTAGTAAAACAAGGGAGAAAATAAGCATAGTTTTCTGCAAGAATTATATTCTTTCTACAAGAAATCTTTTTAAAAAATACTGAAATGGATTTTTACAGTACATAAGACTAAAACAGTGACAATCACATATGCAAACATCCTGTGCTTAGGTATGAATCGGATTCAAAATTCAAGTTTGCAGAAAAACAAACTAATGAATCCAAGGATTCAAGGGATTCAGAATTTAGTTGCCAGAACAGCAGCACCTGGGGTCATTTTAGGCACTGTGCCATGCTCCCCTCCAGCCTCCAGCTGTGGCTTGTGAAGGGGCATGGGTCTTCTGTAAGTCCTGTGTCATGTACAGCCAAGCTTGCACAGTGGGATGTCTCAAATGACAGTAGGCACCGGTGTTTAGGCATGTTAATTCCAAGTTAAAGAGCAGAGACTGGAGAGCAACGGGACCTTGGAGAAGCTGGTCAGCTGAACAGCCTTAGCAGTGGCTACCTCAGGGAGAGCTGAAGCTTTCTGTAGCCTGCACCAGTTCTAAGGGGTAGAGACTTGATTCAGTCGCACAGGGTAATTCTTGCTACCTGAACTGCCCTAAGCTGCTTGTGCACTGCCCTTTGATAAAAAAGCCACTGGGTTGGCACCTTTTGTACGATCAGGTACAAACACAGAGTGGCAGAGGAAAATCCCTGACTTTCTGTTGCTCTAGAGGTATCTTCGTCCAGGTGGAATGGGATTTCTTGCTGCTGGTTTACATTGCCTTCTGCCAGATGGGCTGATTCTGTCTCTTTTTCTATTAAGCTCTAGTGATGCTGAATGCTGAACATATATTTAATTTAGAGGTTCTTGTTATCAGAACAAAGTTGAAATACTATAGAGAGTTAAGAAAAATATATTAAGCCACGAAAATGATCAAGAGCCCAGAGGCAATAGCTTCAAAGAGAGATTAACAAAACTGAATAGATGTGTTTCAGAAAAGAAAAATCTGGGATAGTGAAGAAGGGCGACACAATGGGAAAACACGTGTCCTGGCTAATGAAGCTGATCTATTACATTGTGGCAGGGCACAATACAACATAAAACCAGTACATTTATTATTGATACATGACAGTAAATATATCCAGGGATTGTGAAGTTCCTAGAGAGGATAAATCATCATTATTCCAGATCAAAGATGGATTAATTTTGGCAATCAAAACACAGCTTCTTTGGCTTTATAATGGCATTATAATGAAATCTCCCAAATCCCTTTGGGTCATCACAGAAGACACAAATATGTCTTGCTAACACATGCTCATCAAAGCAGCAGAATGCCAGAGGACTAACTTAAAGATATGTGAAATCTCATGCTACTCCTCTCCAAGCATTTTGCTGAACAGTAGCCAGAGCTTTCAGTGTAGAGGTATTTTTTTGCCCTCTAATAACATATAAATCTATACTTGTCTATAATTATTTCTTAAAAAAAACACCGAGTGATGCGTTTACTTACAAGCAACAATGTTTATGTATCGATTCTTATTCTTGTTGTCGGGGTGATTAGAGCTGTCTGATGTAATACCTAGATCTACAGTACAGCTCTGGATTTCCTGAAAAAAAAAGGGTATGTCATACTTTAGGAAACATTAAGATACATAAAATGTCTTAAAATACAGTAAGTCAGCATGAAAAGAACCACAACCTTATACCCAATTATCTATGATATTTTACAACTACTTCATTGCTAAAAAAAAATGCAGTGAAACAATTCCTTACCTGATAAAACTCTTTCAGTGTCTAATGAGGGAATGAATGCAAAAAAAGTAAAAAAAATCAAATTCCACAGCACAGAACAAATGGATAAAAATGTTTATATAAATTACAATTACTATATGGAAAACAGTTATGGTCATGCAATATATAACTTCATAATAATAACAAAGCTGAATATTTTGACATAACTCTTAAAGGAAACAAGAGATAATTTTCCTGTTAAAATACGGGCATCTGTTTTCCTATCTTTAGCTTTAATGTTAGACCTTAGGCCGGTGAAAGCTTATACATATGAGCAACATCACTGACTTTAGCCAGATTATCTATATATTTAACTGTTCGTTGGATTTGTTATTGGTCCTTATAACTGCATTAGTTTCTCTGTGGAATGCTTTCGCTCTCTTTGCATTCAGCTGTAAAACCTCCACTGGAGCAGGACAGCGTGCCGCTCAGCCAGCCTCGTGGCACTCTGCTGAAGGACCGCATTGCAGCCCTCAGTCTGCCGGCAGTTTCTCAGTGACCCCAGTGTTGTTACAGAGAGAGAGACAGGCCTGAGAAAGACAGGCACAAGGTCTATAAAGCTCACAAAATTAATTTATTTTATTGATTACGTTAACTGACAGGAAACTCAAGCATTTATAAGGGCCACATCGTTAAGCAGGAAATATGTTGTCATGAATAAAAGTACTATCGTAATGTTTCCCAGCACTTTTTAGGATTTATTTTAATATTAATCACCTTCAGCTATTTAAGTATATATGTGAAAAGTGGTTATCAGTCTGAAAATTAGATTTGAAATATGAGTTGGTTTATAGTAACATACGTAAAAAACCTGAGCCATCCCTGTACTCTCTTCTCCAAATGTATCCTGACAGTGACTGTATTTCAATTTTTCCATATCTTCTAAGTTCTTTATCGGTAGTGAAAAGACAGGGGAACTAATTCTGGGGTAGTCTGTAAAGCCAAAAAGGATCTCCAAGAAACGATAAGGCCACTGAGTTTTTTGTAATAGTTAAAACAAACATGAAATATTTCAGATGGTGTACGTATAGCTCAGTGAGATGCAGCATATTTGGTGTTTGGATCAATGCTGTAATTTAGGAAAAGAACAATTTTAGGAAAAGAACAATTTAGGATGAACAATCTGATTTCTGTATTGCTGTCCTCACTAATGGTGAAGAACGTTGCTACCATTGTATTTACAGAGTCCTTCAAAACCTGCTCTTATTAACAGCCGGTCTAGCTGGAGCCCAGTCCTTTCAGTGCGTATGCACATGTGTAACATATGAACATGTACTGGACATTCACAAGTATTTACAAGTTTGGTCCCACAATCAGATGGATATTCTGAATGTCAAATGAATTGGAGAAGAAATGCTGATGAAGAAGGTTAGGTGAATGACATGGAATTTTTGGTCCATTAGATCACAACACATTGGCTGGGGAAACAACAGCAAAACCAAAATATGCAAAACTTTGAATTTCTTTACTTTCAGTATTGTTGGTTTTGCAGCAGGAATACTACAATAATATTTTAAATTAATAGAGATCAATTAAAAAACTTGTTGCCATCCCAACTGACTGATTTTGTTAGAAATAACTTGTCAAGAATTTTAATAGCACAGCTTTAATTACAGAGTTTGGGTTTATAATGTTTATTTTATGTAACTTAAGTTAGAACATACCTATTTTTAAATTGCTTGTAATGCATATGAATGTAAAAAACAATGAAGTTCATTAGTTACATATGGTGACACTAACAATACATGATGAGAGCATATGTTTCAAAGTTTTGAAATACCTCTTATGAACCAAATATTTTAGGAAAGGAACTGTAAAGATTTCACTACCACACATGAAGACTACATTAGCTCCCCTGTTAATCAGAAGTCTTGCCACGTGTACTCATAATTACTCCCATATTTTTTTCTCTGTAAACGGAACAAGCAAATGTGGGTAGCTTCTGCAAAATTCAATTGGCATTAGTGTTGGAAAAGCTTTAGATCTACAACTGTATCTAATAAACCATACAGATTGCATTATCTTTGCATAGTTTATTCACACAATCATTTAGTATTTGTAACAGTGATAAACATTCCCATTTGCATCCCAGTCCTGTCGGTTTTTGTAAATCTCCCTAGTCTTTATGCACAAACAGTCCTTACTGGGCTCACAGTACTTCTATTTACATGCATTTATGAATTTGTCCCCAAGCCAGACTGTAACGCCCAGTTCTTTGTTTCCAGGCATTTAAACTTAACATTATTGGTATGTGCTAAGAAGAAAGATGACGCCATAGAGCCATACCTCAAATTCTTCAGAAAAACCATTACTTGCATGTAAATCTGCAACATGTTTTGGAAAATGCTTTATTGGAATTGCTCCAACATCATCTTAGGGGTGGGAAAAGACAAAAAATATATTTATGAAGAATAAAAAGCCAGTGACATATAAAGAAGTTTAAATGTAGGCAATCCACAAAACATCCTGAAATAAAATTTTTGGCATCAACTTTGGATCTACAACTCCCACAAAAATAAAAACATTCTTTAACACCATTAACATTTCTAAAATCATTCTCTAACAATTGCACATTTCTAAATGACTGTTCGGAAAGAAGATATAGAAAATGCCTTGCTAGGTCTTGCTTTGTCTTTAAGCACCCAATATTGAGGTGATGATTCTGCAAGATGCTGAGGTTGTCTGTAAATTGAAGAGCACTCAGAACTACCTTGAAGGCAAGGGGAAATGGGAGGATTAGCAGTTTGCTACAAGATGTTCAATGGGAGAGGGTAGGAGCAGAGCTCTGATAATACTGGTAAAGAAAGAATGATCAGGCAGAGGAGTCTGGGTGCTTTAGGCTGATTCGTGTTGCACTGGGGCCCTGATACAGTACATGAACTAGCTGCATAGTCCTCAGCCTACTAAATTAATACAGCATTATGCCAGTAGTATAATTTTAACTGATGTGTTGCATGTTTGCACTGGCATCCAAAGGAAACAACAACTACATCTTTTACTGCATGAGTGAGTACTTCCAGTAGGGATTTTTTCCCCCCTTCTCCCCAGGATTCTATGATTACCTATTGATTATAATCTTATGTCTGATCCTGGGAGTATTGACTGCAAATTTTCACATCAGGCTTTATATTTCAAGTTTTAAGTGAAAGATTTAAGTTTAAGACTTTCTGGATACCCACAAAGACAATATCTACATTCTCAACCAATAAATGTGATTCATGCAACTTCTGGGTCCTGATACTGAGTCTGAATTTTCCACCTGATGTTTGTATTTCAGGACATCTCTTTTTTACTTTATACAAATACAGAAAACTTGTTCTTGTGTAGAACATTTGTTAGAGATCATGTCAAAAAACCTTTGGGACTTTTAATCTTCTCTTTCCTGTAAATATGCTATGTAAACAAAGTCATCTGTTCTGTTAATTACCTGTTAAAGGATGACATTATTTCAGCTAGTTTTGGTTCTGGAGAATCATAACTTTTTTTTTAAAAGCCTTTCATGGATTAAAAATACATTTACTTCACAATTTGCAATTTTATCACTGTTGCATATGAGAAAGAGATATCAAAAACATTGAACGAGGACCTGTTATTTACATCAACAGATGTTCAGCATTTAGGCCACCTAATAATTTTAGCTTTCAGTTACGAAGAATTTGTTGATTTGTATTGAAATCCATCTGGTCTTCCACTTACATGAATGGATCTGAATACAAAAAGTGAATTTATCCAGTCAAGCCTAAGAGAAGCTGAACAAATGTGTAACATTATCTTCACACTTCAGAGAGAGGAAACCTGGCATAAAGTGTTTATTCTAATGATATGCAAACACAAAAACAGAAGGGAAGGTAGATGATCCTAAGAGCGAGGACAGTAAGGGAGAAAGCGATCTCAGGTTTGGTGTAATTACTGTTTTATTTCCTTGTCAGTGCTAATCTCCCAATTCAATCACTTCTGAATCCAGGAATATATTTTATATCTGGATGGCAGGTATCACTTGAAACTACTTAAAGGTTGATAGTACGTCCTAATATTACCCTGTAATTCATTATTTGTTCTGAATGCGTCTTTGAATAATGCTGTGAAGTGCCAGGGCATTTTCTGTGAATAACTGCAGTTCTCCTACCTCTGCCAGTGAAACCCCACAAAAGGGAAACTTAATATATAATGAGATCTGTGGAGTGTGCTTTTAGTCATAGTTACAATGAAAAATTAAACTTAGCAGTTACAAAATACTCTTCCTGCTCTATGCTCTTTGCCAGTATTATATCATGATTAGTCTCAATTGCTGTAAAATTACACTGCTGAAACATTTGTGCAATAGAAAACACAAAAAACTGCTCACTTGACATCTGTTGCACACAAAATAAACCAAAAATATTTCCTCAGTGCTTGCAGCTTTTTCCACAAAATATTATATGTATCTTTCAGTCACTTGGAAACACTTTTCTCTTTAAGTTAATATTTATCAGTATTTCTGAAGGAAAACCTCCAGCATCAAAACATGTATTTTAAGCACTCAGAATAACTGTAAGTGTAATTCTGTCTTATGACAATGGAAAACAGTATCTCCCTGAGGTAAGCTGGTCAGGAAAAATTGCAAGAAAATTATACAGTTGTACTGCAATATAGTTAATGATAGAGATTAAGAGCAGAGATTTCCTATAATGATTGCCACTTGACATTCATACATAATCACGTTTTCTGAAATCAAGCTATATCCCTGCCTATTAACCATTTAGAAAAAGGTTATGCATCTCCTAACAACAGCAATCAATACAAGAGGCATTTAAAGATGCCTACAATTCAAGTTACAACAGAAGTCTAATGTTTGGGATTTATTTAATTAAATGTGTTCACTAGTTATCTACACAAGGGCTGATTTTGCTTCTGTTAGTTATCCCCCCTGTGTAATAGCACAGTTTGAAAAAGCATTACTTGTGGAACAAGATATCCTTTTCTCACGTGTGAAAATGTGGCTCGGGATCTGCTGCAGAATTAATCTATTTAAGGTACTCTTCACTCTACTCAGATTGAAAAAGCTGGGAGGGCTGCACATGCTCCTCTGATAATCTTTGAGGAGGAAAGAAAAGAAACAGTTTCTCCAAATAATTGTGGTAGATATGGAATCAGAAGATGCTAATAATATTCTGAACTTCTGTACCATTTTTATGAGAGGCTCACAGAGAATTTTACCAGTAGTAAATATGCTAGTAAAATCTATCGGTTAAAGAAAACATTGTAATTGCAAATGAAATGCAGATAGATGAGGCATATATTCGTCCTGCTCCTAAAAAGAACAGGTCACGTTCTACACAAATGTGACAAATTCAATTAAAGAAAGAAATGCAGCAGACTATGTTGCTGGTGTAATCCTCTGTTTTGTGACAACGGACTAGAGCTACTTAGTGTAGCTCAGATGGCTACACTAGAAGCCATTTCTAGTGAGGCTACACCTCAAATGGCTAGAAGGCACAGCGTATATTTGAGACAACTCTGTAAGGTGAGGATACTTCTCTTCTGTGTTACCTACAGGAGAGAATATCAGTAACACTACTCTCTGTCTCTGTCAAGTGCACCTGGGTTTATCAGTACAAGAGAGTACAAATCTCTGGTTTACAGATGTTACAGTATGTGAACAATTCATATGGACACATACAAGGCAGCATCTTCCAGCAGCTAACACCAATCCACAGAACAGTTGACAAAAAATACCTGAGACTGGGAAGATTGGAGCTGGGGGAGCAGAAATCACTCGAGGTGATGTATTATCTTCTAAATAAAAGTGAGCTGTCTGGAAACATTTCCTAGAGGGGAAGAAACATAAATAAATATTGCAAAAATTAAAACATATCTGAGTCCTTTTTGAATTCTGGCATTACTGAGTAAGAAAGAAATCGTGGTTTTGAAAAACAGTTTTCATGGAATGTCAAATACTACTGCTATAATATAAATACTACCCCAACACACCACCCAATTATACATACAACTTGAAGATACTACATTAACTCAGCATAATACATAGTTCATGCATCTTTACCTATACCAGAGGCAGAAGACAGAGCACACACCAGACATAGTGAAAGCTGAAAGAGGAAGTCTGCATCAGGAGCTACTGCAGATGCTGCACAACAACGCCAAGTATAAAAAATGCCATTGTCTTCCTTGCTTATCCAAATTCGCACACAGAATTACTGTTCCCTTTCATGTGATTATGCTAGCCTGAAGATGGAGCAGTGTACGAGATCAGTTCTGGTAATTCATCGTTAGATCCTACTGCAGACATGGAAATGCAATAACAGGCAACATGCCCTGTAACAGACAAAACGGTGGCTCTGGAACTACTATGACTGGGGCTAAACAATCTTTTCACAATGTCATTGCAACACTGAGGGACACCTTAACCACGGAGGACTTCCCGAAGTTGGCAGACAGAAACAGGGGAATTTATAACTCCAGGAGATGCTAGCTTTGTTGCAAAAACACTGAAGGATGGACTCAACCTTAACTATGACCCACAATGTTATTTGTATCCGTGCTGTAATCCAGATGTGAAGATAATAAGAATAGCATCTGTTAAGAATCCGAGCTATTCAGGGGACTAAACAACCAACTGCTGCTGTAAGCATTGCAAAGCCTCCTTAATTAAAAAAATCTCCATATGATTAGACATGCTAATAACAATCTTTAGTCTGGGTCACTTAATCTATTTGAAATATTATTCACTAACCATTAAATTTAAAAAGAAATATATGCATCAGGAAAATACTAATCTCATTTTATATTTACAAGATTCTGCTTCTTCAAAGCTGTTGGCTGAAGCTATTATATGATCTGTTGCTATTTTGTGTAATCACTGGTGTTTCAAATTCTTCTGTTCTGTTCCTGTATCACTGAACAGATAAAACCCCTCACATAATTGTAATAGTCAAAAAGAAATTTTGAGGCTACTTTGAGAAACAGATAGGGAATATGGAGATATTGTAATTTTTTCCAGAACCATTCATGTAGATCATAAAGACTTTGGTAAGCTTATTTGAATTAAGTCTCTGGGAAACATGCCTATACTCTTGGAATGTGTTGGGAATTTTCTGTCTCTGTACAATGCACATTCTCTTAAAACACAAGGAAAAGTGGACAGCTACATCAAAGGGAAAATTGTGGCATGCAAAACAGTTCTGGTGATTCACATGACAATTAGATTTGGAGTCCAGCTAGAATCCTCTAAAAGCATATTTGTGATGATCATGGAGGAGCTTTGTCTTTGCATGACATATTTGGAGTAAGACTATACATTAGGTACTTAGTTTTACTTAGAAATGGCAATTTTGGATGCAGACCAAGAACACATTCAAGATGTGCTTGGGAACATCTTTCTAATTTTTACAGAGGCTCGAACATTAGCACCCCATAGAGCTAGTGGCTGCTGAGGTGAGAGAGGCTGTCTCAATGCTAGCCTAATACTCAAGAGTTAGTCTCAGGACTGTGTGCGAAACATCTGTGAGAGGTAGGCAAGGATCAAAGTACTTCAAATCACTAAACACTTTTGGAAAGCCTCGCCCTGCCTGCTGGACACAGAGAATGCTGATGTACTGTGTTTATTAAAACCAGCACCAACCAACTAAACATGCCAAGCAGCCTGACACTAAAGCTCTAAAACCAAAAACTGTCCTCCCCCTAATACCTACTGCTTATGAACAATGATTATACATCAAGCTTATGGATTAACATTACAGAGTTTTGTCACCTCCTTGAGAAAAAAGACTGAGCTAAAAAGAATTTTATTAGCATAATGGCTTTCACAACTAAAGCAGTACTTAAAACGTCCTCATAATACGCCAGACATTCACTATCCCTCACTGAGCCACTGTATCTTTAATCTTTAACAAGCTAATTGTGGCTGAAAATAAATTACACCCTTAGCACATTTGGGAGACAAATTCATAGCAGTTGACTTAACCTGTAATAAGACTCATAAATAGGCACTCCATCTGCTTCTGCATCAGCAGTGAAAGCCTTCATGACTAAACCTAATGTTAATAACCATGTCTCGTTAATTATCACTTGTTGTTAATGAAAAAAGTGATGACTATTTCAAACTTCCAGACAAAGGTCCCATCGCTCAATGTTAACCTGATTATTTAATTTACACCTTTCATCACAGCATTTAGATCTTCAACCTAAAACTGTAATTTGTAATTTAGACACCGCGCTTCTTCGAACACGCACTTTACATATGGAGATCGTGCTAAGCCATTGAATTAATTAGAGTGTCTGTATCTGTACAGGAAGCCACGCAGCGGCAGCTCTTCAGTTTAACAGGAGGAATACTAGATCTGAATGAACGCTTAAATGCGAACCACTAGGGACAAGACTATGCCTCCCCCTGCAGAGGACATCATTTTTGTGGCGTGCGGGCCTCTGGACCTGGCTGAGGATATGTGCTACCTACTTCTCCCCTGGGGTAGGGACTGCTTGACCAGGATTGTCACCGAGGCAGGCAACAAGCGTGGTGCTGCGTGTGCGTGTGAGCGTGTGCGTGCGCAGGGTGTTCACTGCTCGTGTCGGCTGAGGAAGGGAGCTGAACGTCAGAAGTCAGAGGCACCTGTGACAGGATGGGCTTGCACATCCTGTGCTTGCCCAGAATGGTCTCAGAGGCACAATTCTTTCTCTCAGAATTTCAGGATCTTCTGTGCTCACAGGGTATCTGCCAACAGGTATTCTGAAACACTTATTAGAATCTATTTTTAAATCGTTCCGACCATTTAAAGATCCAAATGGCTCCAAAGGATCTTTCAATGAATCCTCAATGGATCCAGTAATTCCAATTATTCAATTTTCAAATGGTTCCAATTAATTTTAAGTGCTTGTCAGCTGAAATTTTAATTTTCAAATGTTATTAACTCTTTTATTCATAATTTGATGTCACATAGTTGAAAAGTTTTTTCTTCATGGATGGATGAGCATGGCCTTTGTACATTTAAATCTGTTTTTTGTGTGTCTCTGCATATGTGACTTTAACTATCCTTAAAGAGGGTTCTCAACTCTGTTCTCATACACCTAACATAGGATTCAAGGCATCATTTCAAGTCATGGATAAGAAAATTAACATTCTTTGACAGCTATGTTTCAAAGATACAGGGTGCTAGAGGAAAGTTGAAATTTAAAGGGCTACTCAGGGTGTTGTCTGTTGTTGGGTTGGTCATTTCCGAAGCACTGCTGTCATGTAACTTCCAGGAGGCTTCATGACAGCCAGCTGATATTCAGTATGTCTGTAGATAGAAACGTAGCCGCAACTGCATTAGCAGTTTGCTGTTCACATGATTAGAGCTAGTCTCTTACTGAGATACACACATATTTGTTGAAAAAGAATCTTGAATGGTACAACTCCCAGTGACAACTGTTACCATTTTGCTATTTTTCAAGCTCTTATGATAACCATTACAAAAATTGATTTGCACAAATAGCCTGACATTTCTTCCTGTACATCATTTCATCAGGTTTGTTTTCATTCATCACTTCTATGAACTGTTCCAAAAGAGTACAAACATGCATAAGTAATTTCCAGTATATTATATGTCATCACAGAGAAACTTTTCCATTTCAGTCACCTTAACAGATAAGGTTAATTCAGCAAAATGGGAGTGATGAAGCCATCCAGAAATGAAAAGAACAGAGCAAGGGCATTCAAATATCCCTGCTGCATCTCTGCTGCAAGGACTCAGTCAAGTAGACAGATACTGAGAGAGACGGATAGACTCCAGATTTGGATAGAAATTCTCTCTAAATCTATAAAAACCCACTATCTGGACAACAAGGCCATTAAACAGGCAAAAAAATCTCCCTGATTATTCCACTGTATTCTTAATCATGCTGAAGAAATGAAAGGAAAATGACATTGCTTGAAAATTACAAAAGATTTGACACCCACAACTAGAGCAGTTCAAAATTGTGTATTTTCCTACTGGCAATTAGACAATCTTTAGACAATATTGCCATTAAAAGTTTTCATCCCTGTCAGAGAAATGAGTATTTTATCACAGAGAGATTGAAATCATGCCTAATGAGATAGTGAAGAGATTGGGGAATTTCCTCAAGTGCTGATTAACAATTTCATGTAAAAAAAAAAAAAAAAAAAAAACGACCAACCAAAACCCAAACAACAGATGGTACAGAATTATTTTTCTAATACAAGTCATTCAAGTGAAGAACAAAATAATTTTCCCTTTTTTTAACCTTGAGAAACTGGAACTTGTCGCTCTTGGTAGTTATTTGGTTTTTAAACCAAATAACACACCTTTTGCATATGAAACACACCTTTTGCATATGCAAATTAGGAGCTAATAGTGGAAACAACTCAAAGCACTATTCACTCAAATACCCAGCTAGGATAGACCAATGCAATTTTTTGACTACTGTTACCAAAGGAATATAAAATACCTTCTTGCAAACCTAAAATTTTTATGATCTTTAATAAGTGAAAAAAATTGGCCCACATAAAAAAAGCATTATAAAAAGAAACATTGACAGCTCACATCAATTATTTCAAAGTAAACTAAATCTAACCATAAAAATGCTTATAGACTTTATACTAATATCTTCCAGGCATTAAGAAAACTGCATAGCAATAAAATTAATGTTCTGATTTTTCTCAGGCTTTAAAAAGAGGTGAGGGTCTTGGCACCTTTGAAAGAGGGCCACAAAGTCCTACCTACAATACATACTGGTTATGTTTCATTCCTCTGAAACAAGAAACGTGTTACTGGTGTTATCATAATGCCAAGAAAATTTTCTTGAGGATTAACAAAAAAAGAGCTCCACATTTTATTTTGTAGTACACAAGAAATACAGGAAAGATTAAATTCAAGTTCAAGAAGATTTTACTGCTAATGGGATTTTTGTTTTATTTGAAAGACCTATGTTACAGAATTGTTCATTCCCAGAGAAAGAATACTAAATGAACACAATGTTATTCGGCAAAAACAAGCTTGTAACGTGTAGGATTACTAGAACAGCACTGTACAATCTGGGTCTTAAAATGGATGGTGTTCTTTGGTAAATAGAAGAGATTTCAAATACTACTTAGCTTCAGGGATGAAACCCTTTGGAAGATGAATATGAACGTTCATGTTGCATAACAGAAAGACAGGACAAGGTTCTCAAGGTTAGCTGGTTACCTCGTGATGGACAGTGTAATTATCCAACTAGACATGAACTAAGAAATGAGTTGTGCAATTCTTACGGCAATTAACTAGTTCTTTGGAAAGAAGAAATGTTCCTGAAAATTCATTGCTCAAAATTGTCTTTAATCATGCTGAAGGCTGTCTGACTTGCTAGCATGCTTGCCTGCAATAAAGGAAGCTCAAATTCAATTTCTCAAAACCTAGTGTCTTCAGCGACGGCATGTATTCTGTCCCCATGTGGGACATACCCTGCTAGGCTGATAGAAAAGCAATATCAGGAGACTAGAAGAAAAGTCAGTAAACACAACCCTGACATCACAGTCTAGAGATTAGAGTAGTCAGTAGCTTGGAAAGGGCAGTGTGGGGTCTAATTCCGGGTTCTTCGCCACTTTTAGACATTTTAGATTAAGCAGGATTGGGTAGGGGAAAAAAACCAAAGAAACAAGTTCTAGAAGCAACTGCGAGATGTTTGGGCCTGCCTTCCCCTTGTTCGTATAGCTCCTGGAAGAGCAAGGTCCTGTTTCTTGCTGCTGGTTTACGTGTTAGCACTGCAGAAGCAGTACAAGGATCAGGTTCCTGGCAATCACCAAACAGCAACAATTTCCATGGCAGGAGGTTTTTGCAACTTATTTCCCCATTCTGGACCACTGCGTTTCCTCCCCGGCAACCTGCACACTTGAGAGGTTGTTTGTGGATTTGTAAAGCCCTACGAGAGCTTAGGCAGATGTGTCCCTAGGAAAACTCTCTGGCTTTATCTAGAACCAACGAAAACAGAGCCAAAGGCTTGAGCACTGCCACACACTGTCACATGGCTAACTAGATTCCCAGTATGCTTTTAACTCAGGCCAACTTGCATCATTTCACACAACGCTTGACACAGTTTAGGGTTAGGACAGGGCAGAGACCATCCCGAGTAGGTGATGTGAACCTAGCCGCTCTGTTTTTTCCCCCTGTGAGGGGAAGAGACTTCAGCTGTACAGAAGAAATCTGTGCCACGCCAGCCGGTCTGTTTTATTTCACACTATAGAAATAGTCTTTTGCCCTCACTGACTATGTTATCATGACTCTTTATAGCTATCACTTCTCTTTAGCCTAATTTTTTTTCTTAATGTCTTATCAACTTAGCACGTCACAGAGAAACAGGCCACTGAGGGAACCTAGGCATGTGTGCACATGAAACGCATCTGTAGTTACCTGCTGACAGTTTGAAAGGCAGGGGGGCACATTTTGGTTTGGACATAGGCAGAATAACAAAGCAGAACCATGTTTTAATCACAGATTACCATAAGGCTACTCAGTAAGTGATCTTAAAACATTTATACTATCCCATTTCTGTTTTGCATACAATGTCAGCTACAGCACGCTCCTATAGTCCTATATGGATTGCTTATTCACATAGTCCTGTTGAGGACCATAGATTCTCATCCTAAATTGACAACTACCTCTTTTAACTGTTAAAGGATTAGAAAGATAGGAAACAAACCCATGCGATGCTGTTTATTTTTCTTTTCCCTCCTGTTCTTCCCAGTGCTCTGTTAAGTCACGTGGCTTCTAGGCATTAATAATCACAAGTAAGTTTACTAAAATCTCTCAAAATGGAAATAAACTATTTGCAATGGTTCAACCCTCTGCAACCAAAAAGAATTGTAGTTGAGCATTTTGGACAGAAACACCTTATTTTGTCAGCTTTACATCACTGCAGCACTGGGAGCAATACAAAGACATGGTGAGAGACAACATCCAGTCTCCCTCCTGCAAACCAGCTCAATAATGTCAATCACATTTTTCAAATCAGAGCTCTTTAGAACTGAAAAAAAAAAAAACAAACCAATCAACCAACCAAAAAACAACTTACCTCCAGTATATGAGAATACCCACAAGAATCACTAGACAGATAAAAGTCAGGGCTGATACGACCACAAGTGGTATAACTGTCTTCTTCTCTGATTCCAGACTCTCAGCTAGACCGATACGAGACTCATGGCTACTATTACTTGCCTCTGCAGTCAGAGAAAATTGAAACAGTCCATGTTTAAATTCTGACAAATGCACAGCATGAGTGAATGTGTCTTATAATGAGCCTACTTAATACCACTTACCTCTATTTTTTAATATGTACTGCAGAAAGTATATACATTTGCAAACCAGCTTACGGAAAACAAGCAGATAGAGGGTAAAGCAAAGTGTTCAAGCTTATGTGACTCAGCCTTCCAGCAGTGGAGCCTTCTCTTTGTAAGAATAGCAGATTGTTAAAATGTAGGAGAAGAAAGTTTTTTATTTTCATCTGTTTATTAGCTGAAAGCCAACTGAGTTAAAGAATCTGAATATATAATATTAGAATGTGTAAAGAACATTTTGATATTACACTGTCACTCATACAATGCAAATCACTGCTCTGGCTAATAATTTAACAGGACAATTTTCTTAAAATAGTCACTGTGTGCTTGCTATATTGCAGTTAAGCCTTCTGTATTTTAATACATTGCCCATTCTGTAACTCGCCTTGTAGATACATCCTGCTTTCTTTGAATCCAATTACAGTACTTACTCCCCCAATTATACTGGAGCCAGAATTGAATTTCCTACCTCCATCTTTACAGGTGATCAAATTATTATTTAGATATTGTCTAGATTTCACATTTTTGTCAGCCTTGTAATGCTGGGTGACAGAAGTATTTGGGCATAGGAATCTGTATGAAGATTAATATATTTTAGAATCTCATTAAATAAGGGAACACAATGGTGGACGAGACCAATCCTGCATTTTTAACTTTGGTCATACCTGAAGAAGTAAACACACTAAAACTGTGACTTTGACACAAAATGACTGATCTTTTTCAATCTGTGCAGTTTACTGTGATCTGTGACCATTATATGAGTTAAAACACAGAAATAAGCACTTTTGCACCGTTAGAATTAAATCCCTAGATTTTCTAAGAATGTTTTCTGCTTTTGTGAACAGTCCTAATTCAATTAATATTCTGTATGGGAGCAGAATTTTGCTGTCTAGAAATCAGCTGCACTCCATTGGGATTCCAAGAGACCAATTCTACATGAATGAAAAGCTTTCAGACAAAAGGGAGGAGGGAATGGAGTTGGATCTGAAAAAAAAATGACAACAAATCACATGTTCTAAACAGGATGTCAAAAAACAAACAGCTTCACAGAGTACAGATTTCCAGGCAGCTCTCTGCTTGCTTCCATTTTCTTGAGTTTAGGGGCTTTCAGGGCTTTATATGCAAAAAGGTCTAGGCTCTGATCTTGCAGACATCTTCTTGGTTTTAGTTCAAGATACTCTAACACCCAAATCAATCACTACTCTTTAAATCCTGTAGCTCTGCAGGAAAAGTGATTGCAGGAACACGTTGCTTCTGAAAAAATCTGTCCCCAAGTTTCTGGTGAGTAGGCTAAAATCAGTATCTCCTATTGATTTCAGAAGAAACTATGTGTATGCATGAGAGATCAGAATACGATCCCTTTGAAGCATTCATGCTTGCTCATGCTTGCAACTCTGAATTAAGCAAAGATGTCTTTGATTTACAGGAGACCATGTTAGACATGCTCACATTGAATTTTCAGTTTATTAAAAGACAGTATTTGGCATCATTTATTGGAAAAATAATGTACATGAAATGATACTGTATAGTGTCTTTCAATAATATCTAGAAGACAAACTCTAAGTCTGTTGTACTCCTCCTCCTCCTCCTCCAGTAACGTATAATCCTTTTTGAGTTACTATCAGTAACAATTCAAATGACACCCATTAGGTAAACTATAAATCTCTTACGGTAACACTTATTCACATTAGTAACATAAGTTTTGAAATATTGACTTTCTTTTTGATGATTTTTAAAGAAATGTTATGCATTTTACACAATGTGGTTACTGTTTACCTACTGAACTAATTCACTTACTGATTCAGTTTTAGAATGCCTACCTTGTTAGGACTCCTATTAATTTCAGTATGTTTTCTATTTTATTTTCATTTTTATTTTCTATTTTTCACATTCTACTAGCTCCAGCTACACAGAGTGTCAACTTGCCACCTTTTTGTATTAGTATTCTGTTGCTCATGAGTAATACGACCTCATGTGATTTAACTGTATATTTGTAGGACTGGGCCGAAAATTTCCCATGCTTTGTGGACTCCATTCCTTAGCACGTTTAGTTGAATGATACTGCCCTCTACAGATGCTGTGAGTACTTAATGCAAGTTGAATTTATTTTCTAAAATACCAATTTAACCTTGTTTGTTGGGGTTTTTTTTCAAACATTATAGATTGTTTCTGACTCTACTCTTGGATTTTCAGTACTCTAACAAGAGGCAATGCAAATTATACCTGAATAGTTCAGGTTTTCCACAATGCATTTTTAAATACAAAGGAAATGCTTTATATTTATCAAATTTTTATCTGTGTGAGGTTCAGTTTTGCCTTCTGACCTTATCCTTGGAATCACAGACCACAAATACTCTCACTGACTTTAAGAGGACTAAATAGGAAAATAGCACTAAATATAAAGAGGTACAGGAGAATGTGGCTCTAAGTATTTTGGAAATATGCAAATCCGGCACAAAAAGTCTGCATCTCACTGAAATCTGAAGGTGGCATACAGAGTAAGAATGAAAATGAATGTTTTTATGAGTTAAGATGAATCAGAATCAAACTGAAGCATCTTATTCCTTGCTCAATACATCTTAGAAAATACAAAACAAAACACAAGGAGGAAACGTGCTGCTGTAAGTTAAAAACCAGAATCTCAGAGGTATGTTTCCTCTGGCAGAGGCATGGTTTCCTCTAGTGTATTTCCATAAGGGCAGCACATGTCTTTGTACAGAGAACTTACGTCCCTCTTAAACCTTTAAAACTAAAATTAAACAATTAACACTGAAACAAATTCTGGTTTTAGATTGTGCACCACCCAACTTCTGCTGACAGTATGCATCTATCCAAAAGCAGAGCATGAATCTTCTTACTGAAGACTATTTCAGGTGCAGTTTTAAGTAGCCAGAAGTAGCATTCACAAGATAGACAGCTCAGCATGCACCCCCTGTTCCCCAATGCTTCCTTCATCACACCCACTGGCACTGTTATGTTCTCCTTTTATTATACGTAGATAAACCTTCTCATTCGCTATGGCACAAAAGTATCCCCTCACAGCTTTCCATGGCATTCATTAGACTTATCCGTAACTAACCTGCCTCAGAGATGTTGAATACTGATGAGTGATCGCTAGTAATAGATGAGGCTGATGACTGTGATGATCCAGGAGTTAATTCTGCGTTACCTGCTTCAACTGCCCCTTCAGTGTCTTTCTCATTAAGGTCAGGAAAACTGAAATCTGTCGAAGTCTCATTATCATTAAGGCTATCTGAAGTACCTTGGCCAGAACCACTTTCTTCATCACTTGTAAAAACAGCCCAAGACTTAGACTCTGATGTGTTCTGCAATGGGACACTAGCAGTCTGAATGTGGTTCTCCAAAAACGTCGGGTCGTTGTGCTTCTTGGGTATCACACTCGCTGTCAAAGTCGGTACGGATGTGTAATTACGTCTGTCCATGGCGTGGTTTATCTGACTGTCTGATGCAGCAGTCGAAATTTCCTCCTCTTCTTCAGGTTTCTCAGAATGTGAGCTTATAATTAGGTTACTCTGATCCTTGTTATTGTTTACCTTTGTATTTTGCTCCTCTACTACCATATCCTGAGCTTCTCTATGGGAAGTGCATGAGATACAGTTACTTACAGGGAAGCCGTCGTCATATTCATCGTAGTCATCCTCAACTACAGAAGGCCACAAATCAGTACTGGACATGATACTGGGAGACAACCCAGAGGATTCTCTAGAAGGAACCAGCAACCTACTCAAAGTTACAGGGATCTCACTTTTGGGAGGAACAGCCGTAACAGAAATATGTACATTTGGTAAAGGAAGAGTGTCATCAGTGGACACGTCAGAATCAGAAACAACTGCAGGCATATGAACAGGATCAAAACCAAGTGCAGAACTTGAGGAGACACTGGCAGCCTCACTTCTTTCAAAAACACTTGAAGAGATACGGCTGTCTGCGGGAGTAGCTACATGTGGTAATGTATCATCTGTTAGGAAGGGAGTTGTTACGGCATTCGCTGCTTGGGGGGGAAAGGCATTTGTATTTTCTAAACTGGTCAGCTGGACTGAAACATCGCTACTGTACAATGAAGGCATAACCTGCTGAACATCTTCACTGTTAAACAAACTGGATGAAACAAATTGCTCGCTTGCATAAGAAACAGATAAACCTTGAAGTGACGCTGTGGGCTTACTAAAAGCGTCTGACAACATATCAGCAACAGAAGGTGCAGATGTAGAATGCAGCACGGTTTCAGTTGTAGCAGAACCTGGTGCCATTTGATGCAATATTTGGTCAAATGTAGAACTATCTTTATGAACCCTGGAACTTTCAGCCAATATTGGATCACTAGGCACAACTGCAGCCGTGCTAAGCAGAGTGCCATCACCAGAAGACTGGAAGGAGGATTGCAGTAATGCTTCATTATTTAATGTAGCTGAGGTCTCGTAATAGTACAGCTGAGTCGAGGATAACATTTTGCTATAAGCAGGGGCAGAGAGAGCTTGATCTGAGCTTGCACTAAGCATAGGTTTAAGCAAAGTGTCATCAAAGGCTGGAGTTGTAACATGCAAAGGCTGATCGGAAAGGTGATTTTCTGTGAGTTTACTAATATCATGATCATATACCTTAGTAGTGGGAAAAGCAAGATAGACTGGAAGGATTCCCTTTGTGCTAGAAACAGGAAGTGGGCTTTCTTGCAGAGACGTAGTCTGCTTAATTACATCATTATTAGAAACAGGTGTAGAAAGTTCAGGTATCACTTTACTTTCAGCATTGGAAGCCATTTCACTTAAAGAAGAAGAAATTTGCAGTTCTTTCTCATCTCCATCTATAACATCACCTTTTTGAAGCATCTTATTAACATCACTAAACCCAGATGATTCATACGTAATTTCATCTACAGAATCAGAGGAAGAAACGTTAAGTACCGTCAAAGTATCTGTATCAGGCAAAAGGGACTCGCTACCAGAGTATGCTTCAGACCAATCCATGTCACTAGACAGAGAGCGCGTAGGCTGCAGCAAAGTATCAGCTTGTGATATTACAGAAGAAGGTTTATGCACCAGTACATTGTTATAGCTGCTAAATAAAGGATCTTGACGAAATATGTCAACAGAATCATGCACAAATTCTGCGGAGTCATAGGAAACAGTAAAGCTTTGGAGGGAGCCCACATTACTAGACAAAGCATAAGGAAGTTCAGACATTGTAGATAGTACATGCATATTTAAATCACTGCTGGATGGTTCAACTTGAGAAAATATGTGAGTTCTATTATGACCAAATATCAGTGTCTCTGAAGCAGCATGAGTAGTCTGATGTGACACCACATCAGCATATTGAGCAAGGCTTGGCTGTATTAATGTATCACCCTCTGCCAATGTCAAAGAAGCATGCAGGGACACCTTATCACTTGCAACAGCTGGAGTAGCACTTTGTGGAAACATTTGAGAAACTGTATACAAACGGTGAAACATTTTACTACTGGAAGAAGCAGAGGAAAATGTAAGCAAAGGTACATCATCATAGGAAGACAGGGTGGGTTCAAATGACACATCAACACTGGGAAATACAGGCGTAGCATGCAAGGTGACATCACTATCTGATGTAGCAGGGGTAGTGTCGAGCATCTGAGAGTCAAACAATAAAGGGGTGACTAGAGGAAACACTTCACTACTGTAGGAAGGTTGAAGAGGTATCTCACCATTATAGACTGGTTGAGTTGTCTGAGAGAGTACCTCACTGGCAGCAGAAGCAGAACCATATTCTCCAGAGCTTGAAGAGATAGAGTGAGGTGATAATTCAGCAGAGGAGAAAGCAAAGGTAGAATAATGTGGCAATTCTAAATCCGCATCTGAAGTGTCTTGTGAAACCACTGGGCTGCTGGAATAGGGCACTGTAGCTGGCTTTAATCCCTCTACATAAGCATCAGTGTAACTGGTCTGAGACAATTGCCTGCTATCCGATGTATCAACAGCTTGAGTTGTCAGATCAGTAGCATTACGAAACCATAAATTTCCATCAGTGGAAGAAGGATGCTTTGGAGGCTCATCAGAGCTTGAGGGTGCTACACCTTCTGACACATACTTAATGGAGCCTTGGGAAAGAACATCATGCATGCTTATATCTGGGCTTCCTGAAGGAAGGGTGTCTTCTTGGGAGGTCTCCTCTGTAACCAGCTGTGCTGAAGAAGTGGTAAGAACCGAACTCCAAAAGTCATCAGATTCCTGATGAGGTTTAAAAGGAGACAATAAGAAATCTTCGTCACTATGGCCAGTAGTGGTTATTCTTGTTGGTTCAGTGCCTGAAGAAAGGTATATGTACTCTTCTTCTATGCCTTTGGTGGACTCAATGAGTTGAGGAGGAATTCCAGTAATTGTTCGTGATTCCAAAAAAGGATCTTCCTCTTCTTCAGAAATTTCACTAACAGGTGGAGAAGTAGGGTAATAAACTGCTTTGAAAACATCATCCTTACCATGCAATTCTTCTTCTCTTGTTAAGTATCTATTTGTTTTAGCTTCATTGGGTTTTGTCCCCATTTTTTCTTGACTGTAGCTGGATGTAGTCACCTGGAAATCTTTCCTCATTTGGTTTATTGTACTGTCAGTGCTAGGAATCGCTGCAGTTTCTTCATCCACCTCTGTTTCCTTTTCATCAACTTCATCCTTTGAAAAAATATCATAGTCGAAGACAATTAAAAATGTTTCTAGACACTGTACACAAACGAAAACCAAAACTGCAAAAATACATCTTCCTGGCTCCATAAAAATGAGAGGCAAAACAAGACAACACTTGAGAAGACTGTTAGTCTTAAAGCAAAATATCCTCTTCTCTCTTGGAAATATTACTTATTTGCAATACAAACAAAAAAATCCTGTGTCACAACAACTTCTTAAATATTGTTACTTTTACTGTTTGAGAGACAAAAACCACTCACAGTATTTAATTACTTTATTAAAAAAGCTCTACCTCTTTCCTAATAAATGCATTTGTATACACAGTACACATCAATGAAAAAATGGTTTTGTTATCAGAATCTCTTAGAGATTTGCACTAATATCCTAATGTTGATTAAATTGTCATAGTAACAGAATTTGTAAAATATATTTATGACCTGTCCTTAAATCTGCAGAATCTTCAGAGTTTTCCGGAAAAGATTTCAGGATGGTCAGCATGACTGTAACAGTTTCACAAGTGTTGTGAGTGATACTACCTAGTCCCTGTTATGACCCTTTGTTTGCTGAACATGAATAATGATACTTTGTGAAAAACCTGTATTAGAGTTTTGTCTTTTAAGGACAGATCCAAAAAGACAAAAAAAAAAAAATTACGTGCCTAAATACCATCAGGATTTAGGCAGTCCTTGAGGATCTAAGTTAAAATCTTTTTGTCCCCTCTCCAACTTTCCCTGCCCCAAATCAAAAAACGTAATGTGGAAGCACCTAAGTTGCTCAGCAGGTGTTTTCGTTTTGACCTAGACACAGCAGCACCCACAGCTCTGTGCTGTGCCCCCATCTAGAAACTGCACCTGAACCAAACCTGTCTGAGCACAACTCTGCAAACTAGAATGAGGGGCACGTTCAGTTGCTGAAGGGACTTGACTGGATAGGCACACATAGCCCTAAGAGACACCAGCAGGACAGAGCGTCTTGCAAAATACAGTTGCAACTCCTTTTTCTTCTGAAGATCTGGCTTGGTGATGTGGTGGCAATACCCACCTGTTTTTATTCAAAAGCATAATGTTGAGAGAAGACACCAAGAGATAGGAGACTGGGACACAGTTATCAGTCTAAGAAATTCTCAGTTTCCACTGTATTTTAGGCTGAGTAGATCTCCTGCACTGAAGTGAACAGGGCACAGCAGAGAGAAGAATGTAAAATCAGCAGCCTTTGATTAAAGTGCCCAAGACGAAGCACTGCTGAATAAACTATTAACTGGGGCACTCAGCTAATAGAAGTTATTAGCTTTTATCCAGTCTCACCAGAGTGAGGGCTTTAACCACTAGACTAGAGCTGTGCTTCACACCACAGTCCCTTTTTTGTTCCAGGACCTCTAGTGCACTCACATGATATAAGGTACCTCAGGCATGACTCTCAGGTTTGGATTTCATTCCAAGGGCTAAGTACCTAAAATGTAGGGACAACAGCACCTAGACTGTGCTGGATGGGCCCTTGTTTCTGAAAATCTACTTTCTGCAGGGCAATGCCTGCACTTTTAGACTTTCTTGGTTCAAGTAAAAATCAATTGACATTCACTGGCACTCGGTTACTGTCCTGACAGATGCAATCTAATAATGAGGATACATAGCTTACATCAACAGAGAAATAACTGTACTATTGGTTACCCAGCATCCACAAATACAAGGAAGGGTAAATAGATAGATAGGTAAGCACAGGCTGTCTATTTAACTAACAAGGACTTGCCACTCAGTGACAGTATTGTGGTGGTAGACTGAAACTACAAAATAAAAACTCTGAGGGATTATTTGATATAAATGCAGGTCTTATTAAAGGAACTGTCCATGTTGTAAAATTGGTATTAGAGACCGTTAAAAATGTCACTGTGGCATTTTCACCTCTCTCCCTGCCGGGACACCAGAAACCTAGTTACCAAATATGAAGTCTGCAGAGGTCATCATAAAAACATCCAAAACTGTATAAAATAGAGCTATACTGTAAAGTCTAATAGAGCTATACTGTAAAGTCTAACTTGAGTTCAAGAAGTAAGAGTAAATGGCCCTCCCCAAATTCTGGAATAACTTAAATTCAACCAATAGCACACTGATAGCAGACACACATGAATCTCACTCTTCAGCACAACTGCCTTTCTCCCTCACTTTAGTTTACTACATGCTAGGACTGTCATAAGCAAGCCTAAGTCAAATTTCTCTTTAAACAAACTAAAAAGCCTAACACTGGGTGACAGCTTTGATTCTGCTAAATGAACAATTTTGTCAGACTTCACTCAGAGGTGACAGTAACTTGATGCCCCATTTCCAAAAATATTTAGGCATTTCCTGTGATATCCCTTACTTCTCCATGTACCTCTAGCCCCTGAGAACTAAATAGTGAGGCATCTCTAGAGTTATCTAGGGAGAAATACAGCTGAAAGAGAAGGCTGTGTATGCATATATATGTAAGTACACATAAATGCAGATAAGACATTCAGTTGGTGACATAGTTTTGTAAATTTTCAGAGAATATCAATTCACTTTAGTTGAAATGTATGTATTCGAAATACTCTTTTAAAAATAAGTGAATGCTATACCTCATATTCTTCAGTTTCATTCAGTTCAGGAATGAGGTCAGCCTCTATAAAACAAAAATACACACCATATCATCCAACATTTTAAATTCACAGAATTATTAGTTCTGCAAGGACTCAACTGATTAGTTAATATGTTTATTGAGACCTAATATGTTTTATAGGATTGTGTTTGGAGAAGCGGCCAACCACCTGGGTTGAGGACTAGCTCTAAGGGTAGCAATGCTCATCTAGACAGGACATGTTCAGCCACAACAGTTTTGCCTGGCTCTCATTTGATACTGCAGCACACGTTGGATCTGTACTGAGGAACCACATCGCAGCCAGGGAGAACCAAGTGTACGAGAACATTTTCTATGAGAAAGTACAGTTTAATGCAGAAGTTCAGAAGAGAGAGAAAAAGGTAAGTCTGGGAATCAACTCTTTCTCTACATTTAATCTGAAAGCTCTGAAGTTATTCTTGTAAAATGATCTGTTCTATAATTTTCATACAGCAAATTCCTCATTCGTGCACCCAGGCTTGGAGTTAGGTACTAGTGCAACAGCCATGCCATCATATTCAGCATGTAGTAGGCTGCCTGCCTCCATCAGGGCACACCAAAGACACCCACCTTTCCTAGAGTCCAGTGCTTAAGACCTTTTTCAAACTCCCACTCCACTTGATTTAATGTAAGGACATGAACCCAGTTGTACCACATCCCACAGAAAGTCCAGAATAAACAGGTACTGGGTGCTCTGAAGTAGTGAAGAATTACTCTAAAGGCTTTTGAGGCCTCCCCACTTTTCACAGATAAGTAACAGCTGAAGCAGGATCAAGAAATGAATCTCCTACAGCCCAGGTGAAAATCCTCTCTAAGTTTAGAGGTAGTCTCTCACCTTTCTCTCTGCCTTTTTGGCCAAATCCAATATTGTACTTCTGATGGTGGTCAGCAAGAAAGGCTTCAAAGCAGGTTGCAAGAAACCTACAAGTCTCTGGTAGGAACTGGCATAGGTCTCCAGTGATGAAATCTAATACCCCTGCCACAGCATTAACTCATCTTACTGCTCCTTTGGTCCACAGAAAGGTCCATTCCCTTTCTGAATCTTTCTGAGGCTTTCTCCTAAGCAATGTTCTAGTGCTCCATCTGTACACCAGTGCCAGCACGTATTCTGAGGGCTTATTGGCACTAAGCGAAAATGCCGGTCTCTGAGCTTGGGGAGCGATTTTAACAATAGCATCACACAGAGCTCCATGTTTGCATTTCCTCTGCAATTCCCAAATGAAGTTTCCTCAACACACTAGCATAAAGATGTCATCTTTATACTTCTCATTTCTGCAAAGACAGATGGGGATCTATGACTTAATTTGTATTCTCTTTGGTCTGTCTGTATCTGCCTTTCAAAACAAATTGAGACGTATTATACGCAACATACACTAGATAAAGTTTATCAAACTAACAAGCTCATACAGTTTTATTCATAGATTACAGCATGCAAACAGATTTTGACTAAACAATGCTGCACAAAATCTTCACAAATTGTTCTTTTGTAACAAACTTTTATAAATTACCAAGTACTGAATTAACCTTTCATTAACCCGATAGAGAAAAATTATCTTACCTCTGAGTCCTGGAAGCCTAGGAGGCTCTGGGGCAGGGTGGGGAGGGGAGCAGAGGGGTGGAAGGGGTGGAGGACATAATGATATTCCCTGGCTTCTCAATGATATAAATCAAATATTGTAGACATTAGTGCTGATGGTGCTAGAGTATACAGTAGGGTATGTGCTCTCAAATTCCACCAGCAGAAAACTACAGTTTCTTGCTGTCATCTCCATGGAGAGGCGTTAACATACATATATATATATATAAATATAAAAAATTATATTAACAACACTAAATCTTCAGGCATTTTACAAAGCCTATTTAAATTTAGTTGGTCACAGAAAATGTATTTGTCAAAAGCATTAGAGACACACACTTATAGAAGTTCTGTTAATCTTGTTGCTGAGTTTTTGATTTGATGGGAGGCTATACAAATCTGCTAACATCCCCCAAGCAAGGAGAAGAACCGCACCCTCCAAAAAACAACCCATTGATGTAGGTTGATGAACAAGCTTGTTTATTTCTTCTGGAACCGCATATTGATTATTCTATAGCTTACATTTTAAAATAAAATAATTAAGTCATTAGTTAGAAACTTTTGTAGAGGTCTTTTCATAGCCCATTTTAATGACAGATGAAGAAACAACAGAACAAAGACAAAAAGGGTAACTATTTCCCTACATTTATGTTCAATGCAAATCTTCAAAAAAAACTTTTAAACCAATCTGATTTGTAACTGTAGAATAACGAGCACAACATAAACTGTTTTCATTTCTGTACTGTCTTACGTAATAAATGGCACAGCAAGAACAAATGCGAAGCCTGTTTCTTCTGATTAAATTAGTTTCCGATTTCTACATTTATCAGCACAAAATTAGAAAAAAGCATCCCCTAAATGAAACATTTAAGATATGCTTAGCGTTTTTCAGGACAAAAATCATGAAGACAAGTTACAAAGAAATTGCATAGTTAGATCCTCACAAAGCACTGCTGACAGCATGAGCTGCCGTGCAGGAGACAGCATTTGAGAGCCATATCCCAGCATGATTTTTTTTGATAAACACCAACCAAAGTCTACACAAAGGAAGATGAGAGGAGAGATATATTCTTGTTTTTCATTTCCTGTGTCAGCAAAAGCATGTTAAGTAATACCAGTATTAACTACACAACAAAATACTGCAGAACTTTCAGAGTGATACAGATGTTACCTAGAGAGTCAAAGCACACATTTAGATAGTTATTCAAAATCCAATTCTACTAGCAAATGACAAGTTGGTAAATAAAAGCTGGACTTTTATCAAAGCTGACTAAAACATTGTGTACATGATTCCCTTCATTTTCAATGGAGGTTATGTAGCTACATCACGTAGAGCATCTGGTGACTTTTACTAAGTGGAAACTAACTGGAAACAATTTGAATGTGCACACACACTATATCACAAGAGGAAAGGCTGCCATTCTGAACAGTTTAGGAAAACCCAAAGAGCAGAGGTCTCAACTATGATCATTTGCCCAATGTCATATCAGAGCTCCTGAGGCTTCCACAAACTGAGGCAGAGAGAATGGCTCAAAAGAGGTCCTTCCTCTTATGAAGCACTGCTGAGAACAAGAGGGTTTAAATCCAGTCTGTGGATCTCCCGGAGCCTGCAGAGCCCTCACTAACCACATACGGGAGGCACCCAGACAGGGTCGGGAGAAACTCTCTTGCAAGCATCTCAAAAGGAAAAGGCTAAAACAACGGTCGTGAGTTTTTTTAACACCAGATTTGTGTTGCACAGTGCACTGAAACTTCCCTCATTAAAAGTGGCCACTTCAAGGGCAGAATTCTTCCTGGAAGAGGGCCCATCTAATGCTTCCGCATGACTCATTCCTCACTTTAGCTCTTAACATGAAGATTAATTGATCTGGAGGTGACTGCAGTGAATTTCATCTTAATTAAACTGGCTTACTCAGAGTAATTCTTGAAAATTAAAGTTTTAGCTTATGCTTTATGCGAGTCAATTTTATTTCATGTCTTCATGGTGAAGATAACTTTTCTTTCATAAATTCAGAAGCAGGAGCTCCAAGAAATCCCCTTTTGCCTCAAGATCTATAAAGCAGATCACAAAACCAATTTGATGTTATAGTAGTAACCAGCAAGTTGCTCTGAACAAATCTTTCTCGTTAGATATCTACATTCTCACATCTCTGTTGTTTAATATTTGCAGTATTAAAATATTAAATATGAAAATACTTGCAATATTTGCAACAGTTAATTCAGATGTAAATAATTAGTAAAAGTAAGTATGCAAATAAACATTAATATTAGAAATGAAGAAGTTTTTTTTGTATCTTAAAATTATATCCAGGGTTGAGGATAAACTATAAAACTATATCTATAAACTATAAAACTACATCTATAAAACTTCTTTATAAAGCAATGTACACACATAGTAATCATACTAAGCACATAGGAGGGATTTTTCCCCCTGAATTTTCCTCATCCAACACTTTCAGATGTACCACTGCAGAAGTGTCAAAATAAAAGAACACAAAGTACATTTAATAACTTTGTGTCCATTTCAGATAGGAAGCACCCCAAAGAAACAGTTTTTCTGTAACACATAAAATATTAATTTTGGTATTTCATTTTTATTTATAAACTTCTCCCCCTCCCCTTTTTTTTTTTTAATTTAAAATATCCTTGAAACACTTCATTTGACCTGAAATAATCTTCCTCAATTTTGAAGCTTTTGGAAAACTAAGGAAAAAACCTTATGTAGACCTGAAGCTATTACAAATTTTCAGAACTGCCTGAAATTTGAAAAAAAACCCAGGTGTTTATACAGGTCTGATACACAGATTGTTTAACTCTCCTCTTTGAAATGCTTTATTTAAAAACAAGAAATCCTTATATACATTAATCTGCTTTAATGCAACATTAAGGAGACATATTTAAATGTTCAAATGACAGAAAACACAAAAATACCATTGTCATAGTTATGCTAACCTGTTAATATTTTATATAGATACGTTATTTACATTGTTATCCCTCCTAAGTATCCTTGCATTGCATTTTCTCATTTCTTTAACAAAAATAAATTAGTGGTGTGTCTGTGTAAAAAGGCATGAGAATATAAGACCTTCACTCAGAACGGCTAAATATAATATTTATTGCACCAAATTCTCTTGTCTGAGAATACAAATCTCAGAGAAATTTCTGCTGGAAGAAATTTCACTGGAAAGTGAAATGAGCTTTCCAGGATGTATTTCTAAAGCAAGGCCCTCACTCTTCTTTCCACCGAAATGAATGCAAAGCCACTGCTGACTGCAGCAGAAGTACAACAGGGATGCCATGATCAGCAGCTGTATCTACTCTGCTGGCCAGCTGCAGGCTGCCAAACACCCCGCCATTTCTCTGAGTTTGTTCCCCGGCGGTATTTGCTCGCACCTCAGGCGCACTGCGCAGTTGCTGCCTGCAGTGCTGGCTCCGTGGTCACCCAGCCCCAGAGTGCTCCTGTCTCCCTTCCCACCTCTGCACCCACATTTCCTTCCAAAAGGAGCCACGGCACACAGCAGGGGGGTATGCAACCAAGTCTCACTGACCCTTACAGCAGGGATATAACGGTAGTAGTAAGGTGGGTTATCCTATGGCTATTATCTATATTGGATTTTTTGTTGCAATGTCTGTTTTCTGAGCTTTTAAAGCTGTGATGGCAGCACTGCGCTAATTTGATTCGTTGAACTATTATTTAATAATGACAACACCATGCTGCTTATTTGTCTTTCCATGTAGAAATGGATGTGGGGGTATGTAGATGAAATCTCATCTGAGAAAAATCTTCAAACACAAAATCAGCAAATTCTGGAAAGGAAGTGGAGGAATATAGTATCTAAGAGGTAGATAAAGGATAAACAGAAAAGTGAAATGTCAGGCAGAATGTCAGAACCTTGTCGTAGACTTCTTAGAAAACTGAAGAAGAAAATTCTAGTAGGTATTAGCATAAGACTCCAAAAATGCATTCTTCTTAACACTTTGTGTTTGAAAGACAAGTAACATGCTTATTGAAAACTGGTATGTACTATACCTGAACCTGTGTCCCCCTTCTTCAGACAAAAACGCACTAATATAAGCCTATTACCATTATTAGTTCATAACTCATATGGTAGAGCCTGCTGAGAATCATATTCTTTCTCACAGTAAAGGAATGTTGTTCCCTTGAAATGAAAAACTGACCCGTTTTCCCAAGTACATCACAACATTGCTAAGGACTTTGCTGTAGCTAAACAGACTTAATGAAGTGTAAAACTGAACTTAGAGAATCCATAAATAAACAAGAAGAATCCAGGCCCTTAGATAAAAAATGGTTTCTTGCATGATCAGAAAGTCTTTGATTTTTTCCTATGATTAATTACAGAGTTCTTAATTAAAAACACAGCTCTCACTCACTTTGATTAAGAACTGGGTCTGATGCTAAAACTTCCACAGAATTTAAGGAATTATTAAGGACAAGATCAAGTTTCATGCTATAGTTTCAAATTATTTCATATTTATGAGCAGGCGGAAGAAGTAAATCTGGCTGTGAAATCAGTAAGATTTGTTTGTTAGGCCTTTTGATTTTTTGCGAGGCAGCATTAAGAAGCAAGGGAATTCCATCACCGCAAGTCCTTTGAAATCAAACTCCAAGTAATCATAAGAAATCAAATTTCAAAATCAATTGAATCAGACTTGTAAGTCATATATTGGATTTGTATTACTTGTTTCCTTAATACTTTGGCTGTGTGCATTAATTTTAGCAGGATGCTTGATCCATAGAGAAATAATACCAAACATGGTTTTATTTCCCTACATTATATTGTTGAAAGATACACTTGTGAGATTTGAAATCAGGTAGGTGTTTTTCAGAATATTCTTAGAGTTAAAAAAAATTAACATGCAGTCTTTCATAGGTAATGTTTACAAGGAATGGAGAATTACATCATGTAAAATATCAGTAGCAAAGAACGTGCTGAAGGTTAACTGCAGTGATTTTGAAATTTCATTTTAGCATATTTTGATAGTCGTTCATTTTAACTGGTTTGCAAACAAACTACTTCTTCAAATACAGATTTTCAGCTAAAAGTGATCTCTAAGCTCAAAAGACCACTTACCTGGGTCCTCTAAAGGCATATCAACAATGACTTGGTCACTGTATTTTCCATATAGACCATTAGAGCAAACAGCAACTATCTGAAGAACATAACTTGTATTGGGCAGCAGATTATTTAGAATAGCCCCCTAAAAGAAAAACCATGTTTAATCATTTACTTGCAAGTAAGTATCAAATATTTGGAAATGTTAATTTTTTCATAACACATTTTTCATGTGAACCATAAAGCTCCTTTCTTCTAGGACTCTGATGTATGCTTTTTATATTTTATTGTCACAATGTTTTCAGTCAACTTTAAAAAAAAAAACCTTGTGAATTTTTAAGTGGAGGATACCAAACTATATAATTATTTAATGCTGAACATTAATTTAGGTAAGATTATCTCTGATACATTATGAGTCTTTAAAGAGGGTTAAGGGAACAGATCACATTAGTAAAACACCATGAAGCTGTAATCAGTAACTTAATATTTGTAGCACTATGATTGTACTGAATCTTATTAGTTGCTTGCATAGGTCATTCTTTGCACATCAGTGAGCAATGAAGTACAGATCACTATTAATTGACTAAGGGCTTTATGGCTAAGGAGCTCTGACATTGACATGGTCATACACTTTTGGGGATAGTACAGGCAAATCAGAACAGCAATCTGTGAAAGTCTTCTCTTTTCTGGGCAAGAGAGGCTTTTTTGTTTTTTTGAAATTGTCTTTGTGGCTTCACAGCCAAAAAATGAAGTACAGCTGCTGTGAGCTGCAGCCACAGAAGTAATTTTTTACTGAATCAGCTCCCAGCTACTTTTTAATCCCTTAAGATAATTAACAGTGAGTGTTTTGCCATCACCCCTTTGTACGAAACTTGAAGAGTTTACAGTTACCAAGTCCTGATACCCATCTGTCAGAAACTCATGTTTAGTCTGGTCTTCTCCATCCAACTGTTGATAAAAGACAGCAAATCTCTCAATTGTGGTGTCATATACAACCCGAGGTCTTTCCCATGTAACAAGAAGACTAGTATAATTCTTTGGATCAGATTGAACATTTTCAGGTTCTGAGCTGCAAACTGGAAGAAAGAAAAGAGGAAAGAATATGATATTTATTAAATGGTATAAATGACTCTACTAAGATCTTGAGCCACCTCCTGAGAATACTAATGCAAGTCTTTCATGTGCCTCATTTTTAGCTTTCTACTAAAACATCTGAGATGCCATGCACTATAAACAGAACCAGTATTTTAACACTAGATTTTTCAAAAGCAGGTTAATTTGAGGACTGAGTCCCCTTTCCCTCCTTTTTTATACCGTATTTTGTGAAATATTAATACTCAGTTCCCAAGAAAAAAAATATAAACCACAAAACATGAAGATTCATATATATGTCCTGGGGATGAAAAGATCTCTATTACTTTGTCTTTATGGGTCTATCAGAGTAGCATTCGAAGAGCTGCACATTCTCTCACCACCTTTAACAGACTGTAATCTATAGTAGAATGTTTTTAAAGGTTAAAGGTAAACCTATCACATTTGAGTTTCCTCTCAAGGATGTTTGAATCTTTTTATAGTACCTAAGGAAGATCAAAAGGCCAATAGAATCATTTAGGTTGGAAAAGACCTTTAAGATCATCCAGTCCAACCATTAACCTAACATTACCAAGTCCACACTAAAGCAATTAAGGGTAGACTAGACTAAACCATGTCCCAAAGTGCCACGTCTACCCGTTTTTTGAACACTTCCAGGAATGGTGACTCCACCACCTCAAATAGGGAGAGGCTAAGAAGTGATTAGGTTAGCAGGTAGTGATTTCATGTTATTATATTTTAAGACACCATCTAGACATCTGCTGAAGAAGTCTGATCAGACTGTTGCAGTCCTGGGCCTGGCTTACGCACCCCACCTTTGTGAGCCTGGAACCTGCACTCCAGAAGTCTGGTCAGGCAGCTACTCTTGCATGTCTTCCAGCCTTTCCCCTCCAATACTCCTTTCATCGTAGTCAAGCAAGCTGAACACTTTGATACTCTTTTAGACATATAGACGTACTGATTATCAGTGTGCTAGGAATTTGCTGAGACTCTGACACTGTTTTTTTAAATTGCCCAAGTACCTGTGCATGGCTTAAAAATAATATACAAGGTCAAATGTAGATTAACCTGTATGAAAAAACCACATTAGCAGAAAAGGTAAATTATTTAGCTGAAGCTCACTGAAAAATGACCAGTAAGTTGTGATACAGCAAAAAATAAAGCAACATCATACACAGTTGCATCATTCATGGCTAGTTTGGGCTTGGGCTGAGACCCCATTCTCCTTCCTTGCTCTCATCATCCCTTCTTGCTGGTGGGGGAACCATGTCTTCGGACACAGCACTGAAGAATGGAGAGGACTGTCAAAAGTGTTCACTAACTTTTGGTTCCCAACTTGAGAGCACAGCAATGAGATTTGTTCTGGTGTCTCAGAATGAGGGCCAGGGTCCTTGACATTTCCTGCTATAAATCCCTCTTCTTAGCTCTTTGACACTGCATGGTTTTGGAACTTTGGTTGAAATGCTTGGATTAAATATCAGCCCCTGCCCTAGCTTTTGGGAAGTTCCTTTCTCATTCACTGAATTTCCTTTCATACGCACTTTCATATGTACTGAAAAGGCATATTATTCAGTCTCTTGCTTCATTCATTACCTTATTTCTACTGCTTTAATCTATTAGACTTGTCAAAATTACTGACCAGGGTACATGAAGTTTACTTTGAATCTTTCAACAATTTAATTAAATCTTACATATTAAAATGATTAGGTGCTTATATTTTTATTACATAACTTTTAGCTTGACTTTTGCACAAGTAATTACATAATCATTCCCTACTTGGAATAAATGAGGAAACATATTTTTCCAATCTCAGAATCTGTTTAACACAAATTATGAGTATCTAGCAAAAGCAAGCAAAACAAACTATCTAGCTAATTAAGAAAACAAGTGTAGATTCTTTGGAGTTCTCTTAAAGGAAGCAAACACCATGATACTACAATGATTTTGGCGGACAATACTGCATTTTGAAAGAAAGAAAGAAAAAATTCTTTCCATTAACTTTGCAATTTGCCACTTGAACACCGGAGGGCACTCAAACCCCTCAAAAAATATTTTGAAAAAATCAATTCCTTCTGCACGCAGGTGGGCAGTTTTTGAGCAGCTGTGGTCTGAGCTAGGCAATGGAAAATAAGCAGCGATTTTTTTTCTTTTCCTTTGTTTTTTTGCATGTGAGCTAATGGTAGAGGCAGTATTAGTCTGTGTAATTTAGTTGAATTCTGTAGCTTGCCAGGCTTTGAATCTACTGTGCTATGTATCTGATGCCATTTTATGAATTACACTGAATTCTTTTAATTGATGTAAAGGAAGAGCAAATTAAAAAAAAAAAAAATCTCAAGTTGTGTACATTCCATTCCACTACTAAAACTTGTCATTCCACCCCATTTCCACCAGATGGCAAAAAGAAGTCATTAGACCAGCAAAGACAATTCCCTTCTCAATTCTGAGCATTAGGGACAGATGACTCAAACTCGGACTTCATTGTTTTTAATGAATCAAAACAGTCTTCAGCTATTTCTTTTCGAAGGCATTTAAAATAACTCTCCAAATGCTTTTTCATGGTATAAGTACCAAGCTTCTCCCTGTTCCAAAGTTTTCTCTACTGTCCTTTTTCCTCCCTTCCTCTTTTTTGTCTGTGAATGAATTTGGTTCTGAAATCTGTGCCTGTATTCAGACTAACTGAGCAGTATTGTAAAACTTTTAAAGGTACAAGATCGGTGTCTCCAATATTACTTATCTCAGCTTCACTCTGTTTTCTTTTGCAGGTGGTTCTTCCAATTATTTTTTCCCAAGAAAAAAGTTATCTTCCCTTTTGTTCTCCTCCTTTTCATGCTTAGTCCTGTTCATCTCAGCAGTGACCAACAATATTCCTACATGACAGTCATCCGCATACTATTTCACTTCGATTCCTTCCCAAGATGTTGTCTCTTGCCCTTCTTCTGATGCCTCTTCATCAGTCATCCTGCCTGTGCTGTTTCCTTTCCTTTGCTGCCAGTCTTAGTAACACAGAGGTACTTTGCTCCTGCCTTTTCCCATTTTTCCTCTCCAGAGACTGGGAAAAGCAAGGAAATCACATAACAACTTACCTAATTAAAGACTTTTGCTCTGATACTGACTTTTAGGAAATCTGGGCAAAGAGACTGCGAGAAACTGAGTTCTCGAGTCTATTACTAGTCTGAAGTCACAGATACTCAACTGGATTACAAGCCTCAAACAGCAAAATATTATTCACAGGAAGTCAAAGATCTATTCAAGCCCCTGCTGGGCTTGAATTCAGGTCTCTGCTTTCCCCAGGTAAGTACTTAGATGCTGGTTTTGCATATCACACCATGATAATGCACCTATCTTTGCTTATTCTTCTGTGGAATAAAATGCTATCCATACAACTTAGAAGCTTTTAATCTAAACTGAATTGCATCATTGGGAAGCACCAGGGTACATCAGGCAAATCACTGTTAAAAACTGCCTGGGCTGTGTTTTTGACAAAAAGACCTTTATAAGCTGTCCAAATTTGGCTTATTCAGATATATATTAAAAAAAAAAAAATTATGCCTGGATTTAAGCTTCTCTGAGTTTGACACAGTTGGAATAAAAGTAGGTATAGTTCTGAGACAGCACTGGATAACTCAGGGCATTTTTCCCACATTTGTTGGCTTTCTTCTACTTTTAGTTGAATCTGGGTTTGAGATTTTTATCTTTTAAATCCAGATTTTCATCTTTTAAATCCAGATTTTCAGTTGTGGAAGCTGTGAAATCACCTCATTTACATTAAGACATTCAAGGGCTTTTCAGCTCCCTGCCACGGTGTGTGGCAAAAAGTTGTCCTTCAATATTCCCAGTCTACTCTCTCTCTGTAATGGAGGTGGAGCAGCACAGCAGATATGTGTGCTGGGTTGACCTTGGCTGGCCACCAGACACCCATCCAGCTGTGCCGTCACTCCCTCTCCTCAGGAGGACAGGGGAAGAAAATAAAATGAAAAAGCTCATGGGTCAGGATAAAGATGGGGAGATTGCTCACTAATCACCGTCACGGGAAAACAGACTCGACTTGGGGAAGTTAATTTATCACCAATTAAAATCAAGTAGGACAGCGAGAAACAAAAACAAACCCCAAAACACCTTCTTCCCACCCTTCCCTTTTTCCCAGGCCCAACTTCACTTCTGACTCTTTCATTTCCCCACCCCGAGTGGCACAGGGGGACAGGGAATGGGGTTGTGGCCAGTTCGTAACGCCCTGCCCCTGCCGCTCCTTCCTCCCCATGCTGTTCCCCTGCACCAGCATGGGGTCCCACACACGGGACGCAGTCCTTCACGACTTCTCCAGCGTGGGTCCTTTCCATGGGGCACAGTCCTTCAGGAAAAGACTGCTACAGTGTGGGTCCCCCATGGGGTCACAGATCCTGCCAGAAAACCTGCTCCTGCATGGGCTTTCCATGGGTTGCAGGGGCACAGCTACCTCACCATGGTCTTCTCCATGGGCTGCAGGGGAGTCTCTGCTGCGGCCCCTTGAGCACCTCCTGCCCCTCCTTCTTCACTGACCTTGGTGTCACAGGGCTGTTTCTCACACTTTTTTCCCTCACGCCTCACTGCCACGCAATGTTTTGCCCTTTCTTAACTTTGTTTTCCCTGAGGCGCCGCCATCTTGGTTGCCGGGCTGGGCCGTGCCCTGCGGGGGGCGGTTGGAGCCGGCTGGAACCGGCTGTGTCCGGCGCGGGGCAGCCCCGGCCGCCCCTCACAGCGGCCGCCCTGCAGCCAGCGCCCGGGCACCCGCACCCAGCACGTTATGTGAGTAGAAAGTATCCTGCATCAGAGGAAATGTCTTGAGAGACTCTGAGAATGGTTGCAGCTAATTTATGTCATCTGTGGTACGTGAAATGGTAAGGGCACGAGTCCTTACCCCGGTCTTGCAAGAGAATTTAACTAAAATAGCTGCTGAGCTTTACACAGTTGTATTTTGCATGGGAAAACAGGTTGAGAAATATTTTTAACCAATATATAAAAAAATTGGCTGGATGGCCAGACCCAAAGAGTTGTGGTGAATGGAGTTAAATCCAGTTGGCAGCCAGTCAGAAGTGGTGTTCCCCAGGGCTCAGTACTGGAGCCAGTTCTGTTTAATTTCTTTATCGATGATCTGGATGAGGGGATTGAGTGCACCCTCAGTAAGTTGGCAGATGACACCAAGCTGGGTGGGAGTGTCGATCTGCTTTAGGGTAGGAAGGCTCTGCAGAGGGACCTGGACAGGCTGGACCGATGGGCTGAGGCCAGCTGTATGAGGTTCAACAAGGCCAAGTGCCGGGTCCTGCACTTCGGTCACAACAACCCCATGCAACGCTACAGGCTTGGGGAAGAGTGGCTGGAAAGCTGCCCGGCCAAAAAGGACCTGGAGGTGTTGGTCAACAGCCGGCTAAATACAAGCTGGCAGTTTGCCCAGGTGGCCAAGAAGGCCAAAAGCATCCTGGCCTGTATCAGGAATAGTGTGGCCAGCAGGAGCAGGGAAGTGACGCCCCCCTGTACTCGGCACTGGTGAGGCCGCACCTGGAATACTGTGTTCAATTTTCGGCCCCTCAGTACAAGAAAGGCATTGGGGTGCTGGAGCATGTCCAGAGAAGGGCAACAAAGCTGGTGAAGTGTCTGGAGCACAGGCCTTATGAGGAGCGCCTGAGGGAACTGGGGATGTTCAGCCAGGAGAAAAGGAGGCTGAGGGGAGACCTTCTCGCTCTCTGCAACTACCTGAAAGGAGGTTGTAGCAAGGTGGGTGTCAGTCTCTTTTCCCAAGTAACAAGCCATAGGACAAGAGGAGATGGCCTCAAGTTGCACCAGGGCAGGGTTAGATTGGATATTAGGTCAAATTTCTTCACCAAAAGGGTTATCAAGCATTGGAACAGGCTGCCCAGGGAAGTGGTGGAGTCCCCATCCCTGAAGGTATTTAAAAAACGTGTAGATGTGGTGCTTAAGGACATGGTTTAGTGGTGGTCTTGGCAGTGTTAGGTTTATTGTTGCACTCGATGATCTTAAAGGTCTTTTCCAACCTAAACAATTCTATGATTCTATGATTCTATATTGTTAGTCTTGAATTTTAAGTACCTGTTGTTTTTTATGTTTTTACTAAATGCAGGAAGATTAACAAGAATCCTGTTTCTGCACTTACTCACAGGGCATTACTAGAAGGGTGGAGTCGATGGGAAGTTATGTAATGGCCCAGCAGCTACCATGACGGTTCTCAAGTTTATAGGAATAAACAATGATTTCTATTGTAAGTGAATTTGCATGCAAGCTGAGGTTGGTGGAGGTAAAACATTACAATTTCAAAAAGCTTTTTGATCTGAATCCTCAAGTATGGGTGTAAGGATTAGCTATTTCATTCTCCTTCTTAAATATATGCATACATATATGCATACATACATATCACATACGAAAATTACATGTATCACTAAGCAGGCTTGGGGAAGAATGTATCTCCCATGTCCTCAATAGGGCAGTGTTTGTACACCAAGAATGTTGAGGTTGTCACTGTGTGAAAATTTCTGACAATATATTTTGCTTAAATTAGTTTATAATTGAACAGAAAGATTCTTTTAGCCCTTCTAAGGAAACTTAGCTCTACTTAAGAAATGCCATGTATTAATAACAGCAATAAATCAAACACTTAATCCGACTGCCTAATGAGAGTCCACACTGACTCCAACAGGAGAAAATTGGGATTCTAGGTTTCACAACACAAAATAATTTTTTAGTTATCTAGTTGGGTAAGACCCACTCTTGTCATTTCTGTTGCATCGTCTAAAGGGATTTCAAAGATTATTTTTTCTCTGTTGACTATAAGAACTTTGCAATATTAAATATGAAATACATAAGCCTATTTACTCTCGGGAACTTATGCATTCATGTTACAATTTTTACATCTCAATATTTAAGTTTAATGATTCCTAGGGCTTTTTATTTACCTTCTCTTAAAATGGAATGTTGGAAATTAAACAAATCCTGTAATTTAATTTGTGTGCATATACATGCATGTGTGTGTACACAAATATGTATATGTATGTGTAGGTGATGTTATTGCATTTACATAGTGGGCATAAATATTAACAGAAATGTGAAACATATATACAGGAAGACTTGAAATTTTAGTAATCCCTTTCTGTCACTCCTTGTTTATGGCCAAATTTTTAAACTACAATTTGTTACTTTAAATACCTAGTTTGTAATAAACACTGTATGTCTTTGCTGCCGCAGTAATGTGAGTGCTGGACAGTTTTGTCTTAAACTCAGTAGATTGAAACCCATTTGTTTGGTATTATGAAAGTCTACACACACAGAAATTTTGGATGCTCTGAACGACATATTTTATCATTACATGAAGCAGAAGGGCCTTCTAATTTTAAATGCTGTAACTCAATGCAGAAAAGGATCCTAATATCTTTAGGCTGGACACTCTTTCCTTATCTGTATGGATATCAAACTCACAGATAAGGTAGAAAATTCACAGAATGTCTCTTTGATATAGTGCAGAAATGGGACTGGTTGGAAGCAACCTCCTATGCAGTTTTAATGCACACACTGCTTTGGACAGCACATGGAAAGCTCCTTCAGGTGTCAGCACACAGAGTGGGCAGAAGGAAGCAGGGGCCTGTTTTAACCAGTATTATCCATCTTTTCTTCTTGTCAGTCTCTATGGAAATCTAGATTAGAATGGCACAGCTGAAAGTAGCTTCCTTCTATTGCAATGACTGAGCTGAAGGGTGAAGGCCAAGGTTATGGCTGTAGTGCAACCACCTGGGAGGCAAGTGGATTGCAGGTGGCAGAAGTAGTCCTGGTCTCTGTCTTCAGAAGTCCTTTGCCTATGACATTTCTTCACTGTATACTGATGCCTATTTATAAAGGACTGATATGATTCATTTCCTTCTAACAACATGAACATAAGAAAAGGTGGTCTGTATTACAGTGACCTGTCTCCCAGATACCTTCATTGACCAGAGGGATTTGGGAAAATTAAGCCAAACCAGCAATGTCCATTGTAAGTCAATTTGGAAACAAATTTATTTAATTGTGATAATTTGCTTGATTGCTGCAACTCAATTCCACACTCCTCCAAGCTTCAAAATTTCAAGTGCTACTTTACCTAAACAAAAAAACCCTGCCAGAACAGGTATTTCTTGGCTTAGACCAATGCAAAAAAAGTCATATCCTGGGTACACATCTGAGGAGTTCATGACAAGCTGAGGCCAAAACGGAAGTGTCACTGACTGGTTATAGAAATGAAGCAGTAAAGCTATCCTGTGCAGCACTGTGGCAAAACAGCGCGAAGTACTTGTGCAGAGAACCCAGCCCTCTGGCAGTTCTGAATGAACACCGCCTAGCTTGTATGCAAGTTTCATACACAGGATCCTTCCACTAGGAAAAAAAATATATCCACCCCACCAAGGCAAATTAAAATGAAACCACACTTCTTTCTAATCTGGAGAACACCTACACCACATGCTTCAGTCATCTGTCTATGTCTAATTAAGCACAGTTCAGTGCAACTGAGTTTAAGAATCTACAGGTATCCCCACCCAAGTAGCAACACAATGCCCCAAAATTAGATGTTTGCTATTTAGTCTTCTTTGCTTGTGAGTATAGAAATCATCGACTTCCATATTTAGTGTTAGATCTTGTTTCCCATTACATAATGCACTGTTTTGGCCATGTAACCTTCACAAACTTCCCTGGGGTTTTAGGTAAAACAGAGAACAGAGTCTGGCTTCTGGGATTCTCTCCATCTATCACTTCCTCAGCAGACTACGTGAAATGAATTTCGTGACTTCACTTCAGCCTCTGTTGGAAAAGCAGCCACATTACACAACAAAGAACCAAATAGGTTTGTAAAACAAAATCCTCTTGCAGCCCCTGAAAAGGGACCTTTGTTTAAGTCTGAAACACACTGAAAGGGCAGTGTGAGAAAGCTTAAACTGACGTGATCTTCACTGAACGTTTGGTCAAGACAAGCATTTAATTTTCCACTCCCATTTAATGTGACATGTTTTATGACTGCTAGTTTTTTTCTCCGAAGTGATAGACTTATGAGTAATAATACAGCGTGCTACTTTTTACACAATTTAAAATTAGTATCTTCATATTATGATGAACCTTTTACTGAAAATTGTCTTTCAACCTGTGAAGAGAGGAATGACTATTCAGTAAATACCTGCTTCATGAATTTCTTCTTGTCCAGTGTAAGAGGAAAACACTTGCCCAAAGAACTTATATTGCTGCTCTCGAAAGTTATTTTGTAGGTAGTCCATCAGCATAACATAGCCAGACTGCTGCATTGTAAGGACTTCACAGAATACAGCTAACTAGAAGAGGTGAGAAAAAAAAGAAGTCAGAAGTCATAACAAATTAACCAGATTCTGCTAACAGGCAAAAACCCTGGGGAAAAGATGTTGGGTAAAGTCTCCCAGATGAGTTCTCCCAGGTGGCACTGAACTTTTGTTCCTCTGTACCAGCAGCATGTCTAATGGTTTACTCCACCTGTATTTCTCAACCACTCAGCTGTTAGAGCTATGCTCTGCCCAGTCACCACCATTTGGCTGGGGGAACATGGAAAGAGTGTTTTGCACTCCTCCTTATCTGGGCTAGAAGTCCAGACAGCCTGCAGAGTTAGGAAGTGTGTTCTTACTCCCTTCTAAGGCAAGAAATCACTAAGAATCTAGTCATGAACTAAAAAAGGGAAAGATAACCCCAAGTAATATATATGCTTTTTAATTCAATGGCTGCATGAAAAATTTAAAACTAGCTAAAAGAAAAGCCAGGTTGTTGGACTGGCAATGAACACCATGAGCTTTTACCATATGCTTATCAACTGCTTTTCTTCGCTATTATGTACAATTGTTTGATTTTAATACATTACACAAATTACCTGCTCTTCGGAAATACTAATGGTATCTTTAAACACAATCCATTCAACTGTTTCAGAGCAGGGAGGAGTTGATAAAGACCCATTATAAGTGTAATATTTGTCTGTTGCGTTCGGCAAAAGGTTCAGCAAAATGAATGGTTCTAAGGCAGCCTGTTTTCCTGGAAAAAGAAAAAATAGAGTCAGATAGTTAAAATACTGCAGAAGCCATGAATAAATAGAAATCACACTCTCCAAAAGACTTACCATTATAGGAACATGCTAATTTTGAGGCTATTCAAAATTTGACCTCCAGAGAGACTAGCATACAAATAAACTGCTGAGCCTTTTCTATTTAGTTTGAATAAGTACTGTTCAATAACAACTTTGTTTACTTGGGAAGGTGTAATGAGTTACTCCACTAATAAAAAACAGTAATCAGTAGATTGCTTTACAAGAATTTGTTCACCTGTAAGTTTACTCATAAATGTCCAAGATGCCAAATCTTTGTCTCACCCACGAACTTCAAAGAAAAAGAAATGTCAAATCTCTGTTCTTGGTCTCATGACATGGCTTCAAAGTCTCCCTGAATTTGGTCAAGTTGTTGAGTTTCTCACAGGATCTTAACCTCTGCAGAAAATCACTGCCTGGGGAATTGCTGCCATGTTAGACATGAGAGTTGTGTTACTCATGATGGCAGAAGCAGAATTCCTGTGGAACAGGGATTTTTAAAATGGTGATAATAGAGTGAAAAACTGTTAACAGCTTTAAACAAAGCAGATAAGGATGCAAAGACCTCCTCCAGGAGAGTATGACTATTCTGTTTATTGTCCTGTGAAAATAATATCACGTCTTTCAGGTCAGCAGTTTACCTGGTACCTTGTCAGCTGGGCGTGTGCATGAGGAACTGCTGGGAGTCCCTCCACAGAAAGCTAAGATCATGCTGGTATAGTAGTTGGGTCCAGCAACAAAAATTAGCAGAAATGGTACCAACTTCCTCAAGGCAGATTGTTTCAGTCTGTGACAATTATCAGTCTTGTGACAATTATCTGCCTTGTTGTCTGGTGCATCCAAAATAATACTTGTTTTTAACACCTTGAAATAATGTAGATCCTTATACACCATATCTCAATCTAAAGTTACTGATTTTAAATTTCTCTGTATTTAATAAGTATTCACTTATCAGTATAGAATCATAGAATCATAGAATTGTTTAGGCTGGAAAAGACCTTTGAGATCATCAAGTCCGTAAACCTAACACTGCCAAGACCACCACTAAACCATGTCCTTAAGCACCACATCTACATGTTTTTTAAATACCTCCAGGGATGGGGACTCCACCACTTCCCTGGGCAGCCTGTTCCAATGCTTGATAACCCTTTTGGTGAAGAAATTTGACCTAATATCCAATCTAACTCTGCCCTGGTGCAACTTGAGGCCATCTCCTCTTGTCCTATGGCTTGTTACTTGGGAAAAGAGACTGACACCCACCTCGCTACAACCTCCTTTCGGGTAGTTGCAGAGAGCGAGAAGGTCTCCCCTCAGCCTCCTTTTCTCCTGGCTGAACATCCCCAGTTCCCTCAGGCGCTCCTCATAAGGCCTGTGCTCCAGACACTTCACCAGCTTTGTTGCCCCTCTCTGGACATGCTCCAGCACCCCAATGCCTTTCTTGTACTGAGGGGACCAAAACTCAACATAGTATTCGAGGTGCGGCCTCACCAGTGCCGAGTACAGGGGGGCATCACTTCCCTGCTCCTGCTGGCCACACTATTCCTGATACAGGCCAGGATGCTTTTGGCCTTCTTGGCCACCTGGGCAAACTGCCAGCTCGTATTTAGCTGGCTGTCGACCAGCACCCCCAGGTCCTTTTCCGCCAGGCAGCTTTCCAGCCACTCTTCCCCAAGCCTGTAGCGTTGCATGGGGTTGTTGTGACCCAAGTGCAGGACTTGGTACTTAGGCTTGTTGAACCTCACAGAATTGGCCTCGGCCTGTCCAGATCCCTCTGTAGAGCCTTCCCAGCCATAAGCAGATCAACACTCCTGCCCAACTTGGTGTCATCTGCAAACTTACTGAGGGTGCACTCAATCCCCTCATCCAGATCATTGATAAAGAAATTAAACAGAATTCATTCTAATGAACCTTCAGACCGTGCATTAACTTGTGGTTTTAGATGTTACTTCTTAAGCCCTGTACAGATTTCTGACCTGTCTTTGTATTCATAATGCCTTACAAATTTGGTGAGAGCACCAAAATACATTAATAGCTTACTGCACATGATAAATGCTTTTCTTCTGTACAGTGGCTGTTCCACTGACCAGGTTTAAGAGCTGGCTCCTCCCCTCTCTCTTCTTCATGTGTCATAAAAGGGGAACATTTAGCAGCATCGAGCAAAGCCCATCCTTCTATTTCTCCTGTCAACATGTTAATCAACCTTCAGACAGAAGCTATTATTGCTGTCTGGTACATGTCTAGTTAACGCATTCCTCCTTCAGTAAAAATCTATGTCCAGTCCATTTTATATACATGCCTGGGGATGTGAAACTTCTCATTTATAGTAAGAATCCTGCTATACATTTTGCAACTTTAGATTTTAAAATGCCCTTTAGTGTGATTGAAAGCCTAGATGCTAAAATCAAACATCTACAAAGAACGATGAGAAACAGAGATTTTGTCCAGAAGGAACAGGACTACTCCTCTGCTGAGCTTGAGAACTCAGCAACTGGGATTTGAATAAGCACAATACAGATATGAGTTACAAGGACAGATCATGTACACTGCAGACAAGGACAGATCGTGTGCTATTCACTTTTCTTCAGGAGGAACAACTTGATTTAGTCATGACCTGAATGTTCAGAGCTCATTTGCATTTTATTTAAGAAAATGATATTTTACTCATTGTTGAAGTGCCATATAGTGGCTGTATCTTGAACCTTGCTGCTGATATTTTTACAGCTCCTTCCAAGGCTGTAGGACAGTATCTGCCTTGATGTATTACTCGTTCTCTTCTGTGTTTCATAGAAGATGGCACACAAAGATAATGAATCTTAACTACTTTATTTCCCCCTCCTCTGTCTTTGTAGTTTATGGAAGTTGCTCCCTTTTATATTTGTTGAATGGTGTTTGTTTTCTGGAGAAAAACAATCTTGATTTTAGTGTCGTACTTTTGAAAGCTTTTAAATAGTGGACTAATAGCCTTTTACACTTTCAACCTATCAATCTTAAGGGGCTTTACAAAGCTCAAGCATCATTACATATAGGAAACTGAGACAAAGTTAGCCATTTACTTAAGGTGATGGCCATGATGTAGGAAAATATCCCTGTTCAAGACACTGCTCATCATGTTTATTCTTCTGTGAAGCCACCATGAAACTGAGTTAGTAACAGAGCCCAGACCTCCTCATCCACCACCCTGAAGTCCACGTGCTCTGACATGAAACTGCAAGGAATTCTAAAACACCAAAGTGTCAACATTTGGTTTGAATGCTAGTACAAATATAATATAATTGGATTATTTCAGATTTACACAGGAGCTACTGAAAAAAGAATCCATCTCTGCTGAGTCTACTGAATACTGATATTCATAGGGTCTCACACTTGCAAGACCCATCTTGGATGGCTGCAACATGGTTATTTGGCTTCCAACCACATACAAAAATCCAGAAATGTGTAATTAAGAAAACTCAAAGAATAAATCAGACATTTCTCTTGATTTAGCATTTAAAGAGTTGCAAATTTGTCAGGATAGTTATATTCATTCATTTACACTTGCTGCTGTTGTTACAAGTATTCAGTCCTGGGGTAAATGAATCATAGAATCATAGACTATCTCAAGTGGGAAGGGACCCATAAAGATCATTGAGTCCAACTCCCTGCTCCTTGCAGGACTATCTAAAACTAAACCATATGACTAAGAGCAACCTCCAGACACTCCTTGAACTCTGTCAAGTTTGGTGCCATAACCACTTCCACTTCTCTGGGGAGCCTGTTCCAGTGACCAACCACCCTCTCAGTGAAGAACCTTTTCCTAATGTCCAGTCTGAACTTCCTCTGGCGCAGCTTCATTCCATTTCATGTCCTATCGCTGGTCACCAGAGAGAGATCAGTACCTCCCCCTCCGCTGTCCCCCTTGAGGAAGTTGTAGGCTGCAATGAGGTCACCCCTCAACCTTCTCTTCTCCAAGTTGAACAAACTAAGTGACCTCAGCTGCTCCTCATAAGTCTTGTCCTCAAGACTTTTCACCATCTTGGTCACCATTCTCTGGATGCACTCTAATACTTTGATGTCCTTCTTATATTGAAGCACCCAAAACTGCACACGGTACTCGAGGTGGGGCTGCAACAGTGCTGTGTAGATTGGGACAATCACCTCCCTTGAGCTCTCACAGCTATGCTGTGCTTGATGCACCCCAGGACACAGTTGGCCCTTTTTGCTACCAGGGCACACTGTTGACTCATATTCAACTTGCCATCAACCCAAACCACCAGACCTCTGTCCATGGTGCTGCTCTCCAACCTCTTGTCCCCCAGTCCGTATGCATAACCACGATTATCCTGTCCCAGGCGCAGAATGTGGCACTTCCTCATGTTAAATTTCATGTAGTTGGTGACTGCCCAACTCTCCAGTCTATCCAGATGACTTTTGTTGTTTCTAACAAAACAGACAGTGCTGAGCTCTAGAAAACCATGCTCCCTGATGTCTTTAAGGTTTCATAATTACACTGAAATGGAATGTAGTCTAATCAGTAATCAATAAAACATGGAGGCAGACTTACCGAAACGACTAACACTACCTACTCCATTAATGATTGGATTATAATCCGGATTATCTTCCACTCCAATCTGTTAAAAAGAAATTGCATTTTTTTAACACTACAGAGCTCATGAAAAGAAATTGAAAGTTGCAGTTTACCACCAGAATTATAGATGACTTAAAACAGAGCAAACGTATTTTGCCCATTTGTTTTTCTGTAAGAATAAATTAGAAAGATACATGCAAATTTTTAACTCAGTGATCACACACTGGAACCAGTTAAATTCAGTTTGAACATCTGCTGTGTTTCAAAGCTTGTTTAATGACACAAAGATATACTTTGTTTACCTCAAACAGAATTGACAAAGCTCTTAACTTTCCATTTCCTTTAATTGCCTCTTCGAAAGTTGTAAACTGATCTCCATCATAACAGTAGATTTGCATCTGCAAATAAAAACATATTCAAATGTTATATACACAAAAAATTAACAAAAATTAATCAATGCAGTTATTTATATTCCCATTTTGAGAAAAAATGTCCAGGCAATAAATTTAATTACAAATACATGGATTTTTTATCTCTCTCACATGCATCATCTGAAGATATAGAATGGAATTCATCAGCTGTTAGCTATCTAAAAATGACCTCTCCTGGAAAACCACTAAGTATGCAGGAGTTATTCCTTCAAGGACCACAACGCTCTCTACGGATAATACAGTAAGCCGAGATAACTTGCTGATACTGGACATCTAACCTAGAGTACTCAGGTGAGATGAATCTTGAAATCAGTGGTAAAACATGAATAATAAGGCAAGATGTCCCTCCTGCATCTGCCTTGCAGTAAGTGTAGAGAAGTGTTGGTAATAAAAGATTACCAGGTATTTTGTGCCCACATTTGACTGCTGTCATGGGCATTGGGTTTGTTGCACTCCTTCCTCTCTTTCTCTGTATGGCGTTGGGAAATCTCCTCCAGTGCTGGGTCACCAACATGAATGGGGGAGTGCCCCGCTCCTACTAGATTTTCATGTGATGATGATGGAAGTGAATATTCTCTTCGATGCCTTGGCAGGACAGGTGGAGTGTGAGTGGGAATTTTTAAATGGCTAATGAGGTAAAGGAAACGACACTGCCCAGGAAAAGCTCCTGGCTCACAGGTCTCCATGGAGTATAGGACAACCTTGACTCTATTGCTTTGCTCTGACATAGAAGTCCAAAGTGCTTGGAGTGAGGAGCAGCATGGTTGTCTGCCACAACCGCATCTTTTTAACTGGAAAATTACTACAATGCTATGTTGAGGGTTGAAAGTTTGGTCTGCAGAGTGCCCTCGTGGATCTCAGTGAGAGCTGCTCCTCTCCTCCACCCCATCCCCATGCTGCTGCAAGCTATTCTGCCAAACCAGCCAGGGGTACGCTGGCTTAGCTGCCTGTGAATGCGGCCGCACCCAGGACCTGCTCTCGCGTGGTGGCTCCTGGCATGCCGCTGCCAGCTCTTTCCGGCCCAGCGACACGGGCCGTGCTTTGTCTCGGTAAGGCACAGCAGCTCCCATGGGCTCTCAGCAAAGCCCCAGCTTTGAAAAGTCCATTTACACTTTAAACAACCAACTGCTGTGGAATATGGCGGGCCAAACTCATAGGAACTTAACTGTTAGTGGGAGCTTGAACTTTGTCAGATTATCAGAACTGACTTCTAATGCCATCTTCGAAGCCATGTGCAAAGCTGCACAGTTTAGACGTTCTCAACATTCCACGGAATAACGCTTTACGCTGCCCTTCTAAAATGCATCATTTAAATATTATTAATTTGGATTTAAGTGAATGATTATATTTGCAAATAGACTTTAATCAAGTGATAAACAAAGGTATTTAGTAAACAGTACTACTTTTTGCAGATCATCAAAATTGTCAAAATCTATTCTGTACTTTACCTCAAGAGGAAATTTTTGTCCTTCTAAACTATGTTCTGATCCGTCTGACGACACATTGCATTTTCCCCAGTGAAAAGTGATCCTGCTTGCTTTGAATACGGTGTCTAGCCCACCTCCACTTACATAATAATCATTTGTCAGGTTGATTTCCACTGAACAAAGAGAGAGAGAGAGGGAAAAAAAAGGAGTGTCAATATAAAAGCCAGCCAAGGCATCTATGACTCTCATATTTCAGTATTAGGTGCTAAAAGGTAAATACAGTACGCTTATTTCCCTGTATTTCATAAGCAATTTGACAAGAAATTGGTTATTTAAACTAAGTAAGAAGTGTGGTAATTCACTATCAGCATGGAGGAATATGTTTCATTTCATGCTGCATTTCATAGAATAGTCATCTAATGAAGTGCACTATTATATTGGTCTCCTGTTGTCTGAAACTAGCCACAGAACTACGTTAAAAAGTTCAGAAAACTGGCTTAGCCACCACTCTGACTGTCTAAGAGAAGAAATTCCTGGAATACATAGCTTCCTGAAAACACCAGTGTTTTTAACAAAAATTCCAGTGTGCCCCCCCCCCCCCCTTATTATGATAGTTCTAGATACAAATCATGAGGCAATACAAGAAAAGCAAATTTTAGCCAGTTCTTAGGAGGACTGTCCTGTCTATGAGACCCCTTAGCTGTGGAGCAGTCCCCCGTGGGAGGAGATGACAGGTCTTCAGCTGGACATAGCTGTACACAAACTGTAGATGGGACTGAGCATTTGCCTTCTGGAGGCAATGAGCAGGGTGGAATAGACTGAGGCTGCACATTTGGCTTTCCCACCTCCAGTGATTGTGAATTGTTCGACCTCTTACTAAAACAGCACTAATGGAGTTCAGTTTCATTACATTTCTTTCCTCAAAACCTTGAAGACAATTTTAAGTGCAGAGCTTAGCAGTTCCTTTTATAATATCTGAATTGCTGTAGATAAGGAAGAGCTCAGTTCACTTTTATGGACTTTAAAGAATGTTTCCTCAGGGATCTCTTGAAAAGACAAATGCGCTATTTATCTCAGGTAGTACGGCAAGAGGGGAGTAAGCGATTTGTGAGGTAGTATGTAGGTAGTACATGATGGGGCCAAGAACAGAAATTAGGAACAATGACACTGAAATAAAATAAAATAAAATAAAATAAAATAAAATAAAATAAAATAAAATAAAATGAAATAAAATGAAATAAAATGAAATAAAATAAAATAAAAAGGCTGGTCTAGGGGTCCCACTGGAACTGGTAGAAGGTCAGAGACAGTTGTTAAGAGATTCCTTTCTCCATACCTATGCCTGAAACAACAAACAGTACTTTCAACAAGCAGCTTTTAGTTACTGCTATCCTGGATTTATAAGTGGTTGCAAAAAGATTTGTCTGACAATGTAAATGCCACCAGAAGCTTCTTTATAGCTGGGAGAAATAGGCACTTGCAGGCATAAATCACTTCTTTCTAAAATACATTTCTAAGACAGGTAAGGCAAATCAAACCATAAAAGCACCTATTTCTCTTCTTTGACTGTAAGAAGAAGTCTAAGTGAGTAATTCAAATGCAAGTGTCTACATTATAGGTGTCTGTGTAGGTGAGATGAATCCCATCCTGAGTTTTCTGAAACCACAACTCATCCATGAAGTGCTTCCAGATGAGTAGGTAATTTATTCATACTTTTAAAAAATCATTTTTGTACACTTGTTACAGATTCTAGATATGTAGTAATAATTATCATTATTTCATAGCAAATGCTAAATTGCTCTTTAGCTTCAATGAAGTGCTCATGATGGGATGATAGTAACGATGTGACTGCTTTGGCTCTATCTGTCTGTGCACATAATTTTCATTTGTGTGATTTCTCTGTTATGCTTGGCTATTGTCATCACCTGTTGTTTTTTTTTATTTAATGGATAAATTCAGAATGCACCAGCTAAGGAAAAGTGACATGAAAATGTTTCATTAAAAGTCCTTGGTTGATTGTTTGTCCTTTTCTGACCTCGTTTAACTCCGAACATGAAATTTTACCTGTTTTGCCAGTGTTGCGAATGAAAGTATCTTCCAAAGTTTCCTTTTCCCATCCATGAAAATTAAGTTTCTTCAGATTCACATTTACTTGTGTAAGATCTTCATCTATATTAATAGGAGATTGTTTGGCACCATTGCAGGCTGAATATTTCTTTCCCCAGTTCTTTTGGTTCAAAGTTCCTAGAAATCAAAACATTTAGGGTAAATACATTTAAAGCCTAAACTGGCATCCATGTATTTTTTAATGTGGGAAAGTTAAAACACAGTTTGCAATCTGTGATCAGAGTACCTGCCCTTCTTTTAGGCCTCATCTGTAGCAATACTTAGCACACCTACCACTGCATCCTACCTTCAACAGTTAAGTCACTTTTTAACCATTTGAGACAGCATACATACATGCTTATGAATCTCTAGGGAAAGCAGAATGCAACAAAAAAACCCTCACAGACAATATACAGACATAATAAATAAAATGGGGAAAAAAAAGCTTTCAGGTGAAAGAAATTGGCATTCAAAAAAACTTGGGAATTACTGCAAAACCCTCCCTCCCAAATAACTTTTAATCATACAAATGTCATTAGCATCCCTACTGCCCAATGAAGTCAGCCATCCAGTAAGATTTTTAAATAAATAAAAGCAGTGAGATCTTTTAAAAAATCCTTACACAGAGGGGAAAAAGGTAAAGTGATTCTAGCCTGAAAAAGGGAAAAGGTTAGTGATGCTCTGGCCGGAAAGCCTGGCTGTATGGCCCGGCTTCACCCGTGGAGGGCCATGCACGCACGCTCCAGCCATCCCCCTTTGCAGCTGCTGGGCGAGAGCGGCCAGGAGGTTCTGTGCTGCAGCAGAGCACCTTCTCCAGGGCACAGGGGCTGCAGGGCATTTCACTGTGGCCAGCTCAGACATGGACAACATGGACACAGACAGCATGTCCTTCACCCAAAGACTTGATTATTCTCCGTAAGAAATGCTCAGGTATTCTACAGATCAGTGTGAGGGGTTAGCAGCTGCTCTGAGAACCTTTTGTTTATATAAGATAGTAATATAAATAATACAATATTTTGTGTATGTTTATGTGTTTGCATACATATAAATATTTTTTCCTAACAGGGAATTCTGGTAACACTTCAAAGGGCTAATTAAAACCAAGAGTTGACTGCACAGACCTAAGAATTGCCTCAGTTAGCTTCCCACTTACTAGTAGTTAAGAGCTAATATTAGTGCATCCAATGCACACTTTTGAATTCTATTAGACATCTTGAAATGAGCCAGTGCTCATTTACAGGCTGCTGTGCTACATCCAAGTCTGCCAGCGGAAGATTTGCTATATTGTACCCCAGGAAAGGACAGCCCTCATACTGCACTCGGAAAACTCGGAGACAAGAGAAGAGATGCAGCCAGTCCTGTAACCATGACAATAGGCAGTCATACAAGATGCTCATCTGGATAGCCAGCTACCTAGAAACAAACCTGAGCTAAATTATTCAACAAGTATCAAGTCAAGCAAGTTACCAATATCACCTTGCTGCATCAGAATTACTGAAGGTCAGATGGTATATAAACCCATTTACTTCTTGCAAACAGCAACAGAAGAAACTGTTAGGCACAACAGCCAAGCAAACCAAAATGATTTTAAGTCAGAGGGTTATGAATCTGAACATCCTGCAGGTGGGGATTAGAGCCCTGTACCGAGCAAGCAGCGGTCCCCTTGGGAATGGCACACCGGGTAAGCCTCCAGCTCCTCCTCAAGTCACACTCGTCCCGGACATTAGCTGTCACATACAGTTTATCACCTGGGCAAATAATGCAATATCGTGATTTCTAATGTGCTTTTCATAAGAAAAGAGTGGCTAATATTTCACCTTCTCTCTCAAAAGCTTCCCTTAAGAAATTCTGAGCTCAAATCAACCAAAACTTGGAGATGAAATCTGCTCAGATCTTCTATAGTGAATCTTCTAACAAATATTGAAGGCTTTTAAAAACAAGAAAGCCAATTTTATTTAAATACAAATTCGAATCATTAACTTTTAAACAGAAAATCCTCCAAACAGGGTCAGACAGGACAGAAATAATTCTTGGCTTGCTCCATGCGTCCTTGCAGAGAGGCCCTTATTTCCAGGTCTGCCTTCAGCCAGCTCCGTGATTTTCCAAGCTGCAGCAAACTCTTTAGAGCCCTCCCTGGCTCTTTGAAAGTCTGTGTCAGTTTGGGCCGGGCTGGCTGCCCATGGCCATCCCTTGGAATTAGGCTGTGCTCCCAACTCCGTGCTCTGTTTCTTTTGCTCCTTCCTTTTGCCACAGCCCAAGACTTCCCCAGGCTCCCGCTGCTGCCCCAAGGCAGTAGGAAGCTCCTTTCTCTTTCTACTGACATACCCACTCACATTTCTCACCTGCAGTCTCTCCTTCAGAACATCTTCATGAATCGTTTCCCAACATGTATTTCCCTTAACCTGCTCTTTCCACCACTGACATTAGAACTTACTGAAAATACTACTCTTTTCTCTCTCCCACCAGTGTACTTTTGGGTACTTTTTCCATGCTTCTTTTGATGAATGCCATCATCCCATTTTTGCATCTTCCCTTTAAACTCCCCACTACCCACTACCGCGTTCAATAAAAACAAATACATTAACATTAGAGAAACTATAATCTTCCAAGTTTCATATTTTGTGGTTTTGTTATGAAGAATGTAAATTCTCTGACTTAATAGTCATTATCTGTGCCTCAGTGTGTAATATAACAAATTCCTAGCATGAAGCTAATGATAACAATAGTAATTTCAGAAGACAGTGTCGTGCCAACACTGTAATCCATCACAACGTCCTGAGCCACGGCATGTGGAGTTATGTAGGATGCTGGCTGTAGGCAGCATGGCAATGCTGCGGCCCGACCAAAGAAATTTGTTCTTTCACTCTGGATGTGAAGCTTTTCATAAGTATTGCCAGAAAGAAGTGAGGAAAATTAGAAGGCTTGGTGAGATGAAGAACATTACTTCCTGTCCCCCAGAGAGACCTCAAACCTATGAGATGAGCTTGCTAAAAAGATTTGATAATGTTCTGCCTTTTTCTGTGTAGAAACAAAGGCAATTCAGCCAAGCAATTATAATAAAAAGATTCACCTTTCATAAAGAACTTTGTTGTTTACACCTTACTGAAATCTCACAGCATCTACAAATCTTTATGCCCCAAAGAAAGTTTTAGAACAGTGATTTTCACGTAATTATGTACTGCCATACACTCACCAACAGTCATGGTAAGAAGCTGATGTACATTATCTATGAAAAAGATGCAAATACTGTTTCAGCTATTCTCTATTTAACAAAAGGAAAAATGTCTATCCTATCTGTATGAATGCTAGCTTGAAATCAACCAAGGATAAATGAAAAAAAGTATTTCCTGGTTGCAGAGGACAAGAGACAAGGCTTCCAGCTACAACAAATTAACTGAACGCTCCAGATCAGTGCTTATGCTGGCAATTCTGAATATTTTACAACTTTTAATCAGTTTTCTTCTTTGTCGTCCAGCAGCTGGTGTAGCTGAAAAACCTACATAAGCGAAGGACACCACTACTGCTTGCAATTGCAGCAGTACGAGTGATCTCAGCACTGAGGAACACAGGCAATGTGGAAGCTCTCCTTCTAAGGTAAAAATGATACTAAGCTCAGTAACAAGGAACAAGATCTGTGTACATTTTGCATGTCAAGAGGAAAATCACACTTCCGTAACTACTGAGAAGTTGTAGTATTGATCAAAAGTTATGGAATGAAATGTACAGGAAATCAATGGCAAGCTCCAGTCTGGGGCAGGAACACAGGGAATTCCAGAAGGAACTGGAGTTCAGTCATGATGATCCTAATTATATTTAAGCAGCAAAATACATGTTTATGCATAAATTCTGCAAATGTTGGAGCAGATAATAGTTGTGTTTATATTAGCAAGTAGTGCAGACCAATACAAGTGGATTTATAGAGTGAAACAGTTGGGATTGAGGACCAGATGTCCATACCATATGTCTTTCAGAAGGTTTTTACCTCAGCCTAGCTCTGTCTGGTCCCATGGGCTTGAATGCCCATCGGCTGCTGAAGTGCAGTGGGTATGTTCCTCCAGCACATCCCCTGTTTATTATCAGTTGAGATGAATCCATGTCACACACTGTGAGACAACTCTACCTTGTGAACCAAAACTTGGCAAGTAGGGAGCAGCCGGGAGGTTTGCTTCAGAAGTCCATCCCCAATCTGAACTAAAGCATTAATGTAAATGCAGCCAGTGTAGGCAGCAGGTGGTGAAACTGCTGCAGTTTACATGACTTGCAGAAAGCTGAAGTAAAAGCGAAAGAACCAAATGTTTTTAAACAAGAGCAGATTGTTTTACTGTAGGTGTTATGATGGAAATCATAAATCAAAGCAGTGCCAGCCATTTTGAAAAATATTGTTGAAACTGAGCTTCGAAAATGAATTCCTCCAAACTGTGCTTTGGAAATTTGGGGAGAAAAATATGTGTGCGATATATCTTGAAGAGTGCACAGAGGAAGCAATGTTTGGCAAAGCTGTCAGCTCTGAAGAAGTAACTCACAATTCGCAATGAATGGAAACGACCCTGAACACAACAGATTACAAGATAATGGAAGACTGCCTATACCATAACCTTTACTACTCTTGCCCAGGGCAGAATGCCCGAATGAAAATTTTCCTACCCTTTCTAAGAAATGTTCATACCTAACTCTGGTCCTCATCTTTAGCCCCAGTGATCCCATCCCTGCAACAAGCATCGAGTTCTCATTATGTCCTCCATTTCTATCCACTGCTGTCTTTAGAAGATCTGGCCCACAAGGTGTTACTGCACTTCTGCCTTTTGTAAAAATACTTGAAAGAAAAGCATGTCAAACAAGTCTCTGTGTGTTGGCATCCTATGCAAGTGGAAAGAGAGAGCAGGGCTGAAGCCAAGCTGTGAAACTGAGGGGGCTGTGGTCCTCCCAGCAAGTTGCCAGGAGAGGGGCTTCTCAGTGTGCTCACACACTACGGTGTGTGTGGCTGCTGGGCTGTAAACCTTCATTACGAATACTGCTGTTTACTACCATGTATCAGTACTGGCTGAATGTAATAATTTATGAAAAATGGAACATACCTTTTTTAAATCAATGGACAATATACATAAAGAACTTAAAATGCAAACCTCAAATCCAATGAATGGGATTCTGAACACGTGGAAGAAATACTCCTCATTTCTTCTTTGTACTGAATATGGATGTAGTTTCTGAAGAAATGCGATCTTAAAAATAACGCTTTGGGCTTTATGGGATTAATAACGATGTCAGAAAATTGCATTATTGAGGAGATATGTTTTACTTAGAAAATTTTACTTGCCAGCACTTCACTTTAGTAGCTGTTGTTCTGACATCACAGAGTTTGCATTCTTAGCTCTTATTAGGATCATGTTGCTCATTAATGCGCATACTCCTAGCATGTGCCCCCTCTGGAACTATAAGAAGCTCTAGCTTTAATGACAGTTACAGAAAAAGAAATGCTTTAAATATTGGTGAAGAAGCCATACTTCCTTCACAAGTGTAAGCTTTGAAACACAGGGAGGTTAACATCATCACTGTTAGATATCTACTGTTAGTTAGAAATAGGGAGACAATGTAAGACCATGTAGGTGTTAGACTCTAAGCAGTTACAGAGTATAAACACTGCTTCTCAAAATGGCAATAATGGGTAGTACAGAAATAATCGCTCAGGTTTTCCATTGCTCCTACCTCAGTTATTATTTCATGATTTAAACTGATATGAACCCTAGGGTTTATGTTATAGATGAAAGACAGCAGAAAAGAGAGATGGATTCTTTACCTCTGCTTAATTTCTTCCTCTCCATTTTTCATCAGCTTTTGCTTTCACAATGATATTGTTACTTTTATAAATATAGACTGGACACATACAGGAGATGAAGGATATCCCCTCTGTGTGGACTGTTAATAATGGATTTGACTTATCAAAAATGTTATTGACTTACTACTTTGAAGCGTTAAGTGATTTCAAGGGCGCTTTTTAGAGCAAACACATTTTATCTAAGAGGAGAAATCAGAAATAAGGCCATGAAAAGATGTGGGTACTTATACTGGGAAAAAGTTTAAATTTAGATGTCCATTCAATACTGCTCTGAACACCAAACTATAGAGCTATTCTTTTTTTCTTCTTTATTTCTGCTTCACTATTTAGATAGTGCATCCTCACTGGATGAACAGAGGAGATGGAGATCAACAAACCTCAGGATGCTTCATATCATTAGTAGCCATGGCATTTAGCTTATTACCAAAAGTTGCACAATGCAATCTCTAATCCTCCAAGGCAGAAGAATGATTTCAATTCACATTCTGGATGAGTGTATTACTGGCCAAAGAGAGAAGTACTGCCAATACTGATCTTGTGAATGTTACCATAGCTCATATTACAAAGGCCATGACACAACACACTGCATTCTAGGGAAACATTTTGGTCATCAAAAAACCAGAAGGTTTAAGTTTTACATCTTACTGAGTAGAAGACAGTATTTCTGCTTCATCTTGACCTTCATTGTAAGGATTTTTGGGTTTAGTGTTTTTCCCCTCCAAAAGTCCCAATTATCCCCACAGCTTGTTCATGATCAGTCTCATAAAGTTTATAAAAATTCTTCAGATTGAAAAAGCCCAGACTTAAATGGATGAAATTACTTGTCAAGACAAGAGTCACAACTACATAGAAGGAGTTTTGTCTTCCAGGTTTGGGCTTAGCCAATTATTATGCCCATCTCAGTGATTTAATTGCTTGTGGGTTTTCCAAGGCTGAATTGCTTACCAATGTGTAAGTCAAGTATTCAAAAATCGAATTATACTGGTTATGTTAAAGAGAGTCAGCCCACAGAGTAACTGGATGGCCACTCCAAAAAAGTTTAATAGCATTTAAACACCCAAAGTTCAACACTTACAAAGTAACTTGTTTTTAAATGAGGAGTCAAATACCTTTATCCCATGGATTTTTTTGGCATATATACAGTGACAGAGAAATGAATGCAATACATTTTCTTACTGTAGGGTGTAACATTTCAAATAAAGCAAAAAAATTCTAATTGCTTTGGAACTAGATGCTGTTTTGGCAAGCCCAAACATATAATCTATTATTTTGTTTAGTCCCTTGTCATTTTTGTATTCATATACCTACATTGTATTCTGTGTATTGTGTGTATGTGCACACAAAAAAAGACAATATGTACTGTACAAACACAGACAAATATGGACTTTTCCTGAGTATAATACCCTAAAAGATGGCACAGCACTAAACTGTCTTCAGCTAACTCTGGTATGTTCATGTTTTCTGTTCCTCATCTAAAATGTGTTGGACCACTTACCCCTTATTAAAATCTAACTTGGAAGACGAGTCAGGAAAATTCTGATGCAACATTCTGCTATCTTCAGATTATTGGATCTTTCTTCCATCTTTTGTTTATTTATTTGAACATAAACTTCATGCTTCCTTCACATCTATGGTCACTGAGACATTGCTCAATAAAATAACCAAAAAGAAACTGAGTGAGAAAAATGTTTTGTCTTTTTCACTTTATCCCCACAGAAAAAAAAAATCAGATACAATAAACTACATTTGTTGGGATACAATGGAAAACTGTAATCAGTATTATTAATATAGTGGCTGGCTGGTGATTTTTCTTCCTGAGAGTCAATCTGATAATGATTCATAGTCAGAGTAAGTGAATTACTGAGCAAAACACGTAGGAGGATAAATGCCAATGGACAGCTTGCTTTCAGTAGAGCAACTGCTTGCTGTTCCTCTTTTCCTTCTTTCATTCCTTGATAAATCTGGCCATTGCGGGCCAGTTAGAAAATGTATAATCAAACACTTCTATGCCAGAGAAATACAGATTATCACCGATGCTCCATGTGCAGTGCCCTCAATGGGATAGCTGTTTAGACTAGGAGAAGGATTATGGGAGAAACTCAGTCAACCTTTTAAGAAACCTCTTTTCTATTATTCTCATCCCATTGCTCCTGAATTTGCATATAAGTGCTGCTAGACAATCATGTAGCAATATATAATGAAAATATGCCAAGTAATTCTTTATAATTAATGTAGTGTTAAGATCTAAGCTGTATTTTTCAAGTAAGTATTAAGGAAGGAAATTTGGTCCAATGCCAAATGGGAAAATGTCCAGTAAAAAAGAAACACATTCTTCCTCCTGTTTTTATTTTATTTTTGACAATATGTGAAGCCCTAATTGGAAACCCTGAATACTTCTAAACCTTGCTCTGAGGAATGCAGTTTGTAGCTGTGATTTACTTTCCCTTTAGTAATACTTAAGATCATGAAACTGAATGCAACACTGTTGAGTGACAAAGATCATTCCAAGATCACAAATAACCAGAGCTGAAAACAGAACTGCAATACATGGATCTGGGATCTGACTCACTTTTAGGCCAAGAAATAGGCAAGGCCTTTTGGCCAGTGCTGAGGAACATGGCCTATGACTTTATTTCATATACCCTACAGTTGCACTTTTTTTCATGCTGGATGTCATAGAATTAGCTGTCAATTTTGTGTCATGGCAATGTCAAAGGCCTGTTTGGTCTTCCACAAGAAGAGGACTCCCCACCTGTTTTTGAGCTGTTTGGCATACTGCTAGCAAGGAAGGATGAATAAAACGGGATGATCGCAGGCTTTGTCCTCTAAAGCCACCCCGATTTGCAAAATAAAAGCAACAGCTTTCCAACATGGTACAGCCCCATCACAGTTCAGCTGTACTTCCTGGAAGTAAAGCTTACTCCCAAACTTACAGCTACTGCACAGAGAACAAGTGGATGTCTATCTTTCTGTTGGTGAACATGGACATAAATGAAGCTTATGGAGGTATCTCCCTCTGCCCCATATCATGCAAGTACCATTCTATTAGAAATGTAATGGCTGCATATGACAAAAATTGAGTAGACTCAAAGCTTGCACCAATTTTAAACAGACCAAAAAACACACTTTAAAGGACCATCAGCTGGAGCAAAAAAAGAGGAAGCAATAACCTACTTCAAGTGCAGCATTTAACATCTTTCTGATAAGTGACAGTTGATGTAGTCCCAGGAGATGAGCACAACGAAACCCATCTTCAACAGCAAGAAACCTCATTTTTACCTGAGTACAGATCAATCACTGTCTAAGTCTAATGAATTGCACTATGACAGTCTTCGCTTTTCACTCCTCATTACTACAAGGTAGACTCCGCTGTATTTCAGAAATTATCTTGGGTGGCAGAACCAGGCACTCAGTACAGAAACAAAATACAACAATGAATTTTAAAAGAGGGCATGTAATTTCCTCCTTCTCAGCTTCTCAACAAATCAACAGATCTAACAATATTGGCTTTCACGGAGAAAATCAATATGGTTTCCTTTTCTCTCCTGTTGTGGTATGACCTCCCTCCTACCCCCCATTCCACTTTCCCCCTTCTCTCTTTCTTTCTTCTTTCATTTCCTCCTTTTTTTCCTTATTTCCTCCCTCCCTCCTGGACCATTAAATGTTAATGAGCAGTCTGTTTAGTTCCATGAAAAGTCCTGTGGTGGTATATACCACAGGAGCACTTTTTCCTGTTATCACGCACGTGCATTATTATGTTGCTATCACCTAGGAAAATAACTTCTGTCAGTACTAGCCTAGCTACAAGAGTAACACGTCTCATAAAGGCCACAGTCATAAGTTCTGATCCAAAGCCCGCTGAAGTATATAAATAAATCACAAGTAGGTTCTCTGGGCTTTGGATCAGATCGGCTGTGCATACATAAAAATTCACTACTGAACAACACTCGTGGAACCTTGGATGCAAAAATCCCACAAATAGCCATGAAAACAATTGTCATTTACCCTTGAATAGCAAAAAGGCATTTATTTCAACTGTGAAGAATAACATAAAGATCCTGAAAAGCAAGGGCTAGACAGAAATAAACCAAAGCAAGACAAATACAAGGATAAAAGACTACCGGATTACACCACTGCCCAGTCAGTCCCAGCAGCTGCCAGCAGATAAATTACACTAATGTCCAAAAGGACACAGAAGTAATTCTGTTTTTTTGCTCCCCAGGTTCTCATTTTTACAGAGCTTCAATTTTTATAAAATGAAGCTTCTACATATCTCTAGAAGAACATAATACCATAGGAAACTGGGATTTCTTTTTAGCATCTTTTAGCAGGATTTTGTATCACACGTCTATGGGAATTTCAATGCGTATTATGTTTGCATAATGGTAAGGATAAGAGGAGGTGATGGGCAGGAATTTGTTACGTAGTATTATATTAAGCCATATGGATTTCTTACACAGAGCTATAGCTGTATGTGTGCTTATCTACACAATTTCTTATCATATTTTATTTTTTACTTTAGAAAGCCAATTCTAATTCATAAAATGGCTCTTCAGCAAGGACTTTGACTGCAACAGCAAAAACTTTCTCTTTCCCCCTCCCCCCCAAAATAAAATAAAATCCTTTGAAAAATGTTAAAAACCAACCCCCTCCAAACATTCCACAAACCTTCCTGCACTAACGGTATTACTTTATTTGGACTAAGTATAATTTCAGTGTTACCATTATGTTTCCATTTTGTCCACAGACTTTATAACAGATACTTTCAGAACTGCCACAGCAATATCAGCGGATGTATATGACTCTTCCTCTGATAATATTCCATGTTAAATTTAAATAATACTGTTATGTGATCAGTCTTTTTTTGAGACTATCATATCCTCAAAACCACTCTTTACCAACTCTTCCACTGAGTAAGGTTTTACCCAGCCTTGATGTGATAACAGCATTATGTAAATTACACAGTAGGTATTTCTTCCAAGTATTTCTCCCACAAACATGTTGTGCGAATCTCTTTTTTCCCTCTGCAGATCTATAAAAAGGCCTAACCCCTTTTTGAAATCTTTCACTATTAAGAACTTTCAAAGTCACTTTCAATGCTGAGTAGTTATTCTTAAGAGTGCCTAGCTAAAACTGTTGAGCAGTAGGTGTAACTCACCTCAGATGGGGAACTCACTGTCCATTAATAGCATTTACCTTCATGGCTTTTACATTCTATCCTACAGTGGAAACTGTTTGAAATGACGATGGAAGCAGCATTAACTGCTACAGAGGCATGCACACAATTCATGCATCTCCAGGCAATTGTGGTCTCACATCTATCTCAGTCAGCCAGCAAGTTCTTGTCCCTCTGTGAGTCTTATGGTGATAAAATTTGCCTAAAATGTCTTGCTGCTGTTAGGAGCACTGCTTTTTACTTCGTATTTTCTGAAACTAAGAATTAATTCACTGCACTGCTTGTATTAAGAAACTAATGGAAACTGTTGGCTAACCTACTCCCTCTGAGCCAAAAGTTCATAGTGGGGATTCCAGTTTTCATATCAATATTGCTTTAAATTCACTAAACTTTTTAATGGCTTAGTATTCCTTTTTTTCACCTTTTTCTCTATGGCTAACACACAGAACAATCAACTTCCATGAAGATTTGTGTCATCATTTTTCTTTTTCTCTGTGAAGAAAAAAATATTCTCCTTCATTTCTACACATAGGAAAGTAGAAGAGGATCAGAAGAGCATGTTACTTTCTTTCTTCACATCATCACCATGGATCAAATATGCAGGGTATTTTTTACCACCTGCAAATATAGTCTTTATTTCTTTTTACTAAGCAAACCATTCAAGGAGGAAGAGATCTAGCATACTTTATCACAGTTAGATAAATTAAAGGCATGTTTCTTGGTTCCTTTATCTATTTTAAGCAGGAAGTTACTATAGCAGGAGCAAGAGCACACATGGTATTCCTGACACATTAACATCATCTAACCATCAAACCTCTCCCCAGTGCAGAGGAGCAATTATCTTCTGCCACGGGGATATGCTATCATTCAGATAAAGGAGATTAGCCAGTTGTAAGAAGGGACTGGATGCACACAAGTGATTTCAGTACCAAGTAATCCCAAGTGTTCAAGTATCCCAACACTTCTAGATTTGCGGGGGGAGTCTATACAAGCAGATTAAGTTTTAGTGAAATTTTATCTACTGCTGCTTCTCCTTTCCTTTTCCCTCTTGCTGGAAAGTATCAATTTTATGCTCAGGAAAAAATTTATGCCACCCCAAACATGTTATCTTGAACGTAAATGTTATTTTGTTATGTTACCTTGAAAAACACACTTACAATTACTGAATTACTCCAGAGTAAAACTTTTCTGATAAGAATCTTCTCTGTGCAGTCTGCAAGGAATTAGACAGCCATAACGAAAACCAGGTCTGTATGCTGTTAGGACAAAATTCCCCAGTATATGCCTATTGTGCAGATAATTGAAATGTAGTTAATCAAGCTCAAGAGACCAAGCCACATTAGAGTTCATAGGTTCCCAAATTTTCACCAAAAGCTCCCTAAATACTGCCTAAATACTAAATCACTGCCTGTGCCCTCAGGCACTGTCAGTTTGACTAAGCTGAGCAACCAAAATCAAAGCCCATTTTGGATTCATAGACTAGTCATCCCTTGCCACGATGTCCCAAGGCACAGACCTAACTGGCATGCGTCTAGTGACCCTCAGACAGTGCAGCCAGTAGCACCAGGATGAAAGCAAAGCCCTGCAGCTGTGCCTCCTGCCATTCAAGAACATTCAAGTGGGTGCTGGTTTTAATGCAGTATCCCAGCAGCTACAGCCAGTCAGTGTATTCAGGAGAACATGAGTCAAATACGCTCCTCAGCCAAAAAAAATTATTCATGATCCATGTTTTCCATTTCCCATGACAAGGCCTGAGAATATTGAAAAGGGAGGGAGAACAAGTCCTCTTCACTCACCCCTCCAGTGCTGTGATATGGTGAGGCTAAAAATTCAAGAATCATTGGGTCGTAAGAAGTTAAGGAGCGGGAAGGTTGATTTTGCAGCCCAGCAGCTGGAGCATTCAGCAGGGAAAGGGTAGGAATGACACAAATGGGCTGAAACAGGCACCCTTCTGCTAATCAGTGGATTCTGAGGCAAGTAAGTCCCCCTTGTGTTGTTTAGGCACCTAATGTAGGTGCCTAACCTTGAATTGTGAACTTAAGAGAAGATATATGTTCCCTACCACCCCTCAGTCATCAGTGCCTTTACAACAGGACGTTACACCTTTGTGCACTTGAGAAGTCTACACAGCAAATTACTGCAAAATAACTACCACAGTTCAAATTTGCACCTTAGATTATTCTGTATGTACCTTCCACTGGCACACATAAACCCTAAATCATAGTCTAATTCTATAGTATTTCGCTGGTGTTTTGCTTCTCATTTGAATTAGCCTCAGTCCCACAACCAAATCCATGTAGGCAGCCAGCTATTCTGGTTGCAGAATGTACCGATGGCCACAAAACACCTTGTATATCATCAGTCTGTTCATATAAATAGATCATATTTCTGTGACAAATCAAACCCCACTATTATTAAAGCAATTAGAGCAAGTAATTGTTACAAATAATTAAATATAATAAATTTCTAGTCGTTTTGTATTTGCTATGCCAGCACAATGGCTAGTGTTTGCGATATGGCATTTAGCATCAAATAGCACTGCCTACATTAAGAGATTTCTGATACAGTTCCATGACTATTGACCAAAGTCTTTATCAAATGATGATGTCTAATTCCTGTATTCTCAAACAAGAAAGTCAGATTGCATATAAAAAATGATAATCGGGAAAATCAGGGATGAAAACTCACCTAGGTTATGCAAAGTATAAACCAACCACTTCCTGGTTTAAAACATTTCTTTTTTTTTCTGGAAGAACTTCCCTTGTGCTTACCATGTGCACTCTACACCACAGTCTATGTGTTACAGTCTCCCAGTGCTTTCATTTTTTGAGGACCTGTGTGTGACTTCTCCCTAACCAGGGTAGCTGTGGGTGACTAATGTAGGCACTGATTGCAATTGCGGTAGAAAGTGTGGCAAAACATTACGATGGTTAAAGAGGAGATACAAGGCTGGAGTTTCTAGCTAAGGCATATCGCACAGACAAGGCATACTAAAGCCCAAGTACTGAATCTCTATCTCTTGGTATAGTTTTGAAGATATGAAAAGATTAGTCTCACTCGTGAACTACTTGCATGACATTTGCACAGAGATTTCATTCTGAAGGGGCTGATCAAAAAACCCTGTAGGTGAATTATATGATTCTTCTGCATTAATTCTAAGATAGGGAATAACAGATTAGAAAAAGGTGGGAGCTCGGGGGTGGGAAAGCAAGGCAAAAGCACTATGTAAATGAAAGTTTCTGAGAAAATGCAGAGACAGCTTCTTGCATATGTAATTGTGGACTCTTTTTTTAATAATTTCTCTCTGCTGTAGGCAGCAACAACCTTTCCCTTCATGAGAATCAGCTTTATCTTGGAATAATACCCAGAATCTCTTGTTTCCAGTACAGCCTACCTCTCTGTAGGGAAACATCAAATCTATAAGACTCAGTGAGTGGAGTTTCCATGGAATTGTTTCTGCAAAGAAAAGATGTTTTTGACTTCACAGAAAATACTGCCAGTCTGTGATGGTGAGTCACAGGAGATCTGTTGAAAATGAGTTTTTTTCTACATTGTCTCTTTACTTTTGCTAATATCCTGTCACACCGCAGTTCTGATAAATAATTCCTTGACTGGTGGTTGTCTTCGAAACTCTTTTTCTGTGCAGACTCGGCATACGAATGTATTGAGACTCACCCTTGTCATCTCTTAGCTTGCCATGTTCTTGTATTTCCTTCCTTCTCCAGTTTTAGTAATGATCTGTCTTTTGTGTGAGACTCTTATTCAGAATCACAGAACCACAGATTGGTTGAGGGTGGAAGGGACCTCTGGAGGTCATTGTCCAACCCTCCTGCTCAAACAAGGTCATCTACAGCCAGTTGCCCAGGACCATGTTTAGACAGCTTTTGAGTATCTCCAAGGATGGAGACTCCACAACTTCCCTGGGCAACCTGTGCCAGTGCTCAGTCACCCTCACAGGTAAAAAGTGTTTCCTGATGTTCAGAGGGAACCTCCTGTGTTTCAGTTTGTGCCCACTGTCTTCACTGGACTCTCTCCAACATGTCCATGTGTCTCTTGTACTGAGAAACCCAGAACAGTACTCCAAGTCTGGCCTCACCAGTGCTGAGTATAGGGGACCACCTGCCTCCACCTGCTGGCAACACTCCTCCTAATGCAGTCCAGGTTACCATTAACTATTTTTTTGCTGCAAGGGCACATTGTTGGCTCATGTTCAACTTGGTGTCTACCAGGACTGCCAGGTCCTTTTCTGCAAAGCTGCTTTCCAGCTGGCTGGTGCCTGGGGCTGTTCCTCCCCTGGTGCAGGACTTTGCACTTTCCCTTGTGGAACTTCATGAGGTTCCTGTCAGCCCATTTCTCCAGCCTGCTGAGGTCCCTCAGTGCTCCTCCCAGTTTTTTATCATCAGCAAACCTGCTGAGGGTACACTCTGGCCCACCATCTAGATCACTGATGAAGATATACAGTAATACTGTTTTCCCATTGTGCTGCACTTTGTAAAGAAAAAATAATTATGGACTTGTGAAGCCAAGTCAGAAAGAAAACATCTTCACCAGAGCTGCATAAGCTATACCAGAGCTTAGAGCTCCTGGGGCATTACAAGTGTTCTGCATGGCCATCCTGGGCGCCCCATCTCATTTATGGGATCCACAAAACCTGGGGATGAGTTGTGCATACTACTCCACAGGTTGGAAAATTATATTGCATGACCACACTGGCGACATCAGTAAGTGGAGCCTGAAGAGCACTGTCCTTGCCAGCCTCTCCCCTCTCAACCTGTAATATTATTGCCATCCCGCCAAAGCAAAATACTGATGGACACTGTGAGGGACTCATGATACTAGCATTCAGTCTCACATCAAGGAAGGATTTTGTTGATAATTGTGTCCTTGTCTCACTTCTTAGCTGAGCATAATTTAATTAAAACACATTTCCTGAGAACATTTGATCACTGTTCAAATAATCCTCAGCTTGCAGGCACAGAGTACTAAGGGAGCTTTGCTCCCTGCCATCGCACTTACTCCCTCCTCTTCCCGTGCCATTTGACTTGACTGCAGCTGTGTATCTGCATAAACTCACTCCTTCAGATTAGGTATGACAAGTCCCTGTTCCATAATAAGTAGAGCCTGTTAAAAGACTGTAAATCATGATCTTGCCTTTAATTTGGTACATAATTTAATTTGGTATTAGGACAAACTCTTAGCTGCATAAAATAAATATTGCCATTACACACACCACAATGGTTCCCTTGTTAATGCTGCTGCTGCTGATTGCTAAAAATTTGGCAGTTGCATTTCTCCAGATGTGCTAATTAACTGGCCATTTAGGATGGAGAATTTCCATCCTCTGCCTTATACAGTTTTATAGTTCTCAGCCTTGTACAAACTGGGCATCTGATGGAGCATAAATATATAAGATCTTACTTTATTTTAAATGTTTTGAAAACAAAATGTTTCTTTACAAATATTGCAGGAAACAAAGTGACATCAGCAGTATAGTGCCATCTCCTTTGTATCTGGCCAGGACTGAAATGGGGGTAGCTGACATTGAAAACAAATTTACCAATTTTCAGCTGCGTTGGTCTAATGAGTGCTTAAAGGATACCTTATGAGGGAGCTAAAGAAAGGAAGAACTTGCATTCAAGAAGGGCGATTAGTTGTTGTGGGTTCCTGTGGAGCATTAACTTGACAGCCATGCACAAGTCAACAGTGTTTTTGTTCTCTCCTCTCTACTGGGGGTATTGTTTCAAAGAGGGTAATCTGTTTGCAAGTCTGGCATCTACTTACATTATTTAAAAATCTTACAAGACCCCCATTAGAATAATGGGTCCTGACATATATTTCCTAATTTGCTGTATGATATAACTACTGTGGACAACTGTAATCATACTGCAACTGCTGCTTTAGAAAGAGGTTTTTAAAAAATTGCTCCATTGATCTGAGATGTAATCTGCATCTGTGATGGTATAAACAATATGTCCTGTGGGATGACAGCATTAATATTTTATTAATAACTCCTTGCACAGCCTCCTACATAAGCTGTGGAATGTAAAAACAACCTTCATTGAAGCAGAGGATGAAAAATAAGGAGCAGATATATAAATAACCTTTAAGAAACATTTAGCCATTTCAACATTTCATAAGCTGCATTTCTGCTTAAGATTTTGGCTTTTAAACTGCAGGTTTCTTGCCCTGCATAGAGTTTAAAGGATGCTTGCTGCCAACTTGAAACCTGGTCAGTCATTTTCAAGAAAATCAGATTACTTGGTTTGAGGGATCACATTTGTCAGCCCTTGAGGTTTGAAAATCACATTGCCTATTATTACAGGATGTTTTTCTCCTGAGCATCCATATGCTATAGTTTCACCCAAACAAAAAGAGGAAACTGAGAGGGAAAACGCACCGAAGTTTTTGGCTACCTCTCTATGGCAGTGCACAGGCTTAATGCAATACATCTAATGCAACTGCTGAAATAGGCTACGCAGCTGAAGGCAAAAGGACTTGCAGGGAGGGATCCAGTGTTCACAAATTAAGTGCCTCTCTCTCTTCACTGGCTATATGGAAGGCAGGCACCTTTCAAAGGGCAGTTCAATCTGTCCGGTTCAATTGGTTCTCTCTTAATGGTAATGGGGATGATGGCCACAGATAATATACCACTGCCTCTGCAGGAGTGGTTAGAGCACTGGGTGAGGAAACAGGGACTTGAATTCTTGGGTTTATTCTTCCCGAAGGAGTTATGCCAAGACATTAGGAAAAGGCCTAACCACTAAAAGAGAGAAGTGGCCATCCTTTCCAAAAAGGCTGGGCTACTGTGGCCTCTGGGCAGCAAGAGACCTCAGCTCTCAAGGCAACAAGAAGCCTGAGTTTCACCTTTTGGTTATAGCATTTGGTGGAAGGAAAGGAGGGCAAGGGAACAGCCTGAAGTCTGGTCTCTCCTTCTAGGTCTGGTTTTCACCTTTTATTCAGAGACAATGTAATTTGAGAGGTGGGGAAGCTGCATCTGGAACCTCAATTCCAGTGAGCCGCACTAATTTGCCGGGAAATTGCACCATACTGCATGAAGAAGGAAGGTTACATTGCACCTAACTACATGCAGGAGGTTAGATAGAGTAGTTACAGTTCATGTAGGAGCCTGCAACTTTGGAGACTGTAACCTGTAAACTTTGGAGTGTGTAAGATGGCGAGTGCAAATAGGTAAAAAGAAATTTGAATGTATTTCAAAAGGGCATTATAATGGAAAAGTATTGTTTGACAGTATATTTCATTTCACTTTAAGGATGCTTCCTTTGAAAACAAAAAACCCAACAAGTGATACTTCAGCCTGATGAACATGATATGATGCACTTACGCAGAGACATACAGCCCTGCTCCTCATACACACCAGCACTTCTGCGCTCTGCTTCCAGAAAAAAGCCACTGATTTCTGACATCTAGAATAGCCACTTCATGGGTTATAGAAAGATGTCAGAGGGAAGAAGAACGATGTTTGGGAAGTGAAAGAGACATTTTTTTTCCTGACTGCATCTCTGTCTTTAAATCAGCCAAGTGCATAACCCTGTAAATTGCTGTGTATTCAGTTCCCAGTAACCTCAAGGGACTGCTTAGCTAGAATCAGATCCTAAATGTGTGTATTATTATATCTTAGGTTAAAAGAGCATCTACTTATATGTGCTCCTATAATGTGCCAGCTTATTATAAAGCACGCACAAAAATTATGCAATTATGCGATTGCTCTGGGCTACTCAGCAAACAAAAAGTGGTTTGTATTTTAAAGCACATACATGAAAGGGTGATGAGGATATGCAGGTGCAAGCCTGACATTTAAAAAAGTGATTACAACTGTTTTTTCTAGATGTGCTATTGTTGGTTTGGTTTGATTTGTAACTATTCCATCTCTAGGCATATATTCTGGCTCCATTATACAGTATCATTATGACACACAAAAGAAACCTAACATTATCCTCCCAGGAACACGGATTCATCACACACCACGGTGTGGTCACCTCTGGGAATATTATAAGGAGCTCATCAGCTAGGCAGAAAACAGTGTGACATGAAGGAAACTGATTCACCAAGGACAAATGCATGAGCACCAATGATGTACTGTGCTGCTTGAAGGAAGCTGTGGAGGTGTTCTGAGACAGCATGCTGGCAGAACCTGATTTCATATATTATCACATTAATATAAAACGTGAATGCTAGGACAAATACAGAGCATCCACTAGAAGCCATTAGTTGGGTGAACAGGCGGTGCTGCACAGCTGCATTGCTATGGCAGGACTGCTAAAGGCTTGACGAAGCAACCCGCTCCGCTAGTCCACACTGTGCCCACAGACAGAGAGTAGGCTAAAAGCAGTACAAATGCAGACTATCCAACCCGCGGGCTGCTCCAACAGGACAGTCAGCAGGTTCCAGCTGCTGGGAGTCCAGCTGGTCAGAGCTGCTCAGCAGCACGAGAAAGCAAGCATTGCCAGCCCTCAGTGCTCTACTATAAAGAGTTTTTCCCTCAGACACAAGCAATGAGCATGCATGACTGCAGGCTTGCAGTAGTCCAAGAGACAGAAAATTATATCAATTTAATCTCAAATTGTCTGCAATAAAAATCCAAAGAAAAGCAAAACACTTTTTAATGTCCATGCAAAGCAAGTGAGTTTGGGTTTCCAAATGGGATCCAAAAGCTTTGGAGGAGTGAGTGATTGACAAAACCCACAAAAAGTTATGAACTTCGAGTTACAAGAAATCTTCCATGTCAAATTTGAATTGTAGGTGCAAATCTGGCAAGCCCTAGAAACAAGTCTGAGTGGCTTAAGAAGTTACTGCCCTCACAGAAGTTTCTGCCCCGTTGGATCCTACTGTATTTCCATTCAAAATAATTACAGTAGTCTAAATCACCCAGATAACATTAAATTAATTCAACACATATTTGATGTCAGGGCGCGGTAAGAGCTTGCCCCAGAAACACTTGCCCTAGACAGAAAGTGAGTTGATAATAAAAGCTACCTCATCCTTCCAGGTTCCAGATCCAAAATGAGGACATATTAGGGCTTTCAGAGAAAAGACTGCCTTTTTTTTTGTTGGTTCAGAAGAGAGAAGTTATACATTTTTCTGGGTCTCCTTATAAAAAACACATTTTTGTCTGGAATTCTCCCTGCAGTCCTTCCTCCCACAGCCTCAAACAGTCAAAAATGGGGAAATGACCTAGCATAGAAAATAATTTTCTTTGACAAATGGTTGATGATTAACAAAGTAGTAAAGGACTGAAAATCTGGGTAACTTCAGGAACGGGTGGTAGTATCCTCTTTGTCTACACAACAACATAGACACTAGGGTGCTATTTGAAAGATGATTAAATAGGGTCTTAAGTTGCCCCAACGCATCACAGATGTGTAAGACTGAAAGGTCACCTGGGTCCTTTCCTTCATTACAGGATCAAGTATAATTAGACTATCCCCTACTAATGCTTGTCTTCCCCATTTTTTCGAAAGAGCTTCAATGAGAGGGATTCCACAGCCTTCCTAAGCAACCCGAGTTTAGCTATTCTCACAGTTAGTTTTTCCTAATATTGCACCTAGACCTTCTCTTCTGCAAATTAAACTGATTCATCCTTGTCACTTTAGTAGAATGGAGAGCAACCGATCACTTTATAACAACTTTTAAATATTTGAAGACTGTTATCGTAACTCCCTTTTCTATACTAACTTATTTCCTTCAGTTTTTTCCAAGGAGTTTGGGCTTTCTTAGGCTCCCATCATTCTTTTTGCTTCTTCTCTGGACCTTCTCTCAATTTGTCACTGTCTTTTCTACAAGTGTGCGGCCCAAGGATGAATACAGAAGTACAGCTGAGACCTTCCTAGTGACAAGTAGAGCAGAATAATTGCCTCCCATGCCTTATACATCATTCCTGTTAATTCACCTCAAAATGGGATTGCCTTTTTTGCAAGAGCATATTGTTAATTCAGATGCAATTACAGCTAACTGCTGTATAGTCATCTACCAGACAGTCCTCACTGTGCATCTATATGCTTGATTTTCTTTCCCGATTCAAGAATTTTGTGCTTACTGTTACCAGTGTATTGACAGATTCTATTTGACTGATTTCAGAACATTTCTCCAATTCATCAAGCTCATTTTGAATTCTGATTATGTCACCCAAAATTCTTGCACCTTCCAGCATGGTGTCCTCCATGAATTTGCAAATGCCCTCTCTTTCTTCTGTCATCCTAGATATTAGTGAAAATACTGAAGAATATCACATCCAGGAAGAAGCTTTGTTGGATATATCTTGATAGGCTCTATGAAATTACTTTGTATTTTCACATTAACATTAATTTTGTAAAAGTCTCCATCATTCTCAGTCGTGCAGAAAAAGCTATTCTTGCATGCATTTGAATCTGGTACTACCGTGGACTGAAATGATAGCTCTGGAAAGTGTAAACTGAGCCATTCATCTTAGTGAGATATTAAATATGAAGTTTCAGGACAATTAAATGTTAACATTAATTTTCACTGATGATCACCTTTGTAGAATCAAGCTAATATGCTTGTAATTTCTCTTATAATGTAAAATAATGAGGGGTCTTGCACAGGGACAGCTAATTGCCATTGGCTTTTATAGAGTGATTCCTCACCTAACTGCCAAATACTCGTAGTTTTGCCATGATAATTTTTCCAATCATTTAATAATTTTTACACACTGAAAGTAGAATAAATATTCACAATGCATTTGTGAGTATTTTTGCTCCCCAATCCATCCTTGCTAAAATCCATACCTTTACATTTTGTTTAGAAACATACTCCATTGTTAACATGATATAAATTGGTCACAACTATAAGGTAGGACTGATTCAAAATTCAGTTTTAAGTTAAGGGATATCTTTTCACTGATTTCAGTTGGCTTTAGTTCAGGCTATTAGAATAAAGTATGAAATTTGAATATAGGTAATTAGTTGTGGTTGTAAAATGTAGTACTTACGCAGCAAAAATTAACATGCTATTTACGTAGGAATTTATCAAAATGTAATTTATCTGTGAGTGATAGCATGATAAAGCTGCTAACTGGGTATTTAATATTCATACAAGCATTTATTTTAAGACTATAAATCATTGCAATTTAATGATGCTTGAACAGGAAATAAACTTTCAACATAAGCGATATTTCGCTTAGGATACAGAACACTTTATGAGCCAACTTCCTTATATTGACTCATGCTTATAAAGTCAATGGAGTTAAAGCAAGGCTGAATTCGCCTGCAGAATACGAATGAGAACACAGCCGGCTGTTTAGCTGGTATCCAAGTTCAGACAGCTTGGGAGACAGAAAGAAAGAAGGAAAGAAGGGAGGAAGGAAGGAAGGAAGGAAGGAAGGAAGGGAGGGAGGGAGGGAGGGACGCAAGAAGGAAGGAAGGAAGGAAGGAAGGAAAGAAGGAAGGAAGGAAGGAAGGAAGGAAAATAAATAAATAAATAAATAAATAAATGGAAGTCTTTGAAAAACTGGAAATGTGTAATTGTGCTGAATAGATCAGTAAATACTCAAAATTGTTACCACAGTATCTAACAAATCAGTACTTTCACTTGTTTAGTAAATACAAGAGAGGGAGAAAAACAGTAAGCAACAGTCAATGGGAGGTACTAGGCTGTGTGTGTGCAGGAAACTCTGGAGTTTCCCAGTTCTGCTAATTACACCTACTGATGACATGACGTGTGAAAACATGCCATCACAAGGAGGGCCAGTATAGCATATGGGAAAAACAGCTGACCTTGAAAACTGAAGTAGTAAAAATGGCATGAAATTCAACAATGCAATTTGTAAAATCATACACTTAGAGACTACCAGTGGGAGTTTTTGTTACTAATGAGAATATCACCATAGGAAAAACACGGGGGAGGAGGAGAATGAGACCATGTCTGCCAGTCTCAGAGGACTGTAAACAGACAGTATGATGGAAAGGCAAGTGTGTTCCGAAGCTCTAACCAAGCAACTCCTAGTAAATATAGGAAATTATTAATTTCTCTGCACAAAGTCCTGGGGACAGTTCATCTGGGATAAGTGCATGAGATGCTGGTCACCCATGTTGAAGACAAAAGAATTTTAGCTGAATTTTAGGTGAGCAGAAAAAGCTAGTGCAATGATCAAGAGGGGACAAGAGGCTAGACTATCCTGGTTTAATTTAAAAAACAAACAGGAGAGGGATATCAATGCAGGGAATTATTGGCAATAGAAAAGAACTCTAAAAACCAAACAAACCAACCAATTCTATCAGAAGAACTACATGACCTCAATGGTCCGCTAATACAGCTAGCTTGGAAATCCAGATAAGGTTTCAAAGTCAAGAGTGAGTGAGTTTCTGAGACAGTCTTTCAGTGGAACTGTGAAACAAAATATCACAACTACTTTTAAAACATAGTTCTATTAATTTTATGCAAGAGTTAGATGGCATGATTGTCTGTAACAGAAGGGTGTTGGAGCTGGGGAGTCCATATCTGCGCCCAATAACAAAAACCCTGAACAGTTCAATGAAAGAAACTTAATCGCACTGGAAAATCCTACTGACTCCATTCCCAGGGGCTAAAGCTGAGCAACCGGGAGAAGAATATTTTGTTTCTATGAAACATTTAGTAAGGAGACAGACCAAAGGACACTGTAGTTCAGAGCTCTTCCCTGCATGATCACTGAATGTGATGCAACATGTTTCCAGTCTACCTAACTGAAGAGAATATGACCAACTTAACCTGAAACAAGTGACTGGAACAGAACTTACTGGTAGCTTATTCTTCAGAACAAAGGCATTTATTCATGTTTATGTTTGAAATCTGTTTATTAAGTGAATGATATATTTTAGAGACAACAATACGACGCAGTTGCATGGGATTTCAAAGTGGGTTTTCAAATCTGCTGGCATTTTGAAAAGGATTTTGCTATTTCAGCTACAAATCTATCTACAGGTTGCTAGCTATAAACCTGAGGTTTGAAAAATGTTTCCCAATGGCTGCATGCGGGATGTACTTTATTTGTATTGACTTTCACACCAGGAAACCATATCAAAGAAAAGCTTTTTTGCTAATAACAATGTTTCAGATTGAATCATAAATTATGAGGAAATAGAAAACACCTTCAAATCTTTTTATAGAAAGTAGATAATGAATACAGCCCAGTGTAAAACTCACTGTTCTTCATCAGCATTTACATTTATGTACTGACCTGTTGAGTTGGCAAGCTCACCATCGGGTTTATATATGTAACTTGTAACACATCTGTAGAGACACCAACAGTCTCACAAATGGAGGGACAAAGAGAATATTAACTGATTAATGGTTTTTGTGGTACCAAATTGGGGCCAATCTTATACAGAATATGCACCGAAAAGCGCCTTTCCTTATGTTCTATTTCGCTGTGATACAGCAGGTAAGTGCCTTCCCTCACTGTATGTTCCTATAAAACGTGCAGTTGGTGTGCTGGCTTTTGTGAACCCTTGCAGGCATGCCAGCTGAATGCACCATGGTAACCACGCTGGAGAGTGTCCCTGACATTTAGGAAAAGGCAGCTGGGAGAGACTGCAAGATAGTCAAGGAAACACTCAAACGGCTCTTTCTCCATTAGTTACTTGGGAGGAGAGTTTCTCGTGGAAACACAGGAGATAAAGCGGCAAACTGACAGTTTCGTGCAGCCATTAAGGAATGTCAGGGAGAAGCAGGCAACAAAACACTATACAATCATTTGATGGTGGGAAAAAGAAGGATTTTATAATGCAAAAGGGAAACAAGTCATGGCTGCACCATTAGAGAGGAAATAAGCCAACATGACAAAACGTGTCAAATGGAAAGGGTAGGAAGATTGCTTTGGAGAAAGGGATGGAGTGAGAAGACACAGGAAGCCATCCAGAAAAGCTCCACAGCTTCTCTAGACACAACAAGTGATTTCAAAGGGAACTTCAGATGTGTGATCAAGCCACTGCAACAGATTATCATCGGTTCCTTTTATGTAGAGGAGAACGAGTACTGTTCTCATTTTGATCAGATACACATGGTCTGGTCACATAAGGACTGGCAGGTGTACAGATCTTTTCTTGGTGGTTAAATGTGTTGGTAAAGATTAGTTAAGGTTATGTACTGAATCTGTTTGATATCTGTTTGATAAGCGGGTACTTATAGCTGAAGAAAATGAAAAGTTGCATTATTTAAAGTATGTGCCCGCTCCCCAAGAAAACATGTTACATATGGCCTATTCCCTGTTTGTGCTGGTTGCCTTCGATCCATTCTGGATACTCTGAAAGCAGGTAAAACACAGATTAAAGAGGTAATGTGCTAGTGCCTCTATTCAGAGTGCTCTGTTCATACATACCACAGGCCTACTGTAAAGCTAGTTTTCATGAGGATGTGTTTGAATAATTAAAAAAAACCCCAAAACCTCCTTACTTGTAATTTTTCACTGACTAGCACTCCAGCAATAAATATTTGCTTTCCTGAAAACTGACAGGCAAAATACAGCTGAAAACAAAGAGGTTGATCATACTGTACTGCGTATATGCAAAGTGGCCAGAACATGTACAAGCAGGCAGAAAATCTACTCTGTTCTGAAATAGGAGAAAAGAATTGATGAACCATTGACCCAGTATTCCTAAATACTCCAGCAACAGTATTTTTTCCAGTTTTTCCCTTTCAGTTACTCAGGCAGGGTAACACAAAGTGGGCTTTTTGTTATTGTGTGCTCGGTTTTGCCATTAACTCAGCAAAAATAATTGTTGTCGGTCTATCACCATGCACCCAAGCCCTGAATTGACTCCTTACACAGCTAGGGAAATTCCAGAAGTTTGAGAACAAATTTCCAAGTCCTTACATGTAAATGATTCTTCTTCTTTTCCAGCATTCATCACATTGTCCCTCTCTTTGCTTTTTCATTTTTACTATCTTCATTTTCTTAATTGCCTTTTAAAAATGCCACTGGTTAACACAATTTTCATCAGATAAAGCTCACTGACAGAAAAGGCACTGACAGAGAAACACCAAATTCAGAGGGAAAACAGCTTAGCTCTTAAATGCAGCATCTGTGATAAAGGATGGAAGAAGACAGTCAATTGTTTCTGTGCCTCCTAAAATAGGATCAATGCCAGGCAATATCAGATCAAGCCACAGTTTAATTTCTCATAAAGAAAGCTCCTGGAAGAGAGCAGAAAGAGGCTGCCACAGGATGAACATGGAGTTTGTTACAAGCACAACTCTTGAAGCATAGCAAGAACTAGCTAAGTATGTATGCAGCTAGGTGCCCTGACTTGGCTTTTCACAAAAAGGACTCTGTGCACCTTTCACAGCTGAAAGAGATGCTCAGAACTGAACTTCTGTGATTCTGGCAACCAAATAATGGAGGGAGCAGTTCAGCTGATAAATCTAGTGGATGCACAGTGCCACAGCCACTTTCCCGTGGACTGCTGCAAATTAACGGTTATAGACTTTGACAGCTTTCAGCAGGACTTTCTCCACAAGAAGGGATGACTTTGAATGTAGAAGAGTGGTTTCATATGCACCACAACTGTAAAAAAGGCAAAGGGAAGAAAGGCTGTGAAATTCAAGGACAAGTACAGGGGCACAGAGTCTTCATTTGGAATCATATACTTTCTTTGAGATGTAAGCAGCTTTTCAACATGCCCACTATTTCTTCAGGGTGGTGTGGAAAGCTTGCTACCCTGGTAGAGAAACAGGGCACAGGCTTCTTTGGGAAAACTTCCTAGAATGGATCTCCCCATTGTAAAGAATAAGCCGCATAAGTCTCCTGTATGATCCAGGTTTCTTAGAACTGTGCTAATGTGCCAGCCATGATACTGCATATAAGCCAACTGTATACAAATAAACACCACATATCATCCCTCAGAAACTCTTGACAGAAAGTATTCTGTGTACAAATAAAAATTATTTCTGCCCCTTGCTAATTTTCCCTCTTTGTCATGAATTACTACTGCTTACAGCAAGCTTGTAGACTGAACTAGCTGTTGGTGACACCTGCACAACCTCTTGGCCTACGTACAGTGAGCAGGTGGAAAGGTGGGAAGAAATGCAACAACCATGCTAATGCTTCACAAGAGAGCACGAGGTCCAGCCACCAAGCTACAAACTGGGCTGGCTCTAACATGCAGCTGAAGATAAAGCAGAAGCTCTGAAATGAGGTGACATTCTTTACACATGGCAGGGGCAGACCTATGGAACTAGAAGTAACATTTCTATAAGTTAATTTTAGAAACATCAGGTTTTTTCAGTGGTTTTTTTCAGCAAATGCTGATTGATCTAAAATAAAAACTGCTGATGGGTTTCCCTCGTTTCTCAATTTGAAAAGTTTTGGAAAAATTATTATTTTGGGGGAAAAAAAATCACATTATAACATTTGAAAAAGAAATTCCAAAGTACAGCATGAAAACGTGGTTTAAGTTCATTTACAGTAATTTGTAGTAACTTAGCATTCGAAATTTAGAAATGGAAATAGTACGTGCTGCCCCTCCTGTTCTCTGCTTAACTAGGTCAGACGCACTTGCAAAATACCAAGCACACACCCCTCACTGAGCTTGCGGTGGTTGTGGCTTCAGGGGCACCTGAGCCTACGTGAGAGCTTTCTGCTGTCAAAGAAGGAGTCCACAATCCTCCTGTCCCCGCCTTCTCAGGATCCTTCCTCTTACCCTTCATCTTCCTTCTCTCTGTGCTCCGAGCCATGCAGACTTGTCTAACCATGCCTTTTGGAAGACAGCTTTAACCCTTACTGACCCATGGAAAAACTATCTAGAAGGGTTTGTTTTCTATTGAATTAATGAGCAAGGTCATGAATGGCTTCAAATTTGTGAGTATGTTGCACAGAATTAGTTATTGCCCTTATTCCAGTACATTAGCAAACTGTGCATACTGAAATGAATGGGATTTGAATACATTAGGAAAAAAAACCCACAAAACTGTGATAAATACAGCAGAATAGCCTTTGAGTAAAAGTGTTTGTAAGGAAGTCCTAAACACACTGTAGCAGGTGAGTAAAGCAAGGTCTTCTGTAAACACAAGTAATGGAAGAATTATTTGCTGGGCTCTAAACTTCACAAATCCATAAATCATATTGATATGGAGGTGATGATGATCTCAAAGTAATCATCTGTGAGTTTTGTAAGCAAGTAGTCCTCAAGAACATATCCTTCCCACTGCGGCACAGACGAAATGCACTTGTAAATGAGAAATCATTCAGTAGTATATACATGAGGATACTTTTATGATCGTTTTGAAGGGCAAAGAGGCTTAACCAGAGGCTGTAGTCTACTGTGAGATATCCAGTCTGCTTTTTTCATTTTACTTTGGTGTATTCCCAAAGACAGCACTCCTAAAAAAGCTTTTAATTTCCAAATGCATTTACTTAATGGGTAGTCTCTACATCTTTCTGACCCCTGGCCAGACCTTATCAAAACAGCAGTGCCACACTATGCAAATACCTCATGCTTTGATTTCTACACTTCAGAAACCAACCCTCCTGCATCTGAATAATCTAGCTGATACCCAGAATTAGAGGCTGTGCAGTTTCTGAAAATGACCCAGCTGTTTCCTTTGCTTACAGCATTTAAGGAGTGAAATAGGGGAAGGAACAGGCAAAGATGACCTACATCTTTATTGACAGAAAAATGCTATACTTTTACCAGTGAGGAGCCAAATATGAGTACCAACACGTGGTTCTTCACAGCTGTCTTACATGCATCCAACTTTGAAAGGTCCTTGAATATGGGGTCCAACCCTCCTACCTCCCCTCCAAAAAACCCACTTACAACAGTTTTCCACTCAGTTTATCCTACAAATATTGACTGAATCAAAGCTAAATAAATTGCACTTTGCTGCTAGTAGCCTTCTACTGCTCAAAGATCAGCTCTCCTGACTGAAAAGAAAGGATGTTTGAAACAGACTCTTCTGAACTATAACACTTCATATGAATTCAAAATCCTGGTCACAAATATGCTGAATAGATATCTTATTTGTGTTGAATAACATGCTTTGTGTTGTTGATTCAGTACACTGAGATACCTTAAAAGGGATTTCTCCATGGCCAGCAATGCCAGCATATAGCTTCCCGCTTGAGGACACCTTGTCTCTTTGATGTGAACAGAGGCATAACACTGTAATTTCTGTTGCCGAATCATCAGCCTTCCCAAAACCACAATAATGTCATAGGCTTTTTAATTAATAAGCCTGTGAATTTACTGACAAAACACTGGAACCATGAGTGACCATGTGATCTGGGGGATGTAAATACATGTAATGAGCTATCATGCAAGAAAAAGTATGACAGCCTTCGAAGCATAAGGTCTACTAAAAAAGAAAAGACCCTCTGCAGAGCTATTTTTATGAGAGTTAATAAAAGAATGCATGCTATTTTGATTTCTTATGCTGCATCCTTTACAGAAGGAACCCACAGGGCCCAAGAGTACAGGCTTTTCTTTATTACTCTCAACAGATACAGCACCTCAGTCATGATTATACTTGGTGAATATAAAACACAAAGTGATTTATTTCACAGGAGGTGATAAAAAGACCAGATCTTCTCACAAAGTTAGGCTGATACTGCCATGGTAGTTAGTTAGCAAGAAAAAAATGTGAACTTAATTTGGTATGCATCATCTCCCCAGAGCACAGTTTTATCCATCCAGTGAAGGCAGGAGGTTTCATTAGCTTTTTGCCAGGGCTCTCCTGGAGACATTTCAGCTTGGTCTGGTAGAACTGTCTATTAAATCAGTCAGTTCAACAAGCAGCTCCTGGATCCCACCTCCAGCAGGCTCCTGCTGGTACAGGAGCTCTCCCACACAGCCCGATTGCCAGGATTTGGCTCACAAAATGGCTCCTCTATCACAGTCCACCCTGGCCTGCAATGGATAGGACCCAGACCTACGCCTCTACCCTCTAGCTCCCGTTGCCCTGCTCCTGGAGCTCTCTCATAAGGAGTGTGCATGGGTGCCCACCCTCGCACACACACTCTCCAGCACAGCTTCTTCTCCACCGCAGCTGCAGGGCAGAAAGCAACGCCTGTACGCCTCATCTCGTCCACCCTCCCAGCAGACGGTGGCTGAATAGGGAGACAGGGTGACGATGAGGGGAGAGCCTGAAACTTCCCAGTTTACCAGGATCAAACTGTGGGGTAACAGATTTAGCCTAAAGAAGAGGAGGCTGAGGGGAGACCTTCTCGCTCTCTACAACTACCTGAAAGGAGGTTGTAGTGAGGTGGGTGTTGGTCTCTTCTCCCAAGTAGTTAGCGATAGGACAAGAGGAAATGGCCTTAAGCTGCATCAGGGGAGGTTTAGGTTGGAAATTAGGAGAAATTTCTTCACGGAAAGAGTAGTCAAGCATTGGAACAGGCTGCCCAGAGAGGTGGTGGAGTCACCATCCCTGGAAGCATTCAAAAAATGGGTAGATGTGGCACTTCGGGACATGGTTTAGTCTAGTCTACCCTTGATTGGTTTAGTGTGGACTTGGTAATGTTAGGTTAATGGTTGGACTGGATGATCTTAAAGGTCTTTGCCAACCTAAACGATTCTATGATTCTATGATTCTAAGCAGGATATGGATATTAACAAACTAAGGGCCACTGATGGTGGGATGGTCAGGGGGTTGGAGCACTCTACGTACGAGGAGAGGCTGAGGCCCCCAAGTTTGCTGAGGCTGGGGAAGAGAGGGGCAACCTAGCTGAAGCCTACTGCTATGTAAAGGCAATCTACAGAGGAGGTTGCCCAGGGAGAGGGCAAGAGGCAATGGTCACGACTTGCAATAGAGAAACTGCAGTTGGGTAAATGAAAAAAATTCTTCAAAATGACAGTGGAACACACTGCCCAGGCTGCAGCATCTCCCTCGTTGGAGGTTTTCAAAACTCTGCTGGACACCGTCTGAACAACCTGCTTCAGCTTTGAAGTTCGCTCTGCTTTGAGCGGGCGGTTAGACCAGATGATCTCCAAGGGCCCCTTCAAACCTAAATTATTCTGTGATTCTGTGATTCATGAATCTTCCCCCCAGAGAAAAGGGAAATATGATTCACATTCTGCTTGCAAACAACAAAATTGTTCTTTGAATACCCAGAGACCCAAGAGTTTAGACTAAAATTATCCTTTGCTCAAGATCAGAGTTGCTAGTATTTATAAGACAATTGTGTATCAGTGTATCACATAATGAATGGCAGCACAAATTCAACTTAATACCCCTGAATGATGAGACAAAGAACACTGAACTGGCTGTGCTATTCATTTACAGAGTAAATTCAATTTTTAAAAACCCTCAGCTTTTGTAATTCCTGGAAGGCTGTTTAGAATTTCTTGCTTTTCGCAGAATTTAGGTCTGTTTTTTTCCTCTAAACCATGCAACTTATTTGTTGTGAACAAGAACCCAAATCCCAAGAGTAAAAGCCCAACAGAAGGCAATTTCACTGGAGAAAAAAAAAAAAAACCTCCTTTGTGGTATCATTTGATAATTCTACATGTGAACATTCAGACTTGGAGTTTTCACACACTACTATCAACCAGCCATGTCAAAAAAAAACCCAAACAAAAAACCAGAAAACAGCATTATGTCATTCCTTCTGGCAAAAACAATGCAGATAAACAAAGCATGAATAAAAATTAATCTTTCATCTGTATGATAGAGAAATCTTGCTCGCTTTATGGTTTGAAATAATATGAGATTGCCTAATGTGAGTGGAACAGCTAAACAATGTCTAAATGATCTTTGGTCATCAATTAGTATGTAACTGATTTGAGGAAATGAACTTTCTCAGTAGACTTGTTTTTTCTACAACAAAAATGGTTGGATTCACTTTTGGTATATGACATCAGTTGAAAATATTCATGTTGTTGCAATATTTTTATTTCTATCACTGTTTTAATGAAAAATACAAGGAAAGGTTGTTAAAATAAAGTCATTTTACTAATGAACTAGCTTCAAGAACCACTTACTCCCGAAAAAACTGGATGCATCTGTAATGTGCACTTGCACTTTCCATTTCTTTAACACTGTATTTGTTTACGCAAATATATGCAAAGTCAGGACACAAAAAAACTAAATTCACGCCTGCAAATGCAGGATTTGTCTGTGGCTTAAAGCAGAGCCCTTAGAAGTACTAAAAAATGTTTCCAGTAGCATTTATGCCTTCATCAGACATTTACCCGAGAGTCAAAATCTGATGATGAGTCACATAAATTACAGTATGCGCAATTGCTTTATTATGAAACTTCACCTTCAGAAATTGCATGATTTCAGCAGGAAATATTGAAGTTATTTCTCTAGTTCCATTTTACTTTCATCTCACAGCACCATCCCAGTAAAGGTGTGTATTGACCCACTGTGGCTAATGTATCTGAAAATTCTTATTTGATAAAGAGAATTACATCTGCTCAAACTCAGATTAGTTTACCAAGCCAGTTAGATTTTTTCTTAGTTATGGTGGATGAAACCCCACGCTTACAGGATCCAAAGGCCCACTCAAAACACTTCACTGGCACACAGAGGCTAATTTTTCAGGTCTTTCAGTGAGTAGGTTGTAAGACTGAAGAATATAACTGGTGTCTGAGGAAAGGATGAGCTGACAAAGCATAGGTCATCTATTCAGAAATGTGCGTGTTGGTCTATGCCTCAAAACTGTAAGTCTGAGCTAGGTATACTAGTTATATGTACAGTACTTGATAATGCCTGCCCCAAGAATTAAATTATGAGATTTAAATAAATAAATAAATAAGTAAATGAGATCAAAATCAGTATGCCCCAGCCTCTAGACTTCTGTGCCTCCAATGCACAATGTTAAAATTTTTAATTTTTCTTCACATTCAGGAAGACAATGTTTTTTTAAGTGAAAGCTGAATTCACGTATTCCTTTCATGCCATGAACCAGTTACCTGCTATTTCAGGAAAGCACCACATACCACAGGGCTCGTGATGCAGCTGGCAGCCCCAGACATGGCGTACCTGACTTACATACAGCCTCCCCCCCAGAAAAACGCTTTGAAAATCCACGTCCGACCACGCCTGGAGCTGGCTGCGTTATGAGCGCCGGGGGCATGCGGAGGGCCTGGTGAGGCAGCAGGACCAGGGGCAGGGTGCTGCAGGGGCAGGGCGCTGCAGGGGCAGGGCGCTGCAGGGGCAGGGTGCTGTAGGTGCTGTAGGGGCAGGGTGCTGTAGGGGCAGGGTGCTGCAGGGGCAGGGTGCTGTAAGGGCTGTAAGGGCAGGGTGCTGTAAGGGCAGGGTGCTGCAGGGGCAGGGTGCTGTAGGGGCAGGGTGCTGTAGGGGCAGGGTGCTGCAGGGGCAGGGCGCTGCAGGGGCACGGTGCTGCAGGGGCAGGGTGCTGTAGAGGCAGGGTGCTGCAGGGGCAGGGTGCTGTAGGTGCTGTAGGGGCAGGGTGCTGTAGGGGCAGGGTGCTGCAGGGGCAGGGTGCTGTAAGGGCTGTAAGGGCAGGGTGCTGTAAGGGCAGGGTGCTGCAGGGGCAGGGTGCTGTAAGGGCTGTAAGGGCAGGGTGCTGTAAGGGCAGGGTGCTGCAGGGGCAGGGCGCTGCAGGGGCAGGGTGCTGTAGGTGCTGTAGGGGCAGGGTGCTGTAGGGGCAGGGTGCTGCAGGGGCAGGGTGCTGTAAGGGCTGTAAGGGCAGGGTGCTGTAAGGGCAGGGTGCTGCAGGGGCAGGGTGCTGTAGGGGCAGGGTGCTGTAGGGGCAGGGCGCTGCAGGGGCAGGGTGCTGCAGGGGCAGGGTGCTGTAAGGGCTGTAAGGGCAGGGTGCTGCAGGGGCAGGGCGCTGCAGGGGCAGGGTGCTGCAGGCGCAGGGTGCTGTAGGTGCTGTAGGGGCAGGGTGCTGCAGGGGCAGGGCGCTGCAGGGGCAGGGCGCTGTAAGGGCTGTAAGGGCAGGGTGCTGTAAGGGCAGGGTGCTGCAGGGGCAGGGTGCTGCAGGCGCAGGGTGCTGTAGGTGCTGTAGGGGCAGGGTGCTGCAGGGGCAGGGCACTGCAGGGGCAGGGCGCTGCAGGGGCAGGGTGCTGCAGGGGCAGTGTGCTGTAAGGGCTGTAAGGGCAGGGTGCTGTAAGGGCAGGGTGCTGCAGGGGCAGGGTGCTGCAGGCGCAGGGTGCTGTAGGTGCTGTAGGGGCAGGGTGCTGCAGGGGCAGGGCGCTGCAGGGGCAGGGCGCTGCAGGGGCAGGGTGCTGCAGGGGCAGTGTGCTGTAAGGGCTGTAAGGGCAGGGTGCTGTAAGGGCAGGGTGCTGCAGGGGCAGGGTGCTGCAGGCGCAGGGTGCTGTAGGTGCTGTAGGGGCAGGGTGCTGCAGGGGCAGGGCGCTGCAGGGGCAGGGCGCTGCAGGGGCAGGGTGCTGCAGGCGCAGGGTGCTGTAGGTGCTGTAGGGGCAGGGTGCTGTAGGGGCAGGGCGCTGCAGGGGCAGGGCGCTGCAGGGGCAGGGTGCTGTAGGGGCAGGGTGCTGCAGGGGCAGGGTGCTGTAAGGGCTGTAAGGGCAGGGTGCTGTAAGGGCAGGGCGCTGCAGGGGCAGGGCGCTGCAGGGGCAGGGTGCACGCGGCTGAGCGGGGCTCCTCTCACGTTTGGCCGCCCCATGCACCACATGCACCTGACTACACAGGTCGGAACAGGGAGAAAGGCTTTGCCAACAGTAGAGTCGCCAGGGCAAGGCGCGTGAAGCGAGATGACTACGTGTAGGTATCTCACATGTTACGGGAGAGAACCAACAGGTCTGGATCCTCTGGCTTGCAGAGTCTGTGCTGTTTTGCCATCCAAAACATCCAGTAAACGTGACTTGCGGCTGCTGCAGCAGCTGCACAGCGAGTGGGTGCTCTGTGCAGGCTAGGGAAGAGCTCTATCCCCCCATACCCTACGCAAAACCCATTCGCTGTTCTTTAAAGTAAACTCATAAATTGCCCTCTGGTCACCTGTAATCCTGGAGGCTTATCCCTGCATTCCCCTAACTGCAATATTAAAAAATGGATGGATTTTGAACATGAAATATTGTACTGACTGATCTTATGCTTGGATTTTGCAGTACAATGTGTGTAAGTGGGAGTTTTCATTATAAATTTCATTTTGAAGGGTTTATGACTAGCCTGTTTCAATTCTCTCTAGGCTCAAAACTTGTTAGATATGTTTTACCCTGGAAGATGAAAGCTGTCTCAAAAATGAGAAAGAGAGTGAGAGAAAGAAAAAGAATGGTGTAACTTTCTTTAACTACAGGAACATATTTTGAACCAAATATATGAAACACTGGAACTTGACAGTCCTTATTTCTTTTCATAAATTGGTGGGTTTTGAAACAGTAACTTAAATCATTAAAAATGTAAGAGTCTATGCACATCCTCAGGAATTCACTTCTTACATTCTGGGTGAAATATACCTATCGTTTAGGACAAAAATTACCTCTTCCATATTACTGAAGAGGCTTGACTTTTACAGAAGAATCTAGGAGGCAAATTGTGAATTCCCCATAGTCCTTCTGTGAAGAGGCAAAGGTCATACAGAATTTAAGGGTATACATTTCTTACTTATGCAAATAAGAAAGCCCAAATAACTGATTTTTTAGGAGAACCAGAGTGGGCACTGGAAAGGATGCTCAGGGGCTCAGAAGCAAAGTGCAGAAATTCATATGCAATATATAGATGTGTTCTTACCCACATAACATTCTGTGCCTTGTTTCAGCCTTTCTGTCTGCTTTTCAAACTTGCCAGAACAGTAATATTAAGATGATAAAAGAGCACCTAACAATTTATTGGCCCAGCTTCCATCAAGCAAGTCATGTCTCAGGGTTATGGTTTTAAGGATGAGAACTTTCTCTTTCCAAAAGGAACAGATGTAAGAAATTAAAATAGTCTCTCCTGTTGCAACGTTCCTGCAATTTTTCAGACCCCATTTCCTACATTTTTACTTTAGCAATTGTTTAGGCATAAGGAAAGTGGTGTGTAGATGTAACAGGCTCTTGAATTTATAACAATGAACATGAAAATATCAAAGTGAAATTAAACAGTTTTGCTTACCTGTGTATGACCAATCAATCTCTTCAATCAATTTCCGCTGTTGCCTATAGTATCCGTACACCAGATCTGCAAAATAGCAATGAATTTACAATATAAAAACCAGAAGCCTAACATGGAGTGTAGATGCCACACCCCCCTCCAACAAGATAATCACTGTTTTAATTACTGATGAATTATTTACTTTGTCCTTATCTTGGACCTCGAATGGTAAGTATTGGTTAAACAGAATATAAATACCACCACCATCGCAGCATATAAAGGACACAAACCAACCAAACAGAAGTGCTTTTCAGTTTATCTGAATGTAATTTGTTATCCAATTTTTAACTCTTGGCTTAAGACTTGGCATATGTATACTGGTAGGACTAATGGTTTATTCTCCCCAAACTTCATTCCACCCAGTTTTCTTTCTTCATGTTCACATTATGTCTTTTTTCTTTATATTCCACCCAGTTTTTTATGTTCCTTTTTTTCTTTGCCCTTAAATGTTTTTCTCTTCCCTTTCTCCCTGCCAAAAAAAAAAAAAAAAAATCCCTTGCAACACTTCGCAACATTCACTCATGACTAAGATTTTTACAAAAAGATCAAACCTCACATGCAAGTAATGGCACTGAAAAGGGATTTACATGCACCAGCATTGTCTTTGGACCACATTTTCAAGCCAATGTGCATTGTGCCTGCTTCTTTAATTAATTACGTAAAAGAAAGCTGTTTAAGTTCTAATTCACAGGTGTTAGTTGCTGTCTCCAGTTTCCTCCTTTATCCATTGTCCTCCTAATTGTTACTTCAAACAATTAGTTGAGCATTCATATGCTAACTAAGCAGGGTTTGGGCGTGAGAGCGTCCCACCACTTTTTAAATTCCACATGGAGGTCTGATGGACAAGGAGTGATAGCTTCAATGAACAAGAAAAAAAGGGGCAAGGTTCACTTTTTTGGTGCATTACACACTTATAGACCCCGTAAATCTTACGGAGAGTCTTTATAAATGCCAGGAGAAGTTAGGAGTTCATACACCTTCTTTCCTCTGCTATTCACCTATTGTGCTCCCACAGCCCCTTCACAGCACACCCACGGCCATGCGCCTTCTCACGTCTGCAGGGATTGCCACTGGTTTTTGTCTTGCCTCTTTCCACTACAAGTATGTGGCAAAATTGGGGAAGGAAAGCAAATTTCATCTGGGGAAGGAAGCGACTGAGGAATCATAGCTAGCGCGGGTGTCAGAGAAAAGCTGTGTGTGAGTGTATGAGGACACGTGAATGCAGCAATTCTTCCCTTGAGCTACTTGTGTAAACTGCCCTGGCAAAACACAACCATACATCCTATAAAGTGTTGCTGTGTAAACAGTGTTAACCAGCTAACAGTGTAGAGACCAGCTGGAAGGAAATTATTTTATTTCAATTTCATTTATTTTATTTTATTTTATTTTATTTTATTTTATTTTGAGTTAACAAATTGACATCCCTTTTGCTCACGGTTTATGACAGCAGGTTCTTCTGTTTAAACAGTGTATTTAAATTCCTTACATTTATTTTAAATGAATATAGTAATAATGAGAACATCTTCACAAAAGAGAAGGCAAAACTGATGTCAAAATTGTGGTTTTATATGTAAATCAGGGATACTTGTTACTTGAGCTTGATCAGCTTGACAGTCAGCATGACTCTTGTAACACTGAGTGACATCTCCAGCCTGTGCCCAAAATAGTTTGAATTTTACTGGTTGAGGTGCTGCTTTATGAAGCAAAAAATCATGTTCTGTTCTGCTCCCAGGAAGCTGTTGAACATGTTTCCATAGATTGCTGATTTATTCATCGGGCAAGGCAGCTCACTTGCGGGATCATGTTTTAAGCAGTTTTATGGTTCTCTTTCTATGCCTCTCAAGGAGACATGCAAGACATCATTAGATGCTTTTTGTTCCCTTTTTCTACCCTCCTTCAAAGCCAGAGTGTTCTGTCTGAGGCTGTGAGACTTGTTTCTTTTTATATTCTCTCCAAATAGTGCTCACCCCAGCGCCCAAGGCCCATGAAGTCCGGAATAATGGTGGCAAATGCTCCCCCCTCTGCTCATGACGGGTAGCGGGACCGACTGATTTGTGGCTGACCTTGTCTCATGCTCAGTCATAGTGAGCAAACAGAGAAGACGGGTTTCTGGTTCAAGCATAGTGCCGGGAGTAATAAGATCCTGTAGATAACTTCTTCCTGTTTAGAAAGTATAACTAACCAGCTTTTCTTCCTCCTGACATGAGTCTGATACTGCTTTTGCATTTACTGGCCTCGGTTGAGTTGCTTTTGATTTAGTGCTGTGAATGGAACATTCAGATCTTCAATGTGTATTTATTCATATGTAAAGGTAAAAAAATGAATAGCTTTTGAAGATTAACAGAAAGAAATGTCTTTGAGGGAGGCCCTCTTGATTTGGCACTCTGTGCCAGGATAATGAGTCAGAGCAATGGAAATGGGACCTTAAACCTCTGAATTCTGTCGGGGAAAATCCTCTGAGAGATGCTGAGGCAACAAGCCCCAAGTATCCAACAGAGACCCCTCTCCTAAGCCTCAGTAAAAAGGGTATTCTGAGGACAGCGCCTGAGACACAAAGTATGTTTGGGGATGCTACACTCAACATACTGCTTTGCTACGCAGGATACAAGCTCAGGTGTAATCTGGCACTGTAATTTATACCAGGCTGCTGTAATTTTACCAGCACTTTATGCCCGTCCTTTTTGCCACATCGGTGTCAAGAGGTATCAGCTGCTAGACTCAAGGACAAAAGGACAACCTCCTTATGGTTTTACCTCCACTCAGCCTGAACTTGTAAGCTGCACCTGCAGCAGAGCCAGCATTTACGAGATTCTGACATCAGAATGACTTATTTGTGGGAATTGGGACACATTTAGGTAACGTCTGCATTTGTGAGATTGTCTACAAACGGGGCACTGATGGTCTGTGTGTACAGTAGGGGCTGGCACTCTTAACTACGCATTCGGATTGCCAACACGGTTTGGTCCTCGAAAGTTATGTCTCACTCAACATTTTCCTCCTGTCCCAAAATCTAATTTGAGAGCAAAGAGGATAGACTCTAAAGTCATAAGCATTCATCTAGTATAAGTGGATAATGGCAATGCATTACAGTCATGGCGGTAAAGGCTGTGTTGGTACTAAAACTGATGGGAATTTCAATTTACATGGGCAGGACTCAACCTGTGGTTCTTAGGCCAAGGAAGAGCACAGGAACTCTTGGGATGACAGCAAGGATGTGAGCAATCACTGAAAATATGTGATGATTTTATCTTTGAGAAATACAAAAGTTCTTGTTTTAAACAAATTGTGTCTCACGACATCTCTGCTATGTATGCTTGTATTACTGACACTGCAGAAACTGGAAGCTGTGAATACCAGAAGCTTACACAGGTTTAGAAAAGATTTGAAAAATCTGGAAGGAGAAATCCACAAACACCTCTTAAACACAGTGACACCACTTCTGGCTCACTAAGTCTGCTGGTGAAACTGGGCAGATTATACTGGGAAATTCTCATTGCATATTTGCCCTATTTTAATGCACTTGCCTAGGCATCTGCTACTGGTTATTGTCAGAGATGGGTTACCGGACCAGTGGCTTGAACTAGTAAAGCAGTTTTAAAATTTTTATTCAAATACTTGTTGTATTTGACCAGACACTCAACAAACCGTTTAGAAGGACAAAGGACTATTTACTCACGTTCAGATTTTCCACCACACAAATTGACCCAAAGCCACTGAGGGCTACCAAGATGCACCAGTTTGTGCCTAAATGTGAATGTCTTGGATGATGATCATTCAAATAGAGTGAGGTAGCTCAGTCTTTATGACCTACTTGATCTACTATCTCTAGTCTTCATCAGCGCTTTTATACACTGTAAAACATTTTGGAAGTCGTATTTTTAGATTAAGACACAAATAGCTTCACTGGAGAAGAATTAGGGGTTGTGGAACAAACTGAAATGGTATGATAAAAACAAGCATGGAATCACAGAACCATAGAATGGTTTGGGTTGGAAGGGACCTTAAAGATCATCTAGTTCCAACCCCCTTGCCATGGGCAGGGACATCTTGCAGTAGGTCAGATTGCTCAAAGCCCCATCCAACCTGGCCTTGAACACTTCCAGGGATGGGGCATCCACACCTTCTATGGGCAACCTGTTCCAGTGCCTCACCACCCTCATAGTGAAGATTTTCTTCCTTTTCTCTAATCTACATCTACCTGGTTTCAGTTTAAAGCTATTACCCCTTGTCCTGTCGTTACCTGCCCTTGTAAAAAGCCCTTCTCCAGCTCTCTTGCAGGCCCCCTTCAGGTACTGGAAGGCTGCTATAAGGTCTCCCCAGAGCCTTCTCTTCTCCAGGCTGAACAACCCCAACTCTCTCAGCCTGTCTTCATAGGAAAGGTGCTCCAGCCCTCAGATCATCTTCATGGCCCTCCTCTGGACCTCCTCCAACAGGTCCATGTCCTTCTTATGTTGGGGGCCCCAGAGCTGAATGCACTACTCAGGTGGGGTCTCATGACAGCAGAATAGACGGGGAGAATCACCTCCCTTGACCTGCTGGCCACGCTTCTTTTGATGCAGCCCAGGATACGGTTGGCTTTCTGGGCTGCAAGTGCAAATTGCCGGGTCATGTTCAGCTTCTCATCAACCAACACCTCCAAATCCATTCTCCACCCAGCCTGTATTTGTGCTTGGGATTGCTCTGACCCATGTGCAGGACCTTGCACTTGGCCTTGTTGAACTTCATGTTTATACAGGGTAGCTGAAAGAAAAACTGCATGTGGCTAGTGGCTAAAAAGTGGGACACCAGACAAAGTTACTGCAAAGAAGTCAGAGAGGAAGATGAACTGCAAAACTGGCATAATAATAATTTTTAAAAAAAGAAGCTACATGTGATTAGCAAAACAGATGCTCAAAGCTTTTCACATTTAAGAAGAATACAATTAAATAGATCAGAAAGACTTTTATTACTTAGGTTCTACTTCCAAAAGTAAACACAGAACCTTAAACACAGCCAAAACTGTGCAAAATCACCTCTGATGATAGATAGAGTGGTCTTCAACAACTGCTATTTCCTTATTTTAGCTCCTTCCATTGACAGGAAGGTCACAGGATCCACTTCTAATAGCTTTCATCCATCTTATGAAGGTGTAGCTTCATTGCCTCAACTGAAATAATTCTTGATTTATACTGACAAACGAAAAGATTCAGAGCACAATCTGCTAACAGTCTTGAAGTTCTAACTGACAAAAGCTATCTATAAATCCCTTTGGGAAAATGATCTACATTCACCTGAGTAAGGTCTCTCTCTTATGGATTTATTTAATTTTGTAACGGCATCTGTAAAATCCTTAAAAATCCTTAAAACCACCAAAATACTTTAATAGCCCACCTCTACAGCTTCATATATGCTTTCTCCCTGAAAGTCAAAGTGTCTAAATCTTTTGTCAAGATGGGCCTGAGAATTCTCACAGCCTTAGAGAAATTTAAGAATCTTTTTTTTTTAACCCACAGTTCCTTCTGTGTAGGCTTATTTTAGGCGTTGGTACATGTTCGGGTATCTATATTGAGAGTCAGTTCCCTTCATTATGCTGGAGTGTAGGCTGCTCATTCCAATACAGATTGAAAAAGTGAGACTTTCCCTGCACTAAATACAAAGCTAAAGAAAAACTCCTCTTACAATTTGACAATTGTTGTGTGTATTTACCAACACAAAGTGCATTTACATCTAAAAAAAAAAGAAGAAAAAGATCGTTTGGTTTCATTTAAAAGCAGTTAGCATTAAACACCAGACTACTAATAGGCACTCTGCTTACTTAACCTGTCACAACTTTACAGTGAACAGTGCCATGAACTAAAAGGATAATCCGTATGGTATCAGCTAAGGTTTATAAATCCCATTTAATCGCAATTTTTCAGTGCATTTGTATATGCAAAAGCAACCGGGACTGCAGTTTGACCAATTTACGTTCTACCCCGTTGGAATTTTACATGCCTGGGGCTTACAGAGCCTCTGAAATTTCTAAGCAGCCAGTGGAAAGTGGGAAGGATCTCAGGATACCACAGGGTGTGATCCAATCTGCTTAAGTTACCTGCTTCACTCTGACTACAGGTGAAGTGGTAGGAAATGTGAGAAGTCTCCTTCCATCTGTGATGTTGTGCAACTGGACATCATCTGAAGATGGAGCAAAATGGTCTGACAGACTTCAGCTTCCTACACAGCCATTAACACTTAGTTGAAGCATTGACTATAGTAAGTTTTAAGGCTTCTCTGGTAACCGATGTAGCATTCAAGTGTCTGCTCACTGAAACCAAGCTGACAATACATGTTTTAGGTGGGAGAGAGGTGCTTATCTTTCCAGAATGGGTATTTCTGAACACACACGGATGAGTGAAATGAAGTGCCTGTGAAGCTCTTGGGCTAAATACAAAGATAACTCAGTAATTTAAGAACCTGCAGAACTAGGTAACCCAGGAAAGCTGGATCACTGGCTTGCTGCTGAAGATGTTAAATGCATCTTATGTGTCCAAAGCTAAAACCAGAAGGGACTTAAGAGGACTGTATCTCCCCAGAGATGTTACACTATTGCCCCACGTATGAAGTGAGGCAAACTGGGGATTATGACAGAAATTGGAACTGCTATTCAAAAAAACAGTTACCAAGTAGTGATGCCTAGGACACACTTTTATATAATTCTGCTGCTACCCAGATTCCTTTCCCCATACCCAGACAGTCTTTCAATGCAATACATGTAAATGAATGGAATCACATAAATAAAATCCAGACCAGACATGAACAAACAGAAATTCAATCAAGTCAGTGACAGGCATTTGGTTTCAAAATTAATTTACTTCTCTGTTAGCACTACCAGAGAAGTAGGAAGGAGAGAGAGTTGAACAGAACTGGACTTTGTTTAGACATAAATAGTAATGGTAACTTAATTCATTTGCATGATCCTCTTCAATGTTCTGGGTATTCCACAGACAAATTCTTATGATTTTGATTTCTAGCAAAACTGCATCTCAAGAACTGTAATAAATATAAGTACAAATTAAGAATATGTGCTTTACCTCTTATATTTACAATCCCCTTTCCAACAAACAAGAAACATTGCAGTAGATATTTCAGAACTGCATTGAAAAATAAACCAAATTTAAGTCCTATACCCAAAATCTCAGCGTTCACATTTAACCGGCTTTTGGACGTTTTTAAAAATCTTTACTATGTTTCCCCAATGCCTCTCCACCTGTTAATATTAACATCTACAGATCAGTAAAGCTCTACAGCTTTGGTAATAGCTATCTAAAACTCTTGAGAGTAGAACTTATGCAAGTCATCTCAAAGGCACATTTACTGAAATAAATGCTTTTTAGCATTAGTAGGGGCTGTGAAGTCAAGCTGTTCGAAACTTTCTCTTTTGCAAACTACTTCAAAAGGTAAAATTGTCTTGTGGGCTCTAATGAACAGTCTTAGACTGAGTCCTGTGAACATGCTGGTAGGGGGGAGATTGAGAGAAATATATTCTCTAAAGGAGGAAGTCTTTAATTATTAAATATTTTCCTTTCTCATTTATTTGATGCTGGAATTGCAAATGCTACTCAACCATTATCCCTCCAGTCATGTTCCAGTAAGTTTCCTGAAAGGTGGCTCTTCAGACAGCAATATCTCCTCTTTTGCTTCAGGGACGTATTTACTTGAAACATCTTGGTGAAATTCTTTTTTCAATAACAAAGGGGAAAGGAGAGGTTGCCCTGGATTATATTTGTATGAGTATTCATATAAGTCCAGGGATTATACCACATACCAAAACCATTCTACTCCCTTGAGGAAGATCTACACTCACAACATCAAGACTGAAAAATTCCAAAGCTCATCATGGACACTTGATATCAACTGCACATCTATAAAAATACATATCCTCTGTTTGACAAAAAAAATATGAATATCATGCAAACAATACAATAAAAATCTTGTAAATAAATGTAGAAACTGACATTTTTTAACAAATCCTTACAATTATATATATCTGCATAGGTATGTATGGATATATGTGTATCTGTAAGGATTTGTCAAAAAGGGGTATATAAATATATACACATACATATTGCAATTTCTTATGATTGTATTATGTTATAAATCTCACATTTACTCTTTTCCTTTAGGCATTTCCTTATTGTAACTGACTACATAAACACATCATTTGAAAAGGGAACTGTCTCATGATTGCTGGAGACAACAGAGAAAAATGTGAAAAACACCGGCATGTTAAAAGCACAAAACAAAGGCAAAACGAAGACACTTAATGTATAGGTTGGGTTTTTAAAAATAATGTTCTTTTTACTAGAACATGGCACAATTATTAATATAGTGGCATAAGAGATCACAGATAAAATCAACAGAATAATTGCAATTACTTTGAAATTAATTTATGCTACTGTATTTCAAAATAGACTGAGGTGAGGAACCAAAACCTATGCTCCCTCCTTCCCTACAGCTTCCCTGACTGTGGGACTAGAGATTGATGTGTCCGCTTGCATTTCTCCCACTCCACCCAGGTTCCCTTCTGTATTGGGTTTGCATGGCAAGGTTTTGGTAGCAGGGCGGCTACAGGGGTGGCTTCTGTGAGAAGCTGCTAGAAATGCCCCCTATGTCCGACAGAGCCAATGCCAGCCGGCTCCAAGACGGACCCACCGCTGGCCAAGGACGAGCCCATCAGTGATGGTGGCAGCACCTCTGGAATAATATATTTAAGAAGGGAAAAAAACTGCTGCACAAGAACAGCAGCAGAGAGAGGAGTGAGAATATGTGAGAGGAAGGACTCTGCAGACACCAAGGTCAGTGAAGAAGGAGGGGCAGGAGGTGCTCCAGGCACCGCAGCAGAGATTCCCCTGCAGCCCGTGGTGAGGACCATGGTGAGGCAGCTGTGCCCCTGCAGCCCGTGGGGGTTAGCAGTGGAGCAGATATCCACCTGCAGCCCGGGGAGGACCCCACGCCAGAGCAGATGGATGTGCCCGAAGGAGGCTGTGACCCCGTGGGAAGCCCACGCTGGAGCAGGCTCCTGGCAGGACCTGTGGACCCATGGAGAGAGGAGCCCACGCTGGAGCAGGTTTGCTGGCAGGACTTGTGACCCCGTGGGGGTTCCCGAAGGACTGCACCCCATGGAAGGGACCCAAAATGGAGCAGTTCCTGAAGAACTGTAGCCCGTGAGAAGGACCCACACTGGAGAAGTCCATGGAGGACTGTCTCCCGTGGGAAGGACCCCAGGCTGGAGCAGGGGAAGAGCGTGAGGAGTCCTCCCCTGAGGAGGAGGGAGCGGCAGAGACGACGTGTGATGAACTGACCGCAACCCCCATTCCCCCTGCACTGCTCGGGGGGAGGACGTAAAGAAATAGGGAGTGAAGTTGAGCCTGGGAAGAAGGAGGGGTGGAGGGAAGGTGTTTTAAGATCTGGTTTTTATTTTGTCATTATCCTACTCAGATTTGATTGGTAATAAATTAATTTTCCCCAAGTTGAGCCAGTGTTGCCCATGATGGTAATTGCTGAGCGATCTCCCTGTCCTTATCTCGGCCCACGAGCTTTTTGCTCTATTTTCTCTCCCTGTCCGGCTGAGGAGGGGAGTGACAGAGCAGCTTTGGTGGGCACCTGGCATCCACCCAGGGTCAACCCACCACACCTTCACCAGAAGTACTGGGGACCCTCCTGTTCCTGCAGATAGCTTGTATCTACCCTTTGGGTGCTCCTGAGGAGCAATTGCCACGTAGATCTGCATCTCCCCAGGCAGAGGAAGGAAGGGAACCTGTCTCCTGATGTCCATGGACTTTTTAAGCCAGCAGGATGTAATGAAAAGCACAATTAGTGTCACTGATAAATTACATGGAGCTTAACACTACAACTGTGTGTTTTAACATGTTCCAATAAGGTTTAATTTTGAAAGGGTGCCTGAAAGATGACTGATTCTTTAAATAAAACTTCTTTAAAAAAAAAAACATATCTGAGATATGAAATAGGCTCCAAGCTGCTCCACACTATCCAGACTGAGAAATTCTCAGCAAACTCTAAAGTAGAATTTGAAGCATTTAGGAGATGGTCAGGTTAAGAACTGGGGTATCTATGAAGTCAGGCAACTCTTTTTCAGTATTTTCAGGACTTGGGTAACTTTGGACTTGGGTGTCTGGGAAAAGATGTCATATAAAAATAAAAGAGGCCCAATCAAAGGGGACAGCTTGAAGTTCTGTTGTGGTTTAACCCAACAGGCAGCTAAACACGACACAGCCACTTGCTCACTATCCCCCTCCCCAGTGGGATGGGGGAGGGAATTGGAAAAAAAAAGTAAAACTCGTGGGTTGAGATAAAGACAGTTTAATAGGACAGAAAAGGAAGGGAAAATAATAATATATAATATAAGTGATGCACAATGCAATTGCTCACCACCCGCTCACCAATGCCCAGCCAGTTCCTGAGCAGCGATCACTGCCCCCGCGGCCAACTCCCCCCAGTTTCTATACTGAGCATGACACCATATGGTATGGAATAGCCCTTTGGCCAGTTTGGATCAACTGTCTTGGCTGTGCCCCCCCCCCAGCTTCTTGTGCACCTGGCAGAGCATGGGAAGCTGAAAAAGTCCTTGACCAGTGTAAGCACTGCTTAGCAACAACTAAACCATCAGTGTGTTATCAATATTATTCTCCTACTAAATCCAAACCACAGCACTATGCCAGCTACTAGGAGGAAAATTAACTCTGTCCCAGCTGAAACCAGGCCAAGTTCCTTAAGGAACCCAGATTTAATCCTGGGGTTTAGAGGATTTATGGAAGAATGTTAACTCCACAGGGAAGTGGATGGTCTGGGCTTTCCTCCACGCTTTGCTGACTCCTGCACCATCTAAGTAGAGCACCACACCACAGCTGTATTTTCATACAATCCAGGCACTTAGTACTCACACTAGGCTCTTGCTAGCCAGCATGTTTTACTCTTGCTTTGAAAAGCAAATGGTCAGTAGCTGGTCCTCTGCTTCATCAAACATAAACAAATCTGGTATATCATTCCATAGAACAATATTTTTATTTTCACAGACTGCTGAAAACAAAAAGGTGTATTGATTGCTCCTGGAGGTGATTATTTATTGTAGGTACCTGCAGCAATATTAACACTTAATTTTTTTCCCTGTCAGATTTAAAAAAAAATATAGGAGATAACAAATAAAATAAGGTCATGTCATTTTAAAATCTATTTTCTTCACATTTCCTTTCTAGACTTCATTTTTTATGCTCTTCAGTACCTTGTTATCTATACTGCATCTACCATTTGATATAGTTTTGAGGACAAATTCTGTCTTATGTTTTATGTATGTCCAAGAGAGTACCATGAGGGAAACAGGAGTCCCATCTCAGTCCTGTCCCACATCACCCACAAAACTGGAACTTCACAGACGATTTTGGAATTCAGATACTAATAATATTGGAAGTGGGGACTCAGGAGGGTGCCAGATATTTTGTGTGATCTATGTAGTCATGTATCTTGCTCATTTATATTTAATCAATACGGTCTTCATCTCAGAGAGGGAAGGTAAATCTGCCTGGGAAGCTATATAAGGTGCATGTGAATGCAGACAGAACACACCACCACCTTGTAGGCATACATCCCTCTCCCCCCACCCTCCTAATGTCTAATTTATGCACATTTTACGTAACAGTAAGAGCAGACAGAATACAACTTTGTGATTTAAAAAAAAAAAAAAAACCCAACACAACACTGTTGTGAATATTTCATATTCTTTCTGCTCTAACCCCTGTTGAATTCTGTCAGCAGACATAAACCTAGTTGAACAAGGTTTGACCCAAAATGTGGAAATAATAGCCCCATAAGATGATAGACACATGGTTTAATCAATCATTGTAAACATGAAATTTTACCTTACTGCTATAACCATTTCCCCGTATAATCCAACCTTTCACTAAGGCAGTAAAAAGCCTTTTTCCAGGTCTCAGGTGGTGGGGCACTCCATGAAAAGCCTTAATTTGTGCACTGAACCACAAAATGGAGGTTCTGACCTCTTGTTACTTGCAATCCTACACTGAGTGTATAACATGGTTTGAACTGAGAATCTCATTGCAGCAGTCCTCCTAGGTTCAGATTAGTTCAATACAACTGAAAGTTCATATATTGTGGCAGTCAGCTGTCAACATTCAATAACCAACTGCAAATTGACTGTGACTTTCTAGCAGTAAGAAATTAAATCTTTGAAACAGAAATCAGGAAGCCTGAGAATGTCATTATGATTCATAGGCAAATTTTTACTACAAACTAAACACTATAACATGAAGAAATTAAATACAACGTACCTAACTATTAAATTTGTTTTCAGTTAATTGCAATGACTCATCTACCAAGATTAAATGATTTTTACTGCCAATTAATAAAGTAATGAATTGCTCTGTCAATTAACCACAACCAGAATCAGGGGAAAACATTATCTAAAAATGTATAGTGAATTAATAGTTTGAGCACGCTTAAATCTTCTAAGCAGGTTTCAATGCACCTGAAGCGACTCATGAGTTTACAGAAGCACTGACCAAATCATTCCCACATTGGGAATTCGCCTGCGTAAGCTCTTTGCCCGTTTGGATCTCAACTCCCAACAGAACTAAGGAGTTTGGGCTCTTAAGTGATGAAGAATTAGTTCTAGAAAGGGGTTTTAACACTGAACTTCTGCCCGTTTGGATCTCAACTCCCAACAGAACTAAGGAGTTTGGGCTCTTAAGTGATGAAGAATTAGTTCTAGAAAGGGGTTTTAACACTGAACTTCCGTTTTAGGCTCTCGAAGGTCCTCAAAGCCCTTGATAAACAGACACCTGCCCTTGCTCTAGGTGTAGAGCGCTAAAACCCTGGGTAAGGGCATTAATTAGCAGGCTGTGAAGCGTGCCTGCCTGTCTGTGTCGTGTCCCCCCCTTATGAATATTTATATGAAGGTTTTATGGTATGGGGAAAAGCTTCAATGGGCTGGATTCAGAGTGTCTGCTGTGAATATTCTTTGGGCAAGTAATTAGGACACTTTGTACTAGAGCCATTTAGCACTTCTGCCATTGTGCTAGGGAGGAAGCCTGCCTTACACATCACGCTGAGCAATGCAGAGCTATGAATAGGCGATGGCCTGGAAGTTTACGTATAGACTGAGAAGAAGTTCTCTCACTGCCCGTTTTCTTATCAATGCTTCCAATTAAGTGTGCAGGCCCAGACAGACAAAACGAACAGGGTGCTAAAACTCGCTTCCATGAGTGAGCAAGGAGGGTTTAAACTTCTAGGCCCTGGAGAACATCTTGGGGAAAATAAACTGCTGAGAGGAGAGGACCATACAGCTGACTCTATACCAAAACAAACTCTGAGTCCTAATAATATATATATATATATATATATATTTTAATATGGCTATACCACAGAGCCTAGCAAAGAAAAGCGAACTGAATTCCTAAGGGGTAGCAGGATGAAACCATCAGCACAATTTCACAAACCAGTAAAATTCCAATTACCATATGTAAAATGGCCAAATGGCCCAACAGGACAAAGCTTAGAGAAACAATGCAGGTGCAAATCTGAAAAGTTGCTCTTGAACACAAACCAGCAGAGGTCTTTCTTGAGAAGCTCATATAACACGCACATCATACAGGTCACATAGCAACAGCAGATGAGCCATTAAAAAGTGATGACTGCAATATAATTTGAATTGACATTCAAGGGACAGCACAGGTGTCAAATTAGTACACTGACACCAACCTCTAGCAAATAAAATGCACAAGTTTTTTTTCAAAGATCCTCAAAATAAAAATATTTCCCGTTTTGATAGCAATGTCACTTTTTAGAAGTCTTCCAAATGTCTCCTAATTTTCCAGAAATGGAAACACTGGCTAAATCAAACGATGCAAGATATGGCAAAATGTTGCAATGCACCGATGTTTCAGTTATTTAGCTTGGGTAGGACAATAGTTTCAAGGAAGCTGAGAGAGCTATAACAAGCAAGGTAAAACATTTAACAACACCAAATGATATGCAGCTTTGATAGATGTAGCAGCAAAAATAATTGAAAAAAAGGTATTGAGAAAAACTAAGCTACTTTTAGTTTGTTGGGTAATTAATTGTGTCAGCTGAAAGAAGAGACCAGGGCATCCCTGGACAGCTGAATCAAGTTCTTCATTCAGTGTATAGCTGGAGTCCAAGCAGAAATTTGGAAATATGTCAGAAATTGTGAAAAGAGATTGCCCCTTAACACAAATCATCAGTGCGGCTTCATCTGGAAAAATGCATTCTGTGCTGGTCTTACTTTCTCAAAAACAATTAAGCACAGTAACATGGGTGAGGGGGAACACTGATGAAAGCAACCATGGAAAAGTTCCAAACAAAGGGAGATGGAAAAGGTTAAGAATGCTTATTTGGGGAAAAAAACAAATATAAAGAATAATGTTGCTGAGATGAAGACTGGGAACTTTTGTTCTCCCTCTCTCTAGAAGAACAAGAACACCTGGGGCCATTAATGAGAAGGCTGAAAGTAAGAAAACCAGTGAAAGGATACACTTTTTTTCACATCTAGGCAATTCTCACTGCAAGAAACCGCTAACAGCTAAATGAAGATTGAAATAGCTTTAAAGATATCAAGAATATTTGGAGTTACCACAATACATGTAGAAAGGCAGCTGGCATAGATGAGATGTGTGAGAAAAGACTGGGGAAGTACCTGACTTCTACCTACTGTGGGCTTTCATGCCTGTTCTTCTAAAGCATCTCCACTGGCCTATCAGACAACACTGAATTCAGGTATGACCCAACATGGCTTTTCCTGCTATTTGCATACTACACATGAATGATCCATGGCATTTGAAACCATCCTAGATGAAATGCAGCTACTATTAAAACTTAAAATAAACATAACTTCTTGTTCTCTAACAGACACTCTACTTGCATCCAGGTACGCAATGAAGTTAACTTCGAGAAGCTGGCTGGAGCAAGTGATACGACGGACTCTTCTCTTGCTTAGATTCAAGTGAATGTGTCCCTAGATGCTTTTTAGCAATGTCTCCCTTAACAGTCTGAAATTCCATGAGGGACAGCAAGACATGACTCCAAACTGATGCACCTAATAAATGGAAAAAACCTCAGATCCGTCAGTTGCAGCTTCCTTACAGAACTGGGGATTATGCAGCTCTTACTTTTATGTTGCAATATCCACCATGTTCAAAGCGCAAATGCTGGTTTTAGACAGTACTGGCTTTCACACCCCTTATAAGAGAACAGGATAGAGCAGATTTTGACCTCACCAACACTACAGAGTACACCTTCTATAAATTTGTGGGCAACGGTATTTTGAAATGGCACAATTCTGTGACTCCTCACTGTACAGTTCATCCTCAAAATGTGATTCCTCTGCAAAGGCTTATTTAGGTGACTACTGCTGTTATTAACACTGCTTTTTCCTCTGGACAGTTTCTAGACATTCTGCTTTATCTAATTGTGTTTGACCTGGAGAATCAGAAGAATAGCCTGATCTGGCCGTTGACCCATATGCCTCCTGTAAAGGCAAGAGATATTACTAAACAGAAGACTTCTGTCCATTCTCTTGCTTTTTGTTGCAACTTCTAAGAAAATCCTTGCTGCTATTGTCTGCTCCCATGAAGAAAGACAATTTACATGTCCAGTAAAAATGCCAGCCATTACAGTAGTTACCTAACTGTTCTTCCTCTGCCTTGATGAGATGATGTTGCTTACACTGCGATCAGCCATCAGTGGTCTTTTCCCTTATGCCTTGAGCAGTTACCACGCTTCCCATTATAGTTTTAATGTCCAAACATCTCCACTTGTGAACACGCACAGGGCACAGTAGCTCTTATGAAAATAATTCCGGGAACTTACAGCTCTTAAATTGGATTAAGGGCAAGTACCAGCTGTTCTTGCTGCATTAATTCAGAGCTCTGCATTGAAAGACCTGCCTCTTCCCACTGGAAAGCTGTTGGGTAATGCCATTTTCAAGCAAGGCCAGGAAATGTAGTTACAATGCTCTCTAAATGCAGCTTCATGCAGCAATACAGCAAATTCATTTAGCTAACACTGGTATAAAATGTTCAAGTAGCACTAGACAGATACTGTAAAAAATTTACATGAATTATAGACACTGAACTTTTTATTTTCCTACATTAACTGTATTTATTATTTTTAACCTTGTCATCCTCATTATCATCAAAAGCAAGCCATCCCTCATACAAGTCTACCATTAAACTGTGGAAATATCCTGTAGCAAATTAATTAAGATATGGAGCAGAAGGATCTTCTACTTTCACTAGCTGAAACAGATGAAGCTGAGCCAGGTATTATTTAATCTTGCAAATTAAATCTCTGCTGAATAGCCAAATAAACACAGGTTGCCTAATGTTACTCTTTCTTGTACTGTAATTTAAGTTAAATGCAGGAGAAAAAACCAAATGAGGCTGCTACATATGATTTCTGCTGGTAAAGGGGGATCTAGTCTCAACCAGCTTCCTACCAGGGCAGATGTACCAGCAGAACCATTTATGTCTGAGGAAAAGCAAGATGAGGTGGGGGACTAGACCTGAAGTCTTGTCATGTCCTATGAAGGTTGATGTAAGACCCTGAAGCACCACGTTTGCTCAAGCCCCTCTGCGTCTTGCTTCTCAGGTGTGTTGGCCACCCCTGCTCAGGCAGGACTCCCACCGCAGCCGGGAAGGCAGCGAGGACTGGTGCTGCTGAATTTCCAGTCCTAAAGAAGCACCGCATGAATTCACTCAGCTCCCAGCGGCAGAAGGCAGGTAATAAGCCAGGAGAACTATGGCATATTCATGCTTCTAGTTGCCCAAGTAGAGGTTGTAAATAACTGCAGGATTTTTTTTTTTCTTTATTTCAGGGAGCCATTCTTCAGCTAACTGTTAAATTTTTATGCCCCTTTACAGATAAATGATGTATTTTGACTGTAGCAGGTGACCAGCATTAAGCTCTTTCAAAGAGAAACCCTTAAAAAACGATGTCCAGCTCTGATTAAGTTGACTATCTGAATTCAAAGCATGTCTTGACTGCTTTCCATGAAAACAACTGATCCTTTTCATGGGTTAATGCCATTGTAACTTCCTCTACACATTGAACAGATTACCATGGACACAAATTCAGACTCCTTCCATTCACACAAGGTCCCTAGAAATTTACATAAGTCTGCAGAGAACAGGGAGCCAAGCTTTCACTGGCATGAATATTGTGATGAAACTTTCAAACAATACATATGCTTGTCTCCTAAAATACAGTTTACAGTTAAAAAACTGCAAATTACTTGAGCAGTAAGGAAAAAAATATTTTAGGTAACTGTTTAAAACGGTCTTTTAAAATAAATAATCACTATCCAACTACCTTAGGCTAATTTGCTACAAAATCAAAACAGTTTGGAAATTTCTGATGTACAATAAAAATGCTACTCTGCTATGCCACAATACTGAGCTTCTTTAAGTCAAAAAAATTACCCTGCAAGTCACAGCAGTGCATCTGTCACACATAAAAGAAAACGAAGATAGATCTTCACTTGACCAATACAGTGTCCTCAGTCTGTCAGTCTGGCTTTGCTGACCTTTTTAAAAATTACAGGCATTTTTGCCATAGCCAGACTCTTGTGAACATAAGGAGGGTACCTCTACTCCCCTCAGACCCATTCTTACAGATTTTGTTTAAAAAATTTCACTGAAATCTGTTTTGGTCCATAAGACATGAATGTAATTTTGCATTCAAGGCCTTTGAATGAGGAGAGGCCAGGACAGGGTCTCCCAGATACTGGATTTATTGCAACTACGTTTAGACATCATTATCAGGAATTAATTTTAAAAAAGAGCTTGGGAGATTCCAGTCTTCCAAATGCAAATGCTCCTACTGGATATTCTGCAACTAAACGACATGAATTATTTTAAAAATGTTTCCCTGAAAAGCAGCAATACACATGGTGTTAGAAAATGACTCTTGAGGAAAAAATGAGACCTTTCTGAGGAACCTGGATTGGTCCTGTTAGGCTAACCTTTTGGCAAATGGTATGTTACAGGATGAAGAAAAGTCAGTGTCTTACTTGAACAGTCTCTTACTCCTGGCACTGAGGGACACAAACCTGTCCCAAATGCTTCAGCTTGTATTTCTGAGCTTATGGCCATCTAATCTTTAGCCTTCCACCCCTCTCAGCTCATTTAGGTCTAACCCACATTGTGCCTTCCCTCCACAAAACCCTCCCTCTGCTGGCTTCCGCACCTTTCTTGGCAGCTTCTGCACCTGCAAAACCCTTCCTGTGACCCTGCTGTGTACATGCTGAAGGAATTTCCAATAATGAAACACGTATTTGGTTTTTTCCTAACCGAATCACATTGAGGTTTTAAGTTGACCAACATTTTCATAGTAAAGCCCTTTCCATCTAACAAAACTCATGGTTTGTAATGAAAGGAATTCTTTTTTTTTCTTTATCTGGAGCCTATTTTTACAGCCCATAAAGATAATTACAAATTGAACAGATTTCTCTTTTATATTTAAGGGTGGAAATTTTACAGAGTTTAGAGTTAAATGCTAGTTTCTCTGACAAGCTGTGAATTATTTTTAAGTCAGACTACCATGTAACAATTCTAATTACAAAGCTCCTTCTCGTCTCCCTCACACAGCCAAGCCTCTCCGCGAGAACTGTACCTCCATTAAAGGAAGAGGAAGTTTCACCACTGATTTTGCTGAGACCATTCAGCTCAGGTGTGATCTGAGAGTACAAAAAACTCATGAGGTTATCTAAAATGCCCTCAATTCAAATAGCTTGCAACACAATTTCTGCAAATGAACTGGAAGAAACTTTATTCCCTTACCCTATTCTTCTTTAAAGCAAAGTACCCCTTATGCTTTAAATTATCTGCTCATCCCAATACAGGGTTTAACAATTATTTCCAAACAATAAAATACATTTCTTAGTAAAAGAAAATAGAGAATTTAGTAAGAGGCATTGGTTATTCTGGGTAAATTATTCAACCATTTATTCGGTGTGTGAGAGAACTCTAGTAAGTAAAAATCCCTAAGCTGGCATCAATAATCATGCATGCATATATGCAGTGACCTCCATCTGTGACTTCAAAGCTAATCTTGAGGCTGTACTTTAAATTCTGCTCTTAAAATTAATCTGGGAAGAAATCAAGCATCCTGACACTCACCTGAAAAAGTAATGAATCCTGAGTTTCTAAGTGATCTTTGTCCAAGGGCATGCACAGAACAGATGACAGTTGGGAGAAGGAACTGGAAAAATCTTTCTTCGGTCCATAAATAGCTACCACTAACAACAAATATATTTCACATATCCACATAGCTTTCTGCAATTCAGCATTCAATACTTCACGCAATATTGTCTGGTATTCCATATCATTAACTTGTTACTTCAGTTTTACCATCAGCTTCAAGGGACTTTCATCAAAATAAGTGTCTCCATAAACAGAAAATAGCTTTGCTGTGGAAAAGCAATATATAAATTACATGCTATTTCATTTGCGGGAAATGCAAATTTTCCAAGCTACAAGTGTTGATTATTTGCAGTTATATGTAATTTATGATGAAGAGTACTGCCTCTTTCCAAACCACGGGTTCCTGCACAAGTACACCAAAGCAAAATAAGAAAAGAAAATGAGAAATCAAACTTTTTTTCTTACTCCAAGAGAACGGCACATGGAAGTAAGCAGAAAGTAGGTGCTCTCTTTGGAGAAGGAGTAAGACACACCTCTTATCGCTGTGCTGGCTACGATCTGTGCGAACAGTGCCTTTTGAAAGTTCTCATGAGGCATGTGTTACAGGTAATTGAATTCAACAAGAAATAGATAAGTGTATCAAAGCCTACACTGGAAAAGAAGAGTTCTAATCTTCATCCCAAAGGGGAAAGATAGTTGGTCATTGAATGGTTAGAATATATGGATCAGCATTAACTCTCCCCTCTCTTGGACTCTGAGGCACAATTAGAGGAAAGGACCCATGGCAGCATGAATCTCCAAGGCATCTTACAGCTGAACTTAGAAAGAAAAAACTCATAAAGGTCTAGCCTACTGTAAATTCCAAGTTTCACATAAACGTATATTGGCTTTCATTAGGAAAGTGTACCGATATGAAGTTCTCAGGGGACCACGGCTTTTCATAAACACCTGAACCCATTAATTTTTGAGGTCAATGTGCAGAGAACCACAGAGTGTGTATCTGGCCATTTTTATTTCTTCATTGGTAAAACTTACTCCTGGGCTGAAGATCAAAATGAAGTCATCACACCTTTCCAAAACAGGACGTAAATGTTTCATCTCTCTTTCCAGAAGACAGGAAATTAAATCTATAGAGTGTACGTGGAGCTTAAAGTACAAACAAAAATAGAGCTTTGGGGGGGGGGGGGGGGGGGGGGCGGAAAAAAAGGACCCAAACATTCACTCTCCTGTCTTCTAGTTTTCTTTCTTCCTTCTCTCCTACCTTTCATTCCTAATGTTTCCTTTTCCTTTATTTTATGGCTTGAAAGTTTTCATCCAGTTTTGCTAACTTTAGGTTGTCCATTTAACATTCCTGCCAGCCATCATTCCATATGAACTTCTTTCCAGACTTCTAATGTTTTAATTGCTCTACTTAATCTGGTTTCATACACCTTACCATGCAGAGGCCAACCCAGTGGGCAGGGCCCATAACTTCATTTTCTGCCAGGGCAGGCTCATGTGTCGCTGAAGAATCCATACAGGTGATGGCTGAAAGATGGTCGCAGTCGTCGAAGCAGCCAGATACTTTTTCCTAGGGTCATCTTGGGAGCAGACCAAGAGTTTTTTAATGGCCAATTAACTGCTCTGGCCTGCCCTTAGTGGCTATCCCTACCCTAGAGCAGGCAGAAACCTATTTGTGTGCGTGCACAGTAAGCTGGGTGCGATAGGAGTAAGCTTCTCAGCCCTGGTAAAAATGACAGCTAAGGGCAAGCTGTTGCCATCAAATTAACTCCCCAGGGAAAGCAAGCTGCCAGCAATGGGCTGAATGATGGATGAATTGTTCTCTGAGGCTGCATATAACACACAGATCATGGCTTGAACATTCCCTTTTTCTTGTACCAAACTGAAGCTTCCCTTTTCACCTATACGTTTGTGCCTCAGCCCACATCTCAGATTTGATTTACTCATCATTATCTTCCTAGTCCCCAGGGTCTCATTTGGATTTCATAATTTACCTTTATCTTTATGGTTGTCTTTTCTCAGCATACTCCTCTTATACTGCTGATACAGAGGCTGAGCCCTGTCATCAGCAAACTCCTCCATATCTAAACCACTCCATTAATTGTCACGCGCTTACTTTCCCAAGGCTTGTCATTATTAATTTTGTTATAATTAGATTAAGGGTGAAGCAAGATCTTATCTATGCTGAGTGCCAGGTAAAGCGTTAGTTTGCACTTAACATAGCTGTTTTTTTCTGAGTAAATAATGGAAATTCTATCAGTATTAATTCTGCCTACTATGAAGGTATGCAATGAGAGAGAGATTAGAGTATTAATATGGAGAAATCACATTCTGTATTCTCCGTCTAGTGCATGTTTGCTAGTTTGATGTCAGCTAATTGCTAAATCAAGCAGCGCTGAAGGGGTTGAGTTTTATTTATCCAGCAATGCCTGGCTTATTGCCAAATGAATGGGCCCACTGCTCTTATACCGGCAGTACACTGGTTTGTTTATGTTAGGATTAAGTTTTATGCATTCACTAAAAATGTATCTGGTCTCTTATGAACTCCATATTAGCACTGGAAGGAAAGGAGATGGAGGAATATAAATGTACAAAAAAAGGTTCTGTTCGTATCTTATTTTCTACTTTTATCTTTATAGCACTTGGGAGGCTACATTGGGGTGTGTTGAATAATACAGGTAGCTCTCATTCAAGCACTAAATACTCCACATTTTTGGCCACATTTTGGATACTTTCCTACATTAAAGAAAGCAGATGCTCATGTACACTTGGAACCAATACTCATTCTTCAGATTTAGTTTGCTATATGGTCATTTGCATTAGCAGTTAACTTTTTCTGATTTCCTTCTGAGCATCTGAGTGAACTAAATCCAAGAGTAGCTCTCGGATACTAGTTTCTACCCTAATATTACCTTAGTCTTACAAACTTATTTGCTGTATTATATATGAAAACCGTAATGCCTAATAGATGTACATCAAAAATTTTATGGACACAGTTTAGAACTGAGTAGAAGAATTTCTTTTGATCAGGATTTGCACTAGTATGCCTTTTTTCCTGCCAATATCATGTCAGATTTTTTTGTTGTTGTTTTTTCCATAGGAAGTGACAGCTTGTTTCTCTCTTGATTTTTTTCCCTGTGAAACTAGAATATTCATCACAGCCATCATTGAATTCTGGCTTGGAGGAAAAAGAAAAAAAATCTTCCCTTTAGAGCTGCAAGTAGAACATCAGTTTTATTTTCTAGAGTGAATGCAACCCAGCCAAGCACATGTTTCTTCATGACTAGAGCCTTGGGTGGATTCTTAAAATAGCACTCATTATAGATACTGCATCAAAAAGAACTTAGAGTTGTTTTCTCCAGTTAAAATAATTGGGAAATTTAGTTGAAACTTATTTCCAAATATTGTCTCCCTGAAAAAGAACTTTAACGTACAGAACTTACATGCCACGCCAGCCTGTCTGTTCCCCCTTGCACGCTAAAACTCTTCTCAGCCACGGTCCTTACAAGTCCAAGTTTTTAACTTCTCTTCAGATGCTCCCTCACAAAACCAGTTATTACCAGAGGTCTATACATTTTGGTGAAAAACAGCAAAGTCCCTGTTTGATCTGTAATGCACAACTATATTCTGTCCATAGAGGCAGCAGTGTGCCATGCTCAGGAGCACTGAGTTTTACCGTCAAATCTTGGTTTTACATATTGTGCAAGGAAGCAGAATTAGGTCTGGATGTGTTCCATTACGAATGAAATGTACTATTCCAACCAAATTACCTTTCAGCCTAAGAATACACATTTCCATTTTGAAAACAATGAAGCTCTTTGGGGTTTTTTTTAGGTTACAATGGTCATTACGGCCTGAATATCACTGTCAGCACTCACTTATTAACAACTATTATTATGATTTATTTGTCATATTGCCAGAATATTCACAGAACTTTAGCTGCATTGGGACTACGTGTTGTATAAACAGAAATTAAATGATAATCTCAGATATGCATGCTTGCTGCAGGCAGCGAGTGACAACTACCCAGAATCTGCTTTGCAGGACTCCCCCCCTCCCCTGTCAGACAAGAACTCTCCTTGCCTCTAGAAGAACAGGATTTTCTGAAGGGAAATCTGGGTCACATCCACGTGTGGGACTGAGGAAGAGAAGGAGGGGAAGGGGAGCGCATCAGGTCCCCTATGAGCAGGAGAGAGGAGGTGCTGCGGTCACCCACAGGCGGAGGCCAAGGCAGTGTGGAAGCGCAGGTAAGGTGGCAGGGGGGTGGTGCCTCTTCCTTCCCCAAACCCACCGCTACTCTTCTCGTTGCATTACTTAACGTCTCCTTGCAAGTGTCGACAAGTGTCTTTCATCTAATTCCTTCATTATGTATTTGCTAGAAGTATTACATACCTATGTATCTTTAGAGATCACTGTGGTGATGATGCCAACAAAGTTGTATAAACAAATCCTGTTAAAAGCAAATATATAAAGACTCCTCATCTCTTGCTCTGAACATTTTTTTCTCCGTTGTGATGGATGAATATCAAATAAACTGCTCTGCAATAAACTCCACCTGGCTGCACTTTTTTAAAAAAAAGAATAAATAGGTAGCATTACGCTCTTCATTTTCCCCACTATGTGGAGAAGTCATTAACAACAACTGAGATTGAAAGCTTGGGGTTCAGTCACTTCATTTCATTGCTCTCTGGGTTTGGTGACACGATGCCTGTAGAAGTCACAGCAAGATTAATTTAACTCCCATCCTCAGTCTCATTTTCTAGTAGTTGCAAACGGTGAGTAGTTGCAGACTGCAGCAGCACCAAACTTACAAAACATGAGATAAACAGAAGCTGTGCAAGTGCCAAGTGTGTCTCATTTGTAAACTTTCTCCTCCCTCCCTCCTTCTCCCTTTCCCTTTCTTTTTTTGCTCTTCTTTTCCTCCATTTGCTCTCTTCCTTTCTCTTAACCTCTCTGCGGGATTTCTGTGAAGTCTGGAGTAAGGACTCTGGAAACTACCATTAACATTTTCCTCTTGTCAGTAGGACTCACCACTTTTTTTTTTTCTTTTTTTCCCCCCATAAGTCATCATTTACTGGAAGGCAACAGAAATCTGGAATGGTCCTTTTACTCATTTTTAACATATGCATTTTTTTTAAGGAGAGAGTAAAAGGAAAGGTAGGTTTTTAACTGCTCGCTCATGCCGTTTAAAGCTTTTGTCCATGTCAGTATTTGCCCTTATGATGACAACTGAAAAGTCAACATTTACTTCTGAATTACGAGTCACGGATAGAGAGCACCACCTCCCTGAAGTCGGAACTGGAGACAACAACAACGCACCAGGACACCGCGGCGTGGTAACTGGCAGCGAGCACGGAAGCGTGGACGGCGACCCGCGTCCCTTTCCACCTGGCAGTACGGAGGGCGTCAGAGCGAGCGAAGAGCTGCACCGAATCATTCGGCACCAGGGACCACCCAGACGGCGTGCGCTGCGAGACCTCGCGGAACTGAGATGGCAACGGGAAAGAGCCGCCGACAGCCAGCAGCCCTATAGCCCTGCTCACACGCCCGCCTTCACAGCATGAAGAACGATACATGAAGAATGACACAGGATATTACCATCATCATCATCAAACATGGCATGTGGACCCAAGCTGTACTGACTGCTCTACAGGAGGAAAACCTAACTTTTTAGGGTGTTATGACTGTCCTACCTGTCCTGGTTTCGGCTGGGATAGAGTTAATTTTCTTCCTAGTAGCAGGCATAGTGCTGTGGTTTGGATTTAGTAGGAGAAAAATGCTGATAACACGCTGATGTTTTTAGTTGTTGCTGAGTACTGCTTATGCTAGTCAAGGACTTTGCAGCTTCCCATGCTCTGCCAGGCGCACAAGAAACTGGGAGGGGGCACAGCCAGAAGAGTTGATCCAAACTGACCAAAGGGCTATTCCATACCATATGATGTCATGCTCAGTATAGAAACTGGGGGGGGTTGGCCGGGGAGCAGCGATTGCTGCTCGGGAACTGTCTGGGTATCAGTCGGTGGGTGGTGAGCAATTGCATTGTGCATCACTTGCTTTGTATATTATTATTACTATTATTATTATATTGTTACTATTAGCATTACTATTTTACTTTATTTCAATTATTAAACTGTTCTTATCTCAACCCAGGAGTGTTTCTCACTCTTACTCCTCCGATTCTCTCCCCCATCCCACCGGGGCAGGGGCAGTGAGCAAGTGGCTGCGTGGTGCTGAGTTGCCGGCTGGGGCTAAACCACGACACTGCCACAATTCCAGCTATACACACAGCACATGAACATTAACTTAGAGCAATTAGATAAAGTAACATCAGCGGTATCCCCATTCAGTACTAACTGTCAGATGTTAGAGCTTTGCTTTATACAGCAAATGCCTAGCAGATTTTGCCCCATTTCTCTGCACTGACTTTCAGGCCAGGACCATGAGGTAACAGGCCGTGTTGCAGTCCATGGTTTCTGGTACCACTGGGTCACACAGTAAGAATTTCCATTGAGGATTATGATCACAGAGCATCCATAGGATAAATGTTTTATTAATTTATCCGTAGGACAAATGCTCACATCAGCTGTTTTGACCCAAGCTGCCAGGTGTAAATGTACACGCAGTCTCACCTAAGTGAAGCCATACACGGTTAGCGAGGCTGTGTTCATGCTGAAAGGGCTCTCTCGTCGCCAGAAGCAGAATAGCTCAGCTCCTCACATGCTATCCGGCAGCAAACACTGAAGCGTGAACGGTGACTGTGCTATCTGCGCACCCTACTCCTTATGCAGTGCTTTTCATCCTGAACTGACTGCAGAAAGCGTGGGGATATTGTCCCAGCTTCGCAGACAACAAACCGGGGCAAAGAAGGTAAACGACATGCTCGAGCCGACACTGTCAGCCAGGCTTAGTTCCTAGGTCTCACGATCTTCAGTTCCCTGTTGAATCACGCAGAATACATTAGGTCTCACAGACGAATGCTTCTCCTCACCTGTAAGTGCTGCCCGGGGCTTCCCTGGCACGCCAGGGGCTGGACCAGGGGCTGCGCCAGGGGCTCCGGGTGCCTGCAAACCCACCTGCCCGCACGCACGCCTGCGGTCCCTCGGAGACTGCGAAGGCTGCCTGCATAACCTCCTCCGGCAGCATAAGACTCGGAGCTAACCTTTCTTCTCCTGAAAGAGCTTTAGAAATGCAAACATGCTCTTGCTCACAGAAAACACCTTTAAGTAAAGTATTACTACCTCCACCTTACAGACGAGGAACTGAGACCGGTTCAATACCCCTTTGAAAACTCACTCGCAGGAATAGCTAGAAAAGACGTGACAGACTGCTGTTTCACCAACTCAGCTGCTTTTATACTGACTAATACACGGTTTTTTCTTAGCACCTCCTCCCATCTTCTCTGTCCCATCAGCTTCTCTTTTTGGATTTTATTTTATTTCTAAATTCCCTAGGACAGGTGTCACATACCTGCTCTGTGTTCATACGGTACCTTACGCAATGAAACCCTGGTCACTGACAAATGCACTTAGATGTCATTGATACACAAATAATAAATGACAGCAATGTCCTGTTTATACAGCATCTCCACATGTCAATTTAACCTCAGATCCCATTTTTCTTTAAATATCCAACACATGTAAAACCCAGTTAAAGGATTAACATATCCATGGGATGAAATAAGTATAATGTGTAATTTAAATGGCTATATTTCCTATAACTAGTTATATATTTCTCAAATGTTTGTAAAATTTCTTAAGTATATTGGTATTGCACCAACAGGCATAGTACTAACATTTAATCCCTCAGTGGAAAGCTTACAGAGAAGCAGTGAGATAGATTTTTCCCCTCATTTTACTTGGATATAACTTTGTTTTGTTATTATGATATAAACCCATTAAAATCATATTTATTCCTTCAAGAACCAACTTGAAGAGTATCTGTCACTTACTCAAACACCTATTAGGGAAAATTTATTAAGCAATTAATCAAAGTAAATAAAATGTTTCTGAAGATGCCTTCAACAGGTACACATTATTTGCGTGTGACAGCACTACACTAGCTTAAAAATATCCACACATCCTTAAAAACAGAGTCTTTCCAGAATGCCTTTTTATTTTCTTAAAATGTTCTTATTTTCTCTCTTCTACCCATGAATAACTGGAAGTTATTTGAGGAAGTGTAGAAAGTTTACAAGCAAATACCACACTGCTTTATACCAAAGAACCTATTAAATTTTAATCACCTCATGAAAAATTGAATAAGTTAGGGAAACAGTGTGGTGGATGTCATTGCTGAACCCACAACCAGCACTTGTCAAGCAAAGACGACAGCTTCACTTATTTTGCTCTCAGAAAACGCGATGGCAAAATCAAGCTTCTAGCTGAGTTAGCGTCTTTACAAAATATTCCTACCCTTGAACAGAAAACAATAGGCTTTCAGACACATTTTTATGCTTTTTAAAAAAATCTTGTAATGCTTTTTAATCTTACTAAAGCATCTAGGTTGGAACATAAGACAGGACAGGTCAGAATATTTTCATTAGGTTCATTCCTAGCACTGTATCAGAATGTAGCCCTGTAATTGCACAGACATTAAAAAAGTGAAGAGGGCATGAAAATAAATTCTTCAATTAAGTCTTATCTTCAGACCGTAAGTACATGCAACTGCAGACTTCCTAGGACTTTCACAGTCATTTATGCAATACAGAAATACTGAAATGGCTTCAAATCCAGTTCTGGAAGGAGCAACAGCAAATCTTCCTCTGGCCCTCTGCCACGCCAGTGTATTTAGCAATTTGCTGCTGTTCTCTCACTGTATCTCTCCAGTTTAAGTCATGCATTTATTTCCTGCTCTGGAGTGATCAAAGCTTTTCCATCTAAGACAGAACATTATAATTGCCAATTTCAAAGGTTTTTAGGAAGTTGCTTCATAGATTTAAAACCATTAGCAACAGCCTTAGCTCTCATCTAGAGAGTTATACCTTCTAAGTGTTACACAAGTGTTAATTAATTAAGGGTTTGACTAAGCCTTGAACGTTTTGGCTGTATGGGGAGCACTGTAACATGCTCCACCTCAGCTGAAAGCCTCGGAGATACGGGGCTTTGGGGAGGCTTCGTGACTCACCGGGGAAATGAATCTGTTGTCTCTATGCCATCTGGAGCGCCTGATTTGCTACAAAAAGGAGCACGTGCTGTATTTTCTTCCAGGACACTGCAGCTGTTGCTCACTCGGTTGCCATACCTGCCTGCGGCAGAAAATCTCCTGCTGTTCCAACAGGGGTGGTGCAAACCCGTGCATTTCCTACGCAGACGAACGCTACAGCTGCACAGTTTCCTTTTCTGGGAGAGATACAATACACTTTTGTGTCTAACTGGTTCAGTTTCTACAACACACACAAAAAAAAAAATAGGAACTGGTCCAAGACTGAGAAACGCACAGACTTCATGGATCAGGGGTAAGTAGGTGGCTATTTAGAGATGCCCAGAAGACCTAGATAAGCATCAGACCGAGCCATCCAGGAGCTACAGCAGCATTCTTGAGCAGGTTTCAAAACTACAGGAGACAACAAAAATCCTGGCGTTTTTTACATTGGATAGCAGCTAGATAAAAGACAGAAATAATCAAACTGACAGGGACCGGAACCCCATGTCTCGCCCCTTTCCGTGCGAGACATAACCCAGCATGGTCCAACTGCTGACCCACAGCTTTAATCCGTCCTACAGAACTTATTTCCTGGCCTCTCTCCTGTCGCCCGTCGCGGACAGGGTGGCACTTCCAGCAGCGCAGGCTGCCTCTGCAGCCAAATGCCTTGGACCGCACTCGCATCCAACCCAGCAGAGAGATGTCCTGCTGCAGCCACGGAGAGACAGCGACGCGGGGGGACGTGCTGGGGGGACGTAATGGGGAGCCACAGGAGCAGACCAGGGGTTTGCTGCTTGCACATGGCAACAGCTGCTGCTTCTGGGGGGGCGGCACAGTGAAGAAAGGAGGGCAAAAACACAGTCTGGCACCTGGCAATGCCTGGCTGGACCAGCTTATCTCGCCCATTAGACTGGATAGTTTGGCCTTCTCTTTCAAACTTTTCCACCGCTCTCGTCCTCAGCCTGGGTACAGACCAGCACCGTTGCCTGTCCTCAGCTGCTGCGGACAGTGCTGCTCGCCACGGCCGTGGTTCAAACCCCCTGCGGTGGGCTGGCCCTGGCTGGATGCCAAGCGCCCACCAAAGCCGCTCTAGCACTCCCCTCCTCAGCTGGACAGCGGAGAGAAGATATAATGAAAAAAAAGCTCGCGGGTTGAGATAAGGACAGGGACATCACTCAGAAATTAGCATCAGGGCAAAATAGACTTGACTTGGGGGAAAATCAGTTTAATTTATTGCCAATCAAAACTGAGTAGGGTAATGACAAATAAAAACTAAATCTGAAAACACCTTTCCCCCACCTCTACCTTCTACCTGGGCTCAGCTTCACTCCTGATTTTTGTCTACCTCCTCGCCCTGAGTGGTGCAGGGGGAATGGGGGTTGCAGTCAGTTCATCACACGTCATTTCTGCCACTCCTTCCTCCTCAGGGAGGACTCCTCACACTGCTCCAGCCTGGGGTCCCTCCCATGGGAGACAGTCCTCCATGAACTGCTCCAGCGTGGGTCCCCCACGGGGTCACAAGTCCTGCCAGCAAACCTGCTCCAGCGTGGGCTCCTCTCTCCATGGGTCCACAGGTCCTGCCAGGAGCCTGCTCCAGCGCGGGCTTCCCACAGGGTCACAGCCTCCTTCGGGCACATCCACCTGCTCTGGCGTGGGGTCCTCCCTGGGCTGCAGGTGGATATCTGCTCCACTGCTAACCCCCATGGGCTGCAGGGGCACAGCTGCCTCACCATGGTCCTCACCACGGGCTGCAGGGGAATCTCTGCTGCGGTGCCTGGAGCACCTCCTGCCCCTCCTTCTTCACTGACCTTGGTGTCTGCAGGGTCCTTCCTCTCACATATTCTCACTCCTCACTCCAGCTGCAGTTTGTGTCCCATTTTTTTTTTTTCCCCTTCTTAAATATGTTATCCCAGAGGTGCCACCACCATCACTGATGGGCTCAGCCTCGGCCAGCAGTGGGTCCGTCTTGGAGCCGGCTGGCACTGGCTCTATCAGACATGGGGGAAGCTTCTAGAAGTTCTTCACAGAAGCCACCCCGCTACCAAAACCTTGCCACACAAACCCAGTACACCCTCTTACACAGGAGATGTTTAGGATTGCCGTCTCCTGTTTCTTTGGCAAATGTACTATTAGATGATCATGAGAAGTATGCAGTATCAACATCTTATGGCTGTTTTAGGAGTAGTAAGATCAAAAATTCTGAATTCCAAGATATTTTTTGTCGGGTCTAGCCATCTAAACGAGATGTTTCAGCATAGTTATTCCCAATATGCGGCCCTAAGAGGCACTTCCTAGTTTGTTACGTTTCTATACTTTCTTATCTACGCTGATCTTTATTTTACCAGCCAGGCTTGCATGTCCCAGCACTGGACATGCTGGCTGCTATGAATCCCAGTCTAGGTGCCTGTAACACCTGTGCTCTGTACACAACAGGCAGGATGCCTAACCCAGCATTTTGAGTTCTACTGCAAAGTGACTAAATCTCTTCTTTGATCTAACCATAAAGCTACTCTAAGTGAGCTAAATTTCTTGTTCCTGTCAAATGAACAACAGATTTCAGGAGACCAGGGTTTCATATGTTTAGAAAAACTCCTGCACATCCAAGGAATCATTTAACTAATGAACAAAACCCCTCAATAATTGTAGTTTTTCCATGAAAACCTGGATTACAGTTTTATTCAAATGAACTGTTTACAATTGTGATAGAATTGTAGATCATATTAGAAAAAGCTGATTAATTCATATTACCTTATTCACCAAAACCAGGACTACATTTTCTGGTTGCTCCATACACATTTTCTTCTATTTCACTCAACTGCATGTAACCTGAAAGTAGCTATTACGCATCATTGCCTTATTAGCTTCACCTGATTTAGCTAAATCTGTCTTCTCCCATTCAGCAGGGCAATAACGGTATTTTTAATCTGCTCTAAATTGCACTTGCAATTTGTTTTAATATGATGAATCTCTTTTCCTACTGTAAACACTTTAATAGTTGCAAAAGCTAATCAGATCATTTCAGATATGCACATATTCCTAATGAACAGTATATATCTGTTCCTGCATCCCTCCATCAGTACAGTCACTACTCAGACAAATCTTTAGCAGATTTTGTGTCACAGTCTTATCACTTCACACAAAAAGGTTGGAATTTCCCATACAGTGAAAACTACTGCCACATGGAAACATATATTCTCTGCCAATTCATGCGTTACAAATCCCACAGTGGATAGCACAAACCAGAAAACACTTAAAATTACTCAGATTAAAGGACAGCTTCCCATAATATTTTGTACTCTTAAGTATTCCTGAATTAATTCTGTTGAACGTAATACTGACTTGACCTCTGCTCAAATATATCTATGTTAAATACAGAAACCTGTTTGCTCTCTCTCATCAAGAGATAGCAAAAACTAAACCTTTGACTAAGTGATTAGACAACTGTGCAGAAAATAAAACTCACAGAGGAAAAAAAAAATAAGGAATTTACATTTTTTATCCACTGTTTGGTTAGTTCTAATACATATTATATTGATTTATGTGTTTGTGGGTTTTTTACCATAGAGATAAAGCAGTAAGCAAAATATGAATCCCTTTTTCTTCATCCCAAATAAAGAAGGGGAAAAAGTTAGTGATACTACAAAATACAGGAAAAAACAGTGAAGAGGAATTGTATCAGATATGTAAGAAATACACATTAAAAGGGGGGCAGAAACCCATCGAGGAGGACCCTTACAAAGTTGCAGGGGTAATTTTACATTAGTAGACTAACATGTCTACTGTGTCTTTGGAGAAATGTGCACGTGGAGAGGAGAGGGTTCACAGGGCTGTTGCAGAGGCCAAACCATTTATATGGGAATGTGAGAGGAGGAGATGGAGAGGATTAATGAGAAATGAGTGGATAAGCCCGAGAATAGTCTCAGAATTCAGCCAATGTAAAATTCGACACTGAAATACAATGAATTTATATTTCCTATGCCCTTATCATATGAAAAAGTGAGAGCACTGCCTGTTCTCAAAGATCTTCTAATGGCTAGCATTTTAACTAAATCCCCAGCTCCTGAAGTCATACAACTGCATGAGATTTCAAATACTTTTCGTTAAAGGAGGTTTCTTACCTTGTACTTGTACAAGAAATCTTATTTAAAACAGCAAACTGTCAACAGCCTCAGAACACAATAATTAAACCCAAAATGTACATTTTTAAGTCTCCTGACTTTATATCAGACTTTATTTCTTTTCCTGGAAAGATTTATGATGTTTTACTCTCTATGCAGTTTGAAATGCTGAGTGGTACGGGAAATGCTAAGTGACCGCTCAGTCCCCAGTACCCCAGTTTACAAATGTATCAGTCCATCATGAGGAATGACTGGTTTATGTTGTTTCTGTTTTCTTACTTAGTACAGTTGAAACTGCACCATGGTACTCACTGACAGGGACTTTTAGATCATTGCTGGGGTTCTCTCCTATTGCAGGAGCCACAGGATCTTGCAAAAAACATGGTAGTCTAGTCTTAAAAAAAAAAAAAAAAAAAATAGGCTGGCTTTTTGCTCCTACTATTACCATTGGAAAGACTTTCCAAAATCCCATTGCTGTAATGGTTAGGAACCTTCTTCTGATTTTCAGTTTAAATTTGCACATTGCCAGTTTATATCCATTTGGGTTTATGTCAGCACTATCCTAAAACTTAAATAGCTGTTCTGGATCTTTTTCTTCTTGATGCTCATCCAGAATTTATTCATGCACAGTTCTACTGATATGAGCCAGAAGTTGTTCTACTGTGATGTGTGTATCTACAGTGATACATTTCTTTTTAACACAAACCTAAAGTGTGTTAAAAAAAAAAAAAGAACAAAACAAACAAAAAAAAAAACCCCAAAGAGAACCTGGTTTCTTGGGATTTTTCTGCAACACTGCACAACACACAAAATGCAAAGCTACTGTCCAAAAAATCAATGATTACAAAGAAAGAAGTAGGCACAGACTCACCCCAAACTCTGTGCAGATGATGAGTGGATGGGTTGTGTGGCGAGTGCACCATGTAATGTGAAATGTCCCCCACACCTACCAGCAGTGCTGCAGGGGGCTGGCAGAGGGCTCCTTAGCCTCCCAGCAAGTCCCAGCCTGCCAAATTTGTTAATTATTATACTCACGCACACCTATCAGCATAAGAGTTGCAAAAGGAAATGATAGAAATAGCTGACAAATACTTGGAACAAAATGATTCTTCCAAATGGCTAGAAATGGATGAAACACAGTTGGGTCAGTTTGGGGATGGAGCTAGGAGACCAACTGCCTGGAGTAATATTAGGTCACTTTTATAAAGCCAGCTGTTACTCTGATCATTAGCTACTTAGTCAAAGCAAGCAGATGTTTTTCTTTTTGGGAACTTCTGCTGAAGTCATGGAGTTCAGCACATAAAGCAATTGAAGAATCAAGTCTTTTTTTAAACACTGATTTTAAAGGCTTAATTTTTCCTCAAAATACTTGCTTTAGCTTTCAAAAAGCTTTCTGTTCCTTCAATATAAGCTGTCCCTGCAGAACGCTAAAAATTTTGCTTTCCCAAGGCTTTGACAACTTAGAAAAATGCATTATATTTCGAAAATTATATTTTGAAGAATTATGACACAAACCAGCCTAAATCTCAATGAAGTCACTAAATCCTTCCATTCACTTAAGGAAAAATTTTAATTTGTCCTGGATAGCTTAAAAAAAAAAAAAAAACAAAACAAAAAAAAAAAAACCAAACAGAAAACCTGTCCCAATTAAAGAACATGTCATGATTTCCAAGGAAATTTTAAATGAGCAAGGAAGTCTTTGTCAAATTCTGTTAGGGCATTTACAGAAACATACGTCTTCATTCACATACATTCGATTTCATTTATTTTTATTCAGCATCCTTTATTTACAGCATTTCAAAGACCAATTTTCTAACACTATTTCAATATAGTCAAATACTCTAGATGCCTCTTATTTCACCCTTTCTGATGTTATCATTTAATCAGCTCTTCGCTGCTTTTACTGTTATCCCATCTCAGCAAACAGATCAATAAGGCAGTGAAGATGGATACCTCTGCAAATGCTACCTGCTTTATATTTCAGTTTTCAGGTAATCCAGTATCTAGCAGAAACCTTTTAGCAATGAGGATGACAATTCAGAGCCAAAGTACTAACAGATACACTGCTCCTGAAAACTCATAATGAAATCGCTCGCTAGTCAGGTGAGCAGTCCTAACACCTTCATACAGAAAGGCACATCGCTGAATGCTATCTGCAAAGTAGGATCCCTCATATTTCAACATCACACAGAGAATTTTCTACAGTCTCTAAGTTTAGTGAAACATAAAGGGCTGTAGGAAAAAAATATGCTACCTTGTGTGTCTAACTGGATGCTATGAAAATCTGGAGAAGTAAATACTACTTTTTATATGCCAAGTAGCCAAGCCACGTCTAGCCTGTTTTTCAGCTGCTGAATGCAAGACGGCATTTAGCTGAATCACCCACCTGTTAGGCACTAGCAGCAGGCTCCAGAGCCTTGACGTTCAGGCTCCTACACTGTCCTTAGGTGAGCTAGGCAGCTGAGTGCAATTACAAGCAACTGGCTTGGCCAAACGACGTTCAGCTGCCCAGGATGGCTGATGCGAAATGCTGAGTCGGTGGAAATGCATCTGAGCTCTGCCCACCTTTGGGAGGTGGGGTTCTTCAGAAATGCAACCTAGCATCCCCTTCTGAGAGTAAGTATCTGCAACTTTCAAAGAAATGAGCAAAACCTGCTCTTTTAAGAACCAGAGAAAAAGGCAGTGGTAGTGATTTACCTGTTGTATCCAGCAAGTGGATAATGAAATACTGAGTAGGAGCAGGCAGAAGTACTCATGTTTCCTCTCTTGCTGTACTATCCTACCAATTCAGAGTCCAACCTCCAAAATCCTGAAGCAGATGCTTAAGGAACAGTAAGAAAAAGGCAAACTTATGCAATATGCCTGAAAATTTCCTTGCAAACTTTCCCAGGCTCTATTTCCAGCTCCAAAGATTCCTGAAATGCATGTGGTTTCCATCTGCTTAGCAACCCTCGGTAGGTTTCTCTTTCAAGAGCTTATCTAGTATCCCCTCAAAGCTCTTTTGCTCTAAGAGCAACCTACAGCAGAGTTTCACGAGTCTTGTCACCTGTTGCAGGAAGAACTATGCTTTTATTTTATTTTTAAATCTGTCTCCTACTGCCTTCATTTGCTGTCCCCTTGCTCTTGTATTGGAAGAGTCAGTGAAGAATCTGTTCCCATCACTTGTGAGTTTATAATGCTCTACGACACAAACTTTTAACTTGTTTTTTGTCTCCACAGGGAGTCCTAGCTTATTTAGTCATTCCTGAAAACAGATACCCTGTTGCCATTCTCCTACTTTTTCCCAATTTGCTGTGGCCTTTCTGAGATGAGGGGAACATAAGCATACACAATATTTAAGAAGTAGGTGAGCTATGATTTCATGCAGTGGCATAACGATGTTATCTGTTCTTCTCCCTAGTCCTTCCCTGTACTTGACCCTTTTTTCTTTTCCTTCTTTTTTTGAAGGAAAAATGCTCCAGCTTAAACAACAAGTACGAAGAGCCCTCTCATTTGACAAAACAATGTTTGGAGACAGGAGATTCAGGTTCAAATCCCATTAGCTCAGAACAAGTCTTCCCTCCAGACTGTCCTTCCTTGGTAAAACGCTTCAATCTCTGGGCCACAAGATGAGAAGGTGGCACAGCCATCACCTTGTCCTCGTCTTAGACAGAAGCAGTGACAGCAGTCAGATCAAGACATCTGATCCTGTCAGCGTCTATCCAGGGAAGCCTTACTGACCTAGGGATCAGAGAAGTCATCTGAAAGAACGGCTGGGTTTGGATCCCAATTAAACTTAGGAGGGAAAGAGGCACTGAGATGCACGTAATAGGGTCAGGAAAGGCAGATGCAGAAGAGGAACTGTACCTGCCTGAAAGCTTCCCTGAAAGGTACCAGCTGAGTCAGGGACCCTTTTAATTAAAATTTTGCATTCAGGCACCTAAGTTCCACCAGCATCCTACTTTCAGTGCTGAGCTTTCCTTATCAGACGTAGGATAGTATTTTTGTCATCCACGGGACTCTTAGCAAAATAACGATTTCCAAAATTAGCTCACTTAAACAATAGCTCCTGGAATCTTCAATTAGTAATGAAAAATTGTAACTTCTAGGGTGAAATATAGCTACTTGGTGGATCAAAGGAAACCTAAGTCAAGTATGGGCAAGAAGTAGAAGGCAACAGCAGTTTTTGAGAGGCATGCCTCATCTAGAATAATCCATGACATTTTCACACAGTGCCTGTTTTTCTTAGAAGTCTGTTATTTCACCTGAACCAGAGAGTGCCACAATATCAGCCAGCCATGCAAAATAAGTAAAATAAACCCTCACCTTACTTCTAAAATCTCCAGTTATTTCCACCTGACCCTCAAGGCTGAATTGACTGACATGGGTAATTTGTATTCAACAAGCAACCTGCACCATACCTTCCTACAAAAGTATTCTGCTGCCAACAGTTCCTCAACAACCTGCTGGAGCCAAGTTTCATTTACAATCCCAGCCTCTTTGAAAAATTTGCTATCTTTCATTTAGCGGATTTTGTTTATTTAATACTCTAAGTCCTTTTCTTCCTGTTGATTTATCTTTCTAATGCAGAAGCCTTGACATGTATTCAAAAAGGTAACTTTTGTCTTTATGGGAAAAGCAGCTTATTGAATAGCCAAAGGATGTCTCGTACAGGAAAGCCACATAAATGGTGCACGAAGCTGTGAGAATCGAGCTGTTAAATGGGAGCGGGGGGCTCCGGAACTGCCACAGACTTCCAGGCCCTACAGGGAATACTGAGAAGCATGGCATGTTTGAGGAGGAATTGAAATTGTCAGCAAAAGAACAGAATCTGTTCACCCTTAAATTCCTAATTAGAGAACTCATAGTGGGCAGTGACCACTTAAATGATGAGCACAGAAAATGAAGGAAATCCTTAAGAAATGGGCAAGTGCCTACATTCATAAATTAACACCCTGATTTATAATCCAGATTATAATTAGAATAGTTTCAAGTTACCACTGTAATTTTATATGTATTATTTCGTTTCTCTCCAGGAATTCAGATAGAAGAGTCTATTTAGAGGTGAAGTAATGCCAAATACAACTTAAAAAAACGTTCCTTACGCATTGTATTAAATAAACATCGCAAAGTACAGCTTCAACTACTTTAGATACATCCCACAGACTAGTGTGCTGAATAAACATTAGGTTACACTGACATTAACTTTTAAAATTCATTCATTTCTGCACAACTTTTCATACCTGCCAGTATTTGAACCTAAAATAAATCCATACTGTATATTTAGATTTTGGTATGTATCAGTCTCTATGGTGCAAAAATGCATAACATACAGATGGTTAAAATATAGTGGTTAAAATAGATGGGTTAACATTCCTAAAATTCTTATTTTTGTTTTAGCTCTTATGTTTTAGATATGGCAGGACTAAATTTCTCCATAGGAACTATGTATCATCATCCATAGGAACGTGTCATCTTAAATGTAAAATATGCTAAAGCATTAAAAATAATATACAGTAATATTACTGTGATGTAATTGAGTTTGAAGTACGCCAAGTATCTGGCCTACAAAAATACTGTCAAAATATGAGGTTAGTGCAAAAAAGAAGGATCTGATCCCATAGTCCTTTAACAGGCTAAGGGCTTATTGAATCTAAATGTGCGGAGATGAGAATGAACAGAAAGTGTGATTGAATTTAGAAAGCTGAGCCAACGCTGTCCTTCAGATTCTCATTATTATTGACTGGGGCCGTCCAGTAAAGAGCGCGGAGAAGCTGCTTTTCTTGCTGGTCATGAGATGTACGCTGTCTGCTAGCTTGCAAATACAGCCCTCATGTCAGTTGCACACAAAAAATCAGAATACTTAGGGAAACGGTTACTACTTTTGTATGAATAAAGTCATGGTATTGGGATGCCAGAAACACACTAAAAATGAGAGATCTTTTCTAGATAGTGAAAAATTAAAGTGAGACACAACTAATTAAACAATTCATAGTTTAATTAGCTGCATTTTGAAAGGCAAAACCCCGGCTGAGGTCAGACAGCGATAGCAGTAAGGTGTAGAGGAGCCAATTTTGGAGAGACTTTTTACATTATTTGGGGAAATTACCCATACATTTTGCTAGTGAGAGCAGAGAACATTTTTTAAGTCTTGCCTAAATATTTACACTTCTTTGATTCAGATTTAGCCACAATTATAATGTAATTTGTTAAAACATGTTCCTTTTTCTATTAACATTTTCTTGCCTACACAGATCCATAAATAGTGTACTTATTGAAAAGACTCCAGATATTTTTTCCATAAGCACAATGAGGCAAAAGCTACAAAAAGGGCACACCCCACTGACTTTCAGGAGGCTACGTGGAACACATCGGTAAGCCAGGGCAGAATTTCAAAGAATATCTTCAGCCCGAGATGTATGCAGGCTGAAGATTACAGATTCATATATTTCTCATTTAAAATAAAAACGTAAAAAAGGAAGTGAATTGTCCACAAAAAGGTTTCTTTCCTTTAACTTTAGTAACAGAGAGAACTTCATAGGAAATCTCTATTCTAACTACACAGTAGCGTCCACAAATAACCACACAGGACTTCTCATGTGCCCTTACTTGTGACTGAATAGCATCTCACTCCACAAGTAGTTCCATTGAACTTCACTGAATGGCACTCACTGAGAATACTCAGATAATACCCTGCTCCATAAATAATTACATCAGTACTTGGCTTCAGTAACACTGTGGAGGAAGGTGCTATTCGTATCTCAGCAGGGATATTAAAATCAAGCCCCTAAGCATTTCTTCAATAACACAGAGACCGAACTGTCACTGTCTTGTCATTCCCAAAAGAACTTTTTGCCTCCATCTGCTCTAATAGCTTTTCCTTCAGTGAGGTTGATTTGACCACCTCGTCTTTTCTGAACACATACGAGACTGAGATTTCCCTGCTGAACCTCCCAGAGGCAACCAGCAAAACTCCCAAACAGATTCATTAGAAAGGACCTCCCGTAGAGCTCTGTACATGACCAACTGAGAACTCAACATTTTTTGAAACTACAAGCAAATGAGGCCGGGATCTACATTTCGCCTGGCCTCGAACTGGTAAGCACAGTCTCCAGAATGCAAAGGGAGACTGCCACGCTCTTCAGCAACATCCCCTTCACAGAGCCCCAGGTCCGCTTTCTTCCATACCAGAAATACTTAATGGTAAAAGCCAGCCTGTCCGACCCAGTCCTCCTCTCTCACCAAGCCCTAGGAACCTTACACTGGTAGTATGCAATCATTTATTTTATTTTTTCATGAAAAAAACCAAAAGGAAATAATGTCAAAATCCTAACAAAATATCTACTCCTATGAACTAATGCTATCAGATGACAGCATATTTAGTTATGGAGAGATATGCAAAGCGGAACATATTCAAATGAAATCTGATTAAATCAGTCCAATAACCTGTACAGGGTATTCATTTTTGGGAACAATCATGTCGTTGAACACACTGAGCAGTCTAACTCATGAGTCTTCAGAATGAACCACAACTGAGACCAAATCATCCATCACATCTAGAAAGGGTGTCCCATTCAGATCAGGTTTGAAATCAATAGGGTATCAGTCTAGAGAGAAAAAAAAAAAAAAAGCAGCCGCACTTATATTATACCCTACGTGTGAGTAAAAAAACCTTGTTTTCCCATCCTGACAGATCTTCTAAATTCATGGATGTAACATACACATGCAGAACGTGTATTTGAATATTACACTAAAGAAAACCTTATTTCTAAAAAGACATGAGATGAAATCATTAAAAAAACACAGGTTTCATTAGAAAAGTTATGTTTATGTCTTGCATTTCTTGCAGTGTGGTAGGATCATCTGAACATGGAAGTCAGTCTCCAAAATTGAACTGTGCTGTATTACCTTATGAACATATCGTGGTATACTTGATCTGGACTCACACATTTTCATATACCTCCACACACATATATGCTAATATTGTCCTTTAAATAGTCTTGGGAGTACATCTGATTTTAGGAAACAGGTTGGTAACGTACGAGAGATGTTATGCAAACTTATCAAAAGTTTTATGACAGGCCATTCTTTGCCAAACCAGTATAAGGGAATTACTTTAGAATTAAGTACCCTGATTTTAGAAATAGGTTAGTTTAAAAGTGACATTAAAATGCTATTAATGACCTTATAAACATCATACATTTTAAATAAAGGTCAGTTACACGCATCACGTTTATAGTTGAATTATTCCACTATACTTTCAGGAGGGAGGTAAAAATATTTTTCACATGACAAAATTCAGAAAGTCGTTTCCTCCAACTAGCAGAACTTGGGACGAAATTGCTTTCACTCCGAGTAACCTAACACCGAGCTTTGTTTATGGAGCTTCACGGTTTCAGAAGCAGCACCACCTATTGGGTGAAAAATGTAGGTTAGTGCCTACTTTATCACCGGAGACCTATTGTAAAACCGGGTTTGCACATAATGGGCTGAAGCTCCTAAGTTCCTCATACTTAAATACAAGCAAACCAGTCTTTCCTAGTGATCTATCTGATAGAAGCTCATCAAATCAAACCGATCACTCAATACGATGCAAACCCCACCACTCCAGCTCCGCAGATTTATGTGACAAAGTATTTAAGCCAGCACTTCTAACAGCATCAACTGACTCACGCTGGTTAGAATAATGAAACACCGCGTAACAGAGCACTGCATGATTTTTAGGATGCGCTCCAGCTGCACAGATCTGAATGAGCTGAAAATTAATTCGGTTATGCAAGCAGTGCCACTAAAATCTATACATGAATCCATATTCTGTATGCAGCGTCCCACGTGAATGAAGGAGCTATGTTTTGCTTTCCGAGGCAGCAGTTACACCCTGGGTTAGGGCAGGCACCGAGGTTGCCCCTTCTTGGCGAACCGAGTCCGGATTTGGGCTGGAACGCTGCACCCGTCCCCGCTCCTCTCCCAAACTGCTCGTGCGAGAGCCTGAAGTAAAATTTCACATCCCCCGTCCACAGAGCAGCTCGATGTCAATAGTGCTCGGCGGGGATGTTGGGATTTTGGCTCTCCCTCCTGCCCCCGGCGCACACCCTCGGCTCCGCCGCGCGCCACGCGAGACGGCGGCGTGGGAGCGGCGGCAGGGTGGGCTGGGGAGACCCCCCCCCCTCCCCGGGTGGGCTGGGGAGACCCCCCCCCCCCCTCCCCGGGAGCGGCGGCAGGGTGGGCTGGGGAGACCCCCCCCGCCCCGGGAGCGGCGGCAGGGTGGGCTGGGGAGACCCCCCTCTCCCCGGGAGCGGCGGCAGGGTGGGCTGGGGAGACCCCCCCCCCCGCCCCGGGAGCGGCGGCAGGGTGGGCTGGGGAGACCCCCCTCTCCCCGGGAGCGGCGGCAGGGTGGGCTGGGGAGACCCCCCCCCCCGCCCCGGGAGCGGCGGCAGGGTGGGCTGGGGAGACCCCCCTCTCCCCGGGAGCAGCGGCAGGGTGGGCTGGGGAGACCCCCCTCTCTCCAGGAGCAGCGGCAGGGTGGGCTGGGGAGACCCCCCCCCCGCCCCGGGAGCGGCGGCAGGGTGGGCTGGGGAGACCCCCCTCTCCCCGGGAGCGGCGGCAGGGTGGGCTGGGGGGACCCCCCCTCTCTCCAGGAGCAGCGGCAGGGTGGGCTGGGGGGACCCCCCCCGCCCGGAGCAAGCCCCCTGTGGCCGGGCTGGCGTGGGGGCACGGCGCACCCGCGGAGCCCGGCGGCAGGAGGCTGAGGTGAGAAGGGGCAGGAGAAATGTCCCCACCCGTGATGTTGACAGCGTGCTTCCACGATGCAGAACAGCCGGTGACTGCACCTGCAGCTCTGAGGCAAAAGGGATCAGAGGGAGAAACCCCCCCCTCGGAGCCCGGGGAGAAAAGTTGCTCCGAAACCCAGGGACGAACGCATGCAAGCACCACTCACCCACTCTGAGGATACAGACGAGCTGGATGCAGGCAACCAGGCGCCCTAGAATGAGCATGTCCAAATCGTCCCTTGCCTCCTCCCGTCCGCCTGCCTGCCCGTCCGCCTGCCTCTCTGCCTGCCGCCTGCCTCCGCGGGCAGCTGCACCCCTCCCCGGCGGGGAGCCGGCTCCGCGCCGCGGCCGCGCCCGCCGGCCGCCCCCACGCCGCGGGCGGGCGGGATCAGCGGCGCTGGGTGCTGGGCGCTGGCGCTGGGTGCTGGGCGCTGGTGCTGGTGCCGGCGCTGGGCGCTGGCGCTGGCGCTGGGCGGGCTCAGCGCATGGCGGGGGCTCCCCGGGGGCCGCCCCTCCGCCCCGCGAGTGCCGGCGGGGGAGCGGGCGTGCGTGTGTGCCCTCGATCTGTCTGTCTGTGCGTGTGCCCGCTCGATCTGTCTGTCTGTGCGTGTGCCCGCTCGATCTGTCTGTCTGTCTGTGTGCGCGGGGGGGGGGGGGGGGGGGGGCGGAGACCGCGCGCTGCCGGGCGGGCGCGCACGTGTGCGCGCGTGTGAGTGTGCCCGCCTGCCTGCGTGTGTGTGTGTGTGTGTGTGAGTGTAGGCGTGTGCGGGGGGGGGGCGGCGCGCCCGCCCGCGGGTGGGAGGGAGCAGACACCCCACACCCCCCCCAACCGGCAGGAGGGAGGGGGCCGGGGGGGTTCGCGTGGCGGTGGCCAAAGCGTGGCCCCGCGGCCGAGGGCCCCGCCGCACCGCCCCCCCCCCCCCCCCCCGATCGCCGCCACCCGCCCCGCCGGCGTGCGAAGGGAAAGTTTTAATTCGACGGCGAGGGGGGGTGTGTGGGGTTTCTGGGGTCTCGGAGGGCAGCGGGATGCGAGCCGGGAAGCGGGGAGGGTCCGTGTCCCCTGGGAGCTGGAGGGGGGAGCGGGGAGGATCCGTGTCCCCTGGGAGCTGGAGGGGGGAGCGGGGAGGATCCGTGTCCCCTGGGAGCTGGAGGGGGGAGCGGGGAGGATCCGGGTCCCCTGGGAGCTGGAGGGGGAGCGGGGAGGATCCGTGGTCCCTGGGAGCTGGAGGGGGGAGCGGGGAGGATCCGTGTCCCCTGGGAGCTGGAGGGGGGGAGCGGGGAGGATCCGTGGTCCCTGGGAGCTGGAGGGGGAGCGGGGAGGATCCGTGGTCCCTGGGAGCTGGAGGGGGGAGCGGGGAGGATCCGTGTCCCCTGGGAGCTGGAGGGGGGAGCGGGGAGGATCCGTGTCCCCTGGGAGCTGGAAGGGGGAGCGGGGAGGATCCGTGGTCCCTGGGAGCTGGAGGGGGGAGCGGGGAGGATCCGTGTCCCCTGGGAGCTGGAGGGGGGAGCGGGGAGGATCCGTGGTCCCTGGGAGCTGGAAGGGGGAGCGGGGAGGATCCGTGGTCCCTGGGAGCTGGAGGGGGGAGCGGGGGACGGGGGCTGGAGCAGCGGGATATCATTATCCGCCTTAGAAGTGGGTCAGGGCGCAGGCACTGGCACCGTTTTTTCGGGAAGAGAAAACAAGACCAAAAAAAAAAACCAACCCCCAAAAAACCCCAAACCACCCAAACAAGAAGTGAAGCACTAAGGGAAACAAGCACCGGGCCCTGCGTGGTGGGGTGATGTGGGGCGGCGCTGGGCTGGGGTCCTGCGTGGCAGAGCAGCACGCGCGGGCCCACGGGACCCCCCGGGCCGGGGTCCCGCGTGGCGGAGCATCACGCGTGGGCCCACGGGACCCCCCAGCCAAGGCAGCCAGCCCTGCGCCGCACCCCGGTCCGGAGGGAGCAGGCACCCCGCTCCCGGGATGGGCCTGACCCCCCGGCCCTGCCATGCCGGTCTGAGCCCTCTTGGGCATCCTGGTGTGAAAAAGGTGTGTGTGTGGCGGGGGGGGGGGGGGGGGGGCGGCTAGAAACGCCTCTGAGAACCACTCGAGGTTTGGGAGCATGAGGTGACACACACGATCCTCCGCTTCATCCCCGGAGGCGTGTGAATGGCTTCTGTGTTTGCGATACTGTTCCCGTCTGAGTGAAACCGTCTACTCAGCTCGGATGTGATGCGACTTCTAATGGCGGGCAACTTAAGTGTAAAAACACTTGGTGCTTTATAGGTACCCTGCTCTACTGGGCCTCTTAGTCCTCAGGCACCGGCGCCAGTTCTGCCAGCTTGTCCTTCAAGGAAACGAAAACTCCTGTGTCGGTGTAAAATTCCCGTGTCGGTGTTTCACTTCGACGTCTGCATGCTCTACCTGGCTCTTTGGGATGTTGTGAGCTATCTTGACATGAAGCAAATTGGAAATTTCTCAGCGAACAAACGTTACAAGAGAAATTGCTCAAGCAGTTGATTGTATTTGGAAAGCAGACGGCGGACGTGTCTTCTCATGCAAGGTCAGCATCTTTCAGGGTACTACAGAGTTTACATACAATAGAGGTTGGTTCATTAGGAGAAGGATTAACTCTGAATGACAGTTCTTGTTAAACAGACTTCTGCTTATCACGGGAAGAAACAAGTTCCATGTGCTGAGCTCCACCAACAAAAAACTATTTTAGGATTGTCCTAAGGGAAAATGTTAAAGATTTTAGTCAGCTGATTTTCATGCTGTTGAAAGAACCTAGATGCCAGGGAACAACTGTAGTGATTTCCAAATCCATGCACATGCAAACATGTGCAAACACACTGATACACGTATGCAAGACAAAATATTAATACCAGTGGATAATGTATTTGAGACAAACGCCAGCTGCAACACCATTTTGCAATTGGCTTAGTTTCTCAGTATGAGTAAGTATTATACAACATTGCGTAGCAATAGCATCGTTTTCAGCTGTGGCCAAAGCTTTGTGGTTGTCTGACAAGGCTAAAGATCACTCCTAACAGCTGCTAACATGGTTACCTACTCAGGTAGGTGCTGGAATAGCTTTAGGTAGGTCAGTGTGCTCCCTTTCTTGCAGGGTTTCTTTAAGAATCCCCTTTTATTTATACCATGAACAAGTTACCCATCGTGAACACACCCACGCTGAAGGGCAAGCACAGCATTCATAGGCGACAGAACTATTTCCTAGTTTTCCACAGTAAATCACCACACGCAGAGAATCCGGGCCTGACATGGTCGTTATGCCAATAGTTAACTTTCACTTGCAGAAGGCAATACACTGGAATATTTTACGAAGTGAATGATAAACATCTAGGACAGATCACCAGTGAGTGTGTTAGACCCTCGATCATTTGAAACCTTTACGTCAAGAATTTAGTCTCCTTAAAACATGACCACAAATGTCTACACTAATTCATGTGCAGTTTTATAGCCTGTGATACAGAGATAATAAGGATGGATTAGAAGGTTCATCTCTGGTCATTCAGTGTATATGCGCACCTGGTCAGAAAAAGAATAAAATGATATTATCCTGATGTGATAGTGCTTTACAGCTGCTTTGAACAGGTGTCAATGGTTTAGAACAGACAGCAGGCCAGAGGCCAATTCCTACAATACCTCTCTGGTTCTTGCACTGAAGAATGGTTGGTGAAGAAGCTCTCTCTATAGTCTAGGAAACACTTGGCTGTGGTAGGGTGGCAATGTTCATCTTCACCTTTAGCTGTCACGTCATGATGTTTTAGCTTACGCTGCGTCAAGCCAAATTCACTAAAAGTAATTTGGAAATAAGGAAATCTGTCAAGCAAATCAATTCACTAGCTCTAACGACGTGACTTCTATTACTGCTTACCCTTTCTCCTGTATTAAGTATAAATAACCCACAACATGATACAACAGCAAGCAGACATGAAAAGGGCTTGTAGTTAACATTCCAGATTTCTGTTTCTTTAAAACTTATTATTCTTACTGATGACTTAGCAATGAAAATATGACTTATTTTCATCGCTATACCCTTTAGTAAGTATTTTGTGGATTTACATAAAGGTTCTCTTTCATTACATAATATTTCTCCTTGTCCTTTTATGGAACATTAGCAAGTCTTGATGAGAAACTGGTCCCTTTTTAGTTTGTGTTAACATTTTCCCCTTTTGATAAGCCTTTCCCTTTTTATTTTTTAAAAATTTCTTTAATTTTCAGCCTTCTTTTACTGTTCTCGTCTGATATCGAATATTTTCTTCAAATCTGCTCTTTTTATCCATTGTTACATTTTTCTCAGTCTAAATGAAACTCTCCTCAGTGTTGATACTGTATTTTCCTTTGTATTGTGACAATTCTGTTATTTTTCAGGGTGAGTCATTCCGTGTCTCGTTCAGCTTTTTTTCTAGCTTGTTTTGAGTGCTTATGGGTTTTTTTCAGAATAATGTCAATTTCTTGTTGCATTTATCTTCTGCTTCTCTTGTGGTAAATGTTTTCATTTTCAGTGCTGTCTTTGATATTTGTCAAATCCTTCTTTGGTTTACATGCGGCCTTTATTTCCCTTTCTTTCCTATATGAAGGCTCTACCACCAGTTTGTCTTGATATGTAGAGTACAGTATGTTAACAAAGAATCTGGTGGACTTCCATCTTTAGTTTGTAATTTACTGGAGAAATCGACGTATAAATTCAAAATATCAAAAAGGTATGTGCAAAAGGTATGTTGTCCTGGCAATAGTTCTAACTACCATCATTAGGAATATTGTTGAGACACATAATAAGATACAAAACCCCAAATTTATCAAGTTTCATGCTGAAGTCAAATGTGTCAGATCTGTCTGGTTAGCGTAATGTTTTTTCACAGAACTTTTTTCCATGAGTATTTAATATTAAATGGGTGAGTATTAGCATAGGATCTCAGACCTTTTTTTTTGTAATATTAAGATACAAAATGAAAGTAAAACCAGTATTTTTGTGTACCTCAATTTTGTTTGGCATGTTAGAGTTTCAAGATCACTAAAAACTTACTAACAAATAGATCAAGACTATTTTTGCCATATTTTAAGGGACTTCCATGTTTTTCACTCTGTGTAAAGTAGTGTTACTTTCATTGTTGGGGATTGATCCGAGACACTACTCTCCCAATTCAGTTGCCTCCAAGAACACAGAAAGACAGGAAAAATGGTGACATTGAAACGCTTATTCGCCCCTTTGCGAAACAGACGATGGAACTGAATTGTTTTTCAAAACTTAACCCAAGGGCAGTAGATGGTGTATATTTTCCTCTCAGAAGAAGATCAGAACTTGACAGTTTGGTAACAGCCAGGTGCCATTAAAACCCTGGGAAGAGCTAGGTGAGAGACAAAGTCTATTCACATAATCTGGTTTTATTATTTTAGTTCTCAGTAAGAACCAGTTGAAAAGAGCTGGGCTGTTAGATGCACTAAAGACAGCACGGTTTAAGTCTGTCTTTTTAAGCAGCTATCTGGCCTAGCCACGGAAAAGGCTTGAATACCATGTCTTCTGGCAAAGCAGAGGACCTGGTGACAGAAATCTTAGATTCCTGTTTCTCCCAGCTTTATCAGCTGGTCTTGAAATAAAAACTGCATCTGTCTACAAACTCTGTCTCTTCTGGCAAGAACAGTCAGTACCTAGCTGATTCCGTCAGTGTCAAAACAGCCGCCCCTCGTTAAATCTGCTGAAGAATGACCTTCTAACCCCACTACTTACAGAGCAGAGTGGTTATAGAGCATGAGAAATAAGCAATGAGGGGCTGAAATGCAAACTTCGAACAGATTGGTTTTACATATACGTACATGAGCACCGAGTCAAATTTGCCTACGTTTCCTTCATATTCATTTGTGGCTGGTCAGTCACAATTTGCCTCTCTGCAATGTAGTACTCAGCACTACTACTCAACGTGCTACTGTTACTACTGAACACTTGTGGCAAATTTTCCACCAAGGTTGGCGCTATTTTTCCCCAAGAAACCTATCTGTGAAGAAAGATGCACCACTGGCTGACTTTCTGACTACGCTTTCAGCTCTCTGAGAAGCATGGCCGTGCTGTAAAATGCTCTGGCTCCAGTTGCAAATCCCTTCCTATGTTCTAGACAAACAGACATGCCTCTTGGGTTATTTGGTTATTTTCCCTCCTGCTGTGCAGCAACAGAGAAAATGAAAAGAATATTTCATACTCCTATTTAGCATTCCTATTCATTGCTGCTTGGATTATTAAATGGGAAATTGGGAACACAAAGCACAGCTATGACCACACTAGCATATCATCTCACTGCATAGTTACCTGTTAGCAACACAGTAGTTTCCCACAGAGACAGATAAGACTAACCCCTGAAATGATAAATGAAGAGTGGGCAGGAGAGAATTATGTATCAGTCGATTCCCCCCTAGTCCCCAAACACAGGGTAGCATGACCTCCTGGGAGGTCTTATTTTTGCTCCTCTTCTGTGGCGAGACAGGTAGAAGTAGGTCTGCCTGAATGCCGGGCATGGTGCAAAGCCTCTCCCGGCTCCTCTACAACCTATCCAGGCATTGAATTTGGCCCTCCGCTTCGAGACACGTAAGAAGCCCACTGTCTGTTGTGTCACCCATGCAGTGAACTGTATCTACAAGTACCAATTTCACGGGTCCCCTTCCCCTCCAGCTCTTGCTGCCGGTAAGGCTCTCGTTACGGAGTGTAAAGAAACTTTTTCTATCCCAGTGAAGAAGGTTCTTTCAATCAGTAACTGCAGAATAAGGCACTGTTTTCAGTGGTGGTGATGATTAAAAGGCCCTTTTTCTGCTGCCTTCTTTTTAAAGATAGCGTACATCCTGACAGGAAATTCAGACAAGTAAAACCAAAATGTATACTTACAAAACCAGCAAGCCAAAATGGAAAACTGCAGCGCATGCTTAAGCTATGTATTAGAGGCATGCATAGACTCAAACATTTGATCATGCAGAGTAAACAGACAGTTCCTATGTACGTGGCAGGCTTTAACAGCAGCCCATTTAAGAGTGAGTGAGTAAATAAATAAATAAATAAATAAATAAATAAATGCCCCCTGCAACCAGCCGTTCATCTGAGGTCTACTAGGTCAATTCCAGCCAAAAGCAAGTTGTTTTGGCTCATTCGCAGATCTCATCAAACAGTATTTCCTACATTGACAACACATTTACCAATTTTTTTCTCTTTCATTTGTGAATCTGGTGGCCTTCTTATTACAGCAAGTGCCAACTTACAAGCACAATAGATATGAAGTCCCTGGAACAATTTATCATAATCATCGTGCTTGGGTAAACATTGTTGATGATGCTCTACAAAGGAGTTTCAATTAATGCATATTGAATGGTAGGAACACTTTACTGCTGGCAAATGAAGCACAGATTTTTTTTTCTTAAATGCACATTTATCATTTTTTTCTACATTTTTTTGCTTATAGCAAATTGTACCGCCTTTAGAGGGTATGTTTAAATTTTAACTGGAACTAAAAGCAACTTAGATTATGAAACTGAGCTAGTATTTGACTGCTATTATTCTCATTGCTTTTAAATATGTAAGTATTTTTGAAATCTACTCTTCACCTGGGGATAAAAATAAATGGCAACAAAACAACAACAAGGGTATGCTGGTATGCCATAACCCATCTCAAAAATAGCCACTATTTGTCAGCATTCAAGGTATCCAGAAAATAAACTCTTCACAGCTCATCCTTATTTAGACAGTACCACCAGTGTTGCTGGTACATTGATAGGAAAATAAACAGAGGCAGAAATGGTGGGTTCTAGCACAGAAACAAAAAGCACAAGTTTCTCATATAAGGAAAGGAATAACTAAGTAAAACAATATTCCTCCTTAACATCTAAAAATGTTTAAGGCAGTCATTGCATTGTATGGCTTCTAAGATATAAGAACTGCTAGAATGCAGAATTGCTAGAAAGAGTAACTTTTTAAATTTGAAGAAAATTTAATCCGAAAACATAGACATATCTTGGTTTGCTATTAAATCTTCAGAGCTACCTCTCAGCTGTGGCAACTGAAATATATAAAATCTAATACACACAGAGAAAAATGTGAATCCTGGTTCTAATGGAAAATGACAAGATCTGAGATTACTGTTGCCACTCAGGAGTGAGATTTGGGGTTATGATAGATAGTTGTATGAAAATAATAGCTCAGTACTTGGTAGATGTCAAAAAAAGCCAAAAACATTCTTAATAATTATTAGAAAGTGAATAGAGAACAAAACAGAGAACATTACTTATGCCACTCTAGAAATCCTCTTCTCTCTTGCCACTTCTAACTCAGACTGAATACAAAATGATTCTTTAGGACCTCTTTTCTTTTTTTTTTTTTCCTCACTACACACACGCAAATCCCCAAATTTTCTTCTTTTCAGAAGAACAACAGGGCTGATCAAAGATGAGGTGGGATGGCTTCTGTGTTTAAGGAACAAGCAGGAATATATTTGAGGAAGTTGAGTTAAAAAAAGAGTCTGGAATTCCTCAGCCTGGAAAAGAGACCACCTGTGATCCAAGGCCTGTAGAACCAGACCAGACCATGGAGAGGGTAGATAGGAAATGACTGCTCACTTGTCCAACAGAAGAAACCTCTGGCAGCAAATGAAGCTAGCATGAGACAAGTTCAAAAAAGACTCGGAATCCAAAGTTCTTCCTGCAATGAGAGTCAGGCCTGTGGAGATCCTTGGCAATCGTATTCAGGTCTCAGTGAATTTATGAGAGTTCAAGGGCAGGCCAGCAAAAGTCTGGAAGAAAAATTCATTAGAAGTTACTAAATGAACATGTACCGTCAGTCTGGGGGAAGTCTCCTGAACTCAGAATTAGTTAGCAGTTGCATGTTACTTGGGGAAAGTACCGTATACCAGTCCCCTTCTTCTCCTTCCGAGGCATCTACTAACCGGTGGAGAGAGAATGGTTGCTTTTTCTGTGCCAAAGGACACTTTTGGATTACATTGTTATAGGTGCCTTCAGCAGAGACAGCTGAGACCTTTAGAGGTCTTGTTAATTACAGGTATGGTCCTGGGTGATGACATAAACTATAGCGCATTTAAATATGCCAGGAAAAAAAAGGTAACACTGGCGTTTGCCATCAGAACATCAAAATATTCTGTCTGCAATTAATCAGTGTGCCATTGGGTTATGCTTTTATCAAATGTCATTTGCTGATTTTGAAATACAACTGGAAAAAATGTAAACATTTCCATGGAACTAAATTCCAGGAGAAAGCAAAATCCCTAAGTAAGTTTTATGGTTAAGGTAAAGGCTAGGGACCAATTAAGCAAAAGCTAAGCAGCCAAGTGTAAGGTATGCAGGCAGATGACTGGGCCCTGGCTCGAGGTTCAGCTAGTTGACCATGATGTGGACGTTATGTTGTGGGACGTAACGAATAGCAGAGTGAGAAGCTGTCAGAAGTTACAAATAGTACTGTGAAGGCTGGCTGTGTTTCACAGTTGGTTAAGAGTGAGTTACATGAGAGGTGGCCAAACTTCACAATAATTGGAGGGGAGTAGTGGGGTTTTTTGGGGAGAAGAACTTGCAATACCAGCAGTACCTAGGTAATGATATCAGTAAAACCATGTAAGGTCAAGATTACCTAGGTAACTGTATCAAAAATACCAAATTTGGATGCAGATATAGGAAAACCGGGACCAATAGGGAAAGATAACTAAGGGTTGGCTGATTATCTGGAGGGAGACCAGAGTGGAGAAAGGGAAGGATCAAGGAGGATGGGGGAATGTGCATGGGAAAATGTTGATGAGGAGCATAAAGGGGTTTGGTCATGTGTGAGTGGGTAGCTGTTCAGTAAGTATTTTTTACTTAAATCAACCTGACTGAAACATTCCCAGTTGGTATTATGAATCAGCAGCAATGTGTGAAGACCCAGCTGATCGGCTGGATTGTCAGTTCTATTGTGATCTTTCACTGTTTTAAAATCCTGTATAATATAATTTGGGCAAATACTGGGATGATAGTCAACCCTTAGTGTCAGGTTACATGATGTCACCCTACCAGAATCAGTAGGCTGCCTTGTTTTGTGGCTGTCCTTGGAAAGCCCAAGCTGAATTCCTGATTCTGTTTTAGGTTGTCTCGACAGGGAGGCTATAGTTTGCAAATAAAGACACGTAAATATAAGGGCCTCCAAGATAACTATGCTCCCATTATAGATCATGGAGAACTGGTCAGTGTTTTCTGACCAAATGTCAGTGTCGACTTTGCAGGGTGTGTTGAATAGCTCTCTAAATGCCATTGCGTGTCTCATTTTGGATATTTACTGACTACTGTGAGAACTTAGAAACCTTGCCTACGAGGAGACACTTAAGGGCTTGATTCTGGTTCCTAAATATGGGCATTTAGTGCTGTTTGTGAACCTGAGAACCTCCATGACCTGCACACTGTGCTGTCAGATATGCCTCAGGACTTAGATGAGACCTACAGCCATAAGGAGTTGCATGAAACTCATAAGGCATCTCAAGTGTCACCAGATGCCTATACGTGGGTACATGCACTCAGTCATCATCTTCAAGCTAAATCTTCTCCCTGGTTTGTCACCTTGAGGGAACTGCTAGGAGCTAAATCCACAAAGGGGCTTTGGTGCATGGGTGTTGAGTATCATTCCATATTGCCTTCAGATGCCTGGCTGTTGGAGTAAGATTCATGGTCCTGAGGTAAGTGCTTGCAAACCTCAGGGGTTAGGGATGGGCAGACATTCCCTCTTTCTCCAGATCAGTGTCCTCCCTGCAGGACTGACTGGTGCCCATGCATGATCAGAGGTGCAGTCCTTCCCTGTACCTAGGATGATGGATGGTTCTGTTGGCCGCCTTCTTCCCTGGTGAAGATGAGGAGATACCTTTCATCTTGCTGTGGTGCTTGGCAGAACAGGATTTGGGTGCTTGTGAGACAGCTGGGAAAGAATGCAGGTAGGCTGACGTTGCCAGAAATCAGGAGGATGGAGAGAAAGGCAAGCTGTTTGCACAGTGCAGTTTGGGGACTGACTGTGGAAGTGCTATGTATAGAGAAGGTGGGCTACCCTGTACAAGAGTGGGAAAACAGACCAATGAGATGGCAGAACTGTGCTGGGGAGAAAGGGAAGGTGGGATACTTGCATGGAGGAGGAGGAAGAAATGGGCTGTTCTTGGGTTTGGAGAGGGGAAGCATAAAGTTGGCTATTTATATGGGGGATGAAAGAAATAGACTACTTACAGCAGAGGTGAACAAAGCTGTAGCAGGTCCTAAAAACAGATCTGGCAACCATGGCTGCCAAGGCTTAACTGTCTTGGTCTAAATCATCTCTCAGGGTACAGACAATTGGCTCCCTTCCCAAGCACAGCTGAAGAAGGAAATGGCCACTTTTAGTATACTAGCTGAAGCTCTCACATAGGCATTAGGACACTCAGGTCCTCTGCCCACCTCATTTGCAAAGTTCACTGCTTCTTTTCACTCCCAGAGTTTGCCTGAATGTCCTGGACCATTAAGTTGTGTAAGTGCTTTTGTGGGTTCTGCTTCTTTGGTTTTCTGCTCTACAGGTTTCTATCTGCTCAGGAACGATAAGAGCGCTTCTCTACTCACATGGGAATGTTGGAGATAAGAACTCTGCAGACAGCTCAGTAACAGGAGTCTTTCAGACAAGTGTAGCCTGTGCAGCACCTAGTGCAGATCGTGGCACTCCAACCTCTATTTAGGTTAAAGACTTTGTGAAAAGGAAGATTATTATCGAGATCCTATACCTATATCTAGTATAATTATATATGCAACTATGAATAGCCTTGTTGAAACGTCTCATATTTAGCTAAATTATTATTAATAGGAGACAGGGAGGCTTAATAAGTGGGATTAGCACACATGAGTGGCTACATTAATGAACTGTTAGCATAAATGAAATACTTTGAACTTTCATCATTTGGAACAAATAAGCTCATTATCTCCTGAGTGATTTGTGAATGTACCAGAAATACCCTCCAACCTTTGATGTGCAAGATAGCTACTTTAACAGGGGAGGGAGGAGAGAAAGGTGGAGGACTGTGTGTGTACACGTGTATGTGTGTCTGTGGAGTACAGCTAGCTCCCACACTATTGTTTTTTTTTATTACTTTAATTTTGTAATCTCAAATTAGCTTTCAAACTCCAGCAACAGTCAAGAATATAGAAAAAAAAAATAAAAGATGAGGACAGAATTGTGGAGTTCTTCCCCTGTGACCAACAGTAGCCACTTCAGCTCACCCTGAGTGGTACTGAGCTGGACAGTCAGTCTTGCTAAGGACTCCCTTATCTGCTAACTCTCCTGAAGTTGGCAGCAGCCTTAAAAGACTTGCTGTATGTAAAGGTGCGACAAATTCCATAGCTAGAAGAGGTAGGACTCTGAAAAACAGGTCCCTTTTCCACACTTCTAGAGTACATGCTAAAAGTTTCCAATTAAACCAAAGATTGGAATAAAACCTGTAATTTGCTATGTCAGCTGCTCAAATAAATACATGCATTATGTGCTCTCATGTCAGAAAACAGGCTCACATCTCCAAGTTTTTTATTAAAATGAAGGTAAGAATCCCACTTTATGATACTGGCAAGCATGTTTGTCATGAAATTAATGATTTTTTGTAACTCAGATCTTCTTGTGGTGCTGGATTAAGTCCAATTGTCAAAGGCAACAAATGTGCACTAGCTGTAAAACATCTTGTCTTTTTCCTGAAAGAACAGTTTCATAGTTTCTTGGTATACATGGTAAGTAAAGGACTGAATTTGAAATCTTTTGCATGCCATTTCTTTGTACTCAGGGCATTGAACAACGGAGGGTTTTCTTCTCCCAGCTGCTTTGTCCTCCCCAAATTTCTGGGGCATACGTGACTGCTGTACTTGTCAACTGGCTGTGAAACACTACAGTAACATAAACCATGATGCTTTAAAATGCCACACTAATACACCTGTCCTTTATAATAGGTGTACTATGAGTCAGTTCAAAATTTAAAACATGTTTTCTTTCATACTTGAACTATTGAAACGTGTCTGTCCTACCACAGGACTTGCTATCAATGAGTCTGGGAGGCACATATATTACTGTTCCTTGGGATGGGTGGATTTTCTGACCCTTTACTGTGTAAAATTAGAAAACCTGGGTTCAGATTCCATTGTCCCTCATACATCTCTCCCTCGGATGCTAGATGACTGTTCCTAAAACCAAGCTATCCTTCTGGCATGGACTGTGGCTTTATAGTGCTACCTCTAGGTCAAGCCTGGGATAAGGCCTCTGAAAATATGGATGGCCTTCCTCTTCCTAATATTTCCTACATTGTCCTATAGAACCGCCATATAACCGCCTTCTTGTGAGGAATATTCTCACAATGTTCAGGTAGGACACTGACATGGGCAGGATCTGTGCAGATGAGGTGTTCCTTGTCCAGTCCCAGGATATATCTGTAAAAATGCACTGTGCAGGGTTTTAGGCATGGGACTGACAATGCTGTAGCACTACATCTTCCCACTCTACATCTGTCTTCATTTCCATTCAGATAAGAATATTAAGTCTTTACAGAACAGGGTTCTGTTTATTATATTACTATATTTTTATTGTATTATATATGTTTATACACATAAAATATTATATATAATTATATATTATTATCAAATTATTCCTGTTTATGAGGACAATTCAGGCTCAGGTTATATGGAGTAGAGAATTCATAAATCTTTTATGGGATTCAATGAGGCCTCAATCCTGGCCTCTGGTGGAGTCAGTGGTACAACTCCACCATTTACAAGGGTTCGTGGTTTAATCTAATCCCCTATATTTTGTAAGATACATTTGTATGCTACAGGTTCATTTTCTTCAATACTTAGAGGATCTTGTTCAGCTTTGAAATTGTTAGCAGAATAGGTGCTGCCCTTACGCTTTTAAATGCTGCCACTTCCTCCTGCCTTTGGAGAGTCCAGGTGCAAAACAAATGTTTTTGAAAACCAGATTGCAGAGGCAGAGAAATGATCTTCCCAGAACAATCAGAGAGGAAGATTTACGTACATAGTGAGACATGTGTTTCTTTAGCAGCAACAAGTGAGAAAGCATAGGAAAAACACTTGCGGAATAATTAAAATGTGTAGTGTCAAATATATATTACCTAGTCCATCCCCACCCTGAAATTTGTATGGTTCTTTTCTCCAGTATCTCTTAAATACTGTAGACAAACAATTCTATCAAGTTTGGGTGGTTTTTTTTTTTCTGATCTAGAGCCATGTCTGTATTATTGTATCTTTAGATACACTTGGATGCTATATAAAAACAACTGGAGCTGTACACTGACCTTCCAAAAGAATTATGGAAATCCTCAAAGAACAAAACAGTCTTGAATTACATTCACATATTAAAACACAGGATTACTGAAAGAGATGAGGGCCCTAAAAGTTTACCCTGAGATGTTTGACTATCCCAGTACACATTCAGCCTCTGGTGTGTAATTTGTCTGGCATACATAATAGCTTCAAGAACGTACAGAAAAGAGCTCTTGAATCAGCACCTTCCACTTCACTGCCTGAGCAGCTTTAAAAAAACATATCTGCATCATGTAATTCTGAAATCCTCATAAAATTAGGAAATAACTAGTTCTTACTAACACTGAGTGAAGGAAAGCCCTCTGTAGTTTATTTTTGTGTCAAGAAACAGATTTTTCTCCTATTGCAAACTTATTGATGGCAGTTTTTGCCCACAAATATTCAGCTGTTGGTAAGACTTGTGTTGTTTCTCTATACATAAAAAGGAAATATTTCAGAATACCTGTGAAATCTTTGCACATTTCAGAAATGGAATCCAAATCGTAATGAGTTTCAGAAAGATTGGCTCAGCATTCGAGGAAGAAAATGCAGCAGACGGTGATTCTTTTTTTAAATTTTAGACTAGCAGTTATATTCTCTAAATTGAACAGGATTTCACCCCTGTGTACACAAGTGCATAGAAAAAAACATGCAGGTACTTTATTAGATTTTCTTTTAGCTGGGTAGTCTGAATAGAATTAGTGTTAGTGAGATGCTTCAGCTGAAAGTCGACAAATGTGTATTTTTTAAGCCTCCTATCTCACTAAAGGCCAAACTATGCAACTCTTTCTCATGCTAATGAGAAGTTCAAGTCAATGGGACTTGACATGTAAGTGCTCAACAACTTCAGTAAAGGCTTCATAATCTGGCCCTAAATGCTTTTGCTTTGATAGATCTCTGTCTCTATCTTGCTGTCTTGCTTTCTCTGTCCTTTGAAAACAGGTTATATCTCTAAAACTTTCGTTAGTGATATATTGTGAGAAGAGAGCTCAGTAGGCTTCCTGCCACTTTTTGAAAACATGTTAACAGTACATATTAATTGCCGTTTGCTCCCAACTTCATTATAAATATAATTTTATGCTGATCTGCAAGCTCCATCTGACAGTACTGAGCACCATAATATCAAGATATCTACAGCATCCATCAGCACGACTGCCAAAGATTAGACAATTGTGCTTTTTATCAACGAGGTTCCTATCTCTGAACATACTCTCAGTGCAGTGCAAAGCCAAATAAAATGTAAATAATACAGTGTAGTCTACTAAAACATAGAAAAAAGAGTGCTTCAACATCTTTTTGTGTGTGTTTTTAAAAAAGAGACTAACTCTCTGATCTTCTTAAGAACAAGGATAAATGTTTTAGTGGCCAAGGAGGCTCCTTGAGAGGAGACAGGATCATTCTGGCCCTGGACATATATGTTCCTCCTGCAGTGATGTCTTATCTATGGGCTACATGAGATAATAACTAGTGGAAAAATGAAACTGAGTAAAATTCACACACTTAGATATCATGACACTTATTCACTAGACGAGACTTTTCCTTTTAGGCACAGGGAACCAAGCCCTACTTGGCTTACTGAAGGGCAGCTCAGTCTAACCCACAGGACTAAGACAGTGAAAAATGAAAGCAATTTCACTGATAGAGCCTGCTGCTAATACATGTGCATCCCTCCTTACCACGCAGCTCGTGGGCTCATGTTCAGCTAGCAGTGCTGCACCTGTGCACTGGAGCCTAGAAAGGATGTGTTTTGTAAATCAAATCATCAGTGAAAAGGCAATCTTTAATTTTACAGGCTTCAAATGACATGCATCTGTATTGTATACTCTGCACTGAATGCTTAATGCAGGGACTAAATGGTATTTATGATATCAAGGAGAGATTTTTCACTACAGTAAGATTCAATCTAACCTGCAAATGAACTCCAGATTCTTGGCCTCTCTGTTTTTCCCCTTCCTTTGTGGCACATGAAAACCAGAAAAACAGCTGTGGTTGACCTCGGACTGGGCTCATTGTAGAGCTGTCACTGTCAGTGCTCTACCACCCTCTTCACACTATGGAGGAGCAGAAGGGACTCCCACCTGCATGGTAGAGCAGCTCCAGATGTGGTATTCTGTATTCACTTTAACAATGGTGTGTTCTTCTCCCCTCCCTTCACTGAAAAGCAAGGGTATAGTTATCACCTGTATCTCCAGACATGCCAATCTCTTTCTCAGTCCCGCTGAAGGACGTATGGTCAAGCCCTGGGGACACAGAGCCTGTACAGCAAATATTTGAGCATATTGCATTGCTCTGCCAGAGGTGACCAGATTGAAGTGAGAGGTGAGCAGGGCTGCAGCCGATGCTCAGCACAATTTCCAAGCTACTGCCACTCCCTTGCTACACATCTGGTGCAGGCTGTAGCTGCTGGGGACTGAGGTGTCACACAGCAATGAGATTTAAGGATTGGTATAAAGTGAGTGTTCTGTCTCTGTCTCACAAGTGGCTAAGCTGTGCTGCTTCCAAACCAAATTACTGCTCAGCCCTATCCCTATACCCTATTGGATTTTAGTAAAGCCTTTGACACTGTCTCCCACAGCATTCTCCTAAGGAAGCTGGTGGCTCATGGCCTAGGCAGGTGTGCTCTTCGCTGGGTAAAAAACTGGATGGATGGCTGAGCCCAGAGAGTTGTGGTGAATGGAGTTAAATTCACTTGGCAACTGGTCACAAACAGTGCTCCCCAGGGCTCAGTTTTGGGGCCAGTCTTGTTTAATATCTTTATCAACGATCTGGATGAGGGGATTGAGTGTGCCCTCAGTAAATTTGCAGATGACACCAAATTGGGTGGGAGTGTTGATCTGCTCAAGGGTAGGATGGCCCTGCAGAGGGACCTGGACAGGCTGGATCGATGGGCTGAGGCCAGTTGTATGAGGTTCAACAAGGCCAAGTGCCGGGTCCTGCACTTCGGTCGCAACAACCCCATGCAGCGCTACAGGCTTGGGGAAGAGTGGCTGGAAAGCTGCCCGGCCGAAAAGGACCTGGGGGTGTTGGTCGACAGCTGGCTAAATATGAGCTGGCAGTGTGCCCAGGTGGCCAAGAAGGCCAACAGCATCCTGGCTTGTATCAGGAATCGTGTGGCCAGCAGGAGCAGGGAGGTGATTGTGCCCCTGTACTCGGCGCTGGTGAGGCCACACCTGGAATACTGTGTCCAGTTTTGGGCCCCTCACTACAAGAAGGACATTGAGGTGCTGGAGCGTGTCCAGAGAAGGGCAACGAAGCTGGTGAAGGGTCTGGAGCACAGGCCTTATGAGGAGCGGTTGAGGGAACTGGGATCGTTTAGTCTGGAGAAGAGGAGGCTGAGGGGAGACCTTATCGCTCTCTACAACTACCTGAAAGGAGGTTGTAGTGAGGTGGGTGTTGGTCTCTTCTCCTAAGTAGCTAGCAATAGGATGAGAGGAAATGGCCTCAAGCTGTGTCAGGGGAGGTTTAGGTTGGATGTTAGGAAAAATTTCTTCACAGAAAGGGTAGTCAAGCATTGGAACAGGCCTCCCAGAGAGGTGGTGGAGTCCCCATCCCTGGAGGTGTTCAAAAAACGGGTAGATGTGGCACTTTGTGACATGGTTTAGTAGGCATGGTGGTGTTGGGTTGATGGTAGGACCGATGATCTTAGACATATTTTCCAACCTTAATGATTCCTAGTTTTTACTTTCATTAAAAATAATGCAGTCACCAAGCCAGGAAACATGAAATTAATTATTACTCTGCCCTTAATTGGTTTAGTGGTGGACTTGGTAACGTTAGGTTAATGGTTGGACTGGATGATCTTAAAGGTCTTTTCCAACCTAAACGATTCTATGATTCTATGATTCTATCCCAACCACCCAGACATTGACATGGCAGCTACAAAAGAAACATGCTTTTAATAGGCTGAGTTGAAGATTTGGGTGAAAAGCCTTTACAGAAAGGAAAATAAGTACTGTGGGCTGTGATGACTTTCTTCTTTTAAAACAAAAACTTCTATCTTTTTGCTAATTCACTCCCAAAAGACTAAATTATGCTGATTTTTTTTTTCTCAAATTAAACAAGAGATTACTTCTATCAACTCTGTAACAGGTGCTTTTCGTGTATTTGTTACTGCAGTTTTAAAGCTCCCTAACTTCACTGAATTAGCCAAAGTTTAGCCTTACTGGCTCACCAGTCAGGGCAAGACATCCACAGTTGAAACTCCACCTGCACAGCACTGCATATTGCCATTCTGTGTTCCATCCTGTATCCCAAAGAGTCCAACCATCCTTATCCTTTCCCCTGGGAAACCTCAGAAATCTGCTGTTGAACTGCGAGGCAACGTATCTGTATTCTATCTTTTCATTTCTAAGCAGAAGCTGATTAATTACTTTAATAACATGTTAATTTGCACTGAAGTAACTTCAGAGTGCTACTACTGGAATCGGTGGTTTTACTCCACATAAACACCAGCTGAGCTGGCTGCAGTTTTATTTAAAGAGGGTTCACATGTGGAAAAGCCAGAGCAAATTGCAAGCACTTACAAGAATCCAGTGCCATTCTCAAGAACCTTATAGGCTGTGCAAGCAGTTGATATGAAAATAATGAACCTAGGGAGAAAAAAAAAAAGGCTATTTTTATCTAGAAATACAGCATAAATCTAAGGGGCTAGAAATCAGTAATATTTCAGAAGATAGACAAGAAAATAAATACCTAGTTCCTATTCATATTCTCAGGATGCAGAGAGTGCAGGATAGCACTCTCTTTTAAAACATTTTATTGAAGCAGTAGAGGACAGTCAGTAGCAAGGCATTTCCCTTCATTGTGGGATGCCAAATACACATCTCTGTTGAGTCCGCTCTGCATCTTAGACCTATGTCTTCCACTTCTGTTAGAAAGACCCATCCACTAGGCTACTCTCCTGGGCCAAAGCTGGGACAAGACCTCTTAGCTGTAGAGTCAAAAGTGAAGGTTTCTCTTCCAAGGATGAAGTGCTAGACTGCTTCTACACATGAAACAGCACAGTAAATGGGCTTGCTGCTCCTGCAGGGAAGGATGATTGAGTACAGGAGGTGTCAGTTGCTACCTCTTCTTCCCCTCAAGGTGAAAGCCACTGCCCTGGCCCTGTATAACCTGGCTACTCCCTGAGAAGCAGAAGCAAACTTGGTTTCTTAGAGACAGGAGAAGGAAGCAGCAGAACTCTGTTCATTTGCTGCCCTTTGTAAGTATCTGTTGCAGAAAACTGGTTACATTTCCTTTTCCTAAGCTCATGCCAAAGCGAGATGTTCTCTGTTTTGACCAGAAACTCCACCTTGAAACTTGGAAACCTTTCCAAAGTGTATCCATAAACAAGATAAGGTATTGATAGACTGACAGCCTTTGATGAAAAAGAAATGGCAGGAAAAACTCCTAAGCAGCACTGATACTTATCTTTATAAGAAAACAAAAGCAGCAAAAAAAGCTCTTCTACTCCATGGGCGTTTGTGCAAGTTTCATTAATGTGTGTCAAGAGATTTGCAGGTCTGAAATAGGACAACCTGGTTGTCCTGAGCATTGAAGAATACCTCTAATTATTGGATATTTGACTCCTCTGAGAGTTAAGATCAATGGGAACTTTGTCTACTTGATAGCTCAGTAAAAAATGTCAAAGGTAAAGCCAAATCATGAAATATTTCGATTAGAAGATCACACAAAGTTTGCCTCATCAGATCATCAGCTACAGATCATCAGTTATTTTTCATTGGCCATATTATTGCTCAACTGCCTCTAACAAAATGCTGCATACATTTGGTTTGTGTTTGTAGAAATGGGGGTTATTGCAAAAACTTTCTGTGAGCCATTATGGAAATAGTAAAGGTCCAAGGGAATGTGCCCAGGATGTGAACTTTGATGGCATACCATATTTATTTATTAATTTAGCAACTGAACATTTGCATAAAGCTCAGGTAGAGCTATTCCTATGAGTAATCTTGCACAATAACATCAGACATCTCTACTAATCCTACAGAACATCAAAAGAAATGCTGGCTGCTATTCAACACTGGGTTCAGTGCCATGACAACAGATGGAATTCATGGCTGAGGGGTAAAAAAAAAAGACTTCTATCCCCCGTCACTTTTTGTAAGAATCCCTAAAGAGAAAATTATGCAAACTAGTAGAAACTGAATGTATAACAGGAATGCCTGTGAACGTGTGCTATCTGCATTTACACAAAACAGCTTATTTGTGAAACAGAATGTAAGTGGTAAAAGTAGATATGGAAATCTTATTTAAATTCTTGCAAAGGGCAGAGAGGAGGAGGAGGGAGAATGGGCTGGATTTCTCTTCCTCTGAGTTCAGGGGGAGCAGACTGAAATTCATAATATTATGGTCACAGGCAGATGACATGAAAATCATTTTTTGATGTTGTTAAAATGAATGTTCCTATGTTTTGTGATGAGATCATTCTGAGACATTTTAATCTAAATATGTACGTTTTGCAGTAAAATTTTTTTTGGCAATATTGTGATATCTTTAGATTGACATTTTGGACATTACTATCTTATGGTATAAGAAAACTATAAATGGAAACCTAAAAGTTAAAATTACTCATTGGTTTACATCATCCATTAACAAGAAAACTGTTGAGATGAATGGGAATTACCAGTGTAAAGGAAAAGAGATCTTGGACTAATTTTTGTTGTTCTTTTTTTTTTTCTCTAGTCAACAGCCCACAGAGTTAAGGTGATGAGTCAGATGTGTCTACTATACAACTACTAAAGACCACTGTTGCTTCAAAAGACCGGGCAGTCAGGCTTACTAAGTTTAGAAGACAAAATAACCATACTTTCTGATGCACAAAAAGGTCAAGTAACAACAGGCTCAGTCTTGCAGATAGAAATGAGAATTCTGGGAACTGAGATGAAAGTGATAAAAGAAAATGGAGTCTTATGGGCTGGATCCAGCAATGCATTGGTCAAAACATATTTTTTTCCCCATTTGCTAAGTTGTTTGCATGATCAGATAATACATGCGGAGCAGCATATAGAATAGAAATGGCAACTCTTTAAAGGTACTCCCTGGTTACCTATCCCTGTGTGTAATAGAAGCACAATGTTCCATAAATAGATTTCCAGAATTGTCTTCACATTTTCCTCAGCTATAAAAATGTGGCTTTGCATGATGCTGTCCATCAGAACCATCTGTAGTACAGAACAGAAGCAAGAGTGATTTTTTTCTGCAAGATGGTAGTCAGAACTAACCATATGGTTCTGCATTCATTTTATTTTGGAATGCTTATTTAATACCCTGGTCATCGGGTACTGCAGGAAAAAAAAGAATGTTTTAACATTTCCTGGCCTAGCTGCAAGGGCTGTAAGCAAACTTGCAGTGGTCTGTCATTGCAAGAATACATAGAAATTTTTTTTGCAAGAGCAAAAAGTCTAGCTGAATATCTTATGCCTGTATCCTTGACCTTTGAAGAAGTTTGGCTCAAGGTCTTCTTGTTTATGGCCTTGACTGCATATCATTGAGAATTTTCTTTTATTTTGTTTTCCACATATGGTGAAAAGAGCGAGCCAGGCTTTGATAATAGCTGCAAAATTGTTTCTTATTTTATTTTTCTATTTAGTCTCTAATTTATTTTCAGTAGTTATGACTCTGAAATACCACTGTAAAATTTCTTTTTGAGATACCTGGTGTTTGTGTCTGGTTCTTTGATCTGACCTATGACAAGGAACAAGAACAGATGTGAAAGACTTCTCTGCCCAAGCAGTGTGATCAAATGCTCAGCTGTGCATAGTTGCATTCAAGAGCATTCAGACACAGATGTTAGATTTGAGGGGAATTTTGAAAATGTGGTCAAGAGTATAAACTGTCAGCCTTGTTTTAGATTCCCAGTTCAAATACTGTAAAAACATTTATTTGGCCTTTAGTAAGGGCTACTCCTCCTCCTGATGTTTTATATAAAATTTAGTGTATGACTAAATTAACCTTGTTAAAACTGACCATCAGCCAAGCAGAGACAGAAATTAATCATGAGAGAGTAATAGACAAAGTTACGCCTTTTTAAGGGTAAGGAGGATTTTAATGTGCTCATTAAAAAAAATATTCACTAACAAAGTTAACATTCTCATACAATGCAAAAATTCCTAATTCTGTGATACACAATGGGACATCCAATTTAGAAAGGGTCAGTGAGTTTCAGAGGTCCTTTTCCTCCTTTCTGGAGGGAATACGTTCTTTGGAAACCTACCTTTTGAGGAAAGGGTGGAAGGCAGCAAGACCTATTGAGATGACAATGAGATCAAAAAAGAAGGAGTGATTATTCAAATCCCTCAGAGAAATAAAAGCCTGAAGTAAGAAGAACTGAACCCAAAAAGGAGCAGGCAGGGTGGGGAGCGGGCAAAGGGGAATGAGAAGCAGAAACTGAATGCAGAGGGCAAGGCCTGAATGGGAAGCAGTGAAAGAATTAGGAGCTGAAAAGGGAAGGAGGAGGGGAAAGTAGGGCTGAGGAAGAGAAGAAAGCGGTGAGAGGCACATCATGGTGAATGAAGCAGAGATGGAAAGTTTATTCTTCTCAGCCTGTAGCAGCTCTTTTGAATACTTTATACGATGGGTCTATGATGCTAAAACACAGCTTAATCGTATTGCTTTTCCTGGGGTCTGATTGATCAAAGTTTCCATTTTTACGTCTGTTGTCAGAGTGGGCCACACTGGTGAGTGGCAGGTACTGTAAAGTTTCAGAAGGCCATGAGACAGCACATCCAGTCCTCTGCTTGGTTGCTTAGATACACTAATGAATTGTATTAGGAATTTCTCACCTCACATTTGCACTGCCCTATGTTTCAAGTACCGCATTTCAGATAGCAACATAAGCAGACTCCAGGCAAGTAAAAATAAAGTATTTTTTTATGAAGAAAACTACTTACAGCATCACTGCAACCACAACAAGCCTTTTATCAGAGAGATTGATTTCCTCATCATTTTTCTAAAGTCTTCCTTCTGCAACCTCTGCTCTTTCCTCTGAATACCCTGCAAGTCACAATAGCCCAATTTTTGACACAGTGTATGCTGGAATAGTCTTCAAAAAAAATTAGACCAGATTTCAAACCCATTGAAGGATATATCTGGTGATAGGTGCCTGAAAAAGGAGTTGGTGATTAGCCCAACAAAAAGAACCCATGCCTTCAATGTTCTAGCTATACCTTTATATTAGAGCAGGAAGCATGTAGCAGGACATGTTGTGGTATCTCCCTGAAGGGAGCTAAGATGTTAGCCTGAAACTGTGATCTACAAATGAATTTTACGAGGAGCGTCACGGAAGTGGCAAAACATGTAAGCTTTTGTGTGCGGAGTAACTGTTAATACGATTAGAGAAACAAGCACTCAAGGAGTGTGAGTTACTCAGACAATATTGTCTTCAACTCAAAAAAGAGGATAGAGGACATAATGATGTGCACTGATGGGTGAGTATTAAGCTTTTTTTAACATTTGGCTCTTAACAGAAATAAATGGATTTACTGGAAAACAAGATAAAGTCAGGTTATCAGTGAAGTGGAGACACATTAGTGGTTTTCTTTATAAGCAGTTCCTAATTAAGGCAAACTACTGTCCATGTACTTACGTCCCAATTAATTTAAACTTCAAACTCTTAAAAAATTTCATTGCACTTATTAACTAAAGAAAAGCTAAATTTATCCTATCTTAATTCTCTTCTGTTTTTTTGAGCCTAATAGTCCAGCTGCAAGTGCATTTTTCCTTTTAGTATTGGCATGTGAGAAGGTCGGAGTCAGTGTTACCTCAAAGCATGGGCCATAGCTTGTAGGGGTCCAACAGTCAACACACAGAAGACTTGTGGAGAGTTAGCTCCTTTTGCGTCATTTTAGCACATTGCATAATTTGGATCAGGTTGAGTCTCTTTTTGGCTGCCTAAAGATCTGTGAGAGTAGGACTTCCACCTTCATGGATCCTAGACATAAATTGAATCTAACCTGTGTTGAGAAAGTGAAGAAGCTGAAGCTGATGCCAAAGAGGAAGAGGAAAGAGAAAGAGAAAGAGAAAGAGAGAAGAAGGAGCTGGGCATTTGTTCCAATAAAGTTCAGCTAAGAAAAGTTACGGGAAAGGTGATGGCTCATTTGGCAATGAAAATCCTCTTTTACAAACACTTAAATGTTTATGTTTTATTACCTCCCATGAATTTCAGAAAATGCAAGAAAGGAAATTTATCCTATTATGCTCTTATTTATTTATTCGTGAAGAACCACCAGTGCCGTGATACTACATGCTAACAAGTTAGACATAGATGTTAAATATATTGAGTAATATAACTGTGGAAATAATGAGATAAAGTGAAGTCTCTGATTAAATATAGTCTCTGGAAGAATAAGATAATTTGAGCATCCTGTTACAATCTCTGATAGGAAGGAAGTTAATAAACAGTGGTTATTAAAAAAGAGCAACTGATTTACTGTAGGAAGAGCTGGAGAAATAAAATCTCCCACTGAGAAAGTAACTCACAAGTTCAGCTTAACAAAAGATAATTTTAAATCAGAATAAAATATATTTTGCCATAGGTAAGAATACATTCTCTTGTGTTCTGTAAGTTTGGGGTTTTTTTCTCCAAATTTAGTTAAACTGCTTAAAGACATGTTATGCAATCAAATTCTACAAAGTAATATTGGGAAGCTTGTGCAAGGTTTCTGTCTATTTAGATTCCTGAAAATAATAGAGAAGGCTACACCTGCAATTCTTCTGAGTTCAGTTATAGCAAAGTGCAGATATCAGTGTTCTGCTGTCATGGTTTAGCCCCAGCCAGCAACTCAGCACCACGCAGCCGCTCGCTCACTGCCCCTGCCCCGGTGGGATGGGGGAGAGAATCGGAGGAGTAAGAGTGAGAAACACTCCTGGGTTGAGATAAGAACAGTTTAATAATTGAAATAAAGTAAAATAGTAATGCTAATAGTAACAGTATAATAATGATAATAATAGTAATGATACACGAAGCAAGTGATGCACAATGCAATTGCTCACCACCCGCCGACCGATACCCAGACAGTTCCCGAGCAGCAATCGCTGCTCCCTGGCCACCCCCCACCCCAATTTATATACTGAGCATGACATCATATGGTATGGAATAGCCCTTTGGTCAGTTTGGATCAACTATTCTGGCTGTGCCCCCTCCCAGTTTCTTGTGTGCCTGGCAGAGCATGGGAAGCTGAAAAAGTCCTTGACTAGCATAAGCAGTACTCAGCAACAACTAAAACATCAGCGTGTTATCAACATTCTTCTCCTACTAAATCCAAAACACAGCACTATGCCTGCTGCTAGGAAGAAAATTAACTCTATCCCAGCCGAAACCAGGACATCTGCAAAGGAAAGTGTGATTCAAAGTGAATCAAAGATTAGCATCTGCAGACTTTCTCCTCCCTGTTAAAGAAGGTGACCTATTTAATAATAACATTTCCAAAGAAATGAATTAGTTTCTATTCATTCCCCTTGTCTCCCCAAACAAATGCTGTGCTCAACGTCCCTCTGTTGCTGTATGTTCATGAACCTAGAAATAGAGAAACCTGACAGGGAGTCTAAACTGAGTGTTAACTACTCTTTCTTAATAGCTTACTTTGACATATGCTTAGATGAAGCCATAGCTCTCAGTAGAAATAAAAAAGAACATTGTCCAGATGTTTCAAAAAGGTTTTTTTTCCCTTTTTTCCAGCAGGGTGTCTTTATTGTTTGTTTCCTATTGATAGCAGGCATTAATAGATGAGTAACTAATACTTGCCACCAAAGAAAAATTCTCCTAAGTAGAATTCCCCATGGCAAAATCATTGCATGCCAAAGACTCCACTGACATTGTGCATACCAGGTATAAGACTGCTGAATGGTCACTCTGCAGCAGCAGCAGCCACTTTTGAGAGTATGTATTAATTGGATCTTGCAAATCCCTGGAGGCTTGATGAGCCCTACACAATGAGGTCCCTTCTGTCTCTTCTGGCTAAAAGATGTACACAAAATACCTTAATACACTACTCGGTTGGCTTAACATTTGGGCTCTTTCCTGAGCCAGTGAGCAGTTTAAGTGATCCGTCTTACAGACATTCAGTAAAGGTATTATGACTTAGATCTTCCACACCCAATCATGTTACTATATTTAACATTTGACCAAGCATTGGCTGAGTGGCAGTAATTGCCTACGTACACGCCGTGGGATAACAGGAAAAAAAAGCTTGAGTTTGGTTAGGCCACAGTGAGAGAGATGCAAGCTAAGTTGAAACACCTAATGCTTGCCCCAGGATCAGAGCACGCATCCTGACTAATGCAGCTGCTGGACTGACGAGTGAAGACCTGTGCCGCTCAGGTAACCTGTATGTACATCCAAACCCTCAGAGTAACTATTGTTCCTCAGCCCATTCTTGGCTCTTGGAAGGAATCCTTTGCAACTTCAAAGGATGCAAGGCTGATCTCCTACACTGGCCACTGAGGGGTAGGTGTGGGACTCTAAAGATATGGTCCCTGTTCAGCCTGTTCAGCCTGCCCTCCTCCCATAGCAAAGGAGGACATTGTTGTCTACAGCAGGCCTGGACTAAAAGCACCAAACACAAAACAGGGATCTCACTCTCCAACTCAACCAGACAAAGATACATCTAACTTTCAGAAACTTTCTAATATTGTGCAACTATTTCTATGACTTGATTGCATAAACCTACCTGCCTAGTAACACTTGTTTCTAAAAAGTCTTTGGTAAACCCAGTTTGCCTACTTGAGAGGATACATGTAATTGTCATCATTCAGAACGAAGTATTTAAGTTCTGTGTGGAGTTGTTAGAGACTTGACTGAAAACATATGGTTAAGGATGAAAAAGTAGGAAAATATTTATCTAGTCAATGGAAATTTGCAACCCTAAAAGGAAGAAAACTGAAGACAATCAAGATTTGGGAGAGAAAGAAGTTGAAGCAAAATTTAGACAATCATGAAGACAGAATGGGTTGGCAAGAAAGAAGAGCTCCTGAGGAATGAAGAGCTATTTTCATCCCTGTTATATAAGGTAGACAAGTGCATATGACAAAATATTAGGTGGGTTTTTTTTCAGATGATATACCCCTGGTAGGGTCACCATGTGAGTAAGGTATGTAGTAAGTTATACAGTCTGTCTTTCCTGTATGACTTCCATAAAATCCATATTCAGCAAGCCTTGCTTTCTGGCAAACAATGGGACATTCAGCTTATATGTGAGGGGTGAGGGCATTCCAGTGAAAAGAGAGGGCACAGAATGGGAAAGAGAAGCAACATTGGCACAAAAGAGGCAAAGAATGCCAATTCAGAAGGCGGGTGTGAAAGTAAAATCTGCTTCCATGCCTGCTACAGCATATATTACACAACTGGCACTTACTTGGCAAATCACCCACTCAGGCACTGACCTTGGCAGCATCACAGGGATAACCTCTATGTGAGGAAGGACTGTGCTTCAACAATGTCTCCAAAATGTTTGGCACCAAAGTACTTTTTTAAGAAAGCAAGCATTTCTTCCACTCCGTATTTCAGTTGAAAACCAGCATTTTCTTTTGGCTGCAAAGCAGACATCCTGTCCATGACTTTTGGTATATTCTTCATATGGTGTTCCAGATTATTTGATATTGCATATAAATGCCATTGCACAACCATCCCATTTTGTGGATGTTCCCATGTTAGAAAGCAATGGGTGTATTCAGAGACTTGCTCAACTTAAATGATCTCCTTGTTAATTATTTGAGGAATTATGACAGAGTGCTTGGGGCTGGAATGCCCTGGTAGAAAGTCTACTGAAGGAAAAATGGAAAGCATTCCAAATACTGGTGAAATTGAGATTTGTCTCTTCCAATGCCATGCTATCTTGTGCACAGTAGTGAAAGAAAGATTGGGGATGTTAGTATGAGTAGTCGTCTTTTATTGCTTTAACAAAGTAAATCTATTCACTTTAATGGTTTGCTGGAGGTTATATACTTACTCAGATCATGTAGAAACTCAGCATCCAATTCTACAAACTTGAGAGTGACTGCTATTAATATGTGTGAGCAAAGTTAGCAACATGTTCAAGGCATTACAGTATATACCTTTAAAGAGGGATGGAAACACATGAATCCTAGAATGAGATTGGTAAGTGTCTTCAAGCACACTCCAAGGATGAAAATCAGTCTTCTGGATAAGAACCTAAGGCTCTCAAAGAAACTTGGGGTTAGTTTTGAACATGATTGGAATTATGATTGCTAGAAAGAAACGAATGTGTTAGTCTTCCAATTTGCAAAGAAACGTGAAAGTGAACAGAGGCAGAGATGTTTATTACAATGCAGATGAATTTAATTCGTACAGACTTGATATTGATTTGCATTTGGTCTCTAAAGAATGACTGAAACTTTTTTAGTGAAGTCAAATAGTAGGATGTCTCCTTGCTATGCACAATACAAAGTCTTTGAATCAGGAGAAGGAAAGTCACATACAAATACATAGGTATTGTAAGTGATTTACACTCTATTCAGTGCCTCCCACAGAAAGCCTGTTAGGTGGAACATGGACATTATTTTTAAATAGTGTAGGTGTGAATACTATTATGAGTTTTAAAGGATATAGTCATTCTGAGAATTATTCTTCCTAGGAAAGATTGCACTAGTGAAGTAGCAGATCTTTGCGGGTAAATATTTTAAGAAGCCTTCTAAATAGTGTTTTGCCCATATGCATCCCCATACTTACTACCAGGTGGCATAAAAATGGCATCACATGTTGATCTCTCTCTTTTTCTCTTTCATTTCCACTGTCACTCATTTTGATGAATGGAGGGTCACAGCCAAAATGACAAACCGTGGCAAATGCCTGAGGTCCAGATGAGGAAACCAGACTCTTTTCAGGACCCAACTTGACCATTTTAATGATGGTGGGAGGGGACAGGAACTAGGCCTGATGAGATGGGATCTGCAGCTGGCTTTCACCACCTCTCTTACCTGGAATAGACATTTGGTCTGGATGGGACCTTTAGCTTGGCTCTTCCTGTGTCTTCATGCTCTGAGGCTGCAATACGCCTTGTGCTGGGTGCTGGCACTCCCAGACTGGCTGTGCCAGCCTTGATCATCTATCACAATCAGACTGGGTACAGATTTCCTGGAGGACTTCACACAACATTAATTCAATTCCATTATCTTCAAAAAGAACATCTCTGTTCAGAAGACTGTGAATCATGCAGGTGAAAGGATTTTTTAGAGGATGGGCAACAGGTTACAGAAAATGACCTGAAAGGAAAGGAAATCTTAAACTCTGGAGTTTTTCCAGGTGAAGATTTTGAAGATGTATTTAGCATCTCTTCCTCAATTTGTCTGCCTTGGAACTGAGAACAACATTTCTCCTGCATGGTTCACAGGGAGATACAGGATCTTTGGATTTAAGTGATCTGTCCTTACACTGTCAGATAATGTCACAAAGTCAATAGCAGGGAGTTGCAAATTTCCAGCATATAGGAAGCCCTGCTTGTATCTCAAATCTAGAGGTCTCTGTAAAGAGTAATGCTCCTGCATGCTAGCGCAAACACTACTGACTGGATAAATAAGAGCTTTCTCTCTCACAGCTACATTGCTGTGGCTTATAACTCTTGCACAAAGGTCTTAAAGCAGAAGGTTTCTCTCCTTTGCCCAAAATAAGCACATTCAGCTTTTTGGATTACAGCTGAGATGATTGCTTCGCAACCTAACAGCCACTGCAAACAAAATACGATGTCATGAAATTCAACAAAGATTTTTGATGAACAGACATCAGCAAGTAACTGTAGATCTTTGAACATGAGTGTTTAATCCTGCTATTTAAAGTTCTTGGACTCCTTTATTTATAGTCATTTCTATGTCTTGTCACTGTGGCATCCGAGTGGCTCACAAGACTCCCATGAGCAAAGCAAAGAATTACCCCAGTTGCGGGGGGGAAGGAGCAGAGGAGGCTGAGAGACGTGGCAGTCACGCAGAGCATTTGCAGAACAGCCAAGATCACAATCCATCCTTCCTCCCCTTTATGAGTTCCCCATCCTTCCTTCCTTTTACTAGACTGTTGGCCAAATAAATATGTGCCTTCTATCCAAAGGTCTTTCTCCTGGTTTTATCATCATGATCGAGCTAATTGGGAGCAGGAGGGTAAATGAGGCATAGCTGATGTACGTGGCATGATGCCCAGCTGACGCTACTATTAAGCTGATGCCGGAAAAGTTAGGAAACCATAGCCTGGCACCGAATAATAGGCCTATTGCAACTCAAGTGCGGGGCAGAGGGAGATTTTCCTGCAGCTGGCACCTTGTCTACAAGTGGTGTACAAGAGAAAGTAATGAATGACTTGACTCTTTATGTTTCCTATGTTCATTTTATCGCAGTTCATCAGGCACCCATGAGTCTGACTGATAACTCCATATAAAAAGCAATGATCATTTCCCTTAAGAGAAATGAGTGACAGATGAAGAATAAGCTGCAATTATAATCTCCCTTTTCATGGGTTAGGTTGGCAGTTTAACAAACTGTGCTCATTAACTGATTTAAGTTCCAATTCCCTGTTTTTATATCTGATGTGAATATATTTAAGTTAAACATTGCTTGTGATGCAGGATAACATCGAACACCATAAATAAGGAACACTGGAGATAAACTAAACTTTCATTTCAAAATGAATTTGCGCCATCAAGATAAGGTACCTGGCACTTCGCTCAGCAGTTTTTCCATTAAAAACCCATGTTTGCCCAAAGGGGAGCATCTGTTAAGATCACTGCTGCCACATGGAAGCCTTTTCCCATATGTACGCCATAAAAAATGAAATGAGGATATAAATTTTTTCATCACAAATGAAATGCATTAAGCAGAAGAGAAAAACAGCTATGTAAAAGCCAAACTCAGCCTGGTAAATATGGGTGAAACTTGCCTTTTTCCCCTTTTATAGTCTGATCTTCTCCGAATATGCAATCTGCTCTGGGTACTTGACTTTGGAGGGACAAGGCTGAGCTTCTTAGATGAGACAGTCAAATCACCAAAGATTTTTATGAAGCTTCAGAGCTATTAGTGGGTATGTTACTGCTTGGTTGGAGATGGTGATGATTTACAGGAAACCTGTGGATAATTAAAGGCTGCACAGAGTGGTTGCCATTAAAAAGCAATTATTTACCATTGATTAGCATATTATGGTGAGCCTAATTAAGCAGAGGAACAACTTATTCAGGGTTTTGATGGATTCACCATCGCCGGGAATTTTCTTTAAGGTTGGCTGTTTTTCTAAAAGGTACATGCACATTTAAACAGGAAATCATAGCTGAAATACTCTTAGACTCCTTTTGTAAGGGGTTGTATGTTAATTAGCACAGCATTTCCTTCTGTTTTTTCCTTCTATGGTGTTAGAAATGTTATACGTTTTTGTATACTCATAACAGAAGCTATTGCAACATTTATTTGGGTGGAGCAGCCTCTGGTAAAGGGTTATTCTTTAATGCTGATCTGCATGTATCTCCCTTTCTCCCTTACCGCAAGTAGGTACAGCCAGAAGGGATTGAAGAGTGGAGGCTGAGAACTGACTCATGGCTCCTTTACTCTGCCGTTGGTTGTGTGCCACATCTAAAACACCTTCTCATTGCAGAGTTATATATAGAGAACTTCCAGATTAGGTACAGAACTGGTTCTTCAAGGTTCTTTTCCCTTCATAAGGGCACAGGAGTCATCTTGGGAAGGATGGAGGGGCTGGGGACAGAGACATGGCAGAGCCAGTTGAGAGGCTCTTGGGGGTCAAAAGGGTCATAACCAGGAAAATACCCCTTTGACACTGCACCGCTCCACTGCAGTGTCTAGCAATAGTGATTACTCCATGCTCAGAACTCTAGGAAGAATTATAGCTGCATGGGCACTTCCCACACCATCATATTTTTCTGTTCCAGGGCTTTTTTAGGGGTTCCCCATCCCTCAGTCCCTTCCAGCAGCTGCTGCTGCTGCTGTGGATTTGCAGCTGCTCTTTCTGTGTGGGCTCTGCTCCCATATGGCACCATAATTCTTCCTTACTCACCACAGCTCTGCCCACTCTCCTAGTATCCATGGCGTTATTGAATAGTACATCACTTTGTTCTCTGAAGAGAACATTATGTGTTTTGGCTATTAATCATGAATCCAGTGTTTTTATTCCACAGACCTGAAGGCTTAATTAAAGTGATGCCAATTCTTTTGTTCAATAGTCACTCTTTCTCTGCAGTATATGGGAAGTTTTCCTTTTTCCACCCATCCTTACCTGGTCTGCAAAGCTCTGATCAGTGGAGAAGAAGATGTCCCCAAACGTGCCATCTCCAGAAAATACAGTTTTCAACAAAGCATATCTTAGAAAAATAATGGAGATGATTTGTTCTTCTGGGCTGGGAATGTTCACTCAACACAGTGTCCCATGAAATCAAACATCCATGCTATAGGTCACCTGGGCTCATCTTTTACAGTCTATCAGTGCATTTGCTCCCTTTTGAAGCCTGTGATGTCAGGGTGCTGTGGGTAGGCAGGTTGGTTTATCTGTCTCTGTCTGGGCTTTGGAGCTTTACTCTAGTACCACAGCACCCAGAGCAGAAGTCAGCCAGAGAATGAAAGGAAGGGGAATTTAACTAATTTTTTCCCTCTTTCTCTTACTTTTTTTTGTTACATTCCCTCTCTATGTTTGTTGCATGTACGTGAATAGCTATGAGATGTAATGACCTCCCATTTCTTCTGCAAAGACCCTCAATTAACAACACAGCTGGATCAGGCACAAGGGCACATGCTTTTGCCTGCCAGCCTGAAATGTCTGGTATACCAAAGGCTGTGGCAAGCAACACTGTTCTTGACCTGTCATATCCTTATGCTCTTTTCTAGAAGAAAGGAGAAGATATGGTGTAGCTTTAATGCTATCCATCAGAAGAAAGAAACCCGTTATTACACTATCCTATATTTCTTGGGCTCGTTTGGTCACCTACTGTAAACTACTCACTAGACACCAAAACCCTATTAAGCCAAGAGCAACCTACCTGAAGACCATAGGATCGAACAGTTAAACTTTTATATCCAGCGTTGCAAGATGCCAACTGATAGCATCTTTGCTTTCTTCTTTGTTGCAATGTGAAGTGCCTCACACAGAAAACCAGGATGGCATATGAATAATAAATATTGCTGAGTAACAGCTGGAGTTTCTCAGGGTGCCTGTGTTCCCCTCTGTGAAATGCTTCCCTGTATAATTTACTAGGTGTCTCTCATTAAAGCAGAGATAGTATATACAATTACAGTTAACAAAACGATACCTCTGAACAAAACGATACCTCTGAACAAAAGAGGTCACTGCGTTGCCTGGAAACTGTTAGTCTGTCTAAAACCGAGTGCCTGCTATTGCAGACCCGTGCTAATTTGTGCTGCTTTTGAACAGGAGTGGCTGTGGGAAGTCAGCCCAAGAGCGAGACACTTGTTTGCAGGCAGGAGGAACCCTGCTGTAGCTGTGAGGGCCTCCTCACTCCACATGCAGAGTCACCTGGACAGGGTAAATGGCATTTGACTGCACACCACAATGCTACAGGGTGGGGGTAAATCCCAAAGTCTCCGTATGTGGGAGCCAAGGGACAGCATACGTGCTCCTGATCCTGTAAAATAGGTCTAGACGTAACGTGGCTGTTGTGACTCTGCTCTGGATGCTGTTCCCTTCAACAGGGGCATAGCAGCAGCTTCAGGCTCTGAGCAAGAGGCAGGGGTTTAGCTCGGGGATAACTTTTGTGCATATATTAATATGCTTGTTTCTTCACTTCAGTGGTGGAGGAGCATTATGGACTTTTTCCTGTGATATAATGTCACAATTAGTTGTGAGAGCCACTGAGCCTATTATAAGGGACATTTCATGCAATCATGTTTGCTGAAAAATTTTTCATGCTTGCAAGAACAAGAATATATACCCAATTATTTTCAGAGTGGCAATTTTCTCCATGTGGATTTAATTAGAAAATGAATAAAGAGAAAGTAGGTTTTTTTGGTTTGCTTTCTTTTTACAAACTCAAGTTTCAGGAAACGAATTGCATAAATGTTGCTGCCTTGGTAGCCTTTAAAATGATAATAATAATAACAATCAAATCTTGTTCTCAAAAGGCCAGGAAGGCATTTGTTGTAAATAGACTCAGCTCCATGGAAGCTCATGGATTTTTGCCAATTGATACCAATTTAGAATCTGTCCTGACCTTTCATTCGGGGATATAAAGTGCCCTGATGGCAACTACAAATTTTGAAAACGACAGAGTTCTTTTAAGACACATTCTAAAGAATAATTGAACCTTGAAAAGAGGAAGATTCAATGACAGAAAGTCTATGATAAGTGGGTTTTTTTTGGAGGTGGGGGGGTAACACAGTGAATCATATTTTCTTGAAGGCCATGACTCTGTTACTCAGAGTTATATTGAATTGAACCTCAGTATGTGAGAAGAGCTGATTGATTTTGATGGATTTGCTCACAGATCAAGGTGCTTATTCAATGACAGTTAAGTTGGCAGAATTGGATCTTGTGATAAATACAAATAAAACTTTTTTGTGAAAGGCAGATGAAACAGGGTAGCATCTTTCCAGCCTAGCTACCTATCTAACCCCTTAGGCACTGATCTTCCTAGGCATGTCATTGAAGGAACACTTGAAAAAACCTTCTTGACACTCACGTACACTCGTGCTGAGGAGACAGGTAACTTTTTCCCACCCTGAACTGCAACCGGTCTTTGCATCATACACTGCCAGTTAGTGCTCATTCTTGGGAACAGGGAACCCTGAATCCAGGTGTTCTCCTCTGCGTAAAGGGACGGCACCCTTCCGCTTTCAGGTGTTCCTCTTCTGCTTCCTCCTACTAGTAGCAGGCACCCAAATGGAAGTGTGTCTATGCCTGAATTACATGCCTAAGTTGGGTGCATAGTCTCTGCATTAAAAAGGGGATGGGAATATACTCCAAATGTTATATTATCCCTCATACTGCAGTATTTGAGAGGAGTTGTGAATGGGAAAGACCTTCACATTGTTCCTCTGTGTGAGCTGCCATCACAGAGCAACACAAATGCATCTTTCATCTTCCTGCTACCTGCTTTGTTTTTCTTTCCTGCAGTAAAACACCTTCGTTCTCTCGCTTAATACTTCTGCCTCTGCCTTCACCTGGGAATTTCTGCCCATATCTTTCCTTCTTAATATAACCCTTCTTGTTTGTCCCACTCTGCCAGAGCAACTGAGGACTGCAGCCCTCAAGAGCTGTTTTTGTAGCCCTGCCTTGGATACCTCGCTGTTCATGGGTTAACACTTGCCTGATAACCTAGCTCTGTGCTTTGCAAGTTGATTTGACAATAATAGCCAGAGCTGCTGTGAAGTTTTTCCCATGGATGCATATTTCTGTGTCTGTTTGATGTCTCTTCACTTGCCAGTAGTCATGCTGAGGCTATGCAGCTGGAGTAGGATAGTCATCGGTAAGTCTTATTTTGCTAATCATTCTCATGTCACACAGAGTAAGGAGGCGAGAACACCTCTGGTACAGGTCTACCGATCAACTATTTTCTGATTCCTGGCATAACATATAAGTTATCAAGGACAGTGTCTAAATCAAATAATGGAATGCACAAATTACCTTCTTCTTAATTCTCAAGCTATAAATGCAAAACCTGCAAAGCTGTGTCTGATAGGAGAAGCAAAAGAAAAACAATGAGATACATTATGGAAAAATTCTATTTTAGCAGCTATGACATGAATTGCAGAGTGGGTAATTTCAGAATCGATTAGAATATTCTGTATTATGAGAGATAAATGACTGAATGATAACTGTATGTGGTTTGGAGTTACAAGTGAATTGAAAGCTCCTGAGTTTGGTGTTTAAGAGACGTGTTTGCAGTAAGACTGGGATGAGGTTGAATACAGAGAAACTAAGTCAGGCAAGTTGTTGAGGGATATTTAAAGGGGAATAAATCTTACAGTACCTAGGTAGATAGACTACAACAAGTGAGCAGCATTAACTGGAGAAACATACACTGGAAGATAAAGGGGCTGCATTACTCTATCAGTAGATACTGCATTACCTTATCTGAATATTTAAGTATAGTATTTCCTGTTATTTCATATGGTACATTAAATTGAAAAAAAAAAATCACTGCAGTGAAGCTAAGGTATTGGAATAGAGCAGTGTATTTATTACAAACCAAGCAAGTTAGAGTTACAAAAAATAAGGAATACAAGGAACAAAGAATTAGTGTAGTGCTTCATAAGCAAGCATTGATTTAACTGGCTCCATCTTAACTCTGCCCCAGAATTAAAAAAAAAAAAAAAAAAAAGAAAAGAAAAAGAATCAGGTCTTTGCGTATATAGACATGAATGTAATTTAACAAAACAGGCTGAATCATGAATTTAATTACACAGCAAGTGCAAGTAAAGTGGTTGTAATGCTGTTATGGAAATGTGACAGTGATAAACTTATTCACATTACATTCTGTTGCTAATTCAATTTCCATGCACAAGCCCAAAATGCTAGGTTTAGTTCTGTCACTACAGATATAACAAAACCAGTATAAAGGAAGACATGTTTTGTAGTTCTTTCAATAGCTGGATATTAAAAAGCTATGTTTTCCTTCCTAATAAATGTTATACTTACAATTAAACAAACAAAAGCACAGTTTTATAGCCAATCTTTATGTCCATGAATGATAAGTACAGCATTAAAAAACATTGAAGCATCCACAGTAAAATTGTACATTAAAACTCATGCTGAAAATGAGAGAGGAACACATTTGAAGAAAATCTTAGTGACATCTAGGAAATCTATGGGAAAAGAAAATTTGCTCCCTGCCTGACTCCTCTGCTTCTCATTATCACAGGAGTATTACTACACCTGCACTTCACAGCCACAATCATATTACTAAAATGTTAATAACTTTTTAAAATGAGTCTATGTATTTGCTCTTCACTTCTGTGCACTATATGAACCGCAATCCCTGTCTCTGCCAATGTTGGATTTTTGTTACAGGGTGGTGAAAGCTCTTGAAAATGTCTATGCTGTAATGATCTAATTAGTTTTAGAATGGGCAGTTTAGAGATCTGTTGTCCAGACGACATAAAATTCCATAAGAATATGCAATTTTTGCCAAAAGTTAACAATTTCAAGCTCATTTCACTTCTTTTTTTTCTAAGTTTCAAAGCTGAGGGTAGGGGTCAACAGTTGGGTATACACAACCAAGCAAGCTCCTGTTGGGAAGGGGAGAGCAGTGTGTCACTGTTCCCTGGTATATAAGCCATGTGCTCATTTTTACTCACTGTTGGTATGTGAGGTAAGTGTGGAAGAAAGGACTGCAGACTAACTGTGTGCATATGGGAAGTAGCTGATGTTGGTAAGTCCTTTCCCCTAAGATAACTTGTGTAATAGTACGCTGGTCATACCGTTACATTCATCACAGAAACACATCCACAGCCTTGATGCTGGAGAGGTTGTAGGAACAACTTAGTACCATCATAAAGTTGCCGTTGATGACTTGACTTGCCACCATCCTTTATCAACTTTTGATTTTTGTTCTACAGGATTTACAGTTGGCTAAATAAAAGCTCTGGTTCCTTGGCAATGATGTGTGTTCATGGATAGGTCTCTGTGAGGAAAAGATGTACATACTTCTGATGCCAATATACAGCTTCTGACACTATAGTAGCAAGAGAAGTATTATGCCAAGCATAATGTATAATCTGGTTTACAAGAAGAAGAAATAAATTTAAAATGTTGCATTAGAACTTGAACTTCTCAATATCATAGCCTAAACCACCTAGTAATTTACCCAGTGGGAGAGCAATAAATGGCCAAGTTCGGCACCAGAAGAAGACATTTTTGACAAAAGAAAACATTTGGGCTTTGATTTTTGTTTGCATTTGGCAATAGAAACCGTTCTGGGGAAGTAAACAAGACAGAAGTGGTATATTGAAAGTAATTTTTAGAGAAGCCCTGGTAAAGCCAAAGTATAGTCGTCTGTGGCCCGCAAGTCCATTGTACGTGGCTCTCAGAGGGGCCACCTGTGAGACTGTGATCATTCTCCAGGGGACCAAGCAATCACCGAAGCTGCAGTCTCTTCCAGCTGTTTGGAGACTGAAGATTGTGCCTGGACACATAGGGTCTGGGGTCCTCAGAACTTACAACATAGGCGACTTTCTGTAGTAGTTTGTTAATGGCCATCATGTTGCTGAGGGTGGTGGTGGAGGATTTCAGTCATTTGCTATGTAGTCCCCAGCCTGACTGGCCAAAGTGGCCTTCTAGGAACAAAATTTTGGGGATCCCTGTCCTTTGTCAATGTTGTCTCTAAAAGAAAACAAGGAGACAGCAACGCAAGAAGAGAATTTGCCCAATGATCACGTCAAACAGTTTATTATTTTCCTAATTCTTTCAAAAGGATAGCATTGGTGTCATCACATGTCCCAACCTGTGAAATGAGGAGGATCACTGTTATATACTTTATGACCCAGCCAGCTCCTTTTTAGTTTACAATTCTCCTTCCTCATGTCTGTCCTGACAGATGCGTTGTCCCAAGCCTTACCCCAGCTATGCCCTCAAATGATGATTGATCTAGCTACCCTGATAATGAAAGCCATGCGTGCTGCTTTCTCTAAAACCAAAGTACAAGGAGTTGTTGGTCACCATTGGTCTCACCCTTGGGAGGCTGTGTTCCAGAGCAAAGGGACTGATAGCGCAAGTCAGTGAGTGCTCCCGCTGATTTACAAAAATGCCTAAAACATTAGACCTAAAAGAAAATTCTTGGGGTGCCGATCACATTTTTGAAAGTTTTCTTTGTATCTTCGTTATGTGTTGCACTGCCCCAGTAGGATATAAAGAGCGTGGTGAATATTTGGTATTTTCATTTCAAGTAGGTGCTTGGAAGTCTAGATATAAAGTATCTGCTGTTGCTGAGAATAGAAAAGAAGGCTGGCAGAGATATTTCCTGTGAGCACTGCCAGAAAAAAAAGAATTTTACATAGGTAGAATAAGGTAAGGATTCCTCTGCAGTAGGATGTCTCCTTTTCATCTTTGAGAAGATGTTATTTGTGAGGCTTCTGAAATTACATTGCCAAAAATGTTTCTTTTTTACTACCTATCTTAAATTTATCTTCTAGCTTTACAGTGAAAATGTGCTTTCCTATCTTTTTATTGTGACTCAGTTATATCAGAACTTTCGAATTTTGCTGATAGGGTTTTAACTGTTTTAAATAATTTTACAATGTAAGAGTCATTTGTCTGGGTAAAACAGGGATATAGTTCTGTCTGGAAAAAATAATTTTTCATTCTAACAACAGGAAAATACCAGGCAGGGAAGGACATTATCACTTAACCAACCAGTAAGCAATAAGATCATGATTTTGGGCACATCCTCATGAAAGCTGACATCAAGGTTAGCCTTTGGCTAAGCCGGAAATAAATGTAGTCCAGAGTTACTATCCCTTGAAAAGGAAAGAAAATGTAAGCTGAAGCCCTGTGTGCCTACTCCATTTCAGGAGTCATCCAAAAAGACAATAAGCACTGTGGCCTAAAAAATTTTACTTTTTTCCATTCCTTCAAAGCAAATGACTAAAGAAAGCACTTCACTGCCCCTCTTTTTTTGTGCACACATTCACTTTAGAAAATGTGTGTTGTTTACAGGTGGAACAGAATACATGAAATAGCATGTAAGTATTTATTGTGATTCCTGCAGCCATTCAATTTCTCTTTGGATCAATTAGGCTGCTGTATACTCACCACCTTAGCATGTGCCCTCCTCAGCCAGTTACCTGTTTCCAATACAATCTGTTTTTTTGCTGCTTCTCACTACAGAAGAAACTCAAAATGAACTTAAGCAAGCTCTAGAAAAAAAGACATTTTAATATACACCTTACCTCACAGCTCGTGTAAAGGAAGTTAAATTAATGGAAGTGGAGGTCAGTTTTTCTTCAAACTAGAGTTTTGAAAACATAATTTTAAATATTTAAAATGGAATACCTAAGGAATTTGTCAATCAAACCTAATTTGTGTGTAGAAAATTAATCAGTTAAATGTGCACTTCATCATTTCACCATGGTTAAAGGAGAACTGCAGCCAGAGACAAAGATCTAAGAAATAGGTGTATTGGTGGACTAATATAAATAAAACAGAAATAGCTTCAAGACTCTTTATCTAACTTATTTGAGCTTTTAAAAAGGATGAATGTTAGTCATGGCTGTTTCAGGATTCACTTTAATACATATTTGATGAGAATTGAAAGAACTCAGAAATTCTCTTTTATTTAGGCTTTTCTAAATACTAATGTGGAATCAACCTTGGATTTAAAGGAATATTAGCTCTCTCCTCACATATTCTGTCTAGTCTTGTGAGAGCTGCCCATTGTACCCAAATACAACAGTTTCTTTAGCAGTGCTGAATCTTAGACACTAAAGACAGCCTCTCCTCAATGGGGGTTACTACAAGGGGGAGAAGAAATTTTCAGTGTGTCAGAGAAGGGACAATCTAATCCTCTTTGCTGGTACATCTGCTCTGGCAGTTTTGCTCGACAAATCAAAAGGCATCCCATTAATTAAAGTTCCTTTTTCTTTCATTTTTATTCAGCTCAAGAAATGTGACCAGTATTCAAAAAAAAAAAAAAAAGTTTCAGCCCACTTTAGTCACAAATATTCACCACCAGAAGTGTATGCACTTTTTTCTTTCTTTTTCTTTCTCCTTCCTTCCTTCCCTCCTTTTTTCTTTCTCTCTTTCTCTCTTTCTCTCTTTCTCTCTTCTCTCTCTCTTTCTCTCTTTCTCCTTCCTTCCTTCCTTCCTTCCTTCCTTCCTTCCTTCCTTCCTTCCTTCCTTCCTTCCTTCCTTCCTTCCTTCCTTCCTTCTTCTTCTTCTTCTTCTTCTTCCTTCTCTTCTTCTTTCTTTTCTTTCTTTCTTTCTTTCTTTCTTTCTTTCTTTCTTTCTTTCTTTCTTTCTTTCTTTCTTTCTTTCTTTCTTTCTTTCTTTCTTTCTTTCTTTCTTTCTTTCTTTCTTTCTTTCTTTCTTTCTTTCTTTCTTTCTCTTTCTTCTCTTCTTTCTTTCTTTTTCTCTTTCTTTCTTTCTTTCTTTCTTTCTTCTTTCTTTCTCTTCCTCTTTCTCTCTTTCTTCTTTCTCTCTTTCTCCTCTTTCTTTCTCTTTCTGTCTCTCTGTCTCCCCCCCCCCCCCCCCCCTCCTCCTCTCTCTTCCTTTTTTTATGGAGAACCTTCTCCTTTGGCAAAGTGCAATATATTCAGAAAGTCTTACAAAACAAAGCTTTCAGTTCTTGGTCAGCAACAAACTCATCTTTGTTCGTGCAGCTCTATTAAGGAAAGAAGGCCAATTTTATGCAGGTTTCTATGGTCTGCAGCACAAAGGCATCTATCTGCATGCAAGCTATCTGGCAGGCACACAGCAGACTATGAGATCATCTATTTTAGCGATCGCCAGCTGCAATGAGGAACTGTAAAAAATTATAAACTGGTTTATATAGTGCTTTTATTTTTCCAAACAGGCGGCACTACAGATTTATGCATTGTTTTGTGGACAGATAACAAGTGCAGCTAATGGGGTGCCTTCACATCTAGATCTCAGGATCTTGTCTGCATTTTCCCCTATGAGTCTAGGTCTGTTTTCATTGGATACTAATGTCATCTGTCTTAAGCAGGAAGTGATGCTCGACTGCTTTATCCCTGGGGTTTTAGTTGTTGTCTAAGGAATTCTGGCCCTTTATTTGATGGACTTTTACTGTGTTTTTGCAACCATCCACTATTATTCCACAGTGGGTGGCCAGCTATTTAACACTTGCCAGTTGCATCATACACTGCCCATAAAGACTACGTACTGTAATTTCACAGCATGAGGAAAATGAGAATATCTCAGAATTTCTTCTGATAGAAGAGGAAGATGTTTTGAGGAGGGAACTTGCATGGAATTAGAAGGGCTTTTATATAAAAAAATAATCAGCACGTTATTCATTTAATTCAGTAGAGTGCTACAGTGTAACATAGAGCAAATCCAGCTCTTACCTATTTGTCTGTTGGGCTATCCTGGGCAGGATGCATAACTCGGTCTAAAACACAGCAGAGAGACTCCCTTTCAATCCAGTTGGGTTTGAACTGGATCTGTGGTGCAGATTGACTTATACCAGTGAAGGGGCTGGGCTACATTTAGGCGCAGAGTTCAGTTCAATGGGTTTCCTTGTGTAGTAGCTTACATAGGGGAGCAGTGAGTGTCTGCATAGAGAAAGAGTCAACCAGAAAATGCTTTCCTGCAGGACAGTATTCCTGTTATGCACAGTGTCCACCTTATGAACAGGTGAGCAAGATACCATGTAGTAAGGTACAGTGGGAAATTGCATTATGTCAACCCTTGCACAAAATACACCTTGAGCTTGTTTTTACTGTGTAGCGACTGCCAGGAAGCCAACGCCTCTTTGAAGGACAGTCTCAGGGTTGCTGCACTATGTAGTTAAATTATCACTTCCCTAAATTTGAAGGTTGAGCATACCTTGCCTGTGTTAGAAGCATTCTCCTGAATTTATCAATGTGATTCTAAAATCTCAAACCACCAGATTCAGAATTTGTTTTCTGAAAGCATAATTTCCCAGAATATGCCATCTAGGATTTCTCTTACATGAAAACACAATTCCCTGTAATTTCTGAACATTGTTTTTGTTTTTTTTTTAAACTAAAATTACCTAAAAAGCATAAAACAGTGGAAGAAAACAGGATAGCACTCATGTTTCATAGGGTATGTGAGATATATTTACCTGATGAGTAAAAGCAACACAAGATGCTCCCTTTCAAGCCTATTTGACTGAGAACTTTAATACACAGGAATATAAAAGATTCATAAGCTTTTGTTATCCAACACCAGCAGTTTGGAAACAATTGAATTCTGTAAATAGAGAATACTGTGTACTTTTCATTAAAGCAGGGTATCCAGTTGCAGCTAGTGCCACAGGAAAACTCACCATGTTCATGAAAACAGTCTTTACATCCAACATATTCTGACCTAACTAGTGTGATCCTGCATCAAACCAGTGATTCTTCTGTGCATGCCTTTTGGATCACAGCATCCATTCTTAGGTAGAGAGCAATACATTTAGAACAAATATATCGTATTGCAGCAGAGAAGCTGAAATACTACAAAGGATGACATTTACTGCTGTAAACAGGTGACTGTCTTCTTTCTGCCTCTGTAGATGGAATCCAGCCTTTGCCTTAGGATACACATTTGCAGATGCCCTAAGCATTAGAAATGTATTATTACTTTATATTATTAGTAATAATATATTATTAGCTTGTATTAACATTACTGTTTACTAGCCTCAGCCCACGGTAGCAGATGTTGCATAAATGCTTGTGAGAACTCTCTGTGTATTTGAGAAGATGATTTCTCACATTGCTTTCAGCATTTCTTATAAAAGCCAAAAAATAAGCCTTGTTTTGTTCCCAAATATGAAAGTAAATTCATGCCTTCAGTAACACCTTTGTGAGTGGGTGAGAAGTGAGCTATATTTCAAATGAATTATTTAACCACCCACATGTGGTTTTATATGGATGATTAACCTGTTAGTGTGCTTTTTCTTATAGCATCGTTCACAATTTGTAGTTTTAACGCATACATGTGTGTGTGCACACATGCACACACACACAGAAGGCACATACCTACTCAAAAACTTGGGTAACCTGGCATAGATAGAAGAAATAAAGGACTAGAAAGTATTGACAGGCTCTCAGTAAAACATTCTCTTTGGAGAATACATGCCTGTGTGTAAGAACATTCAGAATAATATTTCAGAGTATTGAAAACCTGTAGCTATTTCTAAGAACAAGGAAGCAAGCTTCTGTGCGTATTTGGCTAGCAAATGCATTCAGATATCTATTCAATGAGCCACTGTGGGCTTGTTGGAGGAACTTCTGGGTGAAATTCTGTCTAGGATATGAGTCAAAACCCTCTCATAAGCTGAATTTACATATTTGTAAGTTCTGAGGTCCCACTAATTTCATTTGCTAATGGTGGAGTTACTACAACTTAATCATCTACCACATGTCAGGTAGGCCTTCATAACAGGCTGCATGCATGCTACATGAGAAGTAAGGAGAATTTGACTGTACTTAACCTGCAAAGGAAGAGCCACCTAAGCCTTCTTTGCAGAGCTTGGCGGGGTAAGTATAGCAGTTATTGCTGCTCAGCTGATGTGAAGTAACTCATTATGCTATAGTAATCATGGGGCTGTGGCTTCAATGGGATTTATGTTTCTAAGTGCTTATGTCATTTTTTAAAATGGTGCTTCAACAGCTTAAGTAATTTAGGCACTTTTGAAGATTTTACCTTAAGCAACGATAATAATGCCTTCCAGCTTTACAGGAATGAATCTACCCTGGGCTTTTACATTGTATGGATTTCTGCAGTGCTGAAGGATGCATTTTGCTATTGGAGCTATACACTGTGAAGACCTCATGATAATAACCCTTGTCCTTCTTTGCAATGTCGCACCTGTGAATGGAGCCAGAATTCTTCAGATAGGAGGAAGGCTTCATTTCTTGGGGACTTGCACGATATTTTTAATTCCTTCAGAATAGCTAGGCAGAAAAATCAGGCACAAAGTTCAGGACATTTGATAATTCTAATCCAGTGTTTCTGTCTGGAACCCACAAGTCAGTCCAGTTTGCTCTTTTCCACCTGATCACAGATGCTTTTCAATATGCAACAGAAGAGTGATACCTGTAGCCAGTTGTTCTCTTACCCTGCTAGAGACAAAGATACTATCTGGATATCTAGATATTGGTATGTGCATCTGTCCTGGTTTCGGCTGGGATAGAGTTAATTTTCTTCCTAGCAGCAGGCACAGTGCTGTGTTTTGGATTTAGTAGGAGAAGAATGTTGATAACATGCTGATGTTTTTAGTTGTTGCTGAGTACTGCTTATGCTAGTCAAGGACTTTTTCAGCTTCCCATGCTCTGCCAGGCGCACAAGAAACTGGGAGGGGGCACAGCCAGAATAGTTGATCCAAACTGACCAAAGGGCTATTCCATACCATATGACGTCATGCTCAGTATATAAACTGGGGGGGGTTGGCCGGGGAGCAGCGATCGCTGCTCGGGAACTGTCTGGGTATCGGTCGGCGGGTGGTGAGCAATTGCATTGGGCATCACTTGCTTTGTATATTATTATTACTATTATTATTATATTGTTATTATTATTATTTTACTTTATTTTATTTCAATTATTAAACTGTTCTTATCTCAACCCAGGAGTGTTTCTCACTCTTACTCCTCCGATTCTCTCCCCCATCCCATCAGGGTAGGGGGAGTGAGCGAGCGGCTGCGTGGTACTGAGTTGCTGGCTGGGACTAAACCACAACAGCATCTTAAGTTATGTCCAAATAAATGCAAACTTTGAAATTACTGGTCATAAGAAAACTTCCATAAAACTGCTGTAAGAAGGTAGAAAGCTAAGGTCTGACTTACCAATAAAGGGAGAGGCACCTCCAAACTGATTGTGTGATTAGCCTTCTGCCAAGGTCTGAAACAATCTGTTATTTTAGTCTTTGACAATCTGTTATCCCTGAGGTAATAGGGATTGATGTATCATGGCAATGCTTGGAGAGCAAAAGGAATGAGGGTAATGTCTCCAAACGAATTCTTAATTTCCACAAACAATTCTTTGTCCTTCATTTTAATATATGAATCAATCCATTCATATCTGGTGTGTAATATAGTACAGCATAATTTACGATTGCTTATTTAACACCAGATATTCTGTGCTCATTGGAAAAGCATGTAAAACACAGAATTATTTACTGTCCTTCAAACACCATGCAGTTCAGACTGCCTGACCGGGGCAATGCATGCTCCTATTCAGTGTTCTTTTAGAAAATATTAGCATCTATCTTTTTCCTCACTCAGGATTTGCATAAATCTATGGATTTAAGGAAGCCGGTATGTCTGAAGTCATGAAGAGACCACATCTAAAGATCAAACAACATGGAGCTAACACTTCCTTCCCAAATAGAAGAACCAGCAAAATTTCTTCCTCTCAGATCTGCACTTGCCTGAAAGTCCAGCCTGTCAGGGGAGGTAGTAGGTTCAAAAGAGGCTCTTACAGGATCTCAGTAGACTTAAAGAGCAGTAAGGTCTTTGTCACTTGACAGAACTGACACTCTCCAACTGTTATGAGCAGAAATATGATCCAATGCTGCTTTTGAGTGGCATTGTGGGAGGCTTTTCTGGGCTGCCTTGGTTATGGGATAAGTCTTCATGTTCATATGCCATGAGGCAGAAGGTGCCTTTGGACACCTGACTTTTTTTAAAACCAGCAAGGTTATTCTTCAGCTGCTTTTGACTCAACTGAGTTTCATGATGCCTTCACAGTAAAACTTTTTCTTTCCCCTACCCACAGTACTGTGTTTTGCAATGGTCATATTGCTGCTGAACTGTTGTTTTGCCAAAAATTCCTTCTTCCTCACTGTCAGACAGCAGATCACATATTCATACAGCAGCTTGACAGCACTATGGAGGGAGTGGGAGGCTTTGATGTGCATTTGGAGAATTAAAACTAGAAAGACCTTTTTGATCCTATTAATGCCTCTTTTCTGGAGTTTTAATTACTATCAGTAAAGCCAGATACAGATACTAAAACTTTTATTGCAATGAATAGGGTATGATACTTCTATTTTTATTTTCTTGCAGTGAAGACATTACATTATAGCAGATTGCATTTGCTACCACTTATCAAAAAGGTAACAGAATTTATGAAGTGTTCACATGTTACAGTGTGGGATTTATCCTTAATTTATCTAGCTGATCAAAAAGATAATCAAGGCACAAGTTAAATCTTGGGTATTTATATAAATATATACATACACATATACATTCATGTACACAACAAGGAGACATCAGTAGATGCAATCACAGTCTTTAATCTGGCAGGCAAAGGTAGTGCCTGGAAGTTGAAACATATGATTAGGTAGAGGGTATATATTTTTAACATTAGGATTAGCTGGAACAAAACTACTAGGGAAATGATGTATGACTCAAAACTTCAGGTCTTGCTGGTATGTCTGAGACAAATTTATTCACTATAGTGGTGTCAATGATCTACTGTCTATCTTGGCTCTAAAAAAATGGGTTATATATCATCCATGATAATATATATTATGTATTTTTTATATATATTGCTTTGCCTATCCCTAATTTTCTCACTTACCTCAATCACCAGGTGGAATATCAGTTATCTATTAGAAGTTCTCAATCTGGGGGAAGAATCACTGGATAATGCTCTGTAGTCTGTGTTGGGCAACAAGTCATGCTGTCTTATATGTCTCCTTAGGTCTCATGACTTCTGAATTACAAAAGTTGGGATTCATCCCATCTAACTTTAGGCATCTACATTCTTGTGTCTGGGTCTTAACTAACTGTTTGTGGCTCCACTTGTGTCAATAAAGTGCAGTAGGTATTTTTATGATGCAAGTCATCTGTAAAACCTATTCTAGAATGAGAACATAAACAAACAAATAAATAAAAAAACACAAATGCAAAATGTAATGTTTTGAACTTTTCAGAAGCAAATGTGCTCACTGGGAAGTTCTGACAGTTGGTATTTTTCAATTGTAATTCATGGCAGAAATTACTAATGAAGTACCAGAATTTCTTTAGTATTGAACAATTTGACATTCAGGAATGTACAACTTGAGAAGTCATTTCCATAGGACTTGAAGTCGTTCCACTAAAAATGGAGACCTCTCACTGACATCAGTGGATTTAGGAATGCGTCACAGCATCTGATTTTTGAAACACAGTTTGCACATGCAGCTGCCATCAACTTAAGTAAAAGTTAACAGTGACATACACCTCTGAAATCTGGTTGTTATGTTAGGATGCAGTTATCTCGCTGACACAGAATCTGATATATGAACAAGTAGAATATATTGTTCCTTCTCTTATACCTCACATCACTTAATAAGCAATACCTGTTACACATTAAGATCTTCAATAAAAGAGCAAGCAGTTTCTGACTCAAGCTTCCTACTGTGATGAGACTTCAAAAATGAGTTATGGTCAGTGGCATTCAGCATTTACAATTGGATAAGGCTTTCATGTTTGACATCAAATAGCAAATAAAGTGGATTTGAAAAGGTTAAGCAATGACAAGCCTTTTGATCTTTGTGTATATGTGTGCATATTGACTATCTTTAAAATGGAGATGAGTCACAAATTCAACACATTTTATAACATCAGCAGAAGCACAGTCACATGGGCACATCAATATCGTTCTAGCAGTAGGGTAAGAGTCAAGACAGTCTTGAATAAAATACTGAAGAAATGTTAGTTTAATAATTCATGGAATTCAACACCCAGCTGGTTGCAAACCTTGTGGCAATAGAACTCCTTCTGAGTTTGGTTAGGAAGTATGAAGTTGCTTAAGCTGAAGAATTTTTAGATCCTTTGGAGCAGAGGACTTGCCATTCTGGTGAGGAGGTAAAAGGCCAGACAGGAAGCAGAGCATCTGGAGGTGGTGGTGCGTGTCTTGGAAAAATATGGTGGGAATACTGGGAGCCTTGAGAGAAGATGCAGCAGTGGAGTACAGGGAAGAAGAAATACTCTCTGAAGGCAATGGAAAAGTCCAAAGAATTAGTTAGGAAGGGATGGAAGATATGTTCCAGGTTGAAGAGAAGCATTGTAAACTACTCTTTGGAGATTTGAAGGCAGGCCGTGAATCCTGGCTCAGGTCTGTGTTAGCATAAAATATTAAAAAAAACCCCTGTTTTAAGTTATATGAACTATAATTCTGCAGAGGGCTTCCAGTGGCTGTATAACTTAAACTCTGGACTTTTGGCTTCTGATTTGACTAGAACTTCTTGATGGGGTACAAACTTATACCTTGCAGTGGCTGATTGGTAATTGTAAATGTAATTAGCCTCAGCATATAAAAATGCATAGTAGTTTCTATTACATTACACCACAATCAATTCGTTGTTCTAATGGTTATTTTACTGTCAGGTGAAGAGTATGGAACTTCAGTCATGAAGGTCAGGATAAATAAGTGATTGTTAGCAGAACAATTTATTCAGAAGTAGTTCTATGAAATGTATCAGAGCCCAGCATGTGCAGAGCAGTTGTAATACTGACGCCATCTATGCAAGTGCATTCAGAGTTTAACAGATTGCTGATGACTGAGCTGGGTTTTTTTCCAAACCAAACTATGTGATCAGTATACATGGCATCAGAGTCATAACTGAGTCAGAGTTGTTCTCCCAAGGAAGCAAAAAGTTCCAAGCAAACATAAGCTTGTTTGATTGCCAAGTAAGATGCTGTCCTGCAGAACACTGCAAGTAGAGGTGATCATGAAGCTATGTGTCATTTCATTCGCTGATTGCGTACCCTGAATTCCAAATTTTCCTGGGGTTTTTGCTCTGAAAAGGAAGTGAGAATTTTTTGTTTCAGGGAAAGAATGGGGAACTGACTGCCCCACTGAGAACAAGGTTAACAATACCCGTCAGAAAAAAGATGGGGCACTAGTGAAAGCTGAAAGGTTGAGAGCCATATGGCTGATGGGAAAAGAGGAAGGATTTATTTAGTCTCATAATGACTTTTACAGCATGCTCTTATTATAAACATTGTAAATGTTAACCACATCACTTTCAACTCCCATTTGCTGTAACTGGAAGCCATTGTCCAGGACATCAAGCCACCTTCCTTCTGTGCTTCCTTCAAAGGTTGAAAGAATACAGTCATCCAAATAGACTGCTCAAAGCCCAAAACTATCAGGTCTGGTGCTAAGCAGTATCAACAAACCCACAAACAAACTGGGTTGAAGGGCATTTAGCATGTCTTTTTTCACCTCACAAACTACTACTGCTCGCTACTGGGTTGTCATGAACATGGTATTTCTGTTCTCCCATCCTGAATGGGTAAAAGCGCCTGAGAAGACACTGCATCGTGCTCCATCTACAGATGGCAAAGGAGCAGAAGTACAGCTCAGTACAGAGGTGCACTCCAAGTGCATTCATTCAGTTGCAGTTTGGAAATAGATCTTAGAACCAATGTACAAACCCTTGAAAGTTTTAAATAAACTATCTAGAAGGTATGGAGAGCATGAAATGTGATTCAATCCAGTCTTGGAAATAAAATAGCGTTGAGGTCAGTTTTCCATCCAGTAATTTGGAATAAATCGCTCTTCTTCTGGTTTTCTTTAAAGGCTTGTAAGGTACTATACATTTAGAAAGTAAGGTGATCAACCTTATTTTGCTGCTTTTGTACAGAAAACATGTTCCTAAATGTTCAAAAAGTAGAGACTGATTTTCAGTTCAAAGTCATGTAAGACAATGGTTTGTAATCCTTTTGATGAAGACAAGAGGAACCTCTTAGGTCCTCTTAGGACAAGAGGAAATAGGCTCAAGCTTCACCAGGGGAGGTTTAGATTGGATATTAGAAAAAATTTCTTCACGGGAAGAGTAGTCAAGCATTGCAACAGGCTGCCCAGAGAGGTGGTGGAGTCACCATCACTGGAAGTGTTCAAAAAACGGGTAGATGTGGCACTCTGGGACATGGTTTAGTCTACCCTTAATTGGTTTAACTGGTTTAGCGTGGACTTGGTAATGTTAGGTTAATGGTTGGACTGGATGATCTTAAAGGTCTTTTCCAACCTAAACAATTCTATGATTCTAAGAGTAATAGGTTAGGAAACGATCCTGTAAAAATAAGCAGATGAATTTTATAACTTAGTATGTCTTGCTACATCTAACTTCTGGATGGTTTAAGATTCACTGTCAATCAGTATAAAATACGTAAGTTGAACCATAGCAATTCTAGAAGTGACAAAGGGATAGGGTGATTTCCCTCCATATTGACTTTCTTTCTAGGCACTAAGACTTTCAGTATGCTAGCCATGGATTGCACAGCATTGTCAATAGTGGACAGCATAATGGAACTGATCTTCGCTTCTTTGACAGGTTTTTGTAGATTATTTTGTAGTTGATACTTTCCATTCTTTTCCTTGGTTCGTAAATCTTGTTAAGCCTTTTGCAGACATTCTGTAGCCTATTCCAAGCGTGGCCTGGCTTTGCGCTATATTTGTCTCCCTATTTCTCTCTATTTCTCCTATGCTGGTTCACAGCTGGAGAACTGTCTTTTCCTCTGCACACCCTAGGCACTGTTGGTTTAATTGTGCAAGAGAAGAGTGACTATGCAGTTGTTAATATAGAAGCAGTTGAAGGCAATTAAATAAGGCTGCTGAATACAAATCAAACATTTGACAGCCCACAGTGTCAGCGTGACTTTGAAGTGAAATGGAGACAACAGCAGGTGCTGAGCGTTGAACCTCAGGTGTTCTCAAAATTTATGCCCATCAGAGATGAGCTGCTGCACCCTGAGTGGGGTGAAGGTTTCGCCTTGCCTCAGCATCCGGACACAAGTAGGAGAAATCAAACACGTATTGCTCTGACTGTGTCCTTTCCTAAAGGGTGGGATGTAGGGTTTTGGCCATCAAAGGTGGTAGAAGGTGGTTTGCCACCTTTTTTTATTGGCTAATCAAGCTGGGAAACTGTTTTGGCAATAAAATCCTAAAGTCCTAAATTTCCTTTGAAAAAAAATACCAAAACCAAAACTTTCTTTTTTTTCCAATAAATGTGAGTTGTTCTTATTTAAAGAAACCTGACTTTCACGAGAACTATGTGGCTTAACTGTAGTTTATAATATTTGTGGTATTTTTCTCTCCACAGCGAGTACCTCTTTACCTGCTGTGTCTTTGCTATGGCTGTGAGAATGCAAGAAGGAAAACAAAATGCGTAACTAGTTCACAAGATTTCTGGCTTGATTTAGAAGAGGCTCTGTATCTGTCTGCCCTTCTTTTCCCTGAGAATAGATGTGTTACACTGCAGGGAGAGATTGTGACTCATGTTGATACTAGAATAAGACTAAAAATTCATTGGGGAAGTCATCTGAGACTCAGAGGAACTTCAGAGCAGTTATAAGAGCAGTTATGAAGGAAATGTATTCTTTAAATGTCTTTTAATCTTCCTTTTAATTGCTCCATTTGCACACTAGTGCCTCAACATTTATACTTCTGGGAAATTTTAGACAGAAGGAAGATGTATTTCATGAGAAGGGATTTAGGTGCACATCTAGGTTTTAAATGAGCCTAGTAAAAAAATCTCCTGTGATGCTAATGACTGCCAGAAGGTTTTGCTCTTTGGTCTTTATAATTGGAGTATGAGATAACATCCAAGTACTTTGTTTTGAGTGTTTCCATTTAATTGATTTTTCATTACCATTTTGTAAAATTACTGAAAATGCCAGTAATGAGCTGATCTTTCTGGGGCTTAAAGTTATTAGCTTTCCAAGTCATATTGAGAGACTCAGACAGAAGACCCGAATGAAGCACTATCTGTTCATTTATTTCCGTGCAAAAAGCACAGGATTTTTTATGTATTCTCAGTAATAATAATTCAAGTAGTCTGTTTGGTTTGTATCATATGGACTTTTTAATGGAGTGCCACAATGACACAAATTTTAAAAATTATCCACTTTTTAGAAAGAATAATTATTCACGATTCATCTAAATGGTTGTAGCTGAATTTGAGTAAACCTCATAGTACTTGAATATTACTTTCCCCCATGAAACTTCACCAGGCTTCATGTGAGTTTTCATTTCTCAAGGAACTCTGAGATATGAAATGGTATAAGAAGCCAAATATTTCAAGATTCTAGAAAAATTAAAAATTTGGATCAGTCTTCTTGAGATGTTTCATCTTAATACATACAAAATGGTTTGTTTGGATAAGATTAAACTGCTTACTTCCAATGCCATGTCTACTTTCAATAAAACACAGTAATTGTTTTTAACTTTATGATAGAATACACATTATAATTTAGTGCAAGACAATAATTGAAATGATGACATAAAAATATCTTTTTTTTCCTTTGATCAAGACAAAATATATTTCAGACCTGTTGAAGTAAGTATTAGATCATGTTGGAATTGTGTTTAAAATAGAGGGGAAAATTAACTGTTTCTGCTACATTGTGGTTAGCTTCAATCTGAGCTACTCTGTTCTTTTTGTTGAGATTGCTTGGACGTATCTTCTACTTGCAAGAAGAGAGTGATGGTTCCAGAATGACATTCACATTTGTGTGAAATATTTTACATAAGACAAAATCAGCATTTTTTGGAAGGAGTATTGTTCCCTGTACAGTCTACTTCGAGCCCTCAGAAGCCACATCAAAACCATTGCTAACTGAAGTGGGGTGATGATTAAACTCATCATGTCAGTAAAAAAAGCATGAGGCAAAATTTTAGAATTGCTCTCTGAGCAGGTGTGGTTCAAGTAAATGAACAGATCTCTGAACCTTGAAACAACAAAGTTACAACGGAGAAAATTGCAACTGCAATTAGCCTATATAATTACACATTGCTTGCATCTGATGAGTCAGGCTGATCCCTGGATCTGGCATTGGAAAGATGTTTTACCTCCCGGTAAAATTACCTGGGGATAACTACCTCAAACATAGGCATTTACATTATAGACATCTGAAGTGAGGTGTGAGGAATCCCGTCTGTGGGAGATTTTGCATTTCTTGCTCTTCTTCCTGTCTCTTGAAGAAGAGATGGCAAAGCCCAGGTGCCATTCCCAGCCATGAAGGTGCTTGCCCAGAACCCAGGTGGCTGTCAGTGCCATCACCTTCCTGCCTTTTAAGAGTCTTTGTACATTTCCCTAGTAGATTCTATTTCAGTGGCTGTTATAGGAACTGATTCCTATACAGATTTTAAGCAGCAACTAAAACAATTAATTTGAGAGATTGAACAGAACCACACTTCTCAGGTCCCAAATGCTTATAAACTCATTTTCACAGTGCTGTGAGAAGTGAATGTAACAAATAGTGGGGAGAATACTGGGCAAGGAAGAGTAAGTCCTACAGCAGCAAGATCCCGTATTTCCTTTTCTCAGGTGTCTGGTTCAAAAGCAAGTAGCTGTGTAAATGCACCTATTTGTGTATACATTGTATATAGTGTTTATAGATACACACACACACACATATTTACTTATATATAAAAACTGGGCCACTCACCCTTCTTGCAGAAGAGGGGGGCCTGAAGAAGGAATCTAAATGCAGAATAAAAAAGTTTTTAGTGAACAAAACTGATATTGGAAAGAAATTGATAGCCAACACAATGTTTAGACGAGGATGAAAAAGAAAATATCCTGCTCTTGCCCTTAAATGAATCCTCAGCCAGTCAGACTGGGATTTTCACACTGTTTTTATTCTTCTGTGATAAGACTGCAAGAAGGCTCTCAGTAGGTTCTGTCCCATCCTCTCTTTTTATTAGTAGGAGAAACATTTAAACACTGTTCTCTGTGTCAGTCTTCCCATCAGTCAGCCAGACAGGGAATAACATTCTGTTTCCCCATCTTTTCATGGGCTGTAATTTCAGAACAGACTGTGAGTAGAAGTTCCCAGGTGTTCCTTGAGGAAAGTTCATCAGCCTAAACCAGCCTACCAACTGCTCCCTTGAGCTGAATTGCAGCAGAGACAAAGACATTAATCTCCTAGATTGGGCAAGGGGAAGATGCTATATTCTGTCCTATAAGCCAGGACTTTGGCATGGGAAATGTTCTGTAAAGCCTTCCTGATATTGAAAGACTAGTGCATGGTGACCCATGATGGTGGTAACAGGATTAGATGATCCAGTGATCCCTTCAGGTGTTAAGTTCTCATATTTCACTCATGCTCCACCTCTCCCTAATTCATACCCGCATTAGGAGAAGGAGAAACTCAAGAACTACTGCAGAAAATGAATGAGCAGGCACAAACTGGCAATGGCTGAGACTGAGAAAGCAGCTGAAGTCTGGTGGTTCTCCAGCTTCATGTGGCCTCTCTTCTGACACTGGTGATGTTGGGCAGATTCACACTACCACCTCCATTCCCCATCACTCTTCAGCAAAACACTCATGTGGATTTAAACTATTACAAGCTTATGTCCTACTAACATGAACAGGACTTTGTGACACACTTGAATTTAGGTGTGTGTTTAAGCAGTCTGTTGCTTAGCAATGAACCTGGGCCTCTGCTTATATTTTCTGGTGATCAAAGGGCTCTGTGAGACACTAGAAAGCACAGCAGCAGCTGTTTCGTACGCTTAACAACTCTTTCCTACTGTTATGTCGTGAAGAGGACCTAGGCAGAGGCAAGAACAAGGTTGCAGAAAAAGAATCTCTCTTCTTTCCTGTCACATCCAGCACTGACCCATGACTTACAGGAGTGGACCTGTCCTGAAAACATCTTTTTCCTCTAAAACTGATGCTTGTCTTTGAGTCTTATGCACTTAAGCTGTCTGTCTGTTATTTATAATTCATTACCCAGTTCTCCCAACTCCTTTCTCCTCTTCAGTTTGCCTGGCTCATAGATATTTTTTCACTAAAGTTTTTAACTTCCATTGTCACCCTTACCTTGCTCCTCTGGAGCTCCTAACTTCTGGCTGCTTCAGCGAAGAGGGCCTCTCCCCTGCCAGGGGAGTCTTTTGCAGGGGACACAGACCTGAAAGCAATCAGCCTGGACCATGACAAGTGCCTGTCAGGCTCTAACCCTGGGCTCCAAGCCTACCTGTAGGTGCTGCCCCTGCTTTCCGCAGGCCTTGAACATCATCAGTTACCTCCCCACGCTGGGGGACAGCACGAGGCTGAGCCTGCCCTATAGTGAACTCCCCAAGTTCCATCTAGCTGTCTGGGTAACCTGTGCTTAAGACACTGTGTTTCACTGATTTTGCATGGTTTCATCTGCCCTTTTAATCTTGTCGCTCTTTTCACTACCACAGTTTCTGTGTGTTAGTTTCAGTTCCACATTTTTTCAGATTTAAGCCCTTTGAGGAGGCAGTGGAAGTGGGAGTTGAATTTACAGATAGCTGAATTTACAGACAGTAAGATGAACCACTTAGTTTATGAAGATTTCCCTTGTAGAATAAAGTCTTTCTATTTTGGAAAAGAATCCTGCAAGTTAATTATACTTTTCTCCTACAACAACGTTAGTCTGTTTGCAACAAGCCACAGATTTTCATGCTAAAAATCTTTACTTTTCTACCTTGCATCTTTACCTGCAAATTATATTTGCCATCATATTAAAAGAGTTCAAGGTACAACTGCTTAGATATTTAGAGTTGATTTTTCACCAGAAGTATTATGTCAGGGAAAATTTTCTCACTACAGTTGTAGTCAGAACTGGTAGAAAAGATCTCATTTTCCCTGCCCCTCTGATGTCTTTTCAACTGTCTTTTTAGAACTCACAGATATTTTTGTCAGAAATAATCTACTATTTCTCTCAGAGTCTCTTGACACTGCTTCTTTTAATGCTGCTGCCATTCATTTATGTATTCATTTTATGTGCATTGATTTTCCAGTGAATGCTATCAGACTAACAATCTAAAAGTTAAAGAAATATATTAAACACCTTGGGAAGACACATTTCTTGCCCTTACACAATGTCGAGTGAATGTGGCTCAGGCCTTACTTCCAAGGGTGAGTAAAAGAATTAGTGACAGGTCTCTCTTTGGCCTCCTTTCAAAAACTATGTGTGAGGGAGCTGAATGGACCCTTTGCAATGATAGAACCTCCTTGTGCAGCAATTAGACTGGGATCATTATATATGGGCACTACCAAATGGCCATGAGACAGTAACAGCAGCTGGTTATAATGTGATAGTTTTGAATGAGTGGCTTTGACATAAATGCAAGTATTTTTACCTCTGCAAGAAACTTCAGTTAAATGGTGGCACCCAGCCTTTTGCTCAGTCAGAAGTCTCACAGACAGCTCTTTCCATTTGCTCTAAAATCATCTGATCATATTTACTATTAAATCTAATAAACAGTTTTAGATTTTGCAACATCCAGAAATAATGGCTCGATTCTGACAGTCTAGCTTGCCTCAATTAGCTAGTAGTTTAGATCTAAGCCTGTATGGCTCTAAATTCAATCGCCAATGTAGTTTCAGTCATAGAGTTTAAGTGCTTGGGCTGTCCTACCTGCTAGAGTAAAGTTGTTGTGAAAAAAAGGCAATAGATTCACAGGGTCAAGTCACAGCTCTGAGATTAAGACACTTAAACCTAGGAGTCCACCTATAAACCTTAACTAGGTGTTGAAGCTCCCAAAAGAGTCAGCGTAGATTCAGTCAACAGCTCATAGAGACTAGAGTGATTTTAAGCTGACATATATTTAGCCAGTTGAGATGCTTTCTATTTTCCACTCTCGGTGTCATCTAGATCTCTAGGATGGGATTCAGTTTTCCAAACACATGTGGGCGTTTATTTTGGGTGTTGTGGAGTGCTTAGTACCAAACTACCGTAAGTCCTGATTCATATCTGCTAGCCCTGTGCAGGCATCTCAGAGACCCAAGGGTGTCAAATGGCAGTAGGTGCCTATCTTTAGGCTGATGAATAGAGTTGACTATAGTCGGAGCTCAGACATTAGCTCGCAAGCAGACATGTACATGTAGACATTTACCACTTGGAGGAGTCTGTGTGAAAAAGAGAGTAATCGGGAGGCTCTGTAAGGAGAAGGAGGGCAAGTCCTGTGCCCTTGTTGCTGTGCCACATGCTACTACTGCCTGCACTGCGTGCACTTAACAGTTTTTGGACAAAATGTACAAGCAATGTTGGGAATAGAGACTAATTTCCAGGACTTTCTCCCTCCTAAATATTGCCCTGACTTCACCTGAGTCAGGCCACCTCTGCCTGCTATTTACTTTCTGTTCCTGTGAGTTTTCCACATAGTGGTCCACTGCTACACCAGCTGCTAAGCTGGTGTAGACAGTGGTCAGTCCAGGTTAGGCTGCAACCAAGCTCTTTAAATGCATTGTAAGTGCATACTTGGAAAACACTATTTTGGCAGAAGACATGGAGGCCAATACCAGGTATGTAATAAATGTCATCTGCAAACACATGCAGACACTTGTACTGTGGAAAGCAAAGGCCAGTGTTTCATCTCGGTGCTGTGAAGATTTTTGTCATGGAGAACAGACCCAGACTTCTTCCAGTCTAAGTCGAGTGATGTGACAGAACCGATGGAAATCTATAGCTTCACAATATGCCAGTATGACTCAGCTGGATTAGTTTCTTTTCAGTGACCAAGCCAGTTCCCACAATATTGCATCACCTTCAAACTTTGGGAAGATTTGGGTATGCACAGACACTGCAGCATTGTTTGTTCTGCCCCCTCATGACTGCACATAAAAAGAGGTGTGCACACACAGAGCGAAACCTCTGCCTGATGGATTGACCCTTTTGCTGGGATTTTAACATCTGTGCATCAGTGGGATCCCCACATTTTAAATGTCTGGGGGGGGAAATTAGTAAACAGGTGGAAGAGCGGGCCAAAAGCTGTAGTACTTCTGCTGGGACTGAGAATGGGAAAGCATATCTTGTCATTTGAATAGCAACTGGTTCTGGGACCAGGAACCTGAGCTGGACCCAAGCACAGGACAGCTGCAGGGACCCTTTCCGCTTAGGAGAAGGGACTCCAAGGCCTGAGCATGAACAGACAAAAAGGAGAAATAGGAGCTACCCACAGAGCTGGCAGAGCAGATGGCAAGGACTACCTTGTTCCCTACTCAGGAACAAGGATTTCCTAGGCTGAATCTGATGAGGATCCTCTGAAGAGGAGGCCCAGTTTGCCAAGAGCAGTGGCAAAGCTCTAAAAGAGGCAGCAGCAGGGGTCAGGATTCTCCAAAAGCAGGTTTTAACAAAGGGCTCTGGATCTGGCTGTGATTTTAATGTCCTGAATTGAGCTTCCTCTAGCACACCCTAAATAGGAGGAAATGTTTTTATTTTGTCTTTAGCTACAATTCATGCACAACTGAAATAAGGAAAAGAAAAGTGTAAAGAAACTGAAAGAATATAAAGTTAGGCAACTTGTTGAAGCATTATTGCAATCATTATCCCTCTTAAAAAGCCCTGGGAACTGTTGATACTAGTGGCAGCCAAGATTGCTAAAGAAGTTTTATGATTTTGTTTCTTTTTTTTTTTTTTTCCCTCCTGTTCTTCAGTTTATTGATTTTGCCTAAGTGACAAAGACAATTTCCTTCATTTGCTGATACAATCAACTACTGTCTTACTGTGCATCTCCTGGGAGTTTTTTTTTGTAAGTGGTTAACTACTGGGGTGATGGCGGGATGGGAATGGTCCACAACTTCTCAGTTGCTGAAGGCTGGCACTGTGGGAAAACTCAGGGATCCTGGTTCACGCAGTTACAAGGGCTGAGAACTTGACCTAATTCTCCCTTGGGTCTCATCTAGCCCATATACCTGGGTCTCCTCCACACAGTACTCAGTGTGGGGAGAGCTGTACACAGCCAGGGATCACCCCAAGATAAAACCAGCTTGTGGCAAAAGCATGGATCTAGACCTTGGAGATCAGAAGCACCCTGAGGGCTCCTCAGTTCAGGAATCAGCAGTGTGGATTAGGAGCTTATAGACTGCCCTCCATCACTTCTCCCTCAGTGTGTGTTGTGGGGACCCCCAACAGGACAGACAAGATTTTGGAAAATCCAGAAGAGTTACTATACTTATTGCAGACACCGATGCGGGGGACACACAAATGCAGGAGTAAGCTGCTGAAATGATCAGCTATTTTTTTTTTTTTTTTAATTGACCCAGTTTCCAAGAAAGAAATACAAATGCCTTCTCAGGTTCCTTATCATTAAGGACATACACAAGTGCTTTGCTGATTCAGGACCCTGTGGTTGTGAAAGCTACATTGCTCCATATACATGAGGGCAGAATTAAGCCTAATAATGTGAAATGAAAGGAAAAAAATGTCAAGCCTTTTCACAATGGAGATTGTGCCTGCATGTCAATTAGAGTGGGGAAAAACCTCACATGAGGGGAGAGGCTTTATGTCTAAGAAAATAATTTGTAAACTTTTGGATCAAATTCCAAATTTCTTTTTTTTATAAAAGTTTTAATGATTATTCCTTGCAGAAGTCAAATCCTATTTCATTTAGAAAAGAAAAAAACAGCTACAAATTATTTTCATAAATGTAAAAAGTGCTTGAAAGTGCTTGTTTCTGCTGCTTTTTATGTTGGCAAAAAGAAAAGGAGTTGGTTCAAGGTTTACCTGAAACAAATTAGAAAGTATTTTTTAGGTTCAGTCACCAAACCGAAAAATCAATTATTTGCACAAGTCTAATTAGGATTGTGAGAAAAAGCCTTAAGGAAGAGGAGTATGAACTATTTTTCACAGCTCAGTGTTCTCGTTTTTTTTTTTTTGCTGTAGTTGCTCACAGGCATTGCTATAACCCTTTCTGTTACAGTTAGTTATGCAGGCTCCAGTGCACCTTTTTCAATTATTAGCAATACACAGTATCCAAGCTGTCTCTCCTTTGAGCCCCATTATTAAACACAGAAGGGATCTAAGTAGCTCCTTTGCACTGCACAGACAGGAGGTAATTTTGCATGCACGGCTGCCTACTTTCAGTAGGTGTGTGCTTGCTCTGTGCACGATAACCTCTCTGTGAGTATTTTGTGAGTAAAATTTAGGTTCTGATGTTTCAGTAACACACACTTAACTCACAAGTTCATGACTTAACCTGGTCTGCTGTTGGATCAAAAATACCAGTTTAATATTTTATCAAGTGCATTGTCAGGGTGCTCCGGTTACTGGAGCCGTTTCCTGATGCTGATCTTCTTGCGCAATCTTTTTTGCTTAATTAGGACCTTTTGGAAGACCTGTACCTTGGGCACTATTATTTTAAGCTAAGCCTTTTCAATTGATACACTTCCCATTTCAAGCTGGAATTACCATCACTTCGGTCCCTATGATTTGCACTTGAATCTCTTCTACAGAAGAGCATAGGTTTCTTTCTGCACAGTTGCTTTCCATCTCTTCCAAATAAGGTTGGTTTGCTTGTTTTGACAGTTCTTAATGTCTCTGAAAGGCTTTACTTAAAAGTACTTTCAATGCACTCTGCAGTTTTCTGCAGCCTGGTTTCCGCCTTTGTCCCCATGATTTAGAACAGCTATGGCTATAGTGTTTATTTTACTGCACGATGTGCACTTTTTCATATGCCACTTTCTATTTTAAATGCTTTGCCTAAATTGGGCAAAAGGATTGAAAAGAGAAGAGCACATGAGTACAAACACAAAATATCAGATACGGTCTTCAGCATATTCTCCTTTTAATAGTATTAGTAGTATCCGGTCTGAGACCATCCCAAGTGAAAACATTTCACACCATTGTATTTAGAAAATACAGTGTCCAGGTTTCTATTTCAACACTGCCTTAACAAGGGGTTGAGTACCCAGACAGCCCCCTTGAGTTCCTTGTAAAGAAATGCGCTCTCCTCCTGTACATTTTGTTTCCCATTAGAGTGGAGTATAAACATTTTAAAGGACCTGGGAACAAGGGACTCCTGTATTAGTCTCTTCCAATATATTCTTATCTTTTGCATCTGTTGTTTTGTTCTCAACCTAAAAAAGAATCCAACAATAGCTATAAAACAATGTCAGTGTAATTGTCACCTATTTTGCAGGAAAAAATAGCAACTCTCCCCACATCTTGTTTACCTCTTAAATCTGAGAAGAATATCAGGTTTTAGGCTGTAGTAAATACTCCTTCACAGGCTTTCATGTTAATAATTTATTCCAAGAGGTGCTTGCACTTCATGGTGAAATATGTGTACAAATTGTTTGTTCCAAATGTTTCAAACAAATGGCTATCTACATTTAGCATTACTTGGTTTCTTGGTTTTATTTCTCAGCTGTCATGATTCTTACCTACTGCATCTTATTACACAAACAGCCTTGTAGGTTGAGTTTGAGCTTTTTATTTTTCTCCATGTGAAATAAAGACATGGCATTTCACAAACACACTGTCCTACGCTTGTTAGGCAAAGAAATTATATGGGGCATTTTGTGTCATAGAAAAATACACAAAACCCTGCTGAATGGCTCATAACTGGGAGAGGATTAGGTGGGGAAGGGGAAAGAGATGTAACAGTCAAATGACAAATCCAATCATAATTAGATGAACTGAGTACAAGGGGAGCCTATCGTCTAGCTTGAATGTGTCTGGAGAAAGTAAACTGAGTCTAGGCATGAGTGTCAGGTAATGGACACCTTACTTTAGCATTTGTAATACATATTTTTATCATCTGTATTCTGTTCTTTTATGGAGAATCTCTGTGAAAACCTTATACCCTGGTAGCTTGCATTAACGAACTACTGCTACCTGGTAGCATTAAGGAACGATTCCAAAGCCTGGATCTGGGTTCTAAGCAGACTTTTAAGTAGTTTCCCTGATGACTTTCCCAATGCATGAGTCTGACAGTGCAGAGAGAAGACTTACGGACTGAAGTGATAAAAACAACGGCATCGTTGCAATGACTACCGGAGTGAGAAAACTACTAGATACCTTTTCGAGTAGGTAGAACAGGCTAGTATGTTACAGCAGGGATCTCAGGTCAAAGGGTAGACTGGAGAACTAATTCCCTGGAAATTATTAGACTAAAGGAGCTGCATCTTTTCTTGCTTCTGATGAAAACACCTTCTACTGAATATTTTACAGTAGTAACAACTTTGCAGAAAGGGGTTGTAAATATTTTTTTTCAAACACAATCTCACAAATCAGTATGGTGCAACATTTTCTGTTGGTTAATTTAGTTTCAACCTTCTCTCCTGTGCTGAAAGCTGCTGTATTTTCCCTTGAAGCCATGGACTGGTTTGAAAGGTTCCCTGGGGGTCTGCTCTGAAGGGTCTCTCTTTGTTACCTGCTCCTGGAAGAAGGGGTGTTCTCTGTGCCTGCCAGGAACAACTTTCTCAATACAGCACTTGGCACTCCCAGGCCCCGGCTGACCCTTCCAGCCTGGCTGAGAGCATTCAGCCCTGTGTCAGGGTGCACCTCTTTGGGGGAGCATTAGACTGACGCTTGCAGGCTTTACCTCCCGCAACAGAATGTGAGCTGAATTTGTCAGCTTCCCTTGGCCTTAACTCCAGCACTGGAAAGATGATGGGGAAAAGTGATGCAAGATTATCCGGGCAAAGGAAAATGTTAAATTCTTAATATCCAGGTTGGAAACAAAGTAGCAAAGAGAAAAACAAAACAGCAAAATGTAATTGTAACTCTCCTCCAACAAAGCTTTCATGTCTCACATCTCTCCCCATTGACTTCTGGAGAGGAATTTCAAGAATCAAAAGTCATGCATAGCAGCAGGATCTTCCTCTCTCCATACCTCTGTCCCTTTCTATGCAAATTAGGAATTCATTGCTTCCTTGGGGACATCCCTAAAATTCTTCCAAGTTTGCTGCAACGTTTCAAGCCTATGATAAAAATCCACAAAGAATACATAAAGAGAATTGTATTTGCATTCCTATACACCAAGTTCATCCTTATCTTTCAATGCTACGTTTTGTATTGGAGCTCTGTCATAAGTAGTTTACTCCCATTTATTTTTAGTTTTTGCGACTCTCGTTCGCAAGCTCTAGATAAGTAGTTTCTTAAGCATGTACTTAATTTTAAGCACAGGAAGAGTAGTGCTCCCTTGCAGAAATTTATTTTAGTAGAGTTAATGTCAAGAAGGTTCCAAACAAGTCTCTCACAGTTGCATACCTGAAACCTGCCCAGAAGTAGCTGTCCTAGCTTGAAAACTCTGCCTTAAAGCATCACAGATCATGCTGAGACAGAGGACAGGGATGTCAACCTGGACCTCATGTGTCGAAAGCCAATGTGTACACAACTTCTTGTGCATGCCTGTACCTTGCCACCGAGGACTTTGTGAACTATGAAAGAATATAATTAAAAAAATATATGGAACAATGTGTTTCTTTGGAACGGAATTGTTGTCCTGGGGTCAGTTGCTAAAGAGTAATTGTACTGCAGTCAGCATAATGGTTCACATGTTTAAAGGTAAACACATGCTTCTGTATCACGTGGAATTAGGCCAAACCCACAGTAACAGATGAGAGGAATAATGCTTAGCATGGATGAATGCCAGAGTACCAAAAGGCCCAATCTCAAAAGGAGGCAGCACACTGTTCTCCTGGGGACAGTGTGCCATGGGAAGCACAGCTTTCTGGGGGTTACTATTTCTTCCACTACCTAAATGACATTGTGGGCACATTGAAGGAAGACCCTGTATGTTATTATTATTATTGTTGTTGTTATTATTATTTTCCCTTCCTTTTCTGTCCTATTAAACTGTATTTATCTCAACCCACAGGTTTTACTTCCCCCCCCCCGATTCTCTCCCCTATCCCACTGGGTGATGGGCACTGTGGCCACTCCAAAAAGAGCTGTTGTGGTTTAACCCAGCAGGCAGCTAAACACCACACAGCTGTTCGCTCACTCCCCTCCTCCCCAGTGGGATGGGGGAGACAATTGGAAAAAGAAAAAGTAAAAGCCATGGGCTAAGATAAAGACAGTTTAATAGGACAGAAAATTATGATGATGATGATGATGATAATAATAATAATATACAAAATAAGTGATGCACAATGCAATTGCTCACCACCCACTGACCGATACACAGACAGTCCCCGAGCAGCGATCGCTGTCCCCCCGGCCAACTCCCTCCAGTTTCTATACTGAGCATGACGTCATATGGTATGGAATAGCCCTTTGGTCAGTTTGGATCAACTATTCTGGCTGTGCCCCCTCCCAGCTTCTTGTGCACCTGGCAGTGCATGGGAAGCTGAAAAGGTCCTTGAGTAGTGTAAGCAGTACTCAGCAACAACTAAAACATCAGCGTGTTATCAGCATTATTCTCAAACTAAATCCAAAACACATCACTATGTCAGCTGCTAGAAAGAAAATTAACTCTATCCCAGCTGAAACCAGGACACTGGTCTTGGTAGCAGAGTAATTTCAGATTTTTTCATGGCTCTTCATTTGCCAGGATTTTTCTTTTCTCTCCTTTAGTAGGCTTTGGATAGCCCTCTTCAAGTAGTGGTTTGGAGTGGCTTCCTATGAAAACCCTACTCAGGAAGAGGGGGAACTGGATTACCCCACACATCTATACAATCCTTCTCCTCAAAGATCTCAGTGTAACCAGTGAACAAAAACACAAAACCAAAGCTGAATGCTTGATTTTTCTTTCTCTTCACACATTTGTATTCAGCAGAACTTAAAGAAAACACCTCCTAAATCCCTTCTGAATAATTTAGCTTGAAATGTTTACCCTTTGACAAAAAAGCAGAAAATAACTAGGAAATACAAAGTCCTGAAACCATTCCCAGAAGCCACCATTGCATATACTGTCTACTTATTTCAGTTCCTTTATGCCAGGCAAGACCTTAGGCTTTCTGTTCAGCACAGGGAAATAGAAAAGACACTCGGCTCTCCTTCCTCATGGGAATGGGAAACTCAACAGAAAAGAGGACCGGTTCACTGTGCAGGAAGTTAGCTTAACAGTGAAAGTAATTCTCCAGTGTGCGCCGAGATGTTCAACGCAGCTGGAGTTCTCTTTTCATTTAAGAAGTGAGTTGCAAACCAGTACACATTTTGCTATTTGCATTTTTAGTGCGCTTATGATTTTATGATGATTAATCACCATAATCTATGAGACCACCTTTTTATGACACAAGAATCTCCTGTTTCTTAGACCCCCTTCATATTAAGTACCCGAGCAATAGATTAAATAGTAAAGGCTGAAAACACAACGTATATAACAACATAATGTATCAAAAATGAGTATGCTTAATGTGATGGATTCCAAGAAACCAGCGGCCTATATGTTGAAAGACTCTGGGGAATGATAAAAGTAGAAGCAAGCTGTAAGGATGCAATTGAGCCAGGAGGCTGAACTAGTTGAGACACATTATTACTGTTAAAATTATTATTGAAAAATCAACTGATTGAGAGCATACAATGGAATGTTTCAGTTTAGGTGACTAACAAGAGAAAACAGACAAGAAGGAAAACTTCTAATTGTATCTTTGAAGTAAATGAAAGGAAAAGACAAGAATGAGCTGAGTACTTACCAGCAAAGGGGAAAAAGTAATGGGTGAAAAAAGGTTGAGAAGTTCAAAGTCTTTTTTATTTCAAGTATCACAAAAAATTAGTTCTCCTAGATGATTAAGATAATAAGAAAGAAAAACACAAGTAAGAACCCAGGCTCAGAAATTTTTGAATATTTTAGATATTCTCAAATTTAGGAGGTCCTGACAGAGTATATTGTAGCAACTCCCAACCCTGCAGTAATTTTCTTCAATAAATCATGGAAGCCAAGGGAACCTGATGGCAAAGATATTTCCAATTTTGAAAAGGGTAGAATAAAAATATGCCATTTTGATGGCCATGAAGAATCAAAAGCAAATTATTAAAATAAGTTTGTAAGTATCTAAAGGATATTTGTGTAATAAGAAAAAAGACAACTGATTTGTCAAGAATTAAACATATGAACCCACTTCAGTTCCTTTCTTCTCCAGAGAAAATCATGTCATGTGCAGAGAGAGAGGCAGCAGGAGGACATATCTTGACTTTCGGCCTTTGAGATCTTTCCACATGGCATTCGCTCAAGGAAGTCTTGTACAGATTATGGTTTTGGCTGGTTCAGAGCTAAAAGCCCACATGTGCTCCAGAGCTATTTGTCAACCATTTCTTATTACGCCAGGTTCTCTAGGGCTCTGTCCTGTGCTCAATATTCTTCAATTTTTTTTTATAGTTTGGGTGAAGAATTTCATTAAAAACTGAGTGAGTGAAGATGGCAGGCAGGGTTCACTGAAGATGATCTTGACAGTCTGAAGAATCATTTGATATAAAAAAGGTGAATTTCAATAGAGGTGAAATTCAATATACTGCGTGTGGGGATTTAATACAGAAAAGAGCATTAACTGATTGCCAGCAATAACACAGAAAGGACCTACAAGTTAGAACGCTTCACAGACTAACTCTGAATCAACTATGTAATGCTGTTGTAAAAAAACGTGTCATTTTGTGTTGTCTGGAAGGCCACTGTTCTGCTGTATTTGGCACTGGTGAGGACTTAGCTGAAGTACTATATTTAGTTGGTCCATCATATTTTAAGAAAGATGCAGTCAAAGGAAATCTAGAGAAAGCCAGCAAAAAAAGAGCTTTGGAAAACAGGACCCATTAAAAGGTTTGGAAAGATATGGTTATATTTAGCCTACATATAAACAAACTAAACAAGGGAGGATAGACATGAAAAGCCTTCCAATCCTGTAACAGTTCTTTTTTTTTTTTTTCTTTTTCTCTTTTTGTTAGCAGAATAATTCATTTTTGTACTCCAAGTCCACAGAGGGTAGGGCAACAAGTGAATAGCTTAATTTGCTACAAATTTTGTTCTTATTTGGAAATAATTTATAATTTTAAGATGAATAAAGAATTAGAAAAGATAGTCTAAGGAGGTTGTGCAGTCTTAGTACCTAGAGGATTACAGATGTGTTTAAATAAGCCTTTCTCCTATTGTAATGAAGGTACCCTTTCTCAACCTTTGTTTCTGAGGAATATTTTTTTCATGTTCTGTGTATACAAATGGTTACCAACCAATGTAAAATCACGCTACTTCATTCAGCCCTAAAGACAGCCCAATGCCTGCTGGGTGTAGAGATGGAGTTTGTCCAGCCAACTCCCTGTAGGTCATTGCCTTGCTACAAGTATACTCAGGCTGGCAAATTCAACAGCCAGGAACCTTCTTCTGCCAGCCTCCTTCAGACCCAGCTGTAACCCCCCTTTTTAATGGGCCACCCACAAGGCTCTTTCATGGTGATTATAGCCCCCTTTGCCAGAAACATATTGTTTCTTGTGCCAGCTCTGAGCCTTTCATCCCAATATCCAAGCCACCGAGCCCTCTTTCTGCAGCCAGCTCCCAGCCTATTTAACTTCTCCCTGCTACTCCAAAAGCCACATAGCCTCTGGCTCTCTGCAACTGCTGGTGGTATTTCCCTCTCTGTGCTGGAAGAACTATTAAGTTGTCTCATGGATATGCACCAAAATTGAATTAAATTAATCACTGATCATCTTGCTGAGTGATTTCAGGGAAAACTGCTACCCCCCAGATTCTGGGTTGAGAAACTGTCCTGGTGGGAAAATAAACTGTCCTTCACCAAATTTGGCATCCTAAACCTGTTTGTTGGAAACAATTCTGAGTTTTTTTAAACTTTCCACTTCTTAGAGAAATGGAAACATCTCCTTCTTCATGCACAGAGTTGCTCCCAACTTGCAACTAAACCATTCCTTTAAGCACACTTATTATATTAAGCCTACAAATAAATATCTTCTTACTTTCACACATTTAGACATGTCTGAACCATTTTCTGTGGCTAACTGAGCCTTAAAACAAGAATCACACTTCCTTGTGTTTCCAAAGTGCCAACATCACCAGCATCACTGAGCAAACAACCAGAGTTTCTTGCACTTTTTCAGGTGCAAAGTGAAGGAAGCCATATGAAGAATGTAAATTCACATGGAAGCCAGACTTTCATAAGTAATAGACTGAAAAAAAACTTATTGCTTTGGTCTTAAAAATAGATGTTTTTTTAGGTACGGGTACAAAACACACGCTTTTTGGAAACAGACCTTTAGAAAGTCATTCAGATATCCTATTTCAGGTGCTCCATATAGATAAAATTTTGTTGAAGGGACTAAAATTTTCCAAAGCAATTTGCAAGCATTCGTGTTTCATGGCTTGAAGTTAAATGGAGGCTTGCCATAAGAGGCCAGTAAGCAGAAATGCAAAGCAATGAGATTCTGAAAATCTGTCTTTTGTTTGAAAATTGAGGTCCTTGCCTCTCTAAAGGACTTTGTGTGTGAAGATGCCAAAAAGATGAATATTTGTATTATTTTTGACAAATTTTAGTACTAATAAAGAAATGTGACTATAAAAAGAGAAATAGTGTACATCCTAGAGATGCTTTTCCACAACAGGAATCTTTTAATGTTATTTTATATTTAAAAAAAACCCAAAACAACAAAACCAGGGCAGGGAGACAGAGTGGGAAAAAAGGATTTGTAATTAGAAAAAGACCTAGGAGTCAGGAAAATCCTCTGTCAATATGAGTAAGAAAATTAGGCTAATGTTTTCAAACCTGGGTAATTATGATAAAGCACCAAAATAGAAACATTTTGGTTTTTAATCTCTGTGCCTGAGGACTCTGACTCAGGTTTGCAGGAGGAGATAGCTGGGCCAGGTCTTATATCAGAGCTCCACTTCTACCCACCCCAGAGCTTTCCACCCCTGTACCAAGTATAACTGAGCAAGATGTTTGTATGCGTTGCTATCACTGCAATCAGTGGGAAGGCAAAAGTAGTAGAAAGCAATCAGCTATTAATACATTGCCCTCTTTTCTCAATTATGCCTTTTTTTTCAAGTGTTCTTTATACAAAGGCTTGATTTCTATTCATCACTGGCCTGAAACAAGGATGACTCCACCAAAATCACTGGCTTGAGACTGATTCAGCTGAGATGGGAAGTAAGCCTAGTATGTCAGAGTGTTTACATATATGGCAGGGTATACATGCAGGGCAGAGTAAATAATGAGAGAACAAGAATTTACAAGCCAGCAATGGCTGTTGAAAAGCTTTGAAAATTAATTGGGGAAAAAACTTGGGTGAACTTTTATAATCACAGAATTCCTCTAACCTACTTTCTGTAGTATTTTTATATTTAACACTTTTATATTAAACACTTTATAATGTTTAAATCTTTACTCTTGCCCAGGATGAAAAGCAAAAAGGGAGAGTAATTCCACCAAATCACATGAGGTGTAACTTAATTGAAAGCTAACAAAGCACTTTCCAAGTGAAACAGTCTCCAACACGTTACCTCTTCTTGCTCTTCTCTGCATGTGAGAATACACATGCACTGACACAGAGAAAATACTTTTTTTCCTTATTTAACTTTATGATAATTTCTGGTCCTGCTAATGTGGTTATATATTTATATTTATTCTTTTTCACAGGTAAAAACAGGCTGTGAGGTGAGAGGGTGTGCAAAAGAGAGAAGGGAGACGATAACAAGAACTAAGTGAAGTAGAGTGGAAATCGTGAGGACCTGTGAGCATGGATTTTATGCCGAGAACAGAGTGCAGAGTGCAAACCATTCAGGTTTTATTCCTAAAAAAGTAGGAGGACCAGTGCAATCCTCAGCTGAACATTTTCTCTGTGGCAATGCAGCACAACTCTTTTCTTGTGCATTACAATTCAAAGCAAACATGCACAAATATACTCACAGACGTGCCTTCCAGTCGTCTTGTTCTTGCGTGTCACGTGTATACTGCATGACTCCAGAAAGTTCCTCATAGATCTTGTGCCACATCTGCCAAGCTGAATACATGTACCCTCATATACCCCAGAGAGTCTCAAATGTCCCTAGGCACTGAAGTCTGAGCAAATGAGGTTCATTTAGACTCTATTTCTAGTTAACGGAGACAAAACTTCATCTTCAGAAGCAATTTGTCGCATTTTAAAGAGGAACGGAGAGAAATATCCACCATTAAGACAGATAACATCTTTCTGTATCGACTACAAACTAAGACTTCAGTTGCCCAAATATTCAACAGCCGGAGTGCTGTTTAGACACATTCAGTGGTCTCTATAGAGCAACTCAGATCACATAGCTACATGTATGTATAGCACACTTGTAGACATCATAGGCTAGGCAAAATGAATCTCATTTGTAACATTTAAATATCTGAAGTTAGGAGAGGTGAATCTCACTCTCAGTTTCTTCTTGGATGTTTTCAAATCACCCAGGCCAATATCTCTTACATGAATGCTGAAAGACACTGTGAAAAAATCATGAGTCCTTAGCTAGTGTGATCGGCATTACCCTACAGCCTCAGGGATTTACACCCATTAAGAGACATATTGAGTGCTTGGGCCAGGGATGTTACAGTGGTGTCATTCCCTCCCTCACTGTAGAAAAGTTCCTAAGTGTACAGTGTTCCTAATTGTAGAGTTAAGTACACTACCGAAAATTTTTCTGAATGCTAAAAATGAATCTACATTTCTCTGTTAGTGCTTACTCGAGTTAGTGACTTTTTTTTTTCATCCCCTGAAAAATTTGAAAGGCAGCTAGCACTACTTAAATGCTTTCTTAATATTGCCTATATTCACTATCAGACATTGCTGGAATTTTACAGCAAGACTATGCTTTTGAGTGAGAGGAGGGCAATTCACAGGACAGTCACTGCACTGAAATATGGTCAGATTCTGGAAAGATTTGAAGGACATTTCTACAAAGGAAGTGATAAATTGTTGATGGTTGGAATAATTATCTATAACTTTCACGGAAGTAAGGGATGTGAGGTTTTCAAAGAACAAATATGTTTTCTCTCATAGTGGCCAGTGAAGAGTTTCAAATAATTGATATAAATGCCACATTTGTAACATGTTATGCTATAAAAATTATGATATGAAATACTGATTTTGATCAGCTGGAAAATAATATATCATGTGGTATTGCAAGATTCACATGTCAGAGAAAAAGAATCAATCAAGCACATTACCTAAGACAGAATTCAACTCTTTATACAAGACATGCTGAAACAAAAACAGCCCAACCCAGGAAAACCTGTTGATCACCCTTTAAAAACAAAATAAGAAAGTTGCTTGGGCAGATTACAGGTGTGTTGTTTATCAGTATAGCCTGCCTGGGCTTACAGACAAAAAAAAAAAAAAAAAAAAAAAAAAAAAATTGTCCTGCAGAAAAGATAAGTAATTATTTACCTTTTAATACAAACATTTAATTCTTCAAAAGTAATCATCCCCATAATCAAGCAACTAAAAAAGCTCAACAAGACTTTAGTTTTTGTTTACACACTTGTACTTTGTTAGGAAAGCAATCAATGCCATCATCTGACTACCTGAAACAACTGAATTCTTCCAGTGATAGTCTGTGATATTTACAAAGAGTGAACTCCAATCCTATTTAGAATTACTCAAAAAAATATCTCAGATAAAGCTAAGTAGCTAATCCTCACTGAATAATTTGGTTATTTTAGCTTTTTCTCATAGTCAAATCACCTGAAAATTATTTACAGTTTTTACAATTTAAAAATAAAATATTTTTGCAATTCAAATTTATTCACGAGATATTTCTTGTAAATATTTTTTATATGTAGACTCTGCTTGCAGGAATATGCAAAATCCAAACTGTGCTAGAACATGCTGATCACATGATGTTCCTTTCTTCCACAAGTTGGATGAGTAAAACTTAGAAATAGCTTTCTTCACAAGGAGAAAAACATATATTTATTTGCTAATTCTTCATTAGAAATTTATTGTTTAACTGATCGTTCCTGTTTGAAAATGTATCCATGGGAAATAAATACAAGAACAATTAGGCAAAGCAGTTTCAATTCACCATTTTTAATGAATACGCATGATAGTGTGTGTGCATCTTTGTTCAGTTCTTGTACCTGACTTTAGCCAAAAACCAGTGAAAGACAAGAGCTGTCATTACATTACATTCACGTGGACTTTAGTCACTCTGATTAATTGCTGCTGTGTTTCTTGGGTATGTTTACTATGAAACATTGAACTGAAAAAGTCTGTGTATCCAGTTTGGCTCAGTGAAATCACTGTTATGCTATTTTCTTAAAGGACCCCTAAAGACTGACCTTTGCAAACCCGCGCTCTGCACAGCATCACGGTAATCCACCACTGACCTATTTTTGTATTGTGTTTCTAATAGCTGGACTGTCTTTCATCATATAGAATAGGCATGTTTACTAAAAAAAAAGAAAAGATGTTAAGTAACAGTTTTCAACCTTTCCATAACTACCTTTTAGAATAAAACTATCACAGATGATGCTCTAAGTCCTTCATGCCAAAAAGATTGTATTCCCTTAGTACAGCCATGTCTTCTGTTCTTAACTAGTTTTGAAGTAGAATATAATGGTGTGGAAGATTAAGTAAGAACATAAAAAGAACTTCAAAATCTGTCACTAGAGTTTTGAGGTGTTTTTTTTTAAAAAAAAGATCAACAGAAGCCAATAACAATAAGTCAACATGTATTTTCTGAAAGGGAAGCACAACATCTTTGACATACCAGCTGAAATACATGAAACCCTGTTATTTTCATCATTTTTTCACATTGCTCCCAGATGACTCCCTGAGCAATTCAACCTAGGTAATGCTATACCACCTGCAAAGGACTTGCTATCTAATATATGAAGTAATTATAATTCGGTAAGCAGTTTGATACAAAATGATGGCAAAAGTCACCATTAGAATTAATTTTCTGGTAGCAAATAATTTTTAAACTGTGGTAAACTGAAATAAGGAAATAGAAAAAAACCTCCAGAATTATCAAATGAATCTGTAATTAGTTAGAAACACACAGCCACCTCTACATACCTGCCTCAGATCTCTTTGAAGATAGGTATTTCTAGGATCCAGTTGATCTTTTCTTTTTTTGTGTAGTAGATTTTTTAGTATTATTCAGGCAGGTATCTCCTGCCAGTTCAACAACCCTATGCCATTACTTACTGTGTTGATTCACGATAGCTTCCATCTAGCATTAACCCTAATGTTGGCTAAAAGAGAATTATATGTCCTCTTTCAGTGTCTGCATTGTTATAACCAAAGAGGAAGTCTGCAGTCTTCTTTCTCAGACCTTATTTTGGTCAGTAAAAAAAAAATGATAGATTTGTCCCTTCCTGCACCACTACATTCATGTTTATAGAGGCATTTGGACAGAAACTAGCTTATGGTCCTTTGTAAGTGCTCCAGACCAGCTATTTCTAGGACTCTGTCTTTGATCTTTTCTAAATCTTCAGTGACTTCAGAAGCTCTGGAATAGCTTCAGCATGAGACACTGCTCTGTTAGCCCTTACGCCTTGCAGAGTAATTCCTTGTTACTGACTCAATCAAAATACCCAAACCAACCCCATAAATATCTATGGTGAAATGACTGGCTGGGTAGATGAGGGAAGAGCAGTGGACATTGTCTACCTTGAATTCAATATGCTTTCAACACTGTCTTCCATAAGATCCTCATAGAAAAGCTGATGAAATATGAACTGGATGAGCTGACAGTGATGTGATTGAAAACTGCCTGAATGGCTGAGCTCAGAGGGTAGTGATCAGTGGGATGAAGTCTAATTGGCCAATAACTAATGCTGTACCCCAGGGGTTGATATTGGGTGCAATACTCCTCAAAGTCTTCATTAATGATCTGGATGATGAGACAGAGTATACCCTCAATAGTTTTGCTGGGAGATGTGGCTGATACACCAGAGAGTTGTACTTCCATTCAGAGTGACCTTGACATGCTGGACAAGTGGGCTGACAGGAACCTCATGAAGCTCATCAAGGGAAAATGCAAAGTCCTGCACCTGGGGAGGAACAACCTCAGGCACCAGTACATCCTGGGGGCTGCCTGTCTGGAAAGCAACTTTGCAGAAAAAGACCTGGGTGTCCAGTGCTCTGTGACTGAACACTGGTACAGGTTGCCCAGAGAGGCTGTGGAGTCTTCCTCCTTGGAGATATTAAAAAGCCATGGTGGTCCTGGGCAACCTGCTCTAGGTGACGTTGCTTGAGCAGGGAGGTTGGACCACATGACCTCCAGATACCCCTCCCAACCTCAACTATTCTCTCATTCTGTGAAAATATTAAAGAAAAAAGCAGAAAGATTTAGCTCATTGACTTAAGCAGGACAAAGATTACACCCTAACTCCATTGTGAGCATTTGAAATATTGGAAGAATTCATCCGTCGGTGGTGAAAGAAATAAATGAGCACTATCATCTGCAAAAGCAAATTATTTTCTAACAGATATTCTAAAATCAGTACAGGATTGCCAATTATTTAGTAATTTCTTAAAAGAAAGCCTCATTTGGGCTGTCTTTAGGAGAAACAGGCAGAAAATGCTGATGTGTATGAAAAAGCATATAATGGTGGTTGGTAGCAAAGGTGTTAATGTGGATGTTCTTGGTTTATTATGAAAACTTTTGGAAAAGTATGCAACACAGCTACCCTTCTTAACCCTTCCTTAAAGCAATAAATGAAATGAGATTTTCAAGAGATCTTGTGGTAAATCTTGTGATAAACAAGCAAGCAATCACTGCCTATGTTTATTGTCCTGAAAACTCCTTTTATATAATTATTCAGAAGAAACTACTGGGTTAAGGGATTTAAAAACTATAAACATATGACTTAATTGCTAATCTACACCTAATAATCTATGGAACATGTCTAAATGCAGATTATAACACTGCTGTGAATTTGGGACTTCCCGTGTGTGCCATGTCCAGATTGCAACCTTGCTTGATATTGGGTTCTTTTTTGCATACGTACTAGAACAGAATCCAAAAGGTCAGTGATGCAGGTCAAAGAAAAGTCTTTGGCCTGAGATGAATGAATCCAAACTAAATAACAGCTTTCTCCAATTGTTCAGCAGCAAACCAGCATCTGAGGCTGCTGGATTTCTCCAAGGGCAGAACAGCTGCCCTTGAAAACTAGCATGGCTGAAAAGCGATGAACAAGAGGAGAACTAATACTGACACAGGAATGCTGGACAGCAGGGAAGGGACATGACTTCATATAGCATGAGTTTATGTCTACAGTTATATTCAAAATCATCCTCAAGCAGCCTAAACTACCTGAATCTCATTTCTTTCTCTATTTCAGGTTTTGCAGCTCCCACTGCAGTGATTCATAACATGTTTTTATAAACCCCCAATATTGCAGCCAGATATATTTCAGGTGGGTTTGCCATTAGCAAATTTTCTATGCCCAAAGTTGACATCACATCAGTAAGATCCAGTCTCACATAGTTAGCTGTAGCAGGTGAGGCAAGCCAAAGAAGAAATAAAATTGCTTGCTTGGGAGTGAGAGAGAGGCCATGAGTGCAATGAGAGCTTTCACATTCAGTGTGGAGGATCCTGGATTTCTCAGAGAACTCTGAAGCATATCCAATGAATGTTGAAGAGAAGGCAACTGAGATGAGGAAATTCTGGCAGGTGTGCTACTATATTTTTTCTAGATCTGTGTATGTTTATGATAAACAGAATATAATTATGTTTTGGAAACCCTGTAAAACTTTGTATCTGCTTACTTTCAGTTGTGGTGTGCTCAAGAATAAACCCTGAGTGGGAGTCTTGGATAAGGAAACATAAAATGTTGCATTCTCTTCATACCAAGAAAGCTTAAGAGCACACATGACTTACATTGAACAACGATATGTTTTCTAATCAGAGAGATTATTCCCAGGTTTGTAATTCTGTGTGATGGCAACATACCACACTGAACTGTGAAAATATATTGATAGACTTTTGATACGTGTGGGCTCCCAAGTACTCTAGGCAGAAAGGTACAAATTCTGGTCTAATGATATTAACACCAAACCAATATCACTTATCCAGAATGATCATCAGTGAAGAATACAAATGGGAAAAATATGTTTTGTAAGGTCATTGATGGTGATGTAAAAACTTCAGAATTGTGTTTCCATTTAGAGACTATGGGGAAGAAAAAGGTTTTGTTTTCCCCTTCCCCCCAGAGGTATCTCTGTATAGATCTGGCTGTTAGTTTTAGTGGCAGCAATTGTTATACTTTACGGAAAGTGCTTTTCATTACCTGTTATAAAAACCACACTGCATGAGGAGATAACTATATCATGTTAACAATGTAGACACATTTGCTTCATGGCACTTCAGCATCACATCTAAATGCCACTGCATTACTTATTGCATACTGATGATTAGTTAACTTTAACATAATTCATAATTGGATTAGGCGGTTGACAGAAAGATAAAAAAGAAAAAAAAAAAAGGGAAGGAAAATGATCCCAAAGTCCTTCAATACCATACTTTTGGTATAACATAGGAGTTACTCAGGTCTGAAAGTGGGGGGTAAAAGCAGATTCAGGCCCTTAGTCCTTGTTCCAGACAATATGCAGGCTAAGTCAAGTAAGATGGTGGAACTGCAGTGAACTATTATATAATGTTTGTGTCTTGTATCTAAGACACTGAGGGAAGAAGCACCATATCCACCCTTGAAGGTCTACACTCTCTCCATAAGCACTAGATAACTCTGAAAGTAGATATATCTAGATAAATCTGCTTTCTGGAAAGACATATCAGAAGATAAAGATGGAAAATAGACTAATGACATAGGATTACATTCCTCTGGAACTCTTTTGGCCTAAGGAAGTATACCAAAGATCTTGGAAAAGCTATCCATAATGTAATATCGGAGAAAGTCAAACTACAGTTGCAAGGCAGAAAGGCTGAATGACCAACTGAATATCAAATGCCAATTGAACGAGTGCCAGAAATCACATAAGCTGGCTATAACACTACACCATACAAGGCCAAGGCACAGCACTGAGCACTCCATGTTGCTAGCACACTTACATTGACGTGGGTTTAGTAAGAAGAAGCAAACCCTCCCAGCATAAGGCATGGGTCAGGCCAGCAGCTGTTTCCATTACGGAGTATAGAGAAGGCCATTGTCTTTCAGAGGTGGGTGACAGAAATATAATTTGGCTGTGCAGATACGATCTGTATGGTGCAACTTGCCCTCAGGGCCTAAGAATTGGACCTGCTCCATTTTATTTGCCAGTAAGATGCAGCGTCAGATACCTGAATGGGAGGTAAAGTATCAACACTGAAATATAGAATGTACTCTCCTCTGTCTATATAAAAACATTATTTTTCAGCTTGAGAACTGTAACAGTATTTGGAGTTAGAGGTTTGGCCTTTGCAGAATAAGTACACCCATGACTGCACACAATTATTCATAAAAGCTGCTCTTCATTTGTGGCTTACAGAACATCACAGGTGTGTTTAGAATTCATTGTGCATAATCTTTAAAGGTCAGTGCACATATTTACAGTTTTACTGCACAAAGATTTGCTGTTGAATGTACTTTTAGGTCACAGTACTTACGCTCACTTCAGCTGAGGTCAGAAAAGAGAAAGAATGAACAAGGAGACAGAATTATTATAAGGAAAACAGATTGTAAAGAAGACAAACTTTATATTATTTATTTGAGGCAAAACACAGAGACATTCAGTCCAAACGTAGAATCTTTCAGAACATTATAAACAATTAGGAGCAAGGTTACCTGGAAATCACTTTGGCAACTTAACTATAGCTAAAATAATAATAGCATTTTAAAGAATGTTTATAGATGCAACAGCCACTTTAAAATGTAGGTCTTTTTTGTTTGTAAGTCTTTTTCTATGATAAACACAGTGGGTTTTATTTTGTTCTATATTGCATTATAGAGTACTAGTCAATATAGTGTTACAATGTCTATTTAGACATTGTATCTTAGTAGTAATTGGATAAGTATCTGTATTTTCCTTTGTATCAACTAAGGAATCTAAATGTCCTTCTGGAATACATTTATTGTAATTGATAAGTTTCTTGTCTTTGTAACACTATCTAGTATTCTCAATGTCTAGTGGGATTGTTCCCCATTGTGTTCCACATATCTACGCAGCAGTGCTGTATTTTCAATTTTTGGTGCTTGTGTTAAGGGTGACTGGATATAATAAAAAGGATGTTCCTCATAAATGTAACATGAAAATTACACAAACCCAACGACCTTGTCTACTAAAGGAAGAAGAGTTCATTTGTAAACCACAGACAAAAAAGAAAAATAACTGAAAGACAAAGAACAGGACAGTCATTCATTTATGTAGTAGCTAAATTAAACTGACTACATTAAATTTTTCTATCGCGAATATCTGTATGGACCAGAACTACCATCTGTTTTCATGTTAAAGCTATAGGAAAAAAAAAAAGAGAGAGAAAATAACTGCAAAGGAAAACAAAGCTAAAGATCTGTTTAAGTTACATAACAGAAGAATGAGTTGTGTCCTTGTCAGAGAAAATATTTGCCATTGGTTCGTGGATCAGATGCTTCAATGTTGTTACTCACACTGGTGTAAATGAGAATGGAATTTGATCTTTAACAATTTTCAAAACCTGAATATCAACTCCTGGTCACTCTTTAGGAAAAGGTATGTTTAAAAGAGATAATTTATCCAAGGATGGATAAAGCTATGTTGGTATCTCACTTCCAGGACAATACTTTTTGTGGTAGCCCAGCTCAGTAGGAAAAAACAAATCCTTACCACAACAGCTTTTTAGTTATCTGGGCAAAATTAATTGTTGGTCTCAGTATCTGGGAAAAAACTAGCCACATAAACAAGACTGGGCTTGACTATCTATTTGACATTGCAATGTATACTCCATTAAAACTAGTGTAGACAACTCCTACTTCACAAGTGTGAAACTAAGTATAATTCTTTCTGCTGTAGAGACAGGCTGCCTATATAAATGAGCTGAGGGAAGCAAGGTAGGCATGTTTTTCAGTCATCCATCCCTTTCTCTACATGCAGTTACACATCCTCTGCAAGCGCAGAGGTTTTTTGACCGAGAAAGACCCTACGTTCAGCTGTCTGCCTGCTAGGAGTTCCCATGCCCAGAAGTCAGCTGGTTCAGCTCTTAATATCGGGTTTCGCTTGTCAGTCGGGTGCAGGCATGTTTTAAGTGAGCCTCGAGAATCTGTCTCTTGGGAGTGAACCAGAGGGGAACCTCCTCTGTGCATCGGCAGCCGGGATGAGACCTGTGTCGACATTCAGCACATACCCATGGGTTACAGAAGCCTAAGGGGTCAATTTAAAGGCTCCCTTTATGGGTCTAGTCCCTGGGTGACCTCTCCAATTATTTAAAAAGCTTCTGGTAAAGCAGAAAATTAAACCAAGAGCTCAATCTGCACTCGAAGTTCTGCATTTTGCTCCACCTCATGAGCTCCGTGTTTCTTAAAAAAACACATATAAACCAAAACCTCCCCTTTTTGAAAACTTCAGTAGCTCACTATGTTTTGGGTGTACTTTGCGAGTGGTTCTCTTTACCTTAATGTTAATTTTGTAGCAAATTACCATTTCAGAGGGCATTAAAACAGGCAGTATTTTCTTTTCCCACCCTTTCAAGTTTTCCTGCACTTATTGTGAAATATGTTCAAGCTGAGAGATGAGACAGGTTCTGCTGCTTAAATATGCTTATATAAAGCATTTTTTACTTCTTGGGCATTGTTATGTTCTTTGTGCCTGTTCAGTGATACCCCAGGGTTCTCTCAATGACAAAAAATTCTGTGGTCTGGCAGGTTTCTGTTTGAAAAGGGTTAGGTTACTTCAAGAAAGAAAAGGTTGGGAAAGAAAAGCATATGACAAGAAAAAGCTTGTTTCATATAACTAAGTGCAAATAACCAAGGGTTTGTATGCATCTGAAAATTATCCTGGATTAAGATGGGATACACATATATATATATATATGCATATATATTCAGGACTACTGAATTCAGTATAATTCTAAGCACAGATCTTATTCAGAATGAGAGCACATTTTCCTGGCATCATCTGCTTCCAAAACAGTCTCCTGGAATAAGTGTCTTAATTTGGATATTTTTTTTTTAAAGCAAGCAGTCCCAAATAAAGTCTACATAGTCAGACATTATAGATACCTGTTTTTGAAAATAATTTGTTTTTGATTAGAAACAATGGAATATTATGCACTATAGCTCAAGAAGCATCAGAGTGAGCAGTGTATACAAAAGGTGGAGCAAATGCATTTTAAGGAAGATGTTATGTGATAAGTTCAAGGACCATAAAACAAGCAAATTCATATTTATCTTTAATTGTAAGAGAAATCTACAGATGTTAACTTTGAATTCTGAAACATATCCAGGCATTAAACCCAGTTATTGACAGTCACTGGTGCTGGGATTTAGTTGCCTAACATACAAACATTTAATGCATATATTTGTAACTAATGCATATATTTCTAACTATATCTATATCTATCTACCTGTGTTACACTAATTGTGCACAAGACCTACAGGAGACCTTGTCCTTTCTGGAGCAGCAGCTGTCAGCCAGTGCATCTCAAATGGCAAAAGGTACCTCTGTTTAAGTGACTGAATTCCATCTTTGGTTTCATTGCAGGTATTTTTATTTCTGTTTATGTAAAATAAGCTATGTTGAAATATTCTAAATAAGATATTAAAGTACGTAAACCAGCACATTGATGTAGTCTAGTTTTCTTTGGGAATAAAATACAAGTGATATTGATCCAATTTGATGAGGTCTTAGATTTCAGCAGAATGGCTGATTCCATCAGTCTCTAGTTCTACCCAAATTTCTCTCACCAGCTCTGCTTTTCAGGTTCTGGCCTCTTACAGCTTCTCACATCACATGTCCGTTGTCATTTACTCTAGTATAAAGTTACAGTGGATGTACAGTGCAGAGCACAGTCTGGCCCAGAGTCCACAAATTACTTTGTGTATCTGCTTTTAAAGCCAGTTTTTACTGTCTTTATTAATTCAAATGGATAAGCTGATTTACATTCAGACTTTAGTCATTTCTTGTGTGCAGATACTTTTATTTTGGAAAAAACCCACAAAATATTAATTGATACATGAAAAAAATCAACAGGCTCAAGAGGTATAATGAAAATTAGCTATGTTGAAGTATTTGGACAGCTTTAAGTAGAAGTGCTGTCAGTGTAACTTAAAAATTTGCTACTTTGTTGTAAATGATCATTCTAAAATAGCCTAAAACTCATCCTGTGGTGACAACTGCTATCCTGACTACCATCATAGCTGACCAGAACTGAAATAGTTATTCTCCGTAACTGGAAGTTTCATTGCCAGTAAAATAAGCTCAGGAAAGAGGCACATCTATAAGCAGGTTTGCTCATTCAGTGGAAGCTGTGCTAGGACATGAAAAGAATGATGCTGATGGGATGAAGGCTGAATGGGCAGGGTCAGCACCAGTCCCACACTGCAGACAAAACAGTGTGGGCACAGAATAGAAGGAACAAGCAGAGGCGATATGTGCAGGCACAAAGTAATGACAAGGCCTTTACGCATTACCAGACCACAGAGCCCAGCATCTGGGAAGAAAACATGGAAATGGAGGAGCCTTAATGAGACTGTGATGACCGGTTGTTTACTCAACTACAGCACAAAATTCATTAGTATCAGCTGACTGCCCCTGTGGTGTGCTGTGAAGGACCTCACCTAATTGCCTGAGTTCCTGGAGATGAAAGATCTCTTCCCTTGAATAAGCAATGATCTAATTAGTGCATTTCTGTGCAGCATTTCTGTTTCTATATCTTTCTCGTATTTTGGTACCATGTTATGTGGTATCCAAAGGCAACAGCATTGAACTCTTTGGATGTTTAACATATTGTGCTAGCCTTTAAAGAATGTTTTTTCAGAGCTGAACTTCCATGGGAAATTTTCATGAATCAAGGTACAGATTTTACATTCTGCTTTGCCACAAAGGTGTTCAGGAAGTTGCAAATGAAATAGATTTATTGCATAACATTTCTTTGGAAACAGTTGGACTGGTAGACTATTCAAGGAGAATCCTACAAAGAACGTGAAAGAAACAGAAAGCTAACTAAAATGGTTTTCCCAATGTACTTGGCTTCTACACAATAGAAGAGTAGAAGAATTTATGATCTATGACTTAAGAAAATCAGTGGATGCTCTCTGCAAGACCACCTACAAGGAGATTCAGCTGTGAATTCAAGATTCCTCAGCTACAAATTATTATGCATGACAAAAATGGAAAATGGCTGGACTGAACAATTAGTACAATTTATGTGGATTTAGAGAAACTACAGGATGAATGACAGCAATGAAAAGGGCAAAAGGAGAAATATTCTCTAGGCGAAAGTGACTGGCAGGAGATAGGTGTTAGATATACATATGACGCTCTGTGTCAGACTTGCTTTGTAACTCTCATCTCAGCTACTCCAGGGATGTTTTATACTCCTAGTTACACTGGTGAGTCATCTGGCCAGTCTGAGCTTCAGCTTCTTCATCTATCAAAGTGGAGAATAATACTTCGCTGGCTTGCTGGAGTGTAAAACGCTGTGAGTTCCAAGGTAGTAAAATACATGAGAATGCAGAGGATGGTCATTGCTTTAATTCTCTGTGCTGTGGGGGTTTTGCCCAGAGTTGTATTTACCACAGGTATTTCTTTGATAAGCTTGTTTGAAGTGGTATGCCAAAAGCCTTTCAGTTTGCAAGAGATTGTTTGTGTGGGCTTTGGAGCATGCCAGAACATATCTGAAAAGCAAAATGCATTTTCCAGGTCATTTCAGATCACAGAGCATCCACACAACACATAGCTGCAGTACATATACTACCTTTACAATGCCAGCCCAACAGAATCCTTTATTACCTAACAGCAGGGGGGGACATAATGAATCCTGACCAGTCTCCATGTGTTGAGTGTGTGGCTGACTGCAGCTGGAGCCTCTCTACAGCCCTTATGCAGTTTGCCCATCACTGTGGTAACAGCTTCATAGCTGGTGAGAGACAAAGTGCCTGCAGGAGTTGCCTGATGCCCAAACGAAATTTTGTGTATTTTCCCAAGGGCTCTACTCCTGCCTCTAGGACTGCCTTACACAGATGCAAACCTTCACACCCATCCCATGTCTGAGTCAGAATATCCCTTCCCTTGCCTCAAATCTCCTCACTCCTCCATTCAGACTCTCTCTGCCAAGCCCTGCTCTTGCTGAATTTGTCACCGGCCAGTCTTTGCCAGCCAGACCATCTTTAACAGATCTTCATGCCTACATGAGACTAGGGAGAAGTTCCCATGTCCTAGTTCAACACTGGCTTTCACATACGTTTAGAAACCTTCTCTTGCCCCTAATTTGGATGTGTAAGAGATGGCTTACATTTGTGAATGTGACTGCGATCCTCAGTTGTAGATAAGTAGTCAACTTCAAAAGAGAACATGTAGAAACATAGTGAAGGTCTGGTCAGACAGGTGGTAGGCTTGAGCAGAAGAGCTTGGAGAGCTTTTAGGCACAACTAAGTACACTTCCTGTAGTAAGCAATAAACTCTGCCAACGCATTAGGAGGTGCTACCTCATACCACTTGTCTTGCAAACTGCCTTTGAGTGGTAAGGAGAATGAACAAATGTGCGAAAGTGTCATAGACATTGAAGCATTGCCCAGAGTGAGATTATACAGAACTGAAAGCCTCACAGAATGGATGAGATTCTCATGCTTCATGCAGAAACAGAATATAAGCCATGTTCAGACAATGTGGAGGCATGCCTTCTTAGTAATTCAGTATGGTATCAAAAGTAGAGAGAACTGGGAGAAGTTTGTTTCACTGCTCTTCATGTATTAGCCCCAAGCTATTGGTTCAATGGCATATATAGAAAATCTGTACAACTAGAGACTGAAGTCCTTGTAACCTTATCATTGCATGTGCTTCTTTCCATTGAGCTTATAAACTGACATTGGCTGATTAGTAGTGACGTGAGTTCATATCTCTCTTGACCATAAGTATAACAGCTAACAGGGGCCCTCAAACAAAGATCTTCTGCAGAGAGGAGCATAGTGAGAAAAGGGAGGCCTACTGTGCCTTTTGCAGCATTTTTGGCCAGCCACACTGCGCAGTTCATTCACTCCATCTAGCACTTTAAATATATGGCTTAAGTGATAATGCTGCCAAATACTCTTGTTTCTTTATCAGACAGGTATTTCTAGAAAATTATTTGCAGCATGGTTTCTCAAGCACTGGAAAACTTCACAAAATGGTTAGGTCTGTTCAATTAGAAGTACCCATTTCACAAGCATTTTCCAGCCCCTTACATAGGGAGGCTTGGATCTGAGTGGATTATTCATGGAGTATTCTCAAAGCATAAAGCTGTGCCAGAATGAACTATGGCTAAAGAAGCACTGAACACACAATGAATTTCTCACAATGAATGGTGGATGTTGGTAACCCACACAGGACTGTGAGCAGCAACTGGAAAGCCCCAGCTGAGTGATAAGAATTAAAGAACAAGCAGAAGTTCAGTCACTCTGGTATTTATTGCAGCAAACTACATCTTAAAAATTACTGGTTATCTTGGAAATGGCTGTGGATTAGTCAGGCTGTAAAGCTGTCAATTTTATTAAGCTATGGGCAGTGAATTCATGCTTGTTTTCAGTGATGTGAGAAAAATAGAAGGCAGTCATCAAAAGTGTCTTCAAAAGGAAATGAGCTGGCTATCGCGTTGAAAATGGCTGTTTTGTCTCTTTGAATTCTGGTCTGAGAAACAAGCTTTCATACTGATTTCAGGTTTGAAGGCACAGGTGATTTATGGCTGTCAAGATTAGCCTAATTACCTGACTTGTTCATGTGTCTCAGTGAATAGACTGTCAGTTTACAGGAACTGAAAACTATGTCTTTGAACCTTCACAATAAAACTGGGGCAATGAAAAAACAAGTGTGAATTACGGGAGTAGAAATTGCTGCTCACTCCCAACCCTGGAATTTTTCCTCACTGAAAATTAATTGAAAAAGTATTCCAACCGCACTGATGACATTGAAGAACAATTGCCTAAATTCAGTTGGGAAGTCTAATGAATTTGGTTTTGACAGTATAACTAATGGGATTTTGATTGTGTACCATTCAGTACAGAAGACACCATCTAAGATGACTTTCCAGGAAAGGAAAAGGAAGAAGTCATTAAATTATGATGTGACAGTACTCTCATACTCAGTCTCAGGAGTGTCCCCAGAGTCTTCTGGCTGAGAAAAAGAAGAAAGAAAGTTGCTGAGCTTGATATTAGACTTCAATCATCTTGATACCTTGCATATATTACGAACATGTGGGTTTTTTCTTTCTCATACGCCATTTGGATGGCTATCTAAGATCATGGCAGACTTGAATTTGGTGGCAGCAGTTTTCTCCTTTACCATAAAACTTACCATCTGGGGGACTTGCCTAGGAAGGAAGAAACCTCACTCTGACTTCCGAGCTGAAGAGATGTTTGAACTCCTATGTCCCATAGTTCAGGAGGATGGGAATGTGCACCAGGAGGCCAGTGATCACAGACCCAAAAGAAGATGAGGCATGAGGAGATTTAATTATAACCTAATGGTTAGAGCACTCCTGTGGGTGCAGAGCCCTTACATGCTTGTCCCTCCAGAGCAGTCATGAGTCTGAAACCAGGCTCTCTTTAGCTGTCAGATGGCTCAGCAGCTGCAGTGGACAATGGATCTACCTTCCACTCATTCCAAAGTAATAGTCTATTTTGGATGGGACCATTGTTCAGCATTGATCCTTGGAACCATTGGAAGACACAGCAGGTTACCATGTGGGTTTTTTTTTTTTTGCTTATAATGCACCATCACCCAGCGTCACATCTGCCAAACCTCTGTGCCAAGGTATATTCTCTGTCTCTGTGGGGTTTTGATTTGCCAACATGTGAAGACTCCTTTGTCTCTACTTGAGAAAACCAAAGCAGTGATGAGTACAGCAACTCAGCTTGGAGTCTAGCTGGACAGCTGTGGAAGAACTTGAAGCTACAGTGAGTTCTCAATTTAACATCAGCTATGAATTGTTCGTGACAAAAGAGGAAATAGCAAAGGAAAGGAGCTTCAGTCCCCTCACTTCATCACATAACTAGCTATTTAACTTCATTGAAGCAGAATGCGCCTGGTCTGTCACTCTGTTCAACCCTGAAAGGGACAGCAAATCACAGTGAGCTCATCCAGCTCGGAAATGCCACTTCTGACAAGCCATGTCCTCAGCTAGGCTTACCTCCCCAAGGAGGCCAGAGCTTCAGATCTGTTTCACTCTCAGGACATGTTGCAAAGGCTCCTACTTTTAACAGACTTCAGAAAGGCATAACAGCAATACAGTTTGGTATTTCAAAGGGCTGTTTCGCTCTGTGCTTTCCACCTGTGTAGATGAGACAAGGCTATTTTGTTTCAATAAGACTTGACCTTTATGTATATTCTTAAAAACTGCCTGTTGCTCTGCTTGAGCATTTTCAGTGCCTTGCAAGTGAAAACAGAAAAAAATAAAAGCCCCAAAGCCCTCTCTTTAATAACTTAATGGAAAACAAAGCGTAATTGTATGGTGTAATTGTATGAATGCGATCCAGGATTAACTCACCAGGGGCTCAGGGGGTGCTGTACTGATTTTTAATGTCTTTCTGCCTAAATGTGTATCCAAAGAATTTTGGGGATATATCTCAAAAAATAAAATGTATCTTTTCCACCAGCCACAAGCAAAGTAAACTCCAGTATTTGAGTGAGTGACATCACATTTCAGCTTGGACCCAATTATAAACTTCAAAGACCCTTCAAAGATCCTGAAATCTTTGTTAAGACAAAATCCCTATTTGAAGTCAGTTCCTATAGGGAAATGGAGGATATTTATATTCTAAACCCCACACTTAAATTATAAAAGGACTGGCCTATTTTATGCTTGAACACAGCTCATTAGAGAAATCTCTTAATGAATATTTTTCAATCATCTAACAGAGAAAATCAAAGCACATAGGGTATACTATAAGATTTGCATGGACTGCTAGATACTCTAGTGGACATGTGCTCTGCAAATTATGTGCCATTAATAGTTTTGTGCTCATTCATCAGCATATGATTTAATAATAATTTCAGTAGTGAATTTCTGTAGTATGTATATTATGAAAGAGAAAAAAAATGCATGAAAGTAACCAGCATCTCTGCCGCTCTAAAGCAGCATCTCTGATATAGTTGCATAGTTAATGGTAGCATGATTTTTACATATACTAATGAATTTTCAACATCAAAATTGCTTAAAAATCTTGTTTATTTCTCTGATTTATTGAATTTCATTATGTGAAGCAGATACAGATTCTGCTACGGAATCTGACTCCCCTTCCTCTGTCATCCTGAAATTTATACTTTTTTCTTCATTGTGGCTCCAGCTTCAACTGAAAAGGATGGAAGGTGATAATAGTCTGATGACTATTTTCTTGGGAGCTAGGGTCTGTAGGTTTGAATGCTCTCAAGGTAAGAGAAACATAGAACATCTGTGGATGAGTGCCTGACCAATGGGATATTCTATATAGGGCAGTCCCAGGCATCTTCAGTGATACTAGCTATGCATTTGTTTGAATACTATGTATTTTAGGTGTGCTCAGCATGGAGAGGATCCTGAAGTACACATATATGAGAGGACATTTAGGCAAAACATTCTGAAAGAAGAGAAAAGAAAGAATAAGAACATTTTTAAAAATACTTAGAGATTCAGGCTATGTCAATTTTAAGGACAACTACATGACCCCCAACTTTCAGAAAAAGCCGACCTTCTGGAGGCCTCAACTTAGATTCTCTGAGTTCTTCATATCTGGAGAATCTAGGAGCTGAGACAAAATATCTCTCTGCCATAGGGGCCTTTTTATGTTTAGTAAGTTGGCACGATTTAAATGCAGTGTAACCAAAACTAGCACTTAGTCGCTGAGGCAGCAGCTCCGGGGCTGGCATGATTGGCAGGGGAGCACCCTAGTGCGGTGCACAGAGGGTTTTTCCAAACTGGAGGAGTCTCAGGGGGAGCTGAGAGAGCTGCCAGGAGCCCGCACTCGCACAACAGTGGCTGATGAGACCTGGGTGGGGCCAGGAGCAACGGTGGCCAAGCCCCCACACGTATAAAAGAAGCCCTTAGGGAGTGCTGGCGATCAGGAGCCCTGCCAGCATCTTGCGGCGTGGCAGCAAGGGCGTGGCGTGGCAGTTTGCACTGTCGTTCGCACGGAAAGGTGGGCAGGAAGGGCACTGAAGCTCTGCCAGCTCGACCAGGGAGCAATGGTATCCACCCGGCAGAAAGCCATGGCCTCTCTAAGCTCTGCACCCACCACGACTGATGCAGCTTCCCAGACAGAGCTCCGGTGGGAACACGCTGCCAGCCAGGCATCAGGCTGCAGGCTGTGCCCTGCTCTTACGTCAGTACGGGATGGCAGCAGTGAGCACACCTGTGGGAGGTGCGCCCAGGTAGAGGAACTCCTCTGCTTAGTGACAGAGCTCTGGGAGGAGGGCAGTAGGCTGGGGAGTATCAAGGAGTCTGAGAGACAGACAGACTACTGAAATCACATCCTACCTTCCCTGAGACAGGCCTAACAGGCAGAAAGGACACATGATATGGAGAATTCCCTATCCTCTCTCTGCCTGGCTGAACATGGTGACTTAAGAGATAGGGGGCAATGGTGACAAGTTCCTGCCCGGCGCACCAGTCATGTCCGCTCTGTGACTACCCCACCTTCCCAGGTGCCCTTGCATAATATGTATGAGGATCTGCAAGTGGAACCAAACAATGAAGAGGACAAGGGTTCATCTAGCTTGGAGGTGTCATCAAGGTTAAGTTGGCCTACACCCTGCATCAAAACTGCTTCTACAAATTAAAAAAGACAGGTCATTGTCATAGGAGACTCTCTTCTGAGGGGAACAGAAGGCCAAATATGCAGACTGGACCCATTTCTTAGGGAAGTCTGTTGCCTCCTTGGGGCCCGGGTTAAAGATGTGAAGAGAAAACTTCCTACCCTGGTACAGCCCTCAGAATATTATCAATTATTAATTTTTCAGGTAGGCAGCAATGAAGTTGCAACAAGAAGTCTGAGGGCAATCAAGAAAGACTTCAGGGCCTTGGGATGACTGTTTAAGGGATCAGGAGCACCAGCAGTGTTCTCCTCTATCCTTGCAGTTGCAAGAAATGATGAGGGAAGACACAGGAAGAGGCAGTAGATCAATACCTGGCTCCAAGCCTGCTGTCACCAGCAGAATTTTGGTTTTTTTGGTCATGGGTTGGTCCACACGACACCAGACTGGCTGTCAACAGCTGGCATACACCTGTGTCAAAGGGAGAAGAGGATCTTTGCACAGGAGTTAGCAGGAGTCATTGAAAGAGCTTTTAACTAGATTTGAAGGGGGAAAGGAATAAAATCAGGCTTGCTAGAGATAAGCCTGGGGGTGGCACACCAATGTTTGAGGGACGGTGTGCTAGCAAGGCCCTTCAGTCCGCCGTCTCAGTGGAGGTAGGGGATAGAGATCCATGCATCAGCAAAGATGCAAGGGTTATTGATGTGTTAGAAACCATGGAAGTGCCTGAGAATGGTCATGTAGAAATTAGGGCTTCTCCCCCCAAAAAGGTGGTGGGATCAATAGCCTAATTGAAGTGCATCTACACAAACACACACAGCATGGGCAACAAACAGGAGGAACTGGAAGCCATTGTGCAGCAGGAAAACTATGATAATTACAGTCATGGAAACATGGTGGGTTGATTTGCACAATGGATGGCTCTAAACTCTTCAGAAGGGATAGGCAAGGAAGGAGAGGCAGTGGGGTAGCCCTGTATGTTAGGGAATGTTTTGATTGTCTAGAGCTTAATGATGTTGACAATTGGGTTCAATGTTTATGGGTAAGAATTAGGGGAAAGGAAAACAAGGCAGATATCATGGTGGCAGTCTGTTATAGACTGCCCAACCAGGATGAAGAGGCACATGAAATATACTATAGGCAGCTGGGAGAAGTCTCATGATCACTAGCCCTTGTCCTCGTGTGGAACTTCAACTTACCAGATGTCTGCTGGAAATACAATACGGCAGAGAGGAAACAGTCTAGGAGATTCCTGGAGCATGTGGAAGACAACTTCTTGACACAGCTGGTGAGTGGGCCAACTAGGGAAAGCACCCCACTGGATGTGTTTTTTCCAAACAGAGAAGGACTTGCAGGTGATGTGGTGGTTGGAGGCCATCTGGGGCACAGTGATCATGAAATGGTAGAGTTTTCAATTCTTGGAGGAGAAAGGAGGGGGGTTAGCAGAACTGCTACCCTGGACTGCTACCCTGGACTTCCAGAGGGCAGACTTTGGCCTGTTTATGGGCCTGGTTGACAGAGTCCCTCGAGAGGCAGTTCTGAAGGGCAAAGGAGTCCAGGAAGGCTGGACATTCTTCAAGAAGAAAATCATAAAGGCACAGGAGCAAGCCGTCCCCCTGTGCCAAAAGACAAGCCAGCAGGGAAGAACACTGGCGTGGCTGAACAGAGAGCTTTGGCTGGAACTCAGGAAAAAAAGGAATTATTCCCTTATTCCCTTTGGAATAAGGGGCAGGCAACTCAGGAGGACTACAAGGATGTCGTGAGGTTATGCAGGGAGAAAATTAGAAGGGCGAAAGCCAAACTAGAAATTAATCTGGCTACTGCAGTAAAAGACAATAAAAAATGTTTCTGTAAATACATTAGCAACAAAAGGAGGGCTAAGCAGAATCTCAATCCTTTATTGGATGCAGGGGGAAACATAGTGACAGAGGATGAAGAAAAGAATGAGGTACTTAATGTCTTCTTTACCTCAGTCTTTATTAGTCAGACCAGTTGTTCTCAGGGTACCCAGCCCCCTGCACTGGAAGACACAGATGGGGAGCAGAATGAAGGCCCCAAAATCCAAGGAAAAATGGTTAGCAACCTGCTACACCACTTAGACGCACACAACTCTATGGGGCCAGATGGGATCCACCCAAGGGTGCTGAGGGAGCTGGTGGAAGTGCTCACCAAGCCACTTTCAATCATTTATCAGCAGTCCTGGCTAACCAGGGAGGTCCCAGTTGACTGGAGGTTAGCACATGCGATGCTCATCTACAGGAAGGGCCAGAAGGAGGATCCAGGGAACTGCAGGCCTGTCAGTCTGACCTCAGTGCTGGGGAAGGTTATGGAGCAGATCGTTTTGAGTGCCATCATGTGGCAAGTACAGGACAACAGGTGATCAGGCCCAGTCAGCATGGGTTTACAAAAGGCAGGTCCTACTTGACTAACCTGATGTCCTTCTATGACAAGGTGACCCACTTCGTGTTGGAGGGAAAGGCTGTGGATGTTCTCTACCTGGACTTCAGTAAAGCCTTTGACACCATCTCCCACAGCATTCTCCTGGAGAAACTGGCTGCTCATGGCTTGGGCGGGTGTACTCTTCATTGGGTAAAAAACTGATTGGATGGCCAGGCCCAAAGAGTTGTTGTGAATGGAATTAAATCCAGTTGGTGGCCGGTCACAAGTGGTGTTCCCCAGGGCTCACTACTGGGGACAGTTCTGTTTAATATCTTTATCAATGATCTGGACGAGGGGATCGAGCGCACCCTCAGTAAGTTTGCAGATGACAACAAGTTGGGCAGGAGTGTTGATCTGCTTGAGGGTAGGAAGGCTCTACAGAGGGACCTGGACAGGCTGGACTGATGGGCTGAGGCCAACAGTATGAGGTTGTCTAGGCCAAGTGCCAGGTCCTGCACCTGGGTCACAACAACCCCATGCAACGCTACAGGCTTGGGGGAGTGGCTGGAAAGCTGCCTGGTGGAAAAGGACCTGGGGGTGTTTGTGGACAGCCAACTGAATATGAGCTGGCAGTGTGCCCAGGTGGCCAAGAAGGCCAACAGCATCCTGGCTTGTATCAGAAATCGTGTGGCCAGCAGGAGCAGGGAAGTGATGGTCCCCTTGTACTCAGCACTGGTGAGGCCGCACCTCGAATACTGTGTTCATTTTGGGCCCCTCACTACAAGAAAGACATTTCACGTGTCTGAAGAGGGACAATGAAGCTGGTGAAGGGTCTAGAGCACAAGTCTTGTGAGGAGCAGCTGAGGGAAATGGGGACATTTAGCCAGAAGAAAAGGAGGCTCAGGGGAGACCTTATCACTCTCTACAACTACCTGAAAGGAGGTTGTAATGAGGTGGGTGTTGGTCTCTTTTCCCAAGTAACAAGTGATAGGAGGAGAGGAGATGGCCTCAAGCTGTCTCAGGGGAGGTTTAGATTGGATATTAGGAAACATTTCTTCACCCAAAGAGTTGCCAAGCATTGGAACAGGCTGCCCAGGGAAGTGGTGGAGCCCCCATCCCTAGAGGTATTTAAAAGACATGTAGATGTGGTGCTTAGCAACATGGTTTAGTGGTGGACTTGGCAGTGTTAGGTTTACGGTTGGACTCCATGATCTCAAAGGTCTTTTCCAACCTAAATGATTCTATGATTCTATGTCCTCACAGGGAGTGAAACATGGGACTTTATTCTGTGTATTGGCCATGACTTCCTATAAATGAGGGAAAATTTCATGAAGATATGGCAAGAGAACCAAAATACATATCAGTGCTTATACATTTGTGTAGCATGAACCATTATGGTTTATCCATTTTCCCCCTTAGACAGCTTCTGAAAGAATAGTGGGGGTTTTATTTTAATAAGGATAAATTCAGGCTTCTGTGGAAAACAAGAGCTAGATAACTGGTGAATAACTTATTGTGTGCAAGATGTACCATGGGTTATACAGCTGCATCTGCAGGACAGAAAGAGTATGACAAAAGTAGGTGTTCTCCCACGCACTCCGTTGTTATTGGGAAGAAATGACCGTTACTCCTGCAGCCAGTACACAGCAGTTAAAACACTAGTAACAGATATCTTCCTTTCAAACTGATTAACTGGTGACTTGTCCTTTGTTCACATTTCCCTCTGTGCCACAGGAGAGGGGGAGTCACACATAAGGCTGATGTCTTCCTCCAGACAGCTGAGGAGAAGAGGAGGCAGTGAGCATATGCATGGGGCTGCTGCAATTCCCTGTTGTGTGACTGGGAACAGGAGCTATGCGAGCAAGGATGAAAGGAGTGTGGAAGAACCCTGTTTTCCCATCTTTACTCCTCTCTATCTCCAGTCAGAAGAATAGAAGTAAAGATAACTGTACTGAATATGCAGAAGAAGTCTATTTCTTCCCCCTCCATGAAATTACTAATAAAAATTTATTAAAAATGACATAACATTCTACCTTTTGGGGAAAAGTAATATTCACAAAACTAATTTAGCTTCTTTTCTGCTGTTTGCCTCCCCAGCAAGCAAACCCGGGGTTTCTCTCACTGAATGATCTCTGGTGGAGTAGAGTGGACAAGTTGTAGCAGCACCCCCATCAGGGGCAGATCTCTCCTCCTCTCTCACTCCTTGAAAGATCCAAATTCCTATATTAATTTATTGAGCCTTTCTACTCACATTCAAACATATTCTGAAGGCTCAGCAGACTCCTCACTCCGTGTGCAAATCCTGTCCCTCTCCCTCCTCCTCCACTGTCTGATGCCACTTCTAAGTGCCACATGGTCTCCCAGTCTTGTCTTCCCACATTCTCCAAGGCCACCTATAGCTGAACTCTTGCCTAATGACCGCCCACATGCGTTATCTCTTCCCCTTAGATACAGTTTTACAAATGCATACCAGGAGTAGCCTGTTGCAGCAATTATGCTCACTACACAGTTTTTAATCATAAAATGACATCTAAACCACTCTGAGTTGGGTACACCATCTGCTTACTCAGTATATTCAGTGTCTGAGCTGCTCTAGCATATTTAGGACCTGCCTGGGGTGGGTCATTACTCAGCTACCGAGGCTGTGAGGGCAGGGAGATCACAAAGCATAAATCCACATCAGGCTGTGTAGCAGCATGTAGCATATCCAAACCGTCTGCAAATGAACTGGCTCAGAAACTGCAAGGGTTATAGCTATGTCAGAGTGATGTATCATCCAAACTCGCCCCAGTGGAAAACTATTAATTTATGCTTCTGGGAGCCAAGCTAATATCTCTGCAAGACAGTGCACTGCACTATTTAAATATATTCATTTATCCAGCCCTAGCATAAGGCTGTCTACACAGCACTGCAAAAATTGTACAGGTATACAGAGTAGTCTCCCTTTCACAGCTAGCTTAGGAAAACCTAAGTTTCATTGTTCGGAAGATGGGAGGCCAGTGACAGGCCACCCCTTCTGCAGGAATAGGAGATTTGGAAAATCTGCACTGGAGTTACTCCCACATTGCAGTAACTATTGCTTCACCCACCTTGACCCCTCCCTCAGCAACAGTACCAGCTGCAGCAAATCTAGATTGCCCTGCACACTGTAGACAAAATCTTGGGCATTTTGCAAGCCTAGCAGTCTGCTGCTCTAGACAACTGCCTGAACAGCCTGTGCCTCAAGGTGGCTTTGCTTCTCTCTCAAAGGTCTGTTGTATCCTACATTTTTACTGGATCTCTGGGGATGGTCACTGACCCAAAGGAAAGAGAAAAGCTGGCTTAGCGTGCCAGATGTGCAAGCTTTATCTTCACAAGGAGGGCAGCAGCTGGCACGCTCCCACTCCAGGAAATGATGCGGTTCTGCACTGCTCGACACTCAGGCCACTCCTATATTGCACAGTATAAGCCATAGATTGTAGGCTCCATAAGGACAAGGCTGTTTCTGGCTTTTTCTGGTTTGTACAGTGCCAAGAATACCAAAGGCTTCCATAAATAAAAATGATAAATAACAGTCTCCCAGAGTTTCACTGTGGCTGCCACATTCTGTGCTTGAATGTGATTTTACATGATAATTAGTTGTGAGTGGTCTCTTTCCTTGCAGAATGAAACAGATCCTGCAGTAAAATAGAAGATAACATATGTTTAATGCTACTTCCACTCTGTCTGCAAGAAGAAAATCGAATTTGCCATTAAAAAATCATCTTGAAGGGACCCATCAAGATGTGCACAATTTAGAATAACCATGAAATTGTGTCCACTTTGTTTCTTCTCCTCACACTATTTACTAATCTAATTCTTTGTGACACATCTGAAAAGCAGGTTGTACATAGGGTCAACAGAGATTTTTCATCCTTTTGCAAAGTCAGCAATATTTCCATCTCACAAAATTAAAATCACAGCTCTCAGCCTAGCAGGTTCTTACTGCTTTTGCTTTTGCCCAGCAATAAAAGAGAGCTGAAAAGAGCCTTCCACTTGGGAACCCACAGGCACACTTAGCGGGAAGCAGGGAATCTTCAGTGCCCAACCTACAGCTCCCTTGTCTCTCCGTTCCTTCTCTTTCAGCCAAGTTGTGGGTATGGCAGGGAGTTTGAATACCCTGGCTCCAAAAGGAGTCAACTGCATGACTTATGCTGGTGAGGGAAAAGAAGGGAAAATCAGCTTTCTGGGCTTTTCATTTCCATACCTTACATGGAAGCTGAAAATTTCAGTTTTGTTTGTAAGTGTTTGTTTTGGGTTTTTTTTTTCTGGAAATCATGGAAAATATTGGGGAGGGAGGTTGGCATTCTCTTTCAGACTGGAATTTTAAAAAAAATCTCTGTCTTTTTTATCTCTGTGCAAATCAGGATTGTCTTTGCATTTGCCTCTTAAATCTAACAGGCTCTGCACTGCAAAGGAGAGATCTTACCTTTTGCTGTGATTCTTGCAGGCATAATATAAATATGTATATTTAAGGGTTAATACCTATTGTCTTTATTATATTGCTGTTCTTGCCTGTCTAAATATATATGCCTATGCAAATATATATAATACATATATAAATACATATATACACACAGACAGATGCACATACATGTAGTGCTGCTTCAGCCAGGATACATTCAATAAAAATTGTATGTAACGTTAAAGATAGCCAAGGCTGTCCAGTGCATGTGGCCTAAAATCAGACAACCTGAAAAACATTTCCTCTTTCCATGTAAATATGTTGCATCTTCTTATCACTTTTCTTCCATGGTTTCAAGCACAAGTTGAAACTCCAAATTTTCAGCTTGTGATTAACTTTGGAATTTGACTTCATCTCAATTTGGAGTCGAAACCAGACATTTTTTTCTTTCAGTTAAACAGGTGATCTTCCCTTCACACACCGCCTATATTTTGAAAAGTCTTTTTCTGAGGAAAAAAACCCACCAGAATTCTGGAAGGTAAACTTTAATTTCAAACCATATTATTTAAATTTTATGTTTGTGTTATTCCTACATTAATTCATGACACAGGCAGGACTGCAAGATAGGGTGTAGGTGAGATTCTGCATCCCACCATGTCATTCCGTGATAACATTTCCAGTAATAACATTTCAGCATTGTGTATTTTGAAAGACATTAACTGCAGCTCCTAATTATGGCAGATTAATGACAAAAACTTGCAGTGTCTCCTGTTATTAAAGAGTTTAATGCTTTCAGCACTTCATTTTGTTTTCTGTTGAATGCATCGTTTCATCAGAGCATAAATGGGGAACACTCATGTGGAAAATAATAAGGGCTCTGATTCACAGTCTCTGATGGATTTAACTACAATGGCAAAAGAGGTTACTGCCTCCAGCTGTCCACCCTTTTCCTGCGGGAAAGATTAACAACTCACTGCAGAGTCCGTACAGCACGCAGCATGTCTGCTCCTCACCCTCCACAGCTCCCGGCCAAGCATACCGTGTAAATTGCCATCAGCTGGGGTTAACCCTCATGTCTGAAGAGGTGCTGAATTTGAGAGGGATTGTGAACCAAAGCTCTCAGGCAGGATTTTCAAATAGCACTAACTGGCAGCTGCCCTTAATCTTTATTAATATTTTCTGGGCATCTGTACTAAATGCTTAGAGTTGCCTCTAGTTCAGCCTCCTGATTCACCTGAGACCAGGATATTCTTCAGACTGTTTTACAAAGGAGATACAGATAAGTTAAATGACTAATCTAATGTTGTATGGCCAGGAAGCCACTGAACTGGGGACACAAGGACCTTTTTCAAAGTGCATGATAGTGCTGAATCCAGGTGATGTTGCCTGTAAGACAAGATGGTTTCCTGCCCTCAGCCTGATAAGAAGCAGTCACAGGGGTGAATTAGGCAAAGCAGGACTGTTACTCCTCTGGGCTCCCATTTTGTCGTTACCCAGATGGTTCCCAGAATGTCAATTTATTTGGGACAATGTTCCCTGTACTCTTGTCAGTAGCAGATAATGGAGAACTGAGGAAGAAGAGTTGTAGTGAAGAATGTTTCTATGTAACAGTCCAAACAAACAAAATCATTAGATGTTTCTTTTTATTTTTTTCTTTCAAGAAGGAAATAAGCTTCAGAATAATAATATTAGCCCCAGCTCTAGAAAGGCCTAGATTTCTGTGTGTCCAAAAAGTACACATCCAAGGCCACACAGGGCCTGCCACGGTTTTCCTTTCTGCTCAGTGAAAGGTCAGGCAGAGTACAAGCTTGTTATATAAAACGAGCTGTTGACAAAGACTGTGCTTTCTGTTAAACCCAAATGTCTACATTAACTGTCCTCACTTGAAGAATAGTTAAATCTGTTAGACAAGACACAGTAACATTTGCATGCTGATGGCGATAGCAAATCCTTTCTCTTCTTCAGAGTAGATAAAAGGAGGCTGCCTCTATTTGCCAGAATAAAACCTTTGGGCTGATTTCAGAAGACATGCATATTAACGTTTGCCCTGAATCTCCCCCAGCACTGTTCTAAACCATTTCTGTTGCAGGGTTTTGCCAGTACTTAGCATGTGCGGTAGAACTTCCCAAGGCATTGGCATGTTGGGAGATCTAAAATGCCCAAATGCCCACTTGCCCACTCCATTATGGTTTCAGGCAGATTTGCTGGGACATTTCAGGTATGCAGAAAACTCGTCAAAAGGAAGGTGGCTGTGCACAGTGAGACATCTCTTAGACCACATGCCAAGTTCTACCATCCAAAGCCAGTCTATGAAGTCCTATGGCTTGTTTTGACTGTTACTAAGCCAAGCAAATAGATTGTCCCCCTTTCTTCTCACTTAGCTGGTATACCTGCACATATAATCACTCCCTGACCCAGTTCAGTCAAAATGATCCAGGTTAGCTCACACACTTTAAATAGTAGGGTTTTTTTTCCTGACCTGTTTCATTTTGATTGAACTGGGTTAGGGAACAATTATGTACATATATCCGAGGGGGAGCATGGGAAACAGGGGGATAACCTTCAGAGAAGACAGTGAGAAGCAGCTGGGACTGGGAACCTTTTTGATCCAGCTCAGCTGAAGCCAGACATGTGACAGCAACTGAACACTGGCACAACAGGAAATTCCTATGGGACTGGATCTTCACCTGGTGCGACACATCTTAGTTCCTTTGAAGTTGAGAGTGATAAGTTCATTTACAGTACTGGAGATACTGTCTCCTGTGTATTTTTGCAGAGTTGCAAGTTTTACAACCATTCATACTGACTCTCAGTAGTGAATTGCTTTAAATGTTGGAAATATCTGCAAACAGAAAAGATTCATCTCAGAAAAGGATCCCACCAGTGGGTCTCTGTGGGCTCACTTTTTTCACTCATTGACAAATTCTACTGACAAGGTTTCTTCATTGAAAGCAGAGATAAACTCAGCTTTCTAGACTGCACTATTCTTCATTAACTAAGGAAGAAAAAGAAATACAATAAAGGAAGACCAAACAAAACCCAGGAATGCTTCTGAAGACTAGGGAATTCAATCCTATAAGCTTGCTTCTTCCTTATCTTTTTTTTCCACAAAGTCCCCAGTATGAATCAATTAAAATGGGCTTGCTAATGGTTAAAGAGGTTGACTGTATATTTGTGCACTGTTGGGCATGTGCTGGTGTCCTGGTTTCAGCTGGGATAGAGTTAATTTTCTTCCTAGTAGCAGGCACAGTGCTGTGTTTTGGATTTAGTAGAAGAATGCTGATAACACACTGATGTTTTTAGTTGTTGCTAAGTACTGCTTATGCTAGTCAAGGACTTTGCAGCTTCCCATGCTCTGCCAGGTGCACAAGAAACTGGGAGGGGGCACAGCCAGAATAGTTGACCCAAACTGACCAAAGGGCTATTCCATACCATATGACGTCATGCTCAGTATATAAACTGGGAGGGGGTGTTGGCTGGGGAGCCGCGATCGCTGCTCGGGAACTGTCTGGGTATCGGTCATCGGGTGGTGAGCAATTGCATTGGGCATCACTTGCTTTGTATATTGTTATTATCATTACTATTTTACTTCATTTCAGTTATTAAACTGTTCTTATCTCAACCCAGGAGTGTTTCTCACTCTTGCTCCTCCGATTCTCTCCCCCATCCCATCGGGGCAGGGGGAGTGAGCGAGCGGCTGCGTGGTACTGAGTTGCTGGCTGGGACTAAACCACGACAGCTGGCCGCAAGGGCAGAAAAACAGACGAAATAGCACCTGAAAGTTTATGTTTTTATGTGAATAAGTAAGCTGGCACAGTTTTGCAATTCTTGCCTTTCTTGCCCATAGAAAAGAGATGTCTGAGCTCTGGATGTTTGTCCACTAAGGCAAGGAGATCCTCCCTTCACTCAGTTCACCGACTGCTCTAGGCTTTACTGCCTTTGCATGGTAAATTAGAAGGAACAGAATTATAAAGAACTGTGCAACTCTTATTTGTGTAGTCAATCACTGTGCTAGAAAAATGAGTAGAAGTAAGGCAAGCACTCTGCCCTATAGCATCTACAATCTAATTTATGTTGTTTGATAGATCTAAAAACCGAGGATATAATTCATCAAGGAATTGATCGTGTGTGGGTGGAGAAGGACAGGCTGACATTAAGGCAAAAGAGAACAGGGTGAAGTTATTTCAAAACCCCAAGCCTTCACCTGGTTGCAGTCATCTGAGTTGCTCAATTATGCTAATATCCTTGGTGTATTCAGCTTTTGGTGAGCAGGGAAAGAGTGCTGAGATGGGAGGTTTGCTGGAGGGCAGAAGGCTTGGGTAGAAGGAATGAGAGATGGAGAGGAGAAAGCAAGATTTTTATTTAGCTGCTTTGTAGAAGAGCAGGTGTAGAAGGGAGAAAGGGGCAACATGAACTGCACAGATGTGATTGGAGATAAAAGGCATAGAAAAAGTTTGAAAAATTATTTAATAAAGTTTGTGAGAGATGAGGTAGAACTGTGTTGCTGTGCAGAAGGGCTACAGAGAATGCAGGACTCCTATGAAGAGTTTGTGCAATGAAGATAATAAGGAGTAGAGATAAGAGATGGCAGTGGTGTTAAGAGAATGATATTAATTCCCTCATGAGGGAACAGTCCATAGGCAACAGTGAAAGCTACATTTCATGGCATGAACAAAGCATTTTTTTTCTGTGGGGCAGACAGGGAAGAGTAAGCTTTAAAGAAAGACTGAACTTTTGAGAGAGATTCCACATGATGGAAGTGACAGCGATAAAAGGAGCAGGGATGGGAAAATGGAGTCTTATGGTCAAATCATGAGAGCTGGAGGTGGCATCCACACCCATCTGATACTTTCCGGATAAGAAACGATCAGGTCCAGCCCAGCTTGCTCTACATCATGAACTGATCTCATGAATCCATACTGCTGACAGTAGTAGTTTTTATTTTGTCAACAAATCCCACTCAATCATGGGGCAGAGGTGCGCAGGGATCTCAGAACAATTCTGTGCGTGTTTATCATACTGCGAGGAATGGTGGAAACAGTGTTGAAAGGAGTTACAGAGGTGTTTGGATCAGGCATGTTGCACTAAGGGATAATATGATCCAAAATTTCTTTCCCTAGCTTTTTCCAAAGGTCACCACAACCTCATGTTTGCAATGTTGACACAAGTATTTAGACTTGCATGGCCTCAGGCTCCTCCTCTAAACACAGTCTAGATATAATTAGGTGTGCTCGGCTTATAATTGTGTCTCTGATACTGACTTTCTTTTACCGATTGCCTTTGGGTGAGTCACTTAACTTCCCTACCCTTTCTGTCTTTCATGTTTAGAAACAGATATGGTAATATTTACCTGCTTGGCTTTGAGGCATCTTTCAGAGATGAATGAGTGGTTGCTCCTGAAACTCTTTGAGGATGAAAATATTCTGTACATGCTAAATAATAGTTCCCTGGGTGTGATGTAACAGCTCAGTCTCACTGCTGACTGTTCATATTAATTTGCACAGCATTACAACTTGGGCTGTTCACACACTATAGACAAAGTTGTATATAAAATGAATGCTGTAGTTTTAGTTGTTAATGCTCATATAACTGCACATTGCTTAACTGTTTCACACTGTAAGATCTTAACTGAGCTTCTAAAATCTCTGTGAAGAAAGCAAAAGAAATACATGAAACTTTCTAGGGGAAAATATGTTAGGTGGGATCTGACTTACAGATCAGTAGGCATATATTATAATGGTAAAGTCAGAGATGAGAAAGACTTCTCTAGTAAGTTTTTCAGAGTTAAAATTAGTTTAACTGACATCTTTATCTAAATGAACTGACTTCAAATGCTTCTTAGAGATGCCCAGAATTTTTTCTTGTCTGCCTAATTATGGGGCAGAAATATTTTTCTTTAAACTCTCCATCCACTAAGAAAAGCTCAATTGCTTCTTCTAAGCCAGTATTCTGTTTCCAGCAGTGGCTGTGAGCAGCTACCTAGGGAAGAGCAAGAACAGGGCAGGCGTTTGCAGTACATTTCTCCCAGCACCCTTAGCCTCTGACCATTTTCAGTCTAGGAGGCTTCCTGAGCAGATTTTATAGTCTGTAACGGACCTCTCTACACGCGCTTGTCTCTACCCTAAAGCCCAGGTAAACTTCTTGCATATGTAAAGAACATCTTTCCCTTTCACTGAATTAGCAGTGTCCCGGCAACAATCCAGCCACAGCTGTACTGCTTTTCCCCATAAGCCTTGCATAAGCAAAGAACTTTAAACAGAGGCGGGGCAGGGGGGGAGGAATCCATCACTAAGTCAGTTTGTGCATTTTTCCATAATTTTCATAACCCCTTTAGGGTTACTCAAAGTGAGAGCATGCAACAGTTAGCCCTGTGGCTGTTTGAAAAATCCTTCTTGTAAAGTAATTTCTTTCCTCCTTTCCTTCCTGCTGCCTGCTTTTTAAGAGAAATGTATATTGTAGGAAATTGTTTTACTTGTCTTGACACTAATCAGTAATCTCACATTTTATGACATTCTAACTTCAATATAAAAATGGAATTTGGCAAATAACGCATGAATCGAGATCCATTTTGTTCACTGATGCTAAACTGAGTGAAGAAGTTACATAGCTGTGCAGAAGAAATAAAAAATAAATTCATATCATTTCCTAATCAGTTAGAAAAAAATTGGTCTGGATTAATCGGTTATTTGCTGTATTACTCTTGCACACCAACTTCAGTAACTGAGGCATCAACTCCAGCGCTCTATCACCCCAGAGTGAAACAAACCAGTACCCCGACAAAGGTTTCCATCCTGTGTTTCCTATATGCTTTTCTTTCTGCTAATGCACTGAGTTATTAGTGCAGTACCAATGAAATCCATTTATAGCCTGTGTTGTCCAAACAGTTGCCTGAGCTTTTCGCATTCTATTCAGCTACATATCTATGAGATTAACTGCATGTTAATCAGAGGGATACCTGCCACCTGCATGGTAAACAGCAGAAAGCTTCTAGGTTGCAACTAGCCACATTGTTTAGCCAAACCACAAGAGTTGTGAGACTTCCATCTTCCCTGTCTTAATGGAAAGGAAGGTAAGACAATGTTGAAAATGAAGATAAAGGGATGCCCAAAGAACAACGGGTATCTAGAAGGATTTTTCACTGCGTCACTTTTTTTTTTTTTGAAGGAGGCTCTTACATGTATAACAATGTAAAAAACTATCTCCCCAGCAAAATGTGACTACCTTTTCACAAAGATAAGTCACCTGTCGTGGTTTAGTCCCAGCCAGCAACTCAGTACCACGCAGCCGCTCGCTCACTCCCCCTACCCCGATGGGATGGGGGAGAGAATCGGAAAAGTAAGAGTGAGAAACACTCCTGGGTTGAGATAAGAATAGTTTAATAATTAAAATAAAATAAAGTAAAATAATAATAACAACAATATAATAATAATAACAGTAATAATAATATACAAAGCAAGTGATGCACAATGCAATTGCTCACCACCCGACAACCGATACCCAGACAGTTCCCGAGCAGCGGTCGCTGCTCCCCGGCTAACCCCCCCCAGTTTATATACTGAGCATGACGTCATATGGTATGGAATAGCCCTTTGGTCAGTTTGGATCAACTATTCTGGCTGTGCCCCCTCCCAGTTTCTTGTGCGCCTGGCAGAGCATGGGAAGCTGAAAAAGTCCTTGACTAGCATAAGCAGTACTCAGCAACAACTAAAAACATCAGCATGTTATCAACATTCTTCTCCTACTAAATCCAAAACACAGCACTATGCCTGCTGCTAGGAAGAAAATTAACTCTATCCCAGCCGAAACCAGGACAGTATCCACCCCTTATTCTATACCATCTAAGTCATGCACAGGCCCTCCCCTTTCCAATGTGTTCCAATTAATCACCACCACTTTCCCTATCTTGATATACACACAGATATCATTCCCTTCGTCTATGGCCCATCCCTCTAAAATGTCCATTGAGTTCATTTAGTCCATGACTTTGGGTTCCATCTGTCATCACAGTCTTTCAGAGCAGGAGAGGTGGTGTGCAGTGTTGGACTGTTGCATGCTGAAGTCAGTTCTCATTCCAAAATGGTTTCATCAAAGTTCATTTTCATTAAGCTGGGCAATTCTTACTGCAATACCATTGATGTGGCATATAGCAATCATAATATACAGTATTATATACTTAATATTAACCTACTATATTATTATATTAACATGCAGTTAAGAGATAACATATAGTTAAGAGATAACATACAGTATTATAAAGCAATTAATATTATACAATTCAGTTCATTAGCTATTTTCACCCAAAATTAAATTCCCTTGAGGTACACATTGGGCTTCCCCATCCTTTCGCATCACCCACCAAGTGCACCCAGGTCCTTGAGCAAAAGCAATCCCACGAATGGGTTTGCCTTTGCCAGAGGGGGAAGTAACCCAGACTGTCTTCCCCAGCATATTTTTCATGTGCACTACAGGAACTTTATCTCCTTCTACAGTACGTAAAAGTTTTGATTGGGCAGGGCCAGCTCGATTGGCAGATCCCCTGGTGTTGACTAACCAGGTGGCTTTTGCTAAATGCGTATCCCAATGTTTAAACGTCCCACCACCCATTGCTCTCAGGGTAGTCTTTAACAATCCATTGTATCGCTCAATCTTCCCGGAGGCTGGTGCATGGTAAGGGATGTGATACACCCACTCAATGCCGTGCTCTTTGGCCCAGGTGTCTATGAGGTTGTTTCGGAAATGAGTCCCGTTGTCTGACTCAATTCTTTCTGGGGTGCCATGTCGCCACAGGACTTGCTTTTCAAGGCCCAGGATGGTGTTCCGGGCGGTGGCATGGGGCACGGGATATGTTTCCAGCCATCCAGTGGTTGCTTCCACCATGGTGAGCACATAGCGCTTGCCTTGGCGGGTCTGTGGGAGCGTGATGTAATCAATCTGCCAGGCCTCCCCATATTTATATTTCAGCCATCGTTCACTATACCCAAGGGGCTTGAACTGCTTGGCTTGCTTGATTGCAGCGCATGTTTCACACTCATGAATAACCTGTGCAATACTGTCCATAGTTAAGTCCACCCCTCGATCACGAGCCCATTTATACGTTGCATCCCTTCCTTGATGGCCTGAGGCATCATGGGCCCACCGAGCTATAAATAATTCACCCTTATGTTGCCAGTCCAAATCCACCTGAGCCACTTCAATCTTAGCAGCCTGATCTACTTGCTGGTTGTTTTGATGTTCTTCAGTGGCCCGACTCTTAGGTACATGAGCATCTACATGACGAACTTTTACAACCAGGTTCTCTACCCGGGCAGCAATATCTTGCCACAATGCGGCAGCCCAGATGGGTTTGCCTCTGCGCTGCCAGTTGCTCTGCTTCCATTGCTGCAGCCACCCCCACAGGGCATTTGCCACCATCCATGAGTCAGTATAGAGATAAAGGACTGGCCACTTTTCTCTTTCAGCAATATCTAAAGCCAGCTGAATGGCTTTCACCTCTGCAAACTGACTCGACTCCCCTTCTCCTTCAGCAGTTTCTGCGACTTGTCGTATAGGACTCCATACAGCAGCTTTCCACCTCCGATGCTTTCCCACGAGACGACAGGACCCATCAGTGAACAGGGCATATTGCTTTTCATTTTCTGGCAATTTATTATACAGTGGGGCCTCTTCAGCACGTGTCACCTCCTCCTCTGGTGATATTCTAAGGTTTTTTCCTTCTGGCCAGTCCATGATCACTTCCAAGATTCCTGGGCGACTGGGGTTTCCTATTCGAGCCCGTTGTGTGATCAATGCAACCCACTTACTCCATGTAGCATCAGTTGCATGATGTGTAGAGGGGACCCTCCCTTTGAACATCCAGCCCAACACCGGCAGTCGGGGTGCCAGCAGGAGCTGTGCTTCAGTACCAACCACTTCTGAAGCAGCTCGAACCCCTTCATATGCTGCCAGTATCTCTTTCTCAGTTGGAGTGTAGCGGGCTTCGGATCCTCTGTATCCCCGACTCCAAAACCCTAGGGGTCGACCTCGAGTCTCCCCTGGTGCTTTCTGCCAGAGGCTCCAGGTAGGGCCATTCTCCCCGGCTGCGGTGTAGAGCACATTTTTAATATCCTGCCCTGCCCGGACTGGCCCAAGGGCTACTGCATGAACTATCTCACGTTTAATTTGTTCAAAGGCTTGTTGTTGCTCAGGGCCCCATTTGAATTCGTTCTTCTTCCGGGTCACTTGATAGAGAGGGCTTACAATCTGGCTGTAATTTGGAATATGCATTCTCCAAAACCCCACAACGCCTAAGAAAGCTTGTGTTTCCTTTTTGCTAGTTGGTGGGGACATAGCTGTTATTTTGTTGATCACATCCATTGGGATCTGACGACGTCCATCTTGCCATTTTATTCCTAAAAACTGGATCTCCTGTGCAGGCCCCTTGACCTTACTCTGTTTTATGGCAAAACCAGCCTTCAGAAGGATTTGGACTATTTTCTTTCCCTTCTCAAAAACGTCTTCTGCTGTGTTGCCCCACACAATGATGTCATCAATGTACTGCAGATGTTCTGGAGCTTCACCCTGTTCCAGTGCTGTCTGGATCAGTCCATGGCAAATGGTGGGGCTGTGCTTCCACCCCTGGGGCAGTCGGTTCCAGGTGTACTGAACACCCCTCCAGGTAAAAGCAAACTGGGGTCTGCACTCTGCTGCCAAAGGGATGGAGAAAAATGCATTAGCAATATCAATTGTGGCATACCACTTAGCTGCCTTTGACTCCAGTTCATATTGAAGTTCTAGCATGTCTGGCACGGCAGCACTCAGCGGCGGTGTAACTTCGTTCAGGCCACGATAGTCCACAGTTAGTCTCCACTCCCCATTAGACTTTCGCACTGGCCATATGGGACTGTTAAAGGGTGAGCGAGTCTTGCTGATCACTCCCTGGCTCTCCAGTCGACGAATCAGGTTATGGATGGGAATCAGGGAGTCTCGGTTGGTGCGATATTGCCGCCTGTGCACAGTTGTGGTAGCAATTGGCACCTGTTGTTCCTCAACCTTCAGCAACCCTACAATCGAAGGGTCCTCTGAGAGACCGGGCAAGGTGGACAACTGTTTAATTTCCTCTGTCTCCAAAGCAGCTATACCAAAAGCCCACCGGTACCCTTTTGGGTCCTTGAAATACCCTCTCCTGAGGTAGTCTATGCCAAGGATGCACGGAGCATCTGGGCCAGTCACAATGGGGTGCTTTTGCCACTCATTCCCAGTTAGGCTCACTTCAGCTTCCAGTACAGTGAGCTGTTGGGATCCCCCTGTCACTCCAGAAATACAAATGGGTTCTGCCCCTCTATAGTTTGATGGCATTAGCGTGCACTGTGCACCAGTGTCCACTAGAGCCTTATACTCCTGTGGGTCTGACGTTCCAGGCCATCGAATCCACACAGTCCAGTAAACCCGGTTGTCCCTTTCCTCCACCTGGCTGGAGGCAGGGCCCCTCTAACACTGGTCACAGTATTCGTTGTTCACTTCCTGTAAATGTGAATCAAAAGTCCCCTGATCAAGGTCGGAAGTAAAATTAGCCCTCTTACTCTGTCTCGGGAACTGCTCACTGGAAACTGGAGCTGCAATTTTCCTGGGAGAACCGCCTTTTCTAATAGTTTTTCCTTGCAACTCACGCACCCGTGCCTCTAAGGTTGAGGTGGGTTTTCCATCCCACTTTCTCATGTCCTCTCCATAATCACGCAGGTAAAACCACAGGGTGCCCCGTGGTGTGTATCCTCTATATCCTCTCTCTTGAGCATAGGGACGTTGACTCCTAATGGCTGAGACACTGGTCCGTGCAGGTGGGGAGTAGGACAGATCCTCTCTGAGTTGTTGGAACTCTTGGCATATTTTTTCAGACAGTTTTTCCACAGCCGAGACACAGGCCCGTAGGGAGGAAGAGAGCTTTTCTTCGTAGTCCCGGAGTTGTCTAGCCACTTCATCCACCGTTGGTGCCTCGTCGTCTTTCCAGGCTAGTATTGCCAACGAGTTGGAATACGATGCTGGTGCGCTCCGTACCACCTTCCGCCACATGGATTGTGTGCACCTGACTTCATCTGGGTCTTTGGTTAACCGCTCATCATTCAGGTCACTGTAAATCACCTCCAGCACGCCTAATTCCCTCAGGTACTGGATACCTTTCTCTACAGTGGTCCATTTGCTTGGGCGGTATAAAACATCCTCCTTGAAGGGATACCTTTCCTTCACGCTTGACAGAAGTCGCCTCCAGAGGCTGAGCGGTTTTGCCCCTTTTCCAATTGCTTTGTCAATGCCCCCTTCCCTGGAAAGGGATCCCAGCTGCTTGGCTTCCCTACCCTCTAAATCCAGGCTACTGGCCCCGTTATCCCAGCATCGGAGCAGCCAGGTGATGATGTGCTCGCCTGGATGACGACCAAAATCTTTTCGCATATCTCGCAGCTCACTCAGGGATAGGGATCGGGTGGTCACCATCTCATTTATGGGTTCTTCCTCCTCTGGTTCTCGTGATGGCCCTGGTTCATCTTCATCCCTTACTAAACGAACTGATTTCCTTGTGTATTTTTTTCTTCTGTATAGGGGCAACTGATACCGGCGCAGGTTGGTTCTCTGGTTTAGCCGCAGTGCCTGCCACTGGGGTTGGAGTGGCTGCAGTACCTGTGGTGGGTGTTGGAGTAGCCGCAGTGCCTGTGGTGGGTGTTGGAGTAGCTGCAGTGCTTGTGGCTGTGGTTGGAGTAGCCACAGTGCTCATGGCTGTGGTTGGAGTAGCCACAGTGCCTGTTGTTTTGTCATCAGATCCAGAGACCCTCTCTTTCCCTTGAGGGTACTGAATAGTGTTGAACAGGGCTCGATAGGCATGGGCCAGTCCCCAGCATGTTGCAATGAGTTGTGTCTCTTTGGAGTTGCCAGGGTGAGAACATACTTCTTCCAAATACTTTACTAGTTCTTCAGGATTCTGCACTTGTTCAGGGGTGAAGTTCCAAAACACTGGAGGTCCCCACTGCCCTAGGTACTTGCGCATACGATCCCACACACCCTGCCACTCATAACTCTCCAGCCTTGGGGCAGATCTCTGGATGATATTCTTAAATTGCTTACTAACCTTTGTCAAAACCAAAACAATATTCCCAAGAAGTATCAATAGAAGTATCTTAACTGCCCAGGGATGTTTAAAATACTGAAAACTTTCTGTAATGAGGGAGGAAGCATTATAGAATAAGGTAATGAAGGTGCCATTCTGTAGTTCCTCCACAACAGACGTCTCCGAGGGAAAGGTATAATTGCTAACTCTCTCCATGAGGTGGTACCCGAAGTACAGTAATGACTTGTGTATAAAACCCAGATACAAAACCATGCTCAAGGTCAGGATTTTGATAAGGAACCTCCCAATCAAAACATCCTTAATCACTACAGAGCATAGCGCAATGCACAGACCAACACCAAGCTTTAACATGCACAGCCAAGAAAAGAACATGGTACAGATCAGATGAACTAATATCATGACCGGCAACTGTTAACAGACTCCTTAATACACTCTAGTTAATCTGTTCTTATCTCAAACCCTTCGTGCCCCACGTTGGGCGCCAAAAAGGACTGTCGTGGTTTAGTCCCAGCCAGCAACTCAGTACCACGCAGCCGCTCGCTCACTCCCCCTACCCCGATGGGATGGGGGAGAGAATCGGAGGAGTAAGAGTGAGAAACACTCCTGGGTTGAGATAAGAATAGTTTAATAATTAAAATAAAATAAAGTAAAATAATAATAACAACAATATAATAATAATAACAGTAATAATAATATACAAAGCAAGTGATGCACAATGCAATTGCTCACCACCCGACAACCGATACCCAGACAGTTCCCGAGCAGCGGTCGCTGCTCCCCGGCTAACCCCCCCCAGTTTATATACTGAGCATGACGTCATATGGTATGGAATAGCCCTTTGGTCAGTTTGGATCAACTATTCTGGCTGTGCCCCCTCCCAGTTTCTTGTGCGCCTGGCAGAGCATGGGAAGCTGAAAAAGTCCTTGACTAGCATAAGCAGTACTCAGCAACAACTAAAAACATCAGCATGTTATCAACATTCTTCTCCTACTAAATCCAAAACACAGCACTATGCCTGCTGCTAGGAAGAAAATTAACTCTATCCCAGCCGAAACCAGGACATCACCTGATTTGACTTCCTGCAATCACCAAATAATTTGATCATGAAGTGTATTGCAAGATAGGCATTTCAGTTGTTTCTTAGCCAATTCTGTTGTTCCACAGCCAGATGGGAACTTGCTTCCCCCAGTTTCTGAATCCATGCCATTAAAACAGTTACATAAAATGAATGCTGGTTGAAGCCTGTATGCTTAAATTAAGCGATTCCCTCTGACTCTTGTAGGGATTTAGGCAACTTAAAGGCATGATTCAGATTGCCGATGTTAGCTATCTGTCACTCATGTTGCAGTCTACTCCTGCTCGTCTGAGGCTGGTAACTTTAATGGAGCTGTGTGATAGCACAAAAGTAGCATAAAGTTATTTATCTTTAATGTAATAACCTAAGAACTAACAAAAGTGCTCAGAAAGCAGGATGACTTAGGTGATGGGTCTGTGCACCCCCAGTCTAAAGAGGATTGAACCCTTGAGAATACCTGAATTCACAGCATTCTGTGGTCTGCAAATGAGGGCATCCTCTGTCCCTATGCCAAAGCTGAGCCCCATGTTGCTGGGAGGAAAAGCCAGAGGAAAGCAGTCAAGCAAAAGCCTGGCTCTGGCCTCATGATTATGATGCTTGCCTGTGGGAAAAAACCTTACTCTCAGCCTTGGTTTTGTTTCCACCCAGCAACAGTCCTCTGTGAAGTTCAGACTCTTCTTGGAGAATGCAGAACCCCAGTGGCAGGAGGCAGGAGACTCCTCTCCCCACCAGGCAAGGAGATGGCTTCCAGTTGCCCATGGTCCTGTGATTTTCACTGTATTTCTCAAATGAAGAGAGATCAGCATCCAGACCAGTCCCTTTTACATGATCCCCTCAAACATCCATATAAAGATGTATGGGGAAACAGAAACAAGCACCAGTAGGTCAGAAGAAGTTAGCTGTTGGTTTTGAGCACAACTGACTTTCCAAGCTACTGTCAGGACTTCAATGCTGCCTATCTGAATGAACTACCAGGCAATAAAGCCTCAGGTGGGAAATAAGCACTCCCATTCCAGGAACAGGTATTAGAGTGTCTAAGAGCTTTCATGCTAAATAATGAGGCATACAGTGAAGTTAGGCTCCTCCAGAGGTAGGTAAGTGATAGTGGAAAGTAGCTGGATTTAGCTAGGCTGAACCCCTTTCTCTCAGGAGTTTTGTCTGTTCCCTAACACATCTCCCTTTTATTCCTAACTGGGAGTTGAACCAGTTAGTGTCTTTGCAAACTACATGAATTTTTATAAGTTAGAAAAGCAGAATGTTTTGATGCATATCCCTCTTTGAGATACTTTGTATTGGGTTTGCATGGCAAGGTTTTATTAGTGGGGGGCTATAGGGGTGGCTTCTGTGAGAAGCTGCTAGAAGCTTCCCCTATGTCTGATAGAGCCAATGCCAGCCAGCTCCAAGACGGACCTGACGCTGGCCAAGGACGAGCCAATCAGTGACAGTGGTAGCACCTCTGTGATAACTTATTTAAGAAGGGGAAAAAAAACCCCAATGGGACACAAACTGCAGCTGGAGTGAGGAGTGAGAATATGTGAGAGGAATGACTCCGCAGACACCAAGGTCAGTGAAGAAGGAGGGGCAGGAGGTGCTCCAGGCACCGCAGCAGAGATTCCCCTGCAGCCCGTGGTGAAGACCATGGTGAGGCAGCTGTGCCCCTGCAGCCCATGGGGGTTAGCAGTGGAGCAGATATCCACCTGCAGCCCATGGAGGACCCCACGTTGGAGCAGGTGGATGTGCCTGAAGGAGGCTGTGACCCCATGGGAAGCCCGCGCTGGAGCAGGTTTGCAGCAGGACTTGTGACCCCTTGGGGCACCCACGCTGGAGCAGTTCATGAAGAACTGTAGCCCATGGGAAGGACCCACACTGGAGAAGTTCATGGAGGACTGTCTCCTGTGGGAGGGACCCCACGCTGGAGCGGGGGAAGAGTGTGAGGAGTCCTCCCCGGACGAGGAAGGAGCAGCAGAGACAATGTATGATGAACTGACCACAGCCCCCATTCCCCATCCCCCTGCGCCACTCATGGGGAGGAGGTAGAGAAAATCAGGAGTGCAGTTAAGCCTGGGAAGAAGGGAGGGGTGGGGGGAAGGTGTTTTAAGATTTGGTTTTATTTCTCATTACCCTACTCAGTTTTGATTGGCAATAAATTAAACTTATCTTCCCCAAGTTGAGTCTGTTTTGCCCGTGATGGTAATTGCTGAGTGATCTCCCTGTCCTTATCTCGACCCATGAGCTTTTTCGTTATATTTTCTCTCCCCTGTCCAGTTGAGAAGGGGAGTGATAGAGCAGCTTTGGTGGGCACTTGGCATCTAGCCAGGGTCAAACCACTGCATACTTAAATGTACCTGTTTTTCAAAAAGTGTCCCTAAGGGAAAACATACAGCTGCTGCAGGTATTAATTATCCATAATGGATAGAATTAAAATAATATCATAAAGAATGACTATGGAATTGATTGAGGCTACATACATTTTCTTGTAAAAATCTACAGCCTTGCTACCAAATCAAATGTTCTTGAAGATTCATCCAAAATATTTTAATGAATTGGTGTTGCAGATCACTCTAAAGCAGCTAGAAAGCCATTGCAAATTACAGAGCAGATATTGCAGGGAGGAATATTGTAGAGCAGGAAACTATGGGAAATATATTTTAAAAGCTCCAGATTAAAGAAAATTGCTGTTTTTAGTTTAGCAGAGACAACCAACCAAAACAATTGAGTTAGCCGAGAACTGAACTGACATCCAAAACGCTACCCGTAAAGAGAAAAAAAATTCAAAACTGTCAAGAATTCAAAGAAGGATTGGGGATTTTCAGCTTATTTAACTAAGAATAGATATATAGTAGCTCCTGCCAATTTAGCAGCAGGTCTTTCCAACGCTGGTGCACACAAAAGGTCCTGTTATTTTCAACTAATCAAGCCAGGTAAAGTACTGCACGTTGAAAATGTCTGAAGAATCAGGGCCTTTAAGAGCCATCTATTTGGCTGATAGATAGTACTCAAGTGTTCATTATTGTTTTACTTAAATCCTATTCTGGCTTCACATATGCATTAAGTATGTGATTTATTTTAAAAGTAGTCCTTTTGATGCCAAATTTAATTTAATTGCTAGGTAATGAGTGCTGCCAAACTAACATTAGAAATCATGAACTAAGGCTACTGCTAGACATGAAAATAATGGGCTCCAAGGTAATAAATTGAGCATTGACTTAAAACCATGTTTTAATTCTGTAATCTCTTGTCAGAGTATCAAGGCTTAGGCTTGCAAGCTCTTCCACAGCATTAAGGCTCATCCTTTCAAGTTTTTCTTTTTCTCTTTAAATAAACTAGAATTTTATTTTGGGAACTTAAGACTTTCTAGGTTCAACAAATTTCTGTAGATACATCAAAACAAAACTGGAAAAACTTTGAGGATGACTACCTTGGCTACCTGATATCTGAATTTTAGTTTTATGGATAATGTAACATTATGTGGAAAAAAGCCTGGGTGTAGGTATCTAGGAGACTGCACTAGTGAAAAAAAGAATCTGGAAGAAATACTGTCCCGCTTCTAACGAAGTACTGGACACAATTTATTTTCCCAAAGAAATACAAGGCTTGAACTTGTTTGCAAAGACTTTGTTTGGGGGAATTTTTTTCCATAAAACCAAAAATAATGGTGTATTGAAAATTTCAGACAAGTTTCAAAGAAGGTCTTTGTTTTACATTTATAGCACTCTTCTGAAGCATCTATTTTCTCTTAGTTTCTCTATATGAGAAAACTTAGACCAGTTCAGCTCCGATTCTCCTGTTGTAAGTCAAAGCCATGTTTTAGTGTAAGGCACAGGACCATGGCTATGCTTACTGTTAGCAGTCTTTCATTTTGATTAGCTTCCCTCCTTCTGAAGGCAGCTGTTATTTAGGTGAGCTGAGTAAATAGATATGTTAAGCTGATCTTAGTGATTATTCTGTGAGCTGACATTTGGCTGACAATAAATGAGACTGAGCAACAATTTAGCAATGACTGAAATTAAAACGATACCTGAAGAATATCTTGGATGTGCATTACCTTTGTATTTTATGTTACCTTTGTCATGAGATTTTCAACACCCTTAATAACTTTGGAGACTTTCTGTGCATGCAATGCTTGAAGGTCAACTACTGTGAAATCAGTCATTTTAAACATCTTTGCTAAGTTTGATTAAGCCGATTCAAGCATCCTTGTCTGAATTTTCTCGGAAACTCTTCTGTGTAGAAATTCAATACATTGTAGCTGTATCTGTAACATTAAAACATTACTGTTACAGAAAAAAAGCTGTACCCTTGGTCTCTTTGTATGGTCTGAAGATAATTATCTTTTGCTGAAAGGGCTGTCCCTCTCCATGTAAAATATCTAACTATTATAGAGTTTTTAGCAGAAGTGTCTATCATCCCTAATGGTGTTCAGCCTGACAAAGAGCTAAAAAGGAAACTTTTTTTTTCTTTTTTTAAGTCCTTGTGAGGTCTCTTTCAGAAGCTTTCATTACACCTTCGTATGCCTACCCACCTGTAGGCAGTTGAAGGTAATTCTCAGAAGGTAAAGCCAACGCACCTGCAGAGGGTCCATCTCCTTGGACAGAATAATGGACGATTTCTAGAGAAGATATAATTTCATACTTCATGTGGTATAGTTTCTGATTTTCATATTTTATTATAATTGTATGGCTTTTAAAAATATCTTATTATTTCACATGTGCTTCTTGATTTGCAGTCTTGTTGCTATGCCTAGTGAGATGCCTGCTATAGGAGCAAAGCTCTGATAACATTGCCCAGCAGTTTTTCATCCTGTTATTTCACTACCAGCAATAGTTTCGTTCACCAGTTCAGAATTTACATTTTGAACTTTATTACCTGAACATTTTATGGAGAGTTTAAATGAATGAGCTTTTGAGTCCCCTGGCTTGAACTTTCCTTTCATAGTGAGTGTCCCAAAGAAGACCAAAGGGACTTTTAAATACAAAAGGCAGTATTTATTATACAAGCTGATCTAATTTACTACACAGAGAAAATACAAAGGAATAGGTCAAGAAGAACAGGAGAAAAAAAAGGGAGTTATACCCAATTCTCCTCCTACTCGTGGTGTCCCTGCAGGCAAGTCTTTGCTTCCAGGTTTGGTTTTAGCCGAGTCAGTGACTTTCTGAGTTTCAACAACTCTTCCCAGGAAGCTCTTCCCATGCTTTCTGAGACTAGCTGGCTGCTCCCAGCTCTTGAATCATCATCTCTGCACAAGCTTTATGCTATTTGTCTTCTGCCACATGCTGCTGTCTGGAGCCTTCAGTGTTCATATATGTAAGAATTGTGCAATGATGTTTACTGGAAAAAAAATTCTGTAAACTTAATACTGAAGGAGTGTTTTGTGCTTCTTGAATGTTCTTTGTTCATTTTTCAGCTTGGTTTTTTAGTCTCTATTCAGAGAAGTGATATGAGGGAAAGACAGTAACCTCTGAGAAGGGAAGGTCCAGATGGCAATAGGGAATGAATAGGTTTTTTCCCCTTTCCCCACAGTAGAAAGATGCTCATAGAAATCCCACCTAAACAGGGAGATGTGTGAATGCTTGTTTTCATTAGAGGTGAAATATTCAAATCAAAGTTATCATCCACAAGTTTTATGGAAGAGTAGGTGAGGAATTCAGATCAAATCAGAAGAAAAATGAATTGAGGTGAAACTCATGAATTTGCAGGGAAATAGACTTCTCATCCTTGCTCAGTTCAGGTTATCCATGTATTTGGTTGTGGAGTCTTACAATCAGCAGCAGTTTGCATTCCTGAAATACAGTTTTCTCCTTTTTAATCACACATGTTTGAAATTATGGCATTTTAGTGCTTTAGAAATAGAGGGGACTTCAACTTTCTTGATGTCCTAGCCTTCAGGGTTCACTGCCACTACCAGACAGCATATTCCCTGCGGCAGCTGAGCATCTGGGACTGCCCTCATCACAGTCTGAGTCCAGAAGCACTCTGAGTCATTGGCTCCAACCTGTGGAGAAAGGAACTCGAATTAATTACAGAAAATGTTCCAGAATAATTTAATATGTGTTGAGATAGACACTACAGGTCAAGAGAAGAAGATGCATCTTGGGCTGGACCTCTTTCCGCAGAGGATTTTGCAGGACTAAAGCAGGACTAATGGCCTCTTCTGTTCTAAAATTAAAAAAATATTGTTGCTTTTACTAGTAGCATGAGAATTATAAAAAACATGCTCTAGTACACCTAGTACACAAGGAGATTTCCATTCAGTGAAATCTCCCCGAAGACACTGAATGTTAGTGTGAGTGTAGAGGTCTCTCAGTATCTCTGTGTTTAGTGTAAAACTAAGACTGTTGGGTTTGTAGCTAAAGCTAAAGTACTTGGATATCTGAAAGATTTGAAGGGGTAAAGGAGTGCTATTTTCTACATAACATTCTGGTTTAGTACCCTTTAGCAACTGATAAGAGTTTTCTCTTTCTTCTTCAACCATTTTTGTGGCCTCTTTTAACTCCCTGGCACTAGTTCCTTTAACGCTTTTAACTCTCAGATGTAAGCATTTCTGTTGTAAGAAAGGGCTTTCACTCTCAGTGCGTTTGACAAATAACTACAGCTTGCACTGCCCTTGTCCCTGGTGCTTACTGGCTTGTTTTTGAGTGGGTTTGTGCTATAGGTTAAGATAGTTTAGGGTTGGGATTCATCTTGAGATTAAGACAGGTAAATTATTTAAATGTCTACATTCATATTCACTTGGGTCACCCAATGTCATGCATGTCCCTAGACCGACCCACCTGCCCTCCAGCTACCAGTCTGGAATGGCACGGGTCTCCCTTATATCTTAAAACAGACATGCAAGCTCCATGGAAGTACCTTAGATATCCTAAAACATCTGAGACATTAGCTGGTACCCACTGAATTCTTGCCTAGGTTTCTCTTGACTGCAATGGAGGTTCAGACACGATACAATGGGTTCATCTTGTCTCACACTGGAGACAAGTACATTTAGGAGTCTGAATTGAAACTTATCCTACGTAGCTATGTGGTCAGAGAACTGACCTGGATTAAAACTAACCAGGGTTTTGCATAGACTGTTTTCTTGTGGTGGGGTGCGGCATCACACAACATAGAAGAGTGGGGGTTTGTTTGATTGTTTGGATTGTTTGTTTCTACTTTAGTTCTAATCAGATTGATTCCCTGATCCTGTGTACTGCCTCCACAGCCACACAAGGTGTGGGGTGCTATAAGACAGGTGGTTGTATTTGGCATCGTGGCTGAACTGCGCTGTCCTGAACTGCTCTTGGAACATTGGCCTGATTGCAAAGTTTCATGATGTAATTTTGGATCCAAAGCCTTCATATCTGAGGGGGAGATGATTATTTCTCCTAGCTTTGCTTTGTTGTCTAGCACTGGAAAAAATTACAAAACTGGAATTTCATTCACGTGTTTCTATTGTATAAAAAAAAAAAAAAAGAAAGGGAGTTTAACCGCATTCCCTTCACTGCCTGCTAAAACTTGATCCTGTCTGCAAAGTGAAATGTAGGACTAGATTGAAACAAAATGATAACCTGAAGGTCTATGCTCGTCACAACAGATGAATAAAATGCAAAAACTTTGCCAGCAGCAAGAGTGCAAAACCGTATTTTTCAGACTGATTCACTTTTAATAATATAGCATTATTCATAATGCTGTAAAGATTGTGCATTAAAGCTAATTTTGCATTGAGCATTCCTTAAACGTAACCTTTAAGAGTATGATACGAAACAAAAAATCATGCTTGTTGCTTTCTTCCAACACTTCAATGTTTTTAACTAGATAATAATTGTAATAAGCCATTAGTAGTTGGCAAGGAATCAGTCTGAAAAGACCTCACTCCGTGCATTGTCTAGTGCAGTGTGTAATTGCTCCAGTTACAAAGCTATAGACAAGGTTCAGAGAAGGATTGTGATTTTTGCCATGCTAAGAGTTAGGTATCTGTTTCTCTGGGCAGTGTTTAATAGTCCTGAGTTTCATATGCAATGAATGGAGGACTAGTGGCATAGAAATCAAGACTTATCTGATGCCAACTAGGTGGATAACACAGGAAAACCCAAAGGGAAACTTATGTTTGAAGTTCTGCCTCCCTTCAGTATCTATTAGAGACTGCAGTTGTTTTATGATATCTGTTGTCCTCAGCACAGTTAAGTGCCTCCTTCACGCCTGCTGTAATACTCTCCATGCCCTGCAGATATTCTAGTGGTCACAGCAGTCCTGCAAGTGTGGGAAGAGACTTGTCTTTCAGGCCTGGCACAGGCATCTGAAGAGACTCAGACCTGCAGATCAAACACCCCAGGCAAGTCTGCTAACCACCAAGTTGTGGGCAAGGCTGGTGTCTCCCATGCTGAGCGTGGGATATGGTAAGAGGGAGTGCAAGCTGTGAGTGTAGTGGATTTGCTTGGGGAAGGGATTTGGTGACTGGGGCGCTCCTGTAGCTTATCACTGGGCATGCACAGTAGCAAAATCTTATGTGAAAACAGGAAAATTCAAAGCACTTAACTGTGTTTACAAAGAAATATAATATATAATTTGAGCAGTGTTTACACCTTACAAGCTTTTGTTCTGCTCTTATTCTTCCCCTATAAATTAAGTGTATAATCTTGAGTGCAGAAGTATTCTATGGCCAGGCAGAAGTTGTAGAGAAACAGTAAAGGTGCCTTGATTTTTTTTTTTTCTCCATGTAAACAAGCTATAAATGAACAAAGACCCATCCCTTGACTGATACAAACTGACTAATTCCATATGTTGTTATCGCTATTCTTACTTCAGAGCCAATTGCCTAACATAAGAAAGATAATCAAGTCTGAATGCTAAGTACCTGTATCATTGAGTTCTTAAGGCAAATATTTTCAACCACATATTGTAGCTTTTATATAGCATCCAAAGGTGTGTTAGTTGCTGTACTGATAAAGGATATAGTTCCTACTCCAAAATACTTATATGGTATGATTATTCATGACAGATCAAGCCAAAAATCAAAAGAATGGGAAGAACAAAGGGAAGCAAGCCCAAAATATAATGTACTAATATATGTTTATTTTCCTTCAGGAGTCTTACTAGTTCAGACATTGTGCATACTCATGTGTGTATTTTGTTAAAAATATATATATAAAAATAATTGAGATAAAAATAAAATCAAAAAAAGACTATGTTAGGGCAAGAAGGCATGTGTCTGCACAGGGTACAGCAGTAGGGAAAAGGAAAGGCAGAGCAAAATGAGAAGAAAGAGAGAGAAATGAACAAAACAAGGAAAGATTAAGGAACTGGTGCCAGGATGTAAGTCTGACCGTACAAAAGATGTGGCAGTAAGACAATGATGGGAAGAGGTCAGTTATAAGAAAGTCTGTTATGCAAAGTACTTCCAATACTGGAGCCCAAAGAGATCCCAGAGGTGATTGTTAGAAACTACACTCAGAACAAACTGTACTCTAACACCACAACCAATATAACATATGTGGAAGGTCAAAGTAATACCACAGAAATGATGTACAGTTACACCCTGAAAGGGAACAAGTTGTGAAATCCCTTCTCTTGCTGAAGGTGTTTTGCTCCCAAGTTAGTAAATGAAACAGAAACTGAGAGTTTGCGTTGCGAAGCTGAATGGAAGCTGTAGAGTATGGAGTCTCTTTTCAGCACTGGCTGATCAGAGCAGAATAAGACCAGACTGACATTTCAGAAGGTTATCCTAACACTGTCAGCCCCATAAAGAACTGGAGGTAACAGGTGCCAGTGCTAGGGCATGGCTTCTCAATAGTAGCACAGGTCCTGATGGACCTTGCATTTGCTCACAGTGCCATTGCTCTGCTGGTTCAGTGCATATTCTCTAAGACTTCCTCATCATTAATACAGAAGAATTTACATTTTCCAACAGTTACTTCTAAATTACTGGTGTCAGTTTTTTCAGCTAAAGATTTATGACTTGACATACCGTTCCTAACAGTACCTCTTTTTGGGCAAATATTCAGCATAGTCTAGACCTTAGAAATATGCTCTTAGACTCCCCACAGTAATTATTACAGGTCTTCATTAAATATTGAATGGCAGCTCACAGCTGCCATATGCTATTTTTGATGATACGCTCCCCATGTGCACATAAAATGGCCATCTCTTCATTTCATTGCTGCACTTTTCTTACACAACCAAACTGCTTTTGCAATGGAGTCAGCCAGTTGGCATGAAAATACCTGTCCTGTCAGAACAGTTCAGCACACAAAGTTCAAATAGCCAATTAATCACTGCATCTGCTTCAAACTCCCCTTAGAGGCTTGCATTGTCTGAGCCAATTGCCCTTTAAGAGTTTCTCTTTATCCCTAGGCACTTATGACTTCATTTGATCTGAATCTAATTAGGTGCGGAAGAATGTGAAAAGCAAGTCATTAAGACAATGGAACACAATTCTCAACACTGAATTTTATAGCAGCACCCATAGCAAAATTATCCTAGGAATTTCAGGGAGTAGGCAAAACCCCACATGCTGTGTTACAGAGATGGTATTTTCAAAGCTAAGCATGCTGCTCTAGCAAATGAGTGGGACTTTCCAATGTCTTGCTACCTGGTTGTAGAAAGCTGTTTGAAATCTGAAATCCTGAACAAATGAACTTCAGAGTGCAGCCTGAAACAAAAGTGGAATAGGTATAAATCATGGATTTGGAACAAATGTCCCAATTCCTGCCTAGTATTTCAAGGAAAGAAATATGGGGTATACAAGACACAGCTTGATGTTTGCCATAGGACACCTCCGTAGCTGCAGAGAGCTTCCATTTGGATCAGCGTTGGGTCTGCCCCTGAAAACATTACAGACTACTTACTCAGAAGAGAGTATAGTATGCCTGACTGCCATGGCTGGTGACACATTTCTTATTTCTTCTGCTTGTCTGTTTTATTTTTAAAATAATCGCATGAATACCAAGGCAGAGTTTACACAGTTCCAGATATTCCCCTTACACCAGAAGTAAGCAGTACATGCACCTAAACTGATAGATACCTCGGCTAGACTCACTTCTAGCTGCAAGCCTCTTTGTGCTGGAATGATGTCTGCAAAGTGAAAAATGCTTCTCTGTAAGCACTACTTCACAGTTTTAGACTGACTACCAAGATTTTAATCCATTCTAGGTTTTCTAAAAACCCTTTATGTACTACCTTTTCAAACTCAAGTGTGGTCTTTCAGTTCTAATAACTGCTCTCCTCCTATCAGTTGCTGAGAGGGGAGAGGTAAAGGTGTCTAATTTGATAGGACTTTAGCAGAACTCATGCAACTAAAATCCCATGCAACCTTTAAAAATGTCACAGACTAAAGAATGACTAAGCACTCCAATCTCTAAACAGTCATGCTGACAATTAATAATTTTATTTTCCAGTTCATTAAATTATGCCTCTCAGCATTTGGGACAAAACACATATTAAAAGTCAATCACATCCAGAGTGACACAACATAAAATTAAAAAAAATCAAACATCAGATTTTAACATCTTTGTCTAAAATGCTACTCTTCGTCATCAACCTCCTTCATCAGACGCCAAATGAAGTGGAAGGTATTTCAGCATGGTCTTGAAATGAAGAGCTCAAGGCCACTTATCAGTAGTTAAGGCAAGTGCTAGTCAAATGTCCTTCCTTGAGACCACCATGCCACCAAGACTCAGAAGTTTCAACTGATGTAGGGTTCAATTAGGCCTCTCAGATGAACTCAGTAGTTGTGATGGAGACCAAAAAGGCATATGTGTGTGGGAAGGTGGGGGGGGAAGAAGTTCTAGACTTCTGATCCAATTTTATGTGAGACTTTTGTACCATTATTTGGGTTCATATAACAGTCCTTCTTTCAGAGCTAACGTTCTACCACTGATGCCAAAATGAGCTTCATCATCAACCTCAGAGCGAGTAGCAACAAATGCTTAAACCACCAAAGACAAAGGCATGTGTCACTCCACGGGCTACAGCTGACCATGGGTTACAAATGACCTGGGAGCCAGCGTACTGCATGTCTTTGGAGATATGCTGAGGAAAGAGCAGGCACATGCCGTCTGCATTTTGAACCAGCTGAAATTTGTGAATCGTCTTCAAATGCAGATCATAGCACAAGGCAGTCATCGAGTCAGGAAAACACAGACTGGCACATACGCCTTTGTTCCCCTGTGTATATAAAGCATGAGACATTCGGTGGCTACTTTCATACTGTCTGCCTGCTGGGCTAGAGTTTGAGCTGGATTTACCCATTCTGCCTAGGAGGGCAAAACGAGTGTCTGAGGCAGATCTAGTCTGGACATGCGTTCGCTTGCCTGGAAAGCCAGTTGTCTCATTCCAGATGTGAGTCAGAGTGTGAACTGGTGTGTGGGCTCTATGCTCCCGTGAGAGCTCAGGCCATGAACTAAGATGACAGTAGTTAGCTCTACCAGAGTTGAGTCTTTAACGTTCATTATTGTTCCTGACCCCTGCAGAAATGTCTTTAGCCCTATTCACAAGGTCCTTCACTAGGTGATGTCCATGAGATTTGAATAAAATTGTAGAGTTCTCAAATTTATAAACCACATTTACAAAAGGTGATTTAGCCTTGCAGTTATTTCACACTACTGAAGCTGTTTTTACAAGAATGTCTTGAAAACAGTTTGCAAAGTGCAGCAACATTCCATATATATACAAAGATAGAAAAAAACCCACTGTGTAGTCAGCCTTAGGCATGCAAAACCTCTGTAATTATTAGATAGAAAACTAGAAATTAGTTACACTATTAGAAAACTAATAGTATTGCACAACTTTCCAGTTTAGAAAGCCAACCACTTGCTATGGTGAAACATAAAATTTATTTCTAGACGTGAAAGCGGCCTAGTTCTCTTTTCCCGATACTGTGCACATCAGAGTCAACTTCTGTTTCAGAAATCTCATCATTCAGTGCAGGAAGATTTTATGCTGAGTACACTGTTGAAAGCCCTAGCCTCAGTTTTCCTTTCACCTCCTCTCAGTTACACAGACTGAACTTCACTTACCAGGGAGTATGAGGTCAATTGTACAGTGGCAAACAAGAAATAAAGTGATCTTACCATTTTGGTGCTCATATGAAGTGGGTAAATGCTGCACTGTCCAGATTAGAAAGAGGTGAACTCTGTTTACTTGGATTTACACTGCTGAGGGAAAAGCAGCAGCCATGGAGTAGATCAAGCCTAATGATGCTTTAAGGCATATGAAAAACCAAAGGCACTGGAGTCTGACAAATGAAACCATTGATAGGTGACAGCAAAGTTTTGACATGTTGGTTATGTCTTTTGCCCTATAGCAGGGTTCAGCTTCACACTTGCAGACTTTGGCACCCATCCTGTAAAGAGGTCCATGACACATTTCCTTATTGGGTCAAAACCTTTGTAACTGTCATCGCCGGCTGAAAAAATGGTGGATATTTGATTCAGGTGTATTTGCATTTTTTTTTCAGATTTGACTTTTGTGTATTTTAATTTTTTCAGCTAGTATGAGGGTTTATGAGGGACTGCCCTAGAGAAATCAGGAGGTTCAGAGGACCAGAGGAACCTGTGGGAGGTGGCTCTGGCTCCTGCTCTGGCTGGGCCCATGTAGGTATGCCAGCAGAGCCCTCTCGTGGAGATGCAATGTGGAGCAGCAGCAGGAGGTTTTTTTCTAACCATGCAGCTTTGCACAGTTTTCCTAAGAGAGTTAAACAAAGTGAAAAAAACCCCACTCTTCATTTGACAGATCTACACGTGACATTTGGTGCTATAACCAAATTGCTTAGGGAAGATGCTATCTTAGCCAACACTTGGTATCCTGGCAAAAGCTTGTATGCATTTGGCTTAAGATCCTCAAGTTACACTGACAGAGGGTTCAGCTGTACTAAATATTGCCATCATAGGGAGTGTGAACAAATCATATCCTCTGTTTCACATGCTCATGCCAGCAAAACTGCTTATGTAGGTGGAAACAGGCTGATGGAGGAGTGCTTTCATTGGCAAGGTTAACATCACTATGATGGTGTGTCTGTCTCAACAAGGAAAAACATCTTTCTCCAGGCACTGCCTGTGCTTTCCTCAGGGGGATCAGTCAAAAAAAAGCTCTGATGTAGGGATCTTGACTCTGAATAACAACAAACCAAAACTAAGGGCCTTAATTGCTCAGGCTGTGCCAGTGGAGTCTTAGGGTAAGTCTGTACCATCAGCACTAAGTCGTGAAGGTATTTGCCAGCCACTTTCTCCAGCAGCCTCAGTACTTTTTATGCTCTGGATCTGTAGAGTAAAACTACTTCACACATGAAGAAATAGCCATGGTGGTGGAAGGACAGCTATGAAAGTATAACTGGTTTTGCAAAAGAGTTTCTGCCATACAGCAGGCAGTCCTGAAGTGTAGACTTGATCCTAGACTGTAATCTTTTGGTTTTTTTTTTTTACTTGCTGCGTCTCAAGGAAGAATAGCACTAATTAAATTACTGACATTTGCATGTATCACTCTCTGATTACATTTTAATACTGCTTACTTTGTTCTTCATCTCGCTTGGTTTAATTATCAGTTCAAGGATGTGCTGAAAAGTCAACAGCTACTTTCATCAGGACACCCCTGGTCCTTGCTAGGACTGTTTTCCCTAGCATTCCTGTGCAAATTGCCAAAGCCTGCTCCCTGAACACTGCTGGATGCTTTCTACAGGTTCATCTGTATTATATTAGAAATTTAGTCCTTAGGAGTTTGGAAAACACCGAAGAAGCACAGGTGAATAACGTGCTGATAGATTCCACATTAGAAGGGAAATGTGCTATAGGACAGTGAACTTTGTGTCTTCTGCCCCTTCATTTGCTGCCATCTTTCACTAGGGCTTAGTCTTCATGATGAATGACTCCTCCACTAACCTATAAATCTGCCTGACGTCTTGTACTTTCATCTTCTCTTTCTTAACATTGGTTCCTGATCTCCCCTTCTACAGCTTGTGGCAGGGCAATTCATTTCCACGGCACTGGCAGAAAAGAAGCCTAAAGAGACCATATGGCAGCTAAGCCTCCTCAGTCACCAGGGAAAGTGATCCCATTAAAGCTATATTTAGCTGGCATTAGTCCAGCCTTGTGAGCTATGACAACATCTCTGCGGCTGTCAAGGCAGCAGAATCAGATGTGGGGTTTGCAGCATGTCCGTAGCCTGTACCTCACAGCATGTTGGGTTTGAGAGATCAGAAATCCACCAGAGAAAAGAAAGAAACATTCAGAAACTGATGCAGCTGATCTATTATATTCTCACAAGACTGCTGGACTGTTATATTCCCTCAAGAGTTTGTAATATGAAAACAAAGAGAAGGTTAAGCAAGTAATAATAGAAAATATGTGCAACTTCCAAACAGCCTCAGTCATAGTTAATGTTCGTATCCTGGTTAAAGTCTTGTATCAGGGTGCTGAACAGGACCTTTGGACCTTGTGGCTTTCACTGCTACCTGTCATAAAGTTTTCTTGGCTCCTACATAGTCAGAGTTTCAGATCATCATTGATTATACAGGATGGAGGATCCTAAGAGAGCTAAGACTTAGAGTGTCTTCAGACTGCAGGCATGAATAGTCATAATTCTGCACATGCCTACTTGTAATGCTCAATTTCCTCAGAGGAATAGAGGCCAGAGCCCATAGCACGTATTGGAAGTGGAGAATGAATTCAGGTTTAGCTCTGTTATTCCACAGAGGTTCTGCTTCATGCTGTGCATGCTAAATTATCCGTGCTTGTGTTGTTTACCACTTCTCTAACATTCCTGATCCTGAAAGCACCTAACATGAATGCTGCTGTCTATCACTTCCTTATTCAGCACAGTTCTGTGGAAAAGAGCAGAGTATCTGCCAAAGTGTTTTTGTCAGCCATCTCTCTCTTAATAATGTTCTGCCTCTTTGACTAAGCTTTCTAGGTTTTCTGAGTCCAGGGGCAAACATAGTACAACACTGGAGTAAAAAGTGAATTTGGCTCAGAGTGAATTGGGCAGTAAACCTAAAAGACACCCCCTTGAGTGACCTGACTGTGAGTCTGAAATCTTTTCTGAAGAGCTGCTTAAACTACAAAGCAACAAAAGTATAGGAGGGAAAAAGGGTGCTAAAGAGGTGATTCCTTTGTGAGACATTCAGGGTTGCCAAATGTATAGGCATCTTACCTACCAGAATTCCCCAAGTAAAATAGGAGGCTGTGGGAGCAATCTTCAGCTCCCCTTGGCAGAGGGTTTTCTTCTAGACTCCAAGTTGGTCTGGGGTCATTTGAGTATGAATGCCCTCATTCAGGTCCTTAGATGATGCAGATTTAGATAGTCTTTTCCAGAGGTAAGGAAGCTTATTCACAGAGCAATAAGGAGCTGGAGGGAGCATATGGGAATGTCACAGGCAGTGAGGACAGAACACTGAGGTGACACTTTCACAGTAGTCACGGGCCATCAGAAGGAGGAAGAATGAAAGGAACCACCTCAGTTACCTTTTGATTGGCAGATGGGTGCAATGTTAATCTGACAAGTGCTTTGCAAGTCTTGTTCAGGCTGTTTCAGGCTCCTTCAGGTTCTTCAGGCCTTGTAAATATACACAGCCTGATCCTGTACATCCTGTACAATGCAGGATTGCTATATTACTCCCAAGTACTAGTTAATATCAGACGTTCCCTGAAGCTTAGTGCTTTATTCACTTCTTTTTACTGTTTACATAAAACATTAAACACCACAAGCTTATATGTCAGTCAATAATGGTTTATGCTTATAGGAGTGCCCACCAACAAAGTTACCACTGTTATTATTAAAATGTTTAAATTCTTGAAAATTTGAACAGAAAAATAAGGAGCAATTGTTTTGCTTAATACAAAAAGTCTTAAAAGCAATGAATTTTTAGGCCTACAGGCAAAATTTCTTTACAGAAGTTCAAGGAGGTTATGGAGACACATAGGGAAGGTTGCTATTATCCTATACTCTGCTACTCAGGAACACAGTCCAAGCTACCATCTAGTCCTTCATATTAAGCCCATCTAATTCTTTTCTTCCCAAAGGTCAATTAACATTTTAAAGCATGAAGTGCACCTCTTGCCTTAAGCATGACATTAAGCTCATGTGTAATCATAGATGACTCATTTAATTATCATGGTGATTGCTATAATTTTTATAATACACCATGTTTAAAGCTCTAATTGGCTAAGAACTATAGTTTAATGAATGGTCCAATTTCACTATAGGCAGAACTCTTAATGATGCCTGTAATTCACACTACTGGTTTTGATTATATGATCCTTTCCTCAATTGCCAAACCTGAAGTCTTTAAGCATATGTCCAGTCCTGATGGATACCTAAAGAGATTATTTTTACTTTCAGTTTGAGGGGTCCAGTCATTTCCAAAAGTGAGTTCAGAAAATTGTAACACAACATTTTTACCTGAAAATCTCCTGCATCCCAATGCTTTGGGACAAGTAATTAAAACTGGAGGTTCATTCATTCTTGGGAATGTGCCCATGAAGTCCCAGTAAAAATCTGCCTACAGGTACACATAACCTTGAGAGCTGGCAAGCAGTGTTGAGTTCCCCAACATACACATAATCAGTGTGGGCTAATTTTTCATACTAACAAAAGTTCACAGCCAGGTTTACTGTCTACACAGTATGATAACAGTATAGGTAGGGATACAGTTGAAGTGTTAACTGCAAGGAGGAGGCAGGTAAGCAATACAGCCATTTTCTCATCCTGTAACCCTGAGCAGTGCTAAGGCACTGTAGCACCCTTTCTTTTTTGGCTATATCCACTCCTGCCAGGAAAACCTGAGGTTAGCCTCTGCTAACAGGTTTAGGTAGCACAACCTAGTTGTAACTGATTAAGGAGGTCCTTCAGCAGTGGGAAAAATTCTATTCCTCTCCAATCTCATGACCCAAATGACATGATTTATTTAATTTGTATTGATCTGGATTTATAATAGAAAGAAGACTCTCGCCCTTACTAAGTAGAATAATAATATTCTGTACCTCCTTCTGTCTGTGAAGCCTAAACTGCTCTGCACTATTTAGAACAATACCAACAAGGCAGTTGATTAAGTACAGGTTATTATCTCCTGTGTGGGTGCACTGCTACTGTGTGTAGACTGTAAGACAGTGTAGGAGGAAGCCAAGGGAAGACAAAGCTGAACGGTGTGTTCAGGACTTCCCTTCCCCTGCCCCCAGATGCCAGAGTCATACAAGTGAGCAGGATGCTGCACAGTCACCACTGAAATTATCCCTTATGCACACTGGTAATGTGCTCTTCAGAAACCTTTCTCTCTTCCCAAGCCAACCCTCTTCCCTGTTTTTCTCTGTTGTCCTGGTTTCAGCTAGAATAGAGTTAATTTTCTTCCTAGTAGCAGGCACAGTGCTGTGGTTTGGATTTAGTAGGAGAAGAATGTTGATAACACACTGATGTTTTCAGTTGTTGCTAAGTACTGCTTATGCTAGTCAAGGACTTTTCAGCTTCCCATGCTCTGCCAGGTACACAAGAAACTGGGAGGGGGCACAGCCAGAACAGTTGACCCAAACTGACCAAAGGGCTATTCCATACCATATGATGTCATGCTCAGTATATAAACTGGGAGGGGGTGTTGGCTGGGGAGCCGCGATCGCTGCTCAGGAACTGTCTGGGTATCGGTCGGCGGGTGGTGAGCAATTTCATTGGGCATCACTTGTTTTGTATACTATTATTATTATTATCATTATTATATTGTTATTATCATTACTATTTTACTTTATTTCAATTATTAAACTGTTCTTATCTCAACCCAGGAGTGTTTCTCACTCTTACTCCTCCGATTCTCTCCCCCATCCCATCGGGGCAGGGGGAGTGAGCGAGCGGCTGCGTGGTGCTTAGTTGCTGGCTGGGGCTAAACCACAACAGTCCTTTTTGGCACCCAACATGGGGCACAAAGGGTTTGAGATAATAACAGATTAACCAGAGTGTATTAAGGAGTCTGTTAACAGTTGCCGGTCATGATATTAGTTCATCTGATCTGTGCCATGATCTTTTTTTTGCAGTACATGTTAAAGCTTGGTGTTGGTTTGTGCAGTGTGCTCTGCTCTGCAGTGATTCATGATCTTTTGCTTGGGAGGCTCCTTATCAAAACCCTGACCTTGAGCATTCTTTGGTATTTGGGTTTCATACAGAAGTCATTACTGTACTTCGGGTACTACCTCATGGAGAGTTAGCAATTATACTTTTTACTTGAGAGGCTTGTTGTGGAGGAAATACAGAATGGCACCTTTGCTACCTTCTTCTATTATGTTTCCTCCTTCACTACAACAACTTTTCAGTATCTTGAACACCCCTGGGCAGTTAAGATACTTCTATTGATACTTGGGAATATTGTTTCAGTTTTGATAAAGGTCAGTAAGCAATTTAAGAATATCATCCAGAGATCTACCCCAAGGCTGGATAGTTATGAGTGGCAGGGTGTGTAGGATAGTATGGGCAAGTACCTAGAACAGTGGGCACCTCCAGTGTTTTGGAACTTCACCCCTGAACAAGTGCAGAATCCCGAAGAATTAGTAAAGTATTTGGAAAAAGTATGTTGTCACCCTGGTAACTCCAGAGAGACACAAATCATTGCAACATGCTGGGGACTGGCCCATGCCTATCGAGCCGTGGTCAACACTAATCAGTACCCTCAAATGAAAGAGAAGGTCTCTGGATCTGATGACAAAACAACGAGCTACTCAAACCCCCGCTACAGGCACTGCGGTTACTCCAACCCCTGCGCCAGGCACTGCGGCTACTCTAACCCCAGTGACAGGCACTGCGGCCACTCCAACCCCCACCACAGGCCCTGCAGCCACTCCAACCCCAGTGACAGGCACCATGGCTAAACCAGAGAACCAACCCGCACCAGTATCAGTTGCCCCTATACAGAAGAAAAAATACACGAGGAAATCGGCTTGCTTAGTAAGGGATGAAGATGAACCAGGGCCATCACGACAACCAGAGGAGGAAGAACCCATAAATGAGATAGTAACCACCCAATCCCTATCCCTGAGTGAGCTGCGAGATATGCGAAAAGATTTCAGTCGTCATCCAGGCGAGCACATCATCACCTGGCTGCTCTGATGCTGGGATAACGGGGCCAGTAACCTGGATTTAGAGGGTAAGGAAGCCAAGCAGCCGCGATGTCTTTCTAGGGAAGGGGGCATTGACAAAGCAATTGGAAAAGGGGCAAAAACTCTCAGCCTCTGGAGGCGACTTCTGTCAAGTGTGAAGGAAAGGTATCCCTTCAAGGAGGATGTTTTATACCGCCCAGGCAAATGGACCACCATAGAGAAGGGTATCCAGTACCTGAGGGAGTTAGGCATGCTGGAGGTGATTTATAGTGACCTGAATGATGAGCAGTTACCCAAAGATCCAGATGAAGTCAGGAGCACACGACCCATGTGGCAGAAGGTGGTACAGAGCGCACCAGCATCATA